>NC_061902.1:13631699-15040898 GCF_905147765.1 Vanessa atalanta | reverse complement strand
ATGCTTCATGTACTGTTCAATTTATTTACAAAATTAAATCATAAACATTTCGTTTTGTTAGATCAACTGTTTTTAATAATAGCTTATGTCTAATATCGCCAGGGTTGCACCCATCCGAACACGTACGAGCCGG
The DNA here is from genome assembly GCF_905147765.1 of Vanessa atalanta. Taxonomy (NCBI): domain Eukaryota; kingdom Metazoa; phylum Arthropoda; class Insecta; order Lepidoptera; family Nymphalidae; genus Vanessa; species Vanessa atalanta. The sequence continues at coordinate 15,040,765 of NC_061902.1, read as the reverse complement.
TTGTTGGTGTCTTGGTGGATATGATCCCGCTCCTCGAGCTGCCGGTCATCGACCCCACGCAGTCTCTCGCCTTCCCCATGACCGTAGTGGCATTGTTGCCCTATATGTTATTGCACTATGAGGAAGCCAATGAACTCTGCGTACGCGCAGCTTGTCACATCGCACAGGTATGTCAATTGGAGAAATTATTTGTTCTAATACAAAAAAATATTCGAAAGTTGCTTTGTCGTTCAGTATAAATAATATGAAGTAAAATTACAAATATATAAATATGTATTCTTTCAAGTTACCGACAATATTAATTTTAGTATATTATCCATTTCATTAGTTTACAGCTGAAAAGAGTAAAAAGCTAGAGAACCTCGGCACGGTGATGACGCTGTACTCCCGGAGGACCTTCAGCAAAGAGAGCTTCCAGTGGACTAAGTGCGTCGTGAAATACCTGTGGGATACGTACTCGCACCTCTCGCTGCAGATGCTGGCCTTCCTTGTTGAAGTCCTGGAAAAAGTGAGCAATGATATTTATTATAATGTGACTTTATGCGGTATTTATATATATCTCGTAACATATATTGAGATACTTGTCCAAATTTTAAATTATAAACGGAAATAGCATTTACAGATAAATCCTTAAAATTATTTGTTTGAACATAATAATTTAAGTTTTAAAAGAAAACAAAAAAAATGTTATATATTATTTAATGGTTATTAAAATATGCCATCGAAGATTATTCTATAGATATTTTTGAATATTATATCTCAAAAATATGCAACGTATATATATATATATATAACTAAATAGCATATTCCGTCTATCATAATCATAAACAAAAATAATGATTAATATCTGTAGTCGTAGAAAATGTTTTCTTATTTTATATCAGTGTTAATTCCTAATAAGAACCAATGAAAATCGTGAATTTCCCAGGGTTCAGTGACTCTGCAGCTGCACGTGCTGTCGATCCTGCACTGCATGCTGTACTACGTGGAGCTGAACGCGCCGGCCGCTCAGCCGGTCAATGCGGACCTGTTGCGCGCTGTTGCGAAGTTTATCGACGTAAGTACATAACTACAAAGACACAGGAGTTTTTTTTTTGTATTCGAGAATGTCGATTTTGCCAAAAAATTGAAATTTATCTTAATCATTAAAAGTGCCCTCATTTATTGATCTTTTTTAATGAGAATACTGTCATTGAAATAAAACTAGTTTTTTAACTGTCCGTGTCAGTCTGCCCGTGACCACGAACACTGCAAAGTGCTCGAAACGTCGGGATGTTAAAATAAAATAATTAATATACGCGATTAAATCCGTTAAAAAACTAGTTTTATTTCAATGTGTAATAATCGCGAAAATCTAAGACAACATTATGAGAATACTGTCACATATTTGTATTTTATTATAATAAATAAATATTATGCGGTTGTCGAATTCCGTACAAAATACAAGTATGTAGAAGAAATTTGTTCTATTTGTTTTTTACTTGATAATTTAAGTCGACTCATTCTGGGAGTATATATGAATAACGACAAATTATTTATTTAATATTGTCATGATATCATTAAGTTTTATATTTTTTTTTTCAATATGTTTACGATTTTTATTTCTGTCTGTGTATAATATTCCATATGGCGATCTTGTCAGTAATTAAAACTATTGTTTCCGAAATAAAATAAAACAAATGTAATGAATAATCTTATTTCTTTTTCGTTACATAATCCTGACGCGCAGCAAGACGGTAATAACTATAAAGAAGCTATGAAGATCTTGAAACTGGTGGTGACCCGATGTTCCACGCTCGTTGTACCACCACACTGGGACCACGCCTCCTCTGTACTGGATACCGACTTACACGGCAAAAAGGTAGCTGGAGGTTTTTTTTATTATTTGTCGTATCAAATTTACCATACGTAACAACATAATATTTAAAAAAGGAGGAGATATACGTTTTTATGCATAATTTTAAAATTCGTTATTGCATGCGGTTTTCTATTAGCGCTGCGCTGGTACATTGTGCCGGATATGACCAAATCTTAAGTATATATATTTTACTTACTCTCCTTAAATTCCGTATCTGGCAACGTAAATGTATCCATACATAGTGTTGTTGAATAAAAAAATTTAAGTCATGTTTTTTAAAATTATCGAGAAATATGTAATATTAGCGTTTCAAATTAGTCAGTATATTCTTTTGAATATTTATTGTATTAACAACTATGTGCTGTATTCGTTAACATTAAAACAGATATTCGCTTATAGATATGCCTTTGTTATTTCCCGGAATTAATTGTCATGTACAAATGGATCGTCAGATTGTACTGAATACAATCACTGTACACTTTTATCTTGCATTAAAATAATATTATTCGATATTATATGATGTACGATTTTGAATAAAATTTTAATATTCGCCATTAATTAAAAAGTAATAAGTTCAAGTAATACGAGCCGTTTTGTCCAATTTGCCTTACTTGTGCGCTGGCAACATTATTGTATTTCATTTTGTTTCATATTTGTATAAAACAAATATTCGTTCGTTCACAGGAACTTCCGGGCCGTACAATGGATTTCACCTTCGACCTCTCCCAAACGCCAGTGATTGGTCGCAAATACTTACCGAAGAGTGGCAGTCATCCTGCCACTGGACCCAGCTCGCTCTCTAACGCCTCTAGCGTCACACCCGATAAAGGTATTATACATTTACTAAAACCAATTTCCATCGACATAGTCCATGAAATTTTACCTTAAAATAATTAGACACGTGCAGGTTTCCTCACGATGTTTTCCTTCACCGCCGAGCACGAGATTAATTATAAACACAAATTAAGCACATGAAAATTCAGTGGTGCCTGCCTGGGCATGAACCCGAAATCATCGGTTAAGATGCACGCGTTCTAACCACTGGGCCATCTCGGCTCAAGAGATGAGAGAGAGATTTGTAGGGTTAAGAATAATTAATTATCAATAAATCATCGGTATAATAGTATTTATACACTTCGTTAACATATTCTGTAAAACGAGTAACATTGAAAACAATGAAGATCCTAACAAATCACGTGACGAAATACTCATTAAAGTTATCAAGTATTATTATAATGGCAACGGGTTGTGATGTTAATAAACAGGTGCATTTTAATATTGTACATTATAAATATTTCAATTCCTACCGTTTAGTGGCCTTAATATTCTATCTCATTGAATTTTAACTTAAAATTATTTTATGAGTAGTAGTAGAACTTACAATTTTTGAAGTTAATTAAGTCTCTTATATAGAGGTCTATACTATCTTGTTTTAGGATTGTATTTATAATATATTTTGTGCTAGGTTCGTCAATGACAGGCTCCGCGTCCACCGTTGTGGGAGCTGAGACGAGCGGGGCGAATGCTACTCAACCTCATAGCGCGGCCTCGCCGCGTCGCTCTCTCTCGCTCTCTCCTGCAGACGCTCTCGCTTCCGGGTGGAAACGACCTTGGATGTCGCAGGTGAACTCCTCTTTCATATCTGAAACTTATCATCTGCAAACGTAAAGTATAAAAATATTTAGTTTGGGATCGGGGCAGTCGATTCTATTCTTGTACAAAATAAAATTTGGCAAACTCGTTTTCGTTCGCAAAGTTCTCCCTGGTGGGCTTATATTTTAATTATATAAATTAAATATTAATATTTGATCATAATATCATAAAGCTTTCAGAAGAATTTAAACATTTTAATACACAATAATTGAAATTTATATAAATGTAGTTTTACAAACGTAATAACTTAATTTACTTGGATACTTTCCCAATGCCATCTCACGTCCAAGCATAGCACGTACTCCAGGGCAGCTCTAAAAAACGCCATCTAGTCATAAGAACATTATGATCAAGTTTTCCCAGTTTACAGTGATTAACTAAATAACTACAAAACGCCCTGATTGTAGTTAAATGCTTTTTGGTGTAAGAAATAATAATTGTTGATATCAACGTGTTCAACTTTTCTACAGTTAGTGATAATAATTGACTTATACGTGTTCAAATTTTTTACTGTTCCTGATAATGTTTAATATTCGTCCCACAGAGTCGCGTCCGTGAATGTCTCGTGAATCTCCTGACCACGTGCGGCCAGAGGGTGGGCCTGCCGAAGAGTCCATCTGTAAGCAAACACCGCACTATGTATTTAATGTATAATATAAATTAATTTCCAATACATATGTTAGAAAAGAAACTTGTACAAAGCATGATGTGTGTACTTAGTTCTCGTGCGCCCGGCGATTATGTACTCAAGATGACGATGTTCAGAATATAATAAAATTAATATTTCTATCCTTGGCTGCGTATAGGACGATTTAATTACCACTTTATGTTCAAAGGTAACGCTGATACATACTGTTTTAAACATACGCTTACGCACGACACCACGCTATACTTGAGGTTCAGATATATAACAGAGATCTCATTCTTATATCACCCCGAACGGCCCAAAACCTGAACTCTGGGAGACGGCGTGCCATAGCTTTACACTTCTCATTATAACGTGCTGTCTTTCGTCATAGCATACTACGTACTGGGTGTTCACTGACTGCCTCTTAACTACGACATATTAAATTACACTGTTGTGCTATTTTTCTATTTAAAAGTAAATTTAGGTAATTTTTTTGAGCTGGTTACTTCGTTGCTATCTAAATTGTTAAGCTTAGAAAAGTTCTTAAGAGTTAAGAGTTCTTAATATCAACATAGCCATAATACTGTTTATAGACCTCAAATGCTTCAAAATTATTTGGTATGTTTTAGATATATTCTCTCATATTAGGCATTATTAGTAATGCAGATATTTTCATCGTTAATTATCGACATTGGTTATAAAATATAATTTGGATAGCCTCGGTCACACACCCAGTACGCGAGCCGCTACATGTACATGTACAAATGTGTGTTTTTGAAATGTTTGTCATGAAATATTCTTTGCTATAGTTGCTTTAGTATTATCCAACCACGGCATTGCTATACCCTTTAGGTATTCAAAGACTTTGTAAGTATAGTGTTGTTATCCAAATTTCAGGTACAATCCTTCTCCCGACATATACGAGCTAATTATTTTTACTATTATCGAATACTTCGTTCGTTATTTAAGCAATAAATAATATCGACAGTAAAAATGCACTGTGCACTAAAATATACACGTCTTTAAAATGCTTCAAGATGCACAGATAATAAGAAAGCTTCGATTTAAACACATATTAAAAAACTCGATTAAATATTGCAGAATAAACAATAGTTTTTCAAAAAGATTAATTCGTTGATACCCACTGTAATTTTTTTATTTTTTTTTATATCAATCGTCATATTATCTCTCTTGTACAATTTTAATCTCCGATATATATTTTTAGATATATTTTTTTGTATTTTTCCGTATCCCAATGTAGTTTTCATTGAAAAAAAACAGTTCGTAGTGTTGCTTACCGGGTTTGTTTCGCACAAAAATACGGTGTCACATCACTACTTAGGCTTAACAACATGTTTATCGACGGATTAGTTCAAATGAATCATTGTGTGTTTGTGTTTTTAACATATAATTTTAGATTTTCTGTAAAAACATAATGTAAAATAATAATTCAGTTATGAATAAGGTGGGTTCGACTTTCGTAATCTCGCCATTCCAATTTTTGATACACAGCGTCATGTAACATATAAGCGATCTCGCCCAATTTTCGTCGGTTTTTTATAAAAGTTTTTATTTATAAATGTTGCCAGGTGATCTTCAGTCAAAGTTCGGAGTTGTTAGAGCGAGAGTCCTCTATGGCATCTTCCCTGGAGGAGGTGTCAGGTACGCCAGGAAACGAGCCGTCTGGCGGCGCTCCGCCGACGGATCATTTCGGAGTCTTCAAAGACTTCGACTTTTTAGAGTACGAGAGTGAGAGTATCGAGGTCAGTATTTATAGTTATTAAAACAATTCCTAAGCTTTCATTATAAATTTAAGTTAGTTTGACTTGATACTAAATACGGTTTTTTTTATACATTTTGTGCCTACGTGTATATCATAATGTTATATTTTCAATCAGGGTGAGAGCTCCGATAACTTCAACTGGGGCGTCCGTCGTCGTCTCTTAAGCGAGGAACGCGAAGAGGGCGGAGCTCCCGAGCGCAGTCCTCCGCCCCACCGCAGCAAGCCCCACGAGCACAATGATCACCAGCATCACACGAAAACTGTAAGTAATCCCTAAGATCACTTAAATAACTTGTATATTATTCTTCCAGGAAGTTCACTCAAAGAATACAATATCAATAATGTCCTAACGTATTTGCTCACAAACCATTTAAACAGTCTGTCTTATCTAAACAATATATTTCATAAACCTAATAAATTTTACAAACTAAAACAATACTGTTTTATAATATAAAAAAATGCATATACGTTAAAGTTTTAAACAAAATGAGCATAAAACGAAAGCCCCTTCCCATCTTCGAAGTCCCTGAATTCCAAAAATAATTTCTTAGTGAGCGTCTACGTCGAGAAAGTAGTACTATGCTAATTTCAAGTCGATCGGATCTGTAGTTTCGGAGATCTCGTAATGAGTCAGTCACTGATATATTACATAGATATTTTATTATTTGAATGCAGGGTCAAGAGGACTCCTCGGATGAGGAAGGTGGATGGGAAGAAGGAGGACGAGGAGAAGGTGGGGATGGCGACGCTGGATCTGCGCATGAGCTTGCGTTACGTGCGCGCGCACACTCGCTCTCCAGCGCCTCCAGCGGCGAACCTGATGGTGAGATATGTGATGAAAATCATAGCTTCTAATAACACATGTATATTAAATAAATACATACATGTACAGATGTAGTGAATAATCCTTTCCTATCGGCAAAACTCGGAACAACGATAACACCCGAATGGCGCTGATGTGTCTATGAATTACTGTATTATTAAATTACGTGTAGGTATCAAATAAATCGCATACTTTATTTATCAATGTCAAATGTCAAACTGCCCGTTTGACGTATATTACAATGAGATGTTAAAACCACCACGATTCTATAATATAAAGAATTCGTTAGGTAAACAAAAATATAACTAGTTACCGAGGACGTTTTATTTCAATAAAACGCACTGATAAAAACCAAATTCCGGTTGAGATGATCTAATGATTCTATAAGGATTGGAACCCCAAAAGTCTAACTATAAGTCAAAACTACAGTAGGATTTTGCAGATCTTTTTATAACAATAATTTTTTGTAATTAATTAAAAATACTATGACATAACAAAAAAGACACCTCAACATAAAACAAAAAATACCAGCAGAGAAATTAATATAAATAAATATGATTTGTTAATGTGGATGGAATAAAATCAATGTTTATTATTTACAAAAATGACAGACAAGAGTAAAATGTAAAAAGTATATCAAAATATAGGTGGCCTGCATTAGTACACGAATCCATGAAGTTTATCACAAAATCTAACATAAATATCAACAAAATATTTCTGTGGTATTAACTACTCTATATAGATACTTCCTCTTGCAATGCGACCGTTCCCTACGTTGTCTCGATGGGTACTGAGTGCGAGTGAAGTAGTAAGACAAAAACGAACATTTCCGAGAAAATACGAAAGGAAAGGATTATTCACTACATCTATATATACATGTGACTTGTGAAAATAAAATTTTAGTTGAGTAAGGAATTGCTAATATTCCGAACAGTCTTCGTAGTGTCTATAGATGATGGCTGACTTTCCATCAGTTATTTTAGCTCCTCTGTACATTTTTTATTATTAATGTGTAGTATTTTATTTGGTGTTAGTGCCACGAGATATTCGACGAATATACGATACATTTATATGTATAATCGAATTCATAAATTATCTGGTATCTCGTAAACCAGGTGAACGTGGTGACGTGACTCCGGTGCCGAGTGCGGTAGGTGGCGCAGTGGTAGCGACACCTGGTGGTCTGGTGGCGACGGGTGGCAGTACGGTGGTACGCGACGCATGGCGCAGCTCGGTGGCGGCGCTGCTACGGCACGCAGCACACTTGCCCCCCATGGCCCTCGTGCACAGACTGCATACAGTACTCAAGGTACTTTGACTTTAATTTTATTTTTTATGAAACATATCGTAAATTTCAACCTAACAAATTTATATTTTATTGTTTCTTCTATACAGGTGATGATGCTATTTGATATAAATCTTAAAAGATGACCTTAAAATTAAATTATATTATAAATTTAGTAAGGAATACTCGATTTCTTAAATCAACGATAAGCCAACTTGTGATATGGTGAAATGGTACCACTGGTATATCCCGGGCTCACGCTCGGGCAAGCATCATGATTTTTCAGTTGCTCAATTCTTATGGATAATATTGGTCTCGTGTGTCGACTTGCATGTATTAAAGAAAAATATTCTACATTTGTATTGTTGTGTTTATGCTCGAAACAGCTTAGTAGAATAAGTTTTAAGCCATCTCAAAAAAAAAACAGAAAGCCCATCATCGATGATTTTTTCCCAACGTTTTTATGGTATCCGCTATATCAATGTGCTTGGAAATTATAAGCTATAATTTTCTTTTTACAATATTTACGTTTAAGTAGCAACATAACTTCCCAAAACTGCAATATACAAAAACTTTTAAGTAATTTATATTTTTTAAATGTTTATATAATGTATATGAGAATATATTTACCGCGAGAAAATTAAAGTTTTAAATACATACTAGAAGTATTCTATAAACATTATACTAATACGTATTAAGTCCGGTCGTACGGTACACGTAGTTACAATAAATCCGGCATCATGTTGTCTGCCATCTAAACCGATTATTAGATATTAACAACACAAAAGGTTTTATTAACATTTATTTAATGTGTGGAAGCGAACAGCTCGACCTTTGTACACGAAACTTAGAATTAAGTACATATTTCAGATAGAGCTTTTATTACAATTATTTAAGGATATTTTTTTTGCATATAAGGCGGAACAATATTATATAAAGGAAGTGTTATATATTCAATATACAGGCTAGGAAGTCAAACTTCTCCGCAATCGATCGAGTCGAAAAGTAAAATTTCGAGATCGGATTTTCTGTAAATGTAACGTTCACAACGTTAATATATAATTTACAAAACGAAACTTTGTGGCGACATTAAAGTTTTATATTTAATTTTTTATCATTGAAAAGTGTATCTCATTTTATTCTTTATAAGTTATCGATATCAAAGCCGTATCGTTCGCACAAAATAGAATAGTGCCATCCCACCTCAACCCGTGGGTGTCGTATGAGCCCGACAAAGGGAAATTTTGTTCTGCTTATCAATCAATACTACAGCGCATTTACAGCGACCAATCCAAAGCTGCGCGCAAGAGTCGGGGGATCCCTATTCTATGAATTGCATCACGGCAACTATATGAATAAAAGCAAGCGAATAATAATACCGATAAGAATTCAATCATAAACGTTTTGATAAAACATTTGAAATCCAGAAATTGTAGGAATTTGAAGATTGCACATTCTCAGAACGTAATTTCTATTTAGTAACTTGACATTTTCTTTTAATTGACTATATTTGACATAACCTTTTGCGACTTAAGTCTTAAAAACTATTTATCAGGAGATAAAAACCCGGCTTCGCTCGAGTAAAATAAATAAAACTATACAATTACGGTTTTTCCTTTAATTTGCATATAACATTTAAATTTTTCATAAATGTAGATCTATTGAAAAGAAAAAAAAAATATTGTGGATAAGTTACCATGGAGTTTACCGTACCGCTGTACGAAATTATTAATTGGGTACTCACTTTCTGAACGCACCCGTAAACTTCAAACATGGCCGCCCGTTGAACAGATGTCATCGAATTATATAGATTTATAATGAAAATATACGATTATTTCGAATTTGGCGGATATATGTTGTCGAAATATATAATGTTAAAAAACATTATTTTTTAACGATCTATAATTGTACATAGGTGTCGATCGTAGACCTGCTCGAATTAATTAATATAGATAATTAGATAAGTCTGAATATAAAGGTAAATCTATACTTGAAGGTATACTTATCTAAAGACTTGAATTTGTTTGCTTGTATGTTTGTTTGCATTATTCCTGCGTGCTATAGGTATTAATTAAATTGTCATATCGTTTTCTTTATTAATGAATAGTACCCGTCGGAAGGTCCTGTACTTCTTATTACATTTTAGTCTTAGTTTATTTACGTAGTTGTAAAACTGTTTAAAACTAGTAGTATAAATTATTGTTTTCGCATATGTAAAGTTCAAATAAATTATTTACACAACACTGAAATAAAATACCAATATCCTTAGTCAATTATGTCAATGTGTTAAACAGAAATATTAATCATGAAATTGATTAATTTTCATGACATATCCGGCATTATGTAAAAAATAAACAATAGCTTCTACGTACGTACTTACATTCTGTTATTTTCTCAGCAACCGCAGTACTTTCTATTCACATGTTAAATAATATTTGGTATTGGAATAAAAAAATATAGAATTAATCACGCGGCTCGCCACCCTCCTCCCGCACGGCCCCCTTATTCCTTTACCAAATATGGTTACAATTGTGATGAAATATTACATAATACTGTTTTAATAATAATATTGCTATCATAACACGGTCCCTGCAATTTCAAACGGTGGAGGATCTTAATTAATCAGAGTTTGGACTTGAGAGTAAATATAATAAAAATAAATGTCGATTATTAATGGCATTTTTTTCATTAATGGCATCTTGGTATAGTTGAATGTTTTAAGGATAGTCGAAGGATCCTCAACACTGCCGCTATAAATAAATGTTATTAGTCTTACGAGCGTATAGCTAATACGAACATGGCATTAATTACTACGCTATACTAGATATAAATAAGACATTATGTAAGCGAGGAATGTTTGCGAGCACTCAAATATTCTTCACAATTATAAGTGCGCCTATGTATGAAATGTATGCCTTGGATTTGTATTTTGTTTGCTAAAAAGTTTTATTTTCTTAGGAAGTAACATCGAAGACCATCTCGGTTTGCGGCGAGGGTGCTCTACTGTCTGGTTCTGGTGGGTCCGGCGGCTCAGGAGGCTCAGGTGACCTCGCCGCAGTTCTGGAACGACTCAGCTCAGAAGAGCCCCCCTTACTCTGGGTGGGGCCTCTGGCTGCAGACTGCGCCCGAGTACGCGACGCGGTGCGATACGCGGCTCTTGAGATTAATGAACATCTTGAAACGTACTTCGACAGGCGAGAACACGCTTTGGAGGTGCGTCTAATGAACACGGTTGTTATCATTTGCTATCTTCATAGCACAACGTATGATCATTTGTATTTTTAATTATTGATAGATTAATGTTTTCTTATGAACGCCTATAGAAGTCAAGCAAAAGCTTTTGTGTCCAATGTACTATCCCTGAAAGTAAAGTAATATATTTATTTAAAGTGTAAAAAAAAATTGATTTAATATGTTCCACAATATTTGCTTCCATTTTGTATAATACGTCGACGCACAGGAGCGAGTAGCGACGGGACGTGGGCGGCCTTTAGGTTATGAATAATACTTTGCTAGAACCCTTTACCAAGCAGCTTTGCTAAAAAAACATTCACGAACGTTAATTTAAAAAATAAAAACGACGTACCCATTGAAATCTTAGAGATATCAGACGCATGGATGTCTGTCTCGTTTGTGTTCTTCGTATTTATAATGTAATCGATATAACATATAAGCCACACCCTTCTGATATATGATAGAAAAACTAGCCATCTTGTTGTTAAGTTTTAATTTTTTATGGATAAAAAATTTATATTTCTGTAAAACTGCCAGAGCTATTTTGTTTTTAAGATATTTCTCAGAAATATAATTGTCGTCTTGTTGAGGGATAACAGGATTTAAAACAAGAACTATTACCAATTTAACATAAATTATTTATATCTTCAAATTTGATAAATAATGGCGCTGTTAGTATTCACTAATATGTATAGTTAGTATGCTCATATGTAAATCTGTTCTTGACGTGTCCTTATTCCTAATTTATGTTTTAACGATATCGTCCCTAAACTGTTTTATGCTCCTCGCAACGATGTAATCACTTGAAGTACTCATTCAAGTAAATTCGTCTGTTTCTTTAATAATAAAAAATTGCAGTTAGAATATGTATCACAACGGCGTCGAGTGGTTAGTTGTTAAAAAGTAATTATCAGTCTTCAGGTTTTAAATGATTTTTTAAGGCACATGTCTCATTTAAAAATGCCGCTAACGATATGTGTTAGACCACATTTAAAATATCTAAAACACTCTCTATTTTGTGTGTAGTTACATAAATATATAATCTTTTCCAACAGACTCTTGAGCTGTCTCGGAATGCCGAAGAAACAGGAAGATGCTTGTATAAATTGATCTTCCAACTGCTGCTGCTGCTGGAAACCAATAACAAGATGGTGGTAGCGGTCTACCACGCAGCCCTCGACAACCGGGTAAGATCGACTGGCTAATCTTCTAATTTATAATCTACGAATTGTCATCTAAATTAAACTATACTTGATGGCTTTGAGCAAGCATTTTACGTCAGCGAAGGTACCACCAACTCACAGTTGTTCTACCGCAAAACAGAAGTACTCGTTTAGTTCAGTTGTTGTTCAGAATAAGGGGTGCGGAGCCAGTGCAATTACATACACTAAGATCGGAAAATCTTAGTTACCTTGGTTGATGTTGCGCTGGCAAGATAAGTAAGGAATGGTTTATTTCTTCCAAGTCCAATGGATAGTATGACCTTGACCAGACCTAAGAAATTCAATAAAAAAAGCGAATGAAAAATGTATGTGTAACGTTTAGAAATAACAGGATATCTGTATTTTAATAATTCAAAATTTTCACTTTAAAAAATTTCTTAGTCCCGAATCCCCATTTTTTTTACACAATTAAATATTAATATCTATAAATACTGTATATTACAAATGAAAAATTACGTAAGAAACCAATTTTCCTAGTTGAGTGTTTGCTTAGGAAGTTCGTTATTAGTACAGGTAATTTACTAAAACAAAGGACTCGTATTACGCAACATCAATTTCGACGACTAGGGAGGCTAGCGGAACTGGTACGAGTCGGGCCCGACCTTGTGAATGTCACAAGTTCACGTATTAAAAGCCCTTGTATGATGCAACATTCGCCCTCCTCGTGCATCTCCACCGGGCGGAGTATCGATTACAAGCTTGCACAGGCGTGTTGCAGTCGTGTTGCAGGCGGGAGAGTATTACAGGGTGCACGTGTAACCCCCTCCCGCCACCCCGCGCCCACGGCTCGGCCCGGGTCGCCTCCGTACCCTGTAATATAATATCGCAACGACGAGTTTAATTATTCAACATACGTAACATGCCTGATTCCGGGTATTGTTAGCGACTGGTATTCATCCTTTATGTAATGTTGCGTAAGCTGTTTTGTACATATTTATAAATGTTATAAAAATTTAATCAAACTTTATGTATGCTAAAGTATTATTATGCAATTAAAATATCCCGATTTTGTATGGATTGTGTAAAATGTTAAGAAAAAATATTACAATAGTAATGAGCCGGTTTGACACCAAAATATTAAACATAATTATTATTATCCATAAATTGACCAAAATGGTCACTTTTTTTTAAATGATGTTTGATCCGATGTTAGTTTTTATACGAATATTTGTAAATAATATATTGCGCAATTCCACTTCGTTTCCACGGAATTCATATCACATATCGTTTGAAATTATTTCCATTGTTGTGTGATTTATTTAAAAAATGTAACAATTAAAAAAAACCTAAACTTAATACGGCTGGTCTGGAATACTTTTATATGGTAGGCAAGTAAACATTATCGAAAGGGTCGTCACTACTCTAGTGGATGGTAAACAGTATCGTCAGGGTTGCTGTAACTATTTTAGTAAATAACTAGTGTTTGGTAAATAGTATTACAAACAGTAATAATACATAAGGATGCTAATGCTTCTCCTCAAAGGGAGAGGAGGCCTTTATCCCAGCAGTGGGACATTTACGGGCTGCTAATGCTAAAATGCTAATGCTATTCTAGAGGTGGCCAACAGCTTCGTAAGGGTGGCGAAACTAATTGAGATGGTAATAAACATCTTTACAAAGGCGTTACCACATTAATGTTTGTTTCGTGTTTCTATCAAGGAAAGGTCGTTCATTAAAAAAAAATTACAGGGTGTAGAAATGAGCGCGGCGGTAATGTCGGTGCGAGTGGCGCTGACTGCACACGCGGGCGACTCTTGGGGTGAACATTCGCCCGCGCCGCACGACGATGCGCGTCTGCTCCACCTCATACAACGACAGAGGTAATCACTTACTAAAGATGACTACGCAAAGTACGACTACGAAATATAAAGCTAAATTTTTGATCTAAATAATCCGCTTTAATTAGCAAAGTGATAAAGAAATCATAATTTTTTTTGTCTAATATATCTTATGTGATATGTGAAGATGGGGAGCTGCACTAGCATTGGTTCGCGAACGCAACGCTGAACGGATTCTGGAACGCGGAGAGCTTCCCGAAGATGACGTAACGAGCTTGCTACATGTTTACTGTAAAGGACTTTCGCAAGCACATCCCGGTACGTACAACATAAACCTTAATTCACCGCAGGGCCAGTGTAAATATAAAGAGCTCACACACGTTGTATTACTTTATTGTAATTTTTATGTATATTTTTATTTAGATATGGTGGCAATCACTCGGCCGGTGAACGAACTATCCCAGAACCTGTCCTTCATGATGGAGAGCCTGTACAAGGTGTCAGTATCCCTACAGCGACAAGAGTTCGGCTGATGCCGCGCCCCCCGCTCGCGCCACCCAGCTCTCTTTAGCTGCTTTAACATCGACATATAAACGATGGCGCACATGTGCGCAACCAACGCATACACTAGACTGCATCTACGATAATAGTACTTCATACATACTCATCCAAATATACTCAGATCAAATAACGCGCACTAAATGACCCCTACTCTTAGCGACCTAGAATTGATATAAATTATTAACTATCATTCCCGGTATTACATTTTAAAACTATTTTATGCATTAAGTTATTAACAAACAAACATCACACTACGTTCGACGAATTCGGTAAATGATATGTTGCCGTGTGTACTAGTTGCATCTACTTCACCAGCTGAAACATCAAAACAGAATTATCGGACGATATACCTACGTCGCGTATCACAGCTTTGTGCTCAGGCACACACAGACACCCAGCTTTGTTATAATCAATACGTAACATCATTTCGAAGTTATCCTTCCGTTAATATTAATCCGTATACTTTGTGTACACATTCTTGAATCGAGTTTTCATTGTTCAGAACCAAAGTACATTTACAAAAGTACCAAAACCAGAACGTTCCAGAAAGCCGTAGAAATTTTCAACAAAAAGATATATTATAATTGATACACGCTGAAGCCGAGCACCTAATGTTACATCACTGTATAAATTATATTGTTGGTTCCCAAATAAGAGCCGTGCTTCTGACGAAACGAAGTGAGATCGGAGCTTCAAATTTAATAAACCAAAAATATCAATCTCAAGTATTATGTAATTTATCTTATGTCGTTAGTATATACTATATATCAAGAAAAAAAAATATTTTGCCTTAAATGTGTTTTCAATATATTTCGTCTTTAAGGTACATGAAGTTATATTTTTGTGGAGTTCGTTTTACGCTTATATAAGTGTATGAAAATTATATTCTAAGATAAATATCGGTGTCTATATACAAGTTATAAAAATCTGTGTTTTAATTGTATATTCAAAGAGAAATATCAATACGCCGGTCGCCTTCCGCTTCCTGCGCTCCGTCAGTGAACGTTGTAAGTTAAGATATGTAGCAATCAAATACATGACAAAGCCACGAGGAACTCTCCCTCGAGTTTGAATATTATGTTTCAAGTAGTTTATATTTAATTATACAAGTCAATTCAGCTCTCAAACACGATCTTATATTGAAATAAGAGTTTATGGATCGAATTAATATTGTTTCCTCATTCGTATGAAGTGAATACCGCGCTCTTATTATAGTGACCGACGCTCTGTCGACAGAATTACATACTTAAGAGCTCTCGACATTGACGTAACTCGCTGAACGTGATTTGTAAAGTTCAATTAGACCGAAATTCTTATCTTCTTTGAATGGATTAAATATGTTTTGTTTTAATCGTTTTATCGTCAGTATTGTTTCTTTTTACTCGTTACCATTTTGTCTTTTTTACTAATCCTTTACGAATGTGTATCTATTATTTTATTTTTAGTTTTCTAAAGAAGTTAAATATTCTTCATATCATATGAATTTAACGTTTTTTGAGAGCCGTGACCGCTGCGGCGCACGGCGCACGGTGTAGCGAATTTAGTAAATAAATAATTATTGTTAGGTGAATTATTGTACTAACGGTACATATTATTGTAATTAACACTCATTTAGTTTTCATATTACTGATCTCAGCTAGGATATTGTAATAACACGCGATGTCGCACAATACACATTTCGGCAAACGAAACCAACAAAATAAATAAAACTAGCGAAATCTATGAGTACCTATATTACTTCCCCTGGCGTGTAATGAAAGCATCGGTCTGCGTGCTGACTACTGCCCGCTAGTTGTCCTACCGAAAGGCAGAAGAACAGCGAGTGTTCGCTGTCGACGTTGTGGCGAATGCCTTCGATCACATTACATGCGTTATTTAGTAATCTTAAAGGTAATAGACTAATTTGTTATGTTAAAAAATCGAGATATCGCGTGTACGCAACCAAATACTTGATTTTTTTTTCTAGTGCTTATTTTGTTGTCTACATTCGCACATATCAGTATCAGCCAATTTTTATCTCTTCGAAACTCGTACGAACGAACACACGAAACAACAAATTACCATTGCAGTAATAAACGCCTCCAGGAATGTAATGTTACATTGTCACTTACGAGTTACCTTGTGTTCTTTTCATATGACCTGTGTCTACTAACGAAGCAATCAGCTATCGACATTTTAATTAGACTGCCATTGTTACTGTAACTGAGATGTAGGTTCGATTTTCCGGTAGTTCATTTTAAAATTCCATGTCTATTGTCGTTTCAATTCGGTCGACAATTTTGTTAGGTACCTATTGTATTGTTCGCTTGAAAATCGAATCTATCTCGGCCTTGTTCCGCGCTAGAGATGTCGATGTACGAGAGGACGCTGCGCTGCGATTTCGCCATCATTTTACTTTAACAAAACTCGTCCCTCATGTCACTCGGCTATCCTTAGTGCGTTCCTTTGTCTTTGAGCAAAATGTACCAAATGATGCATAATTTCTTTTTTAATTGCTATATTTACTCAACGCTTTTCTTGTGATAAACTTTTTCATTTTAGTTTTTTTTTTTTGTAACTAATTAGGGTATTTATTATTAGCTTAATTTTATCGTCTCTTCCCGTTCGCGCCACACGCGTGTTAGTAACGATGTCAAATAATAAAGTTTATAACCAGTTGTACATGTATTTTGAATTAATAAATGAATTAATATCTCATCTGACTTTTATTGTCCACTATGTGAGCATTCGCCATCGTCATTATTAAGTACTTCACATAAGCTTAACGCCAAATAAAGACTGAGACGTAATCGTTTAACAAACTTATAAATATTTGTATCGACTCAAATATAAAATGCTTTTATTGATATTTGAAATTATCTTCGAACTATATAAATCAATTCCTACCAAAAGTCCATTACAATATATTTCGATTTTATTATTGAACATTATTGTGGGAATTGTAAATGGTTAATAATAATTTATTTAAATGTATAACGAAGTAAAACCTCTCAATCTTAATGTGTAGTTGCAAAGACTCATCGATACAATGCGATTCATCCAAGTGTTTAACTAAAGCAGTGCGTATTAGAAAGCATTTCATAAATCACCATTTTGTTGACGCATCGCTATATATCGCCTGTAATGTCAATAGGGTTGCCTTTAACGAAACCTTAAAGTTGCTAGATTATAATTTAAATTTTACCATTTAATGTATAAAACGACTAAAATGCATTATTAAAACAAATATTCAGTAGATAGATCGAATATATAAGAGGTTTGTTTATCTGAAGTGAAATTTTATATTTGACATGATTCTAGATAACTTTGTCTTAATGTTGCCGAATAATAAACTGGTAATCATAAGATTTATACGGAATATCGTTTAGTTTTTCTGTGGTGTAAGCCTACGATTTAATTTTATTGGAGGCTATTTGAATCCATACAATAAATAAATCAGTACACGATGTTTGAAGACAAAAGATATCATTATCTTTTGTCTTCAAACATCGTGTACTGACATGTACATTACAGATAAGTAACTTATTTCCGTTTTCTAAATTTTTTTTGTTAAATTGTAACAATTTAGCAAATTGCAATCAAGAATCATTTTTAATTTTCTGCACATCTACGGCTGGAGCTCTTCAATATGAGACCGCAACCGATTTTTTTATGCCTGCCATAATTACTGGGACTAATATCGAAGTGAATCGAATCGAAAGTCGATATAAGTAGTTAAGTGTAATCGTATCGTTTATTTATATAAAGATATATTTATCATAAACTCCTAGTATTGCACAATAAAGCCGAGCTAGTAGCAAATCGCATAAAATACGTAAATCTAAGGTTTGTTTATCTTTATTCCTACTTCATTAGTAATAGGATATATGTACAATTCATGAACATCTATAATTGTGTAGTACTTCTGAATAAGTAAGCAGTCCCTAAAAATACTAAATTTGTATAGAAATATAGTCAATAATAGGGTTAGCATTTTAAAAGACCCCACAATTCGTGAGAAAAATCAAAGTTTTTTTTTTATAGAAAAATTGCAGTTGTAAATGTAGATAAAGATTTATATATTAAAAAGAAAATTCACGATTAACTTTTCTAACTTCGTGACGGCAAGTGTAGCTTCATTTGTCTTTGAGAAATGCTATATTTCAATTGGTAACCATTTTTGTTAATTTATATTCTAATAAAGTACATTTTGTCTTATTCAGGTTAGTTAATTTGTTTTTTTTTTTTAGTAAACATAAATTTCCGCTTCAAAAGCTTTGTCACGTGATAAATTTAATTAGTTTAGAGTTGCCACTTCAAATATTCAGCAAAAAATATCTAAGCGAGACTAACTTTGAAAGCTAAGCTAAGCTCAAAATATATCACAAATTTAATAAGCAAAATTGACAAAACTATCATGGATTATATTTCTTTGTGTCGTATTTTTTTCTTATTATTTATATTGCTTTGTAATTTAATTCACATGTGTTTAAATATAATAATGAAATTAACACAGTGTTTCAGTGTTTAATGTTGTCTTATATAATGCTTCTGATCTGCGTATTACGAAACTTGAAAAACGCACGTGACAAGCCATTTTTGACATTTAGTATATTAATTATTTTTTAATAAAAGTAATTTATATTTTATAGTAATTTACTATTTATTTTATCGCAATGCAATGCTAGCATATATATTATTTTTGCATATTCACAATAATACAAATAAAATTCTTGAAGAATAATCGCAATGCATGAGCGGTTATTCGATTATGTTAATTTCGCACACCTGATTATAACATTTGATTTTTTGATAATGAAATACAATGGGGAATACGGGATATAGGATATAGGGAATGTTAACTCTTCCAATATGTAAACAAAACTATTTGGCAAGCGCCTTGTAGATCTTAGGGTTGGAACTTTAGGTTTCATTTTGCTCTTGTTAGTTACGAAAAATGGTATTTATTCACTCGCATTGCTAAAATCTTATTCAAGCACTTCAAATATTGCAACTTTAAACATTTAATTCGCAAAGCCAACTGAAAAAACTAAACCCAGCAAAAAGACAAAATAAGATTTGATAAAGTAAACTAAAACTTCTTATATATTTATTAGGGAATTCTGGGAAGAAATCTTGAGTCTCAGCTCGGAGCTCAAATTACAAATATTTAAAGCAGTCAAATCCTGGTTTCTTTATATTGCTAAATCATCGGAATATAAGAAGGAAGGAATAGCTAGCATCATGTTCAAATTAAAATAAAAAAAATATTTAAGCCAACTCATGTAAATTTTTGAGCAGGCTGTACACCATAGTTTATAACTGTTCAAATGAAATAATAGCAGAACACTTTATTTGCCTTTATTCTGTACGAATAGTAAGATCTTAACATATAACACACACTCGAGAGGAAAGTGGATCTTAAGTCCAAGATATCGCAATACAATTTTGGTCATAAGAGCTGTTACATCAGTCATCATATACATATATATTCTCTACAAAAGTGCGCGTAAGGTAGAACGCGTTACGTGTATACGATAATAGTGTATATTTACAAACATCTAAATTGTTTCATCAGTCCTTTTATACAGCGGTGAATATCATTCTACTTCCGGTACAGATCGGTCTCAAGCGATCGGATGGATGCTGTAGAGATATACGACTGTTTTACCGTTACACTGGAATTATATACATAAATTCATATCACGATTTACAATGGATAGGGTAGGAATAACCGCAGCCATCGTTACTTTTTCTTATAAAGAGCAATTTAAGGTTGTTTTTTGTTCAGAGATTGCACGTCCATAACACTTGAAGTCTGGTTGGTGTATGCTGAATATATATTTTATTTTAATGTTTCGCTTGATACTCACCAACGGTATCCATCTTACAAAAAATATGTTTCTCTTATGAATGAAAGATATTGATTACATGACAATCTATAGCACATAGCGTGAGACATTTATCCGCTACACTAAGTTTACATTATATTAGTGTATAATAATATTTTATATATTTACAAGTAGAATTAGTATATTAATACGTTAAATATTGTGAATTTAAATAGTAAGCTGCAAGATAAATCACATATTAATTGCACTGTGTCGTGTAATCACAAACGTTTACATATAAAGCTGTATTAGTAAATTATAAAAAAGCTTATTATGCAATTACAAATACAGTGAAACTAAGATGTCTAATACTATCTGACAATTTCTTTTATACATTGCCGATAGTACATTTACAAAAAATATTTTACCATTTCGATATAAATAAGAAATATTACGACTAAATTATACAAATAAAAAACAACAAAAACGTAATCGTAAAATATCAAAGACATGTGCAAAGCTCTATACACAACTATATCTACGAAATTACACTAACTTTACTCCGACTGATATAATTATGTACACTTTTTTGTTTAATACATATTTTTAAAAAACTTGAAATGTATAACATCTAATATAATCAACTAAAATGTTCATGGATAAATATTTTTATTTCGAAAACTATTTATTTTAACGATATCTAAATTATTTTCAACTACAAGCAAAATTGCGCCGTTGTATATTCGATTCTACGTCACAAACAGATATGATCTCAGGCCGACTAAAGAATTACTTGGCCGCTCTACGCCATTTACATTTATATTTACTACACAGATTCCTTTATTCAATTCGTCTTATTAACGAGCTGAGGGTTTCAGTAATATCTTTATATTTTTTAGTATTTATTACAAGAGGAGTCATAAATTGTACGCAATAAGCGATCGTTTTTATATTTTGACCACGAGCGATGGTACTGAGTAAACACGTTTATTAATAAGACGACGATTGAATAATGAATACGTCAATAGTCTAAGACCTGAAGCGATGTAAGGCACCTCGTCGAATGCTCTTACGCTGTTATTTAACAATTATACATATTATTATTCATCATCAGATAACGTATATTTGATTACAATAAACGCCACTTATATAAAATGTAAACATTCAGATAAAAAAGTACATACAAGATTAAAAAGAATCGATTGTCTAAAATATTTGTATTGTATAACACTGATTACATCTGGTTACTCTGCAGTTGCTTCAAGAGTCCATCCGATATATTATATAATTACACCATATTACAAACAGCTTTATAGATCCGAATTTATCGTGTAAAAAAAATCAATTCATTGCTAATATATACGAGAGCATCTATTCGATTGTTATTTAACAATAAAGCTGCCAATAGTAACTGTACACTGCACCTCGAACTTCAGACAAAATATGGTCTTTGTATGACAGTAAATGTCAACAAAATAACTACCAGCGTTATAAAAATAATATAAGATAAGCAGGAGGTAGCCCTAATGAATACTGTTTACTAATAAATAACAAAAGTAAATTTATATTGCAATGACATTTCTTATATGTTTACACCTCAGTAATAAATGTTTTAAAGCAGCTGAGTTAAACGACCCTGTCTCCCTCTGACGAATAACGAATTACCGATGACAGACAGAGAGGGTATTTATCCATTCACTCGCTGTACAAAGTTTATAAGCAAAGGTTTTAATTATTATGTCTATGTATTGCTTTAAATTATTCTAATAGATTTTGCAGTTAGTACTAATTTCCAAGAAATAAATATTGCTATCAAAGATATAATATTATGACAAATATTGCTTCTTCTGATACGTAATAAGGAAGACGACTCATGGGATTACAATAGTTGCAACAAAAAATACTACAATGGAAGTCAGAAATCAGCTAAATTTAACTAATTTAAAATTAACGTTAATAATAGGCCTCTATACATCTCATAAAAATACTTCGTTACGATACTATATGAAAAGCTGAGGTACCAGATTTTTAAAAGGTACCTGCATTTATTGTAAATAATAAAGCCAGTAACCGATAGTGTTATAAGCGATAATCTCATTAGGAATGTATACGTTACATCATGTATCCACGCTATATCGTTTTCCAGGCTCATAATTGACTTGTGTTTATTCCGAGACTATTTTACGAAGACATACCTTGACGTTATTTCATTGATTACAAGGGGGCAAAGTTAAAGATATTGGTATAACTATTGATACCTCTATGATATTTTTTTACTATGGAGTACTTTCCATTGCGATTAAATTACTTAAATTATTCATTAGTAATTCGATTATAAAAAAAGCTAAACCTTAAAAATACGTAAAGTAGATTTGATTACATCCTTATTACGTGATAGTAATGACTATACAAGGTATAATAATAAATGAATCGCTACACTTATCCATATCCGGCTAAAACACCCCTCATAAATACACATACAAAGTAAAATAAACTGTTTAAAATATAAATAGCGGAAATTTAAAAGACTAACGCACCACTTGTAATATTAACTAATCACGTTTGGCATATAATTATTATAAAAAACGATGACATCGAGCAACATTAATAGCGATTACTTTTATATTTCTCTATCACGTACAACATGTCGATTAAAACATCTGATAAAATCTTTTTAGTTACTCTATGGTGGCTAGTCTTTCTCAATCGCCACTAAATACCTTTATATATAGATTAAATTAAAAATATATAGATCATATCATCTACGTGGTTGTATACTTTTTTTTATATAAGACCGGCATCCTTTAGTTGAACAAGACGGAGTTCGGGTCCTCGTTGTCCATCTGTTTCACGTGCCTCAGGACATCCTTCTTCGTAATGACACCCAGTAGACGACTATGAGAAAAAATGAAACATGAGAACATTATCATAAATCCTTTGTACACAGACACACAAACACACATCGATAATTTATGCAGTGATCAGCAATGAATATTTATTAAAACTACAAGACTATTTAATTCTAAGTGAATTGAAAATATATTATTTAAATTATTTTATATTCTTACCCATTATGAGTGACCAAGGTCTGCCTCAATCCCAGCTTGCGGAACATATCCACGACAGTCTCCATGGGAGTCTGGTCGGTGACAGTGATGGGAGCCATGTCCAGTATGCGATTGAGTGGTAGGCTGGGAGGTCCAGGCAGAGGCTGGACTGGGCCAGCAAATATCACCACCGATTGACCAATTATTCCTTCCATTGTGCGCCGAGCATTAGCTGCAATAGTATACATTGTAAATACCAACTATAAAAAGTTCAAAAAATTAATAGCAGATGTTTATATTTAAGGTGATGCTGGATATTACTAAATAATAAAAAAAAACATTTACCATATAACATAGAAACGAAACGTGTTCCTAGTGTTATTATTACTAAGGTCGTGTATAATCATAATATGTCCTTTTGTCTTAATAAATTCAACCAATCTCATACTTGTATTCATGGTCATATGAACCATTAAGCAAGGTGCACCTGCTTAACTAATTAGCTTAACTACTTGAATTAAATACTCGTTGAAGCCAAATATTTGTTCTATTTGATTACCAGTTTTATACCATACCTTAGTAAAAAATATCGTAGTCATGAATAAAATTTTATTGTCGTAGAAAAATAATATTTTAGGAAGTTAATAAAGGCGCTCAAAAAGGGCTTTTTTCATTGTTTACGTATTACTCCACTTGCATTATATAAGGATAAATTATTTGCGGTATTTAGGTTAATTCGATATTTACCAATAGCGAGGTTGAGGTCCCTGCGCAGAACGAATCCGACGAGGTATTGCGACTCCTTAGAGACAACCACTGGGTAACCGTTATGCTCGGTCTCCTTCAGCAAAGTTTCGACATCGTCCACGGTCATCGAGTCTTGGGTGATCACGGCCAGAGTTTCGTTGCGTCTGGGTAAATTACCACGATTTTAAGTTATGTGAAGTATAATTTAAGCATTTCTATATATTTGTAATAGAGACGTGACATACATATACATACATATTAAAACTTTATATTTGTGTGTATTTATGCATCTAAAATATAATAAAGCGTATAGAACAAAACAGAACCTTTAAAATAAACATAATTATATTAAAATTCGCTATTTAATATTTCAATCGAATACTCATCAACCGAAAGTATAAATGCCTTAAGACGTCCTAAACGTAAATCATATGTAATACCTAATCATATAAATGACTTAAAATAAGAAAATATTCGTAACTACTAGTGTAATTATAAATATTAGTCGCTCGCACTGAGCTTGTAGGCTGGACAGATTCTAATTTAATCCAGAAATCTATTACGTCATAGAAAGTATAAAAAGTTACTTATTTGTATTGTTTACTAGCTTATGCTCGCAATCCTCTCCTCTAGAGTCCTCAATCCCATCGGATCGAATAATTTAGATTGGATTCATAGTTTTACCTTCAGTTTCATATTCTTAGAAGAATACCAATGTTTAAAATTTGAAAAAAATTATAAACACAGCTTCATAAAAATCGGCACTGTAGTATTGAATAATCATTTTAGGCAAAGGCAAGGCAAGGTTTATAGTGTAGCGTATACAATAACATTTGTAAAATCTTTCGCAAAGCGATGCAATGTCAAATGGGGTACATATAAAATAACGCATGGGATATATTTAGTTGGCTTTATCAATTCGCATGTATACTTTATATGTGTTCGAAATACAAAAATATACTACAGCTTGTTCCAATAGATGAATCGAATTAACACGACATTCGACGATTCGAAAAATAATGTTTGCAGTGCATATGATTGTATAGATGAGAGTTTTACATTTCCTATTAAAATAAAGTGCACGGACACCCGTAGCTCGACACATTAATTACATGAAACACAGTCGCAAACGCGCAGTCATTAATATTATCACAACGATTATTTTGTATATTTAATATGTACACAAGCAACAAAACTTTCATTCTCACATCACATTAAGAGGTATTTCGTTTTGGTACAGAAAACGGAACATAAATAGGAAACTATAGTTAATATAACATGGAATTTAATTATTTGCACGATGTACTCACTTCGGTTGCATGACATCCGCAGCTAGAGATGTGTGCTGGAACTCGTCCTTGCTGTCCAGGAAGGGGTATCCGTTGAGAGCGATGTGTGCGTCGTAGATGCCCTGCCGTCCCAATGCGTCGCCAACCCACTTGGAAGCCATAGCGGCAGCCATCAGCGGTACAATGTATCGGACGCCACCAGTCAGTTCGAACATTATTACCACGAGCGATACTGAAAGAAATTATAACAGAATTTCGTTTATACACCAAATTGATGTTGAAATCTATTCAATAAAAATATTTCCGTTAATTGGAAGAGTGAGTCCACTTAGAGTTATGTTTATGTCAAAGCAAAATTTATTCCATGAACTTAGACGGTTTGCTTATCTCTTCAAAGTCTTTCTCTTTTAAACTTAAACTTAGAATAACAAAAATATTTTAATTTTAACTATAAGGCTTAGGCACTCACCAGTCATCCTTGTGACCCCGCCCAGTACAGCTGCCGCGCCCACCATAGCATAGAGACCCGGAGTGATACAATCGTCACCGGTCGAACACTCTCCGGAAAACAGCCATATCTTCGGATAGTTGTAAGCAAGCTGCTCCACTCCTGAGTATAATAATGGTAAAATATAATCTAAAGATTAAGATAACTTTATAAACTTATGTTAGCTATAAGCAATTCTAATACATAAGGTTTTAATACAACTTCATAAGATTGAAAAAATGACATTTTAAAAGCTTTTAGGAAGTATTAAAAATTATCTTGATTTTATATTCAAGACTCAACAACAACGATCACATTGGTAGTGTATACAATCAAAGTAATGATTATTTAAATGCATTTATTAATAGAACTTACGTAGAAAACAAAACAATATCTGTAAAACCAAATACTTATATAATATGTTTACTACTCACCGATACCCACGATCCTTCCAGCGATGGCGCCCAAAGCAAGACTGGGAATAAATAGTCCGCAAGGGACCTTTATACCAAAAGTGAAGACCGTCATCACTAGCTTGAGGATAAGAGCGAGGAGTAGCAGCCAGATGGCTTGGTAAACACCCGGTCCTGCAGCTGCCTTCTCTATTGCAGAATTTACATCAGTGAAGTTGCGGTTGTAATCGCTGCAACAAATTAACTTTTTACAATGTTGTATCATGTTGTCCACACGGGGCGCGGACATTGTTCCTGTGGAGATTGTTCGTATATACCAATAAATAAAAAATAGAAAAAAAATAACGCCCAATGCCAATATTCCACATGTTTTTTACTTTTAAACACTTCACTGCATTTAACGAATTCGTTTCGTATAATAGGATCCAATAATAATCTTCCGGTCTTTTGAAATGCATTCAATGACACAGCCTCCGTGTTTTGTGAAAGCGGGTGCTTTCGATTTCATAAAACACTTAGGCCGTAACATTGCCAGCGGGAGCAGCAACTCGAAACTATCGACTGGTGAGAACAATTAATTCCAAAACATGTTTTTACTTTTAATTTCGGAATCTAAACCCTCATTTGAAAAACAAATACCTTATCACCGCACGTATTTCGCTTTAAATTCCATTACAAATACATACAACATTAAAAATAAAAACATTCCCAAAAATATTATAAAATTATATATATAATAAAAACTTTTTGATTCAACCTCATATCTTATGTGCAGTTGGCATAACCGAAATCGAAAATATCTTAAATTTGTTAGAAATGATCATAAATACTTGTGTCGTTACTGCTGGTCACTGGAATCTTTAACAGACTGATATATTTTTTATAGAAAAATAAATGCAAATATTTACCATAGCGGGTCCGAGTTTGAAATTCCGCACTGATTGAACAGCAAATAAATCAGTTGACTGGTGTTCATCCGTGTGTATGGATTGGGATAAGCGATGATAGCAGTAACCAATGTTACTACTAGTACTTCGGTGACCGGGTACTGGCCGAGTTTCGAGTACTTGCGGTAGCGGCACCAATAAATGTTCGCCTTTATGAATATGGTAGCGATGCAACCCTGGAAACAACGTGTCAGTTTCATTTTGGAATTCTAGCGACTTCAGATTACGTTCAGTGACAAATATTATACTGGTAAAATAATTTTATCTCAACTAGTATCATAAATAAAAGTTAGTGTTAGAAATTCATGTATATTATTTAATTTATTGTCTCATTTTTGATTAAACCAAAACCTTTGAAAATATTAAAGAATTTTACTCACGCCTATGATACCGAGGCCAACAAACGGTATGAGCTCAAAGAATATCCAGGGTTTGTTGTACTCCACGAAGAACAACACTGAGTGCTCGTTGCCGAAGGGATTGATGGAGCGCAGGATGAAGGCCGCGATCAGGGCGCAGAAGAACGAACGCCATAACGTTTTCAGAGGAAAGTAGTACGAGACCTAGACATGCAATTGTTTCCATCAATATGACTTGAAGTTGATATAAATTGGTGGGTTATACTATCAATCAATTTTCAGTAGCGGAGGCATTCTCTCAACTCTCTGTCCGAGTCGATTGTGGAAACAGAGGATGCATTGAGAATGGTCGAAATGGTTCAGGCGGACTTTATCACATAAATACTCATTACCTTCATACAATTCACCGTATTACTCCATCGGGCTGACAGTTTCAGAGATGGTGCCTTCAGTTATTATATGCCTTGTCATATTCGTGCTAAATATTATATTATATCGTTTATACATTGCTAATGACTTGCTATATCATCCCAGTTGTATGAAAGTTGTACTGCATGCAATTAGCAAGACTCTATGTTAAATGTTTAGCGATATGATAGACGATATGGACTTGCGAGGGAAAATATGATTGTATGTTTTTTTTTATATTTTACAATGGAATTATTGTGAGTATAGGATAAGCTCTAAAATTTCTAAGAATAATCAATAATAAAGTAAAGTAATACAATCATCATCATCATTTTCTTGCCCTCGTCACATTTACTTTCCACAATCGCCAAGAACTGATAGATTTGATGGTAGAGCTTACCATCAAAATTCCCTTGGTCGGGTTGGGAATTTTATTCTACTTTGTACGAACCTCTTCAAGGCTGAAGAGCACCCCTCCAATAGGAGCTCCAAAGGCAACAGAGACTCCCGCAGCCGCAGCAGCGGACAGTATCTCGCGTTTCTTCGCTTCATTCCGACCGTACTTCGGGAACAAGTACGATAGGATGTTACCTGGATAATGAACATCATTATTATTTCAAAGGATGGATCGAACGATGCTATTTTATCGTTTCCAATTATTTCAAGCTACATGTGTAATATATTAAATAAATTTCATAAAAATGCCAATACATTTCCACAAACAAAAAAATATATTTTTATTAATCTAAAGCTTAGAGACTTTATTATTTTAACGTTGGGTGAGTTATAGGCCAAAGACGTCTCCATCTTAATTTAATCGTTACTTTACATGGATAAATTAGTTGTATATGTATATATATTCTAAACTTACCTAAGCAACTCGCTATATGGACCATGGGCCCCTCCTTTCCAAGTGACAAGCCGGATGACACTGACAGAATCAGGCCGACTACCTTGATGATGAGCGTCCACTTGCCGAGGTATCCCCTGATGATGAAACCACTCAGAATGGTCTTTATCTCGGGTATACCTGAAAATATATAAAACGTCACATGAGCAGACAAGACCAAAAACAATTACTTCGTTTCTTAACTCAAATAACACTAAAGGTATCTTGCATTCTAATAATTTTTCAAGCAAATGTTCGCAGGGACACGTACGTACGTCGTAATTGTTATCCTGAATCACCTCTAAAAATTACTTTAAGTACCGACATAGAACCATCAAAACACAATTTGGAAGGTGGCATTGCAATAAATGAGGCATTGCTACTAATTAACAAGTATTACCTAAAGGGTATCCAAATTCTAAATTTTGTTTTATCGTAACGCAACATTCTCAACGAGCGTGACGCGTTACAGCGTCTCGGAATGACGTAACGTTCGCATCGCCCAGCCGAGCTCCAATTTAATTCGTACTAAAGATGTAAGACGATATGACAGATGAAATATAAATTCAAAACGATAAGCGCGACTATCATAATGGCGTAATAACTGTTCTGTGTCATTACTGTTAAATTACACGCAACGTATCACTCACAAGTGATTAAAAGATAAACTGACAATGGGAGAGGCTTGCAGCGCCATTATAAGGATGCTCACATCGTAGCAATACGTAATTAAAATCTTTGATTATTTATCTACTTAGTTTAGATACTGTGAGAACGCGTCGAAAAACATATTGCTCAACGGTTGGCCACTAAGTAAAAGCACACTAGTAAAGTTTTATGACGTTTGGCGAGTGTTAAACGTATCTGTCGCACGCACACCTACATAAAGTTTGCTTGTTTGTTTTAGTTATTTAGTAGTGTGATACTCTATCAGATATATATAATCTAAACATATATAGATCAACTTAAACGTTTTACCATTATGTTATAGTTATGTATATAGAAAAATTAGTGCCATAATTATTTGTTGTAATGTAATTAAACTTATTTAAAATAAATACTATAATAATATAAACAGTACCAGATCCACAGGCGTAGGGCGCGAACATCCGTACGAGGGAGGCTGAGAGAGCAGCGAAGAGCAGCGCCCAAACGATGTAGAACAAGTAGCTGATGATGTAAGCTCCGGGACCGTCGCGAGACTCGCCGAACAGCTGAGGCCAGGTCATCCACTGTCCAGAGAATCGAGTGTGTAAAATTTTAAACAAGAATATTTTGAAATTTCCAATTGAATAGCATTTCAATTGGAGCAACAAGATAAAGAGACTTATTTATTTTCTTTGCATAACAGAGCGAAGCGAATATTCTAGATTTACCTGAACAACACGTACCTATATTATTTTAATTAAATCTTATATAAATTATTGTTTCAGAATAATTCGCGAATAATTCACAATTAAAGTGATAGTACTTATGAGGTATTTATAAAAAAAAAACGCGTCGTTTCGAACTACTGGAAAATTGTATTTGTTGCTTCTCCTTAATGTATTCCTTCATCTGCTTTTTGTTTTATAATCTGAGATTATTACAAAAAATCTTTTTCAGATTATTATATATCAGATATACAAAATAACAAACTATATATCGCAAACACGCCCTAGACACACACAAACCTGTACAGTGGGTTAAAAATACCCATTTAAGTTAATAAATATAATAAGAGGCACGGAAGATATTTGATCATCTCACCTCAGAACAATTCCCATGATCGAAGGTAATTTCATCGTTGGACCAGCAGCACTGCTCCCTGTTGAACCAGAACGCCTGCGGGCAGATGCCGAACTTGAGGTCCGTCATCCATGACGCCCCAATATCTATAACACCAGCCACGACGCCCGTGCAGACACCAACCAGGAGCACGCACACCCATCCTGACCACGCGTCGTGAGCGCCCTGGATTAATTACAACTTATTCAGCTCACTCCATACTTTTTTTGTCTATATTTAATATTTCATAGAATAAAATGCCATATTTATGATTTTACAACATTTAACTAAAAGTTTAGAAACATTAATGCAAAATCAATATATTTTATAACGATACGCTTCGACCTATTATATATATTATAAAATTTAAATTCACATTCCACTTACTCAATGAGAAGAGACGCGTCGTGATGTACAAGTTTTATCGAATACATTTCATAAATACAACTGAGGTTACATATAATAAATAATAATACAAAAGCGAATCAACGAAATAAATTTCATAACATGAAACGATATATATAAAATACCATAATATTAAATAAAAGGAAAAATCAATATTTAAACACAAACAAACATGC
Organism: Vanessa atalanta; assembly: GCF_905147765.1. Lineage (NCBI taxonomy): Eukaryota > Metazoa > Arthropoda > Insecta > Lepidoptera > Nymphalidae > Vanessa > Vanessa atalanta. The sequence goes on along the minus strand of NC_061902.1, from coordinate 15,009,195 downwards.
CGCAGAATATTCACGATTTCTTTCGATTAACTTACGAATTTTATAATAATTTGCAACAAGAACATCGCTAAATCTTCTAAACACTCAATATTAATTACTTTAATGAGATCCCATATAGAGTCCTGACGTTTCTTCACAATGTACCGGTGTCGCATCCGGTCACGCGCGATGTCCCGCTGCCAATCGATAGTGTGGAAATCATCGTACTGGCCGATTCCCGGGATTTCGTCCGTGTCGCCTGCAACATCCGATGCAATGCATTGCAATGCAAATATTCGAAAACGTATCGAAAATTTGTATTTTAATTACATTAAAAACGTAACAGAATTAATTCTATATTAAGTTACAAATTTAATAAATGAAAATTAATCGGTTTTATTACCGATTGCGACTTTTCAGGGCAAACAGTTCTTGTGTCGTCATAGCGATCTCGACGACAATAAAAAGACCTAGACTTGTCTCCGGGTCGTATAGTTAGCTTTTTTATTCAATATTGCCATAACAATTTTCGATCATGCGCGATGAGTTCTTGACTTGCTGTCTCTTTTATCTCCAATAAGTCATATACAAGTAAGATTAATAGTGAGAAAATAAACATTTCTTTACTCAAGGACTTTATCCTCTGTCTAGTGTGTTATATCTAAGTGAACATTACTTTGGAATTCGAATGGCTAGACTATCGATTATTGCCATTGACAAAAAAACTAATTTAGCAATAATAAAAAACAAAATAGATCTACTCTTATAATTTCTGAAAATATCTAAAAATTTTTTTATAAAAATTAGTATCTGAGTCAAAAGCGCAAATGACGTGACGCCGACGCGATGTGTATGTGTATCAATTTTAATAATTACATCAATAATATTTAAATAGTGAATGAGAAATTGGTCCCATGGAAATTTTTTAAGCCATCGAGAGTATTCTGCAAGTTGTCCTGAAGGTTAGATATATTTATGTTGTTCTTGTATTATCTCTTTTGGATGGGATTTTTTTTTATTTCACAACAATAAACCGTAACATTTTAAATGTATTCGTAAGGATTGCATTTGTTTTATAAGAATGAATCAATAGTGTTTTATGGATGATATTGTACATTTTATGCAAAAGCATCCTGTAGAAAGAGGAAACATAGTTGTTTAATACAAAATGTAGAAACTTTGACTTTTAATTGAACAAGAAATTTTTGTATTTACGTCATTTGACATCCTCTTCAATTTAATAATTGTTTGAGTTAGTTTAATATCAAACATATAAATATATGTTATTAACAATGAATTCAAGCTCAAAGTATGCAAAACCCCAGAAATTTGTAAAAAATACTCAGAAAAAAAATATTATATTATTTATATATTCCATTTGAAAATATTTGACACCAATTTTTTGTATCCTTTTTGTATTAATTATATAATCATATATATTTTACAATAATTGCAAATATTATGAATGACATTGCATATCGAGCGTAATTATGAATATCTATAGTAGCAGAAAAAACAGCATATGCAGCATGTTTCAGAGTAGGGTTTTAGTATATTATACACAGCAGACAACATCTGCCAATGGTTTTGCTTGTTATATATAATTTCTAATGGTAATGATTCTTTTATAGTTAGTTTATAATTTGTACATATCAACAAAAGCAGATGTATCCCTAACCTAACCCTTCCATAAATGTTTCTTTAAAGTCTTCATAATGTCATTATACATTTAAATAGGTATCTAAAGATATTTCTTTTGTTACGTGTAGCTGAAATTATATAGTTTCTTTAAACACAAACTTGTATTACTACAAGTATTTGAAATGGGATATTTACCATGTTTTTAATTTTTATTTGTCTCATGAACATTCATAGATAATGTCGAAATATTTAACTCCACCAAATAAAAATAAAAAACATTGTAAATATCCCGTTTTAAATACTTGTAGTAATAAAAATAACCATGTTTATTAAAAATCTTAAACAAACTTGTATGTTTTTGTACCAGAACTTGTTGCATTAATTTTAAATAGATGAATAGATCTTGTACATATAACTAAGGTATTTTTTTTTGTATTTACCTTTCTTTAAAAAATCCTAGAACAAAAAAAAATGTATATATATATTTTCGTTCATATCGTTTCGTCGCTGTCCGAAAGAGAAAGAATACTTTTGAATGTCGGGTCACGTGATTGGCATTAAACTTCTTAATAAATTTTAAACATATTTTTAGGTCCATAAAGTAGATTTATTTTTCAATTACTCAAAATTTTTCATTAATATTATTCAAACTATCAATGTTCTTTCTAGTTTACGATGTAACTTTGTTAAAAAGTTTATGAATTTTATTTAAAGACTCGTCGGATGTTTGAAAATTAAATCTCCGTTTTTTAACATAAATTACCAATAAATTTGTATAAAAATTACAATACATACCTTGCATTCCGGAGAATATAACGGCGTCCCCTGTAAATGTTTTTTAACAATTTAATTTAAGTTTCACCGTAAGGCACTAAATTTCTTATTTAATGTGGAAGACATATTATTGCTTTCAGTTTGTATATTTTTACGTATTTCTCATAGTTTTAAACATAACATAAAACGTTTATTTAAATAGATAAGGCAATAGATAAGGCTTTGTTAGAGGAAGTATAAATTAAATGAACTAGTGGACTGTCGTATTCGATGAATGACGAGAGTACAAGCAATCAGCGAGATGTCAAACTGTCAAAATCATTCCGGGGTTACCATGCTTAAAAAAATAAAATCTACCATTCTGATAGTTAAGATCTTTGATATACGTGCAAATATAATAAGTGAAGTGTGTTTGAGGTGAACAAATTAACGAGTTAACTAATATATTTTACGATTATTGAAGTTATTTTCAGTAGTGTAAGGTTTTCAATTTCTATATTAAATATTGTTTAGAAAAACATTTGTCCCTTATTTCTATTATAATCGATATTATGTTTTCAATAATTAATAGCCACTATTAACTATATATTTAAAGGGTAAAGCATTAAATTTTACTACTATATAATATTCACTTTACCTACATCACCGACAAGTGGTTCAATATCATCAGTGTCAGTGTTTATTACTGAGGAATCCATTTCTTTAATGAACACACAAGAACTTAGAACTAATTTCCGCACGCGATTAAATTAAATTACGTATCAAATATCTTATCTGGTTGATATGAAAATTTAAACTCTTATCAATATGATTTCAATATTTGTCATTCATATAGAAATAATCAATATTTTAATTATATTTCTTAACCATATTTTCAAAGCATTTCACAATATATATAGATTGTATAACCGCAACAAAATATACATGTAAAGCAGTAGACTTTCAACATTCTTATTTGCAATAGCATCTTCTAAGGATATCATCAGGTTCAGGACCATATTATAATTTAAACTCCATTTTTTATCAATCTAAGGAATATGATTCAGAACAAGCGTCCTTTTTTCATGTTTTAGTTAAGTTAGAATTATTACTAATCAGGTGGTATAAATAAACATAATGTGGATTGTACTCTTTTCTGTGAATGGTATGATGCATTAACAGACCATAAAACAATACATAATTTTAAATTTGCTTTAGAGAATATTTCGATAAAAAATAGTTTAATTGCTACAAATCACGTAATTTACAAAAGCGAACAGGACTAATAAGCTAGATATGAGAATGGCTACATTGACTCATAGTGAGTTTGTTAAACTAACAGTTATCCGGCTGGTCTCTTACCGGCTGACGAACTGAAGTACTGAGCGATGAATGCTTAAAAATAAGAAACAAAACATTTAATTTGCTTCTATTTCAGATTTACATAGTCGACTAGTTAATATACTAATATGAGAATACTTATGAATCTTTATTCAATAAAGGTATTTTTTTTTATAAATATTATTAAAATACCTTAATATGAATCGCAATATATTTTTTTTACTTAGCATTTTTAATGTAGCAGCTATTTATGAAGATAAATGTATGTATAGGCATCATTTCTTTTATTTAGCTAAATGTGCTAATTCAATTGTACATAATCATTAAACTTAACAGTGACTAAACTACACTAATACTTATATTTATTCCCAAGCCAAACATGAAAAAGGGATAACAATAATTTTAGTACAGTTAAATTAGTTTAATTTAATGATTCTGTACAATAGAGTCAGTACCAGTTTCTTAAATTTGAATATTTAAAGAAAGAAAATTATTTGAGTGCTTGTCTGAGTCTTGAGTGATAATTAATAGTAACATCTGCTAATACTTACAGTTTGCACTTGCGTTGCTGTTCCTACCGCTGTGTTCGTATAGTTGGAAAGTCCCGTGGTTGGTAGGAGTAGAACTTGAATCCGCCGCCCGATGCGGCCCAGGTGTTATATCTACCATGTCATCATCTGTTGACGTATGAGCTCCACGCCCGTTGCTTGTATTTGCACCCTGAACAGACATATTTTTTGTCTACAGTAAACTAGAAACCAAATTTATCTTAACTATCGTTTATTTCATCGCAAACTATTAAACACAAGAGTATATAGTGTTAAGACTTCATAGTCGTTATAATCTACTAAAATAGTAGTTTTTAAAAATAATGTATCACTTAATTGTATTTATTAAATGAATACCCGAATGATAACATAAACCTACTTGCCATACAACAAACAAATGTTTTACCCATATATATTGATGTTATGGAAATAATTTTGGGCCAAGAAGAACTTAAAAAAATGTAGAATATAACAATTCTCAAAAGTATAACTAGCACGAAAAAAGAAATCAGTATTATTTTCATGAAAATCAAGTTATGTTAAATTATGTTGAGCAGTCTATTTTCATTGAAATGTAAAAGAAGATAGGTAAAAACTTCTCCTCTATAGTTACTCACTCAAATGAAAAAAAATCTATTCTACATTCGGTTTGCTTGGAATGCTTTACTTTCACTTTAAAAGAGTTTTGCTCTTATTTTAAGTTATTATTATATTAAACAGTCTTGTTGGTGAATATTTGTTTTGAATAATTAAAATAAAATTCAGTAACTTGAATATTTAGTTTCAATTGAAATCGACTTTTTTTTGTACAACTACGGCCTAAAGCATGGGTAACGTTGGCCACCGCCCGTAGCATCGTGACGAAAGGGGCCTCGCGCCCCCTTCCCTAAAGGGGCCTTCAAAGTTAAGAGTAAAACTACCGGTTTAAATAATATATTTTGAAAAATAAGAAAATAATATCACATCTGTTTCATCTCGATTTACGTGTACTAATTTATAATATACATATATTTGCATTGCATTAAACTAATGTGGTCCAATGCATAAAAAAAAGATCATCCACGTCTGGGTTACTGGAATGGACTAATACAACCCTAATATTGCTCACTGATATTTTTCACATCAAAGTTTATAAATGTTTGATTTAATTTTTCCTTATAATGTTTGTAATATAATGTTAAACTTTGAAAAAATTTAAAATATGATGAATGAAATTTATAAAAGAAATGAATAAATATCGGAAATACGTTTTTGCTGTGGACAAAATACTTACTAATAGCTTATTGAATCAAACAAGACTGAGATATTTATTTCCTTTTGGAACCATTCAATGCTGTGCATTCAATAAGTGCAAAATGAGAATAAATCAATTAGATTTAAGCCTCGACTAACAGCATTTAAAATTATTGCAGAATTCCCTATAATTTTCTCGTCAATTCACTGTGATTCCATTAATCTATTTGTTTGAGAGTCACTTTCAAAAGAATTCCAATAAAGCCAAATTCTCTTTGAACTTGTTAATTACCGCCGTTATATCGTACTGCCATTTTAATAGCTTACCATGTCACACAAATAAATATTCTATACATTTTCAAAGACATTGTTTTAATAGGTTGGAATGTTTTTTTTTAACATATATGTTATATCAAATTTAATACGACGTGCGCCCAAACATATAAGCCGCTGTAGATACGTTTATTTAGTACTACGTCTATGCTCATCAAATACAGTTTATTCATTCGTCACCATAAACGTCAACGTTCCAATTTCCAAAAAGATAACGTTAGCTCACAAATCGATTTCAAATTAAAATTATTCGGTATAAAATATTTTCAAGTCATCAAAAATATTCATAGATAAAATCTGGTCACAATCTCGGTGCTAAGTGTTTGCCCAAGGATTTAAAACATTTTAATGTGGTCGTGATATTATAAACAGGTGGCGCACCGAACTTAATAAGAAAAAAATCAAAATAAGAATGCCTCAGATACAAATATTGTTCACCTGGACAATCCTAATGACAAGCCCAACGACAAATGATTACTTACTAGCCGTGTACCCGATGGTGTATCCCATCGGAGGCATAATACAATCCACCCACCAACCTCACAATCACTCATTGATTTTCATATTTCTAACATCAGAAATGACGAATTTAAATACAGAATTACATCCTCTATTGAACCTCCTTAGTAGATTAATTTTGAAAAATCCTACCACCTACGTTTTATATTTTCCAGACCGCGATATTTCGATTTACCAATTAAAATATAAGCGAATTATGACAGAAATCCACAATTGGTGGATTTTCTCCATTACGGCTCATTTTGACAAAGGAATTTTCATCGAGAATGGTGTGGACACCGATTGTAAAATAAATCATTTGTAATCTCTTTGTGTACAGGCGTATTAATTAAATAATTGACGAGGACCCAGGTAGATTCTCGTCAATTATACGAAAGTAGTTTTAAAATGAATATTTATTTACAGATACGTAGTTTAAGCTACTTACAATTAAAATGCAAATAATTTATTCTTGTTTAATATGTTCAAAAGAGTTTATTATATATTCAGTTTATTATCGATGTTTTTCGGAAGCGTTTTCTTTGGAGTTTTATTTTTAATCTTTTAAAATGACGATACAAAAGCATTATAAAGCAAAATATATTAAAATTTTACGGAAAAAAGAGAAAATTGACAGAAAGACTTTGATTGAAAGAAAGAAGAAAAACAAATTTAATTAAATTTGTGCATCTTTACATGTTATTACGTAATACGTAATAATTTTAAATGTTTTATTGATATATGATTTCATTTTTCGTTTTTCATTAATAGAATATTGAGGAATTTGAATTTACTTTAGAATTGACGCATTTAAAAAAGATTTTCTTTTATTATATAACTATTTAAGTGATTGTATTTGATTCTACCAGGAGATGGCCCCGAGGGCTTTTTCTTCACGAATAGAAGTTAAGTCGATTTAATCAAGTTATGTTGAAATTTGCACAATAAAGTTTAAAAATAAATATCAAGCAATATTTAACTTTTCTATATATATATATATATATATATATATATTTAATTAAAGTTAAATTAAAAATATTAACTTTCATACAAATAATTTTGTTTCGTCTAATTAATTTTCACTATCAGAAAAAAAATATAACTATGAGGGATTATGCACGTTAACTACGTCATTCATCGTTCATCTTTCAATTCGAATTATTTAATATTCTAATTAATATATTTTTATTTTTCTCTGATAATGTTTAAATTTTATCATTTAATTATTATTTAAATAATGACATTTTATTTCTTTTTATAAATTAAATTATTACAAAGCAGTAAGCCGACATTAATCCTTACGCCGAATTACGTAAATGCTTTATACACTTCTATAATATCAAGGGAAGCACCCTACGGGCTCACAATACTCACATCTCAATGCGCATTTCCAGAATTTTCTCGACCTTTATTCACTAAAATCACATAACTGCATCCTTTCATAAATAACTCAAGTATCGTTCATAGGAGTCAGGAAATAATTTATTTTTTGGAACCGCTTAGCACTGGTATGTTCGTTAACTGGGCACAATGTTCACCCGACTGAATGTTATACCGAAAGCGAAAAATCGATAAAACAAGGTTTCATCTTTCGCCACACCGACTAGTGATGTTGAGTGTACAACATAAGATATCGAGTACAAATATCGATGAACGGGGATTGTAAAAAAAAACGGTTATATATGATTACTTTTAAACTATTATTATACATCATTTTTTAGTTTATATATAATAATAATAATCTAAACATGTCTCACGAAATCGGATGATGTGGATGAGTCATATACACAAGAAATCAATTTGCTAAAGGGATTTAACGATTGATTAATAGTTCGAAATGGAATAAAATATGTTATACAAGCCTAGAAAGCCATGTCTACGTTTTATAATGTTTTTAAAAATATCTGATCAAACAAAAATCGATTACATTCGACGGTTTTTTTAAATTAATAACATTGTTTTTATATGCTAAAAAAATCGAAATAATCGTATCAAGTATTAGATAAAAAAATATTTTTTTTATATATATAAATTTGTATTAAGTATAGAATTAATATCGAATAAAAACATAATATATATAAACACTGAAAAATATATGACGCAGGTAAAGATCCTGTCTATAAAAGTGGGGCGTGCCTGAGTGCGTTTCATAAGGCCGTAAGTCTTACGGGTCGAGGTAGCTGCCATACATCAAACATGACTTGTCAGTTTGATGTATGGCCTTCGAGTTACACGTAACGATAAGTGTTAGGCGTTATGCGTCCGGCAAAAGCTGTGATATATCTATGACGCACCCGACATATTCGGTTCGGGCAACAGTCAACTTCAGTGTCATTAAGTACAATAATTATATGGCTTCCCACGATTGTTATAAAAATATACTTAGTTCTTGAAATGTTCCTACTACTTTTAATAAATTGATGATTAGTAGCTAGATTTTTCTTTAAGGGATACAAAATATATTTTTTGTATATTACAATAACAAAATTATCTTGTGAATTATTTTATAATATATTGTGATGAAAAATATAATTTAATTACTATAATGGATTTGTGCTTTATTATTTACAAAAATAACCAAACATTAAAGGTTATAAGAGTGCAAATATACTTAAAGTAAAAAATATTCATACGCCACTTGTTTTCGAAAATAGATCAGCGTCAATCACATTTCAGATAAAGCTCTAAACAATCCGATAGCATTTCTGGAATCTCACTGTATTAATGAACAGTTACTTATAAAGCAAAATCAAAATAGCATTTCAATGCAACTTTCAACCCAATGAGGAAATTACTAAGCAAGTTTCATTCACAAATATATAGAGTTCGATGTATCAAATGGTGAGTGTAAAATCAGAGAAACATAACTCTCAGAGTAATAAATAAAATAAATAAAGGCTCGTATTAGACACGTATTAAGTTTACAGGAAGACAAAATTAAAAATGGTTTTCGTTATGAATAAACAGAAAAAAACAGTATGGATGACGTTAATTTTTAGAAGGAACAATCCCTAAGTTTAATTATATCACACGATGTAAATCACATTGTCCCCATAAAAGACAATGACCTATGATGTGAACCGAATAATAATATCAATCAAAAATTCGAACATCAAGTGGCTTACTAGCTAGATTGCTTTTCTTCTATCGATAATAGAAAAAATCTTAGGTTCGTAATTCGTGAAATTGTTAAATCCATTATACATTGGATTTAACAACTATGATTGTTAATAAACCAGATTTGTTCGAAAGGGTTTATTATTCAGTAGATTATGGAGATACAAATACGAATATATTTGTATTACTACGTTTTTTAATTAAATATTTTCTCTGAATATATTTAAATTGTTCGAAATACCGTTACGAATTGTCTTGTTTCGAATATCCGACTGTTACATTATTACGGATAAATATGTTTCGATACTTAAAGTATAGACTAAGCGCTGTTATAAATTTGTAATTCTAAATTGTGTGTCGATCAGATGGACAATTTAAGATTTAGATAGTGTAGAGGATTTGCCAATGTGTGCTCCATGCGAACAGTTACCAGGAGCTAAATAATTGCAGAATTGTTAGCAACTCAACGAAACCAGGCCACAATATCCGTCTCGTATCAACACTTGAAATCGAATCAGTGCAGTAGCTTTGTGTAGAATTTGCAATCATCGTCATCATTTTAAGCCCAAATCTATACACTGTTGGTCACAGCGTATTCTGTCTTGCAAACCTTACTTCTTTAATTAATAATTAAATCTAATCTTCCCCACTTCGCACGGGTAGAATATGGATTTACTTAAAACATTCATGACGTAAAACAATTGTTTTGGTAAAAGTTTCTAATCCATTCAATTCAATATCTTCAACAAACATCGTCAAATTTCAGCAAACATACGCCAAACCGAAACGAATTACAAACAAACCCACATCTAAACCTTCCTAATGCATCACTCCGTATGAAATCTTTTCGATCAAACTGAGTTCAGATAGACCGACAAACAGACACGGCGGGGGCGAATTTGTTTTATAACATGTAGTTCGCAGAAGGTCGCAGATTTAAATTCGGACTAGAAACAATGCGGCTTTTCAAGTGCTAACTTTGTATTGAAATGAACACTTCGTACAAACTTCGACAATAAATTATGTAACCCGCAGCTGTGATTACCTCTTTGAACTTCGAAAAGTTCACACAAAAAGCCGGACAATACTAAAATACGTTTTGCACCGGCAAGGGAGTGCTGAGTATAGGGAGAAAATAATGTTTAAAGTACCCTTAGTTTAGAAAAGAATACTCGAGTTAAAAATAAAAAATATGCTCAAACAACATTCGTACTAAATTTAATTGACGACAAATATCTGATTAACAGCATACGTCCATAATAATCCTAGATAATTTTATATTGAAATTGTATCAATCAAATATCCAAATAAACAATATTTAATCAATGGATTTTGGAAACTGTCATCATATTGACAAATAGATTGCATGCGAATGAATTTGATATCCCATAAGCCGGCCGCAGGGTTTTGGTGGACATACCTACAAACAACAAGGAATATGATTTATGTTTTACTAAAAGTGCCCGTGAGAGCATGCATGTTTGAATTTAACAAAAAAGTTATTGTTGTAGTCTAAATTACTCCTTATCACATCAGCATTCTGCCAGTGAAAGTCTTATCAAACTCGGTCCAGCCGTTCCAGATATTAGACGGAACAAACAGAGGGACAGACAAAAATTTTAAAAAAAACATTTTAGTAATATATGTACCGTGTATGCGTTTAGTAAAAAGCGCTTTTTTTTTTTAATATTACAAATAGACATTCCAATTTTATTAAATGTATACATTTGATTTATTTGTATCTTAGTCTGAATCTGAATGTATTACTTTTATGTCGCTTATTTTAAAGGAATTTCTTTAAATTATATTTTTAAGTACTCTTTATCAATTTTCTACTTAAAAGTATGAGTTAATGACCGAAAGTAATATATCTAGAATCTCAGTATTTATTAAAAAAATAGTTTCCTAACCTTAAAGTACATGGTGTAACGATCCTGTTCTATAAATGATTACATACACATTTGCCAGCTGAGTGTTTGTGGTTTTTTTTAAGATTGATGCAATTATAGTTAACAAAAATAATTTTAATATTTTTTAAGTTCAGTATATTATCGTTTGATAAAACTTGTCAAATAGTTATTAATTTTTTCGTGCTTTTATAATAATAGTTCCCCTAGTATAGTGTTACTTATTATTTAAATGTAAATAACAACGTCTTGGGATAGACAGCTCAATGAAAAAGCTGATAATAACTAATTCAGAGCCCAACTTTGCCTATATATTTCTATGACTCCAAATTGTTCTTTACTTTTCGGAGAAGAAGAGGAAACGCTATATAAATTATGGTTAACATATATTTTACTGTCATGCTTTCTTTCGTGTGTCAAATCAACGGTGACAGAAAGAAATGAACGCTGTTTAAAGTGAGAAATTCTCGTTCATAGGTTTGTAAGCAAACTTTTTAAATTATATTTTAAAATTAGAATTAACTTTATTGACATCACTAAACGTCGTTTACAACAGGAATTAAGTGTATTTTACGCGTTTAATAACATTACGAGGTGCAGCTATATCGACGACGAGAGTCAACGTCTATTCACCGCAAATATGAACTTAATCGCTTTAATCTGTAACACGAACGCTCACAGCCAACACAAATCTGTCAATACAAAATTAATTCTTCATAATATAGCATAAAGTCTATTTTGCTGTGTTAGAAAAAATATTAAGTTTAATAATATTTTTTTTAGAAAAAGATAAGACAACAATACATTTTGTAGCGCAAATGATTTACAACCACATGAAGTAATTATTGACTATCGTTTAATATTTAAAAACATGCATTGTTTCGATTAAGATAGATTTCATAATTTACATAGATAAACTCGTTAAAACTTCATTGAGGAAAACATTTTGAAATGTCTAATATTAAAAGTTGAGGTAAAAGTTGTAGTATTGGATTTATTTGGAACATTTATTTAGACATATCTTAGATTTAATTACGTTTATCAGGAAAACAAATGATAATCTGTAGTTTTACCCACTGGATTGAGTCAGTCAGCTAAAATAGAGTATTATACTCTCTGGTCCATAAACGATCTCTAATCAAAAAATTAGTTTTATCAATTGCTACATTGACGCCAAATAAACATATCCTCCCATATATACATATATAAACATTCTATTTTTAATTATGTATAACATAAAAATAAACTATAATGATAGAAAAAGTGTTGCACAACGATAGTGGCACCTGCATTCAAGCACATAGTTGTGCACAGTAACACCTACTGCGCAGATAGCTACTCTCATTAAAGAACGGCCATATGTAGTCATTATTTAAATACTGACTACAGATGGCCTGATACTACACATGTCACCCTGTAATTAAACAAATAGTGTTTATAATTAACAGTTACAAATACCTTATATATTTTTATCCAGAGCTAATCAGCAATATTCCATTAACGATGTCCAACCCAAACGATATGCAGTTTATAGGACCAACAATTTTAAGGGTCCCTAAATACTTTAAATAAGGTTTAAATCCTCCTCATTGTATTATTTCGCACTTGGCTATGCAATTGCACATTGATGCAATAATCGACTTGACAGCGGATGGAGTTGAATACGGCCAATTGACTGTTATTCACTTGAATCTTTCATCGACATTATTTGACAATAGGATTTATAAAGCGCATTGCCAATATTACACATAGCTGTTAACTGCAGCCCTGCATCTAGCAGTAACAACAAGTCATAAAAATAAATACATTCCGTAATTAGTTATTTTCGCCCTGCCCGCCATTGTGACGTCACGATGTTTTCAAAGTTATTCCTATTAAGTAATTAAAACTTTTTTTGTTTTAACCACGCAACAGCAGTTGGTCACGAGAGTTTGAATATGGTATGAGCTTGGACTAGAGATGCCATTTTGACTCTTTACTTACAGTGAACACAAATACGGCCATATTTGTAATCTTTATTACGTTTAATTATAATTAAAAAAATATTATGAAAATAAAGGTATTATAATAATAATTAGATATATATTAAATAAATAATTTTAAATGCAACAAGGTCACGCAAAGATATTATGAAAATTAAAAACTTTACTAATACAACCGCTAATAAAATTGTTCTTTTGTTATACGACAATTAGAGTTCTATTACTTATGTAGAAAAGTTGAATATATACTGACTGACCGACTATAAATAATAATTTAAGCGGGAATGCAATTGTTACAAAAATTTGCTACATCAAAACTGAAGAGCTCCCAAGTATAACAATTAAGCCATGTATGAGTAATAATTTTTTGCATAAAAAAAAAAGCAAATCAGAAATCAAAATCTTGTATTATACATAAATTCACGTTGCTCGGCTCGAATGCCTTTGGATTATAAATCGGATTCGTTACTGTAATAAGAAATATATTTATAAAAATATCGAGAACCGACAATATAAAAGAACACGCAGAAAAATATCTCCGAGATGCTCAAACTCGATATTCTCAATAGAAGTTTTACTCGTATGGCTTTGCAAATAATATACGAATAGTATAAAACTCAATAAACTTTCGGTTTCGATTTCCATTCACGCAACTTTTCTTTCATACTAGTATTTTATTTTTATTGCTAACTTTTCCTAAAGGCATTTAGGTATTTCTCTCTTTAAAAGTATGAAATGCCATTTATTCATAAGCCGTACAATTTGTAAACCTTCACGTTCTTTTTGATACTTTACGTTTTATTGAATGTATGTATAAGGTATTTTTTTTAATTATAGATTAGAAATAATATTAATATAAAACTTATTAGCTATAATATAAAGACACAATGATTCATAGTAATTACCTAAATAGTACTTTAAAAAAGGGATAATATTATCGCTTACTCTATATTTTATACATAATAATTTTGAATATTAATATATGATTAACTTGTTATCTCTTAGACCTGTCTGCATATTAATAACTGTACAGATTATAAGTCCAATCATTTGGTAGTTTTCCTGGTTTTTATCGGGAGTTTTGGCAGTTGGGAATTTACATATTACGACGTGCTCTTTTCGATTTGCCACCTCGTATCGTTGCCGTTTGCGACGTCATATTGGAAAGTGACGCCCAAAAATAGTTTTTTGACAATATTTAGTTCCTATGCTTCTCATTTTAGAAGGATTTTTTTGAAAATATATTCCATTTGTTATCGTCAATTATGGTCTTATGGTCGATGTGTACAGATGTTAATAAGGACAAGGTTTATTATCGGATTTGTTCATAGCAATTAATGCAAAAAACAGTTTCAGTCCATCACAATTCCCAATTTAATTTTTAATTTAATATTATATATATCAGACTGATAACTATGAAAATCTAAATAGGTAGTTAGGTTTTCGATATATATAAGTATTATAATATTATAAGTATAATTCACATGTTATTTGTTTTGTTCCAAAGATATATAATTATATTTTACTTCTTCAGGTTTATACAAAATTTGGAAAATAGGCAACTATTTTTAATTTATCCCTAGAGGGGGTAAAAGTGTGACTGTTTGTGTTATATTGGTAAAGTTTTATAAATATTGCATAGTTTCAGCTAGTATTGTTATAACATTGACTATATGTTCTTTTTTTGTAATTTTGTTATTTTTTCTTAGGTTATTCTAATTTTTGGTAATTATTTCATTTAATTTGATGAATTATTCGAAATTATTGTGTACCAATGGCTCATCTCATCAAGCACAGACACAGAAACATTGGTCTTTTACTTATAAAAAGTCTAAAGACCAACTTCCATATTTATAACTTAAACATCCATAAAAATTTTGATCCTAAGTTTCACCCTCTTAGGTGTTGAATTTAAAAATAATAATTAACATCAATCTTTAACCTTTCAATACAAGCCAAAATACAGTATTTTATTTTCTACCATCAGAAAACTCCTTAAGAGTTGAATTTTACAAAATCATTCCTGAGTGCTACACCTCCATTCCATAAGGAAATCATGTACAAAACTTCATCCTGTTAAACACACCAGCTTGGGCTGTACATATTGAATCAGTCAATCAATTTCATTTCTTAAATATCACTTTTAATAAATATATTATACAAGGTCTTCCTCAATTTAAAATTAATTTTGATTCTTTGGTTCATAAATGTCGATCAAATTATTGTTTTAATTTAAGACTCAATAACAACTTCAATTAAAGTCAATATTACAAATATATAAATAATTAAATGTTATGTAATATTATTTAATTGATTAATATTATATTTAATGACTGATCTTTGAAGTATTTTACTGCTTGATTAGATATTTCATTAATACAAATTATATTATAATTACATATATTTGCTTTTCGATTGATTTATACGTTGAAAAAAAATCTTATTTCAGTTTTTGTTTTTACCTTTTTGTAGACAGATTGATATGTAGTACCCATTTTTGATACGGAGGACTTGAGAGGGAATCGCTCCATATTTTTCTGAAAGAATATTACATAACAATGATTACATATTTATGAAACATAATTACATTACATGAATATTTAATGAAAATGAAATAAAAATAAACATTATAAAAAGTGACTTTTATTACATAGAATAATAATATTGCAGATATAATATCAGTATAATACTCTATCTAGAGATAATCTAGAGATCATCTTATATTTCTGTACTATAATAAAAATTGGCTATATATTATTTAGACAACAAAATAAAGCTAAACAATATTTGAAATATATTTAACAATATTTAATATTTTAACTACCCACCAATTTTCAAACGATATTACAAAAATAATATTATAGATTTATATAAATAATAAATTCTTTGATTTTTTTCGAAGAAAATAACTTTGTGTGAATATCTTTTAGCGGAAATGTATTTTAAAATTAGGTAATTAATCATTTTGTAATTTAGGTTGTAGTTCATCTCACAATCGATTAGTTGTAATTCGCAACGCCCCCATTTAATAATTTTGTAAGTATGATAAAGTTTCTGTTTTTCTTAATTAATTTACATATTCACACTTCATTTTTGTTGATTCTATGCACGAAATACCAATAGACAAAAAATATTAATATACATGTCTAAAAATAACCCACTTCGTCAAGTTAACTTTTATAAGACACTAACCTAGTTAGTCGTGAACATTTTGAAAGATTAATTAATTTGTAGGACTTTTAACCGGTACAACAATCAATTAGGAAACTTTTGAACGGCACAGCAGGAATATTGCGACGCAGATTACTATTTACGGCAGAAATCAAACAAGTTTTGATTCGTGGTAGAAAGCAACGAATCAACGATGAATGCACTTGTCAGTTTGTACTATGCAGTATGTCATAACATCGTCATGACACCTCAACTTTTCGCTTTTGACACTTGAGATGATTTTTTAGTTAAGCTTAGCTTACACAAACACGATAAACAATTGTCAATTTATTTCGACAAAATAAAACAATAAAAGCAGCAATGTAAGAGAAATATTTTATAAAAAGTATATTTTTGGCTTACTTTAAAATATATTCATAACTCAAATCACAAAATAACTTGTAAATGAAAGATCGGTTATTGTTTACGGCGTCCAAATTTTATAATAATAGGGTATTTTACTATATTTTGAAAAGTACTTCAAAATGTTGATTTTCCTAAAAGACACAAAATAATATACTTCGGCAAAATTAACACGCTTTTTTGTCATAAAATTAAAATAAAATTTAAACCTTTTTTATCATTGCATAACCGGTGTCAGTCATTCTGATGACGTAAGATTGTTAAAAACAACAGCCGTGTATGTACGACCAGTACTCATTCAACGTTAACAGTTACGAATATTTGGTGTTCTTTGCGAAAATAATGTATTATCTAGTTGTACAAGCATTAAAAATC
The DNA here is from genome assembly GCF_905147765.1 of Vanessa atalanta. Classification (NCBI taxonomy): domain Eukaryota; kingdom Metazoa; phylum Arthropoda; class Insecta; order Lepidoptera; family Nymphalidae; genus Vanessa; species Vanessa atalanta. The sequence continues at coordinate 14,991,915 of NC_061902.1, read as the reverse complement.
TCTAAAAAAATTGTTTGTCAACGTGCCAGATGATATTGGAATGAGGAATGTTTGGTTGGAACACTCAAAACGAGATCCTTTTCAAATAAAAGTCGATTCTATTTATGTGATTATAATTTCTTATTAAATTCTAATAATACTTTAACCTTTTTCCTGTTTATGTATAAATTAAGATGATAGTAACATAACCTACAATTACTATGAATGTTGATAGATATGTACCTACTACCTAGCTGCTTACAGTCCGTTCACAGTTATTTTACCTCTGACATCTATTAAATAGGCTGCACGTTAGGTTTGCATTACTGACTGTCTAATTGTTCAGACTATTATTTTGACAAGATTCGCTGACGGCATGGTCATTTTCACCGAAACCAGCGACAAACTAGACGAAATGATAAGCAGACTGAGAGAAGAAAGCAAAATAAATTGGTCTCATAATGAACCAAGATAAAACCAAGCTTATGACAAACAGCAAAACTAGCAACATCGACTTGTATGGCAAGCCATTAGAATACTTAAACAACTATATACACCTCGGCAAACAAATATCATTCAGTATCAATAATGAGGAAGAAGAAATAGAACGGCGAATGAACATTGGGTGGAAAAGATATTGGAGCTTAAAGGAAATTTTAAAAGGAACTTTTCCCCTTCGCCTGAAGAAGACTGTATTGGATACACTGTAATGGGACATGTATTCTACCGACTCTCACCTACGGCTGCCAAACATGAAAGTATAATACAAAAATAAAAACAAAACTAACAAACTGTCAGAAAGAGATTGTTATAAGTATATTGAAAATAAGAAAAATCCAAAAAATAAAAAGCAAAGACATAAGAACAACAACAACAAAAACCAACTTAATAGACTTACTTCACCATGCTTGCACACAAAAATGGCGATGGGCTGTGCATATAGCGAAATACACAGACATTAGATGGACATTAAAAACCACAACATGGAAAGGACCTGCGGGAAAAAGAAAAAGAGGTCATCCAAGGAATAGATGGCTCGACGAAATAATTCTAGTAGCAGGAAAAAATTGGAGAGTAAAAGCAAGGATAGAAAATTATGGAGTAAGCTGGAGGAGGCTTTTACCCAGCGTGGGAGTAGTAATAGTTATTAAGTTATAAGAGAAAATGTTATTTAAGGTTGGAAATCAATGATCTTTATTATTATTATTATTAATTGTTCAGAGTTCCTCGATTTATATGATAAATTCAGTGATTAATTACTTTTAATAATGCCAAAAAAATCCAGAGTAGTGGACGAATGATCGTGCTAGCTGTGCGTGAATTTTGTGAAAAGGAAGAAGCTAGTAAATTTTCTGTAATTCTGTTTGAAACGGGTAACTGTCATGACAGTTATGTAAAATAATGTTACCTGCTATTAAACTATTCCCGTATGTTGAAAAATAATTATCTTCTTTTGTGAAATGTTATAATTTCAGATTAATGACACAAAATTAAAATTTTTACAAATAAATCGATTTGTATCAATATGGTCCTGGTATTATTCACCTTCCATCCACGGCACACACTATAACTAGTAAAAGTATTTTCTAAGTGCGTACACATGGATCGTTAATTTAATAGTGAACGTTACCATTATGTGTGAGTGTGAATGAAATGTTGTAAGTTTATTAATTAGGTAAATATTTTTAAATTTCAGGTTTGTTTGAGAAAACCATCAGCACGATTACTATAGAAGGTGAAATTGCTGCGTCCACGTCTCGAAAAATCTGTACACCGAGGAAAAACCACATTTAATAAAAAGTAATACAGATAGACGATTTTGATCTTTGTGGAGTTAGAAATAAAATACACGAAATGTACGCAGTTAGGAAAGAGGTTCCAACTTTAATTAAACTTTTAGCAGAGCTAATGCTCGATATTGCCTTAAAACGTAGAAAAAAAACGATGAAATTGAAAAAAATATTACACTTTACACTTCTGATTATTCGTTCTATTCTGATTATTCAAATAAAGTCGATTCAAATCATTCTTATTCTAAATAAAAGCTTTGACCGATCCATACTTGTTTTTATTTATTACCAAAAAACAATTACATTGAAGATTATATAGAATATATGAGCATTGGTACAGATATAATTATACATATGTATATAACACACCACGCCACGCCACGCCTAGATCCATCTACGGGCATGTCTCCTCTAGCTACTACCATTGCTTGCACAGAATTATGTAGGTATATGACCACTGTATACGGGTAAAAAATATAATTCTCCATTTGGCTCAGGTAGAAGTAAATAGGTATTTTATATGAAGGGCAGCTTCATATTATTCTGCCAAAACCACCAAATATTCCCTCATCTATCACGATTTCCTAATTTTATACAAAGGTTTTTTTAGAAACTAGCTTTAGCAACACATTGCACAAGCTAGCCAACTTAATAGCCAGAGGTAAATTCACTAACTCGAATTTTCGTGAAAATCGTTTTTTGTGCCAAGTTGCTTAAAATATTTTATTTTATATTTATTAATAAAATCGTGAAGAAATATACAAAATTAACGAAGTTACAAATTTATACAACGCTAACTAAAGGCATTTTTTCAAATCAATTGATTTATATTACGCTAACAATTATTAGCGGAATGTGCGCACACTTTCGAGTTAGCGTAGTATAAATTGTTGGTGTCGAAATAACTATGAACGGTCAGTTTTTGCCTACATGACGTCATACCGTGGCGGCTCGTGTTTTAGGTTACGTGATATACAGATTAAAAATTATGACTTTTTATTTTAATATAATAAAACAATAATGTGCTTTTATGATTCAAATACATAATATTTAAGTATATTAATATATACATGATAATTTATATCAAATTTAATAATTTATTTGTCACTACTGAAAGTACCTTATTTATATGATTTATAAACATAATTTAAAGATTGCTTGCAAATAAAAACGAAACACATTTGCAGTCATTTAATCAACACTCAGATTATAAATAAAATATTTTGCTTAATCTGTGCTTTATTAAATGAACTGTTTGCTAAATTAAGCAGTACATGTATAGATTATAGAGCATAAAATATTTACCTGATGGTCCCAAAGACCCAACGAATAAGAAAGTAATTTTTACATTATTATTGTGAATTGCCAAAAATTAAATTTTATCATTTCACTTTAAAATATTCAGTTAACTTTTATATAGGCCTATTGTTTTTATTTTGAAAGAAATGAAAACCGCTTTAAATTTTACCGGTTTGCCTAAGACAAGGGCATCGCTAGCTACATCCGCCGATTAATATAAAATGGCGTCAGCCGAGTTTTTAGAGCAAGCTTTGTCTATAGACGTTGATGAGAATGCAGTAAACGCGATCGTGGGTTCGCTTGAAAATCATTTAGTGACGTCCGTTTCGTCAATATCATCACAGAACAATTTAGTAAATGTTATTCCTAATCATCTTAATATTACTTCAAGTGCAAATACCATTAATGGACAAAAATATAACCAGGACCAAAGTGATGGTGAAATAGGTTGTGTAAATTTTCAACCATCACTCGTTTCTTGTGCATCATTTAGTGTTCCAACTTCATTTGTATCACAATCAAACGTATCTCAATGTGTTTCAAATAACGGTGAACCTCTAAAAGTTATTAGTACGCAAGTACAAAGTTTGGCTGTGTCAGATAGTAATACACCGTATTCAATTCGGTCTCTTTCGAACAATTGCGTTAATTTATCTTCGTCTCAGGCTCAGATATCACATTTAATACAGGGAAGTAGTGTAGTATCTCAATCTGGGAACAAAACAATTAGTATGCAACCTCCTTTGGTTTTAAAACAGGGTACAACTTCTGGTCAAGTTGGCATGCAACCTAATATGGTCACAGTGCCTATGACAGTGAATTCTAGCATGCCTGGTTCTATACCAAATGTTATGACTATTAATAAGCCAGGAGGGCAAAACGTAGTAGTAACAACACAGAATTTGGGTACAGCACAACCTGCTATATTGCCCAATGTGCAGATATTGAATATGCGACCGGGCGCTCCAGCAGTTGCGTCACAGAAGTCTGTAGCTACAGTATCTCCGCGAGTTGTTATTGGGACTCCACAGGTGGTGGGAACGAGAGCAGCTGCTCCTGGAGTAAGTGCCCATTCATTTTGATGTTGTACGAAGAGCACTCCATGCCTTGGTTATACATTATTCAATGTAAATGCTTCTGGAGACTCATAATTAAAACTCCATTGTGTGGTATTTGTGTTTTAACTGTGCAAAATATATAAATAAAAATACGAAATAGGGCATACAAAAATAAGTTTATAAATATTTGAATACTTGCATGCAATATTAATATTATGATATTTCTCATTAGATTGAATCAAATTTTCATTTTTAATGTTGGTTCACTTTCTGTTTTCTCAAATGCTCAGCTCACAACAATATATTTTTGATAATGTAAATAATTACATCACAACAAATTTTGTATATTCCATTTTGTAAAATTAGTTTACAAAAGGTAAGCGCAACAAAATGTTGATTATAACATATTCAAAATTTATTGTAAATAAAAATAAACTGCAACTGCGACTAAGTATTTTGACTATGTCAAAGAGGTTCGCCTTTGCAAAATGTGTAATATACCATTTTTTCTACTGTCTTGAAAACTCTTAGGATAACTAGGAATATAAAAAAAAAAAAATAAGTTAAAAATAGTTAGAGATTATTTTTTTCATGCTATAAACATAATTAATTTAAATTGAACACAACAAAAAAAATATTTGTATCTGCCTATAGCATTGTTTGCCTATACAATGTTTCCTAGTTAAAAATTATACCCAAAATGTAGAGAGTATTTATTATATACATTAAGTCAATGTTAATATTGTAAACTTAAAGTAAATAATATGTTGAGTATTAAATATGTTCATGACTTTGAATTTCAATCCACACCTTTATACTTTTCGATGTAACCAGTATCTTTTGAAGGAAATGATTTTTATTTCCCCCTATTTATTATGAATACTAAAAATAAAACATATTAATAAATACACGGTTACCACATTTTCTCTTCATTACAAGAAATTTAACTATGGGTCTCACAGAGTCTGTTGCACAAAACATGTTTGCTTGATTGCGGAGCATAAACCTAAAAATCAATTCCACAGCATTTATTTTAAGTTTCGTTACATATACAATTTACATTATTCATATATTGTACAATTACTACAATTGTATTGCTTTTGTATACTGCCTTCTTCATGTCGACCCATGCTTTCTACTGCAGTGTTAGACTTAATTGTTACATTCCAAACAAACACAAGCAGATGTGCAAAAGGATCTCATTTGTATCATATAAAATTTAATAATTATGCATGTGTGGTTCATTTGTTTTCATGTAAATATTTCATATGTCAAAATAACATGTCATTCATCTGGAACGTTAGAAATAATATGGATTACACACTAATATTTCATTATAGGTCTCGGAACAACCGTAGAGAGAATTACAACTGAATATGTACATATTCACTTATATTTGTACTAATAATAGGATTAATTTTCAATAGGACTATGAAAAGCTTCTTGTGATACATATGCCTCATTTTTTTGTTAAATATGTATGTTTACAACAAATTGTCTTCTTCTAAAATGGCAACACCCCATTGACGGGATCCTTTGCATATTCGCATTATTTGAGTGTTATACAAATTGTCCTTAATGTGCAGATGAACATAAACAAATTGCCTTGATTACTTGCTTGCATCCTTCCTCTGTATTATATCTGTATAGAAATAACTTTTTTTTACTGTAATAATCAAAGTATCATTTAAATGAAAGCTGTGTGTACCTAAACCACATTTTTTATCGACGAAACTTCCACGAACGAAAATATTACGTTTCCAAATAATTGAAAATTTTAATAAGTTACTGCACGTTTTTTATGCAAATAACAAATAATAATAATACGTCGTAGTAACGTGTATAGACAAGGAAAAAACTGACCCATAGACTGAAAATGCAATTCTGACAAAGTGATAAGGATGCAATCGATACGGCTGCGAATGGCGGAAATTTAGCCCTTACGATTTATATCGAAGCTAGCAGCATACGTATTTGTTTCGAACTTTGCGACTTCATGTGTGAAAAGCGAATTTTTAAACAAGTTTTATGTTAGTTTGACATATTGCTCGCCCGCTATTAATGTATCGGAAGAAATTTTTAGTGCATCGAACTATTAAAATGGTGTCATAACTTTTGCTTGTATGCGTTCGAATGACAATACGATATTTTTGATTTTTGTAAGAAAACGTAATTGACTAGCGAATTAATATTGATAGGAATACTTAATAATTTAATTAAATAAAAACATTGTATTTAAAATTATCATCGATATTTTACTGTTTTGACTTTTAAGCATTGCTTATTGTCCGATAGCCTGTTGATTCATCGTCTGCAATCCATTCAATTTATTAGTTTCGTTTTTGTATATTCGATTTAGATGATACCTTTCAAATATCGATATCGGATCGAAATAATCGTATCGTTGCACCACAATATACTTTTGATTGATATAGTCTATTTTCGTATTAAAATATCGATTTCTGTTACGCAGTTCGGACAATTTGATATCACAAACGGTGGCGTCTTCTGTCTGAAAACAGATTGATGACGTTCATTTAAATACAATTTTTATAATCTGTTTAGAAAGAAAAATGAATTCAAAGTGTTTTGATGCTATAAAGTGTATTTAATATAGTTTTTATATTTCAATGTGAAGATAAGATTATATCGTTTTGAATAGTGAATCATAATTCGAGTAGCAGTTATTAATGGAAATCTTAAATAGTACTTCGTATTATTAAGACACTTTATACGTTTGGTTCGTTTTTTATTAGAATTTGTACAAAATGTAAATATTGGAATTACTTGATATTCTTAACTGTAAATGGTTATATTAAGTTTGTTAAAGTGGTAAAGAGTTATTGTGATTTGTTATTCGAATAGTGGTGAAGGACCTCTCAGTTGTGAAAATATAAACTGTTCGTTCATTTCTTTTACCTTTTGTACAGATCGTTATAAAATAGATTGACATTAAGGAACGGAATAATTGTTGTGGACTCGACGAATATGACGTTTTAATATAAATTAAATAATGATACTAATTCATTAGTAAATCTTAGTTTGAATAAAAAAGAAATTATTCTATTCCTTCAATTCAGAGTGCAGCTTATTATAATCATATAGTATTGGACATACGATGATTGTAGTGATGTAAAGAATACTTTAATTAATTACTATTTATTGAGTGTAACAATTAAGCAACTAACATAAATTTCATTATTATTCTATTTCTCATCATTTGTTTTTGACAAATATACAATATATTTGTTCGATGTGATCAGACTTATTGATGTTGAACATGTTATAATTTTAATTAAGATATGTATTTAATTTCATTATTAAAGCCTAATACTTAATGTATTCGTTATGATGCGAAATGTAATCATATGAAATTTATATGATTTTGTATTATACAGTAGGTGTTATATTGGTGCTTTTTGTTATAAGATAAACCAACTAATTGTAATGTATTCAACATGCTTCAACACATCTAACAAACCCACATTACAGGTAACTCATTCACCATCATCGCCCGCACTTCCTTTATGTTAATTGTGTTCCATAATAATTACTTTGCTTAGATTCATATTCGGACGTTGAGACCAGCAACGGTAACGAGATTCGTTCATAACATATAGTGAAAATTGAAACGACGCGTTCATTTTTAGATAACGCTGCAAACACTTCAAAGTCTACAACAGGGGCAACAGGGTCATTTGTTGTTAAAGACTGAGAATGGTCAATACCAGCTGTTGAGGGTCGGCCCCGCGCCCGCGGCCAGCACTCTCACGGCGCCTCAGCCGCAGACGCTCCGGCTGTCGACTGTGCCGGCAGTAAGTAGGCAACGAAACTTCGCCACCCCACTCATCGGCCTATGAGATTGGACAACGCGATACCCTTTGTCGTTATGTTTATTTGTCCAATTTCAAACAAATCGTGCATGTACAAATACGGTGGCGGTGCATGTTGTAAGGTAATTAACAAGGTAAGACGCAACCGGAACTCGTTCCAGTCATTGGTAATATTAAAAATACTAATTATAATTAACTAATAGTTTTTAATAATTGCACGAATATCAGGCGAAGTTTCATGAGCGATGTCATTGTCGAATCATTACAGAGTCTTCTACATTTTATTCGTTCGTTATTTACTCGTCAAATGATCCCGATATTCGTGTATTCCGTTTTACGCAATAATCATAGATTAACAACCAACTTGGACGACGTTTTAAATTAAACCAATACAGAATATCATCCCGAAATCACGGCTTCGCATAGAACGCTTGGCATTTAATAAGGTGAGAGGGAATCGACTTACACGCATGCAAGAAAGCACAATAAGCAAAATTTTAACTAGAAATTAAAGAACTAAATATTAAATTAAGACGAATAACGGATTATATTTCTTTACCTAATATATGTATTATATAAATAATTGTAAAAACAAAATAGCGTGAAACTAGAGAAGGACGTAATACGACCGAAACACTTAGTAAGCGCTCGTGGTCCATGCGAAAGACACCCACTCTTGCACGAGGTGACCATATTGAGATAAAATTATAACGAAGCTTAATTACGTACTGCTTTTATACGATGTGCTTGTGTCCGTTCGTGTTAATACCGAATAATTTTATTGTATTCATATAATAAATGATACCTTTGTTAACTGTTTGATCAACATACAATTAGAGGTAATTATCTTAATGTATATACTCTGATATGTGATTATATTTAATATCTTGTTTATCTCGATATTAGGACAGGTAACTTGTTAGCAAATAGACATGAGTTTTACTTGTAATGAAAATAATTATACATTTAAAACAAACGATTTATAAGTATTACACTGTATAAGTTTTTAAACGTAAATAATGTGTGTACCTATTTTATTGTTTCCAATATCAGTTTTCTTTTACCTCGACTGTTTGCTGTCGCTTGCGTTTGTGCACGTGTTTGCTCGTATTGCATGGATTATTGTTCAAGTTTGTGTCGATCATACAGAAATCTTCAATTGTTTTCTTTTTTCTATTTTGATATGTCGATGGAATGAATTTATACCGGAATCACGAGGGAATTAATTTTGATACTAAATACATTACGATTTATGCATATATATTTATTATGTCAATTGTAATGTAGGATACACGAGGGAGTGTTATTTGAGTTTTGATTTAATTAAATTGTTGAAAGTAGGCGACAATGAAATTTTATTGCTTTATTTATGCTACTCATTTTTAATATCAATAGCTTTTAAAAAGTTTTAACTTGAGGGGACTTTCGTAGTTATAGAAAAGTAACCGTGCAATTTATATTATTGCTTTGTACTTCTGTATTGTGATATATGGACGAGGCAATTGTAAAATTCATGAATTGTGAATTGTGAAAGTGCATTTTCAGATACCATGCATTGGCCACACACAGCTATGAATATATATAAAAAAAAGTTACGCGCGCGACTTCGCTCGCATTTTAGTGGTTGGGCATAAAAATGTAGCCTATGCTGTCCTTCGTGTTGCTTATTTCATACCAAATATCATCAGATTCGGTTCATTGGTTTGCCCGTGTAAGAGCAACAGACCGATATGCAGGGTTACTTTCGCATTTATAATGTTTGTATAGATATTATTTCAGACTTTTAAACGTGAAAAAAATAGAACCAATCTAAGTATGAAGTAGGTATAGTCCATAAACAGTGACAGTGTCAAAAACATCGAGTTACTTGTATGTATTTATGAAATATCTCGCATTTTTCCTATGGTATATTGTAGAGGTATCGAACTTTTTTAATACACTTAAATAATGAAACAAAGGTTTTTCTCTCTTGTTTTTCTCGCTTATTTATCCGACTTTAATCAGTCGAGGAAAGTGCATGCAAAATTTATTGTTAAATCGCTAAATAAAGGGCGAGATCGAATTCCAATGTATACGTTATGGAATACGCGAGCAGTGCGCGTTCGCATCGACAGAAACATAAGGTTGTTTTTTTTCTTTGTAAATATAAAGTTGTTTATGGCTTAATAGGTTTTAATGCACGGATATTTTGATTAGTTATAAAACAATGTGAAGATGAGAGGTTTAAATATTCTCGTCTCTTCTGTCTAGCACCCAGGCGTAGCGACGGTGTCGACCAGCGTCGCTTCACCCAGCCAGATGGCAAGTCAGATGGCAGGTCAGATGGCAAACCAGATGCCAGGTCAGATGCCGGCCGGGCCGGTCGCCACGCCGGTACAGCTCCCCACAGTGACGACCATCCCGACTCCCTCACCCCAGCCCCAACAACCAACTGTGACAACGCAGGTAACTGGTACACGATAATGTTTGATAATGAAATCATCGCTTATAGTAGAAGCTGATATGTTGATATTGGTTATTATTATGTAGTTCAAAATAATTGCTTATTAGGAATAGAAATTGTCATATAGTTTGTTTTTTCGTAACAATTGCCGAGTTTCGCTTTCTTGTATTTATACTTTTATACATTTACCTCCATATAAAGTAACCACACTGGTAGACTTCTCGTCTCTCAGCTCACAGATCAAAAGACTGTGCCAAGGACCTTGATATTTTCTCAAGAGTTCCTCATAAGTAGAGTATATTAAAATTGTACCCTACAGGAGTTACTGACTCCGTTATGTTTGTAGATCTTTTCAATAGACTTGCAACCTAAGTAGGTTAATGTATGGCCCGGAAAAAAAATTCAATATTTTCGGAATATTCAAATGCAAAAATATTATAAATTTATATTTATTAAAAAAGGTCATCCTTTTATTTTAATAAAAATACGATCTCTTTTGGAATATTGGCCTCTTTTAATCTTACTTTATAATATATGGCCATAAAATATTTATAATACCCTTTAAAGTAAAAAATAGATTTTGAGCAAATTAATAAAAAAAAATCGCATCTTATTGCTAGTATTTCAACAGCAATTATAATTTTTTGACTATGAATATTAAAATTCAATATTAAAACAAGTTCACAACATCGACATTGCTGGTGATATGGTTTCACTCAAGCCTGTAGAACCAGAAAAATTATCAGAACCAGGTTTTGTTGTGTTCTTGTTTTAAGGAATTTAGCTAGTGTATGGAGAAGCATTAGGGACGTAAGATGGGATTTTTTCAGAATGCAGAGAATCAATGCAAAGACTGATAATCATAATGCCTATCAGGTGGTTTATTCAGTCGACTATCTTATTACTTCTAGCAGTATAATAAATCTAATAAAAGTAAGCCCTAAAAAGTTATTATGCAACTGTAATGCAATTTCTTACATATATATCGGTTTCGTCATGGACCTAACTCGTAACTGAATTTGTTCTAAAATATATGGTATTTTCGATGTATAGTTAAATGTTGCGAAAAGGACACATTCAATAACCTTTTTCTAAAAATAGACCATTGTTGAACTCGATCGCACACTTGTTTAAAGAAAATAAAAAAAAATACTGATTGTTAATAATTTGCCCTTAAGAAAACATTAATTCCTCCTTACTTTACAAAACGCTGCCATTAAATCTTATTTGTTATAGCCTTTTAACTATAAAATTCTGGACTCAATATATTTCGGTAATAGCTCAGATTGCTCTGACTGATTAAAAAAAAGAATGGTAATTTTGCCTTAATAAAATATAACTTACTTAATAAATGAAAATTCAGCACGTAGCACTAATAGGAAAACATTGAAGAAAAATAAGACAAAACATTCGCGCTAATATGAATAAAACAAACTTGTTTATAAGTATAACTTGTATTCCATATACATTGGTTTCAACAAAACACAGATATATTATATATGATTTCTGATTTTTTAACTTAATAGTTCATAATTTTATCGAATAACAGAGTTCCACATCGTCAGTACAAATTGAGGTACGGATACAATGATTCTGAACATATAATTTACTATTTATTATTAACGATGGTAAAGCCAATTTTATTGCTCACGAGCCACTGCGTTGACCCTTCACTATCATTAAGTGTCATAAATGAGTTTAGATTGCGTTCAGATGCGACACGTAGTGTGGGCCAGTGTCACTGTACAGGTGAAAGAGGTGACATCGTACACGTTAAGTACATTGACCGTTTGAAATAAATCTCACTTCAAAGTATAAAACAGAGTGGAATATTTACTATTCATTGAAATGTCAATTAATTGGACCTTAGTAAAATTGTAATGTTTAATAATTTTGATTAAACTGGAAATAATCAAGATTTCAGGAGTAATCGAAAATTGTAAAGTTTTTTGATAAAAGTACAAGATGTTGCAATGATTATTTTTTCGACATAAATCTAATTCCAGGTGCAAAATCAGGAGTATTGCATGACTTTTAAGTGATTTCCTCGGTGGTGACTATCGTGAATGCAAAGCGAGGAGTCTGATTTCGATGCGATTTGTTTAGTTTGCAAAAGGAACGATTGTATCTTTTTTATTAGAATGTTTTCCTTTGAGGACGCACAACTATGCTTTTTAAAAAACCAATTAAACAAGTATATAAGATAGCTTGACGACTCTGGCGTAACCACATCGATTTTAGCGATGTGGTTATCAACAATGTCAAAACGGTAACATATATCAGCATTAGCTTATAGTTATATACCCACCAAGTTTATAGTTAAGCAACTTCAAAAAAAAAAAATTGTAGTGCAGAAATATACCGATAAATCTATATTTGCTCAGAACGTGTCTATACTCATTATATCGACAACATTTAAATGTAAACGCAAAGACTTATTTTATTAGAATTAGTATTTAACTTCAACATTTGAATAAAACTTGGTTTACTATAACTTATTTCAGAACTTCTACTACAAGTACTTTATTAACCATGTCTGGTGCAATTTCAACAATCGGAATTTCGCCGTTTATCTGTCTATACAGAAATGTCTAATTTGGTCTAGATTTTCTTTTTGTGTTACCGTAAAGTGACATCATCTTTGTCTTTTGCACTCCAGAAGTTGACGCCGGCATGCGCCCGAGATCGTATCTCGTAGTGTAGCGGTTTGTACTTTACCAATTACACGTAAACAGTGTAATTACTTAGCATGCGTTACGTGCACAAGCGACATGCATGCATGTCATGCATACAAGAAAATGTTTTCAACTTTGAAAAATGGCATTTATATTTCGAAGTTACTCTTGACTTTTTTTGTATGAAATCTGAAAATTTCGTCATCCATCAATATGTCTTCTCAGAAACCTCTAGACAACACGAAGGAGAAATGCAGGAATTTTCTTGCCAATCTGCTAGATCTGTCCAGCAAAGAGCCAAAGTCTGTCGAGCGGAATGTGAGGAACCTAATCCAAGAACTGATAGACGCCCAGGTGGAGCCTGAAGAGTTTTGTGATAGGCTCGAACGTTTGCTCAATGCGAGCCCACAACCCTGTTTAATAGGATTCCTTAAGGTAAGTCGCATTAGTAGTTTACTTTTTTCAAAAATAAATGTATTATTACTTACGTAGTCAGGATCAGAAAGAAAGGATATTGAAAAGTAAATATTCAACGTCGGGTCCATGTGTTTTGATTTAAATATGTATGTTTCATGTTAGATATTCATTTTTTTCACAGAAAAGCTTACCGCTACTAAGGCAATCCTTGGTTATAAAAGAACTGGTGATCGAAGGAATAAACCCCCCTTCACCCCATGTCGCTTTCTCAACTCTTACCGGGCCCGCGCCGCAGCCGGTTCTCGCCTCCTCTAACATTCCAATGGTAAGATTCTTAGCACATTGAACAATTATTATTTTCACCTTAATAAAATATTACTAAAAACTTTTTTTTATATATTTAACAATAATTATAAAAGCAATGTGAATGAAACCAACAACAGAATATGTCGATAATATTTAGTACTAACCAAAAGTTTTGTCTAACTAATAAACTTGCTTTCCAATTCTTTTCAAGACGTAATCAAATATCACATAACATGTAAAACCGGTAGGCAGCGTAGTGAAACGCTTGCATTGCTTTAATAGCATTATTACAATCAGGTCACTTAAAACTATTAATGCTACGCTAATTACATAATGCTAACAGTTAGCACGACCTCAACATAAGTATACTGGGCACGATACAAATAGTCTTATAATAATAATATCAAATTAGTTTGTGTAATAAAATAATCAATTATTAAAAATTTGAAGGTTGTCAGTGTTCATGACTAAAATAACAATATTAAAATGTCGACTATCTTTTACGAGCTGATATATCAGAAAGCGTACATACTGGCTCATGTACTCGTATAAAGAATTAAAACACGGTGCATTTTACTGACACATGTCGAAGAGGTTGTATACAAAGATATTTTAATTAACTGGTGGAACGTGACATAGTTATAAGTCGTGGTTGTGGCAGCTAGATGACGAGGGGAGTTCGAGCCCCACTCTCACGCCCCTCCTGCCCCCCGTGATGCCAATGATCCCGCCCCAACCGCCTTCACCGATACCGGTTAACATAACCGTGCAGAGTGTCGCGCAGGTTTGTCTGTGCCCTCGTATGCATTGGCCAGGGACGTATTTTTGATGTTTTTTTGCTTCAAGCAAAAATTATCGGCCGATCCTACTCGATAGTAAAAACAAATAAAATGCTATGAGACAAATAATACTCTACGATATAACCCCTTCGGACGAACGTCCCCTCCAACCTTAGGAAAATACGTCACTGGCATTATCGTGTGTACTATAGGGTTGCTGTCGAAACCTTTAATTAATACCAAAACGGTGGAACGACAACAGTTTAAATTGAAGTCTGGGCTATATTGAAAAGTAATTATTTTCAGTATTAATTTCGATATATTTACTCGTAATTTTTGTTCAGTATAATGTATAGTCATTCATATTGAGGGTATGGTCGATGTTCTTTATACCGAAATGTTTCGATTTAGGGTATAAAAGGGGACGGCAGCCCTATTCTGACACATAAACGCCAATTATCTTTTGAATACGAGGGTTAATTGAGTTTTCGGAATCATTCAGAAAAATCAATCTGTCGTAGCCTGATTTTTAAATATTTGTCAATTTTAATTATAAAACGACTTCGAAGAAATATTAATATTGTTAAAATTGTTTGTAAAATATATGAAATACGATAAAAACAGCGACAGAATTTGTGCAAATTATAAGCGAAACAGTCAATCGAACCTTCAAACGACGCTCTTTTTAAATTGTCCTTGCAGCAGGTTGTTCAGCGTCACAAGTTTGTAACTAGAGGATTTACCGTTCATACTTATCATGTTTATCATGTACAGATTATATATGACATCAAATTGTACAGTTGACAGAACAATGAGTACATTAAGACATTTTGTTTTTGAATCGAATTGTCAAGTGTGGCCATTTTATATACGTTTTTATAAATAGGAAGTTTGTTAAATTACAGCTCACGAATGATTCCGGACAGCTCTACAAATTTATATTTTTTGTAGATGTGTCGTTTTTTATTGTTAAAGTGGCTTTCTAGTTTATAATGAGCAAAACTATGGATTTTATACATTCCTTTTAGTGACCAGGAAACATAAAATATTTACATCACAAGTCTGATGAATATTTAGTCCAGCAAATAGGAGAGTTTGTCTCTTAATTGCTGCGGAGCGCATATCGCTTACCCAAGTAAAAGGGACAAGGGCAAAAATTATGATAATAATTTTAGTGCTTATAAGATCAATACGAACTGTATATAGTGGTTATAAGATCAAACCGTTTACAAGAATTGAACAAAACTATGAAGATGAGAGTTAGGAATTGTACTGAGCGGTCCCTAACATTACTTATCAAATATTTTATCAAATCAATAATATGTAATTACAAACAAAGATTAAAATCTTAAAATAAAATTATATTGAATAGTAAATCATAATCATATTACATAATATTGTATTAAGTATCGCATAAAATAAAATGTATGCTCATTATTTCCTAGTTTATGGCTCTACACCATTGCAGTAGATACTTCACTCGGTGTTATTTGGATGTCTATATTTAGTTGTATGTCATGTAGCATTAAGAATGTTACTTTAAATATCGCTAATCATTAAGTTTTCTTTTTTTTACCAGCGCTTGTCTATATTATTTATGATAATATACTTTTAAATTCAACGGAATTTTGCACCAATTATTTTTTAAATATTCTAGGTTCTCATTGGACATTTTTTTATTATTTCATATTTGTTTATAATTTTAAGAGATTTTGTTTAATTATGTATATATGGATGAAAATTACAGATATAATACAAGGAATCGCATTGTACTAATTAAAAAAATATGTTTATATCTTTGTCTAATGCCATTTCACAGCAAGAAGAAAATCAATCTGTAAATTTTGTTTATACATATTCATAAAATCACTAAATATAAGCTTCTGCATGCTGTAGTAAATATATCAACAGTTTTTTAAAACAAACTCAGTATAATTTATACGCAAAATGTGTAGAAATTTTCAATATGGAATCGGTAATTGTTATCATTGATGTCGTCGTAGCTTGTTATTTTTTTTTTATAACAATTTATTTGCAGATGTACTCTCTCCATAAGTACATTTTAATTCTGTTAGTATGCTGCATGTATATTATTACATATAATTAAATAATTTGAGTCAGAATGTATTTAACAATTGAAAGTCCTTTTTAACTAAAATTAAATTTATTAAATGAATTTATAAATTAAACAAATAACCGAAAAGATCTTTGTTTAAATTTGAACATAACTTTTGCGAGTTCATATATACCGTGCTATATAATCAGAATATTTACGAATATTCCAGCAAAAGCCGCCACCTAAAGCGGGCAGCACGATAGCAGTTCTGCAGAACATTCCCGTTCATACCAAGCTGAATGTAACCAAGGTCGGTAAGACGATGCCGGTGAACAGCAAGTCTGGCTTCACAAGATCGACGTCATCTTCATCGGCCCTGTCGACGGTATTGACGGCGGGAAAGTCCCTCCTCAAAGACAAGGAGAAGAAAGCGACGATGCAATTCACTCAACCATTCGTTGATGATAAGATGGCAGGCGATGACGATATCAACGATGTCGCCGCTATGGGTGGCGTTAATTTGGCTGAGGAAACGCAACGGATTCTGGGATCTACCGAGATGATTGGTACACAAATCAGGTAAGCTTATATATAAGAATTTATTTAAACATCATATATACCCAAAACAGTGAACTAAATTTCAGTTAAATTAGAATTTGGTTTCAATTC
Source organism: Vanessa atalanta (assembly GCF_905147765.1). NCBI lineage: Eukaryota > Metazoa > Arthropoda > Insecta > Lepidoptera > Nymphalidae > Vanessa > Vanessa atalanta. The sequence goes on along the minus strand of NC_061902.1, from coordinate 14,974,611 downwards.
AAAAAATAAAACTAGAAATTCAGAAAAGACTTGACCGCATTCTAAGTCGAAAAGGCTAACTAATTCTAATGTAATATTATAATATATTTTTTAAATAATTTAATTAACATTATAATATTTAAATGTCTTTTATTCAGATCATGTAAGGACGAGTACCTGGTCCCGCTGTCTCTGATGCAGTCGCGATTAAAGGCGGTCGCAGCCAAGCACGGGCTCGATGAGCCCTCACCAGAAGTGGCAGGAATCTTCAGCCACGCAGTTCACGAACGACTAAAGAACCTCGTAGAGAAGTTGGCTGTGATCGCTCAGCATAGGATCGACTTGTTGATCAAGGTTAGAAATTGTATATCATAGAGAGAAAATTAATCCCAGGTGTATGATTTATATACATAGTGATTTTTTGTAAAAAAAATTGTTGTTTTTATGTTTGCTAAAGATTAACTGGAATATTTTTTCGTTTAACTGTGGAAATGAATGAGACATATTCTTTAATTGAAATACGCAACATCTTTTATATTATATCAAAGAACAAAGATTAACTGGAATATTTTTTCGTTTAACTGTGGAAATGAATGAGACATATTCTTTAATTGAAATACGCAACATCTTTTATATTATATCAAAGAACAAGCGACTGTTGATCTGCTTCTATGGAGATAATGTGTCTAAAATGCTTAGCCAATAAACTGTTGAATGTAATGTGTTTCCTAATATATAATAAAATGCTTGCAAGCTTTGCGACCATGGCGAATGGAGGAAGTGTCTCAGGGTGACTTTTATTGCTATTAGTTCATAAATATCAAAAATAAAATAACAACAAGGCATTATTAAGATGCCTTATGACAATTTCTGTTTGCAATTCAATATACCAACAATTACATAACATATGGAGACGCAGCCTTATACAAGAATAAACACTAAAGCTATGTGAATTTATTTAAAATGTGCTTAAAGAACATGTATTTTTGCTTTTATTCAAATATCTAAATATTGATCTCTTTTCCATAAATGAAATCTACGAAATTTGTTTGTTAAATAGAATTAATTCATATTATTTGCGAAGTAATTAAATAAATATATGTGTAGCTTGTTGGCGAAATGACAATGTGTGATTAAATGCAATTTATTATATAGGGATAAAATTTTACATTTTCAATAATATATTGTATACTAACCTTCCTTAATTTCCTTACAGCAGTCGGATTTGAGGTATGAAACAACTCAAGACGTTAAGGGACAGCTCAAGTTCCTTGAAGAGTTGGATAGAGTGGACAAGAAGCGCAGAGAAGACTCTGAAAGGGAGATGCTACTCAGGGCTGCAAAGTCTCGCTCTAAGAATGAGGACCCTGAACAGGCAAAATTGAAAGCAAAGGTAACATTTCCGTGATAGCTCGATTTTAAAACATACCTTAAAAGCACCAAAGTCGTTACCTTAAAACATACCAAAACTTGCAGTCACGCGGGTGCTTGCAATCCAAACGACGACCTGGTGGGAATTGCACTACTTATTAAATTAAACTTTAAATTAGGCTTTTTTGGATATTTATCTTGTATTCATTATGTACAATAAGTTACACGCATAAAACTTTTTTAAGAGAAGACAAAAACCATAGGCATCATTAATTTATCATTAACGAAACCATAAACATTCTAAAATTGTTTTATAGGCTAAAGAGATGCAGCGAGCCGAGCTAGAAGAGCTCCGACAGCGTGAGGCAAACTTGACGGCCTTACAAGCCATCGGGCCTCGCAAGAAGCCACGTCTCGATGGACCTGGTGGTTCCGGAGACAGCGCTCTTGGTGCTTCTAGCCATGGATCTGGTGGAATTGTAAGTATAAAATAATTATATAATTTCCAGCCTTTTTATAATTATTATGAAGTAGACAAAGTTTATGTCATACAAATATTTTCATAGTTGTTAAAGAATGATGTATTCAAAATAATTACAGTAATAGTGGAATGTTATTTGTGTGTAATACCAATAAAAAAAAACAATCTAAACTTTAACAAGAGTATAAATACTTTATCATCAATTATTTAACATTGAATATCATTTATATGTTACTAAAATTCATCCTTCAAACATTTAATAACTTTAAAATTGTAAATAATTATTTTCAACAGTCCGGACGGAGTCAGCTGGCCCTGAGAACACGTCTCAAGCGTATTAATCATAGGGATATGATCTTCCTCCTCGAGCAAGAGAAAGAAACGTCCCACTCACCAATGCTGTTCCGCAGCTATTTAAAATAGTATCGGTCACGACGATACTGTCGTCGTGGACGGAAATCTTAAACGAGAACTAATCTAGTGTTATATACTTTATGAAATAAATAATTGTGATTGACTTTTCACATTTCTATATGACAACAAACTGCTTTGAACTTACAAAATAACATAGTAAGTTTTGGTGTACTGTTTTTGTGAATTGTGAAAATTATTAGCATTATTGATTTTACCTTAAACTGTTAAAATGAATATGATTACTGTGCATTATGTTGGACTAAGAGTTAAAATAAAAATAAAGCCACTTTTCTGTAAATTAAAAAAAATAATCTATCCTCTTCATTGTCTAGCGAAAGATTTAGAGTATGTAAATATGTTCGAAATTAAACTATCTTAAGAAATAAAGAAGTAAGTACATATAGCTAACTACATATTTGTAGACCATAAATCACACTAGAAGGCGAAACCGATTATATGGCACGTGAAAATATATTTTTTTTTATATACCAAGACATGACGGTTACTTCTGAAACTGGATAAAATATCTGTTTGTCAGAATTAAAAGACGAAATTAGTAAGTTATAGGTGTTTGTTACACCCTGTTATTGCAACAGAATTATCCCATATGTTAGTCCATAAAGATTAAATAACTTTAGATTTATATTAAACATTTAGTATGGTAGATTCAATTTGAAGGCTTAATTTTATTAAAAATATACATCATGTTAATCATTTAAAATTCAAATAATTCATTCAATGAGAAGAATTGCTATACACTACAATTTTAGTAGTCAGGACATTTGTAACATTAGCTTAATCCAAAGTGTTTTCTAACTTAAAACAATATATAATAGAAAGTACAGGCAGTCCTCGACTTACGACGTTTCGATTTACGTCGTTTCAAGTTATGGCAATCTATTATGTCTCGACTTATGTCGTTTTGATTTACGTCGCGTATTTCGAGAACCTAACATGCCGTAAGTACGAGGACTGCCGGTATCCAGTAACTGCGACTGACATTTCTATGACTTTTAAATGTACCATCTTAACGTCATTATTTTTATACAATATTAATTTACAAATTAAATTATTTTTACATATTATTCTAATTTCTATACAAAATATGTGTCAAATGTTAGGGAAATTCAAGTAAATTAGTTCTTTCTAAGGAATAAACAAGTCACAATAGTTCTTATTTAATTGCTCAAACTTTTAACACTATTTATGAATATAATATTTTATCTTGCCTAATAGTCGGTTCACCAATAAGGTTTAACATTAAGTGATTGCTTATTTGTAAATATTAGGATATAATTTAGTTTAGTTTTTGTTTTTTAATTTATATGAAAACTGAATGTATTTAAAGTTATTGTTTTTAGCAGCATATAAATAAATATGTCCTAATAATAACCAAAGCTTTTTGAATAGAAAATACATTCCAGTTAAAAAATATTGATGTGTCTGACTTGATCAAACTTCTTATTAATCAAATAATTCATTCGATGTTTGGTTTAAGTAATAAATTAATGCTTTTGTGTATTTGTAATCTAACAATGATTATCAAATCTATTGTTCTAAATAGTTTGAGTGTTGTAAGAAAGCTTATACTTTGATGTTTAACATAATATATGTATGTAGGTTTCTATTAACAGCATCCTAGAATTAGTGTTGAGAATTGAGTGTTATGTGCAGTAACTCCACCTTAGTCAAGCACACACAAGTCTATCTACACATATTAAAGCATAGGTCGTGACCCATTCATTCATATATAAGTCATATGAAATGTTTGTTTTTGAAGGATTAATAGAGTGAGGGACTAATTGAATAAAAGCCAATAAAATATATTATCAGATTTATTTTTAATTAGGTATTTGAATGCATTCTAGGTGTTTTTAATAAATTGCAAAAATATGGCACAATAAAACGATTCATCCCTTTAGTATTCATTTTTATGAGCAAATTTTTTTTTTTTGATACTTGCTCTATGCAGCCAAGTGTGGCTTTGCCATTTCATTTATTGTTTTGGGTATGATAATTGCCCAAATCAGACTGTTCATGTCTGTGGTTCTTGCAAGTATCTACACTTAAAATAAATATACAGTTGTGTTGTAGCAAATAATTTAGAACTCTTTTGTATATATGTATAAATCAACAAACCATTAACATAATTATTCTTATGAAAATAAAGTGTAAATACATTTTAAGGTACAAAAGATTCTCAATACATTTAAAGGCGTTATTGTACGCAACCACGATATTATAACAAACTCACATGTTGTTAAATACCTTTCAAATGTGTGAGCAATTTGAAGTAGTCGAATTTGCAAGAAAAAAAGAAAAAAAGTTATACAAGCGAAATAATAACAGGAACATTATAGTAACCTGCTCCCAAAAATTTTAGTGGTCGTATAAACATAAGACACGCACTAAAAATTGTTATTTAGTCCTTTAGTTATTTATTGGTAGTATTTTCGATCTCTGGAGTATCTCTAAAAAAATATTATTATTGACTAACTTCATCGTAATAGTGTAATTTTGATTGCTCTAGAAACTGTAAAATACTGTCTTGATGTTGATGGTAAAATTATATCTTTTTTCTGTTTCGGTAATATATTAAAATCATTTTCTTAAATTATAACAAAGTTATTTGTCATTAAGATAATTATCGGAAGCTAAGACAAGCTGAGATTATACAATACTTCCTTTATTCTATCATTCTCGTTATCATTCAATTCATGTTAATATGTTTGGTATGTGTTGTTTACCTAATTAAATGTGACTGATGTTTGGCAAGTTACATTATGGTTTATTAAATTTAGAGAAATTATTATTTTATTCAATATGCCAGCCTTTATGTCTTTATGCCTGTTAGTCCAGATTTACCACATTTCAACCTATATAAACAAGAAAATGCTAAATAAGACTGTTATCCTGGATTCTATCGTCGTAGTGGAATTCAAGCGACTTAGGAAAAATAAATAATAAATCCGTATGATTTTTATACTATGTAATAATGTCCCCAGGAAATTATTAAAAAAATATTTGAACAAAATCATCTTAATATAAATAAAACGAATAGTTGATTATAATTTTATGATAACGTTAATAAGTCTTCTCATTAATAAAACTTTAAAAAAATATGTAACTATCTTTTATTTTACTCGATCGATGTGCACATCAACTTTCATCGATTTTATCGATCCTTTTGTTTTGAAAAGTCAGTGGATTTGGATACGCAGTCTTTGTTCATATTCCACGTATTCTATTGATTGACATTTAAAATTAAATATTGAAACGCCACGTTAGTCGAACCGAGCTCAACCATGCCAAGCCAAACCAAAGTGAAAGCTATATCACGACAGTTAGTGCTGGAACTGCCCGCCAAGCCCACCTGTAACTATTAGTGACGTCAAATCCGATTACACAGTGAGAGGAATTGAATACCCGACCATTCTTTTTGGAACGTCATTCGCTAGTTTATGCAAGAGAGACAGTTGCCGACGGTAAATAAAAAGAAGGATGTCGCGATAGCAACGGGTAGAAAAATAAAGCGTTGTAAAAATATAAAAGATGAATAGTAAAAAAAAATTTAGCAATAAAGCAAAATCGCCCTAATGAGTATGTTAGCGATAAAGTCGTGGGCAAGAACGACGGGATTTCGGCGAAGATGATGAATCTCTGACACCACCCACTAGAAAACTACTGAAATGTTTACTGGAAAATGAACTTATAGGGCGATACGGGAACTCAATCAAGAAACTTTGCCGCTTAGTCATTTCAAAGGCCATTAAAGCATCTCTCATTCGGGAATTTGTACCCGTAGGTGAAGATTATACAGTACAAGTGTGGTTGAAAAAAATTGAGCAGTTAGGTGATATTGACGATTACCATTTACCTCCTATATATAGGCCTCATTTACCTCCTATATATAGCATATAGGCCTCTCCCAAGGCGCGCCTATGATCCCGATCTTCGGCTCTTCTCATCCACAATCCATCTATTGACTTCCTTCTCGAAGTTGTTTTTACCAAACTACAAAATTTGCCCGAGGTATATTTTTGTAGCAGCACATATGTTTGTTGTTACGTTGGTTTTATCCAAGTTCACCCGGAGGCCGATTTTTAGAGAAACTGTGCAGCATCTGTTGCATGTCCTGCAACTATTCTGCCATAATGCCGACATCATCTGCAAATCTCAAGTGTGAGATGTACTCGCCGTTAATATTTATGCCCTTGACTTTGCAGTCCAGCGACTTAAACACTCATAGTAGCGGCATCTTACAGACATCACCCTTGGATATATCGCCTACCTTGTAGGTTTCGATTGAGTCAAAAGATTTATCATAGTCCACAAATGCCAAGCACAGGGGCCGATTATACTCCTTCGTCTTCTGTATAATATTCCTCAATTTTTAGATGTGATCTATGGTGCTAAATCCTCCTCGAAGCCCGGCCTGCTCCACTGCTTGAAATTCGTCGAGTCTTCGCGTGAAAAAAATATTTTGATGAATTAACTAAAAAAAAAAGTTTGCTATATCTTTATTACAGCCAGAAATTATTTTCGTTTTCATATTTTAATTCCAACAAGAGCGATTATATCTTCTAACCTACATAATTATTACTGATTAGTTTTATAAAAATATTTTTATACGATGTATCCTTTACAATACAATCGACAAAATACTGTGCCATCAGCCATGCAATCGAATTGGAGGGCTTTATTATTATTACAGATAATTATAAAAAATATATTTGTAAATATATTTAAAACCAACTATATTTTATACGTGGAAGTAATTTTTAATCTGTATTAATTATAATTAAAACAACACAAATAGTCATATGTTTGATATAAGTTGTACGTGTATCCGATTTGTTTGGCATTAGAAAAAAATTAAAGTGACACGTCCACCCACCCTGTCAATGTTCCACGGTTTCCCGAATTCTGCATGACAATTTTTCATGTTTTAACTATTAAAAATGGTAAGAATCGCCTGTTTTCCAATTAGAAGGTGTAAGGAAGTGTAAAATACTGTATATTTGTGTAGATGAAAGTTTCGGCCACGTAAGAAGTGATTTGTTGGGAGTATGTCATCATTCGCATGTCGGCTTCCCGTGAATGTATTATAATATTTGAGTATATATTGTGTGCTTTATCGTATTTCTAACACGGTTTATTGTAATGTTCCCGAAGCCGTTGCGATTGGATATCAAGAGGAAGTTGACGGCCAGGTCGGATCGCGTCAAATGCGTGGATCAGCATCCTACAGAACCCTGGGTGCTTTGCTCACTATACAACGGCGACGTCAATATTTGGAATTATGAAACTCATACACAGATTAAAAGATTTGAGGTAATCAATATTTTTTACCATTATAACTTTCGTTTGATTTGCTATGCTTATAGTTGTGAATTAAGATGGTTTATTCTAGAGCATCACAATTATTCCAGCCAGCTGTTTTAATAGTGTAGAAGTTATTATAGACAATTTTTACAATTGTGTACATATTCAATCTTTGTTAAATTTTTAATTGCAATTTCATAATGATAAAAAACTATATATCTTTACTATATATATAACATTACATGTTTAGTGATAATAATTAATTGTAGTGTTTATAAAATAATATGCAGCTGTTATAAGTAGTCTTATTATTGATGAAAGAAACTTGTAAAGAAATCAAGATATGAGAATTGGCACGGTTTAGCACAAAGATGAAACAGTAGTTTGTTTCTCCATCCTAATCTGTCTGAAACAACAATTCATTGTTTACACTACTGGTTCATTCTTTGGGTTTATAATAGATTTTATTGACAGTGTTATATCATAATTTAAAGCTTGTGATTATCTTTTGCAAATTTCAAGAAATGTTCTCTAAAAGCTTATTCAGAAAAAAATAATATGTAATGATGAATATAGGTATGTGACCTGCCTGTGCGTGCAGCAAAATTTGTGCCGAGGAAGAATTGGGTGGTCACCGGTTCAGATGATATGCAAATAAGAATATTTAACTACAACACATTAGAAAGAATTCACAATTTCGAGGCCCACTCAGACTATGTCAGGTGTATTGTCATACATCCCACACAACCTTACATATTGACCAGTAGTGGTAAGTTATGTCTCATCCAATTTCAATCTCAATCAATAAATGTGACTTCAATAAAGTAATAAATATAAATAAATAAAGTTAATCTTATAAGCAAATTGCTGTAGATAACTAATTTGTTAATTTAAAAGTATTATTAACATAATACTATGCTCATGGGCCATATTAACACATATATTTGCAACTTGAGGTTTTGAAAATGCAAGACAGAAAAATGGATCTTACACAAGCTTTGATAGTAAAATATTAATGCTATTTATCAGATTTCTAATTTATAAATTGTAATACATAAGTGAAGATTATATCTCATGTAGAGATGCAAAAATACATTCTATACGCATTTGTGATTATATGTAATCGAATTAATTTTAAAGTACCTATAAGATATTAACCTACTTTTCAATACAAAAAAAGGTGAAAACATACTTGATTTCATATTTATTATATTGTCATTTAAAATATTCTTAATTTACTGTCTTTTTAATACACATAAATATTATTAAATTGATGATATTTTTTTATGTAAATTAAATTAAATAAATGATTAATTTTAGATGATCTTCTTATTAAGCTTTGGAATTGGGATCGCAACTGGGCCTGTCAGCAAGTGTTTGAAGGACACACCCATTATGTAATGCAAATCGCTATCAACCCCAAGGACAACAACACATTTGCTAGTGCTAGTCTTGACACAACTGTTAAGGTATGATTAGACTGGATTAAAACTAATTTTGTCTTGTCATAATTAACATATGAAATTCAAAATGTTTTTCATCTATTATAATGAGGGATGTTAACATCCATATTATTTTTAAGGTGTGGCAGCTTGGTTCCTCTATCTCAAATTTCACATTAGAAGGACATGACAAAGGAGTGAACTGTGTTGATTATTACCATGGTGGTGACAAACCTTACCTCATTAGTGGTGCTGATGACCGGCTCGTTAAAATCTGGGACTATCAGAACAAGACCTGTGTACAGACACTTGAAAGTAATTACATTTGTTAATTTAAAAGTAAAGATTAATTTTTAATTAAGATTTCCTAAGAACTACGTATATGCGTATATAATAATGTGTTGTTCAATAATTTTCTCTAAAGTATTAAATTGTCTATGTTTTTGTTCTCCATAAAAAGGCCACGTACAGAATGTCTCAGCCGTTTCGTTCCATCCCGAGCTGCCAATACTTCTAACAGGTTCCGAAGATGGGACAGTCAGGCTTTGGCATGCGGGTACTTACAGGCTGGAGTCATCTCTTAACTATGGCTTTGAACGTGTATGGACTATATCAGCATTGCATGGTTCAAACAATGTTGCTATTGGGTAAGTGAATTAATGAAAATGTAACATATATTGAGTCTCAATTAAATTATTTTCATTTTTGCTTAAAGACAATTTTTAAATGTTATTTTTAAAATAAACAATATCTATTTTTTTTTAAATAAATGATTATGACTATTTAATAAAATTAGCGTCCAATTAGACAAGTACAATTCTTTTAAATGATAATTATGTTGATGATGTTATGTATAATAATACTAACATGAATTGTGAATCTTATATTATTATATATGTAAATGTATTTCAGTTTCACGCGATAATTAAAAATTGTATGTATATTTTAATTTCGATACCATGTGTTTGTAAGTTAAAGATAATTTATAAAATACCATAAAATAAAGAATGTATGTATAGAACAAAGGATAATCCAATGTGAATAAAATCTTTATATTATCTTCTTCCACCAGGTATGATGAAGGCACTATTATGATAAAGGTAGGCAGAGAAGAACCAGCTATTTCTATGGATGTGAACGGAGGCAAAATCATATGGGCTAAGCACTCTGAAATGCAGCAGGTTAACTTAAAGGCATTACCCGAAGGTGTGTGTTATTTAAAATTAACCATCTTCATCAAATCCTAATATAAAACGATTAGATTGGTCCTTTGTAAACTTATAATTTAATGCTCTGTTTTATTTTAATATAAAATATGATGAGACTAAATTACACTTATAGGCACAGAGATCAAGGATGGTGAGCGTGTACCAGTGGTCGCAAAGGACATGGGATCCTGTGAGATCTACCCTCAGACCATTGCACACAACCCCAATGGCCGCTTTGTTGTTGTATGTGGTGATGGGGAGTACATCATATACACCGCCATGGCACTTAGAAATAAGGCATTTGGAACTGCCCAGGAATTTGTGTGGGCTTTGGATAGCTCTGAATATGCTACACTTGAGAATTCAAGTACTGTGAAAGTATTTAAGAACTTCAAGGAGAGGAAGAGTTTTAAGCCTGAATATGGTGCCGAGGGTAAGAATTTTGCTTTTGAATTTTTATCATGAATTATTAATTTATGACCTGTTAAATGAATAAGGAGAAGTGTTTTAAAGAAATACACAAAGTAATAAAATAAAAATCTGATAATAATTTCATGTTGTATAAGTCATTATTTGTATAAGTGTTATATTCAATAAAGCGAAGTTGCGATCTATTATAATATTTATATTCCAAAGGTATCTTCGGTGGGTTCATGTTGGGTGTGAAGTCTATAAGTGGCATGGCGTTCTCGTTCTATGACTGGGAACAATTGGAACTTATCAGAAGGTGAGCTATACTCTAATCCGTATTGATGCCCATACTAATTCCTAATATTATGTAATTATACCCCATGTTTGGTTCTATTGCAAGCTTCTATGAAGAAGGGTATATTATGTATGCGCTTATAATGTATTTATAAAACGTGTCCGGCTATAGTGAAGTCCCTAATGTCTGAGATGTGCTTTGCGGTATATTAAATGTTCTGTTAATACAAATCACAAAATCAATCATAACACTTATGTTGACACAGTACAATAAACAGGTAGTCCGAGAGTCCGCTCCGAACGTGCGTTTACATAGTTGCTTCATTGTTGCAATCTGCTGTTTTGAGCTAAATAATGTTAATTAAAAAAAACCCTACTGACGCAACTGTGATTTCCTTCCGATGTCATTATAATCACTTATATACAAAGTTTATATACAAAATAATCTTTTATCATGTGCGGCTGTGCTTGACTGTGCTCGTGTTCATATATTTATGATATCGATGGGTTTTGTAAATTTATTTTTAGTATATGACTTTTTTTTATGAATAAAACGAATGCGAATAGACAAAGCCTGGTTTAAATGTGCATGCTGTTTTAATGAAACCACTCCTTGAGTATTAAATGACGTCTTATAGTTTTCGTGTATTGTTTAAAAAGATAAAACGATTAATATCATCTCTATACAAATATTTTGATGATATTAATGATTTTATCATTTTAAATTTTCTTTTTAAAAGACATAAAGCAATGCCGCCATTTGCTTCATTTAGCCCATAATAAGTATGTTGTTTTTATTTTACATATGTCCTGTGCTATTTGAATAACCTTTTTAGACAATTTTTACAAATAAATTTGTTTTTTTTTAAATAATGCTGGTGAAAAATGTTTTTAATCTTATTAGCACTTATTGTTTATGAATGTGCATTGCGAAATGTTAAATAAAGCGATCTAGTTTAAGCAATTGATGGAATAAATATCAATATATAATTAATAAATTAATAATTATATAAAAATATTAGTGCGTACATTTTTCGTATAGTGTTTCGTATAAGTCCTGTTTATGTTATATAATATGATCAAAAATTAATAAAATATAAAAGGTAAAGAGCTTCATTCAACAAAGAAGTATTACTCTTTTTTATTGATAGTCAAAATGTTACCACCGGCTCGATAAGAAACAGCTCAGAACCGGCGAAACTCTGAATTAAAGCTTAACATTATTTTGTTTCAAGTATAAGCCAAGCGTTAACATACAATTTTACCGAATTATTAATCTAATATATAAAAAAAATATCTTATAAAAATATTGTCAAGGCTAAATATAAACGTATAACGAATATAGTTTATATTTATAAATGTATTTTTTATTCTTTTTTTATGATTTTGGTTGGCGGGCGAGTATATGAGCCACCTGATGGTAAGTGGTCACCACCGCCTATAGACAAAGGTGCTGTAAAAAATAGTAACCATTCCTTACACCACATATGCGCCACCAACCTTGGGAACTAAGATGTTATGTCCCTTGTGCCTGTGATTACACTTGCTCACTCACCCTTAAAACACAACAATACAGAGTACTGTTATTTGGCGGTAGAATATCTGATGAGTGGGTGGTACCTACCTAGACGGACTTGCAGAAAGTCCTACCACCAAGTAATATCAATATATAATCATAATGTAGTCGCAGCCCTAAAATGTTTTTAAAACGAGAAAAAAATCATGTTATGTGATTGACATTTTTACATACGCAACAGTGGTCACGATAGAAGTATTTCAATTCTAAATAAATGAATATTGTTAAGTATTATTAAACAGGCGGACGGGCAAATGCGCCATTCGATGGTAAATGACCGCGACCGCACATAGACTTGGCGCTGTAAGATATATTAACTATTCCTTACATGGCCAATGTCCGGCCAATCCTTGGTATTAAAATGTTATATCTTCTGTGCCTGTAGTTCCATTGCCTCACTCCTCAGTCAAACCTAACCAAACCAAATCAAATCATTGGTGATTGGCGCTAGAATATGTGATGAGACTTTAGATACGTGCTGGTTTCATTGCGCGTCTATTTCATCCATATGATTTATATAAATCAATTAACCACATGAAATCACGACGCTTGGCCAGATTTGAACGCGCTACTGTCTGTTAAGATTCACATTTTCCATTTACTGAGACATTAATGCATAAGTTTTATTTTTGCTTTGTATTTCACGTGTATTTTTTATTGTATTGTAAAATAATTTTTGTCATGTGTGCTTAGTTGAATTCAAATTGAAATTAATTTTTTATACACTGCATGTAATTTTGGCGAACGATTTAAATATTTATTAGGCTAAAGTTAATAAATTTACAAAGTAGGCTTTAATGTTCCGTCGCTGTGCAAAAAATATTTTCTCGTTGAGGATACAAAAATATTATATTAGTTAATTTGATATTCAAAAACTTAAACGATTTTAATATTTCTGCTGGCGAAAGCTTATAAACATGCATACGTTTATTTAGACTTTATGATACTGAAAATGAGCTTACATTTTTTATTTTATAATAACGTATTATTTTATATTTATTACTTGTAATTGTGTCAGATTTTCTAAGCGATTGCATAATAACAAACTATGAAATTGAAAATATTTCCGTGTGTACAAGATGATTCGTTATTTCAGGATCGAGATCCAACCACGCCATGTGTTCTGGTCGGAGAGTGGAAACCTGGTCTGTCTTGCGAGTGACGAATCGTACTTCGTGCTCAAGTACAACCCTTCTGTGGTTACCAGAGCGAGAGAGACGAACACAAACATCACTGAGGACGGTATCGAGAACGCTTTTGAGGTGAGCATAGAAGCGAGGTCTATCAAAGATGAGCGCATCTCTGTGGTCCTGGTCACGGTGGCTCATGTAGTTGTTGAACCAAGTTTAATTCACGAGTTGTTTGATGTTAGGAGTTTCAGAAACTAGGCTGTACTGAAGAGCGAGACGGCGTTATTATAAGTGAAAGGGACATAACATATTTCATGGCGAGCGACTATTGGTCATCAAGTGACCATCCATCATATTTCTAATATAAATAAAAAAATGTTAAAAACAAAATGCAATGCTTGTAGCAAATGCATTTATTCGTCTGCAATTAAACAATAACAGACGTTACTAAATTTGAAAAGGAACAAGCTAGACGCGCGTTATTTAGTCGTTGGCACAGTCGTTGCGACGCTCGTTTCGCTTGTACAAACATTGAATGTTAAGAAATTAATACGCCAAGACGACTGTTGACGTCAGCGACCATTTCTCCATTAAACCAAGTCAACCGATCAATCTATATGAGCTATTTAAAGAAACTTCCATGAGTTATGAATAATAAATATGCAACTTGAATTCTTAATTTATATTTTTTGATGTCATTTTAAATGTAATTAATCACCATACAAGATAACATGGTTGAGGTTGTAACGATAAAATAGTTTGACATAATTGGAAGCGGTCACTTCAAAGTGATTCCCGATAAGAGAGATAAGGAAGACATGATTTTACAATTATTTATAGTATGTGTTTATATAGTTAAGTAGTTAGTTTTAGTGAAACTCTTCATTGTATACTGATGATCATATATCATAGATCATAAGAATATACATTATATAAGCTGGACTCGCGGCTTTGCCTGTTTGGAATTCAGTTCATGACGAAAATGCTTCAAGAACTCGCTTACTCACTTTGTCCCAAACAAAGGGTGAAAGTAACCCAAGTATCTTTGGAGTTATATTTTACTTCGTACCAATTTTTTTTTAAATCGATTAAGTAGTTCAGCCGAGAAAACGTAACAAGCAGATTTTCACATTTTTAATATTCGTATAGATTGCATGGAAATGAAATGATCGTCTGACTCCAAATTATTAAATTTGGTATATCGGTCTTGATTTAGCAAGGTAGCGGTGGGATAGATAAATAAATTTAATACTTATAAATTTACAAGTTATTAGAACTTTATGCACAAATATTCAACCGTTGCAATAATTAGCAATAATAGTAATAATATCCGGTTTAAAGGGCGCACTTGTAAGAACAAGTATAATCTTAGTTTTTAAGGTGCGTCACTAACGTATTCACGTTGTGATGTGAAATTATTTAAATATATATATATTTTTAATATGTATTTATTAATATTTGTAGTTATATGTGTATTATTATATTTTATATACAGTAGGTATTAATTTATCAAAATTATTGTACCCCTTCCCATAATTGTTGTACAACCAGTCCTCTGAACAAAGGTTGCCTGGAAGAGATCGCTGTTTTAGCGATAAGGCCGCCTGTTGCGTTCATGCAACTTTTAAATATTAATCCTTAGGTATAATGTTGTGCTGTGTCGGTGCAATAAAGCATAAATAAATAAATAAAATAAAAATCCAGTGGCAAATTCACCAGCATTTCTTATCTGTTCTCAAAATAAATATAACCCTCGTTTTCTGCATCTAGGTTGTTGGCGAGGTCAACGAGACCGTGAAGACGGGTCTCTGGGTCGGCGACTGCTTCATCTACACGAATTCGTTGAACAGGATAAATTACTACGTCGGAGGAGAAATCGTGACCGTGTCCCATCTTGACCGCACCATGTACATCCTGGGATATGTTCCTAAAGAAAACAGGTAAATTATTGAGTAGGCGTTTATATGAATGCCATGCAGAACTTTTCTTTAGAGAAGTTGAGTGACGCTCGTGTTTAGAAGTTCGCGTGCGACGTCTTTTAAAGACGATTAAAGACAGCAAAAAACAAATTTGATGATATTTTCTAAGTTTATATTTTCAAAATGCAGATAATGTAAAGCTACGCTAATTGTGAACAATAAAAGCTGTTTTGTGCTATTAAATAACCAAAGTCAGTCAAAAGCATTGTATATAAGCATGTATGTTCGCTAAGACGATCAAAATTGTTGTTTTCGTCAATTGAATTGGCAATATTATTCCGCATTTTCCTTGGTCTCTTGGTCTCTCAACGGGTCGCGGGGAGAGACAGAAATAAAATTAGCTAAATATTTTATATGTATTTACGTTTAAAACCCGATCGTCTCGTCGAGTTGAGATCGCTCGGTAGATAGCGAGGATCACGGGTTCACACCTGGAATAATATGTATTAATTAATTGAATTAGGTTTTTTATAATAATTAATTTTGTTTTCTTTAAGGAAGTATAATATTCCTAAGATTTTGAAGTCTCTTTATAAGTATAATTTTCCTTTATTCGTAGAGATGTTAGTAGTGTTATAGTAGTTATATGATTTATTCATTCATTTACATTCTTACACAGATTATTTATATTGTTTTTTCATTATTATTCAAGATGCATATTTTACTTACAAGTATGTCAGCTGTTACCCTTAGACCTATTGTGCATATTGTTAATTTCTAATTATAACTTTTTGTCATTTCGGTAACTCTAAGTGATTTTTTTTTTCAGGTTATACCTTAACGATAAAGAGTTGAACATAGTTTCGTACTCGCTGCTGCTCCCCGTGCTGGAGTACCAGACGGCGGTGATGCGAGGTGACTTCGAGACGGCGGACCGAGTGCTGCCCACTGTGCCTCACGAACATCGCACAAGGGTCGCGCATTTCCTTGAAAAACAGGTTAGACCTTCATCATTAATCGTAATACAATTATTCTTTTTATTTGGGAACATTGTGTCAGCTTCATGAAAACACTTACTTCTGGTTACCTGTCTCTCGCCAACCCTCTTGGGAATGTTTATACTGGTGGGTTGATACGCCGTCATTCGTGTATGGTGGTTGTGGCGATTAATTATCCAATTCATAAATACAACTGTGTTTTTTATAACATATATACTAGTAGTCGCCAGCGGCTGGGTGGTTGTTAGATGTTGGGCACAAAAAAGTAGTGGATTGAGCAGCCGTGAAAGAGCAACAGACAGGCAGACAGACGGACAGACAGAGACATACTTTCGTATTTATAATAACAGTATGGATATAAAACTATTTAAAGTATTAAACATGACATAATTCATCAGGGCTTCAAGCAACAAGCTCTTGCGGTATCTACAGAACCGGAACACCAGTTCGAACTAGCCTTGGCACTTGGAGAGTTGAAGCAGTGCAAGCAGTTGGCTGAGGAGGCAGCACGCATAGAGGGAGGGGAAGGAGACGGCCCGTCTCGGTCCTCAGCGGCGAGATGGTCGAGACTCGGAGCAGCGGCGGCCTCTGCGGCGGACACGGATCTCACGAAGATATGCTATCAAAACGCACACGATTACAGTGCTCTGTTGTTGTTCGCGGTCAGCACCGGTGAGCCTTAGCAAATTATTACAAATAAATTAATTAATTCGTGTAAAATACAATGTATTTTATAGTATAGTATTTTAAGATTAGAGATATATTTAATTTTATTACTATATAGGCGACAAAGCGTTGTTGGAAGACGTAGCGAGAATGTCCGCGGCGGAAGGAGACGACAACATCGCCTTCGCGTCGTACTTCACACTGAACGACCTAGATTCCTGCCTGCAGCTGCTCATCAAGAGGAACAAGTTGCCAGAAGCCGCATTCTTTGCCAGGTATATAATAATTAACGGCCCCTAAAAGTCTCACTCTGGAACTATTCGCCTGTATACGGTTAAGTTTAAGATCTATATACTTGTAAAGCTAATAAAGTTGTTTTTTTATTGTTTTATAATTTATATTCTTTATCTCATGTTTTATTAGAAATATATATGTAATCAAAAATAATCCACTTTTATCACATATCGTCTGCCAGATCATACATTCCATCGAAGATGAGCGAGGTGGTGAAGATGTGGCGGGAGGCTGTGGGCGCTACTAATAAGAAGTCTGGTCAGTCCCTCGCCGACCCCGAGCAATATGACAACCTATTCCCAGAGTTTGAAGTAAGATTTATTAAGATTGTAATCATTTTGTTTATAACAAGCTGCTCCGTGTTTACCTCAAAGTAACTGCTTCGCCCCTGTGAGACGTAGCATCGGCTTATAGTGTGTGTATGAGGCGTGTATTGAGGGTGACACGCGTGCTTACTAGATATCGTAATGTGCATGTTTATTACATGCTCATGTAAAAATATAATAAATTAATAAAAAAGAACTAATTAAGTTTCATAGTATTGTCAATTTATATATATGTATGTAATGTATAATAAAATGAATTTGTTCGACAGGAAACATTAGTGTTAGAAAAATTCCAGCGTGAGTTCGCCTTCGATTATCACACGCAGATGTCGAACCTGCCCGCCAACTCAAAGATATGCAACATAGAAAGAGACCTGGTGCAGGAGAAGGCGGAAATGGAGAGCCGAGGGCTCTGGAAACCAGGCCCGTCTGATGAAAGGTGAATTTTGGAGTATAATTTTATTTAGGTGTTTTCCAGTCCAAACTGATTTAACATCAGTTTATAATTATGGTGCTTATAAAAAGTGCATATATGAATAAATAACAATTTTATTTGATTGTTATTAACCACTAGAAAATTCATGTTGGAACTTAAAAGATAACACCCTTAATGATAGCGATAGTAACCACCAACTGTGAGCACAAGTACACACTTGAAACCACTGTTGGTTACATTGGCGATGTAAATAACATGTATTATTTCTTATCGAAGTCAACATATTTCTTAAAATTATATAGGCTTATAAGTTAGTACTTTTTCTACCAGCAGTACTGCGAATAGAATATCGGATAGATTGGAAGAGAGCGCCGCTGAGAGGAAGCGTAAAGACTCACTGGACATGGAGGAGATAGAACGAGAGATTAATGACATCGTGCTGGAGGACAGCGTCAACGACCTGGTGAGAGAACTGTTTACCTTATTATAGCGTATTATATCAAGTCATTCGATGGAAGACGGTACTAATGTTACATTCTTGTACCTCGATGCGTGCGTGTTGCCGTGGCTTCTGAAATTGATCGCTCACCCCGAGTGTCTCATCTGTCCATAGAGTTAGACAATAGAGAGTACACGCACGCACGCTAATATATTTTGAAGATTGTGTCAAACATCAGCTTGTGGTACGGTTTACCTGACTATGTACAATAGTTCCTACAAACTAAACTTAAGTTTCATATCATCTATTTTTATAGACACCACGAGTCTTGTATAAAGACAATATTTATATACATAAATACCGCATATACTATATTACTAAATCTCATTAGACTATTTTAAACTTTTTTTTTTTTAAATAATGTTGTTTTGAAATAGTTTGTAATATAAATTTTGTTGTTTTTTTTTTCAGGATTTGTCGGACGACGCTGATTTAATTGATTAATGAATATCTAGATTTTTTATTTTATATTAATATTACGATCATAAAGTGTGTATTTCCTAAAGTGCTAATACGATTAAGATTATTCTAGTATTATACACATTTCTTTTAAAAAACGTTTTTATTTCGTTCACCGTTCTCATCTTCGTCTTAATTGTCATTTATTTGCATTAATATACAATACATTAGTAATACGTAGTTAACTGATGATATTAGTCAATTAGCATATTTAAATTTTCAATGGGAGTCCATTGCTTTGAAGTGAATCAAGCTAAGCATTGGCGTAATCGAATATGCTTTTAGGAGACCTGTAAAAATATTTGTATTTTCTTACCGGATAAACCGTCGTTCATATTAGAGTTAAATTATCTTTGTCCGCCATCTTAAATAAGACGGTATAAATAATAAAATAAAGTTTGGTAAATACACTTTTCAAAAATATTCCTTTAAGTCTTATCTAAGTTCATAGATCGAAAATAATGTCAAGATGTAGTGTTGGTAAAAAATTTATTAAAAAAACAAATATATATTATAAAATATAACGCTAAAATGATAAATTCATTTAGATTTTAGGCACAATTTGATCCGGTCCCTTCTTATCGATTCATTATTCTGACAACTGTACTTGTATGATTTTCGCTCGTTGGCACGTATGCTGCGTCGGGTATCCGTGCCACAGCGACTTCGCTACACCGAACCAGCCTAACGTAACACGTTGGCAACGTGCAACCTTACTGAATGTCTGTGCCTTCAATGTCTAGAGACAAACTTACTATGGTACATAAGATAATAATTCCCGTACAACCATGTACTTAAATATAAATAAAATAATAGTCCACTCTATTTATCTGCATTTTATCGCACAATTTTATTGATAATATAATATTATGAAATGGATTTAGAAAATATTTATTATATAATGTTAAAGATTGTTTACAATTACCATTAGGAATATTAGTGAAATGTTCTTGTTTTGACAATGCTGTGTTTTTGAATATGATATAGTATAATACACTAGATACGCAGGACAAACACATCGAATTTGTGTTACTTAAATATTACTGGATGATTCAAAACACAGTTCATCGTTAACGTTGCAATATTTATGTGATGGGTAATCGAACCGACTGTTTTCGCTTCCTAATATTAATCTTGTATTGTATAATAAATAATTTATGAGATAATGTAAAATATTTCATTTATTTTCTTAATTAAAAGAGATACTTAGTAAACACGTTGTTTATTTTAACATCCATATTATTAAAAATAGAATTTCGTATCGTAAAAGTTTTTTGAATGTTACTAAATAAAAGTATTATTAATTGTCGCTGACTGACAATTAGGACGAAGGAGCACTGTACAAAAGCTATTCGTAATGTACTTTACATAGGTAATATGGCGGAAGTCATGCTAGAATAAATGTTTGTATGCCACAATTATTTACAAAATGTATTGTTTATTCCATATGAATTGTTATATAGAAAGTGTTCTCGCAGTACGTTTTAATTATCAATAAAGTTTTGAACTATACTTTTACTTTTTTATTTAACCTTTTATTTATTTAAACAGGAACGAGAAAGCGAAAGCAGATCGAGCCGTGTCGTGGTCCGAAATTAATTATTTTTATACATAACGAGACCAAGAATTTAAAACGTAATATCTGTCTTGTCTTTGTGCATGAATGACGAAGTGTTGGAACCCGCTGGTACAGTCGTTTAGTAAACGAATGGCCGTAGGTCTGTCCCATAACAGTATACATGAGGTTAACATTTTCTTAATCATATACGTAGGCGGACGGACATATGGGCTACCTCAGGTCAGTGTACTGAAATGGAAAACAAAAATACAAAGTGATGCATTTTAAACTCAACTTAAATGATGGACTACTGAACTATCTGTCTCGGCGTCGCGCTGGTAGAATAAGGTTCTTGTTTTAATAGAACTTCGAATTGAAGGAAAAGCAAACAAAGGAAAAATCTTGGTTATGTGGAATCCTCGCGTACTCTGCGAAATACTTACCAAATTTTCATTACAAACGAATTACCAAATGGTCACAAAGGTACGCATAGGTATTTGTAAAAAAATATAAAATAAGTTTAGTGTTAATTCATAAAAAAACCTTAATTATTTAAATTACATTATGTGCCAATTTTCCGTAAAATCGAATGTATGATTACATACAGGTTTTCTAGGTCGTGTTGTAGGGGAACGTTTAGTCAAATGTATCGAATATCGCTTAAAGAGTAATGTTTGCAAACATCTCAATGCTCAGTAGTATCAGATCTCAGTAAGTGGAATTATCATTTTACCTCAATTGTTTTTTATATAACTGGATTACGCAAACACTATAATTATCGGATAGTATATTCTCATACCTACATACCTATATGTATTTATAATTATAATGTGAATACTGCATACGTCAAGTCATTTCACGTACAACACAACATTGTACATAACATAAATTGGAATTAATTTCATAAAAGTACTCACTAATTTCCGAATATAAGTTAGGAAGTAATAGGAAATTGTTAAGATGATATTATAATATGTGTACTGAGTACTTACGTTGGGCTGTAGAATACTTAATAAATCTATGGTACCTACAAAGACAGGTTGGCACAAAGACCTACCGCCCAGGAAATTATAATGCTTAATATTCAACTTATATCTGCATTATCAAAAAATAATCCCTTCTGCGAGGTACTTTTGGGTAATTTATTTAAAACAAAAAATATTATTGTAGTCTGCATCTACATATATGAAATTTTTAGACTAGATTATTATTTCTAAGAAATTTACGTCATTAACAATCTATTGTCGAACTATATTCCACGCCGCTTTAATGCAGGTCAGTAGCAGGTCAGTAGCAGGTCAGTAGCAGAACTACAAACACAAATAAAGCATATAAAACTTTTGTGCTGTTTGCCAGGGCTTGCACTCGTAATCTTCGATTAAAATTCACTTGTTGGTACAAACTGGGCCATTTCGGCTAGTCTTTTAAACGAATCCTCGATTAATGTGCTTCTTTATACAACCCGTTGGTGTTTATATGAGCAGGTTATCTGAAGCTCTGTAGCTAGGTGGGCAAGGGCCTCGATGCATGCTCTATAACTTATCCTACAAAATTATAGATAGGAAAAAAATAATCTTGTGAGCAGGTTTTTGAATTTTCAGGAGCTGGTGAGTTGGCTGACCCGCTCTTTTCGAAGCTAAGGTTAGAGGGCCCCGGGGCCCTGGTGCACTGCGCCACCTGGCCCTACGATAGCTACGGCAATGCTCTTGATATAAACCCAATACCGCGGGTTGCAATTTCTAACAGCTTTATAGTGTTCGTGTCCTGATGATGCAGTTGATCATGTGTTATGAAAACAGATAGAGATTTGTTTTTAAAACTCATGATCAACTTTAAAGGGAAATCGTTACTGAGTGCAAGTGTCGCAATTTATGCTACCACATTAAATCAGGCAAGCAGGTCAGTAGAATAGGCTTAATGGGGAAGGAGCGTTTTTACCAGAAGTGACATTCATAGGCTGTTGCAGGTTCAAAGCTACTATAGGGCAATAAGAGCCCACTAAGCAGTGGGGGTAACCAGAAGAAAAAATGAATTATGGGACAAGATTATATTTCGACACTAGGAATACACATTTTTTATAATTAATTTAAATTGTAAAGATATTCTCATTTCTCATCATAGAAATAATTAAAGCATTTAAGTAAAAACATATAACATGTTTATCATTTTAGATGCATTTTTGTATAAAATGTCATATATTTAGATAAGTTTTAGTATGCTAAGAAATTACTTATGATTATATCCCGGGTGGATGGTGTGAGCCTTGTTTCTTTTGAATGCGACGCCACACCGGCTTTTTATACGTCTAGTTACGCCACTGCTTAACTATTTACTTACTATAATACCATCAGTATCAGGACAAACTATCTCGCCGCTCGTTCTCAATGCCAATAAGCCTTATCGCACGTCCTACTTATATTACTCTTATGTGGTTGAGCCAAGGTGGACCAGTGGCTAGAACGCGTGCATCTTAAACGATGATTGCGGGTTCAAACACAATTTAATTAATGTTTAGAATTAAAAAGTCTTTAAAATTTTTTTATTGCAGTCAATGATCAACATTGTATATACGTGATATTTCTCGATCGTGTGCAGAACTTTAAAAAATACTGATCCAAATGTAATGTGTGTACGACCTTTTAGTAACGGTATATTCATGAAATTATGTAATTTATGTTTGTACAAATAAACCTACCGTTAATGCCGCGATTTATCTATATGAAAGATAAAAATATATCATTTTGGAATTTTCCGTAGAGAGTTTGGAGATCGATATCGTTTAGAAGATCAAACGAAGTACAGGTGTATTTTATACAGCAATTTTGTTCTATTATCCTTCTATACCTAGATCCTTCCAATTCGAAAACTTATATTTTTCTGAGATAGCTCGTTTGTTAAGAAAGTTTAAAGACTGTTTATATAAAGGCGGAGCAGTAAGAAAGGTAAAGGAAATATTATATATCTTTACAATTCACCTTTTACGCAGCGACAATTCTCCTTCGATTTACAATTTCTTGATTTTCTGAAACCCTATATGTGTGCGAGCTTTTCTCGTCTATTACCTTGGCGTAAAATGTTATTCAAATTTCAATGAGTACACTTATAGTACTTACAATAAATGACATGACCGTTTGGAAACTATAAGACAAATTGAGTAAAAATAAAAATAGGCAAAGTAGACACAAATAATTATACTATATATTTTTTTTAATCTATAACGAACTAAAACAAAGGGAACATAATATTAAGACATAATAATAACTACACAGATAAATATAAAAAAAAGAGAAAAATAATCTTAAGCAATTAGGTAATATAAAAGATAAAAAAATACTAAGATAACATTACAATATCTACAACGTTTTGCAAAATTATTTACATTTCAGACTAGAGATGTGTCTTATACGTATTGTTGTCAAATTATTTGTTTATTAATTGTATTTTGACGACGGACAACCAAAATGCGGTGCAAATTACATAATTCAAACCGAGACTAGCGCATTCCTATCTATTACTGACTTACTATAGGTATGTTTTAATATCGAACTTACCGACAACATAGTAACGTTAACGTGTACAGTTTATAAGAATAGCTAAGTCTAGATTACCCAAATTAAACGTTAAATAATAAGTCAATAAGATTAGCTTTTGACGTTGTTGTTTGAAAGTAAATGTTTCCTGGTATACTATTAAATTAAGTATTAAACATTTGTATCTTAATAAGAATTAGAACAATTAATTATAGTCATAGGTTTGAGCTGGAAGACGGGGGTCATTGTCTGTTCACCCTAAAGAAATTGCGATTCTCAAAGATGCGTTTATAATAATTAACTTTTTTTTTATAAATAATTTATTTGCTTACTCTCAAGTTTTAACAACTTTAAAATTATTCATATATAGAGCAATATACCATTTTAATAATTAAAATCAAATATAAGTAAATTAATTATACGCCGCAAAAAACAAAAATTTTCCAACATATGCAAATATAAATTTATTAAGTTCTCTTGAAGGTTCGTGTTGATTTTCTTCTATATATTCGCTGATCTATTAGCGTTATAATTTAAATTAATATTTTTATATGAGTCCTAAATAAAATATTTTAAAGGAAAAAGTACATGAAAAAATATAACGCAATACGAAAAGTAATGGCACCGTATTTGATGATTTGGGTCGACGCTCTCATTGCCCGCAACTGCTTTTTTGCGGATACCGCAAAGCGTCTTAGCGGTGACAGCGATACTACCCCAAGGTGTCATGGTCGTCTGCATCACTTCTCGAAAGCGTCCCGCCCTGGAAACTGTAGGTGGAGGGAGGTGCTTGTTATAGTCTACCGATTCCGGGTAAATATGTCGGCACTATGCGCTCTTTCTCTTCCAACCGTGAGCGTCACTGGCGCTAGGGGGGTTCTTTGTAGCCCCAGCACCTCTAGGTATTGAGGCGGGCCGACGGTCCGGGCGTCATGGTGGCATGAGCAAGCGATTCCGTGACGTCCCCCTGAGAAGAGACGGAGTTTGTACCTTTTTTAGAGGGTATGTCGGTGAACTCAGCAGCGACGAGTCCCAAACCCCACGCTACGGAAATGCGTTCTGTAAGGGGAAAAAAGGTACGAAAAGTAATGTTTAACAAAAAGTTAATTTTGAATAAACAGTAAACAAACGTCAATTTATTTCTTAGACTTAAATCCTAGAATAAAGTACTTCCTACGAAAATGATACTACTATCTTTTTCGAATTAGTAGACTAAAATTTGTGTATTATTACCTGCTAGCAAAATGTAGTTAAAATGGCTAATGTCCATACTATGTGTATTCATATAATTGTGTTTATATAAGCACATTATATTCAATTCATCGCCATTCCAATTAATGTGAGAACCTCAACATCATGCACTTGCTGCATAAATGACACCACGCAAGACACGGTAGGTTTGAACGAAACAAAATCGATAATATAATAAATATATAAAATAATGGGATAATTACAAAAAAATATATATTTGTTAAACTTTTCTTGGCTTGTGATCCACGTTTATTAAATACGTGGATGGTCCATGTGTATCAGAAACACCTAGTCACCAACGTCTAGATAGCTTTTAACATCACTTTTTCTCGTAAATAATACATTAAAAAAATTATATAGCGTTTCTTGAACTGTGTACTTTAAATATGATGGTTTAATTAGGGGTTCAGAGGGATGTTCGGCGGCAGGCATGCCGGTCATAATATTCTTCCAAGATTCAAAATGTTAGACTCGCAATTTTGACCCAAATATGTAGTGACATTACGGTAAAAGCGCGTAATTACTTCACAACCAGACAAAGGCCTCTCATATCAAGGATAAACTTATTATACCAGGCTACAGGTTGGATAAACTTCGCGAGTTTGCCCATCAAACTAATATTTTATTTTAAGCCTATGAGTACCTACAATATGAAATCTAAACACAATATAAGCATGTGAAAACTCAGTAGTGCTTGATCAGAATTAAATGAACAGCGTTTAAGGTCAACGTCTACTATAGACGTGGATGACCTTAATGTGTCATCACATTTTTGTTTTGATACACACTCATTGCATACTCATTTGTGAATTATTCCTATATATACTTACAATTTTTTATAAAAGGATTTTGATGAATGATAATAGAATCAAACCTAAAAAAAATTTTGCTATAAACATGCGTAAGTAATTGTTATTAGGTACTTAAAGATTTAAATTTCTACAAGAGAAAACTAAAATTCTATTGAATCCAATGCCAAGAATATCCATTAGTGTTACTGACGTATATATTTTTTTGGATTCTGTAGATAATTCTAAGATAAATGCGGATGTCTATCATTTTCGTCTAACTAAATGCACGCGCTATGTGATAATTAAATTCGTAATATATTTCATTAAATCTGAGTCGTAATCGTATAGATTCATATTTATGTAAATTTGTCGTCATTTAAAAGATTTATTAATGAATATGTATTAGTGTCAATGATATGACGAACACTTTAAAAACAATTAACAAAAATCTTCCTTTATGGTTTACGGCACTAGAGTTTGGTAAAGCCTAAACAAAATCGGTCTTCGAAGTGTCACCGATAAGATCATCTTGAGTTTTAGTTTTATAAAATCACTGCAATCGTAAATACATACATGCGATATTCGCACAGAATCAAGTGAACGTTTACAGATCTGCGTGATTCGTGAACCGCAGTCGGAACTCGGCGCGCTTGTAACGCGCTCGTGACTGTGTTTCATAATAAAGGTAAATGTTATCAATATTTATTTCGATGTAAGGCTCTGCGAAAGTTTTTTAATCTAAATAGAATTTAAAAAAAAGTTTTTATATATATCATGAAAAAAATATTTTATCAAATTAATATTAGAATATATTGTGCTAAATATTTTATATTATGTGAAATATTCTTTTTTAGGTGACTAGCAGTGTGTAAATTTTTTTCTGCGTTACTATTTAATTTAAGAAATATCTATCAGACATAATAAATCTCATCTTAATTTTTTTGTAAATAAAATATTGTTTAAGCATTTGAAAAAGCGAAGTGTGACAAGAATTTGTTTATTACGTGTTATAAAAATATGTTAATATTTTAAATGCGAATTAAATTTTGGCCACAGGTGTTTGACAAAGTAGGGGGTTAATATTCATGTCATAAAAGAAACAGCCTCTTATAGATTTTATGTTTCGACATCACAATGGTCGATAAAATTCTTTATTGAGACACGATTATAATTAAGTTACCCATACACCGTTATGAAAAAAAATATATGATATATATATATTATAAAACAAAAATTTCATGGATACGTCAGTTATTTTCTGTATGAAGTAATTATTATGTATAGGAGATGACATTGAATATAATAATCTACACTCAACATATTCGAGATGAAATAAACGATTATGAATTCCATAAAAACACAATGACATATTACAAAAAATATATAATGTTCGCTGAACGCATGTATTCATAGTAAAAGTTAAAAAACTAGGTATACTAACTTATAGTTTAAATAATCGATTCGATACAATAACTAGCACAATAGAAGTCAACAAAGCTGTTTGTATAAATTTCCTAAGTCCCAACTAATATTATAAATGCGAATGGTAGTTTGTTTATTTGTTTGTTGTTAACTCTTTCGCGAGTCAACTACTCCACCGATTATTATTAAACTCGCGACCCGCCCCGAATTCGAATGGGTGCAATGCTCATACGAAAGATACTACAAAATGTCTTACAACATTCACAGTTTTTCAGTCATTAGACAATACAAACCGCTATGTTCCTGCGTTTTAAATCTGTAATGTCTTCGAAAATATTCGTTGAAATTACATGCTGTAAAGGGCCATATTAATCTATATTAAATGCACAATGTATTTAAGTACTTAATTAGATGAGCATGAAGCAAAACAGCATTGCTTAAATTCGCTTCGAAAATAAGCCATTATTTCTCGTAAAAAGTAAAGGATAAAAGAATCAAAACCTTTTTAAGGTTTACAATGCTGTAGTACATTATTGTGATCCATCTCTTAGGGTTCAGCCGGCGTTGGCAATGTAAGCTCAAAAAATCTGTTTATTTACGACATTACTTTAGTAACCTCTAAAATGATCAATGTTTCTCTACTATATTGTGCATGTATTATACATAAAAACCTTTCTCTTGAATCAATCTATCTATTAAAAAAAACTGCATCAAAATCAATTATGTAATTTTAAAGACCTAAGCGTACACAGGGACAGACAGCGGTGGGCAACATTGTCTTATACTATGTATAATTATGCATAAACGTTGTCAGGCCATAGATATGACTATATAAGGTACCTAGCACCTGCCTTACTTTCAAGGGCTAATTAGTTGATTTAAGCCACTTAAAGGTTGGTAGACTTTATTTATTCAAATAATACCAAAATGTATTCAAATTCGGTAACGGCTCTAGCTCCCAGGCAGCATTCTCGTTCTGGTTCACTAGCTGCCGGTTGCCAAGTATTAAGGAAAAATAAAGTTACTATGAATGCGAAACACTACAGCCACTATTACTTAAGCGAGGACAAAAAAACACTTTTCTCTGTGTTACTATTTTTTTTATAATAGTAATTTGTCTCGTAGACACTAATACTTCGATTTAATTCCTTACATTTCACACATCACCCTCATCCTCCAGCCCTTATCCCAATTTGACTTGGGGCCGGCGCAGCATGTCTTCATCTTCCATAATTCTCTGACGGACGTCATCTCACAAGTATCACTCTTTCTAAACATATCGTCTTCAAATAATCCGTCCATTGTTTCTTTGGTCCCCTACATCCATCCACATCCATGCTAAAGACCTTCCTCACAATATGCTCCTTATTCCTCCGCATATAATGGCCATACCATGAAACGTATGATTAAATGAAGTTGGTATAAATGCCCTTAAACTTCGCATATATTTTTTACTAATTAAATACTTTTTGCACTTATATAACACACTCCCTTTCGAATTGATAAATTTTATCCTTCAACTACTACTTGTTCATTAAATACATTTACGTCATTCGTCAATATTTACGTATTAATAAAATATGTACGGTGTAATAAAATATTGAAAAATTAACGTTTATGATATAATTAAAATTACCCAACGTAAAATGTTACTGGCTAGTCAAAATATAAATAGATTTAAATAGAATACAGTCTATTTCGGTCAAACTATAGACCCGATAACTTAGTATCCTTTTCCTTGCTAAGGGCAGAGGAAGTGCCCTTTATGCATCAGTGAGGGGCTATCGGGCGAAATTAATGAAATTTCAACATCGAGTCGACGTAAACAGGTGACCTGTTAATAAATTAATATCAGCCGAAGTGTTTTTATAGCTATTGCGAAAAGTTAACTTTAAATTATTATTGAACACTGAGAATTCCATGTAAAAGCGAATCGTTTAATTTAGCTGTTCAAATATGAAATTCTCGCTAACGGCTGCAGCTTTTCATGCGGCTTCATTTGATTGAATATTGCAATTAGTTTTAAATAGTTAATATAATTCCATTTTGTAACTATAAAGAAATAGAGTTTAATTTATTTTCAAGGCTATTAATACATACAAAGAAATAGTTAGTTACTATCTTGCACTCATTGTAGAATGATTAAACAAAGTTGGTAAAAATGACTTTAACATGCTTCTTTGATTTAATTATTTTATTAATAAAAATATTTTAATAAAATATAAATAAATCACAGCTGGGCAGAGTCCTCGTCTCCTTTGGTGGAGATGTTTTCAAGTTTATTCCACCACGCTGCTCTAGCGGTATGTTTTTCCAATACATGTTGCAGAATTTCATCATACTAATTCTCCAAACTTATAAATAACGATTACATTGCGTTTTCTATTCCGACCCAACTTTCCGTACCTGAGCTGGATCGTTGTGTTAGTAGAATAAAAAAAATCGAGCAAGTGCGATTCGGACTCGCGCACTGAGAGTTCCGTACCACAGACAAATAGACACTGATGTAACACCGAAATGACGGTTTACGATTTTTTTCCTATACTTGTCCGTACTTGCAACAAATCATTCTAATACCACCTTCGTGATTCTCCATAATCTTCTTGCCAAATTTCGTTATCCTCGGTCACCGGGAAGTATCCTATAAATTTTGATTCAATATTTAGTATTAATTTCAACTTGTTAGTCGATCCTGAGAAAAAGAGTCTTGACAGCCTGTCAGATAGACAGATAGACGGACGACAAAGTGATCTTATAAGAGTAAAAACGGCTTTAGCAATGTTTAGCCATTGTTTTAATTTCGAATTTGTTAGTAAAATTGTCCTACTGATTTCCTCGTCATGGTTTCCTTCGCCACCGAGCAAGAGTTTTATTAGAAGCACAAATATTTATATTTTTTTAATTTTCATATGTATATTAAACTAAATCAAATACATTTCAAGATAGAGGTGCAGATTGAGGTACTTTTTTTAGTTGATCAGTTCTAAGGTTCGTTATATTTATTTCATACAATTATTTCATAGAAACCGTAATATTATGCTTGAATAGTTTAAGTGCCATTGATTAAACAAATAAATATATCGATTGTATTGACTGCTCAAGGACGAATCGTGAGGTAACGGAATTATTTACGTTTGCTGGAGTTGTTACAGTTTTTTTTCTATTAGTTTAGAATGCAATTTACTTATAACCGTCAAGTACCGAAGTAGTATTCCACACCTTGAAAATGAAACGATAGCCTCCTGCGTATTTATTTTTTGATATTGTATAATCATTAATTTACGAAGGAAAAGATCCGCAGAGTTTCTTTCGTCGGTTTTTCGTAGATATTAGTTATTGATAAGAATATTATATAGGTATGTGAGTAGCTGGACATTACTGTATAATTATTTTATTGTAATTTTTAAATCAATTTGAGTTAACGGAATTGTTATCATTTAGAGTTAATAAAATAATATCAGATAGAATCCGTTAAGTTAGCTGAGATGACTATTAAGCTAGTGGTTAGAATTAATCATAAAATGATTCATTGTAAGATAAGACTGCAGGTTTAAGCCTGGTTTAAGCCTTAATATTTTTATTATTAAATTCGTGCTCTGCGGAAACCTACGAGTGCCCGATGATATTGTATTTGTATCCAACGTTCAGTATTGGAGCTACATGTTGGAATGACTACAGAATCACGGACGTTAAATGTTTAAATATCGTATTACCTATATATTATAAATTCTATTGGTTTACGCGCCGCAACCAATCGAAATGTTTCTTTCCAACATTTTCAGTGATCAACATCATATTTCAGCCAATCTCTACAAAGCTTTTATATGTATGATATTTGACAACTTTTCGAATTTATCGCGTTTGGACCGACAGACAGACGCGTTGGGGTTTTTTAATAATATATAGTGATTACTAGTGTCGCTTTAATATATTAATTTAGCTGCCAAAGTTATGACGCTTACCTATCGAATGCTGTTTTTAATTTATTTTTTCATAATTATTAGTATATAATAAAAATATGTTCACGACAATTTTCGGTGTTCATATCGATAGAAAGATAAGATTTTTATTTACTATAATATATTTGTTTTGATTAATTCGAGTTGAGTTTCATTCAATCTTGCATCGAATTATCGCTGCTTAAGGCCACTAGCGCTCGATATACATTCGTATGCGGTACTTGAGCCTCTGGAGGTAAACCACTTTACCTTTACTTTACTAACAAATATTGCACAATGAGAATTTACTGGCGTGCATCCTATATACACAATAAGCTGTATAATATAATTACAATAATTATTACACGGGTAATTTGTTCATTTTTTTGGAGTATATAATATAAATAATGATATCATATAAATAATGATTCTAATAAGATTGTGTAAGATAATAGCTTTATAAGTTTCACCGAATATCCCGCTGCTTTGAAGTATTCATTTGTGTTTGAAAGAAAACAATGAATACCTTTCACTAGTATAATGTTTGGCATGATCCTATCGTCAATAGACAGCAAATATGTTTTAACTTTAGGCAATTGTCTTATCTATGTGTTGTTGAAATACATTTTCCGCAAAAGATTAAATCCAGGACAATGACAGATAAAGAGATAAATTAAAACTCTTGTGTCCGAACTCCTAATGAAAAACAAACTTAACATATTTGGAAGGAGGAACGAAATATTAACAATACCATAAAGCAGGGCTGTCCAGAATAGATGTGTATCCGCTTCAATAAAAACAACATTGACTTCTAAGCCGCGAAAACATAAATATATTTATTATACATTAAATATGTTATTTTTAAATTAAAATTAAATATATAATAAAATGTTTCTGAATTCTGCAAAACGCAGATCAAATTTTTAATTAATTCGTCAGGTTAAATCGGGTGGTCATCAATCCGTGTTTGCAGAAAAACAAAATCACGTCGCGAACTTCACCAACATAAGTGCTTTGGACAGCCCTTCCTTCTTATTTTCGTAATTCGTACTTATACGTTATAAGGAATTTTTGTTAATAGCCGTTTTGTATCAATGACTCCCGAAATTACACGGATAATATTAAGGTTTAATACTATGATAATTTTTTAAATTATTTTTGATAAATAAAAAACATATATTTAAATGTATTTTTTTTATAATAAAGTTTTGTTTTATTGCTTTGTTTATATATTAGTGTTAAAATTGTTGACAGTTATGCACTTTGTAGATGCAAGGCAGTGTGGATATGTCAATGATTCCTCGCTAAGTACCTAATACTTGTGAAGTGTCCGTGCAAAGTAAACCCCAAAGATGAACAATAAATTAATTAATTATATAGATACATTGTGAACGCATTAAGTTCTTACTATTTTCATATATAACTGAAATGTTAAATTTTCAACCTATTAGCAAAAATATACGGAACTCATGTTGATTAACGCTTGTTTTTAAGTATTCAAAAGTACTATTTTCTTGCCAATTAAGCATTAATCTTCTGTTAGAAGTGGGATTACCATTGATTCTCGTTTGATTTCCGATTGAGATTTCCATGTATTGGATGACACGATACTAACATATATTGTTCACCTTTGTACCGAAGAAATTTAATATCTACTCATGTATATGCTATGACACTTATTAACTTTCAAATAGTCATTACGCTATTAATATACTTATATATTATATAAGTATATTAATAGCGTAAGCCGATTTTTGTCCCAGTGAATGAATTCCTATTGTATAACATGCCAAAACTTTTATAGACTTATTTGTATTGTGAGTTCCTTCGTATCGTGCGTCTGCGTTATTAAAATTAAATATGATGTATATAAAGAGGAACGGTAGAGATGTTGTTGACATTTGCATGTGTGTGGCCTTTGACTGACTGACCGTGCTAGTCCAGGTACGGGCTCGTCGTTTACGCGGAAACTTTGTATCCCACATCATTGTTTCTTGGTCCCAGGTCCTTATCTCGACACTCACGTGACTGTTGTTGCCATAATATCACTCACGTACCTACTAGAAATATATAAAGTGATGTAAAAGTTGAATCGGGATCGCAGTCGAATTGCTTACAAAATTTAAATATGCAGAGGCATTACACGCATGGCGTATTAACTAGTAATAGCTTATATTTGACTTTATGGATTAAATTTGTTATTTTAGCTAAGAATTCTTGGAATATCAGTAATATCAACTCCATTTCCATATCGATGCTAACTAACTAAATCCCTGTAGTATTTATATGTATACATGTAATACATATGTAGATACATACATATACATATATGTAAACAGAACTGGGATTTACTTTGATTCAGGGTTGTGTCTATGTTTCTTTAACATTGTATTTTATATAAAATCCTTACTTCTCTGAGACACGGAATAATAACGGAATTGTAAATGAAAATAATTATAGTAGATATTTCATTACACTGTAAATATGCAAATCTAACCGAGGATACAGCGGCTTAGCGTGCACTAAGATTAAGGATAACTAGTTACTTGTTCGTTTGTTTTTAAGTTTTTATATAGTACCTATAAATTCACTCTTAGTTTATTTATTATTGGATAAAGCATATTAAAAGTGTTAAGTGATTACCGTCGTTACGTTCTCTCGAACGCCATTCAAACTCATTGTAACTCATAGTACTCAGTCATAGCTAAATCAGGCAGAAAGCTAGCTAGGTCAGCGTGTGACACGATTGAAGATATACCGGGTGAAATAACAAAACTTTATTTAATTTCTTAAGAGGAAATGTTATCTGTTATAAATTTTATAGAGATAGACTCACCAAGGCGTATTACTTCAATTTAAATTAATTATTTATTAATTAATGAATAATGTAATTTGTATTGTTTTTTTTGCTCTGAGTTTTCTCACGAACACTATAAATGCACGCGGATGATAATTTAACGCGGACGAGTTCGTGAGTAAAGAGATCTATACTCTATTCCAACCATAACAGGAAAAAAGGCAAATAAACAACATTTGACTGCAAATTGACGCGATATCATTGGTCGAGAGCTCGATTAATCTATGTATTCCCTATGGATTTGGGAAAAAAAATGGCGTTTTGAACGTCGACGAATAGCCTATGTACGCCTGCACGTGAATCAAGTGATATCCTGGACCTCAGCAACTATAAGTAACATTTAATTAAAGAAGTAATTTTTAATTAGAGCTTTTCTAAATAGACAAACAGTATAATATTTTTGTCCGAAATTCCAAGACCTTACCTACTACCTTCGATATAGGATTTAATAGGTACTATAACTACCCTACACAAGATGTGATCAACAAAAACGTGATCTACATTACAAAAGCACGACTTTAGTACATATGTTTATTATGTTTATTGTATTTATATGAAGGTTTTGTTTGTACGTATATTTTTTACTTGACAAATTGTATCTACTGTACATTACAAAACTAATATATTGTTATGTTGACAGAATTCACTAATTTCAGGACCTCACAGTCCTCCGATTTGTTCCAATTTGCGTTAGATAACCCATTTATTGTCAAAGGTTTTAAAACGACGCTACGATCTACAGCGGCGTAGCGTAGCTGTAACGCTTACCGCGGGTGAAATCGGGTGAAATCGATTCCATCAACCATTGTCAACACAAAATCGATTCAATTAATTTGAACTTATTAAAAAAAAGTTTAGTTTGCTCATATGACATGTTTAATCGATTACTAATGTCATCTCTTAAAGGAAGATTTAAAAAAATATTCTTACATATAATAGGTAATAGGTACCAATAAAGTACACATTTTCTTCAAAGAAATGACAAAGAACAATTAATTGAAAAAATATATGGTTCTAATTGACAGTTACATTTGCTGTCATCCTTTTTCAATGGTTACTTTATGTACGTCATCTGATGACAGTGACTGTTGATTATTATCTGTATATTTTATACAAAACCTATTTATAAAAATCATATTAATGTCATCGTTTATTATATCCATTGATAATGTTTTTTGTAAATTTTAAGATTTTTTTATATTGAAGATTTACTTATTTCGTGTTTCGTTAAAATAAGTTAGATTTTTTCTGAGTAACAAAATAATAATAAGGCTGCTATTAGCTACAAAGTATTTTAAAAAAATAATAATAAAATTTTTAAACTGAAACAAATACGTAAATTATTTTTTCATTAAAATATTATGTTAATTAATTAGCATAAGAATTAAATTCGTTACACTTCACAGTTTGACACAAAATTTAACAAGTGTTCAAAATCGTGTCTGGCTTCTAGCCATTCAGCTAAAGAGTCAAGTCACTGGTTGAATTCATTACCCTCTAAAAATCTTGGGACACTTTTAGATAATGAATGTTTCCGCATATCAATTGGTCTCCGACTGGGAACACCACTGTGCTTTGAGCACAGATGCCCGTGTGGAAAGGAGGTGGACTCTTTCGAATTACGTGGTCTCTCTTGTCCAACGAGTTCAGGTAGGCTCTTTCGCTACGGTTCTCTTAATAACACAATAAAAGGGCTCTTGCCACCATCGACGTTCCTGCTCTTACTGAGCCTTGTGGAATAAGTCGTGTTGATGGTAAGAGTACCTGATGGACTGACATTGGTTCCCTGGGAACGAGGACGAGCCCTTGTGTGGGACGCTACATACGTTGACACTTTGGCCCCGTTTCAAATCCGAAAAACAATGTTAAAGGCCGCTGCGGAAAAAGCTGAAGCAAAAAAACGATCTAAA
This sequence comes from Vanessa atalanta, assembly GCF_905147765.1. Lineage (NCBI taxonomy): Eukaryota > Metazoa > Arthropoda > Insecta > Lepidoptera > Nymphalidae > Vanessa > Vanessa atalanta. Next base: position 14,938,126 of record NC_061902.1, on the reverse strand, counting down.
TATTCGTGTCTTATGACAAATTACTTTTTGTCCCATTTGCTGTTAAAACACTTAGCCCTTGGAGTGGTGGTGCAAAAAGCTTTATTAAAAGTATAACACCTCGCCCTATTGCCTCCATTGGTAACAAGAGGGCTGGTTCGTTTTTAGCCCAGAGGATCGGAATTGCGATTCAACGGGAAAACGCTGCTAGCATTCTTGCCACCATTCCACGCGGTCAGGATTTGTACAGTGACTATTTTTATTCATATTTGTAAATATTTAAGGACTTAATGTTAAAACTTAAACAATATGGTATATCAGCAATGTCCCCTGACTTTCCACATATTTTTTTTACCTGGAATAAATATGAGTTGTTACAAATTTTAATATACAATAGAATTTGGACTTTACTTGCTAACTTTGTTGATTTATAGCTTACATAGATAATGATAATAGTAGGTAAATACAAATTTTACGTATATATATATATATGTCGGAGGAGCAGGATGCCGAACACTAGGTTTCGGGGATTGATCCGACATTTGGAAGAATCATAATAATATCAATAGATTACAATAATTCATCTCGATTAAGAGCAACTGGGTTTGCAAGCAACCATCGCATTCGAGTCGCTTGTCAAAACATAACGACTCGCGTTGCCATGACACTTACAACTCCATTCGGGGTGACCCGCTCTTAAAAGTAAATCAGCCATCAAACATTATTGCCAACTATGCATTAATTATCCAAATCAACAATCAAAGTAATCTCGCCCCGTTATATACATTTGATTCCATGAATCAATCTCAAATGTACAGTATTGCAAAATACTTAAAAGTAATGAACCGTCACAGCTGACGATACGATCAAAAGTTGCGAAAAAAAAAACAAAAAGTAGCCATAGAGAATTCTATTGCTCTTGGCTTAAGAATTAATAGAATTGTATTGAACCAACAATGCCGCTCGTTCCAATAAACAAATACACACAATGTTATTCTATGAAGTACTATTATCGAGTACGAACAATGATCAATAACATTCAAAATCGGCATGTTCGGTGTGTGGAACAGGACAAGATTAAGAGGAAACATTATGAGCCTAATGACCTTGCGGGTAAAAATATGTAAACTGTAAAAGGATGGCGGATTAACATCCGGACGTGTCCATGAATATTGAACTAGAATCGGGCATACGATACGCATCTTATGTGTTAGTGAAGGAAAATGTTATAAGGAAAGCCTGTGTGAAAGATGTTGATGCTTCGAACTTATACCGGAACTGTGTGGGTTATATTCAAAGATAATATATTCAGAATGTTTTAAGTCTTTTATCTGCCGATATTCTTATAACTACTATAATACATATACACAAAAAAAACTACATAAATGTCATTAAAAAGTATTACTAACAAAATAATTAAATGGAATATACACTTATTTCAGTTTCTGTTGTTTATACATTACTGCTACATAGACAATATCTTACATACTTATTACGAATTAGCAATCAATATAAAAAATTACACACGAAATAAGAGTATATTTCATTTAACCGTTTTTGTCTGTATGTATTTTTTATGAATTAGGTTGTTTTTTTGTTCATTACCTTGTTTTTTTGGTAAGATCGTGTGTAATTTTTATATAGATTGTTAATTCGTAATAAGTATCTAATGTAATATCTATGTAGCAGTAATGTACAAGCAACTCAACACTCTGTGGTACTAGACATGAAAAGTAAAATGTCCGAAACAGCTATGACACGCGCACTATGTTCCCACTGGTGTTCGAAATATAAAAGTTTGGATACCATTTTAATTCTCGGGAAAATCTTTTAACAAATACGTCTAGTAGCACTGATAGAAAATGAAATAGAAACATAAAAATATTTGTTCTCGATATACTTTGTTATCGTGTTGAAAAGAATATCCCATCAAAAACATAAATGTAAAAATGAGAGCCAAGTTAAATATTATGATATATACCTTGGTTGTTGACTTCAACGACAAAAGAAGTGAGATCTAAATTTTTGCCAAGTTAAATAGCCCTTCTGAAATTTATTTATAACTACATAAAATAGCATTTCTTCTTATAACTTGGGATAATATATTGTTGCCTAAGGTCTGACTTGGCTAGTTCTCATATAAGAATTATATTATAGCCTTCGTAAGTTCTAAGCCTTTACAAATGAATTATAAACACAAATTAAGCACGCAAATATTCAATGGTACTTGTCTAGATATGAACTCGCAATATCTGGTTAAGATTCATGTTTTCTAGTGACTGGACCATCGCAGCTCTTAATGTACGTATATACTAACTAAGCAATACTGAGCTGTCCTCCATTCTTCTTAGATGTTCTGAGTTATAATTTGTTATTTTAAACACAAACTACAAGTTGTGTTTATAAACATATGAGAACTAGCCAAGTCAGACCTTAGGCAACAATATATTATCCCAAGTTATAAGAAGAAATGCTATTTTATGTAGTTATAAATAAATTTCAGAAGGGCTATTTAACTTGGCAAAAATTTAGATCTCACTTCTTTTGTCGTTGAAGTCAACAACCAAGGTATATATCATAATATTTAACTTGGCTCTCATTTTTACATTTATGTTTTTGATGGGATATCACTACTTTTTGTATATAAATTATTAATAGGTACTTATTAATAACAAAATTAATACCAAATGGTTTTTGTTAAGCTATTCTATTTTCCTACGTTTACGGGGTATAATTGTCTTTTTTTTGATACGTTCTTATTTTTCTTGTAGGTACCTCTGAAATGTTCGAGTGAATTGTCCATTCAGTGTCCGGATTTTTTTTTACGCGTTTTCTGTTTATACTTAATTTGGCCAAGTAGGGGTGGTATAACGTGCGCAGACGGTTGTACTCTACAATAGAGCTCTCTTGTATCTTGATTTGAATTGGACCTAAATTGATAAGATGTACTCCATCTAAGGTTTTAACTCTAGAGAGGCCAACGTAAGCCTGCTCTTTACTTAATATAGAGGAGCCTATGTCGAAAAGAGCACCGTCAAGGCGAAGGCCTTGTAATTTGTGTATAATAGTAGAATATGCTAAGCAAATAGAGAATTATTTTCTTTGAACATATATGTACATTACTTAATATCTGTAACTTGGTTTTGACTTCTAGTTCGCAAATTAAATTATGTTTAAATTGAATTGTTATTTTACGTGCGCTATTGCTGTTATCGACGTCCCCAATGTACCTTCTCTATTTTTCCATTGGACCCATTCATCAGTCCTTTGCTGACATCAGCATGCTTGCTCGATACTGTTCTTCCAAGCAATAAGGATCCCCGTTTGTAGCGCTAGAGTACAAACTTAAATCATTCCAGTTACGATATACATACTCTACTACAATCTCACGAAACCTATTTTATTGTTGTATACTAGTATACTCAAACAAAAAATATGCAGTCGAATAGACTAGGCAGTTTCCATCGGAAGGTATTGAAATAATTCTTATGAGCGCGGTTGCCACTCGCTCAGACAGGTCCGCGGTAAGGTTTAATCGCAACGCTCCTAACCCGCTGCTCCGGCGTCGCGTCGCGCGCCGTGTACCGAAATGCCTATTATTATTATTTTTTTAAGTATAATTATTTGGCACCATTGATGTGCGCTAAATGCTAGTTAATAACGTAATAAATACGAAAATCGGCTATACTCATAAGTACTAAAACGGAAATATTTGGATTTAAAAACTTAAGGGTGGTATTCAACTTGTTATATATTCACGTGAAGACCTTAAAATCCACATGAAGACCGGCTGTCATAAGTTTTGATTGCTGGTTCTTACATAATTTTTTTATTATTACAGTTATTACAGGAACTAAGTATATAAGTGTTCCTATAGACCCAATAAAATGAAAAATTATAATAAAATGATAAAAAATTACCAGTTTCAGATTTTTTCCTTTATATTGGCCTAATTATCTACCTGCATGCCAAATTTGAACTTTCTAGGTCACCTGGAAGTAGGATATAGTTTTGATCTATAGGTCAGTCAGTGATAAAAATGACGATTTTTAGACGTTAATATCTAAATAACCATTTGAGATGCGTTTATGAAATTTGGAAAACATATGTATCTCGCGAGTCTCAATATATGAGCCAAATTTGACACATCTATGTCAAATAGTTTTTGAGTTATGAGGAGGTCAAAAGTGGCTCCAAATGGTTCGTGTAATATTACACACGGTGCTACTAGCCAGTTCTGTTACTAGAACTTGGCTGACACGCTACCGCGTGTCTAGATCTACAGTGACTTGTTGGAAAAATAATTGACAGTGTTTATTATAAAGATAGGTTCAGACTTCAGACGTGTCGAATTGATTTCAACAAAAATTGAACCAAGCTATAGTTGATCGATGACAAATTGACTCTGGTGAAACCGACACATAGTCCGTCTACTTTCTTGAGCACGAGGCGGTTGCATTAGCTACAAAGGAAACGATTTCGCCAATTGAATCCTAGTGGCAATAAGTTAGCTCGGCCTTGGCACCAACCTTGCTTTAAATAAATAATAGGAGTGTTGATTCCGTCTTAAGAACATGTTACGTGTTGAGTCCATCACTTCAGTATAATGGAAAATGTTTGTTCGATTCAGCATACTATTAAAACATGGGATATAATTAGAGCATTTATTTTGACGTATAATATTGCTTAAATATAATATGTAACCTAATCTAATATCCTACCCTTAAACAAAGATACAAACAAATACGTTACATGCACGTTATGTTAGAAATGGAATTTTAAATCAAACATTTCATAAACAATATACGAACAAGAATTTAATGTTAATATGAATATTGCCGTCATTGAAAATGTATTTGGTAAACTCATTTTGTGACGCACTGGGTGTTCATTCCACTGTCATTTTATAATTTTTCGCTGATAATATTTCACAGCATAACTTTTATTATTCTTACCAGTCACCCTCCCGCACGGCGCGGCGCGGCGGCGTTGTCACTAGAGCCAAGTTTCGTTGTGTTACACACACATTTTGAAAACAAATAACAAATCCAGTATTGGTAATTTGGTAAAAAACGACATCGCACAAAACAATGTTTAGTATTGTGATGTTCCCGTGTGAATGGCAAATAGCCCGTGTCATTGCAGATTATAATAAAGCACATCTCACGGTTAGTCGGCCTGCGCGGACATATTATTAAGGAATAGCAAATATTTGTATATATTTTTTAAAAACATCGAAGAAGCGACCACGGTTTTAGTTCGTTTCTATAAATAAGTAACTAACTAACGTACTTAACTAGTAAACAATTTATAATACTTCCGTTCGTGCAACAAGCGACATTATATATATATATGTATGTATACTTATAATATGGTCATTACCTGTTTTTTAAGGACTGTGCGCCTATTATTGTTACGGGCACTTAACTTTAACTATCGACAATGTTTATTGCACTGTTTAAATACAAACTTACACAAACATATTATTTACAAACTTAAACAAAAATTTTAAGGAAACATTATTTTAACAGTAAGAAAATAATGTTTATTTATATTTTTTTGCGAATGAACGGGGAAATGCTGCTAGCATTCTTGCCACTATTCCACGCGGTCAAGACTTATAAAGTAACTATTTTTAATTAATACTTGTATATATTTAAGGAAATAATGTTAATAATTCTTATGTAAATAAATATATGTATACACACATGTTACTTTAGTAGTTTAAATTAAAATCGAGTGAAACTGCAAGGCGCAGCTATTTATTCAATAAACTTAAAGACTTAAACCTTCACCGAAACGCACTGTGTCTTCTGGTATAAGTTAGATTTGTATTCAGTTAGACATTAAAAAAATAAGTATACTGATTTATTAGTAGACAAAGATTACCTTAAGACCTTTATGTAATTGATTCATGTAATAAATAGATTAATATTGAAATGTATTTAATAACAGTATACTACAAAAAATATATATTTGCATATCAAATCAAATCAAATCAAAAGTAATAAGTAGTAAGTTTTTATTCGTATGTAAGTGTTAATAAAATAAATTTGAGGTAAACTGACTTCAAAATTACTTGATTATATATTTTAAATTTAAACGTATAAACTTTTTGTCAATTTTTTCAAATCGGCTATTATAGCTTAGGTCAAATGCACAGTCTCCAAAAAATATTCCTATTAAATTAACGCCAATAGAACTGGCACATAAATAAAACTTGTAAGGGAATATTAGATATACCAATTACTACTATTTACTGCATTAGAGACTCCGAGAGGATTTGAGGATTTTTAGTTATGATAAAACAGTATAAAGTAGTTCTTTTCACCGGGTATTTAAATACGAAATTGTGATTTTCATTTTCATGATAGCTCTTTTTTTTTTTAAATATAAATTGGAGACAAAAATGCTACTGCGTCATCAGATTGAATTTGGACCGAGCACGTGGTGAGAAATTAAAACCATTCACGACACATTTAATGAACTAAATATTGTCTACATCTATGGTGTCTAATATTTAATAGATGATCCTGTACCTGTTATTACTTGCTCACTAACACATAGCACTAAACACTTACAGTCATACAAAGTATTTTAGGTCTGAGAGTCATAGTAGAATAGGTGATACCCATACCTACACTTATACTTCTACTAAACTCTTCCAAAATGATATATTTCATCCAATAGAAAGATTGAGAATATGATCAAAAATTATAAAATTAAGTGTAATCAGTTTTAGATGTAAACAATCGAAATGTTAAATGTACAACGTGCTATATTTTACTTGTAATAGTAATAATAGTAGCCTTTTATTCCTAAACATGGGGTCCTGTCCCTTGCTTCTCTCATCCAGAATGATCCCGCTGTCCTTTCTATCTCCTGACTTGACGACCCCTACTTCTTTTGCCATCTCTTGGTTGCCAGAGGGTGACTTGCCTAATCCATTTTACTTGTATGTTTGAACAAATCACGACGAACATAGCTACTTTATACACCGTACTGTGTATTCGTACTACTGTAGTTTATTGTTCTTATTAGTAATAAATAATATTAAAAAGGATATAAGTTATCTATATTAATCATTTTACGGAGGCCTACGATAGATCCGATCGAAACCTCCAATTATTTATAGATAGGTAGTTACAAAATAATGATTTTTAATCGAATCGAGATATTTCTTTATAAAATACATGAAATTCAGTGACATGACAGTTCAACGGGCGGCCATGTTTGATCTTTACGGGTGCAAATTAGTAAAATCTCCTTCTTTTTTAAATTAGAGTTTGTCATTGTAGACATATTTAACAATTGTGAGTGCTGTGACCAAAGAACTCTCATGCAAATCCGAATATCAAGACCACAGGAGCATAAAAAATATAGATGTTTGATAATCACAACGTTTATGATAAAGTTATATGTTATATGAAAAGCAAATAATAAACCGAATTTGTTTAAGTTTATTTATTTTACCCGAGCGAAGCCGGATTTTCCTCTAGTATATATTTATAAATCGTCACCGATGCTAATGGATTATTTGCTAATATATAGTTTTCATTGTAAAATATAAACAAATTAGTTTTATAAAATATTGCTATTGTTTTCCGTCGGTCATAAATATAAGTCATTATCTTTTAAATTTTTTATTTCATATTTTTCGTATTTAGATTATATGTATATATTGTGTTAAATATCACTTTGTAAAATATTAATATAAAAGTATAATAAACGTCGGAAATACGAACAAGAGAGTTACCATACATTTTCCTCCACCGAACATGAAACGACCTATTCGGGCAAATTAAGCGCACAAAAACTTAGTTGCCTTTGTTCGGCATTGAACCCGCGATGTTTGTCAAGGTTTATATGTCCATTGGGCATCGCGGCATACTTGTGACCTGTCAATGTTATTTATGTCTATGACTTTATATTTAAGTGACGTTTCGTTTGTTTCAAACTAAAAAAATAAATGATTTGATGGATTGCCTTGAAGGTTGAATAGTATTACTTATGAGGTATCATTCACAGCGAATGCACCGAGCGATTATAATGTTTTATGTTGTTAATTGTGGTTTAACAATACAGTTCATATAACAACTTGCCTTAGTTCTCAAGGCTAGCAGAACTTTTCAATATAAAATAATTCCAATGTGTTGATCTGACAATCTTATGAGCTGGCGAATTCGGTCATCTGTCTTTCCGTGGGATAGACCTTGTAGTTTGCTGTTCCGGTTGAAATATTGTTAAAGCTACGTTGTATAAAACTTTTCAATAACGCTAATGATATGTTTGTCATATACGTGATTGTAGAAATGTTTTTATAATAAATAAATTACAATATAATAAAATATCTTTATACAACTATATTAAGAGTTTTTACGGTTTAACAGCTTAAAATAATAGAACTCATAACATTTGTCTATAACAAAGCAAAAATTTACATGGTGGTTGGGCTCTCTGCCGGCCCGTCTGGTTACCCTGGGTACCCACTCATCACATATTCTACCGCATTTCACAGTATTGTTGTGTTCCGTTTTAAAGGGTGTGTGAGCCAGTGTAACTACAGGCACAAGGACATAACATTTTAGTTCACAAGGTGGTTGGCGCATTGGCAATGTAGGGAATGGTTAATATATCTTTCAGCGTCATTGTCTTTTGGCGATGGTGACCACTTACTATAAGATTATAAGCCCATAGTCCGCAACCTTTATAAGAAAAAAAAACAGGTAGGTAGAGTTAATTTGAAAATTAATTAACGTTTGAAATTACACTTGTAGAATGTTTGTGGTTAGCGTTGTTTTGATAAATTAATATTTTATCAGGTTAATAGGAATTTTCCATAAATTGTTATAATATGACTTCGGTATATTCGGAGCGGAACCTCCCTGTAGCTATTAATGGTTAGCATTAATTGTAATTAAATTTCTAACAAGCATGTTTTATATCCTTTATTTCTGTTTATAATCTGTGTCATGATCGACGGTGAAGAAAAATACGCGAGAAACCCTGTATGTTTTATAATGTTAAATACTTATATTGTATAAAAAAATGGTGCCTTCCTCTAGTGGCGATAATGTCTTTGTCCCTAGGCTTGTGACGTTTATCTTTAACAACGTTTTATTTATGTAAAATTATATTCTATCATTATTTATATCGCATTATTATCGTAAAAGAGCCGAGATGGCCCAGTGGTTAGAACGCGTGCATCTTAACCGATGATTTCGGGTTCAAACCCAGGCAGGCACCACTGAAATTTCATGTGCTTAATTTGTGTTTATAATTCATCTCGTGCTCGGCGGTGAAGGAAAACATCGTGAGGAAACCTGCATGTGTCTAATTTCAACGAAATTCAGCCACATGTGTATTCCGCCAACCCGCATTGGAGCAGCATGGTGGAATATGCTCCAAAACCTTCTCCTCAAAGGAAAGGAGGCCTTTATCCCAGCAGTGGGACATTTACGGGCTGCTTATGTTATGTTTATGTATATTCTATCATAAATCAAATAATAACTTAATAGTCGTATTTATAGCGAAATATAAAATCATTTAGACAAAAAGCGTAAGCGTATTGTTCTAATTTCATTAAGTAGGTACATAGCACGCGTAAAAATGAAATATATCTAGACACATAAATATAATGTACAAAATCATAAATTACGATATGTCATTAGAAAAATCGATGTAAAATAGTTAAACAGTTACTTGTATATAAAGTGCAACTGTCCTTGATGAATAAACAAGGCATGTACTTTACTTAGTAGGAAAAAGCAGTTATACATGTTTTGTTCATACTACAAGTATATATTTATAAAATCGGATTATATCGTGACACATAGGACTGTATGAAATTTAGTTTTAATTCCTAATGTAAATCTAATCGATGATTTAAATAAGGACAGAGACGCTTTTAGACAAACGAAAATGAATATAAGTATAATATAATATATTTTTTTTAAGTTAAATTTCGGCGAGCGAAGTACCTACGCTATGTGTCATTAAAGTAATATCTCTGTGTATATGTTTTTGTACATAATCTATTTAATTTGCAAGGAGTTATGTAAAACTTTTATAGTAGACGAAATATTTACGTTCAATGGTCATGGTCGAAGTATTTTATTATTGCAATCAAAAAGAAATAATTGATTTTTTATTCAGCTGCCTTGGAACGCAATTCCAATGAATCACAAAGTGCCGTGCATTATTTACATATTTTTCTCGACAACAATTATTGTTACCAAGGAATGAATTTTGCTGTTAAGTGAAATGTTAGCGCTGGAAAATGTTGAATAATATATTGTTATATTCAATTTCAGTAAGAAGTTCTCTCAAACCTTAGATGGGGCGTTCTGATACGAGTGTTTTTATATTGTTCCTTTAAACCGAAGCCGTGTTATAGTGCTCTATTTTCACCAGACAGATTAAATCGTAATTCACTCTCACTTACTTTTATATTAAAATATCTTGTGCCTTGAAAACGCCTTAATATAGTTATTATTTTAAGTTTTTCGACGATGTTTGTGTATTTGTATAGCGTTGACTCTTTAACTTGTTGATATTTTTTTTCCAATAAGACTTCAATTATTTTTGTTATTCCAAGATCGGTCAATTTAAGTAGCACGGTGATACGATGTAGGTATGTTGTGAATATGTAAAGCAAATATATTCATTTCCTGCGGCGTGCCGTTGTTTGACTTGACATATTATTGTTAGTTAACTTGCTTACGAGTGTTAATACGCACAGCATATGTAGATAATCAAAAATATGCGCAGAAACAAATTTAACAAGCAGTCATTAAGTCCTAACAGACTAAGAAATTTTATTTTGATTATTTTAGTCCATGTCATCTTGTAACAGTGCAAAAATTTGATTTAAAATAATGTAACCACTTATGATCGGATAGATACTTATTTCGAAGCAACAATGCGATAACAACCTAAGGAAGACCTAAGAAGATATTCCTAAACTAGCTAAATATAAGCAAATTGGATGGATGGCGTTAGCCGAGAGTAGAGTTAACGATTATTATCGATGACTCATTAATGTGTAATTTACAGCTAAAATGTCGTACACTACAGTAACACTGTTGCGGGTTAAATGAAGGAAACGTCCACTTATGACGGTCAACGGCATGTAGTCTAATAAATATAATGTACCTCTGTCATTCGCATTGACAACAATCAAATCACTCTGTCTGGCTCCGATTTAACCTTTGAAGGTCTTGATTTATAAGAAAGTATCCAATGAGGAACAATTACTTTGCCATTGATGATATAATTTTATTATATTTTTGCTTCTAACTTGATACTATTCTTTACATACAGCAAATATGCAAATTCATTCATGGAGGATAATTCCTTATGTCGAATTTTAAGCGTACACACTGACGTTCTTGAGGACACAGTTTGCCCGAATCCAAGCATTTTATTTTTCAGTATTTAAAAATCAGAAAATATGTTTTGGTAATCATGAATGAATTTGCATATTTGCTGTATGTAAAAAAAAAGTATCAAGAATAGTATCAAGTGTCTTAATAGACATAATTAGATATTAGGTTATTAGGATAATTAGATATTAGGCAGAGAGCAAGCCTTTCTTCCTGAACACACAATTGCTAATTTTCACACTCCATTTCGACGTGGATCATTGCGTGCTTGTTTTTAACAATCAGGGCTCTTATAAACTTAATACTGTTTATGGTATAGTGATCAATAAAATCTTGTACAAGTAGCGATATAACAACTCGAGGATATCGGTCAACACAAAGAACAGTAACGTAGACGCACTTGAAGTTTTGTAACGGTTATTTACACAGTCAAGTGATTTGAAAAGTGGTTGTTAACGAAGTCAAGAGACTTTGTAAACACTTGACTACCCACAAACAAAAACAAAAACGTCATTAAATTTTACTATATGCGATTAGCGAATGTTTCTAGCGTTGCTCCATGTAGCGTGTTCACGAAAAAGACTGTCTTAACTTATCAAAACCCACGAATTCTTGGTTTTCCTGAATTAAACAAACAAAATCATGGTGGGCCTACCATACTTATCACCAATAATATCTGTTCAGCAGCACTTCTATTAGAATGTATGATATTTACATACATGCGGGTAATTATAGATATCTTCGACCTTTTACGACATTTGAACCGGCTTGCCCTCCTTTTACGCTTAGAATATTTTTCATACTCTCTGTAAAATACGAAGTGTGTGTTGTAAGGCGAAATCAATTCCGCCTTGTAATGCAATTTATAAAAACAAACTCATCGAGCCATTGCATCTTATAATTATGTTTAACAATATCAACGAATTCCACGTCCAGGTTGGAGTTAGTTTTTACAAAATAGCCTCACGGATACTTGTTATTTTTTCCGACACTTGAAACTTTAAAATTCACACTGTTGTCACCAAGCTTAGCTATTTATTACGTAAAATTATTTAGAAGCCTCCGGTCACACAAGTGTGACCATTAGTTTATATTTAATTAGATTGAGATAATCATTACAAAGATTCAGCTCAGAATTAACGATATTATAATTTTAATTGAGGTTGCAAACGCTTTGCATCGCTCGGCCGCCTCCACGATGTTCCGTTTTAACTTAACGTCAATTTGACACTATTCATTTAAAATTCGTTAAGTTTATTTATACAAAAAATGGAAACGATATGTTCGAAACAGCGAACCTATTGTGAGAAAATATAACTGTATATTATAATCTTGGAGCTCGAGGCGATGCTTGTTGTTCGGGATGTTTTTAATAAGTTTCCTACAATATGTTTACAACAATATTATGCATATTCACAAGAATATAAAACTTTTTGAAAGAAACGGTGACAATAATTATATAGGAGGAAAGATAAACGAATAACACCTAGTTTCCGACTTCGCAAAGTTTATGGCACGGTATTCGTTTCTACAACTTATTATAGAAACGAATACCTAATATATAATATATATAATACCTAATATATAAATAAGATATTGTGTATAATATATTTTAGGTATATATATCTGAAATCTTAATGAAATACCTATTTCTAAATTGGCCATTTAAAAAATTTAAAACTCATCTCAAAAACATCGATAAATGGGGATATTATCCAAGATTACATTAATGATAAAAAAGCGTGAACGAGGACAGCGTAGTATTTATTGATTTCTGGTGGAGAAGAGTAACTACTGAGTTTCTTGCAGGTTCTTCTCGGTAGAATCTACTTTTCAAAATAGTGGTAGCTTTACTTTTAATTCAACACTTTAAGTAGAGAATATTTTGATTTTGGTATCTATTGTAACTGTAACAAAGTCTAACCTAGGCCGATATTGATATATTTTTTTGAGCCCCTGGATGGCTTAGACTACATCCAGTAGGTGGCGCTACGGTCGGATTCTAGTATTATTTCTTCTTCTTTTTAATTTTTTTTCTGCTAAGCCCAATTTAAACAAACTTACTGACATCGAAATCCACTTGTGACATTTACTAAAATTGACTGTGATGCGCTTCACAGTCAATTTTAGTAAATGTCGCAAGAGAGAGAGAGAGAGAGAGAGAGAGAGAGAATTTCAGAGATTTTAGTATATATATAATATATATATTTAGAATATTGACTTGACAAGTGTCAATTTCTTGTTCTTCTTGTATTTAATATTATTTCTTTTGCAAAAAAAATGGCCAATGTACAAACTAAATGTGTTTTGCAAAAATCTAATAGTAATAGTATTTGGAGTAGCGTTAAATCGTATTGACCTTGTTTGGATAAACATCGTGTTTATGGTCGCACAAACGTAAAATAAACGGCTAAATTATATAATTATTTAAATACATAATCGCTAAGTAATGGTAAATGGAAAATAGCTTTTCAAACGGTATTTATATGTCTATGATGCTATACTATTTGTGCGATACGATTGATAGTTATTAGAGCTAATATATATCCGGCTTGTGAACAAATACTTGCTTTACGCAATTTTAAAAATCGAGACAAGTCACCTCTTTATTTTCAACGTACAGTGATAGTAACTCCTTCGATTGGAACAGACCACTTGAAACATGTACAGACATTTTTGGCTTTTGTACGTTGCATGTATTTTTAATATACACAAACATTGTATTAGAAGTAATTTCACTTAAATAAGTTAAAAATTAAAAAGTGAATTCTTAAAACGCATTCATTGCGTTGCGTTTTGTTTGATGATGCCGATATGGTAGTAGATGTCAAATCTAACTGCAGATTGGTGGTTCAAACTGTTCTGCATATTCACGTCTGTGTGTTAATTTGTGCTTATAGTTCATCCCGTATTCGGCATTAAAAGAATATATATTTGTCACCATTTCGCATTGGATCATTGTGGTGGTTTAAGTTCTAGTCTCAAAAACGAGAGGATGCCCAGCAGTGAGAAATCTATAGGCTTATTTTACTTTTATTTTTTTGCTTATCAGCGTTTGCGTAATACATTGTATTTTTCAAAATATTAAAGTCACTATTTGATAGTTCACATAAATAAACAAAGGGTATATTCAATATACATTTATTTATATAAGAATTATTAAAATAAAGTCGTTAAATATATACAAATATGACAAATATGAATTAAATATACTAAGTTAATGTATAAATCTTAACCGCGTGGAATGGTAAAATACATTTTTATTTTTTTTAAGTTTAGTAGCTATGCCCCAAATTTAATAATATCCTACTTTTACCTTTTAATAATACCCAAGGAATTAATAATATCCTACTTTTAAGCTTATCACTTGTGTTAGGAGTGGGGACGACAATAGCTCACGGATCAGGATCGATCCTGCGACTTTTTACATCGCTAGGCGGCCCTTAAACCATTGCGCTATTGACGCTTCATATATTTCGCGTAACGTTTTTTATGACTTCATTGGTATTGAAAATACGAATCAGAATTTAAATAAATTGTTTCTTAAGCTAAGATTACCGGAGCTGGATGCATGTTCTGATTTAAAAAATGTCTGTTTTTAGCATTTGTCACAATAGAATTTAAAGGATACAGGTTTGCATAAACAATAGAAAAAATAAACACAAAAACATATTATACGTTAAAAAAAATGCACGTTGTCCAAATATTATTTTATTGTAATTTCTTTTTATTATTATTTTTAAAATTTTAATGTATGTTGGTCTTGTGTATCTTATGGGTTTGAAATTGCCTGGAATAAAGAAATATTTAATTTAATTTAATTAATTTAAAAGTACATTGAGATATGAAGCAGTACAACTATAATCTTGTTTTTTGTAGTTAAATATAAAAATTCAAAAGATATATTAATTTTAAGCTATTTGTGTACGGCTCTATTAAGAGTTTTACTATATAATATAATAAGATGTGATATTTTACAAATATATTTCGAAATAAAATATTTATTTACATAAGAATTAAAAAAAAAGAAAATTATAATTAATATACACAAATAAAAATTAAAAATAGTTGCTCTACAAATCATGACCGCGTGGAATGCTAGCAGCATTCTTCGTTGCGTCAGCATTGAATCGCAATTCCGATCATAATTACATTATTAATATAGATATATTAAGATTTGGGCCACTATGCAGTTTAAGTTATTGCGTAGGGCAGTGAAGTATAATTTCCATTTTGTATTGAATGCAATAAATAAAATCTACGATTTCCCTAATGCATTATAAATCCTAAAGCTGTATTTTGCGACTGACTGTATATTATGTTATTAGTGATAGATTAGTCAACTCCTCAGATCTATATTTGTTTGTTTTTATTTTTAGCACAATGAATGAAAAATCCAACGTCAGCCACATCAGCGGGAGTGCGGTGTCCATCAGTCATGACGGCAGGTAAGCCTATAAAGAATTTAAATATAATTATCAGGATTTAACAGGATTTTCACTCGGCATTCCAATATTAGTTTTGTATGGATTTTTTAAATTGGAATGTTTATTACTATTGTAGCGTTCTTTGAGTCCTTTTATTAAATAATATATACGGGCTTCTGCATGCAATTGATGGCTTAGCTATTATATTATTAGCAGTCGTACAGCGTACACATGTTAAATGTAAGAGGCATGAAAGAGCCAGTTTACTAAACGGACCAAAGTATACCATAATAAAGAAAATATAACATTTTTTTTTCTTCAATTACTTTTAATTTATTAAAGTATTCAATAGTTCAATTATTAATAATTGACTACGAAAAACCTTAAATACAATGAAGTATCAGTTTATAAAAATGTGTCTTTTGACTATTTTAAAACATTTATATTTTTATTGAAAAAGAAACTAAAAGTTTTGAAAGAGCCAATGTCTTCCAAAAATATATATATATCGGGCCCAGTCTGAACAAGATGCATAGAAATCAATCTTGATAAATGTTTTCATATGATTTCTGATTTGCAAATGATAAACGCAATCATCACTATTTTTATTTATTTGTTTGTTTTCGAACATTTTTTTACTGCAGCACGACAGAATCAGAAAAAAAAGTCATCATGCAGTACTAAATTAAAATAGTAATATTCTTGAATAGATGAGTTTTGTGGTCATTATTAATAATTTTGGGTTTCTTGCCATTAGCAGTTTTTTCTTCTATTTTTTTCTTTTTGGGAGTTTTAGTCACGATCGCAGACGACATTATTGAGTGTCGTGGTTTGTCTCGACCCAACTCAAGTAAACGATCATAGTATTTCCATAATGCAATATATAAATCAAATAATTTATTATATACATGAAAAAAGAATCATTATTATTATTATTTTATTGTATTTACAAAATTAAAATGCAGTGTTATGAAGGAGCCGGTTATAAAAGAGCCAGACTCTTTCAAGGCCCAATCAACCAGCTCTTTCATAACTTATGCTTAAAAAACCCTTTAAAATAACAATGTTAAAACTACCGTGGCTTAGTTTTTTGCAATTGTATCGCCAAATAAATGCGCAAAGTCAATCTATAATCCATTTGCCTATAGGTGGTACTAATAAAAGACAATGTGTATTATAGGTATGCATAGACAATTTTATGATTCCAAAGACGGCATTTGTTTGTCAGGTTTCGCTCTAAGAAACTTTTCTCCCTGACTGTTCTGCCATCTTTTTTCTTTATTTTCATTGTTTTAACAAACACAGGATGGTATGATCAGTTATTAAAAAAAATCCATTGTAACTATAGTACACATATTCGTGTGTAATTCTATGTACATAAATATATTTTCATAATAAGAAATATATGTGTATGGGTGTAAAGCCATTTTATATTAAACGTGAGTGTGTAATAAATTTTGAATTTAAATTTGAATTTTTTGGATAAAAATACGTTTTTAAATTCGTAAACATATTGAAATTGAAAATTGATTGCTGAAAATAAATATGAATTTCGACGGTTACCTCATGTGTCATATCGATACGGGTTAAAAATCAGGTCAATACGAATCAGTTTGGTCCAGGAAATGAAGATTCTACGTCGTTGCGTTTCAGCGTTACACAAATCAAATCAAATCGTATAAGGTATTTCTACAAATTTATAATAAAAATATGATGATATTTTTTGTTCATGTATGCTTTTAGGGATGATGGTTAAAATCATTACAATTAAGGGAATATATATTATATTATATTCGAAATCAATACTTTTATGATACGTTAAATTATGAAAAGAAATTACCATAATTATTGCTCGTACCTGTTGCTATAGGCCATAAGGAGGATTCAAACTGAGGTATAGGATTGTACACGCATCTAACTTTCCGGCTCCAGGCTGAAAGTTTTTCAACAGGAAAACTCAATAAAGTTTTATTGCTCCTAGAGTTTGAAATCAGTACCTCGGGTGTGCGGCCTTGTATCTAGCCAGTACATTAATGAAGAAGCTAGAACACACACACACACACACACACACACAATGTGTTGAAGTTCAATGTTTCATTTCTCATCTTACTGTGGATATTACATATGGATTAAATCCAGAAAACACTACACAGTGCTTCCCGTTAATCTTGACTTAATCACCAGTGTAATCACTTCCTAATTTTAAAAATTATAAATATAATTTAACCCAAAAAATTGGCCACCAAAGAAATATTACATTTTTATGTGAGTATGATTAATATTATTTTAAGCACGTTTGTAAAACAACAACCATTCAGTCAGGTAAAATGTGTAATTATAATTAAGCCATTGTTTACGTAATTTATCTTACCGTTTATGTCACGACATAACCTCATTACATCTTAATTACAAAATCTTTGGATATGCAAGAAAATTGCTACATGTACATTATTAGAAAATATACTATAATATACGTAGTAAGCCCTATGCGTGATATATATGTATAATAAATTAAAGAGGTATTTAAAATTGCAGAATAATGAGGCAGAGTTAAGTCTAGATTATTGTACTATAATCACTATTCAGCAAATACTTGGTGGTAGGTCTTTGTGCCAGCCTAGGGTAGGTACCACCCGGATCATATATTCTACTACCCACTCATCAGATATCCTGCCGTATGCCACCGTATTGTTGCGTTCCCGTTTAAAGGCCCAGTGAGCCAGTGTAACTATTGGCACAAGGGACATAGCATCTTAGTTCCCAAGGTTGTTGACGCATTGGCGACATAGATAATGGGTAATATATCTTCCAGCGCCATTGTCTATTGGCGCTCGTCCGCCTTAACCAATGCCATATTTATTATCTTATATCATTATATTATCCAATATCATATTTGTTTACTCGTTTTATCCGGACTCTTGCAAAAAGATAGAAGAGTATTCGTCTCCAAACAGCAATTCTTAGTATTCTTGTGTTCCAGTATGATGGTGTAACTGCAGGCAAAAGGGACGTGCCATTGTTTATGATTGTGACTACTTACCATCAGGTGGCCTATTGGCCCGGTCGTCTAACTATAACATAAAAAATACGGTTTATGAATGACTTTTAGTTCTCTTTAATTTAAAAAACCCTCAATATTTGAGTCGTAAGAAAACATTTCGTATGACACTAGTGAAATGACTACGAAATGATTGTCTCTATTAAATATTATGATTAAACAATGTACCTGCAGTAAGATTCGGAATAGACTACCTGGCTATATACATAAGTACATATATAAATGTCTAGAATCATCGACGGATTCATTTTGAATAAGAAAACTTCATTTTTATATATGACCTTGGAAAAATAAATAATATGTTCGTAGAAATAAACATCAGCTGTAAGCTCACAAAGCAAATACATGTTTCATGTCGCAACGTATACGCTGGTCTCCATCTGGGAGTACTTACGAAACGCTGGGTTTTTCTTTAACGGTCATAGATCCTGTACCTATGTATGTATATTGCGCTTATTAGGGTTCCGTTATCAAATTATAATAATATTTCTTCATAAGTAAGACGGTTCATATTGCATCTTTCACTCAAAAGTCAAAATGAACGCCTAAAAAGAGTGACTATTATGTATGAAAGTGCATGCATATTTAGTGATCCAACAATATTAGTTAATCTTATACTTGAAGTGATTTCAATTGCGTTAAACAATATTGCTCCGTTTCCGTGGATAGTGACGTGGTGTTATATTATTAGGTGTTATACTTCTATATTCCATATATACTTAATGAATAGACTATTTAAACAAAAATATAATTTACCAAAATATATTTTTGCCAATATATGAAGTTATTGAAACAGTTTACGTCTGCCCACAATAAAGCTATAGACTATAGAGTGACAACATATTCTTAGTTCCCAACGTCTCCTTAAAAGACGAGGAGACTTTTGCCTAGCATCCGATATATACGGGCGTTACGTTTGAGGTATACAGATGAGACATGATATTCATCTCATTTCCGGCTGACTAGGGTTATTCCCAACTCTTAGATACATTTCTGGCGTACGTCAACTAATCAAAGACAATGTGATTAGGAAATAGACAATTCACTATTAAAGTCCATATACTTTTAACAGTTATAAAATCAATAAATCTTTCTCAATGTACAACAAATACAAACTATATAATTCAATACTTATTCAATAGGAAAGCTATATCTAAATGAAATTAGTAAACATATTAAAGTAAACTCATTTCTATAGGTACAATGTAAAAATTCAAAATCGAAAGTGAAAATGTAGGTGCAACATTTATATATGTAACGCGTGAGTGAAACGATTCTGACGCAAATTCTTTTTATAAGGGAAACTATATAACTAATAAGCTATTTGTTTATGGATGTTGCCCAATTGCCATACCCAGGTATAGTTACTCACAGCCGTCGCTGAGAATTGCGATATTAATACTGTAACATGATGCGGAATATACCTTTCACTTTCGACACCGGTATCTCCCAAATTCGTAATGACGGAGTTAGTTGATTTGAAGACGGCAACCGAAACAGCTGATTAACATAAAAGCTGGGATAAAATGGTAAGTACTTTAGTTTTATATTTATATCTTAATAATATTGAATTTTTAGTCGATGGTAAAATTTTTAACAACATTATTTTAAATTAATAATTAATTTGAATTTAAGGATCGGTGATAACGTACATTTTTTTAAAACACCAAATACGCAGCCGTAGTTTTAAGCGTAATAATAAAACTGTATTATATTTTTTTACCTCAAATTTGAATTGCGATCGTTGTCACGGGCAATGCGAGTCGCGTAATAATTATTTAATTAAGTACGTTTAATTTAGTTAGTGCTGAAAATAATTTATATACCTAAAGCTTTTTGTTTTTTATGTGTACAGTTCATACAAAATAAAAAGTTCAAAAAAAAATATATATACATATATATTTCTCTTGTGTATATTCAATTACAATATAATTTGCTCGCTACTACTTATGTTTCTACTTGTATTTTGTTTACAATTCGCAATACTATAAAGCTAAACTATCATTGTTGTATAAGTTTTATATTTTTTGAAATCGAAAATCATAGTATATGAAAATTTTGTTAAAAATAAATTTAAATCGTTTTAATATTTCAGAAAATCAAAATTATCATCTTACTCTTGCAAAGCTCTGTGCTCCTGGTCACTTCCGAGGATGCGCTCGAAACTAGAGATCTTGGTGTTAACGACTATGATGACGATATCGGACGTAAACATAGAAAAAAGAAGAAGCACCAGAATAACCCTTGCTATGGAGGGTACGGAAGGACCTTCGGGGAAAAGTTTGGACCTCACGACTACACATACGTAAACGCGCCTGTTACAAATTACTTCTTCGGATGTGGTGGCGGGCCAGCACTCGCTCCGATTCAACAGTATCCCGTTCAAGGCGGCCATGGTCACGGGGGACACGGCCATGGTGGACACGGTCATGGGGGACATGGTCATGGAGGACACGGTCATGGAGGACATGGTCATGGGGGTCACGGTCAAGGTGGTTATGGTGTCCAAGGATTCCCAGGAGCATTTGGAGGACAAGCGAACTATGGTTATAATCAGCCTTACAATCAATATCAAAACTTCAACCCAATACAGAATGCGGTTTCGGCTGCCGCATCAGGTTTCGGAAGTGCGGTCGCAGGCTACTTCAACCGACCGAGAAAAGTTAACAAGCAAGTGAATCAGTTCTTAAGACCATTATATAAGCTATTTTAAAGTGCAGTGATAATTGCGAAACTGACTCTTATTGTGTTTATTATTTAGAGACTAATATAGATTATACTTAAAATACGATCATGTTTGATTATTGTTCAAAAAACACTGTTAAATCGAAGTATCTTGCAAGGTGACCGTTGAAGCATGAAATCATGTCCCGATTAAAGATCATATTACAAAAAACCATTATTTTAATTAAATTATTTAAGTAACGTTATTCAACATAATTATTATGAAATGAATACTTACGTGTTTGATAAGCATGGATGAAATAAAACGAATCGCCAGGATGTGTACTATTAAGTGAATCGTTAAATCAGTTGTGAATCCAAACGGAATCGTTTTCTAATCGAATAATTCGATTAAATAGGTACATAAACATAATATCTTATGTTGATGTATAAATAGGTGAAGGTTATTCTTTATTGTACTTCGTTTACATAAAAGTGTGTCGCCACGGTAATTTAGTGATTTATTTACTTAAATTTTTATAAAAGTTATGAAAACTATTTAGATATTTTTGTTGTACTAATTAATAATGTACATGAACACTTGATTTATACATATATATATATATTTACCAGTCCCTGTATAATATAATCCTACCATTAAATTTTGAAAGACTTATTTACGCGTGATGTCGTCAATGAAAAATCATTTATTTTATTACATTCAAAACTATATTATGTAAGCCAATGCCCTCAATATTTAGGAGTAGGATTGTTACAACATATGCAAAGCGAATTATAACGTGCTACCAAACTTTTGGTTATCGGATCATTTTATTGCCTAAATAATAAACTCACATTCATTTATAATTGACTTAGACGTATTATACTTGCTTATTGATAGTCAAAGTGAAAAATGACCTCTAATCGTTGCAAATAAAAAAGAAAACAAAATATTTTAACATATAATAATGGAATGTAAGTTATCTTATTTGATTGAAAAATTAAATAATGTCCAAATATTGCAAAGCGAATATATTCATAATATCATTTTTATTAATGACACCATATCTTTACGTAGATATTTTTCTTTGTGGTTTCCATATTTTAGTATCGATAAAGTTGTTAAAAAGTAATTTTAACAATACTTTTAACCTGTCTACGTTACTATGTCTTATTTACATTAAGGATTATGACGAAAACAATAATTAGTTATATCATTCACGTCCTGAAATGTGTTTGTAAAATGTAAACATTAATCATTACTAAAAATATACATTAAATAAACAGTAGACGTTGTATAAAGTAACTTGTAAAATAAATAAAATAATATGTCTGTATCTACCGGATGTATGATCTAACATCCTGCTTAGTTTCCAGGGAAACACTCCATCTTAAATGTCTTTCACAATATCTTGCCACTAAAAATATTGACCTATATGTACATTGTTCATATATATATTAGTCGTCGTCAGTAACTCAGTTTATATTAAATAAATCGAAAAACTAAAATTATGATAAGCAAACAATGATATAGCAAACATGATTTATACCGATTTTCAGAAACACGATACGCTTAACGTCAAAAAAATATTATGAGACCTCCTGGGAACCTATCTGAACCGAATAAAGCAACTTTTTTAACCAACTCATTTCATTAAGTTAAGTTTTTAGCCCCTGACGACAAATCTAACACAGGTATTCTCCAAAGCAACCGAAACCGGCCATTACCTGCGTAAGTTAGTAGGCTTCGAAGTCCGGCAGTATCACTCCGAAGATGCGACTGTGTGTATACCGTTCCTTGCGGAGACGCTAGAGCCTAGAGCCTTCTGCGATCCCGCCACTTCAACGCCTCGAGCACACTCGCTTTTGTCGTTCTGACAGAGGACCCAACTCTGCTAATAGAGTCTCGCGTCCATATCCTCCAGAATGCAACAGTACTTTGGCTATCGTATCTAGGATATCTAGGATATTGTGCAATAACCCCGTATTATGCGGATCCGCTGCGTACTTTGGATCTTAGATGCTATCACTTTGGAACAACTTCTACAACTTTTCCACTACTATATTAAGTTGAAGAGGTGGATTATTGTTAACGCAATAATCTCAACAACAATCATGTTTTTATTGAT
Source organism: Vanessa atalanta (assembly GCF_905147765.1). Lineage (NCBI taxonomy): Eukaryota > Metazoa > Arthropoda > Insecta > Lepidoptera > Nymphalidae > Vanessa > Vanessa atalanta. Next base: position 14,914,485 of record NC_061902.1, on the reverse strand, counting down.
GTAGGTTAGAGATTATATTATGACGTCATCTATGATTACATTACGGTAAAACCCCTTAGATAAGTGGGCGGGAAACAGTTATACAAATCAATAAGATAAATAATGATGTCGTTTGTATAGTTATATAGTATATTTATTTGTATAACTAAAATGCTAAATATAATTTTTAAATAAATATGCTAAATATATTTCGATATTTTTTCTCAGCAACGTATCAGATGGATATAGCGCGTTCCAATCTCGTGAGCAGATAATAAATTTGGAAAGCAAGAGCCAGTTGAACATCGACAGTGGAAACGATGGACACCATCACGTCAGCCACCCTACATCGTGAGTTGACTGATGACTGTGAAATTATTTAAGAAAATAAGTATGAAATTTAACCACAAATAGAAATTTTGTATTTTATTTCTTTTTATATTTTTAATGTCTGTTGTTTATTTATTTTATAGTATTTTTTAAGAATTTGTTAATTTTATTGTCCCCTATCTATTATGTATTGGTATGTATCGATTGAAAAATTAAATTAATTAATTAAATTAATTTTATATTACGTAATAGTATTACTTATGAGTTTTTTCATTTCAAAAACAGATATGCAGATACATTGCTTCATTTGTTTCGAGGAAACATCGGATCAGGGCTGCTCGCGATGGGGGACGCTTTCAAAAACGGCGGGATAATTTTTGCTCCAATAATGACAGCTATTCTTGGAATCATCTGTGTACACGCCCAACATCTATTGGTAACTGCCTAGATTACCTTTCACAAAAGCCACATCTTGCATACAATAGATAAAAAACTAAGACACACTTGGTAATATTCGTAAATTATGGATGTAATTCGTAAATTGTCTCTCACATTACATTAGCAGCCCGTAAATGTCCCACTGCTGGGATAAAGGCCTCCTCTCCCTTTGAGGAGAAGGTTTGGAGCATATTCCACCACGCTGCTCCAATGCGGGTTGGCGGAATACACATGTGGCAGAATTTCGTTGAAATTAGACACATGCAGGTTTCCTCACGATGTTTTCCTTCACCACCGAGCACGAGATGAATTATAAACACAAATTAAGCACATGAAATTTCAGTGGTGCCTGCCTGGGTTTGAACCCGAAATCATCGGTTAAGATGCACGCGTTCTAACCACTGCGCCATCTCGGCTCTCGGCAAGTCTCTCACATACGTTTACGTTAATAAATACATTAAAATGTCAGATGTTGTATTTGATCAAAATTGAACGGCTCAAATGGAATATCTCGTCAACCGTGAACGATTTACTTGATACAAGGAAATTGATACTATTCACACAGAACCTTAACTGGACTAGAGCAAATGCAACGAGTTGTAGGTCAATGTACACCGATTTATAATAGTCTCAGTAAATGCAGAAACTGCAGTCAGTAGCGCAAAGGAACCTTTAGAGTTTCGTATTCCTTATTATATTACATAAAAAATGTGATGTCAACATTTAACTATGCAACATAAACTGTAATTGTGTAGCTTTGACCTAGCCTTACCTAGACCTAGTAAATCCTAGTCTTCTTAAGTAGTCCTTCATTAGTTAGTATTATTTTTATACAAAGTTCATGGAACTAAATCACTTATATGGTTTAATTCTGTAATACTAGACAAAGTAACTAATGGTATCATATCACAAGAACCGTCTCGGTTTGTGTAATTATAACACGTGGTTGCTCCTTACGAGATTAAATAAGTACATAGATTTAGTATCATAATTGCATTTAAATGTGTATGGACATGTATGTATGTATATTATATGTGTATAAATCATTTTTGTATATTATTTCCTATGACAGCTAAACTGTTCCGAAGATATCTATACAAGGATGAAACGAGAGAAACCTCCAGGCTTTGCTGATACAGTGTCACTGGTGTTTGAATATGGACCGGCAAGGCTTCGGCCTCTTGCTCCTATAATGAAAATTCTCGTCAACGGTTTCCTTTGCATAACTCAACTGGGATTCTGCTGTATTTACATTGTGTTTATAGCAAATAACGTTAAGATGGTAACTATTATGCTTCTTACAATTTTATGGATACGGTTAATAAAAAATACATTTCCAAATTCAAACTAATTCATTTGCTTAAAACAGTGATTAAAATGAAATTGTCTAATTTAAGCTCGCTTATTATGATTCAAATCCGACTTTGCTTATTATTTTATAAAACATTAATGCTTTAATAGCAAGCAAATAAATTATAAATTGATGTCTTTTCTTCTTAAAAGAACGACCATAAGTTATATGTACAAATGTACATATAACTTAAATTTGTGTTTATTGTATTTTTCAGATATGCGATGAGTACGGTATCCATATAGAACTGTCAATCCATATGATTTTTGTGGTGATCCCGGTTCTTATTCTCTGTATGGTTCGAAATTTAAAATACCTGACTCCATTTTCAACGGTCGCCAACGTTTTAATGGCTGTAGGGGTTGGCGCAGTGTTGTATGAAGCCACGCAAGACCTACCACCCGTGAAATCAAGGGAATACTTGGCCTCGTGGCACCAATTGCCTTTGTATTTTGGAACCGCAGTTTATGCTTTTGAGGGTATAGGTTTGGTGAGCAAGAACTTTAAATAATCAATTAATTTTAAAAATGTGTTATACATATTTATTTTTAAACGAGTAATCTTATTAACATCGTAATTTAATTGATATGTTTAGTTAATATTATCAATAATATTTGCGTATCTCTGTATCGATGGTTGAGACAGTTATAATTGGGTTTGTTCCTAATGTGATAATTGAGTTTGTCTGCATCTTTTCCTGTCCAATCAAGATATAATTAAAGAAAAATCTGAATAATTGGTGATCACATACAAATAACAATTTGCATTTAAATTTTTACTATAGGTATTGCCCTTGAAGAATGAAATGAAAAATCGGGAGCAGTTCCAGAAGCCACTAGGCGTCTTGAACGTCGGCATGGTGGTCGTGGCCAGTATCTTTGTCGTTGTGGGTTTTCTCGGCTATCTCAAGTGGGGTGACGATGTCGCTGGAAGTCTTACACTTAACTTGCGGCCGGGACACGTGTAAGATAACATTACTATTAACTTTATTAGATTAAAAACGTATTCAATATGACCAAGGTGTATAAAACAGAAAATATTTTCTCTAATATTTTACGATGACATCCCGACTATATCAACTCATTACAGTTAAAGTATTAAAAAAGGTATAAAAATTAACGCGGTAATCGCTACAGACCGTTATTATCATTTAATCAGTAAGGGTTTTAGTATCTTAATAATTTGGCACAGTTTTCATTGACCGTGACCATCAATAAGACGGGAACCTATTAAGAAAAATTTAGTTACATTGTTCAGGGATAATACGCTGTTACGAGAATGATGCAATATGAATGCATTGTTGAACAAAAACTAAGAATACATATCTATGTATATACTCGTATAAAAGCGAAATACCAAAATTCTCAAATTTCGTGATTAATCAGTGGATTAATCACGAAATTTCAGAAACTATAACACCAACAAACATGAAATTTGGCAGGTAGGTTCCTTATAGGGTGTAGACATCCGCTAAGTAATTTTACAAAATCTACCCCTAAGACGGTAAAACGGGGCTTGGTTAGGTTAGTTAATTTTGTGTTTTATAAATTTCGCGCGGGTAAAACCGCAGTTTCAGCTAGTAATTATATTTTTTTTTAAGAAAATCACTTTGACTGGAACGTTTACCATATATGTACAATTAGTACTACATATAGTATGAACAGCAAACGTGACTCCGCAACAGGCCTCACGTTTCTAAATGTATGAAGCTTTGAAATCGATCGATCGGCCAATGTTTCTGACATGTGGTATTATTGAACGAAAGTATTATTGATATTTTTTTTAATTTAAGTATAATTTTTTTTGTATTACTAGTTGTAGATATAGAGCTGAAAATAGTTTTGAATAACATTAATTATTTTTATAGAGAAATTATAGATTTAGAAGGATTCCGTAATTCCTTTCTTGAATTGACTGATCGCTTTATTAGAAACGAATCGCATTTAAAATATGTTTTACTCAAATTAATAATTCCAATTCCGTTTATTTTAATAGAAAAATATGTATGTATAAAAGTGTTTAATTCGAATATCGGTAAAAATACATTATTAAATACAAATGAAACGGGAATTTTATAAAAAAAAGATCTGTTGATTTCAAACCTTTTCTATATGTCCATTCATTCATAATAATTTTATAGTAGCATCCACATCACGAACCGGTTGCATGTTTATTTTTAACAATCTTGAAAAAATATATTTATTTTACTAAATTCTGAGTTTAATATTTATATTTTTTAAGTTACAATCTATATGTTGAACATAATTATGTTTATTCAGTCTGAGCACCACGGTCCAAGTACTGATCACCGTGGCGATGTTGCTGACGTACCCGTTGCAGTTCTACGTTCCCATTGCAATTACTTGGCCTCCCTTACGCAAGAAGTTCGGTCAGAGGCTACCAGTAGCTAAGGAGCTGGGATATCGAGCGCTGATGGTTATGCTTACTTGTAAGTATTCTTTTGTTATTTCGGATATAGTTACCAAACCTGTTTATACAGCAAGCCGAATAAAAATACCAATGTATAAATAAAGTGGGTTTTTATTCACTCAACGAAAACATATGGTATAAATAGAAAATAGATTCTACCGCCAAACAGCAACGTTATTGTGGATCCTGTTTGCATTGTAAGTACGCCAATATAATGGGCAATGACAATAATCTCTGGGCGGTGGTTTTGAACTTTTGACCAATCACCATCAGGTGGCTCATCTGACATGTCGGTATGGAATTTATTTCTTGCACATTTATATCCAGCAGTTAAATCTGGCAGTAGAGACGACAAGTGTAAGCCATCGCCCATTACTTATAGACCATTCATTCAAGACAGGGATCATTGACATCTGTTCTGATTTAATCTTTCTCGTTTCAACAACTTTATAAAAGACATGTACCTAGATTATATTGGATATATTATTAGATTTGACCATATTCCTAGATATACCCTTTCTATTCGCAATGGATCATATTGCGGCGATTAACCTACATCAAGTCTTTAAATAAGGATTGACTTTATTTACGTCTATACCAATCTTAAATAAGTAGATCAATTCTTTGGATTGTGAAGTTAATCTTGAAAACCTCTTATAAAATAACTGTGTCAATTTTGTAATAGTTGATCAAATCTTGAAGATATCAGTATATCTTAGAAGATCGTTAGGTTGTATGACATTGAGCGTTAATCATAAATTTATCAAAGTAGGCCGTTTCGTTTCAAGTAATCCTCACATATTTGTGTTATTGGATTATAAAGTTGCTTGTTTATATTTCGTTACTTTACTAATTTGACAGCATTTTTGGTCTTGGGAATAAATATAAGGCCACAGAACTCAGGTCTTGGTTTCAAACCCCAGTTGGAACCGACAGCTCAGCCACAGTTAGATCATATAAATCTAAACAGATTGTTTGTTTGATTGCGCACATGAGAGGATCTACCACTAGACTTAAAAAAGAATACTTTGATATATGTATATAGACTATGTAATATCGACTTACGGGGCCGGAGTATTAAATTCAACTCGGCTAAAATCGCGCGGAGGAGCTATAGTATTCATATTATTTACTTACATTACATCATTACATCTTACTATTAGTCAGACGCGTTGACGGCATATCCGATAGATAATATTACTTTATGCCAATATCTACGAGAAGTGATAATCAGATGCTCTCAGGTGGCCCATGAGCTCATCTTCTTTTATCAAATAAAATAAAAATATTGTGTAAAAATAAGACAAAATATAAATTTCAATCTAAAATGACCTGTACTAAATATCATTTTATTTTTTTAGTTATCTTGGCGGAATCAATACCACAGCTCGGACTCTTCATTTCATTGGTGGGCGCGATTAGCAGCACAGCCCTGGCACTCATGTTTCCTCCCATCATTCAACTCGTGGCCACTTACCAGAATAATAATAAGATACCTCCTTACATGATCTTGAAGAATGGTCTTATTATAACGCTTGGTATTTTCATTTTCATCGCGGGAACATATCAAAGTCTCGCGTCTATTATACGGGCATTCTAATCATATTAATGTTTGTTATATTTTAGGATAGATAAGGATAACAACTACCTACTTATCTCTTGAAATGTCTTATATAGGTAATTTATATGACGTGACAAACACGTTAGTGTGAAAAATTTTTACCCGATTTGTGAAGCACACGTGACTACGAATACTATGATTCGTGAGATCAGAGGGATAAATGAAACAATGGTAGTTGAAGCGATTCCCATCAGAATCCTTCCGTCAATCTATGATCAAGTGACATTTCAAACTGTCATTTTTATACATTTTGGTGTTTACTGAAGATAATTCAAAATGGTGTCCAATAGAATACAATTTTCTAATTAAATAAATATTTTAAGAATCACATGTAGAAAGAGAACTATGCTAAATTTAAACTCAATCAGACTTAAGGATATTATAATATAGATATATTCTTATATATAAATATATAAACGCAACCTAAAAGACTCATCGCGAGATCTCCGAAACTATACATACATATATCTGTAAAACTTAGGTACGTAACCAATTTTAGTGTAGCTTTAGTGTTCTGCACTCCTGCAATAGCCTCAGAAGTTGATACGCTGTCCATCAACGCTATATGCTTCACTGTTATTCACATGTTTGTTCGAATATCTTGTGAAGCATAATGTTTATATCAAAGTGCTACAAGAAGATGGCGCTCCCCAACACATCGACCACGCCATGAGCCAAGCCTGAACTCATAGGAGAGATCCTCAGAACTTATCTCGGAGTCTAAAGCTACTCATATTTCAAACATGAGTCTAGTACTCGCCTGATCATACATGAAGTGAAGAAGTGAACTGAAGTGTTTGGGTACCAATAAAGGACATTGCGCAGAGCACTTTTGATACGCCACTTGGATACGCACCTTTAATACCCATATACACTATTTTAAGATACACTTATGAAAAAAACACTACTATTTTTCATTTTTGAAATAAAATATTTTAGAAACGGATTCAGGGTTTTAAAAATATATTAAAAATCCTAATTCAATTTCATCTTCATTATAGATTAACAAACGGTCTGAGTTATTTTTTATAATAACATCCGTATATCTAGACATTTTACCTCAAAGGTGCTCTCATTTGAAATAAGCCTTCTGTTTAAAACATATTTTTATTTATATACCTATATGAAATCACACACATAAGTTTTAATTGGCACGGTATATAATATAAATACCTATTAATAATATAAACCTATATATTAAATATGAACCCATATCATAATAAAAAAATAATTTTATATAATCCCGATACAGAGATCATTACTACATATTACTTTTTTACTATAAATAAAGTAAACACAATAACATACTGAAATGTTGTGTGACGACATTAAGGTTTAATTAGAGCTTTGGCCAATTCGACCATAGTAAGCCCAGCGAACTGGAATTACGAATTTGTATATAAAATAATAATTACAAATTAGGTAATTCTATTTAAACATGTAATTTCTTGTTTTTTTTTTGTGTAAGTTTTCCAATTAGAAACTTATTTTAATAACTTAATTTAATCTGTGTACATAAATAAAATGTATGTATTTATTAATTATTTTACGTATAAATATTTTGAAATAAATATTGGTGTATCTAGTAGTACTTACGATGGTAGATTTTTGTTTATAAGAAAAGATCATTTGTTGAATGTTAATTACAATTACAAAAACCGAATTTATACAACTTTGAGATTTAAAAAAAAAGTGTATGTCATATTTAAAGTAGTAATAGTTTATATTTTTACAGTACTCATACATATATACTTATTATATCGATAATAAGAATATTTGTATGCATGCCCATATCGGTCGAAGGTGAAGACTTACCGCCTTCTTACTGCTTAAAATAAAAATATATAAGAAATAATCTCAATAATACGATATTAGCTTCGTAAGTTTATTGTTTAAGTTTTAAGAAATACTTATAGGCTGAACCAAATGATTTATTTCTTATTATAACAGACGAATATTATATGGACTTTTAATAATGTATAACAATATTGTTACCATTGATGTGTCAAATCTGTGTGATAGCATATATTTCTGTGGACTAGTGTCAAAGCGGTCAAAATCAATAAGCCACTTTTTAATCAGAATAAGATTTATGAACACATGTTGGTTTTTTTTTATAACACATGCCTCTGCGTAATATTGTAGATATAAGTAATATTAAGGTAGCACAAATAAATATAATTGCTTTTTAAATTTTTTGGCTAACGCCAAAATGTTTTCTGTTTTATTAAGATATATACTTTGGCTCTTTCGACACCTGACCACTGAATTGCTACATTTACTTTAAGGATTGAGCAAGTTAACCATTCAAATTATATAAATAAAAGAACGCAGGTCACAGGCTTTTCATTGAAAAATCTGATTGCAACTTATCGCTTAGTTATCGCTGAACATCCGAGCATCACCTTGGCGTGAGGAATATTTTGTATAAATATTAAAATCGCTGCCTGCTGTACCCTGCGAAGATATTATCTGCGTGTCAGTTTCTTGCTTGTAAACTGTGATAAAAAATATTTATGTTATTGGGAAAAAATAAAGATTAAAATATTTTGTAGTGTTTTATTTACTTCAGTACGGTTACAGAAAAAAATATTTAGTTTTTTACCTTAGGAGAAACATTTCATCTTAACTTAAAATAGAGACTCATGAAAACTGTTTATAAATCTCAATATTATATAAAAGTAGGTATTAAATAAAAAAGTAATTGTAATTATTGAGAAATTTATTGGATGAATATTGTTCATGGAAAGGAACCACTACTTTTTTGAAAAATGAGGAATTTTGAAAGAAGCTTCAATGATCAAGAGAGATATTACATCAAAGTATTACAACTCAAACATTTAAGACTATAATAAATAATACAAAAGTTTAAATAATACACCCACTACCTAGATTTGTACTAATAATAAATACTTAAAGAAACGATATAAGTACATACATACAAAACAGTCAGCACGACAATGACACGCAGCGTGCCAAAGAAATCTTTAAATTACAAGAGGAAAGTCGATATATTTAAACACTCGTTAAAACAATAGTTTCATAAAATGCATTTTAAACATTATACTTCGCCGCTCGGATACCATTTTAAAACTGTAATGAAAATACAATAACGGTACCGTTTAAAAAATAACTAAGGATTTCAAATAGTTAACAGTTAAAAACTCTTTATGTTACGTCATATTTTTACTTTTACTTCAATTATTATTTTTTCTACACTCTCCAGTCTCGTTCCAAATATCAACTTACATTCAAGGCGAGCAAGCCGACACTGCGACTAACTTGGTTTAGACAAGCACATTTAATCGTAAGCAAGCTGCACTGTCAGCTTTGTTCTTTTCTTTCAACTACTTAAAAATATAAAGTAATTTGACTCATTGCCGCGCGGCGGCATAATGTTTTTCTTATAAACACATAGACAAGGTTTTACATACACTTCTCTTCTTTACACAAGATACGACGTAAATTAGTATTATAAAATTAATGGCACGGCTGCGTGTTAAATATTTTAGTTAATTTGTTACAAAAATCTAACTTACCCAATAATACTGTTAACGTGAACGACACGTGAACTCCTTCACATTTGTCTAGCACTGAAAAATTACGAAAGAAATATGTGCCGTGAGAACCGAGCTAAATATAATAAGTATCTAATGCATAGCAATTAATTATAGACATAAAACAGGAGATGTGTTCAAGCAGTCCGCTCTCCTACCGACACATTTCTTAAGTAATTGGACTCGAACTATAAAGGTCAGGCATGGACTGCGCACTTTTGAAAATAATATTCCCTTTCGATGTTTGTTTGACATAAATAAGGCAGAGTATACGCCTGGTGCGGATTTGTTTTTATAAAGACCATGTCGCTCACAAATATCTATAAAAATACCAAGTAACATTCACAGCTCCAGGATCGTGCCACGGCAGTAGCTTTACATACATCAATGAAAAAAGGATACGTAAAGCTTTTACGAATTTATGTTCCAAAAGTTGTAAAACCTTTGCTCTTAATAAAAGGCACATTTTAATTGTACTATAATAAAAATTATTTGTCGTCCTCGTTAAGACTGCGTTCCAAAGAAGGTGCCTACAATAAAACTCACACAACAATGATATCCATATGATTAGGCAGTGAATACAAAGCTAATAATATAATTACATATTGCTACCGGCACAGATAATGCCCTAATCTCAAGTTATACGTAAAATTGATTCGAGTTAAAAAACTACGGTCACGTACGCGCCTCATACAATGGCAGTGTAAATAGTATAAAGGATACACACACATCGATAATCCACGAGACAGTAAGTCGTTGGTTGCGGATTTTCAAGTTCTCTTCTGGTTATAGCAGTTTGGAATTTAAATATTAGTTAGTATGGGTACAACGCGTTAAATATTACCGATAATTACCGTTACAGAAGACAAATGAGAAAATCCTTAATAGAAACCGATCTTATCTATGAAAGGTGTCTTGTGACGTCATACTACAAAATAATGGCTGTGATACAGTCACTCACACACGTCATAAGATTAATGTCTAATTAAATTTTATAAGAACACGTGTAGCTACAAGTAGAGAGTGAGATAATAGAATACAAGTATGTACATGTTCGTAACTGCTGGAACATTAGTATATGATATGACTTATCAATGCGACTGTACACACTAAAAATAGAGACAAATATTTTGTTCTTTATATTTTTGTTTTATTTCGTATTGCTAAAAAGGCAGTCTTAAATTCTAATCGTATTTATATTATCGACACATCGTTCTCAAACAAACAGATGCGTAAATAAATAAAACAGAAAAATATAAAAAAAAAAATTATAAGGAATTCAATATAAAGAAACTCAAACAATACTTTACTTTTCAATTACACAAGCATTTGTGAACTAATTCAATACAATTCAATAATTAAAAAAAAATACTAAGGGACAGTTTCAGAAACACTAGAGTAATTATTTGAAATGCATTACATATTTAATAAATGGAATACGTGCCTTAATAAATATTTGTGATAGTGATTATTATGCTCTGTTTTCGAGACAATATCGATTTTAGTATAAAAAAATAAAAAAAAATGTTTAACACAAATACTCCTTCGACGACCTGACGCGAGCAAAGTCTATTGGCAATAAGATAATCATTGGTAACAAAATGCTACATTGATTTTTTTTCATCATTTGCGGTCTTGACATAATTTTACCGTTATGCTCCCTTTCCGACACCACTATCTACTCCCTTGTGGGTTTATTTAGTATTTACTTCGTTGTTGTATATCATTACAATAATAACAAAAATATTTATTTTATTAACTTATTTCTTTTCTCTGTTTTAAATTATAATCAATCATTATAAATTATTACAATAGCTTCAGCTTCGATGTTTCACATCTGCCGGATTGTACGTGAAGGCCCCTTTTTTTGAAAATCGACGAAATAGATATTACGTGTCGTGTATAATTTGTATTGGACACTGAGATTTTTAAAAAGATGTAATTTTGTTTTATTTAATATTGAAGACAAAAACGTACTAGCTTATGATGTCTACTCTATAATAGATGATAAAAATTGTTAGTCTTTTCTATAGCAGTATCTATTAGTATAACAGCGAAATCAGACGAGTCGTTGTTATTTTCTAATTGTAAGCATTTCGTTTTTTTATATTTCAACTAAAATTAGTTTCTTTTCGATTTTAATAAAAATAAATAATTTTATTCTAATATTTTAATAAATAATTACTCATAAAAAGGTAAGTTAATGTAAAAAATAATTTAAAAAAGTATAAATTATGCATAGTTATTTTAAGTATCCTCGGCCAATTATATATACATAATTATAAATTAAGCCTAGAAGCTAAAATTATTTTTTTTTAATTTCCTAGTTAAGGTTGTTTTTAAATGATATTTTTTATTATACATCAATTTAAACACACTACAAAAATTAAGCGTATATATTTTTATTTCAACATCCGACTGAAAAAAGGTTTTATATAAAGTTTGCCGAACGACGAAACCTTTCGATAATTAGTTAAGACTAGTTTAAGAAATCGAAAAAAAAAATCGAAAAAATGTTCAAAATGCACGTCTTGATTTGAGGTCGAGAAATTCAATCATTATTTGAAGACGATCTCGAAGGAAGAAAATATTAATTTTAATTCGAAATCTACTTGTTTTAAACACTTTTACCTAGTCCTTTTAATAGTTCATAAAGGATAAATCGAATTAAAGGAGTTTTTTTTATAGCAACATTTATTATAGGCCGGGTGTTCGTAACACCATTTATTATACAAATACCAAAATCGAGCGAAATGCGAGTGAGGAAGGGCAAATGTAAGGTCTTCTAATGTAAGTAGTTTTATTAATGAGGTATAATGATACGGACTTTATTTAAACATTAGTGGTAGCTTTTTAAATAAGACAGTAAAATCTATATATATATATATATATGGGCAAGATATAAATTATGCTATTATTTATCTGTATCATTTTGTCTGATAGCAAAATTAATGTATAACAAATTATTTGCTGTTTGTTAGTCTCGCTAAAACTCAAAAGCTATTTGACTGTTTTGAATAATTTTTGTGCGCTTTTATAGAACGGCCGAGATTTAAAATTTAAAAACTATCGAAATCTCCAAATAACAGCTTAAAAATTTAAAGTGATAATTTTGTATAGATATCGTTACTTCCTACAATGACTACACCGTACTTCCATGCGGTTAATAACATTTATTACATTTCAAATTGGTCATTGCTTAAAGTGAATTTAGGTAAACTTAACGATCGATTACAAATTTTTATCTGTCATTCTATTCTCCTATATTGATTTTGAAGGTTTAGACGTAAAAACAAAAATTTCAGCGTGATTCAAGTACTTAATATGTGGCTTTAAAGTCACCAGCCTTTCTCCATCAGAAACCTGCGCCATATTAAATAGTATGTGCATGAATCGATGTCATATATTTAACAATATAGCCGCAAGACCTATTGATAACATTTATCCTATAAGTTGTAACCCTAGATGGATTGAAATTAAGAACGTTATGCTACCCGAACAAACAACAGACATGACGTCGCTTCTAGATTTTTTAACCAAAAGTTAAATCAATTATGAATTTCATTATAAAACAACACCTATATGGTTAAGTACTCAGTCGAATGGCAAAAGTGTTAATAGGTTAGATGGCCAATTCGGGTTAGATGAAATCGATTCCATTATATCAGCTGAAATTCCCGATAAAACTGTTGATCCGAAATTTCATTGGTGACTAAGAACATGCTCCATGGGCCTTTCTGGGTTGTCAACAACAACTTACCCTTTATAGTAGACAGTCATTACAAATTGGAACATTCCGTTGTACCACGAACTGGGGTGAACGACTTCGCTTTGGCATATGATTTGACACAACTGGTCACCTCGCCAAGGCGAATACAAGACGTGGAGGATCATACACCTTCCCTGTTCCCTTGGACCCTCACATGGACCTTCTGCTGACTTTCCATCCGGATGGCTACCAGGTTATCGTCGATCTTCCTCTGGGCTCGTCGGACCACTGTCTCGTCCGGAGTACAGTACCGGTTGCGCGGTACTCACGACCTCGTTTCGTGGGCTGCCGCAGAGTGTGGCACTACAAGTCAGCAGATTGGGATGGGATGCGGTCCTTCTTTGCATCCTACCCATGGGGCAGGTTTGTTTCTCGCCGGATGATCCGAGCGTTGTGGCTGTCGCCGATGTGGTACTTCAGGGTATGGAACTGTTCATTCCGTATTCTGCGGTCCCCATCGGTGGCAAGTCCCGGCCCTGGTTTGGTCGTTTCTGCAAAACGGCTTCACGCCGAAAATGGGAACGATACCATTACTGGGCTAACGCATCGGCGTCTCGTGATGTAAATACCAACGCATTCAGAAAGGAATATAACTCTGCCTCTAGGTCCTTCAATAACGTGATTGTTAAGGCGAAGACGGAGTACATTGGCAGAATTGGCGAGAGACTGGTATGCCTCCCTTCAGGAACATGTGCGTTCTGGTCTCTCACTAAGGCTGTCTTAGGGAATTTTTGTCAGCCCTCTTTTCCATCTTTGCACAGGGACGGCGAGTCATTAGCCCATACCGCGAAGGAGAAAGCTGATATTTTAGGCTCTCTCTTCGCGGCGACTCGACTCTGGATGACCGATGAAAGTCACCACCAACAATCCCGCGGTGTGATACCACAATGTCGGAGGTTAAATTCCGGCAAAGTGCAGTTCGTAAAGCACTAATTTCCTTGGATATTCATAAGTCGAGTGGACCCGATGGCATCCCTCTAATTGTGCTACGGACTTGTGCTCCCGAGTTGGCGCCGGTCTTAACGCGTCTTTTCCAGCAATCCTATGCATTAGGCGTCGTCCCGAACTCCTGGAAGACTGTTTTGGTGCATCCGATCCCTAAAAAGGGCAACCGCTCAGACCCGTCCAATTATAGGCCTATAGCCATCACCTCTTTATTCTCCAAGGTAATGGAGTCCATTATAAGCTGCCAGCTCCTGCGGTATCTAGAGGAGGACCAGCTGATTAGCGACCGCCAGTACGGTTTCCGTCGAGGTCGCTCAGCCGGTGATCTTCTAGTTTACCTTACTCATAGATGGGCGGAAGCAGTTGAGAGCAAGGGGGAGGCATTAGCAGCCAGTCTGGACATAGCGAAGGCCTTCGATCGCGTGTGGCATAAAGCGCTTCTTTCGAAGCTTCCTTCCTATGGGCTTCCCGGGAAATTATGCAATTGGATTACCAGCTTTTTGGTAGACCGGAGCATCAAGGTCGTTGTCGACGGTGCATGCTCCGACTAAAAATTCGTCAATGCTGGTATTTCACAAGGCTGCGTTCTATCACCCACTCTGTTTCTTCTGCATATCAATGACTTATTGCAAATCAGTAACATTCACTGCTATGCAGACGGCAGACACATCTTACACCGGCCGTGCTAATATTTCTCGGGAAAACGTCGAAGAAAACCCGAACAAATTTGTGTCTAAAATCGAGTCTTCGTTAAACAAAAGGGGCCGGCTAAACCTAGTCCATTTCAACCCCAAAAAGACGCAAGTTTACGCGTTTACTGCTAAAAAAATACCATTTGTCGTATCTCCACGATTTGAGAACATTCCGTTAGCCGCCACAGCTAGTATTGGAATACTTGGCGTCGAAATTTCAAGCCTCGTTTAGTTCCGCGGTCAATTGGAAGGCAAAGCCAAATTGGCATCGAAAAAGCTCGGTGTGCACAGCAAGGACAGTATTTCACGTCGGCCCATCGTCTAAGACTCTACAAGGCGCAAAATACGGCCACACATGGAGTACTGCTCTCACCTCTGGGCAGGTGCTCCCAAGTACCAGCTCCTTCCATTTGACCGTATCCAACGTAGAGCGGCTCGAATTATCGACGATCAAGCCCTTTCCGATCTGCTTGATCCTTTGGCTTTGCGTAGAGATGTTGGATCGCTCTGCATCTTCTACAGAATTTATCAAGGGGAAAGTTCCGAGGAATTGTTCGGATTAATCCCGGCTGCTGAATTTCACCTTCGGACATCTCGTCAAAATTCACAACCACTCTGAGGAACCAGCTTTCGCCGGCAGTTTTTTCGAACCGATACGACTTGGGAACCTTCAACAAAAGAGCGTACTTATTCCTGAAAGGCCGGCAACGCACCTGGAAGCCCCCCCGGTATTGCAGAGTCAGGTAAGCAGGTCCATGGGCGGTAGTAGTCACTTTCCATCAGGTGAACCTCCTGCTCGTTTGCCACCTCTAACATAAAAAAAGTCAACGTTCCAAGCGAGACTCTCGAGACCTGATTGCAATATCGTCGGTGATCAGCTTCGGATAGTGGGCGAATTGTAGTTATGAAAGTGACATTGACATTTGTTGGATTGTGGCAATGTTGCCTAAGGTTTTTGAGGCTCACATGACTGTTGAATACTACTCCGTCAAGTCGATCAAGTACATATGTAAATATATAAACAAAGGCAGCGATTTGGCTCTTTCCGCAATAAAAAATGCAAATTATGAAATATCTCAGACGGGTCGTTATGTCTGTGTCAATGATGCGACTTGGCGCATTAATTTGCGATTCAATGAACACCTTACAGTAGTCTATTTGGCAGGACATCTGAAAAAAATTCAATCGAGAGAAAGCGGCATAGCTGATTCCTTATCCATCTTAAGAATTGTAAGTGCGACAAAACCCATCACATGTGCCGCTAGCCTCATGCGTTTTATCACACTGAGGTCCTGAGCGAGTCATTAATACAACTATAATTACACAGCTCGCTGGGATTCATCATGTTGGGTGTATAATAATTATGCCATAATGTCATAATAATGGTTCTAAATCTGCAGACCGTATGTCACGCCTTATTCTCTGAATTCGTTTCATATCGACCAATGCAAACGAGCCTTATGACACATTGATATCAAAAAATCATATGTCTACATTTTTTTTATTGCGTTCCTTAATATTAAGTTTATGACGTACATTATTCATAATTTAAATTTTGCAAAGTCACCCTATGGAAATTATTTCAAATATATTATACTTCGTATTGTTGACTATACCAGTATATTGAAGTTCGAGAACATTCGTTTCTTTGCAGGAAGAACTGAAGATTTTTTTCAACTCGGCCGAACATTATTTTCATTGATTTCAACTTAAAAAAAATATTTTATTATGCATTATGGGTAATTAATCTACCTCCATATTATAGCGACGTTGGAATCGTCTTCTATGATCTGATCGAGAGTTGCTAAGTCGATCCGCGCGAGACAGCAAATCTCATCAACACTGTGCTTGCCGGTGAAGAGTCGCCGAATGCCCAGCATGGAGTCCAAACGTGGGGTAAAACCGTTGGGTCGAACCGGACTGCGGACGTAGACAGGATACCTATGAAGAATATAACAAATTAATTACTTTCGACTCCACAAAATCAAGACAACATCCTTTCTTGGACATGCTATTCGTTTTTATAATAAGATTATTTATAGAAAAAGTTATTATTTATTGATTTGCATATAAACTTGTCATTTGAGAAGAAGAATAACTACCGAGAAACCGGTGGTCCTTAAATAAGAACCTAGTTGAATAAAGTATATTTACCTTTTCAAGCACTTAACAAGGCCGTGTATCTGCGCAAAAACAACCAAACGACGGACGTCGAAAGGCACTCCTGGCGATGGAAAAAATCGTTCGCACACAGTTCTCAGAGTTGTCCCTTGCTGTAGCGAGCAGAGTATTCCAAGCACATCGGACAGGACTGGCTAGAAATTATAAAAAATGATATAAATATGATTAAATTGCAAGCAAGATCGTTGACTTTGATTTGACCACCATCCGTTACAGTGCAGTTTTCCACATGAGATTTATATGCCATTGTCAAATAGTGGAAATAAGCACATAGATTAAACAAAAATATTACTATATAAGTATGGTTTACACCAACAGTGAAAATCAGTAAGTTCAGCCAGTTCCAACAAGTTACTCTCGGTCAGTTACTGGGGCACTCGGCACATGCGATCGCAAATTCTACATTGACCGGTCTGTGCAGACACACTCTTGGACAGTATCAGATTTAACAACCCATGGCCCATGGACATCTGCATCTGCAATACCATTCTCTCGAGTGGTTGAGCTCAACTCGGAAACCCAATAGACTAAAAACAACATAGTCAGAACCAGGACAGTAATCTCTAGATAAAAAGAAAATAAGCTTAAGGCATCGCGTGAGTCAACCAAGGCCAAATACCTAACCAAAACCTAAAAATACTACTTTTTAGTAAATTCAACCACCAGCATCAGTCTGACAAAATATTTTTAATTAATAAAAAAAAATGAACACATTAATCAAGAACGGTTTTAATGATCTACGAGATAATTGCACGAATTATGTAAAACTTAATTCCTTGTATTATTTTCTAAAGAAACTTGAAAACAATGTACTTGGAAGTAATATAATTACTTTTTCTTTATTTTCGCCATCGTTGCTGAGGAAAGAAATACAAGATTTCTGCATTTCGTGGTCACTGAACAGTCTGCTGAGACTCGGTGTGGCTCGGTACATGTTACTGAACTTCAACACTGGTATCAGAACTACCTGGAAATGAAAACGCGTAATGTTATAGTATTACGAGAATAACAATTAATAACAAAAATAAAAATCTGCCTCATTTCCAAATTTAAAATAAACATAATATTTAAAGAGTGAGTGGCTCCAATCAATGAAAGCGTAGTCATACTCAAATACAGGTCGCGCTGAGCAAATCATGAATTATAAAGACAAAATAAAACTTTTGTGGTACTAATGTGCAAAAATCATCGATTACGGTTCAAGTGTACTGATCAATGCCATGGGCCATCTCGCATCAAGGCCGTGCAAATCAATATATGTGATAGAAGTACTCATGAGTTCGATATATCAAAACACATGTAAAATCAGATGTCATCGATTTCACTTTGACGAGGAACCGTTTTCATCGCATCTAAAAAACGATGACTATTTATCTGGTACGTCAAATCATCCAATGTACGATAACATTAAACTCATAAAATATTCGCACTAGCCCTCTAACTTTACAGTAAACCATCCCACAGCGAATGTTAAACCGATTTCGATATCACATTCGTTTCATCTCTTTCTCACATATGAACAACGTGATGTTAAACGTCATAAAAAGTCAAATATCGCCCAAGCATAGACAGAAGTCAATAACTTATTATATCAAACTTGGTTTTAAAATGTATAAGTTTATCAAATAATCAACTCAGTAGACTCACCACTCCATAATATACTAAATTTTGTATACACGATTTGACGAGAGTTTTCTCCACGTTCGTATCAGACGCTATCTTCGACACGTGGTTGTAACCATTTATATGCGGTAGAAGCTGAATATAAAGGAATAATATTAAATAAAGTTTATTAATAATGTGGTAGCATGTAAAGTTTATTTTTTCCCCGCCATGCCATCATTGATGTTGCTTTTTTAATTCGCATTATCAAATAATTACTATCATAGTTTAATGGAATTAGGAAGTTTATACGATGGAAAAGAGCGTATAAACGAAATATTACACAAATTTCCAAACGCCAACGCTGGACCAGTTTCATGATAGAGAATCCCGATTACTATTGATGGCCAGATACGAGATACTATTCTGGAACTTTGATACGTAGCCGAAGAAGTTAGATCAAGGGGGCCGTTGACAAATTTAATTACGTATGTATTTGAATGTTTTTTGTAGGTACCACCCACTCATCAGATATTCTACTGCCAAATAACAGTACACTGTATTGTTGTGTTCCGGTTAGAAGGGTGAGTGAGCCAGTGTAATCACAGGCACAAGGGACATAACATCTTAGTTCCCAAGGTTGGTGGCGCATAGGTGATGTAAGGAATGGTTAATATTTCTTACAGCGCTTTTGTCTATGGGCGGTGGTGACCACTTACCATCAGGTGGCCCATATGCTCGTCCGCCAACCAATTACATAAAAAAAAAAATTGTCAGTTTTAATTCACAAGCAAGTTTGCCAAGTATTTTTTGGAAAAAGTAGTTATGTTCAAATTACAAAAAGTATAATTATTATTTTTCATCTTTTACCTGTCGGGTCGTAAGGTCCCAATCAGCGTCCATATCAACTTCAAACGGCTCTTCATCTTCCACGTCCAGATGCTCTTGGCTAGGTATTTGTTCAGAACCTTCCTGTGGCACTTTACGCGGCGGTCTTCCTGGACGGGGAAGGCCCACCGACGCGACCAGCACTGGAACGTCGAAATCGTGCACCGGCGTAGGGTCTTTACGCACTTCGAGCACTTTCAAGTGCATTACGGTCTCGCCTTCTGAGAATAATTGAGGATATCATTTAGAGAGCAGATATGATGTTTTTATTCTTACCAGAAATAATCATCCGCAGAATTAAATTAATAGTTAAATCATCGACAAATAGTATAAACAAAGTCGCTTTCAGCACATGTCGGTATCTCCCCTAACTTTGTACAGTTAACAATATATATAGTTTTCACTAATGGAAAAACCGATAAACTATTTGTGTACATATATCATTTGTTAATATATTGTACAAAATTCCTAAACTATTGCGGTGTTTTATAAAAAAGAACTGATATCGTAAGCTTACGCTAAAAAACCTCAGAATATCCATCAATCAATATAAGAGAATTGTATCTACAATGGCATGTCTCTATCGTGCTACCTACATTAACTATTTTCGTCTTTTTATATATTAGAACTATAAGTTTTTTTTTATAAAGTCATTTCATTATCGCTAATTCAATATTAATCCGAATTCATAAGTATGTTAATTACCCTAGATATTTAATATATATTGAATCATTCGAATAAATAATTTGGAAGATGTCACTGATTCTAAATTACAACAAAAAATAATCGTTGGATGCGAAATCGGATGTAATAGTGAAATTTGACAGTGGAAATTAAAATTAATCAAATGCGCATCTTATAGATTCGAATTGTCGTGCATTGTCGGAAATTCTGTCATGAATTTGATGTTGAATTTTCGTGGCTTTACAACAAATTACGACACAAACTTTTTTCTATATGAATCTATATGAGTATATCATAAACATATATATATCATAATTATATATTTATGATATTATCATACAAGTAAATACTAAATTAACTTAGAAAATAAAGTATACCTAATAATGTAAAGTATACAAATAAGAACACATTCTTACCAGGACAATATTAGATAGGTTCGTTTTTTTTATTAACTGCACCCGTGAAAAGCCAGGGCGGGTCAATAGTTATAAATATTACGTAGATTGTTTAACCTTCATATTTCAAATCAGAGAAAGAAAAATAACGCACCGACTAATGTAGCTTTCCTGTAAGTGTTCAGGTCGTGTAATAAGTGAGCGAGCAGTGTTGGCAGTTTAGTCGAACCACTCGACACAAATCTAGTTTCTTCTTCCATAATTGTCTGTGTAAGAAAAAGTGAATGATTTATTTTTTGTTTTATAGAGAACCTGAGATGGTTAAATGGGTACAATACATTTATCTCAAGCAAAGTTATCAGGTTCAGATTAAGGGCAAGCACCACTAATTTTGTATAATAATAATAACATATTTATTAAGAAATGAAACCTTTTCTGAGCAAAGAACTACTCTTTAAATAAAAATGTACATGGACAGTTTTTATAAGACTACTGATTACAATGAAAATTGTCAAAATGTATAATATTGATTATTGCCCCAGGCCAGTCAACACATGACATAAGAGATATATAATCAAGGGCAAAAGTTAAAATCTTACATTCATCAATATCATAAAAATTAAGTAAAAATAAAATATGTTTAATATAGAAAAGTTATATAACAAGTCGATTGAAATCAGTAGTCAATTTAAATAGTTTGTTGTAAAAACACATGTATAATTTTTTTATGTAGACTTGCACCACTTGTGTATATTTTAGCATTGTCGTTACAAAGTCGTCATTAGTTTGTATGTATGTGTTTGTGTATTAAATAAACACAACTTACCAAATGTTCACCCAGTTTCTTAACAACAGGTTCATATTGCACAGTCTTCGACCAGCTATCACATACAAAGCAAAGGTTGAACAGGTACATGTTACGTTCATATCTTGAGTTCTCTATCCTTATAGGATAACCAACTATTTTATGGCCAAGTGCATTTCTGTAAAACCATTATATAACTCAACAACAGTTCGTATTATTATTGCATATGTCATTCAAATTCAAATATCTTTATTCAACATAGAAGCATCATACTTTTTTAATGATTGTCAAAGTTCTGCCAGTTTGGAAGGAAAAATCTCAGACAAGAGAAGAACCGGCAAATGAAACTCAGCATATTAAAATATTCCTCTCAGACTCAAGTACTTTTTAACTATATTAATACATCTTTTTGAATCATAGAATACATTGAAGAGATGAAATGTTGGCAATTTTTATCTGTACTGCAATAACCAATTTCCTTCACAATTTTTCAAATAGCTTATCACCTCATACTTTCATTTAAATCTTTTCATTGCAGCTGAATCAGCTGATCATGAAGGCACGACATCTGGTTTTATTAGTCAAACACTGATCCATACATGACAATGAAACCAATGAGCTTTGGTTTCTCTATATTAAAGGTCAGCCGGGAAATACAGGCCAAGTTTAATTAGCTGCTATAACAGACCAGATTCAGAAACAGGTTAATAGTAATAATCCTTAACAGTAATGGATAAAAAATAAATAATTACAATATTACTAATCAAATAAATGATTACTCATAACTGAATCATACATGTGTATATTGTCTGTCACCATTATTTTGTTTTAATAAATCCAATTATTTCTTGAAAAAAAAGGTTATTTCTTGAAAGGTTGGTCTTATTCTACAATCTCAAACACTTAGAAATGATCAAAGCAGATTAGTAGCACTCTCTTTCGGCCAGTTATATTATTTTAGATTTTACCTACGATGGTACAAATATTTGGCTACTGATTTTTACTTGATCAGTTTGGTTATGCTTTATGGCTTTCCTGTATTGCTTGCCTTATTTAGAATAATTATCATGGAAAATAATGCATACTTCATATTATAAACCAGTATTCCAGAGTTGGGACAAGAAATAAATTTGCCGTATGTAATAGTTAGCCAACCACTTTTAATATATCTAATTGTAATGGTTTGTTTAATAAGCATCATAATACTTACATAGTCATTGTGCATTTTTGAATCTGAGGCTTTGGAATGATATAAGCACTTATTGAATCGAAGAGCTCTTTTGATACATAATCATCAGGAAACTGAAATAATGTATTGTTTCAATTATCATACAATAATCATTATTATTTTAGATAGGATTTTTTTGGTTAAGTTGAATAGTTTTCCATATAATATATTCAAAATAAAAAAGTAATGTTATAGTATAGTATTCAGGTGTTTCTTTCTACTATGTTTATATTTTTTGTTTCATTATAAATTGATCTTTACTTTTAAAAGAGATTATGGAGATATACTCTTTAAAGTAAACAATGAACTGATTAGGTATTTTAAAAATAATATATAGTTCAATACTATGACACTGTTAAGATTATTTCTGAAATATATTTATTATGAACACGATAAAGAACTAATATAAAAGCATTTGTTCACAATATTTAAAATAGTTTAATAACCTGTTATGAAATGTTTATAAACAATTGAGTTTTTGTATATAGTCTGATTATAAGCGATAAAAGCATATTTTGTTACCTGACATGATATTTTAGGTCCTGCCACTGGATGGAATTCACCTAAAAATATGCATCGGATGGGACCCTCGCGCCCACATCCTTCGTAATAACGTGTTTCCATGATTTTTGAGGACATTAAGGTGATTTTTGAATCGACGCCGTTGTCATGCTCAATATCTGATGCGGAATCCAGGTAGACTTGCATTGGACAAAACTACCAGAACATAATTATAAATGTAAATAAAAATAATATCCTTTACTGCTCCGACTAATGCTTTATAAAAACTAATAAGGATCGCCGATCGCGTGACATTGTAATGTGCATTTCCACGAATTGAAAAAAAATCGTAATCGTCATAAACTTCAACTGTCAACATTGATGTAGAAAAACCACAGACTTAGTCATTTAATGTATTTACTGGATCTGGATACAAGTATTTTAAAGTCTTGGTAATAGATTTTCTCAAAGTTACGCAGTTTGGTAGCACTTTATAAACATATTAACTATTAGATAAACGTTTAAATCACATTTTAATGTTAAAATAGCTCATACAGCAACAATCAAGTTCGTTTAAGGGCAAATTGATATTACTCTTAGTTTACTTAAACACAATTAGCTAATAAAAATTATACACCCATTTTGTACAGCAAAATTGTAGGTAAATGTTTTTTAATCCTTCTTGATTTTTGTTGACTTTTAAGGATGCGTTAGAATAAGTTATATAAAAACTCTTCTAGTTAGCTCAAATTTCTCAATAAAAAGATAAGAATGTTATATGTAACAATACTACACTAGTGACTATGCATGTGCCTATTTATTATTGAATACAAGGATATAATGTACAGCTGTTTTTGAGTTTGTATATTATTAAGTCATTGTCGTACCCATGGTGTGCGATTCTTGCTAGAAATAGTTTACTTATTTAATAATGTCATTGCCTATAAACAAGTAACTACTAAACTTAGAGTGGTCCATTCGTTCACCTGACTTTCTAAAGAAAATTTTAAAAAGTCTGAAATTGATTTTGTTTTCCCACTTTTATGATAAGTGTCGTATGACGAACGTTAAGTTTCTGAACAAATCAAAACATAATATTTCATTGTTTGCTTGACTTTACTTTATCCTAATTCCCTAGACATCTAAACATTTTGACAAACTGGACTATATTAAATGTTTGCATAATAAATTGCATACCGGAGTATGAACCCTCAAAAAGAAAGACAGCCTCTTTTACTAGCAACTGCTGATTTCGATTTCGATGCTTTAAAATTATGTTATAAAACTACGTCAATGGGACTTACTTTCTTAGCACCTTTTATATAAAAATAAAATAACAAGAAAATGTTATTGTTCTTCACTTGAACTTTCAAATAGCAGAAAACACTTTTACTTTTCACTCGCAGATACACATATCCAAATACACTTTTATAGGAATAATTTTAAAGATTTTAATACAACTACCTTCTACATTTAAGAAAATAACTTGTCAATATAATAACACTACCTGACGGTTCGAAGTATTTCGATTTTCGATTTTATTTTGATTTTCGAGAAATTTTATAAATATCGAGTAATAATATACTCATTTTTATCTATCTAAAAAAATACTTCCGAGGTCATGGTTGACGCTTATTACCACTACGTGGTAATTGCAATAAAACACAAAGTTTCAGAAAACACCAATATTTCTAGTGGGTTCACCTACTAGGATCTCGACGATGGAAATACAAACGCTACCACGATGCAGAAGACCGCTTCTTTATACAAATTTTCATTACAAACATTTAATACATTTTGTTCGATTAAAATAAAAGTATTCGACGGGTATTTTATTAATAACAATGAACCATTGCAATCGTATAAATACATAAGTATACTTGTCTTCGTGGCTTTATTCACAATTCATTCCCAGACATTATATATACATGAGCCACTTGACATAATAATTAACTAATTCTACTTTTAACTTTTTTTGCGTAACCCATGGCTGGATGCACGTACACTAACTAACACGTAACTTTAATTTTATTATGGAGACATAACGTCGCATTCATTATGCATATATTTTTTTAAATGATTTTATGAATGTAGTAGTTAATAATTATGTAGTAGTAAAAATATCAATTTTGACCGTGGCGTTGCTTTAGGCTGTCTTAATATATCATTCATTCATAGCTTAAATAAATTAAACCATATTTATAACCTTTTAACATACCCATTCTGCGAAAAGCCGCCGATATAGGATCAAGAATAATACGACGCAGTATACATGTATTCAACATACGTGACTTTACCACCGTTCATAACAATTTATTTTTCGAGTGTTACAGATAGTGTCGACGATATTTTTTTTGTGGGTCAATCACTTGAAAACTACTGAATATATTGGTATGGCTATAACAAATGTACGAGGATCTGTAGATGGTTTATAGGCTATTTATACATTTTTAGAAATCTGTCGATCGTTCTCAGATAAGCGGACGGATAACTAAAACTTTAATTTATATGTCCTCCGATTAAAAAAAATCCATAAAAATTATATTTTATATCTATAATCTAGGTATTCAGACGTATCATACCAATTACACAATCACGATACCTCTGCTGTGAGCTAGGTATCATGCTGATTACAGGTCATGCTGCAAAATTAGGATAGGGGGTTACCATAAAGGAAGTCATAGATTACGAAACTGTAAATAGATCCGACCAGAAGTTGTTCTCACTCCCCACAAGAAAAGAGCTGATGGTCTACAAAAGTAGCAGATTCTTGAATCAAAGCTAATAATCGATCAAATCACCTTTCAAAAAAAAAAGATGAATCCAATATTGGTTTATCCGTTATACTTTTAAACCGCATCATTTTGCATTGGGATTTAAAAGGCATAAGATGGGAACTGTTTCTAAATGTATTTTTAATTTTACCTGATTAAAACTTCATTCATTGAAGTTCTTAAGTACGAAAATGGAACCAAATAAAACCATGCGTTTTCATAGAAATATAAGTATAATGGTACTTTAGGATGTCTATTTATTATTATTACACTACATGGAATGGAATAAGTACATCAAATCAAATTCGATTCACTAATAGGCCCTTAGCCCTGAGCAGCTTTTCCGCTATATTATTGTATACATCTAGATATAATCATTTCAAATTAAGAACATTTAAATAATTACAATTATTTATATGTTCTTAATTTGAACCTTAATTTGAACACGGTTGAATGAAAGACAGTAACGAAGATTCTAAAAATACGATGCAAAGTTATTTTTAATATACAATTAATATTAAATAACAAAGAAAAATATAAATTAGTTTTACTTACAACGGGGGTAAGATCGTCAGGTAAGCAATAAATATTTATTTATTGTAGTATGTTTACAGACCATTCAGTCAGGTATTGTCCAATTCAAGATCCAACTGATGAGTATTAAACCTCTATATTGTCTATCGTTTATCGATTTTTTTTTATTTATTCGCCATTCAAATATTATTTTGATAGACACTAATCAATTAAATTTTATAAAATAGTAAATAGATATATTAAAGCAATCATAGTTATTATATTTGTTATACCGATATTTGGAAATATCATAAACTAGAGAGCTCTAGTTATTAAACAAAGTATAAAGAACAAATATTGTGTTTTGTAAAAAAAATGTATAGAATATACTACCCGCACGAGGTCGGTACAAGGTTATTCTATAAAATAATTCGCTGAAAATTGTATCATTGACTACAGAATTAACAGTTTATCAAAAATGTAAGAAGTTGACCGAAACGAATACGACCCTCGTGTGCACAGTGTTAAGATGGTGATAATTGGAGGATTTAGTTTTTTCATTAAAATCTTTTGCATCAAACCTGAAAACGTAAAATAGTATTATTAGACTTTGACCCGTTATTTCCTCATGTTAATCGTTTGAAAAGAATTTTCAATTTTTACATTTACAAAATAGATTATTAATCTCTTATTAATTTTCTTTTGAAACAACTTATATTTGCAAAAAAATCAATTAACTGCATGTTACCGAGACTTCGTATTGAAAGGTCTTCATTAAAATAACGTTAAATGTATTGTTAACTTACTTTAGATCCAAAGGGCAATGTTTTCTGCATACTGTGGTAGTTGCATACTAGGTGTTGAAAATATTTATTATTTTTTAATATTACGTTGAAGTTAATATATAATTTCTCGTTTTATATAGATCTGTTTTACATTCTAGTACAACCGGGTGGATTTTGATAGTCGTGACAAAATTTTAAGATTTTCTTCATGTTTTCGGAGTCAAGTTCATGACGAAATTTGCATTGCGTGTTTTTATTGCGGCTGCCCCAAACAAAATTACGGCATATGTCCATTTTATTATGCAAAGTCTTTTATATTTCATGTTAACTTCGTTGTCTAGCGAAGGCGATGGCTGTCCTAGAAGACATTGCTGGTGGGTATTTTGTTCGTTTTTATTGCTTAATAACTGCAAAATAACAAAAGATTATTTAAAGATAAAAAAGGTTAAGTATTTACCTATAAATTAAGTATTTACACTTACAATCGTCGTAGTCACCCAAATGTCAATAAGTATTTTTTTTTGTCATCTTAGCATGCCTTTTTGCAAGAACAGGAGGAAGCAGCCCCGTGGCAAAAAATAAACTCTCCTCTTCCTTGGTCGTATGCAGATACGTGCAATGTTTTCTAAAACAACCGGATGCGTTCTGGTAATCGTGACAAAATTTCAGGATATTTTTCATTTCTTCAAAGTCTAGTTCATGACGAAATTTACATTGCGTGTTTTTATTGCAGCTGCCCCAAGCGAAATTGCGGCAAATTTCCATTTTTTGATTCGAAGTGGGTAGTGGTATATTATCGTTATTAGCTTCGTTTCCTATCAAAGGCGGTAGCCGGCAGCCATTTTGTTCATTTAAGTTGCTCATTATCTGCAACAAAATAACTAACATTAATCAAAATTAAAAACAATCTTGCTTGATCTCAAAAATGTGTAAAACCATTTGTTTATGATTTCATAATAATAAATAGAGCCGAGATGGCCCAGTGGTTAGAACGCGTGCATCTTAACCGATGATTTCGGGTTCAAACCCAGGCAGGCACCACTGAAATTTCATGTGCTTAATTTGTGTTTATAATTCATCTCGTGCTCGGCGGTGAAGGAAAACATCGTGAGGAAACCTGCATGTGTCTAATTTCAACGAAATTCAGCCACATGTGTATTCCGCCAACCCGCATTGGAGCAGCGTGGTGGAATATGCTCCAAACCTTCTCCTCAAAGGAGAGGAGGCCTTTATCCCAGCAGTGGGACATTTACGGGCTGCTTATGTTATGTTATGTTATGTAATAATAACAATTTCGAAAAGTTATATATATATATATATTTGAATATTCATACTTCTATAATTTACTTCTTAGTCTTTCTTTCCGTATATTATACTCATCGAAGGAAAACTATTGTTATTTTTTTGTATATTTTGTTTCCAATTAACTGAAGTTGAGGATTTCAATTATATACTTAACAATGGTTTTAGTTCATACTTTTATTATTAGATTTAAGTAATAATATTAATGATTTAATTCCTCTAATAATATTATGAAAAAGTCAGTTTTATTAATATTTTATGATTGAAATTAACTGTTATAAGTTAGTCAATGTTTTTACAAAGGAAAATTACATGTTTGGATGTTGAATGAATGATCTTCTTATTAGGAAGTGAAATTAAGATAATGATCGTTATCATTGATGTTTTTGTAGTATAAAATAGAAACAATTATTAGATCTTTGTACTCAGAATTGGGTTTTTACATTGGAAATAAATAGCTCTGATACTATATGGCCGCACACTATTGGCAAAGATAATAGGATTTGGCTAGTGCGATCTCGGCGGCTCTATAAGCAAGCAAGACTCCGAACAACCGCTCCTCTTTCGCAAGCTAATAGTTATATAAAATCATAAAAAGTGCGTTATTTATAAATTAAAAAACGTACGATATATTTTGGTCAAATCAGACTCCAGTAGTCTTACATATTAAATATTCGTTCATTATTATTGTACCATGACATATATCAAAGAGTATTAACAATTCTATTAAACTGTAAAAATAAGTAAACTACAACAATGGCATTGGAATTATAATGATCAGTGAAGTTTGGTTTTAGTAAGTTTCAAGTTGGATATATAGTGCAAACGCGTTATAATATTTGTTAATAAAAATAAACTATAAATAATATTTTGTTTGAAACCGAATGTTTGAAACGCATGTGATAATATAAAAACTTACCAAAAATTAATAAATACTTCGATGTAATAATTATACTATTATATAATTACGAATTGAATCGCGCCATTTAGACTATATTTATATAAGATGCCAATGGATTATATTTAAAAAAAATATACAACAAATTAAACAATTCACGTCAGGGACCAGGGCCCAGGGCCAATAAAACAGTGACGATTAATGGCAGAGACAACTGACAAGATAATAGATTTAGTAATTTATAGGTACCCACTTTTAATTCGGCGGATGGAAATGTAGATCAACGGTATCGTCCAAAAACAAAATGTTTAAACTGATGCGTAATTTTATATAAATAAGAACATAGCTTGTTTTTTTAATTAAAAACAATATCACCTCATGTCTATACTACTTAAATATTAATTAAAAGATGAGATTACGAGATATTAATTAAAATACAAATTTAATCATTCATATCTTTTCACGTATTTGGCAAGTTTTGAAATAAAGGGTCATATTTCGAAATGACGAATTTAGATGTTAATTGCTCTAACGAATAATAATTAGGTTGTGCATTATATATTTTAAGGTAAAATTTTCGTATCTTGTTGTCACATTACATCATTGCTTACATACATCGTTGTTCTTGTATTACGACATACTGGAGTACTGCTCCATACCACCCTTGTACCTCAATATTCACCTTTGCCTTGCCTTTCAATCTGATATTGATCACCACTGAGATGGGTATCCAACTCAATGTTTTCATCACAGCTTTGTAATCCACTTAACAATTTCATTCTAGTAGCTAAACCCTCATAAATGTCTGAATAACAATAAAGTAAATTCAGATAATTTTTTTGAACGAGGTGGAAATTTTTATAATGAATAACTTGTAACCAAACAAAAAACTCATTTGAACTGTTTTGCATTAGTAAAAATATGAAACGAGACAAAGGTTTAAAACAAAATAAAACGGCTAGTTTTGCTAAAAATAGGTATAATCTTTCAGATGACAAATCATATTACAATATATAAACAGGCATGAGAGGATACAGATCCTCTCATGCCTGTTTATATCCTTATATATCCTTTCTACCCATTTAATTGCTAAATCTGTACGCAGGTACAGAGCGATTTAGTAATTAAATGGGTAGAAAGCGTTGTAAACACTTTTTTTGAGACTTGAATATTATATTCCAAGTAAATTCTTTTCGGAAATTAAGTTCGTCAGCTGTTTTAAACACGTTAGTAGTCCTGTTGTTTTATTCGAAACTGGATTCGGAGACGAATTTGGTCTCATTAGTTCGGTTATGATGTCGAAATGAACTGTTTCGTAGTTAGGTTTATGTTGTTGGTTCGGTTGGCTCAGTTGACGTAAAACTCGTTCAACGTCATAAACTAATAAGACAAATTGATTCTCTTTAGTCAGAGCCTGAACAAAACAGCCGAACTTCTGAGACTAAAATACAGAAGTGAATTTTGATTTTCACTTAATGACAACACTATGATTTTTCCCGAAATGACAAATAACAGTAAAGTTTCCATAGTTTTTTTAAATTACTGATAGTTTAATTCATTGTAGTTACAGTTTACTATGTTGATACACAAATAATAATAAAATAATGATTATTATATATAATACAGTGATTATTATGCGACTCATTCGGTTCATTACTTAACACTTCCACCTCTGTCATGACTATTGATATAAACAAAAAAAATAGCATTTATCAATGCATATAAGTTGTAAAAAATATTACAAACGAAACGTTAACACAACTATACATAATACACAATACATTGAAACAATAATTATTTCGAAACAAGAACACTGCCCAAACCACTTTTACATATATTTATATTGATATGAACCTCAGCAAAACCGAATAGAATCCCTTTTCATAAATATGAAGAAAATCTTAGTATTTCTATTTAAAAAAATCACCGCAATACTTTCGTGATCGCTAAGGAATGTACTACTCAATAGCTGTAAAAAATATATTCATATTATATACTCTATTCCAATGAGAATAGGAAAGAACCAAAACAAACCGTACTTTTAAATATCACAAGTGTTTTGTTGATAAGTCCGCTATATGATTTACTACAAACAGTTCTTGACTAATATATCTTCATTTTGAATACAACGATATTTCACTTAACTACGTAAATCTACTTTAATTTTACTTCCAAAGTAACGAAAACAGTTTTCCGATGTTCAAAGCGCCATTTTTGATTAACAATTAAAATGGAGGCCTCACTAAGCAGTAAGCATGTTCGTTAAACGAATGGAGATTGAATAAATTTATACAGATAAAAAATATATTATTATAGTTTTAACATATATTTTTGATATACATTTGATTTTGAAAAAAATTTAGATAGTTACATAATGGTCGATAAAAATGTTATTATTTTATATAGTAAGGTATAGACAAAAAATTTAAAAGATTTATTCATTTTAAAGAAATAAAACAGTTTCAAAATATAGATCAGTTTTATGCAAAGCAACACTTAATTTATAGTTTTGAAAATAATATAAGAGTAAGATATTAGACTCTGATCTTTCGTATCATGTGCACGGTGACTATGCTGATTGAACATTACTTTTTCAGTTTGAAGATTAAGATAAGATGTTATTTTTAATTACATTTTTTTTTTTAATTAATGCTAAGAAATTTATTTCAAGGTCATAGTCGTTTTAGATATAAGATAAAGTAAGTTTCTTTGAAAGATATATAAAACTTTATTTATTCAAAACCTTAGTATTATACAATACGTCATATGTCTTGGAAATGCCACTTTATTATTGAAACAATGTTATTATTTATATATAGATATTTGCGAATTACCACGATTCAAATCAAAACTAACGACCCAATTTTTATTTAAGACTAAAAATATTGCTACCTAAAAATTTGAATATGTACCTTACCTGCAATTTAAATAATATAAAAATTATTTAAAAAATAACATAAAATCAATAAAATATATCGATTCTTAGCATTCATTACCCATTCACTCAATAATTTTCTCCTCATTAGTGTAACTCAAATGTCATGTCAATTCATGGTCAAAGTTGTTTATTTACATTCTTTCCTATTCCCAATGTAATAGAGTATACATTAAAATATAATAATATAAAAGTAATATATAATTACTATAAAAGTAATAACAGATCGAATTATGAAATGAATTTATTAACAAACGAAAAGCAGCGTCATTTTTACGATGTGAGTAATTCTAAGGCGATGCTGCGGCTTGTGAGCCAGGAGTTGGCTATTTTTTATTGAACGTAAATAATCTTCTTTTTCATATAAACTACGAAGTATTATCATAGAAACGTATAATCTAAGACGATTAATCAGGTACCCGGCTTCAGAATCTACGATCGAGATATAAAATAGCCAACCCGTTTAGTGTGATAGGAGTGGGAGCACCGATCCGTCAAACACGTTAGTGCGGAGAAAGTCTTTTCGAAACATTGTCAATTATAATTAAAATAAATCTAACACATTAGAGCTTATTCTAGTTTTGGCCCTTACAACTATTACATTCGATATATTCAGTTCTTGCCACTACTGGTGACGCTGGTAAAACGGCGGAGGGTATCTTGTTGCAGTGTACGGATGGCAAGAGGGCGCCGGGGGAGGTGCGGGCGCGGGGAGCTGTGCCGGCGCGGGGGGAGGCGGCGCTCGCGTCAGCTGGCTGGTGGCGACCGCACCTCCTGCGAAAATATCTCTTCGTTAGCATATAAAAGCTCCGTGAGCCGAGAGAAGGGTAACTTATCTGTTTACACTTACCTGTAGATGGAACGGGAAATGGCGGAGGATAATACAGTCTAGACGGCGGCGCCGGATAGTGGTGGTAGGGCGGCGGCGGGGGAGGAGCTACTTGCGGCGGCGGAGGCGCCATTCGGTTCACTTGTGTCTCCCGACTCTGCCCGTTTGAGAAGCGTTGTAGGCCATTCGTGCTGGTACTGGTCGTCAATGTACTGCATCTCGGTATAGTTCCGGACACTTCGGTCGCTTGGACACGTTCAGGAGCGTTTGCTAGAGGACAATAAACAGCATTTGAGATTTTGGACAATTATGAAGTCCATCCAAAAGATGAAACATAGCAGATTAGTATATCAATGCCTATCATCAAATATATATTAATTTTAATATTGTCAATGATGATATCTTCTAGCGGCAAGTTGATATGGCAACCATAAAAAAAATCGTCGAGTAACCAATCAATTCCTTAGAACATATTTATTATATTTCACTTAACACATTCTATCAAATTGTCTTTGTCCACATGTAGGATACTCTTTATTTCGGGAAGTTATTTCTGCGTTTCTTTAGAGCGTCATAAAAACGTGATATAAACTGTTTAGAATATAATATTCCCGTATCACCCGTATGCGTAGTTATATCGCCTGATAGTCATTGGAATGTCTTAGTAGCATATGTGAGAGGACGCCGTGAAGAAGATGCGTACACTATTGAAACCGCTTCAGAGCCATAGTGATGTGTGAATTATAGCCATGCGATAATTGTGTACTCATGTATGTAGATGCTATTAAGCAAATACATGTGCCTATACCAAAGCCACCAGTTCCGATTCATCAGATAAAGAAAGTCAGTGCGTATATATATTACTTTTTAAATTCCGTAATTTTAGAAATATTACGACACAATATTTAAACATGATTATTAATTGATGATCGGTCGATGATTGCTGTTATAGCTAATCATATCATACTAAAGGTGAATTTTCTGTATTGTCAAAGTCAAGTCAAAAATCTTTATTCAATATAGAAGTGTTTGCACTTGCTTATTGATTGTCAAAAATCTACCACCGGTTCGGAATTTAGCACCTCGGACCTGAGAAGAACCGGCGAAAGAAACTCAGCGGGATATATTTTTTTTCATTTTTTTTTAACCATTTTCTATGTAGGTACAATGATAAGTATATTTTAGTTGTTTGAAACAGCCTGGAGGCGATCATTTCATTCCCAAGGTGTGCAGTCAACTAAAAAGTCATTAGTGTTGTAATATCCTTTAGCACACAAACGCTCTTTAACGACTCTTTTGAATTTAATAATTGAATAATTTTGAACGTTTTCTGGGATCCTGTTGTAAAAACGTATACATTGCCCCAAAAAAGAGTTACTAACCCTGTGTAATCGGGTACTTGGAGTAACAAGTTTATTCTTGTTCCTAGTGTTAATAGAATGTACGTCACAATTTCTGGGAAAATCATTTATGTTTTTGCGTACATACATAACATTATCAAAAACAAATTGAGAAGCGACAGTCATTATTTTAATTTCTTTAAATTTACCTCTTAACGAATCTTTTAGGACCAGGTTATAAATTGCACGAATAGCCCTCTTCTGCAGTACAAAAATAGTATTAATGTCAGCTGCATTACCCCAGAGTAGGATGCCATACGACATTATACTATGGAAATAACTGAAGTACACAAGGCGTGCCGTATCCACATCAGTCAAAAGTCTAATTTTTTTTACCGCATAGGCTGCAGAGCTAAGTCTATTCGCCAATTTATTTATATGGGGGCCCCATTGGAGCTTAGAGTCTATTGTCATACCAAGGAACTCTGTAGATTCTAAAACATCTAATGCTTCCCCGTTTAAACGTACACTTGTTTTGACACATCTTACATTGGGAGTAGTGAATTTAATACATTTAGTCTTTTTACTATTTAACATTAAATTATTAACACTAAACCAATTTACTATTTCAGAGAGAGTATTGTTCACATCGTCATATATTGAAAGACGTCTTTTTATTTTAAAAATTAAAGAAGTATCATCAGCAAACAATACTATCTCGAGTTTATCACCTAGGAGATGTGGCAGGTCATTTATATAAACAAGGAAGAGAAATGGTCCAAGAATTGATCCTTGAGGGACCCCCACAGTAACTGGAGACCCGGGAGATCTCTTTCCATTTACATCAACCCTCTGAATGCGATTGCTCAGATACGAAATCAGAAGACTGAGTGCAGTGTCCCTAATTCCATAATGACGTAGCTTCCTGACCAAAGTTTCGTGTTGCACACAATCAAAGGCCTTAGATAAATCACAAAATATCCCTAAGGCATCTTGTGACTCCTCCCAGGCCCTGTAAATATTTTTAACGAGCTCAACACCAGCGTCAGTTGTCGAGCAACCCCTTGTAAATCCAAATTGTTTCTTGTGTAGCAACTTGTTATTGTTAAAATGTACTAGCATTTGATTTAGTAATAACTTTTCAAAGATCTTGCTAAGAGTTGGTAGTACAGAGATGGGCCTATAGTTGTTGGGGTCTGATGTACTACCTGATTTAAATATTGGTAATACTCTACTATGTTTCATGAGGTCAGGAAACGCGCCACTAAGGACACATTTATTAAATATAGTGACAAGGTAGGGTGCGATTACATCAATTATTGAATTGACTACCTTGACAGAGATCCCCCACAGATCGGCCGTTTTCTTAATATCTAGTGATCTAAAGGAACTTATTACATCACTTACACTTACTGTATTAAATTTAAAGCTAATATTACATTCTTCCACATGGTTTTTTAATAATGATTCAGCAACGGTAGGAGAGGAATTTAATGAGTTAGTTGACGAAAATGGAATGTCAGCAAAAAAAAATTTTTTTTTTTTTTCAAAAACAGTTGCAACATCCCGATCTGAGCAAAATAAATTGTTGTCAATAGATAAGCTAAAGTCGGAGATGTTATTTTTGACTCTTCCAGTTTCACAATTAATAATTTTCCATGTCATTTTAATTTTATCAGGTGCCTCAATAATTTTTTTTTTTATATGCAATGATTTAGCTGTATGACATACACGTTTGAATAGTTTAGAGTAGGTACTAACATAACTGATAAATGAAAAAGACCGCTTGTATGATCTTTCACTATAAAGTTCATACAACCTCTGCCTACTCTTGTGAATTCCGACAGTCGCCCAATCATTAAATTTAAGAAAATTCCTAGAATAGACTGTCTTGGAAGTAAATATGGCATTAAATTCTGTTTTAATTAATTTAAAAAAATTGTTATAAAGCTCATTAGAATTATCATTTAATTGTAAATATGAGAGCTTTGCCATGATATTACTTCTGAACTTCTCAATTCGATACAAATTGATTGGAACAAATGTCTGTTTTAAATCCTTAGCATTATTATTTATTTGCGAATTAAATGAAGTGAAGCCAACTGTCCACAATGATCAGAACTTAACATATTTATAATACATTTATGATTACGTACACAGTTGGTAAATATGTTGTCAATACATGTTCCAGTGGATTCAGTGATTCTAGTTGGCTCTAAGAATAAGTTAATGAGGTTATATGAATATACTAATGATCTGAATCTAATACTTGTGCTACAGTTTTCTAATATTTTGTAAGTGGTAGTGCCACACTGCATACCTCCGGGTTGCAGCCGAATGGGCCGGCACGCCCGGGGAAGTACCACTCTCTCACTTAAAATCGGCGTGAAGTGGTAGCTATGTTACCGCGTTTCGTCTGGTATGTGAGAGTCCCGGAGGCCCGATACCCCCCCCCCCCCTTAAACATGATGGTTGTGCAGAATTTGGTTACATTACCCCAGGAGGGTACCATCAGCGACTGCGGTGGAGAATCCCTCTCTGGGCATCCATGCTCAGGACATACACCACCTGAGCAGGGATGCCCAGGCTGCCCTCCGAATTCTGGGGGGGGCAATTTTGCGCTCGCCACTGTTCGGGGCAAGCGGAGCAGGCATCATAAGGCAACCCCTACCACCCTCACTGTGGACTTCTGCAACATAAGGGGACTCAACTCGAACTTGAACGCCGTCCACTTTCACCTTGAGACGGCGAAGCCGGCCTTGCTCTTTCTTACCGAGACTCAGATATCTTCTCCTGCCGATACGACTTTTCTTTCCTACCCCGGGTATAAATTGGAACATTCCTTTGTACCACGAGCTGGGGTGTGCGTTTACGTCAGAGATGATATCTGCTCTCGACGCCTCGGCAGCCTTGAAGGACAGGACCTATCAATTATCTGGCTGCGTGTAGATTGTGACGACCATCCGCGAATCTACGCTTGCCTTTATAGGTCCCATAGCGGTAATGCCGAAACCGACCGACTGGTTGAGCACGTCCAAATGGCTACAGATTCCGTACTGCAGCAGATCCCATCCGCAGAGATCGTTATTCTTGGCGATTTTAATGCCCACCATGCCGAATGGCTTGGATCGCGCACTACCGATCATGCGGGTAGATCTGTTCTCGACTTCGCTTTAGCATATGATTTGACACAACTAGTCCCCTCGCCAACGCGAATACCAGACGTGGAGGATCATACACCTTCCCTGTTGGACCTTCTGCTGACTTCCCATCCGGATGGCTACCAGGTTATCGTCGAACCCCCTCTGGGCTCGTCGGACCACTGTCTCGTCCGAAGTACAGTGCCGGTTGCGCGTTACTCACGACCTCGTTTCGTGGGCTGCCGCCGAGTGTGGCACTACAGGTCAGCAGATTGGGATGGGATGCGGTCCTTCTTTGCATCCTACCCATGGGGGCAGGTTTGTTTCTCGCCGGATGATCCGAGTGTTGTTGCTGACTCTGTTGCCGATGTGGTACTGCAGGGTATGGAACTATTCATTCCGTATTCTGCGGTCCCCATCGGTGGCAAGTCCCAGCCCTGGTTTGGTCGTTTCTGCAAAACGGCTTCACGCAGAAAATGGGAACGCTACCAAGACTGGGCTAACGCATCAGCGTCTCGTGATGTAAATACCAGCGCAATCAGAAAGGAATATAACTCTGCCTCTAGGTCCTTCAAAAACGTGATTGCTAAGGCGAAGACGGAGTACATTGGCAGAATTGGCGAGAGACTGGTGCGCCTCCCTTCAGGAACACGTGCGTTCTGGTCTCTCGCCAAGGCTGTCTTAGGGAATTTCTGTCAGCCTTCCTTACCATCTCTGCACAAGGACGGTGAGTCATTGGCCCATACAGCGAAGGAGAAGGCTGATCTTTTAGGCTCTCTCTTCGCAGCGAACTCGACTCTGGATGACCGAGGAAAGTCACCACCAACAATCCCGCGGTGTGATACCACGATGCCGGAGGTTAAATTCCGGCAAAGTGCAGTTCGTAAAGCACTTCTTTCCTTGGATATTCATAAGTCGAGTGGACCCGATGGCATCCCTCCAATCGTGCTACGGACTTGTGCTCCCGAGTTGGCGCCGGTCTTAACGCGTCTTTTCCGGCAATCCTATGCATTCGGCGTCGTCCCGAACTCCTGGAAGACTGCTTTGGTGCATCCGATCCCTAAAAAGGGCAACCGCTCAGACCCGTCCAATTATAGGCCTATAGCCATCACCTCCTTGTTCTCCAAGGTAATGGAGTCCATTATAAACTGCCAGCTCCTGCGGTACCTAGAGGAGTACCAGCTGATTAGCGACCGCCAGTACGGTTTCCGTCGGGGTCGCTCAGCCGGTGATCTTCTAGTTTACCTTACTCATAGATGGGCGGAAGCAGTTGAGAGCAAAGGGGAGGCATTAGCAGCCAGTCTGGACATAGCGAAGGCCTTCGATCGCGTGTGGCACAAAGCGCTTCTTTCGAAGCTTCCTTCCTATGGGCTTCCCGGGAAATTATGCAATTGGATTACCAGTTTTTTGGCAGATCGGAGCATCAAGGTCGTTGTCGACGGTGCATGCTCTGACTTAAAATTCGTCAATGCTGGTGTTCCACAAGGCTGCGTTCTATCACCCACTCTGTTTCTTCTGCATATCAATGACTTGTTGCAAATCAGTAACATTCATTGCTATGCAGACGACAGCACCGTAGACACCTCATACACCGGCCGTGCTAATATTTCTCGGGAAAACGTCGAAGAAAACCGGAACAAACTTGTATCTGAAATCGAGTCTTCGTTAAACAAAGTCTCGAACTGGGGTCGGCTAAACCTAGTTCACTTCAACCCCAAAAAGACGCAAGTTTGCGCGTTAACTGCTAAAAAAACACCATTTGTCGTATCTCCACGATTCGAGAACATTCCGTTAGCCGCTACAGCTAGTATCGGAATACTTGGCGTTGATGTTTCGAGTCTCGTTCAGTTCCGCGGTCAATTGGAAGGCAAAGCCAAATTGGCATCAAAAAAGCTTGGTGTGCTCAGCAAGGCAAGACAGTATTTCACGTCGGCCCATCGTCTAAGACTATACAAGGCGCAAATTCGGCCTCACATGGAATACTGCTCTCACCTCTGGGCGGGTGCTCCCCAGTACCAGCTCCTTCCATTTGACCGTATCCAACGTAGAGCGGCTCGAATTATCGACGATCAAGCCCTTTCCGATCTGCTTGATCCTTTGGCTTTGCGTAGAGATGTTGGATCGCTCTGCATCTTCTACAGAATTTATCACGGGGAATGTTCCGAGGAATTGTTCGAATTAATCCCGGCTGCTGAATTTCACCTTCGGACATCTCGTCAAAATTCCAAATATCACCCGCACCACCTAGATGTCCGAAAATCCACAACAGCGCGATTTTTAAGACATTTTCTGCCTCGCACAACCACTCTGTGGAACCAGCTTTCGCCGGCGGTTTTTCCGAACCGATACGACTTGGGAACCTTCAAGAAAAGAGCGTACTCTTTCCTGAAAGGCCGGCAACGCACCTGCAAGCCCCCCGGTGTTGCAGATGTCCATGGGCGGTGGTAGTCACTTTCCATCAGGTGAGCCTCCTGCTCGTTTGCCACCTTATGACATAAAAAAAAAAAAAAAAAAATAATAAATTTATGTTGAAGTCACCACAAATAAAAATATATTTACTTGATCCAGATAATTTCAATAATGCACTTTCCAATATTTTCTCAAATGCTTCATATAACCCGCTAGGAGGTCTGTATACGCATACAACAATGACATGCTCAAGCTCTGCACAGGCTATTTCAATAGTCTGCTCAATAGAAAGGCTCACAACATCCTTACGTTCTTTAAATTTTAGATTTTTGTTAATAAGTATTAATGAGCCACCACGTATAGCTTTTTTTCTATTGAACATACTAGCCATCTGGTGACCACTAAAGTTAAACATAAACTGATAATTTACAAGCCAATGTTCTGTTATACATAAAATATCAATGGCATTACTGCTTATGAATAACTCAATTTCTAAATCTTTTCCTGTCATTCCTTGAATGTTTTGGTGCACCAGGTTTACAAGTTTACTATTATTATTGTTTTGATTATTTCTAATTTTAAGATTTAGGAATTTATCCAAGGTTAAATTACTATTAGGTAAATTAATATTAGTATTAATAATACTTGAGCCAGAGACTACCTCTTTTGTCTTAAAATTCAATTTAAATTACTTTTATCAGTGTTAATATAAATTAAATTGTTATTTTTATTATGCATATGATCCTTGGTAACATTAGGCATAAAATAATTATTGATATTGTAAGCTATTAGGTTACCAATTTGTCTTCTCGATTTTATTGGTAGGTACATAGTACCCTCTGTCAACTTAAATCTATATATGAATTTATTAATGTCAAATAACATAAAATCATTGCTACAATGTCGGGTCAAATTGTATAAAGACACATTTAAGTCATAAATATGTAAATTCTGTGCATCTGTCAAGGTATGTGAATAAATTTGTTTATCTGTATTTATTCAAAACCTACAGATTCGACTGACCTCGCTCAAAGTACAAATCGAAAAGTAATTTTGCCTTAGATAAGCTGTCTAATTGACAAATGCTTCAGATTTAAGATAAAGAATGTCTTTAATATAAGTAAGAAATAATACTGACCCATGAATATATCCCTATACATAGACATCTATAATTTAACTGATTCAAATCTTTTAAATTTGTAAAACATTTTGTATGTTATTTTGTTAAAGCAAAAGTCAATAAAATACTTACACTGTCTAAGGATTTCCATAAACGTCTGTAAGACATCTGGAGATGAAAGTCCGACAGAATTTGTCCTCCTTGACAAACTTTGCAATAAGGACTCATCTAAGCGAAGAGCAGACGAAGGAACCTGAAAGAGATGAAAAATGTACCTTTATATCATTTATGTTAAACATTAACACTTTTTTTTAAATATAATAACTTACTGCGTCAACTCTTGAATTTTCCAGAACATACTCCATTAACTGCAGTAAAAACTGTTTTGGTACACTAGATGTCCCCTAAAATAATTAATGATTTTTTAGTATAGAACAGTTAAAGACACTTACTCAAGTAATTATGAATTTTTCATCTCAAATAAAAGAAAACATAGCAATTTCCATTTGACTAGCATTGGTTTCTTAATCAACTAGCAACTAATAACTATATATATAACTGCAACATCAAAAATTAAACTTACAGAAACAAAGGGCGTTTGGTTGAGCTGTGTTAGGACGTCGTGAACATGAAGTTGTGGTACACCCTGGAAAAAAACATTTTCCGTTAAAATTTTATATGATAAGAATATAAAAGTGTACTAAGAAAAATCTACTTAAGACATTCAGCAATCGTGACAGAATTCCCAATTTTACAAAATGACGAATTTCTGTATTATAAATTTATTTTTGTTTAATGTTCGTCAAGATTTTTATGTTTATGATGACCGGTTAGAATAATGTTACTTTAAATATATTTACTTCAACATATTCTTCGATGAGTCTGAAGAGATCATTACTAACTAATGACCGCAACAATTCTTTACGATTTTGGTATTCCTCCAACTTCTTTTTGTAGATCAAGGTATTATATTCCTCTTCACTACACAACTTGTCCATTTCTTGTTTACAACTTTCCACTCTGAAATTACGATTAATTTGTTTATTCAATCGCAATTAATATATTACTTTGATATATACATGAAGTATTATAAATATATTGAAAGTATTCATAGTTGTTATATTTCTTGAATTGTTCTCCCGATATTTGGCACCTTAATGCATTAAACATTGAAATCGCCGCGCAACACCGCCCAATTGAAGAACTGGCAGAGGTTGTGTTCTTGACATTATAAAACCCTTTTCCTAAATGTTTACCTGCTTAAGGTATAGTGATAGAGACAGACTATTAATAAACTTACATACTTTAATGATATTAACACTTGTAAATATCCGTTTTTATAAACGCATAATATTTATAATTGATGTGTCATAATATCGAAGTTTATTAAGGGCATTATGGATGTGGTATGGATGACCATTTTCATTGTTTTTAATATTTCCTTTGAGTGTTGCCAAATTTATTGTAATGAAGTCCAGTATATTTAAAATCTGATAACTACTTTAAGTATATGCATACGAATCTAAATTTATTACACTAACTTTTCACATTTAATTGTATTAAGATTAGTTAATTGAAGTTGGCCTGTTTAAGATATTTACTGGATTTGGTAATTTTGAATATTGTATTTGTCTTCAATATGAATATATAAATTTACTAAT
The DNA here is from genome assembly GCF_905147765.1 of Vanessa atalanta. Lineage (NCBI taxonomy): Eukaryota > Metazoa > Arthropoda > Insecta > Lepidoptera > Nymphalidae > Vanessa > Vanessa atalanta. Next base: position 14,871,383 of record NC_061902.1, on the reverse strand, counting down.
GTAATTTACAAATAAAAGTACGACAGCACTGTATATTATTTTATTTGAAGGAGAACTTTAGACAATTAATTAAGGCAGCTTATGTACTTCTAGTAACATAATAAAATATATTAGAAGTGTTGGTGTGTAGTTGTCAGTAAAATTGTTTTAAAATATTTGTGTTTTTTTAAGTGAGAACATATTGATAGATGTATGACGTATGATCTTTTTCGCACAGCCTTCAAGATATTTAAAAACCCGTGCAACGTACGCGAGTGTAATCGTGTAGATTCGATTAGTATTCTCATTGTTGAGTGCTCATATGTAACATCGATAGCTGAAGCAGATTAAGGTGAAATTTCGAAAATGTTTATTTCTAAAAATTCGCTTGATTTGTGTCGCGCATTGCATATAAATAAATACTCCCGCAAATAAATTCACATCAAATTATTACAGTACATCCAGACAAAGCTACTAAACTAAATGCGACCTGAAGTCCAGTACAGACAATGTTTAAATATTTCGATGTTTCCAAACCTGATATCCCGCTGCACGCACTGATCGCAGTGAGCATCCGCGACTTTCGCCTCTTCCACCTTCCTTTTCTTCGGTTGGGCTGAGAACAAAATCATTGATCGCCAAGCCATAGACAACAGATATCATAATTGATGACAAAAATAAGCACAGTTTATAATTGTATCCATAGAGAATATTTTCTACCCAAGTATTGCTTATACTTTCAATTTAAATTGACTGAAATCACTGCAATCTGAAAGGTTTTTTAGATATGAGGGATATCTCACATCATGGTCTCATCACCTATGAATTATTCTATCGGATTACAGAGTCTTAGTCAGGATTGTTATCATTTAAATAGTTCAACATCTTAAACAATAGACAATAACCTTTTTATTTCATGAATAAACTTCTATTTTGTTTAAGATATTTATGAATTCATAATATGGTAAAATTAAAATACATTAAACAAAAACTTCCAATTGTTCGAAAACTTATTTTGTGAGGTAAATGTGATATAGCAAAAACAATCATTCATCTCTCGTAGATATAATATGAGACATTAATTTTATTGTCTAATCGCAGCATCAATGACATTAACTTTTGGAAAGTTATAAATTAATAGGATTTACTTATACTTATGACCATTGAGAAACAGACATTCGAAATAATGACGACAAGAGCAATAAATATAATAAACAGTTAACTTGGTATACAAATAGTACACCAAATTAACTGTCCCTAAAGTTCTTTAATTCCTTACAAAATCTTATAATATAAAATTTCGTTTGTTTACCTGATATCTCTAACACTATAAATAAGTATATTGCTTTTGATTTGTTAAAATTAATATAGAGATTTAATTATAGAAAATTTTATAACTTCGATATGTAAAGTATTAGAAAGTAACAACTAAAGCCATCTGCTAACTATTGATGTTGTTGAATATTTCATTATGAATTCATAAATAAATAAAATAAAATAATTACCATTAATTATGGTAGGGTAACAAAAAATATTATTCTAAATAGAAAATAACTTTGAAGTGATAAATGCAAGCTTATAAACCAAACTAAATTTTTGGAAATTATGTACTTCGTGTGTAAATAATATACCTTCTGTATTAATGGAATTTTTAAGGGTATAAGTAATAGCAATTGCGTTCAAATTTTATAACAATTCTCACAGTTAAATTAACTTTGAGCGTAGGTTAATTATAATTTGTATTTGCAAACTATAAAAAGTTTATGTTCGCTAAGGCTTCAGTTTCTTATCAGCTTATTTCTTAATTCATATTTTTTTTATATCGCTAAGCATATTGGTGAGACTTTGCAGATATAATCAAATTATATCATAATTACTATGTTTTAAAAATTTCATAATAAACACTGAAGAATAAATAGTATTAAAATGTCTTACCCTCAAAATTAGTGGATGGTCTTTTTATTGCATTCTGTTTTGTAGGAACTTGGTTGGGTATCGGTGGTGGTGGTCTGCTTGCATCAAACCTGTAAAGGTAAAATAATGTTATTAGACCATGACAGTCTGTTATTATTTACTAAAAATTATCCTTGAAGGACATATCTCATATCATATAATCTCATAAGTTTTTCAATCAAAAAATCAAATCATTAACTGTCGTTTTCTGAGACATCATATTGAAAGGTCTTTATTAAAAGCAGGTCAAATATATATTATTAACTTACATTAGAAGCATAGGTGGTGGTGGTGTATTCATAGCATATGCCGGAGTATTTACCTGCGCTGCTGCTGGGGCTGGAAATAATGTTTATATTTATATATTCTGTATTAAACTGAACATGTAATTTCTTGTTTTATATTGTATCTCAAGAGTTACCAAAGGGTAGAATAAAACAAAAGAAAGTACCTTGGAACACAGTTGCATGCTGTTGAATGGGCACCGCAGTTGACACAGGTGGTGGTGGCGGCGGAGGCGGCAATTGTTGCATTGACAGCATAGGAGGTGCCTGTCTGGCTGTTGGAAGAGGTGCTGGAGCTACGGGTGTTGAAGCAACTACTGGAGCGGGGGCAGGTGGAGGTGGCGGAGGTGGCGGAGGCCCTACGAAGGACTCCTGTATGAAAAGTGCTATTTGAGGTATAGTTTCAGCTGCAGCCGCCGACATATTAGCATGTCTTTCGGCAAGGACACGAGGAAGCTGCCCCGTGGCAAAGAATAAACTTTCTTCTTCTTTCGTTGTATGTAGATATGTGCAATGTTCTCTAGTACAGCCGGGAGGATTCTGATAGTCGTGACAAAATTTTAAAATTTTCTTCATTTCTTCAAAGTCAAGTTCGTGACGAAATTTACATTGGGTATTTTTATTGCAGCTGCCCCAAACAAAATTACGGCATATTTCCATTTTATCATTCGAAGTGGGTACATTTTCATTGTTAACTTCGTTGTCTAGCGAAGGCGGTGGCTTTCCTGGAAGAGGTGGCTGGCGACCATTTTGTTCGTTTTTATTGCTCATTATCTGCAACAAAATAACTAAACATTATTAAAAGATAAAAAGTTTAAATATTTATAAATTAAATATGTACTTACAATCGTGGTATTAATTCTTACGCCTGTGATATTTTCAGTTTTAGAATATATTCAAATAATAGAGCTTAAAACTTTTGAATCAAACTGTGTTTATTGTTTTCCAGGATGCAAAACTTATTTCAATATTTATTTATAAATGTCACAGAAAGGGACCAGTCATGTTGATATACAGTGCGTACTGCGTTCAGTTATTTTACCTCTGACATATATCAAAGAGGCTGCGCGTTAGGTTGGCATTACTGACTGTCTAATTGTTCAGAGCTCCTCCAGTTATATTAAAAATTCCGTGATTAATTACATTTAATCATGCCAAAAAGAATTCAGAGAAGTGGAAGAAAGATCGTGCTAGCTGTGCGTGAATTTTGTGAAGCCTAGTTCAGGTCCTGTAATTGAAACGGGTAGCTGTCATTACAGGTATGTAAAATAATGTTACCTGCTATTAAACAATTCCCGTATGTTGAAAAATAATTGTCTACTTTAGTAAAATGTTATAATTTAAGAATAATGATTATAAATTTCAGGTTTTTCTGAGAAAACCATCAGCACAATTAGAACACTAAAGAAACCAGATTTTATATAGAAAAGTAATCTTAAAAATCTGTAATACTTTTTTTAACTTTTCCTTATAAACAAAACACCTGCTTTTTACAAAAAAAAACACATTTATTTATAGTTTTGTAATTTTTAAATTTAATATTCCAAATTACCAATATCATTTTTATCCAATAAATTATGGTTATAGTAGGGCCGGTTCATTTTTGCCCAAAGGATCGGGATTGCGATTCAACGGGGAAATGCTGCCTGCATTCTTGCTACAATTTTATGCGGTTGTGATCTCTATAGTAACTATTTTAAATATTTATTTTGTATTTGTAAATAAATATTTAAGTAATTGAATATAGCAATTGATATTATGAACATTCTTATTTCTATAAAATTACAATTTATTTATCGTACTAACTCGTATCGTACTTACACGTATGTGTGCGTAGGTGGGTGGGTGTGTATTTATTCTATTGAATAAACACAACTTACCAATTTACAAATTCATAGAGTAGAGTTTCTTAACAATGGATTCATATTGTAGTCTCACACATAAAATCCATTGGTTAAACAGGTATGTGTTATGTTTATAACTTAGGTAATCTATACTTTTTGAATAACACCTTTATTTTATGGCCAAGTGCATTCCTGTAAAACCAGTTTATAAATATTCAAAATAAAAATTACCTTTATATGAATAAATCACATTTGATCTCTAATCTTACCCTCAGTTACTCCCTAGTTACGTATGTCATTTCCAGGTGAATTCAGCCTCCAGTAGTCCTACATATTAAATATTCGTTCGTTATTATTGTAACATGACATACATTCGAAAGTATTAACAATTAAATACTTCGATGTAATAATTATAGTATTATATAACTACGAACGAATCGTGCCATTTCGACTATATTTATATAAGATGCCAAGGGATTATATTTAAAAAATATATACAACAAATTAAACAATTCACGTCAGGGGCCAGGGCCAATAAAATAGTGACGGTTAACGGCAGGGACAACTGACAAGATAATAGATTTAATAATTTATAGGTAAAATCGGCGGATGGAAATGTAGATCAACTCTATCGTCCAAAAACAAAATGTTTAAACTGCCTAATGCGTCATTTTATAAACTGAATTTAAATAAGAACATAGCTTGTTTTTTTATTAAAAACAAAATCACCTCATATGAGATATTACTTAAATCTCAAAGTCAAGTCTCGATATCTAGGGTCAAATTTCGAAATGACGAATTTAGATGTGAATTGCTCTAACGAATAATAATTAGGTTGAGCATTTTATATTTTAAGGTAAAATTTTCGTATCTTGTTGTCACATTACATCCTTGCTTACATACATCGTTCTTGTAATACGACATACTGCTCGAGAATTGGAGTACTGCTCCGTACTACCCTTGTACCGCAATATTCAACTTTGCACAAACAAACAAACACAATATAAATTATTCCCAAATTGATCATCCCTGAGATGGGTATCCATCTCAATGTTTTCATCACAGCTTTGCAATCCACTTAGCAATTTCATTTTAGTAGCTAAACACTCATATATGTCTAAATAAACAATAAAATAAATTCAGATCATTTTTTGGGAAGAGGATATTTCTATAATTAATTAGTTGTAACCAAACAAGAAACTAATTTGAACTGTTTTCCATTAATAAAAATATGAATTGAGACAAAGGTTTCAAAACAAAATAAAACGACTAGTTTTGCTAAAAATAGGTATAATCTTTCAGATGTCAAATCATATTACAATATAAACAGGCATTAGAGGATACAGGTACAGAGCGATTTAGTAATTAAATGGGTAGAAAGCGTTGTGAATACTTTTTTTGCAACTTGAATATTATTCCAAATAAATTATTTTCGGAAATTGAGTTCGTCAGCTGTTTTAAACACGTTAGTAATTAGATTTATGTTGTTGGTTCGGTTGGCTCAGTTGATGTAAAATAATTAAAATTAAAAAAAAATATATTTTATTTTCGACTTAAACAAGGTTAGGTGTATTTAAACGCAATCTAAAATATATTTTTTATCACTATTTTGTTTTGGCACATGGTAATTAACATGGAAGAACCAGGAAATGAGAACTCATTTAAATGCCCGAAAACACCGTTGTGAACGCAACTCAGATCCTAAGATTCTACACCTGATGTATTAACATGCGTCGCAAAGCAAAAGAATACGCTGACCGAGAATAACTCAACGCAAATTGAATTCAGTATTGCAGTTAACATTACAAAAAAAAAAATATTAGGATTTTACATAGAAACTATGATTTCAGAGAAGTTTGTTTGATTATTTTATTTATTACATATAGCATTTTATGTTTACATCTTGTACTCTGCGGACTGTACACCTTTTAGTAAACTAATTCGGTTCAACGTCACATAGTAATGAGACAAATTGAATCTCAGTAGTCAGGGCGTGAACAAAACAGCGGAACTTCTGAGACTAAAGTACAGAAGTGAACTTTAATTTCACTTAATGACAACTTGTGTTATAACTTTAATCTACATGACTTATAACAATTCAGTGCCGCCGTAAATAATAAACCGTTCTAGATGACATCACGCCGCTTAATTTATCAGGTTTTAAGCACACTCTCTCAATTTAGGCGGAACGACGAATTGTTACTCAGTTAGTTCTTAAATTACCAAAGTATATTTTCAATGTCACAGTCATATCAATCATTATGATTGTAATAAAACCATTTAAAATTGTTAATAATAATTAATCACGTGAATTTGTTAACTGGCTTGCATTCATAAATCCAGCTAATTATATAATTCGCCGCTGACACGTGTTGGGCAAAAATTATCCAACCCAAATAAACACAATATATAAATATCATTAAAATGCATAATATTATGTAACTGGGTTACTGTTATTATAAAATAGTTTTTCGTCGTGTCATAAAGTTTGTCAATTTATTAATTTTTAACAATATTTATTAGTATTGAGGGGTTGAATATTTGTACACAGCACGTCCAATTGTCTTTATATTATATCAGTTTCATATAAAACACAATAGCTATCAATACCTAATTTATAAATGTAAACAAAAAAAAATGCATTTATCAATGCATATAAGTTGTAAAAAATATTACGCTATTTCAAACGAAACGTTAACACAACTATACAAAATACACAATACATTGAAACAATAATTATTTCGAAACAAGAACACTGCCCAAACCACTTTTATGTATATTTATATTGATATGAACCTCAGCAAAACCGAATAGAATCCCTTTTCATAAATATGAAGAAAATCTTAGTATTTCTATTTTAAAAAATCACCGCAATATTTTCGTCATTGCTAAGGAATGTACTACTTAAGAGAGAGAGTATAAAAATATATTCATATACTAATTAAAATATAATTACTATAAAAGTAATAACAGATCGAATTATGAAATGAATTTATTAACAAACGAAAAGCAGCGTCATTTTTACGATGTGAGTAATTCTAAGGCGATGCTGCGGCTTGTGAGCCAGGAGTTGGCTATTTTTTATTGAACGTAAATAATCTTTATTTTCATATAAACTACGAAGTATTATCATAGAAACGTATAATCTAAGACGATTAATCAGGTACCCGGCTTCAGAATCTACGATCGAGATATAAAATAGCCAACCCGTTTAGTGTGATAGCAGTGGGAGCACCGATCGTCCAAACTCGTTAGTACGGAGAAAGTCTTTTCGAAACATTGTCAATTATAATTAAAATAAATCTAACACATTTGAGCTTATTCTAGTTTTGGCCCTTACAACTATTGGCTATTACTATCGATATATTCGTAAGGTTAAAAAACTTGTATATCTAGAGTAAGTTCATGTTCACCTCGTGTTTTAGCCTTAGCTTCATAGTACTTTCCGCTACTGGTGACGCTGGTAGAATGGCGGAGGGTACCTCGTCGCAGTGTACGAGTGGCAAGAGGGCGCGGGGGGAGGTGCGGGCGCAGAGGGCGGCGCCGGCGCGGGGGGAGGCGGCGCTCGCGTCAGCTGGCTGGTGGCGACCGCACCTCCTGCGAAAATATCTCTCCGTTAGCATATAAAAGCTCCGTGAGCCGAGAGAAGGGTACTTATCTGTTTACACTTACCCGTAGGTGGAACGGGAAATGGCGGAGGATAATACAGCCTAGACGGCGGCGCCGGATAGTGGTGGTAGGGCGGCGGCGGGGGAGGAGCTACTTGCGGCGGCGGAGGCGCCATTCGGTTCACTTGTGTCTCCCGACTCTGCCCGTTTGAGAAGCGTTGTAGGCCATTCGTGCTGGTACTGGTAGTCAATGTACTGCATCTCGGTATAGTTCCGGACACTTCGGTCGCTTGGACACGTTCAGGAGCGTTTGCTAGAGGACAATAAACAGCATTTGAGATTTCGGGCAATTCAAAAAAGTAATTCATCCAAACGATGAAACATAGAAAAAGAATACGGGATTGATGAGATCTTCTAGCAGCGGCTAGGAACTAATTTATTGGAAATAAAAATTTTAACACATTTTGTATAATATTATGAAAGCAATAAGCAAAAGTCAAATAAAATACTTACACTGTCTAAGGATTTCCATAAACGTTTGTAAGACATCTGGAGATGAAAGTCCGACAGAATTTGTCCTCCTGGACAAACTTTGCAGTAAGGACTCATCTAGACGCAGAGTAGACGAAGGAACCTAAAATAGATAAAAATATACATATACATGATATTGGTTAAATATGAACACATTTTTTAAATATATTTACTTACTGCGTCAACCCTTGAGTTTTCTAGAACATACTCCATTAATTGCAGTAAAAACTGTTTCGGTACACTAGATGTCCCCTAAAAAATTATGTATTTTTAGTAAAGAAATTTCAAAAAAACTTATTCATTTCAAATAAATAAAACACAGAAATATCCGTTTGACTAGTTTTAGTTTCTGTTATTAATTAGGAACCGTATGTTAACTGCCACATAGAAAATTAAACTTACAGAAACAAACGGTGTTTGGTTCAGCTGTGTTAGAACGTCGTGAACTTGGAGTTGTGGTACACCCTGGAAGAATGAATGTCGTTTTAAGTTTATTTTCGTGTAAATTTCATATTATATGAATATAAAAATGTAGAACTACTTAAGTAAAATAAGCAACGGTGACAGAATTGCCAATTTTACAAAATTACGAAATTCTTTAGTAAAAACTTATAACACAATATGCATTCAAAATTGATTATTGTTTAATGTTTAGCAAAATCATTATGTTAATAAGTGCAGGTTAGAATAATGTTACTTTAAATATATTTACTTCAACATATTCTTCGATGAGTCTGAAGAGATCATTACTAACTAATGACCGCAACAATTCTTTACGATTTTGGTATTCCTCCAACTTCTTTTTGTAGATCAAGGTATTATATTCCTCTTCACTACACAACTTGTCCATTTCTTGTTTACAACTTTCCACTCTGAAATTACGTTTCATTTGTTTATTCAATCGCAATTAATATATTACTTTGATATATACATGAAGTATTATAAATATGTTGAAAGTATTCATAGTTGTTATATTTCTTGAATTGTTCTCCCGATATTTGGCACCTTAATGCATTAAACATTGAAATCGCCGCGCAACACCGCCCAATTGAAGAACTGGCAGAGGTTGTGTTATAGACATTATAAAACCCTTTTCCTAAATGTTTACCTGCTTAAGGTATAGTGATAGAGACAGACTATTAATAAACTTACATACTTTAATGATATTAACACTTGTAAATATCCGTTTTTATAAACGCATAATATTTATAATTGATGTGTCATGACATGATGACCATTTTCATTGTTTTTAATATTTCCTGTAATAACTTTGCCAACACTCAAAGACCGACTGGAAGACCAGTATATTGAAAATCGGATAAACATATATTCATAATAATATGAATTTAAATTTATTTAAGTAACCTTTCATATTTATTTGTATTAGGAATAGCTAATTTAAGTCGGCCTGTTTAAGACGTAGTGGATTTGGTCGGAGTAGTTTTGAATTTTGTATTTGTCTTCAATATGAATAGATAAATTTACTAATGTAATTTACAAATAAAAGTATGACAGCACTGTATATTATTTTATTTGAAGGAGAACTTTAGACAATTAATTAAGGCAGCTTATGTACTTCTAATAACATAATAAAATATATTAGAGGTGTTGGTGTGTAGTTGTCAGTAAAATTGTTTTAAAATATTTGTGTTTTTTTAAGTGAGAACATATTGATAGATGTATGACGTATGATCTTTTTCGCACAGCCTTCAAGATATTTAAAAACCCGTGCAACGTACGCGAGTGTAATCGTGTAGATTCGATTAGTATTCTCATTGTTGAGTGCTCATATGTAACATCGATAGCTGAAGCAGATTAAGGTGAAATTTCGAAAATGTTTATTTCTAAAAATTCGCTTGATTTGTGTCGCGCATTGCATATAAATAAATACTCCCGCAAATAAATTCACATCAAATTATTACAGTACATCCAGACAAAGCTACTAAACTAAATGCGACCTGAAGTCCAGTACAGACAATGTTTAAATATTTCGATGTTTCCAAACCTGATATCCCGCTGCACGCACTGATCGCAGTGAGCATCCGCGACTTTCGCCTCTTCCACCTTCCTTTTCTTCGGTTGGGCTGAGAACAAAATCATTGATCGCCAAGCCATAGACAACAGATGTCATAATTGATGACAAAAATAAGCACAGTTTATAATTGTATCCATAGAGAATATTTTCCACCCGAGTATTGCTTATACTTTCAATTTAAATTGACTGAAGTCACTGCAATCCGAAAGGTTTCTTTTCCGAAAGGAGTCTTAGTCAGGATTGTTATCATTTAAATAGTTCAACATCTTAAACAATAGACAATAACCTTTTTCTCATGAATAGACTGCAATATATTTATGAATTCATAATTTAATAATAATAATAATTTTTTGTAGTGTAACAGCAAAAACAATAATTTATCACTTGTAAATATAATATGAGAATGAATTATAGTCTAATCGCAGACAAGAGCAATAAATACTTTATACTTTATTGTACACCACAAAGACAAAATAAATAAATACAACATGGATACAGCCTAAATAACAGAGGCGTACAATTTTGTCGATCTTATCGCTACATAGCGGTCTCTTCCAGTCAAGCAACTATCAATACTATCAAAACTGTAAATAGCTATGGATTAAGATTTACAATGCGACAGAGGGAAAGAATATTAAATGTATACAAGTTAACTGTTCCCAAAATACTTTAATTTCTTACAAAAATTAGTATAACTACTTTTGGTAATTAATAATATAGTATTTGTAATCATAATATAGAATTTCGCTTGTTTACCTGCTGCTACTAAAACTACAAATAAGTATAAACAGATAAAACCCTACAACTAACTAAATTTATCATAAAGAATAAGAATGTTAATTTGCTTTTGATTAGTTCAAATTAAAATGAGTATTAACTATGGAAAAAATTATAACAATGTAAAGTAACAAATATATATTAAATATAGATTAAAATTTTAAGTTAAGATTAAATAAAAATTATAATCAAATAACAAGTAAAGTTGGTTACTATTGTCATTACTGAATATTTCATTATGAATTCATAAATAAATAAAATAATTACAATTGACTATTGTGGATAAACAAAAAAAAAAAAGATTTTTCTAAATATAAAATAATTTTAAAGGCAAAAATGCAAGCTTATAAACCAAACTAATTTTGAAAATTATATAACTTGTATGTAAATAATTTATTTACCTTTTGTATTCATGAAATCTTTAAAGGTCTTGTAAGTAATAGCAATTGCGGTTAAATTTTATAACAATTTTCTTAGTTAAATTAACTTTAGTGTGCCTACACAATTCATTAAAATTTGTATTTGCAAACTATAGAACTTAAATTTCTTAGAGAATATGATAGTTAATGTTCGCTAAGGCTTGAGTTTCTTATCAGCTTATTTCTTAATTCATATTTTTTTTATATCGCTAAGCATATCGGTGAGATTATGCAGATATAATCAAATTAAGTCATTACACCTATGTTTTAAAAATTTCATAATAAACACTGAAGAATAAATTGAATTCAAATGCCTTACCATCAAAATTAGTAGGAGATGGTCTTTTTATTACATTCTTTTTTGTAGGAGCATGGCTGGGTATCGGTGGTGGTGGTCTGCTTGCGTCAAACCTGTAAATGGAAAATAATATTATTCGACTTAGACAGTCAGTCTATATTTTCTAAAAATGATCTTTGGAGAACATTTCACAAATACTCAATAGCTGCTGGGTTACTAAGACTTCATATTGAAAGGTCTTTATTAAAAGCATGGCAAATGTATTATTAACTTACATTAGAAGCATAGGTGGTGGCGGTGTATTCATAGCATATGCCGGAGTATTAACCTGCACTGCTGGTGGTGCTGGAAATAATGTTTATTTTCAATATTCTGTGTTAAAGTAAACATATAATTTGTTGTTTTATATTGTATCTCGAAAGAAAGTACCTTGGAACACAGTTGCATGCTGTTGAATGGGCACCGCAGTTGACACAGGTGGCGGTGGCGGCGGAGGCGGCAATTGTTGCATAGGCAGCATAGGAGGTGCCTGTCTGGCTGTTGGAAGAGGTGCTGGAGCTACGGGTGTTGGAGCAACTACTGGAGCGGGGGCAGGTGGAGGTGGCGGAGGTGGCGGAGGCCCAACGAAGGACTCCTGTATGAAAAGAGCTATTTGCGGTATAGTTTCAGCTGCAGCAGCCGACATATTTGAATGTCTTTCTGCAAGAACACGAGGAAGCTGCCCCGTGGCAAAGAATAAACTTTCTTCTTCTTTCGTTGTATGTAGATATGTGCAATGTTCTCTAGTACAGCCGGGAGGATTCTGATAGTCGTGACAAAATTTTAAGATTTTCTTCATTTCCTCGAAGTCAAGTTCGTGACGAAATTTGCATTGGGTATTTTTATTGCAGCTGCCCCAAACAAAATTGCGGCATATTTCCATTTTATCATTAGTAGAAGTGGGTACATTTTCATTGTTCACTTCGTGGTCTAGCGAAGTCGGTGGCTGCCCTGGAAGAGGTGGCTGGCGGCCATTTTGCTCGTTTTTATTGCTCATTAACTGCAACAAAATAACAAAACATTAATAATAGGTAAAAAGTTTAAATATTTATAAATTCAATATATATACACTTACAATCGTCGTATTCACTCAATTGTCTATAATTATTTTAACAAATATTATATTTTAATAACAGAACAGCTTAGAACTTTTGAATCAAACTGTGTCAATTTTTTTTTGGGATGCAAGATTCAATTAAATATTTATTTAAAATATGTCACAGAAAGAGACCAGCCATGTTGATATAGTTTGACTCAAAAGTATAAGAAATAAGAATGACAGACAAGTAGCAACTTCAGTTTTCAATCTTCAACATCAACATTCAACTCTACTATCTCTGCTCAGAAGTAAAAGCTTAAGCTTAGTGTTGCCAACCTTCCACATTATATCTCGAAAAGTAATCTTAAAAATCTTTAAATCTGTTTTAACTTTTCATAATATACAAACACTTTTTGACAAAAGTTATTATAATTTTTGAAAATAATATTCTAAATTAATAATTTCATTTTTATTTTAAAAATTATGGTAAAATTAATTTTAGTTGGTATTTTGTTGACAGCACTAACATTGCTCTATTACAAATAAATATTTTTTATTGCTTAAAAATTAACGTTTATATATTTTCCAAATAGGGTAACTTTTCAATAACTACCTCCCACAAATTTAAATATTATTACAGCACCCATGACTTAGCTTTTTTATTTCGTAAATTATAATGATTATAAGCTAAATTATATTTTTATATATATTTATTATTATTGATTAACAGTTAAATAAATAATAATAATAATAATTATTATTATTATACCTCCAATGGTTACAGAGGATCGAAATTGCAATTGAACGGGAAAATACTGCCTGCATTTTTGCTACAATTTCATGAGGTCATGATTTGTACAGTAGCTATTTGTAATATTAATTTGTATATTAAGGTTTCAATGTAAATAGATCTTTAATTGAACATAACAGTTGATATTATGAAAATTCTTAGTCCTAAAAAATTACAATTTATTTATCGTACTTACTCTTATTTTTATTTAAATCAGAGGTAAAAAAATGTTTTGTTATTGTAATGAGAGTAGTGTATATTAATTGTATACTTAAAATTGGTTTTTAATTTAAACTTTATTAGTAGTCATTAATAATCCAACATTGACAAGTCAGTTATAGTTTACGGCCTACCCGTTAGTAAAATTTTCCTAATTTTCGATAATCGAGTTGTGTCTATTTTATGGAAATCCATCTCATATCCCAATTCAATATCCAACATTATATCATAAAGCTCTACTTTTATTAAAATATACTTTTATTTGAGTTATTATATTTAAAAAAAGCCGCTAAATGTATTTCCGGTTATTTTATGCTAAATATGTTCCACATTGATTAAAACAAATTATCCCGCGTTGAAATTCTAATCTACATCATCTTTTTTTATGTCTTAGGTGGCTAAGGTGCAGGAGGCTCACCATGAGGTGAGTGGTTCGGAATATCCGTTTCCTTGGAGAATGTTGGGCTTTATACGATCGAAATTTCCTGAGTAACATTTTTATGAAAATTATGCTTTAGAATATAAGTTAAGTCCAATTACTTTAGCCCGTCTGGTGGAGGTTTTGGTCGATGGAAAGTGTCTGGCAGTTTTAAAAATCAACTATTAGAATTATTAAAGTAAGTTAGTCCTTTATTATTTACCTTTCTCACCTGGTAAATGGGTCGTATAACCAACTCAGCAAGTATGCTGGCATTCAATGTACATACGAGCACTATTGGATCCCACATTTTATCTTCTAGAAAATAAGGTATTTCTGGCACTCGGTGATAGTGTCCAGGATGTCAATTTTTCAGTGGCAGCAAAAAAATCAGGTTAATGAGTCAAATATTCTTTGCGGTATCGACAATCCTTTGATTAGGTATAGTACGACACAACTTAGATGAAACATCGGAAAATTCGTAAAACCGATCACATCCGAATAAGGTACGTCTTCAAAATCATCAATATTTATTTATTTATGTGAAAATTATCTTTACGCAAACAGATACTAGATTACATGAACTTGATAGCAAAATAAATCACATAAGTATTTAGTATAGTCACATAATTAGAACCTTTATTATTATCTATTTATTTGTTTTTAACTGGCTTAAAAAGTGAGGTTATTTAGATTAGATTTGAAGGATAGAAGATCAAGTAAATATGATACGGCTTTTGCGACAAAACACCTGATATTATAAAACCATTTTATTCTTATTCGAATAGTGACACATCCAAACTTAAATCCTCATTCTCAATAGCTCCACTATAATAGTCGAACGATTCTCGCTATTTGATGACGACTCATTAAATAGTTCTTTGATTTTCGTTAAATAAGTCGAGGAATTTTTAGAACTAACGTGACCTACAGCCGAGATGGCCCAGTGGTTAGGATGAGTGCATCTTAACCGATGATTTCGGGTTCAAACCCAGGCAAGCACCATGCATGTGCTTAATTTGTGTTTATAATTCATCTCTTGAAACCTGCATGTGTCTAATTTCAATGAAATTCTGCCACATGTGTATTCCACCAGCTCGCATTGGAGCAGCGTGGTGGAATATGCTCCAAACCTTCTCCTCAAAGGGAGAGGAGGCCTTAGCCCAGCAGTGGGAAATTTACAGGCTGCTAATGATGATGATGACTTTTAAGTTGGGCCTAAATATTCTCGATTGGGTTAAAATCAGGGTGATAAGGAGGTAGCTGTAAAACAGAATGACCATATTTCGCCATTATTTGATTAATTGAGTATTTAATATTTTCTGCTTTGTGGCGTGTAATGATTTCATACAATTCTGGTTTCAATAGATTGAGTGCAAAAGGAAAATTTTGTAGATAAAAGCCATTATTGGACGGTGTGTTTTAGAGAGCTGAAATTTAGTGCATTGTCTATTCGTGTGTTATGATGAGAAGCGTTATCTATGACTACGACTTTTTTTTTATTGACGTAGTTTCAGAACGAGCTGAATTTTTTGTCGCAAGCCTACTTTTTTCGGTAAGATCCTTCTAATGACATCATAATCAAAACTATAAAATGCTCGATGTACCTACTTTTTTTTTCGGGGCTTTTTAGGTGAATTAAAAGTTAAGTAAAGTGAATTATTCCGTTTCAATTAAGTCATATTGAAAAAAATACCAACAAATAAATAATAATTACTTTACCATTAAATTGCCACGCAGTGTACGAAATGTATCATGTTGATTCTGGCGCTGGTATGGGCTCTCGCTCTGTGTTTGTGACTCTATGTGTCGTTGTGTATTTGTAAGCGTATTCCACACTTCTCTAACCAAGTTTGCTGACGTTACTATTCTGCTTTGTAATTTTAATTAGAAATCTTGGTAGCTTTAATTGTTTATATTTCTTTTCTTTATGATAATGATTGATTAGTTAAACAGGTTTAAAAATATATAACTAATTTCTTATTCTAAGGACATTGGTTATTATAAATTCTTTTCTATTTTAATTTCTAATTATTAAAGTTTATTATTTATTACATTCTATTGCCCTTGTAATATTACCCTTATCCTTAGAGATAATCAAGGTTATTATTTTAATTAAGTTTCAGTCTTACTTAAAATACTACTACCACTACGAATGACCGAGTGTGATGTCTAATATTTTTAAAAATATTATTTTATAAGTAAATGAAATGCATGTTACTTGATTAATAGTAACTTACGTTGATTACGCTACATTGTGTAGTTACTTTCTACTTCGACAGTAGTCATTAAATTTGAGTACTGGAAGTAGTAGAGGAGTTTGAGTCAAAATTATCGCAAGAAATTTTATATTCGTTGCGAGTTCAAAAATTTCAATAACGTTTGAGAAGGGCCTGGCGTCGAAAATTCGCTTCAAACCTATAAGGTTTTGCATCGGGAACAACGTTAGCGTCATCTAAAATACTCCTAGCGCCACCTAGTCTTCCGTAGCAAAACGAAAGCTTTGAGGTGAAAGTTTATTGTAAATGATTTAAAAAAAATATTTAAATGACATATAATTCATAAAAAAATACTATTTTTGTTCTAAAAAAATAGCTCCATTGAAATGAAAACAAAGCTATTTAGTTTTTTATAGTCCTTAAGCAAGTAATATACTATTCAAAGTACTAAAGCATAAAAAGTTGATTGAATTACAATGACTAACGAAAAAACGACCAAATTACGATTTTTATAACAACTATTTATATTTTATTCTAACTTTACTGCTCTCTGGAATTAATAAGTTTATATTTTAAGATACAATATGTATCGAGTCACAGATTTCCTATATAATTCGCACGATAATTTTGTAAATTGAAAATTTTATAGATTTCATCAATTTAAAACTTAAAAAAAACAACCCTTAAGAAACAAAAATAATGAAAATGCACCTGATTAAAATATGTATATTGATTCTGATATAACTGGGACACCAAGGATTAAAGTTGTAGACAAGCGGATATGTTGCAGTGCTACGCTCGCTACTTAATTTTTCGTAGCACGCACCGCACGCACCTTCGTAGTAGTAGTTTATTTTGTATGATATATTTTGCTGGTTAGATAATCGATAAAATTTTAAATTGTTACATACATAAATGCAAGGTAATGCTAATGTTAGTATTAAAAAATGAGCCCTTGTTATGTAATTTCAATAAACAAACCAATCGTATTTTAATTAACAGGTATTTTCGTCGTCTTTAGAAAACTATAATAATATTCTATTTGTTTTTTGCTTAAATCCTATTGACTCTTTCTTGTTGATTTAAAATCATATAATTGTTAAAACTGAAAATACATCTTGTATACACGTTCAAAAATTATGTACGCGTTTGTCATATTTCATATTTTTTATCTTTAAAAAACAATACAAATAACTTAAAAAGTAAAGTCTCAGCCACTAAATTTCCCACGGCCGGCCCAAGGCCTCCACTCCTTTTTGAGGAGAAGGTTTGGAGTTTATTCCAACTCGTTGCTCCAATGCGGGTTGTTGTGTGTACGTAGCGTTCGCCACATTCGTCACATGTTTCCTCGCGATTTTTTCGTTCACCGCCGACCATGAGATGATAAACACGCACAATCAAGCATATGAAAATTAAATGTTCCTTACCTGGGTTCGAATTCTTGATTTATTTTTATTAACTATTTCGACCTTTTACCCGTCACACTTTCAGTGTTGACGATTAATAATATTAATTACCTTAATCAGCTCACTAATTTATAACTAACTTCGTTTTTTTTTTGTTAAAACTGAATTGTTCTTTTCAATTTAAAGTGAATTATCTTCGTTTAATCTTCACTTATAAATAAACTTTATTTGTTTTGAGCAAATATTTTATAATTATTTAAATCAATTATTGAGCCCCATAGCGCGTTTAGGAGCTTCTGGCTTTGCTCTTCATATAAACACTTTAGGTGTCGGAGTTGGAGTTGGTGTGCTAGAATACTAACCCAAGGATGTCGAGTTTTTAAAATGGGCTAATATTTCTTTCAGTTCCCATGTTTATAGGCAGTGTTGACAATTTACCATTAGTTAGTCCATTTGTCGGGTCACCAATCTATCTTATAAAAAGCAGGACCAGTGCTAGTCGGACACCTCTGTCCTGGTGGAACAGAACCCTCGTTCTGTTCCACTACATAATACTGGAAAATTTACCAGATTTTGTTAAGATTTAGATTTTTCATAGAAACAGACATTGATGAAACAACTAATTTACGGTTTTTTTTATTTTTCCTATACGTATCCCTACAAGTTATTGCTTCTTACCAAACTTAATGATTCTAGGTCAACAGTAAGTACCCTATTATATTATTTTGGTTCCCCAAATGTGACGTAAACAGCCATGACCTTTTGATTGCGTTGACATAGAGGTTTGATTTTTTCACAGCTTTAATGGACCGCAGAATTAAAAATTTCATATTCATTTCAACTTATTCCTGAGAAAAACGGTCTTGACAGACTGACAGACGGACGACGAAGTGATCTTATAAGGATTCCTTTTTTTCCTTTAGAGGAATGGAATCCAAAATAAAATTGACATCTATATAAGTGTAAAATACTAAAACTTCGTAAAGTTTTTACTTTCAGTATACAACTTGGTTAATCATCTATTTTATTGCTCTCCTTTATTTTTCTCCAGGAACTGTTCTCTCCACCAACAAGATCACAATTCAAATTTATACTGATAGCCATTAAAACCTCGCTCCTCTCCTCCCTTTGCCTCACCTCACCGCAACATTCCACTTATAAACTCATTTCTATTCACTTCATAACATCATCGTTACAAAAAATATTTTTTACGCGATTGTATCAGATTCTTAAGTAAGTCATTCACTGAAAAATAACTGATTTGGCGCAAGTGTCATAAAATGCGAATAATTAGAACACTGTAATAAATTATAAAATCTTTATGACGATTTCAGTAATAGTTACTTGCTTTAATTTTGTAATTTAATTTACAATAAGTATATCTAAGTCAATGAAAGTTATCAATATAATGGTAATTTCTTTATTATGGCCGCCGCATTGCGTCATATTTTTTCTCTCTCGACATCGAACTCGAACCATCTGTGCCGATCTACCGCAGCCAATTTGGCTATGCCTGATGCTATTGTCCAAATACACACACATTTTTATAATTCAGTCGTTAACCAAATTATTTGACAAAAATATATCGAATAAAATTTAATTTGACTTTTTTAAAATAATATTTTTATAGTGAACAATAACTGATGTGTGAATTTCAATATTTAGATATTATACGATGCATGGGAGAAATGACAGGTATGTATTGGGCTCCATCCAAAGCATTTCACGGTGGAGAGCACGAAACGCTTTTGTAAAACCTAAAATATTACGATGTTAATGGTAATGCACTTGATCTCACTGCTTCATAATTGAATCAAAGAATTCAAAATGTATCTATTGGATAAATTAATCTGGATCTGTTGTACTAAGAATGGGTGCTCCACAAGGATCAATTTACGATCCATTTTTATTTTTGTTATATATAAATGACTTCCTTTTTATGTTAAAGCTGTTTCTGATGATAGTGCTGATGATACCATATTACTTTTTAAAGTTATCAGGAAAGAAGCTTTTTTATGTCATAGGTTGGCGCTCGTGCATATGGGCCACTTGATGGGAAGTGGTTGCCACCGTCTATAGACAATGGTGCTGTGAGAAATGTTAACCATTCCTTACATCGCAAATGCGCCACCAACCTTGGGTACTGAGATGTTATGTCCCTTGTGAATTTAGAAGTTAATTTTGAAATTAAAGAAGATAATTTTGACAATGTAAACAATGCATTATCACTGATAGGAAGTTAGTTTACAAAAAATAATTTTGTTCTCAATCCAAAATAGACAAAATGAGTATTGTTTGCCTAATAAATACGCAATGCCTAATAAGTACGCAAAATTTTAAGCTAACTTTAAACAATAATGATTTAAATGTAACTGATACAGTAATTTTAGGAATCACTTCAGACTCCGTAACTTCAGTAGAATCGTGATTTATTGTCTCTGACTATACATCCTTTCTAAGGCACGGTATTCGTTTTTATAAAAAGATTACACACTTATTTTCAACTTGTCCTATTACTACATTTAGCGGGCAGGTGCGACTTGGTGAGTGAATAGATCTATACCGATAAATATGGGATTATTTTAAGTATCTATGTGTGCGTGTTTTTAATCCATCGTTAATGGAATTCGACAACATTAAAACAACTTATTATAATAGCAAATATATTATAACTAATAATATTAGGTACATGTGTACAAATTTTACCAAATCTTCACAAGCAATGTATCAAAAGGTTTTCAACTTAATAAAATAGACATATTATACAAAAATAAGACAGGAAAATGAACTTTTATTTTTTCTGTAGATTATAACATTTATGATGCTTAGGGCGGCTTCTGTAATAACTGAAAATTTCAATACGTTGTAAACTATAAAATGTCACATAATTGTATATAAAGTTATAAGGTAGTTACCAAATCGCAAATAATATTTACTTGGTATTACTAAATTTTGCAGTCAAAAGAATTTATGACAAAACATGTGCCATTCCTAAGCAATCCACAAAATAATGGTTATAATAACCTTTATGAAACATTTATTTAATTTTTAAGTTAAGTGTGTTATTTAAACATTTGATTTTTACAAAAAGTTTTTTTTTTTACAAAATTGGTACGAAAAAAATTGCAATTTAAAAAAAAAATATCTATATAATAATATTATATAGATATATAATAATATGACGTAAGTTCAATTATAAATATATGCCCCGTTAAATCGGAACGAAGAGAAGAAAGATTATAAAATCAGTTCAACTGTCATCTTGTTTATAGCTTATTTTTCAATTTATAGTTATACATATTTATTTACACCTTAATTTTATTCTACAATCTAAAATTATAAAGCTAATTAACGAAAATTTAATGTATCAAGTTATGAATAATAAATTAATGAATTAGGGCTGTGTGGCACGACGTTTAAGATATTATGAATACAATCTGTTATATACAAAAAGTCGATATAATCAATAATGACGAAGGCAATGCCGTGACGGGAGGGAGATGATTTTAAGGGAATTATTTACAGAAATAACATTAGGAGAACGGAATTATATACCGAATTGAGCGATGAGCCGCCTTCTGTTTTTTTTGGGTCATTACGTGGATTCAGTACTCATCTTTGTAACGCGAGGCTTACAACCGATATGATTAAAAATGTAACAGTTTCATAGCATAATAAAAACCACAACATTAATATCAAGAACAAATAATTGAATATACACTTCAATACTTTTTTTTTGTTAAAATCTTCGGTTTGATGTTACTAGTAATCGTTGCGATACATTTTACCACGGCTAATTAAAACTTTTACACGCGATTAGAATGTTGTTATCGTTGATTTTTAACAAACAGTCGGTTAGACAGGTCCAGAATCCACGTAACAATTGAACAGAGACATAATAAAATAAAATCGCGGGAATTTGTCCAGGGCTTCATGTGTTGGGTTGTAAGCCTTTGGGTTTGATCATCATAGACGCTCGCTTGAGAGTGTAGTCCCAACCTCGCCAGCGGAACCACACAATACCTGTAAGGGAAGACAAATAACAGTTATTGATTATTACTTGCTTGTCTTATTTTGTTCTCTTTTTAGATAATATACAGTGACGAGTAACTCATTAGAGCACCATTGAGTTCAAAACCATTGACTCTTTTATTATACCTATATTAAACAACAAATATATAAAAAAGCTAATTTGTTTTAACAGAACAACATCTCTGATCTGATCTGATATCTTGACGCGAAATCTAAGGAATACTTCTCGTAGTTGTATTTGTGTGCATGATCTGCATTGATGCGCGCATTCGAAACATCTGATCGCTGATACTCTCTGATTTTTCTGCCTCACAGAGTCATACTTAATGTATTTAATTGTCTCATTTATCGTTAGTCATATATTCTCAGCTACGACAACAAGGAGTAACGTCTAGTGGTGTTAGTGTGTAGCGCTACGTGTTCACGAGAAGCTATTGAATCATAAGGAACATCATCACTACGCTACAGTTGTCCAGAGCTTTATTGGTAGTGGCTTCGTGGGTAATTGCGCAATAATTAATTTTGACCACTTCGCTTGCCACAATATAAACTCCGCTTCAAAATTTAGGGCTGTAAAAGTAGACCGTTCTATGCAGGTCACAAATGCTGGCTTTAAACTTCTGTGGCATCAGTAATGATAGCGACCCCAAAACTGACTTGTGAGTAGCGAAAAGTTCTTTTAAATGATTAATAATATGGTCAGTAATCGAGATGAATGAAGCGCGTTTCTAATAATTCTCGGGAGTGTCAGCGGCTACGTTATTTGGCGGTGTTGGCGCCCCACTCTCCGCGCAGAACACATAGCTGTTTAGTTGCTTTGCTTGATTCTCTGTTTAGTTATAAAGAAATAAAGAATGTGCTGCAGCAGTAATTACAACGTCGACTTGATCAAATGCTGTTGCGAGATCCCAAACCTTGTAAATATTTACAAAATGTGATTATTATTGAAAAAAACATCAATCAAATTGTTGGCTATGTTTAAATTGATAAGAAAATCTTCAAATTAAATCATATTTTCTATACTCTCGCTTTATCATATGTTTAATCTTTTCAAAGCATGCGCTACGGGAAAAATAATTTCATCAAAACGCATTACACCGTTGTGTCTTTTAATCCATCGAGTTTCGCACATTGCTATTAATATCTTGTGTTAAGAATTTGGCATAAGACTTTTGATTGATTCTGTCAGCACAGTCGACCGTAGTGCAAATGCGCCTATGCCCTTAAATAGTCTCCGCATTTTGCAAATTAAGTTAATGAGCATTACAATGCATGCAAATGGCTCGTGGAAATTTTCTTTTATTAAAGTTTGAGCACCATTGAAATCTCCATTCATCGATGATGGACCATAGTAGCCTTTACTAAAACAACTTGTTGTAGCTATACCATTGAATTTCAACCGATTAATTGGGCATGGTGTGATGCCTTCTCCCGTAAGATCAGAAATAAGGAAAAATTGTTCAGTTCTAGAAATGTCTATTGTTTCGTCAATCAGTACTGAAACAACTGACTTTCCCCGAACTGGATATTTTGATATTTATAATTTCATTTTGCACAGATGGCACTAAATATACCGTCATTCATTAATTTTTTGGTCCAAAATAAGTATGGCATGAGAATGGATGGAAAGAAAAAAGTTTAATGATACATTTTATTTATCCAAGTGTATCATAAATCCGAATAAGGTCCAAAAATCAGTAAATTCCATCTATAATTCGGTTGAACATCCAAAACTTGCGAAAAAACTTACTACAACTTGCAATCTATTGTTCACATAAAAAAAGATCGTTCTTTATTCCAGTCTTAGTAAATTTGTGTCGAAGTATATGATGAGCTTGATGAAGACAGTGTTTATGTCTCAAAAAAAAAACAGTATTGAAATAAGAAAAAATCTAACAAAAAGAGAAATAAGAGAAGATCTATTAAATACAGTGTTAAAGGTCAGATTAGGAAATAAAATCGCTGTTGATGAGAATCAGACTAATGTGATGCTATGTATTGCCAGGGTTTACCCTTCAATGTATTTTATAATGAGTCCATTCTCTGAGCTGGAGTTTAGTATTAGATTATTTTTTTAAATTGTCAGGATCTCTTACACTGCTCTACAATTCAAAACCTCTAAGGTTTTGGATTAAGAGGTTACATTAAGGTCAGATCCAAGTTTATATAAATTTTATTGTAATTAATTACAGATGATATGTATGATACATAAATCGAGCATACCATAGCATTGTGCATGTATCGAATATCAGATTGTAATCTGTTTGAGTGTGTGCTTAAGCCTTAAGTGAGCTTGCACTGAGCCACACAATGCTGTTTTGTGTGGACTTTTTAAGACTGATATATTAGTACAAACTTCTAAAGTACTAGATTCATAAATTTATTTCAGTCTTATAATTTAAATAAAGTGTTTTGTGAACCTACAAGTATATTAGCAACTTCCGCAACCTGTATAGATAACGCATTTTGTAATTGTGAAGTCGTAAATAAGAAAGTCAAAGCTAATATCGGATCCCTTCGGCCAAATGATATCGATTCAAGGTTTATAAGATAAACAAAAGAAACGGAAAATCACTTGTAGGCCAATTACTGCAAAACGATTACTTAACTTCAATGATATAATTTTCCAAAATTTAATTTTAGCTCAATCCCAACTTTTTAGATGATTTAAAATTAATTGAAAAGTAATTCAATAAAATATTCCAAGCCAAACGCGTTTACCAAAACAATCAAACACAGTTCTCAGACTGGGCCACTACTGGTGTCTATATAATTCGAAATTAATTATATTAACTGAAGTAATATAATCGTAGTTGTAAATCTCAATCTCATATCTCATTTTTTTGAAATTATTCCTAGTTATACATATAAGTTTGTCAAACAGCTCGTCGTTGCATACTAAATATAGAATTTTAAAATCTAAAAATAAGATGAAAATTACTAGGGATATTATATTTTCGGAGACAGACAGAACGAAATGTGATCTAGGGCAATTATTCGTTAATATAAAAAGGAATAGTATAAGTGAAGACTTATATTTAGCCAGCCAAGTCGAAGAATATTTTTCTAATATTCCAGCAAATACCAATAAAGGACTTAATGCGTCACCCAACGCCACCTTATGCTTACTTAAGCCTTACGATCCCAAGAATGCCGTAGATTTACTATGAGAATGTACTCTCTACGAAGTATTAAATACATTTCAATTATTAAATTTAAATTTCGTTCTATGGGTTTCATCTGATACAATAATAAACAACGTTTTGTAAACTTGGATTCTTATTTAACTGCCTTCCTTAATAATTATGTAAGTCCCGTGACAAAAATGATCCAAACGACTATAGATCAATATCTATTTTGCTAGTATTAACTAAATATTCATGCTTAAATTGTTATTATACTTTAACTCGATCAAGCTATTACATTCCTTTTTTTATGTGATAGGTGGCAAACGAGTTCACTTGATGGAAAGTGCCTACCACCGTCCATGGACATCTGCAACACCGGGGGACTTGCAGATGCGTTGTTGGCCTTTAAGGAAGGACGCTCTTTTCTTGAAGGTTCCCAAGTCGTATCGGTTCGGAAAAACCGCCGGCGAAAGCTGGTTCCACAGAGTGGTTGTGCGAGGCAGAAAATGTCTTACAAATCGCGCTGTTGCGGATTTTCGGACATCTAGGTGGTGCCGGTCAAACTTAGAATTTTGACGAGATGCCCGAAGTTGAAATTCAGCAGTCGGGATTAATCCAAGCCAAAGGATCCAGCAGATCGGAAAGGGCTTGATCGTCGATAATTTGAGCTGCTCTCCGTTGGATACGGTCAATTGGAAGGACGTGGTACTGGGGAGCACCCGCCCAGAGGTGAGAGCAGTACTCCATGTGAGGCCGAATTTGCGCCTTGTATAGTCTTAGACGATGGGCCGACGTGAAATACTGTCTTGCCTTGCTGAGCACACCGAACTTTATTGGGGCCAATTTGGCTTTGCCTTCCGATTAATCACGGAACTGAACAAGGCTTGAAATTTCGAAGTCGAAGTAATTCCGATACTGTGGGGGCTACCAGAATTTTTGAAATCTCCAATCCTCTCCTCCTCCTCTTTGAAAGCTCCAATCGTGGAAATACGACAAATGGTGTTTTTTAGCAGTTAACGTGCAAACTTGCGTCTTTTTGGAGTTAAAATGGACTAGATTTAGCCAGCCCCAGTTCGAGACTTTGTTTAGGGGAGACTCGATTTCAGACACAAGTTTCTTCGACGTTTTCCCGAGAAATATTAGCACGGCCGATGTATGAGGTGTCTAAGGTGCTGTCTTCTGCATAGCAGTGAATGTTATTGATTTGCAACAAGTCATTGTTTGCAGAAGAAACAGAGTGGGTGAACGAAGTAGAACGCAGCCTTGTGGAACACCAGCATTGACGAATTTTAAGTCGGAGCATGCACCGTCGACAACGACCTTGATGCTCCAATCTGCCAAGAAACTGTTAATCCAATTGCATAATTTCCCGGGAAGCCCATAGGAAGGAAGCTTCGAAAGAAGCGCTTTGTGCCACACGCGATCGAAGGCCTTCGCTATGTCCAAACTGGCTGCTAATGCCTCCCCCTTGCTCTCAACTGCTTCCACCCATCTATGAGTAAGGTAAACTAGTAGTAGATCACTGGCTGAGCGACCCCGACGGAAACCATACTGGCGGTCGCTAATCACCTGGTACTCCTCTAGGTACCGCAGGAGCTGTCAGTTTATAATGGACTCCATTACCTTGGAGAACAAGGAGGTGATGGCTATAGGCCTATAATTGGACGGGTCTGAGCGGTTGCCCTTTTTATGGATCGGATGCACCAAAGCAGTCTTCCAGGAGTTCAGAACGACGCCGAATGCATAGGATTGCTGGAAAAGACGCGTTAAGACCGGCGCCAACTCGGGAGCACAAGTCCGTAGCACGATTGGAGGGATCGATCCATCGGGTCCACTCGAATATCCAAGGAAACAAGTGCTTTGCGAACTGCACTTTGCCGGAATTTAACCTCCGGCATCGTAGTATCACACCGCGGGATTGTTGGTGGTGACTTTCCTTGGTCATCCATAGTCGAGTTCGCCGCGAAGAGAGATCCTAAAAGATCAGCTTTTTCCTTCGCTGTATGGGCCAATGACTCACCGTCTCTGTGCAAAGATGGAAAAGAGGGCTGACAGAAATTCCCTAAGACAGCCTTAGCGACAGACCAGAACGCACGTGTTTCTGAAGCGAGGCGCACCAGTCTCTCACCAATTCTGCCAATGTACCCCGTCTTTGCTTAAGCAATCACGTTTTCGAAGGATCTAGAGGCAGAGTTATATTCCTTTCTGTATGCGCTGGTATTTACATCACGAGACGCCGATGCGTTAGTCTAGTTTTGGTAGCGTTACCATTTTCGGCGTGAAGCCGTTTTGCAGAATTGACCAAACCAGGGCTGGGACTTGCCACTGATGGGGACCGCAGAATACGGAATGAACAGAATACATACCCTGAAGTACCACATCGGCGACAGAGTCAGCAACAACGCTCGGATCATCCGGCGAGAAACAAACCTGCCCCCATGGGTAGGATGCAAAGAAGGACTGCATCCCATCCCAATCTGCTGAGTTGTAGTGCGGCAGCCCACGAAACAAGGTCGTTAGTACCGCGCAACTGGCACTATACTCGGGACGAGACAGTGGTCCGACGAGCCCAGAGGGAGATCGACGATAACCTGGTAGCCATCCGGATGGGAAGTCAGCAGAAGGTCCAACAGGGAGGGTATATGATCCTCCACGTCTGGTATTCGCGTTGGCGAGGTGACCACTTGTGTCAAATCATATGCTAAAGCGAAGTCGAGAACAGATCTACCTGCATGATCGGTAGTGCGTGATCCAAGCCAATCAGCATAGTGGGCATTAAAATCGTCAAGAATTACGATCTCTGCGGATGGGATCTGCTGCAGCACGGAATCTGTAGCCATTTGGATGTGCTCAACCAGTCGGTCGGTTTCGGCATTACCGCTATGGACCTATAAAGGCACGTGGCAAGATTCGCGGATGGTCGTCGCAGTCTACACGCAGCCAGATAATCGATAGGTCCTGGCCTTCAAGGCTGCCGAGGCATCGAGAGCAGATATCATCTCTGACGTAAACGCACACCCACACAAAGGAATGTTCCAATTTGTACCCGGGGTAAGAAAGAAAAATCGTATCGGCAGGAGAGGATATCTGGGTCTCGGTAAGAAAGAGCAAGGCCGGCTTCGCCGTCTCAAGGTGAAAGTGAACGGCGTTCAAGTTGGAGTTGAGTCCCCTTATGTTGCAGAAGTCTAAAGTGTGGTGGTGTGGTGTGAGTCCAAAAAAGGTGTCCGAAGCGGTAGGGGTTGCCTTACGATGCCTCCGCTTCGATCCGATCCGCTTGCCCCGAACAGTGGCGAGCGCAAAATTCCGCCCCTCCCCCCCAGAATTCGGAGGGCAGCCTGGGCATCCCTGCTCAGGTGGTCTACGTACTGAGCATAGATGCCCAGAGAGGGATTCTCCACCGCAGTCGCTGATGGTACCCTCCTGGGGTAATGAAACCAAATTCTGTACAACCATTATGTTTTGGGGGGGAGGAGGTCGGGCCTCCGGGACTCTCACATACCGGACGAAACGCGGTAGCGTAGCTACCACTTTACGCCGATTTTAAGTGAGAGAATGGTCCTTCCCCGAGCGTGCCAGCCCATTCGGCTGCAACCCGAAGGTATGCAGTGTGGCACTACCACTTAATTGTAAAGTTTACTTCAAAAAATACATTTGATTTAATTTTGATTTGATTTACATATGTATGTTTCATGTGGGTTTTTCTACGTTAAGTTTCCATTTTTTATTAACTTGTAAATAGACGATTTAGTTTTCGCAAGTGTCTCTTTAAATAAAGTCTATATCAATTTCAATTATTGTACACAATGGGAAAAATAGTACCTTGTCGTGCTGTCAGATCCTGAGGGTCATGAAGGTAGAGGCCGTTGAGACCACGGCCGCAGGATTTCCACCACCAACCGCCTTTTAGCATAGAAGCACAGTTTAACGAAGACCTGTCATTGTCCCTGTAATCAAAAAAGTTATTGTAAAGTGCCAAGATATATAAATAATTGCCGCGCGTTTTAGAGATTGGTCGTCAGTAATTAGTCATAAAAAACCTATGTAGTTATACTTATAGTTCAAGCTTTCCTCATAAGAAATTTAATAAAAAATCGGTTTATTGGTTTGATCGCGAAAGAGCAAAAGACAGACAGATAGGGAGAGTTACTGTCGCATTTATAATATTAGATTATAATTCCGAATAGACAGTCATACTTAATATTACAGACGTTTTAACGGGTGACTTAAAATACATTATACAATTTAATTAATTATCTGATGTTGTATTAGGCAACTCAGAAGTGGTTTAAGACCTAAGGGGAATTGCATAATCGTATTGCGCGCTGTTTCATAGTGCCAAGAAAAACGTGCCTGGGGATAGGATTATAAACAATAGCAAGTGAAATCGGTTCCATTTCGTAAACATTATAACGATATATTTCGAAAGTTTTCAAAGTATTTACTGTAACAAAATAAATATCTACAAATGTCAGAAGTGAATATTCATTCTAACTTAAATAATTATTGACATACTGATATACACTTGACCCGGACAATTAAAAAAATAACTGAATTTAACAACTCGAAACGTTCATGTTGTAGCAAAAAGGAGAGGAAGATACAGCAAGTAAACTGCCAGAATGAGACGATACAAAACATTTTAGAGAAACACGATTATTTTATGTCGAATTATTAGGTTTCGGATAAAATCAGCCAGTATAGTTATTCTGTTTTAAAACTCTTAAATAGAATAATTGTCGATGCAGGTGCTATTAACTATTATGGATTATAATATATTACACTCAGTACACAAAGTATATTTATCTTTCTATATATTCTAATAACGCCTCATAGACCGATTACTGTCACAGCATTGGATATATATTTCAAGCTCTGTATTCCATAATTCTCAATATTCGATGGGCGCAGAACCAACCCCTATGCGTGACTTTAAAGGTACGGGGCCGTAGTAGTGGTATGGTGCTAATTTTCAAATTTGCAACAATAATTATTGACAGATTTTTTTATTATTATTATTAATTTAACCCGGCTATTGGCCATAGGATGGATAAGCTCTACTGGATCGATGTAGCAGCCAATTAACTGGTGTAACGTACTGCGAAATCTTAATCGACCGCATTTAATTCATACCATAAAACAGCAATTAAGATGGTGTATAAAATTTTAGATTCGTTTTTGTTTTTTAATTTAATCGACATTAATAATAGTTCTAGGTAATTATTTTAGAACAATAACTTCATTATATATATTTATATTTATTTATTTCGTGTGGCTATCAGAAAACATGGAACTAAATTAATCAACACATTTTGTCCCTTTGAACATGAATTCAATATTGCTCAATGGTATTCGTCTACGCATGTAAATTATCTGCCATAAGCATGGATGCTGTAAGCGCTAACGTACACACCGCGTGTCAGAGAGCAGCGCTTACGCAGCGATGTGTACTCAAGCCGACATTGGCCCTGTACTTCTGCAAACATTCTGGTATATTTTGTGAATATGTTTCTATACAATTTACAAAAATATATGACATAAAAAACTGGATCTTTTTTCGTTCGGAGCGACAGCGGCAAAATACCGCTAGGATTTTTGTCAGTATTCCACCGGGGCATGATTTCTACAGTATTTAGCAGTCTTCAATTTAAATAATTCATAGATGAATAAATTACTTGATTATTTTACTGTTTTTATCTTTTATAATACTATAATACGTGTAACTTATATGACATTGTTATATCGTTTGTCACCGACCAAAAGATTCAAATCTAACCCTTATCTGAGATAACATCAGCTAACATCGCTAATAACGGATTTGTGGTGTACGTGTGTACTACAAATCGGATCTTATAGTTTTTTTTTAAATATATTTATAACATCCGGAGTAATTTGGTACACTATAAACAACTAAATTGCATGGATGAAAAATATAATAGTTTTATTGGAAATATCTTGGTAAACTTGGTTATCTTGGAATTTACTAATATATAGCAAAAATCGCTCAATACTTCGAGATAAGGTATATAAACACACATGTTGCATAACAAATGGTCTCTTGGCAGGTATTGAATTATATCTTGCCGTAATATACATTTTTATAGTAAAGCTATATTTAATGACCGGTAGCACCAGCATAGTGCGCTATTTATAACTACACATTAAATATAGAAAGAAATAATTACCGGTTGTAAGTAGAGAAGGGGCTGTTGTTGGACCCGTACCACGGATCATTTAGAGAATCGCCAGCGTTACCCTCGTAGCCGTCTATTTCAAGCTTATAGTATTCCGCTTCAGAATAGATCTTGAAGTGCGAATACTGCGCGTACCTGGAATAAAACACTTTTCTTGTTAGCGCTATAGTTTATAATAATATAAATTTAAAATAAATTAATCCTAATAATAGTCAGTCATTAATGAACATATGACTAAAAAGTTTTTATACAAGACATTGATAAAATGTAAATTTAATTTAATTCCATTTAAATGTCAAAGTTTCTATATTTATTTTCTTTATAATTTATCTCTCTATTTAGAATAAAAGTATTTTGTCTATAAAAAAATGTATATATTTTCTAATATAAATATTTTAACACAGCAGTATCTCCAAGAACTTCCTTCTTTCTTTTTTTTTTCGATTTTACACAATGGTCTAATATGATCGATATAAATTTATATATCAGACATGTTGCAAATGTTTTTTAGAAATTTAGCTCAATATGTCAGTGTGTCAATGTTGTCAGAGAGAAAATTGTTTGTTATAAATTAATAGTTTGGACCTTTTGGAAGCGACGCTCCAATTATTAATTATATATATATATATATATATATATATATATCTATATATATACATAAGGTACAATAGACACAATAGGAAACTAAACTTTAACTTACCGTTTGTTACCATCGAAGTCCTCAAGTTCGACTCTGAGCATGTAGTCATCGTTGTTGGTTAGCATGTATATGTTTTCGTTGCCAAGCCAGAACTCTTTGCCGGGGTCACCGAAGCCGTTCTTATAGTCGCTCCAATCACGATTGAAATTTTCAGCCGGAACACCGAAGTCATCCCGTCGGTGAATTACCTGCAATTCATGGTTTAAGTTATTAAATTTATTTTATAAGATTTTTCTTTTTTATCGGATTTTTTTAAAGTACTTATTTTTAATTTTAATAGTTTATATAAATTCTCACAATACGCGCAGACTTAATCGGTTTTGAAACAATAAACTCAACAATTTCGTTGCTATTATTTATAGCAAGGAAATTGAGATGGAATATATTGGAGAAATAATAATAAGCAAAAATTTACATTAAAACAAAAAAACAATATATATATATATATGTATATGTTGTTTGTAAGTACAACGTCAACTCCATTTCCTAATGCTCTATCATTTTTAAAGGCAATTAAAAATAGCATCAGAACAAGACATTAAAAACTAAATGAATGTTAGCTTATTTTCGTATTTTTAACAGCTTGTGTCCATATTTAAAAATTTCATGAATGGTGCTTTATTGTAATTCAATAAATACAAAAATATTATACGATATATTATTTAATTTAATGACACAAACTTCACAGTTTATTTTCCAATTTATAAATAAAGTAACTAAAAATATTATAACTAAAACTAATTAAAAAGTCACGCATTTATTTATAATACGTAGAATAAAATATGAAAACCTGTCCGTGGAAGATGTTGATGAAACTACATTTTACAAAAAATATATTACGAATTTATATCGTGTGCGGATTCTGGTTCGAGTATAAATCGGTAAAGATTAAGTGCAAATAAATATTGGAGATAATCTTACCGTCCACCCTCCGTCAGCGACATTCTGTTCACAAAACACTTTCAAGAACCAGTATGTGGTGCCTCTTATCTGCAGGTAGTAAACGCCCGACTCTCGCATCCCGGCGTTGAAGAGATCGACGCACGAGTAGCCCTGAAAAGTTTTTATAACGCATTATAGATCATCTCAAACAAATCATCCGCTTAAAAGCGCTTTAGACATCCATTGGTTATATAATAAATTCACGCAACATTTAAATAATATTAAAGTGTAAATATAAAATATCGCAATGCATCGGTATGAGCTAATTAAAATAAATTTTATTAAATTTATAAATTGTAACGGAAATCGACACACCTTCGACATTAAAGCATAGTAAGCGATACTAATTTAAATTACGCTTTAAATTTTGTTATAGCTTTCTTTTCCGTTACTGAAGGATACACAGTCTGATTTGAGTAGAATTAATTGCGTATAATTATTTAGGTTAATTTATAATAAAATTTAATAGAATAATTACATCAAAAGCGACTTGATGTGTTATGAGATCTAAATTACTCGATATATTTTGCTTACTAATTAATTATTTTAAGATACTTACATAATAAGGTATATGATATACAGTTTATCAATATTTACTATATGTTTACACACATACATCTATATATAATACTTTTATATATTCTGCAAGATAAAGTGTAATACCTAGTGTTGCAACAATCCGTATGAGAGTATACGTACATACTATATTTAACAGTAAGCTTTTAAATTCAACTCGTACAATATAATCGTACTATATTTTGTAAATATATTACACTTTTACTCAATTACAACGCTTACTTAATGTATTTATAACTTATTCAATATTGTGATGTAGATTGCAGATATAAAGTATTATGTTTGTTCGTTATACGAACACTATTTTCTGATAAGTAAAATAAAAAAGCGTTCCAATGTGTATTTAACTGAATTTGTAATTTTCGCGTCACCCGATAAAGGTACCCAAAGTGAATAATCCGTCATAACCGATTGTTTCGCGTAAGTTGAAACAATAATAACTCTACAAGCATTGGTAATAGTCGCTCAGTGGGAACGGCTGGTTTTTGCACGCCGACAAAGTCGCGAAAAGCACTGCACAGACTATATTGTACATGAACCAGATTTACGTAACGATATCAACTTTCCATGCGCGCAACTCTTGGCGCACAACTTGGAGTCCCATTTTCAATACCAGTATTGAAATCGCTCTGCCATAGCCCGTATCCACACATGATATAACAACTGTAACACGAAACGGGTAATGTTATGTGTATCACAAAATCATGTTAACTGTTTCAAAATAGTTCAAATACACTCACACTTCGAAAATAAGATGGAAAATTTGAATAAAGTTTAGTTTCCATTCGTGATCTAAATATTTTTAGACGAATAAAGTTAATATAAATACGGATCTTTTTTAAATAGCCCGGGAGTAATATAGCCCACAAATGTATCATCTGTATCGCTTTGTGCTATTTATTTTGTACTAAGAACAAAAGTAGATACACATTTACGTGGAAACCAGTTATTACTGTAACATTATCAGTACGCGGTACTTACCTCTCGATTGTATTACTATAATGTTCAGATTTCTTACTCTCCGATGATAACATCACAAGAAACATATTTTGAAATATTTTACAGTTTTATCAATTATGATAGTAAATTTACAAAACGTAAATTCGATTGAATTGGGAATGTTTAATGTTTTTTTATTAAAAAATAGATACAGAACAACAAAAGTTAACTTTACAATTACATTGTATATTACTAAACTGGTATATGAAATAATGTCATTATTTTATTTTAAAATATAATACCAGATATGGATTGCAGTAAGTGCAAAAATAGAGAATGGTGAATTTTAAAGAACCTGTATTATACCATACCATATATTTCATTTTAAAAACGAAATTGCATGCTATATTTTCGATAAAAAATTCTTTCAGCAACCATCAACTTCGATTCTTCATGGTCGCATCGTACATGGTACATGTAATACGAAAATTATTAATTAAGATGCAACAATCAGTCGAGCGGTCAACAAACGAGAGAATTAGATTAGTTGGCAAGTGTATCAATGTAACCGTATACTTCGGTTTTAATTATACCTTTCATAGTGGTCGCAGGATGTGGTTTAGTGAATGGATATCTTGGCCACCAAATATTGCGTAGTGTTCCTTATTGCTAAACTAGGAGACTTAAATGGTAGTCACTATAGCTTAGTAAATAGAAATAGTATGTGCATTTTACATTCGTAGTTTGACAAACTGGAAACGGTACTTATTAAAATTCCTACAAAATAACTTGGTTAGATACGAAACGCCCCGTTCTATAACTAACTCGAATTACCTATTATATTTGTACTTAGATTTACGTACCGTTGATAAATTACTATTAGTTTCTATCGAGATTATTGTTCTGGTTCTTTAAAAAATATTTTTATGATGTGAGATTGATAATAGCCAAAATCAGAATATACTTTATTCAAGTAGGCTTTTACAAGCAATTTTGAATGGTCATTTAACAAACTAAATTAAGTAAAGCTACCATCCGTTCGGAATGTAGATTCTATCGAGAAGAATCGGCAAGAAATTCAGTAGTTACTCTTTTTCAACATCTAAAAATACAGTCATGTTAGTTAAATAGAATTATATATGTATGTTATATATCCTGCCTGGAAGTCAACAAGCATTAACTCCACCCTTTTTTATCATCTCTATAATCTTGTATCGAATAATATGCCTTCTTTACCAATGTATTTTTAACAAATGATTAGAATTTATGAAACGGCATAGTTAAAAATGTCTGCGGAATTTTATTATAGAAACGAATACCTTGCCCCAAGAATGATTTATTTATTTTGCGTAGTCGGAAACTTGGCTTTATAAGCTTATCCTTACTTCTTATGCACATACAATGATTATCACTGATTTTATCAAAGTGATCAATGCTACTGTGAATATACATAATATTGTTGTACATACATTGTGATGTAAGTGTTTACATAGTCCTACTTTGTTAAAAATATCCCAAAGAGAGTCTCTCGCTCCAAGATTATGAAAAGACCTCACTTTTGTAAAAATAAAAATAGATTCAATATCGTAATGTAATGCATTTGAAATATTTTCCGTTTCAAACCTTGAATTGATAGTTTTTCCATCAGATTATAAGAACAAAGGAGTAGACAATTGTGTCCTGCACAATCTAGTCTCCCTTAAAAATGTAATAGTTAATATTTAATTTATAATAGCTTTTATTTAAGTTATTTTATCGTTAATTTTTATTTTCATCTTATTTTATTTGCTTAGATATAATGATGTACTTAATGTTCTGTTTTAAACAATACATTTTGTAAAACGTGAACGAGTGAATTCTCGGAAAAACGCTGTCGTCTGAAATAAATACATGTATTTAACTAACTCAGACACAGGATCATTTTTCTTATTTTAAGATCAATTTTATATTGTAATTGTTTAGATGTTAATAGTGATATAGATAAATAAGTATATTGTTATAAGCACAAGCGAATTTTATTACTTACTCAGAAAAAAAATCTTAAATAAAATACTTCGCACAGCAATTGAGTAACACATGTTTTAGTAAATATAAAAATCGTCGCATTGCTTAAGTCTGATCGATGTTAATAATCATTGTTAAATCGATATGATGTATAACTCACTTTAACGTCTTTGTAGTTGGCGACAATTTCGGAAGCGAATGTGTTATTGCCGATGATGGGTTTGTTCTTCACACTCGGAAAGATGATTCCGCCTTTGCGGCTCGTGGGTCTAGGACTGGTGGGGCCTGCGCTACTGCCAGTGCTTGTCGGTGTCACTGTTACAGTGGCACTCGTAGGACTTGCGCTCGAATTGCTCGGACTGCTCGGGCTGTATGCGACATCACTATTAGACTAAATACTCTACATATAACATTTTCGTATGCCTATTGAAATATTCTATGCACAATTTTAATTACATTGATGATATTGCATTACATAATTAAAAACGTTCGCTAATTAGCACAACGCAAAGCAAAAGCAACACTCGCAAAGTAAACTTTCGCAAAATAAACCATAATATTTAGAATGATTTCACCTGTTGTTTCCGATGACAGTCGTAGGGGTAGTGTATGCAACCGTAGTGATCGGATCCGTTGAGGGCTCCTCCACTCTGTACCTGTTTGGTGCATATTCAACAAGTCTGTCTATTGTTGGATCCAACAGTAATTCAGCTGGTACTGGCCGTTGAGCTAAAGTTGCTACGTCGTCCTCCTGTTTCTTAAGACGTTTTTCTACCATGTCCAGATTTTCAATAATGAGATTTGTTTTAAGGCGTAAGTCATTATGAATCTGCCCAATAGCTCGTTCCTGCCTCTGAGTTTGCGTCAGAAGTTCATCTGATTTGGGTACCAGATCGTCTACAGAACTCTTTGTTCCGACGACCACATCCCATACTTCGTCCATTTTTTCAGAAACGCTCATCATCGGAATGATTTTGTTGACGAGGGTATCGATTTTACTGGATTTCATTACTGGCGACGCAGTACTTGTAACAGTACGATTTTTAAATATATTATTTACATTTATCGAAGCAGCTTCAGGTTCCACTATCGCGGCGTGTACATCAGCCATCATATATAGGACTTTTCCTAAATTTTCAGACACGAGATTTATATGAAATTGTAATTTACGATCTACTGTGGACATTGATGATCTCAATTGATCGACTTCTTTAGTAATTTCATTAATCACTTCTGTGTTCAAGCTTTTTGCTATTTCTATAACATTAAGATTGATTGGCTTCTTTTCGCTCGCTTCGGCGTTGATGTCGTCGACGGGTAAGAAATTATTGTCTATTTGGGTTTTCAAGCCTACTAATTTCGTGTCAATATCAGAAACTTTTTGATCTAACGATTCTAGCTTCTTATCGAGCATTTGTGCATTACTTAGTTTATTATCATTAGTTTTCCTGTTGTTATTTTCAGTAGCAGTTTCTTCTCCACTTTGTGCTAGTTGACTAAATAGCTTTAGATCTAAATTACCCAATTTAGATATAATGGCATCAGTTTTATGAATATTATCGTTAACTCGTGAATCCAGTGCCTCAACTCTTCTCATTAGGTGTTCAACTGCTTTATCCAAGTTTTCAATTCTTTGAAGTTTCGTTTCTAAGGTACTAACGATGACCTCGAATACGTTAAAAATGTATTGTTCCCTGAAACAAAATATACAGTATATTAGAATTAAATTATAATGTAAATGGAGCCTTGTCGTGTATTCTATTTATAAAAATATGCAAAGTAGATAGACTCTGCATATTTTTATTTGCATATTTTGAAGAACTAAATAAGGAATAGTAAAAATATAGTCAAGTTTTTCATAAGTAGTTCTATATTAATTTAAACACTACCATGAAAGGAATCGATTGAAATTTCTGTAAATTCTTATCAAAGTTTTTGTTGCGTTTCAAGTATTAAAAATTATTTATTATCAACTGAGAGTAATTTTTATCGAAGAACTTACACAATTTATAAAAAAAATTATGATGATTAAATCACGACCTAGTTTATTTATATCTAAACATGGACATACTTTAATACATGTTTTAATAAAGTAGGTATTAAAATGTTTATATGGAGTGAAACACGATTATTTTGATTCGTATTTTAATTAGTGCCTACATTAATCAGAATTTTATATCGATATTTAATGCTTCTAACGTAAATGTGCACTTATAACTGAAGTTATTTTGAACTTGTATGATAATAATATTACAAGTATATTATAAGTCCCATCGTTGGACAAAAGCCTCATTTATTTTTAAAGAATGTGTCAGTGCTTATAACTGTTCCTAAGATTATTTCTTTTATTTCCCCGGAGATAATTAAAAAGAAAAGTAAGTAGTTTATTGTGTGTTAAATAACCCGCAACTTAGTTATAATTTACAAATTTTAAAAACTGGGGAAACTAGATTCTAGATTTTTTTTTTTATTATTTTGAGTAAATAGCCGCGTGGCGTATGCAATTACACGTAAGAAAGCTCTGAAATTATTAAACTTGTTTAAATGTTTCACAATTATTGATTTAGTCTTTTAATAAACGATTTGAGAGTTGAAAGAAGAGAAATCATATATTCACATGTACACATGTGAAGAGATGGGGGGGATCCGATCTTCGGGTGGGGAGTAGAATAATTGTTAAGTTGGTGATGATTTACCCGAAACGCATGTGGGAAGCCTTATCGCCGCGTAAAATTTTATTCCAGTAAGGGTTGAGTACAATGAAAATAGTATAATACAATTGCATCATTGATTTCAGTGCATTGTCAATTAAAAATAAAATTAATTTATTTACTAATAATAGATAGAAAATAATATAATCATTCGTTATTGTCACCTGTTTATTGTGCTACCTGCCTCGGTGCAAGCTCGTTAACAGGTAACTTTAGAAGGTTCACATCGTTCGGCATTACGCAAATCTCTAAAATTATGGGCGCTGTCGGTAAAGTGGAGTGGCTTGAAATATTTAATCGGCCGCTAGTTGCAACTGGCCCTTACCAATTATTTGCTAGATAATATTTACATATTTTCTTCTTGACAACGAAATACTCTGTGTACTTTATATTTATTCATTTGGCGAGTCTATGCATTTAAAAGTTATTTCATTAAAATAATTATATAATTATAAATATATAATATTAATGTTGATAATATTTAACACCAAATAAATATGTTTACTTTATTTAACGTCATCAAAATGTTTACTGAAATTTAGTTCTTCAGAACACCTTAAATTACTCGTCGTTTTAATTGAAAATAATTTATGTTAACATATTCGTAGATAGTAACGGTGTTAACTAAAAGGCATTTGAAATGGTCTCGTTAACAGTAAGTATTCGCAGTAATCTTAGGGAGGCTGCAAGTCGCGGCGCGAGCGCACAATGCAGTAGCGCTGCTCGTGCGTTAACGTCGAATCGAATGTGGCTCAGGGTCTCCGCATTGTATCGCCATCACTTCGATTGCGACCGCGCAATCCATGCCAATCTTTCTTATTCAAAGTTGAAGATATTCATTGTCGATCTAATTACGTGTTAATGTTCCACCAGAGTGCTCTATTAAAAGTCAGAGAGTTAAAAGTAAACTTGAAACAAGTACCGATAATTTTTGTATTATATAAAAATATTTTAGTTCAGTATTTATTATCTATTTGAAAAAATGCGTTAAGATTACGTATAATACAGGATGTATTATATAATGTTCGTTACAAACCTATAACTTAAAATGTGAGCAATGATATAAAAAATAGATTTTCGCTTGTAAATGATATGCATGTTTCTTGTTTTAATATGTAAAATTTACCATTGCGAAAATGCTTTAACATATTATCGCGTTTATGTATAATAGTTCCATTATTTTATTGAAAGGCGAACCTACGGGTGTCCATGCAAATAGAACTAAGCTGTTCTTACGCAAGGAGATTGCCTAATGAAAACTAGAACACAGAAATTATCCTGCCAGCAAATAAATTAAGTCATTTTAATTATTTTGTAAATATATATGATAATAACGCGAATTTAATAAACCGGATATTATTTGTCAATTCTAAAACATGACATAGAGCGTGAGAATTCGTACATAGTCATGCATTTATTTCAGAATATAATTATTGTATATTGTAATCATATTAAATTATTGTAAGTGAAG
This sequence comes from Vanessa atalanta, assembly GCF_905147765.1. NCBI lineage: Eukaryota > Metazoa > Arthropoda > Insecta > Lepidoptera > Nymphalidae > Vanessa > Vanessa atalanta. Next base: position 14,830,831 of record NC_061902.1, on the reverse strand, counting down.
GAATACCTACGTAACAAATTATGTTAACTTTATGAAATACTCTCGAGCTGGTGCACAATAGTTTATGTAAAAATTTCTTGAATATATTTGTTAAGATATTGCTTAAGTATATGGTTTTATTCTTCCTATTACAAAATAATTAACCACGGCGTTGTTTCAAGTCAGTACGTAATTTCATAAGAAAACGAATTAAATACCAATATATTCCATTATTTGTAACATTAAATAACGTTAATTGTGAAACCACAGTTTATGAATAAGTAGTTTTGTCTTAAAACATTACACTATTTGTGATAAGACCGATTTAAACTTAAATTTTGTTATTCAAGATAATTTTCTGTCAATTACTACTACTATTAAACAGTCTCTCACTATCGCAGTACATATTATTCAATAAATGAACTATGGTACTTAACATTGTTATAATGCACGTCCATTCAACACGAAGACAATAAATAACGAGTGAGAAAAATTACCATTCACTATGATTTATTACAAAAAATATATTGCAAATGTTTTCCAAACCTTTAATATAGTACCTTTGCTATTTTAATGACAGATGGAACGCCAATCTCAAACGACTACAAATTACGGTTTATAATAAATGAATGTGTTATAAATGAAACTATTATTTAACGACTTTGACGGTTACTTGTTAAGATTTCTCTCGACAGAGTCACTTAAATAAATATAAAATGTCTCAAAATTCTGATATTCCGTCCAAGTGTACTTACGTAGCTGCGAATATATATATCAATTGATATTTATCATTCGTTTTTTGAATTTCTAATTTCATCGATAGCGTCTTAAATATTTTGCGTTGTATTACTGTCAGCGGTTGCGACAAAAGCGTTAATCGCGAGGTTTTTTTACCCCTTTCGTGCAATAATACGTAATAGATTAGGAGACGAGAAACCCCATATGGTTTATCTTCAAGACTATAAAAGAGGATCTTATGAAAGTCATAATTTGAACCAAATTTGGGATCCATTTCATTACAGATGTTGAAAAACGGCGAAGTAGAATGATATTTGCATAATGAAAAAAGAAATAATTGTATTGTTCTTATGTTAAAAATTTTTAGAGCATTGTTGAATAATTACAAGTATATTGTAAACCGTTCCTCATACATTAAATAAAAACTACCTTTGTAGAAAAAAAATAAGTTTGACATTACCTAATATTGACGAAGTTACGAGTGTGAGGTGATGTAAGTATGTATAGACTCGTTTGGTACCTTCGTCATCACATTTTTTTATCACAGAACACACATGTTATTTTTGTATACTCTGTATTTATGGAATTAAAATTGTAAAACGGATGAATCTAAATAATATTTTTCAAACTTTACGTTGTAATATTTTTTGTAGATTATTTTGCCAATTGGATTATTGAGAGTTTTTTATTGACGCAATATTTCTAATGTTGTCATTACAAAAAATATTAGTAAATACTTGTTAAACTAAACCCAGTACAAGTAAGTCAAGTAAGGAAAACCGAATGCGGTAGTTTGGATTTAAAGTCTTACGGAGCCCTGCGTTCACATTAATTAAACACGTAATTTACTGATTGCATAAGTTTGTCACACAGACTACAAATTCACTTTGACGTGCTTTAATAAATACAAACAAAGACTGTTCAACAAGATTTAATTTTTTTAAGAAACCCATCTGGCAACAGAAAACATGTATACTTAGTATAATAACCGCAAACTTGTAAATATTAACTATTGTGAAGACTAATAAAACACCTTTATTTCTTTAAGAGAATATTTTTTATCTTCATTCAGTTCATTTAAAAAAAGTATATCCAAGAACTTTTAAATATCTTACAAATGATAATAACACAAAAAGTAGAATAAATAGTGATGATCGTATTGTTACATTTACCTAATTGTTTTCATTTATAGGAATTTAGTATATTTATTTAGCTTCATACACAAGCGACGTATAAAAATTGCACGAATTATCAGTTTAAAAGACCGTGAAATTGAAACGAAACAGAATGCTAAGGCGAATAATTTGATACTTAACTTTTACTATCTATTGCAAAGAAAGTTATACATATTTTCATGCTATCTGCATGCGTTTCAAATCATTTCTCTGATAAAGTTTACTGCTCAGATTTTTATGAATATTCGATAATGATAATAAGTATTTATATAGAAGCATTTTAGTTCTTAGTGTATGATAATTAAAATACCCACTAATAATGTCAAAGTTACAACATAATATATTATAAATATTATTTTGAATGTTTTCATTTCGTTGGTGAATTGAGATTAGATTATTAAAGCGGTTTTCAATATTTCTCGCGACCGATATTGGAAATTCTGTCGTAACATTGTAAAGATCAGATACTTTTATGAAATTTAAAGTAATATTCTCTACTAGGATAATAACTTTAATTTGTAAAATGAATGAGATGTCGGTGTCCGGGTGGGCTCGTGCGATGGTATCATGTTTGACTGACATCAGGTGGCTTGTGCCGACGCCACTGCGGGCGTCCGCCACTGAGCCCGGGGAAAGGCGTTTGCGTAACGTGTCATTAAATACATGCGACTTAAAACATCAAGCTACAATCAATACCGTTAATATAGGACAAACTTAACGCTCTAGAGTCGATACTATTGCTAGCAAAGTTTTAATTGTATCTACAGATAAAAAAAGGATACACTTGAATAAGTAGTGATATTATATTATTATTTTTAGCAAAATGTTGTAATGTTTTTTTAAACGAAATTTCTGCTGTAAAATGTCGAATTACATTTATTTTATATTTTGAAATGTTAAGAGACATGTTCAACAGCCGTTACGGCCGCAACGTGTTCTATTAATTTTATATTAAAGCTGACAATTTCATAATGACAAAGACCTTGTAAAAGGCCTCTTTGAAATAAGTAGCTGCGTTATCCGGCGAGTGTTTGCGGGCCGAGAGACCACGACAATGGAGAACTGAGCGTATCATCAGCATCAGTATTATCACTCACTTAATGTTTATTATTCGCTGCCGACCTTACCGCCATATCTGTGTAAGAGGCAACTTATCTTCGAACAAAGAGCATAAACATACTTCTTTGGCACGGATTATTTTATTGTAACTTGTCAATTATTTAAGATTTCGTGTTTACTATTTGTAATTTATCCCTGCGATAATTAAAGCAGTTTTATAGAAGAAACTATCCACTGAATAATTACTATTAGATAAACGTCGTTCATGTATGTATAAGAGATATTCTTATAGGTTTGTCATTATATATAATAAAATTTATAATTAATTTATTAAAAACTAGTCTCCACGCAGTAGTTGATACTAGAACATAATTGATAATTATTGAAAATTCCAAACAAAATAATCATAACAGCTCGTTAAGAGCAAAAATAACTAAACTATTCAGTCTTCGCTTAAAACATAGATGTCACAAATACTACAACGGAAAATATTTGCTAAGAATTTTTTTCGTAAGTAATACAGATTAATTTTGTTTTACTTTTATTTTACGTTACGTATTATACCAAATTAATTAAACCCCGTGAGTTGCTTGATTATCAATTTAATGATTTAAGTATGGAATTTATAAGTAATTAACACTGTTACGATAATCTTACCTCCTATTAAACACTTTGATGCAATATTACATTTCACTTCACAAATGTAAAATAATCTCTATTTGTATATTTTATACACAAATAAACCTTATTGTCATAAAAAAAAAATACTTTTATAATAGACAACTGTAGACGTGCAGAAGAAGTCGATTGAACATGTCTTTAATTAATAACTTTCTACTTTTTCGAAGAAGGTTATACTTATTGGAGATGTTAACATATACATTTATTATTATTATATTTAATATGAATATAATCGTTTTAACCCAAGTCGGATTCTCGTGCATTATTTATCGAGGACATCTATATTTGTTTTGGGAATATGTTACTTTTCCCGTCGAAACTGAACACGTCGTATAGAAAAAAAAAACTCAAATTAAGTTATTAATTATACTATAAGCACGATTCATTATTAGTAATAATTAATGTAATTATTTTTATTTTCATTGGTAATTGAGACCAGAAATATTTTGTAGTTATATTTTGATAGACATATTACTTAGTACATTTGACTTAAACGCGTTCACGTATGCAAGTGTATCGTATCGCCTTGCGGTCTCTAATGGTATAGATAACTTCAAGCAGAATAATGTTAACCATTAGATATAATTTATACCCGTGCCTAGCAGTGGGTCTAGCGAATGGATTCTATTAGTTCGGTTCGCCGGAATGTAGATTACACGAAGTAGATAACAAGTAGTGTAATACTTTGAATGTATTGGCAATGCAATTTAAAGCAAATCGTATAAATAATATTTCGTAACACTTGAGTCTATATTTCTCAGAAATATTACTATTTACGAGCAGTACCCGCGACCTCGTTTAACAGTTCTTGAGTATCACCTGGGATCATTTAACGAAATAACATTAAAACAAAGCTACATCATGGTGTCAAAGTATCGTTCCGGCATGGAGAGATTTGGTTCTCTAATATAATCTCGTAAGCATACATTTAAGTACCTGTACGTCTATAAGCTTACTTTTTTACGCGTACACTTTTTATGTTATTGGTGGCAAACAAGAAGCAGGAGGCTCAACTTTACAAACTTCAAAAATATTTGAAATATTTTGTAGCAGGACTTACAAAATGTTTTACTATTAATTACTATTGCGATATATTTATTACTTTTTGTATTATGACAAAAATAAATCTAAAGATTAAATTATTTACATAATGACTAGACTAGAATTCCAATCTTATTTATTATCTATTTACAAATGCTGAACTGTCAAGTATGTAATTAAAGCAGATAGTATAAAGATGCGTTTGATCATTTAAATATCAAGCTGGTAAGTAGGACAAGAGTATAGGTATATTATAGAAGTAAAGTGACCGCTGGGCGCTGACCACAGTACTCGTTTAAAAATAGTTACTGATTGGCCTAGACTAAGCTATAAAATAGTGCTATAAATTTTTTGCTTACTAATAGAAGGGGGTTTCACTTAAGTATTTAATTTTCCAATGACGAATTTTTGTTTTCTATTAAGCGTAAAAATATATAAATAGGACCTAAGATGTTATGTCCCTTGCGCCTGATGCTACGCTGGCTCACTCACCCTTCAAAACGGAACACAACAATACTGAGGTCTGCTGTTAGGCGGTAGAATATCTGATGGTGGTGCCTACCCAGAGGGCTTGCATAAAGCCCTACCACCAAGCAAAAAACTTCAGATGAGGGACTTTGCTTAGGAGTTACAACTTTACGTTTATCATTTACTTTTAAAATCAAACGCACTTATGTAGTTTTGTATTGGATTAAGAGATGTAGTTTGTTACAAAAAGTAATAATTGTTTTATGTTATTTTGTCGCGACACAAAATTGTTTCGTGGAAGAATGATTTTTTGTAATGTAATTAACGCATTATAACGCGTATTAAGTAAAAAATGTAAAATTAAGTAATGTGAGAACATTTTCGTGTGAATCAGGCCTGACGTATAACTGTTATGTCGCATCACGTAACAATGTATCACACTAATATCATAAAGAGGCTATGGTTGCTTCTCTGCCTCTTCCGGATTCACGATTGATGGAACTATCAAATTACGATAGGTTATAGTTTTTCGAGCACAAAGACTTATATAATATTTTGTTATTTGTTTATTATAGACTATTTTCTAGACTTATGTCAAACTGTGTAATTTTTATATTAAATAATAGGATATAATATATTTTATTTAACATACATATTAAAACATGTTATCACAAATAATTACCTTATATACATTGTGATTCGAACGAGAAGTTTTATATATATTATAAGATTTGAACTTTGACTTCAAGCTACGACTATATATAATTATGTTGAATGTCCGAAATATGTTTATAATATATTATTATTTAACAAAGACCTTGATGTATTTTTTATCAAGTATCTAATATAGTTTAAAGTATTTGTTTTCTTATAGCGGCAGTTGAAGTAGATCTCCGTTTTTTCAACAGAAATCGACAAATAAATATTAAGAAACTTGCAAGGCTACATTTTATTTTTTACTTTTTTATGAAATTAAAAAAAGTTAGATTTTACAAATATAAGGAAAAATCAGATTTATAAAAATCAAGTTTTTAAAGTCCATGCCTAAAAAAAATTAAACCTCCGTCTAGTAAAAATAAAAGTCCGTTTCAATTATAAAAGTAAGAGGTCATAAGTTCAACTTAATTGAACAATGCTGTGCCTTTTTTCCATTGTCAAATCAAAGATGTTCGACAAAAAAATCAGTGTTCATCAAACACTCGTTAAGCAACATTTAAAAATCGATAGTGTTTAATGCAGATCAAACACTAGCACCGTGTAACCTAAATGATTGTCATTGGTGATATCGGATTACAAAATCAAAAACACAATGCTATCAGAAAAATTTCTCAACAGAATACTCTTGCAGTGTTGCTAGAATATTTAATTGACTCGCTCGATCAATTGCATTCTCATTTTGATTGATTAACGCGTCCAAACGGCAAAATATATACTGAGGTAGCAATGGACTCGATATACAATTATGAAGCAATAAGGATTATTATCATTACGGCATTTATTCCATATAACTATATTTAAGCATATAAATAAAATTGCAGTCGTATCTGATGTCTTTACAATTATACCCCTTCCATGTGAATTTACTGCCAACGCTTAGCGGAACTCTAGTGGAGGTCAAAGGTGCTTGGTTATGGGCCGTTTAACTGCGTCCGTGCAAGGTCTTACTAAATATTACGTTCATACTTAATATTACGGAGTATTCATTTACTATTTTACATACTAAAAATCATAAATTATGTAATTCGAGTGTATATTATTTAAAACGACTAAATCGAAAAGCCCTTTAATATTTATGTATATTGCGAATGTATATTTATACCTACATATAACGTAAATATTGCAAATATAAATAACACTATGATATTTAACTGACCGGTATTATTCATGGTAACTATAATAGTATTTGATATTGGTTGATATATTGATTGTTGACACAGCTTTATGAATTTTACAGCCAAAAATGTTTATTTTTAAGTGTGTACCTAGTGTAGCAAAGTTATTGTGAAATTACGTAACAATTTTAAATCCCATTAGCGAAACATTCGACACAGACACAAAAACGAAATGAACTCTGCACCCACTATTGCCAATATTCTTTTTTTATGTAATAGGTAGGCCGACGGGCAAAAGGGCCAGCTGATGGTAAGTAGTCGCCACCGCCCATATACATTTACGTTGTAAGAAATATTAACCATTCCTTACATCACACCAATGTGCCACCAACCTTGGGAGCCAAGACATTATGTCCCCTGTGCCTGTAGTTACACTGGCTTACTCACCCTTCAAATCGGAACACAACTACAATAAGTATTGCTGTTTGGCGGTAGAACATCAAATAATATTCGATGAATAATATTAAGAATAATCAAGAATCCATTTAATTGGTAATCTTCTAGATTTGTAGGCATTACTTTATTGGAAAACGATTGAAGTTTTAATTTTGAATATTAGTGGTTAATTTTACTTCACGTTGTCTCAATCTTATATAAATAGCATGTTGTTGTAGTTATTTCCTAAAAATTACCTCTCTATGGCACATTCTTCACCATAATTTACAGACTTTTTTCATTACAACTAATAATTTAATATGACATATAAAACATACCTAGTTTATGTATTCATAATTGTTCCGGTTTTTTAAATGAAAAAAAAAAATAACATTTATCCATTATTAAATATATATTTTTTAATCCTGTTTGATATCTTCTAAAGTTAATTTGTTTAATGTATTCATTCTAATAAGTAATCGTTGTCTAATGATAGCTTAATGAGCGACTAATCATTACGAGGTATTTCTTTTCATAGCGGCGCTATATTTTTGACAATCGATAAGCAAATTTAGTACTTATAGTGCGAATAAAGATTTGATTGGTTCAATTTTGTTCTAGTGTACTGCGCAGTTTTTAGATATTTATACGTATAAGCTTATTTTAAATAATAATGATTTATTTTTTTAATTGTCGCGTTATATAGGTAACAAGTATTATGGTATGATTACATTAATAATTTCTATAATCGGAAATGTCATTATCTAGTTAGGGACATGAATTCAAAGATTTTTCATATTCAGCCATTTTATGTTCATATCTTTAAATTCTTGGGGCGTTTATGGAGTCGCGGAAAGTGAATATGGAGTGCTCGAAGGCATCGTATCCTTATTTAAAAAAACGCTTTGTTCTTTTTATATATAACACTTAAGATTTTGCATCGAATCAATATGGAAAATGCGGAACATCTCTGAGAACGTTTAAGAGTAATTCAGTATAATATTTTATTATTCACTGCGACTAACTTTATAAATGCTTTTGTCAAATATTCAAATTCAGTGTATGTGTAAAACAATCAATATTTAAATATTAAACATCGATTAAATTTATCTTTGTAAATTTATTTTGTTACTAAAAATGGTTCCATTTATTCAATGTCAGCATAAAAAAGGAATGACTCATGATTATTTGTATAATTTATTATGCAATTAGTAGTTTTAGTACGTTTTCTTTGTTTAGTATCTCATAAGTAAAGTAGATTCTATCGAGAAAAACCGACGATATTATATTGCTTTTTTTTTCTGTTACTAATGACTCTATACTGCAGTCACTTTTTGAACAATGGAAATAGGTATGATAATTAAATATTTAATATATCGTGCATGTTACTCGAAATCTTCGACGATTATAAATTGATTTTTTTAATATATTTTTAGGAAAAAGAGACTAAGCGTTATACCAATAAAAAAAATCCCCCATGAAGGCTGAAAACAAAGTCTCTTTCATTTTAAGCGGTGCTAGAGTACATTTTATTAAATTTAAACGGGAACAGCAATATAAAGTACTGTTGTGTATTGCCAGACGGACTTATACGCTTGTAAGCCCTACAATACATTATTCGAAATTCGCCAGTACGGGGGACCAAATCTATTAACATATAACGGTTATTATATATTACCGATTAATTCCCGATCGAACTTCGATTTTTCCATACAAAAATAAACCTCAGCTTAATCGTAACCGACAACCAATTCTACTTATTTTTATCAATTATCATACGATCTCAATTTTATTCCGATCCAAGTCCGACCAAGCTGCAACTGAACTTAGAAAAATAGGAAAACGGCTAAACGGCAACGATAACGCTTCGGTTCGAATGAAATAGTGTTAATTTGTTAGTAAAATTGGCGCCCTGGTCCAAAATATCAAAGCCAAGCGGCAATTGTTACTCAATTCAAGTCGCTCAGTCGTCTATTTAAGTGACATTTAATTCTGAATCACAAATAATATAAACCAGAATAAGGCGTTCAGATTAACTTTTTTTAAACAAAAAGTAGATTATACCAAAGTTAGATGTTGATATGCCGTTCAATATCTACTGTTGTTTTTAGGCATTCTTGAATAAAATGTTCCTGAATAAAATTAATTTAGCTTTTCCATATAGGCACACTGTGTTTACATTGTAATATTCAAAATAGTATGTATTAAAGTGTGGGCTATAGGGTTAAGATATTTTTGTTTTTTACTAACGTGATTCCTATTTTTACTCGATTTTTTACAAAATAAATACAACATCATTTATATGAACTATAGTGTGTATTCTGTAATAAAACGAATATATTATTTTATTAACAAAATCTGTAATTATTTCTATTATTAATATCAAGAATGCGACCCAATGACGGAGTGAAAACAAATTATGTAGCGAATTACATAACACTTTTGGGCAAAAAGTTCAACGTCCTATTTAATAAGAAAACCACTTTTTAAAACCAGTTCTTTAACTTGATCTTTGGGCCAGCAGAATATAAAATTAATGTTTATATGATAGTATTTATTTTCTTATAAAATAAACATTGAAACATTTACTGCTAACATTAAATTAGATACTTCATTGTCTTAGTTCGACTTTCTCCCGATACTACATCTATAATTATTCATCGTATAACAAATATTACTGTTAACAACTACTAGAGACTTAATTATTTATTTTATATCATACAATTATTAATTATATTTGATAGCGCTTTTGAATTGTTTCTTTATTCTAATTAAACGCATTGGTATCGACATAACGTCTTCGAATTCTTTTGTAACTAATTAGTTATCTTTGAATATTTACTGCGGGTTCGTTCCATTACTCATTTAAATAACTAAAGTGTAAGTGAAATGTATTGCGTAACACGTGAACCAAGCGGCGGTCTGTAGGCTCAAAAGGCTCTTGACAATCTTAGCATGAATGCGGTCCGCGTGTGTAATGAATAAGTTTGATTAATTATGGGTGTTAGTAGTCTTGCTTATGACGAATGGTAGTTTGAATATTATACATTAGCGGAGTTCATTAAGAGTGGGTCGGACTGCGACTGATTAGCGGTAATTGAGGACAGTTGCTGTGACTCGCCACGCCCGTTCGTCTCGCTGCTGACTGGCGACACGAGCGCTTTATTTTATAAACTTGAGCTTAACAGCTAAGAATACAATTGCTTCATTATTGATTGTATATATTCAGCTTATTGTACACAGAGACAAAAAAAGATTTTGTAAAAGGCAGCTTTACCAGATAACCTTAAAGCGTAGGAAAAGATCTAGTGACAGTTTAGATGTAAAAAGACTCATAGAACCCAAATAGTTGTAAGATACGACTAAGATAGATAGAATATAAAATATCGATATAAATAAATATAATTAATAAATAACGTCATATACAAATCATCATAATTCACCAAATTATTTGAGGTCGGTGCGTGTTGTTTATATGGTTGGCGGGAGCTTTGGTTGTCATTATCACTATCGTATCACAAAAAATCTCTTAGCCGGCTCCTACGATATTATGGTTCAATACTTGAAAACCACACAAGTCAACGTACATTTAACAATAAACTATAAATGTTGAATTAATAAAAATATATGTATGTTTAAAATAGATATACAAAAAAAAATAACTATTTAAAATGACGTAACGATTTGTTTCCACGTGGTGAAAGTGTTAACATTACTCAAGAGAACGAACAGTACTGTACAATATAGCGCATTACTCTCCCTTTCATCATATTATAATCTATACAAACGCGACCGAAAGCCAGTGCTTCATAAGAAAAAAATATAGATTCGCAGCACAAAAATTTTCATTTAAATTCTTGCATTCGGTGAAAATAATTAGGAAGGAGAGATTTGACAATTCTATGGCATCACAAAGTCGCGTGCTGTAAATACAATAAAATTTATTTTTACAATATTAGCAACATTTTTTTAACTTATAGCTTAAAAATTACTTCTGAAATAAGCTAATACCTGAGTAGATACCTATTTATAAAGCGAGCCCAACGGAATATGTAAATTATGTCTCAGGCAAATAAAAAATATTTACATGAGACATAATTTACATATTGACAAGGGTAGAAGTAGTGGTTTTAGTTAATCGAATTTATTAAAGCGATGCCGATTATTTACACACGAGTTCCTGAGATTCGCAAGAATATAGTGCATCTCTTTCTTCAGTACCGGAAGTGTTCTAATAATATCTAATGTTAGCAGATCAAATCGATTAATTAATCATCAAAAGTGAATACACGTAAATAGACGATTTATGTAACTAGAAAACTAAATCGTTGAAAAAATTATCATCGATATTTGTGTATGATAACATTTTGAAATTGATTAAAAACAGTTCAATGAATTATTATAATTAGATGAAACCGGCCTTAAGATAGGCTGCCCGAGAAAATCTGTAAAAAAATATAACGATTTATTGACTATTTACGTAATTGTAACCGCGCTGTATGGATATTCGCTCGTCTAACCTAACCTCAACTATTGTTAATAAAAACTAAATCTGTTCAGCTACTCGTGACCAATCGCAAATCGTTTAACTCAGAACGCGTTTATTGTAAGCGTGTTTTAAAGGATATGGTTATTATAAGATAGTATAAATATTTTAACATAGTAATAAAACTAACAACAAAATAAGCTCTCCATTCGTAATGATTAATATTCTTCTCCGTGTCCATTAACGCGAAATAAGCTATTCAGTGCAACTATTCTATAACGGCAACCTCGAAACCTACCGCAGAACATGATCGTGTAATGTCAGAAAGTGATATTCGACATTGACTATATTAATTATAACACTTTAATGCATACAAGACACATCAAAATAGCATATAATCGTATTAGTAACATTTCACGAGTGAGAAACGAAGTGACTTTGTAAAGAATAGCACTGCTATTGCCACTAAACAACAAGACACTGTATTATTGTGTTCTGGTCTGAGGGGGAAGCGAGCCAGTGTATCTACAGACACAGTTAATTCCCAGGTTAGTGTCGCATTGGTTTTGTAACGAATGTTTAATATTTCTTAGGTCACCAATGTCTTTGGGCGTTGGTGACCACTTACCATCAATTGGCCCATTTATTCGTTCGTACCTATTTATTGTTAAAAAAACTGTCTTTCTTTTCTACTTTAAGCCTTTGCTATGATCGTGTATGGAATCAAATCGTAGTGATCACGTAGTGTTGCAAGACGTACGTGTCGTTTATAACATAAAATGATCATGAATATAATGTGACATTTCATGTTTTGCGAATCACAAGAAACGCACTATTATGAGTGTCGGTTTCTGCACCGTCTTCCTTGACCGCATAAACAAAGCGACCCTGCACACCGCGACGCCGTTATCTCGGATAAGATTAACAATAACTACCTCTCCTATTGTTCAAATTTTTCACAGAACAAGGGCGGAAGGTACATATCTGTAATTAAAAGCAAGTTAGCGAACGATTACAGAACCGTTAATTACATTGTTGTAATATTTACTGCCAAGGTTAGTTATGTCTATAGATAACAAAAACATTTTTTCTCACCAAATTTTAGATAAACAAATATTTTTAAATTGACGGAGAATATTTCATTTCATTGTAATTGTATTTCGATTAAAGATAGATATCATTACTCGCCGACAACATTACTAATGACTTTTATACGTCACAAATGTTCTACAATTTTTCAAACATTTCAAATATATGCGTGACTATATTTGCCGACGATATTTGTAGGTTTATAAGCTTTTTATCCAAAGTAATTAATTAAAATTTATTTGAAAGATATTTTACCCATAAATTTTTTAGCTTAATATTAAAATTACTGATAAAAGAAATAGATAAATCTATTTGTAACTATTCACCCGTTCTATAACGTTTAACAGTAAGGCCGTAAGCATTTAAATAACATATGTGATTATTAAGGCATCGATTGCACATATTGATACAGGTACGTAATTGAACCAGTTGCTATAATAATAAATAAACAAATGCCCGCATTAAGCACAACAGGCGCATGTTGATTGACATCAAAATACAGATTATGTGAGTACATTCAACGACACATTCATGATTATTTATTCGGTTGTTCTGATTTAATGATCTGTGCGCGACGGTACGCTCCGAAAATAGAAAGATTAGAGAGACGGCCGACCACCTTGTTACAGTTAAAGCTACAGCCTCGAGCGTCGTTGACGATTGACACTGTTTTTAAGTACATTAATTATTCCATAAAATAGCACTCCTCTAAATCAAAGTGGAACACGCATGAACATTAAATGATATAAACATAATTATTAAGACGTACTTTGTACGACCATGTTATGTCATTTTGTGATGATATTTATTGCAAATAGTAATGAACCGATCGATCATAGAATGTCATCAACGTGAAATAGAAATAAAAATACATATATTTGCCACGCGGTTTTACTCGCATTCAAATAGAATTTTACACATTACTAAATTTTGTACTATCCACTAACCACTGTACATGGTAAAAAAAGTTTAACTATACAGAATGAAACTTTAGTGGAAAGGAGGACTTTGCACGACATTGTGACATATACGGGCTTAAATTACTTTTATTTTCTTTTCATAAGACAATAGTAGAATACATTTTCTTATCTATATGTTTATCCGCACATCTGATAGCCCATAAGATAGTCATGGCAATGACCAAAGAGCGAAAGTTCATTAGAATCACACAATAATGGGAACTCGTTACCTTCTCGTCTAGAGAAATCGCTGCCACTTTATATAAACCAATACTTACCAAAACGAACTACCTCTTAAATTCCAAAACTTTCTACTAGTATCATTACTTTAATTGTTCGATAAATTGATACGTATTTGTAATATGATGATATGTATGTTGATTAACAAAGTTTACAGATTTAATTGATGAATTTAATCGAAATTTTCCTAAAGCCTACAAAATAATATAACATGAATATTTTTATTCGTAATACGAACCCTACCGAAATATTGCAATGGGTACTCATGTGGAATTTTAATAACAATTTTATTTTTATCTAATTTTTTATTATTGCGTTACAAAGAGTCTACTACTATTGTGCCTTCAAAATTATATTGAACCTGTTATCTTGATCGTACCGCCCTATCTCCATCGTGTCTTCTCCATCGCGCGTAAAATTGACGAAATAATCCGTGCCCTCTCGGCACAAATAAAAGCCACAAAAAGAGGTAGAAGGATACGACATATTTATTTATTCTTTTAGTAGAACATTGGTGAAAATTCCAGAAAAAGTGTACCAAAGTTTTGATGTCAACAACATTAGATCATTACAGATAATTGTTTTTGAATTTGTGGGATCAGTGGGACTAATGACACAATGCCAGTGATAATTTTGCTATCCTATCCAAGACCGTTTTGAAGTTCAAAATAAACTTGACTTAAGTTGATAAGTTGCCTTTGATTTAATGGCTATTGCTTATCCTTTCAAAAGGATAAACAATAGCCATTAAATTATTAGACCAAATTCTACCACTAATTGTTTTTTAACAGGTATTTTTTATTTTAATTTATTTTCACCGGTCACACAGAATTATGTATACCAATGAACAGTACAAAATGAACACGCTCTATGCCAACATTCAAATTAAAACATGTGGTAAACTTTATGTATACATTTACATGCAGTTTATAAAATTATCTTAAGACTTTTTTCGCTCTAAATCTTAAATTAGATGGAAGAACAAGTTTTTCGTTCCAACTCTGTCGAATTCATTTGTCAATTCATTGTCATACAAAAACACTCAAAATCTTTCATCGAAATCGGTCAAACCGCTTAGGAGACTGATTAAAGACTTTTTTCTGTTTTTTGATTGAGTGTTTAGGTGCAAACTGTATGTATATTGCAGGCGCTAATTCCTTAACAATGTTTTCTTTCGCTGCCGAAATCGAGTTAAAACGTAGACGTTATGCACAAGAAAACTCAATAATGCTCAGCAGAATTTAAGCCCACGATCTCTGTTTACGACCAACGTCTTCTTGCAGTGAACCATCTGGCATCACAGCTTTATGTCGTTTGGAGGCAACACGATTATTTAACAACAAATTAAGTAGTCACGACTGAGTTCGACAAACCTTCTCAGCTGCGGTAACTAAACTATATTTATATTTCTAAAGATACGTCTATTTTTTTTATAATAAAGGCACCAACTTACGGGCTAACGATGGCTAGTGGTTACTGCCTATAAAAATAGGTGCCATATTTTTTTTTTACCATTCCTTACATTGCCAATACGTCATCAATCTTGGGAACTAAGAAATTATATCTATTGTGGCTTTAGTTAGTAAAAATTGATCTGTACATCAATTTAGTTATTTCATTTAAAATTAAATAGGCTCAACAAATGACATCAATGTTACGCAAATTGTTAACAAAATATAATAAACGTTATGAATCGACACCGAGCGTACCATGTCACTTATTATAATTCTATAGACGAAAGTATGTCACTTTCCTTTTCACTTCGATGGTTATAAAAGCTATTATGAATAGTCCTGCAAGTCATTTGGAAGGCGAACATTACATGGTATTATCTATCATTGTGTTGAACATAGAATTCCAAGTGAATATTTTTGATAATAATATTATGTAATACATTTATTTTGGACCTTCATAATACAGTAACATTGACATTCTAGCTGATTTTATTATTATTATTTAAACAAAGAAGGTTGGTTATATTATGTAGGCTAATAAATACCTTCCTAAATGTAACGGTAACTGTAAATAAGGACTGACATGATAATATGTTGTAAGAATTTTTGTTCTTCATTACATAAAAGTTAATTTGATTTCTGATTTTGTAAACACTATATTTTTTATGATAATCTCAATATTTTTTTGTACAAAAGTCACAATTTGATGTAGGTAATGAGCATCGAATATTATTAAAACGGTTGATTTACTTCAATTGATACAATAATCGTAATCTTTTCATATTTTGTATGTACGTCGATGCAATAACCTACTTAACACAAAATCAAAAATATATATTTTACAATCACTTTTGTATTTAAGTTTTTTCACATTGTAGAGTATATAAAAATAGAAATGAAACCGTCTGTAAATGTCCCACAGCTGGATTAAATCTCCCTGTAAGCTGCTCGTTCTCTGCGTGAAATAATCGTTACTTAATAAACTTGAGAATATATATTATATTAAACGTGAATTATATATCGTATAATATTTATAGGCCTAATATTTCTTATAAAGCCATTGTCTATGGGCGGTGGTGACCACTTACCATCAGTTGGCTCATATATATATATATATATATATATATATATATATATATATATATATATATATATATATATATATTACTGGAGGATAAACACTTTCTAATAATGTAATAAATATTATTATAATTGATTAAAATAGACTTTAAAAATATATATTTTCTTTAATTTATTCGGTAGGTATAAAGGATAAAATGTTTGTTTCGTTTTGATGGTTTAAATTCGTTCTTATACGTAATAAATTCTCTAAGCAATTAAAAATTTATTGAATTACTACTTAATAATCGTTTTCCTCAAGACGTACATAAAATTATTTAAATGAATCGTAAATCGATTAAAGAGCAACACATTTAATTTCCATTAATATAAGTACATATAAGTTACTCCGCGAATTGAAAATAAAACCTTAGTAAGTTAACTGTCAGTAAATTAAGTGGTGGTATCTAGCAATTGCATTAGATAAGTCAAATCGTGAGGATGTACTATGAGAGCATTACGTGATGCCGAGGGCTTGAGTATGGCACTTACGACGAGAATAGGCTCTCGTTAGCTGGAATAAGATGGCATTGAACGACACTAATGACATTTTACATCTTTTAAATAATAAATTGCGTAACCTCTTATCAATAATATTATTTAATCACAAACAAAAAAAGAATATGTTATACTAGTAAACTATATTTATTACATTTTTATACATAGATTAAAAATATTTAAATAATAAAACGCATTATGCGTCTAATTTTTAAAAATTTAAATTTACGTACGTATTAAAACACGAGTTTCACACATCGTTCATCTGATTGCATTAAAACTTTGTAGTCGTTGTTGGCATTTACATAAAGGTTTCTGGCTCCAACGACGTACAATAAGATGCGCGCGAGTCGTATCGGATAATTGTTTGTAAGAAATTGTATCGGAATTCCGGTTTTTATGTTATAAGACAAAATATTCAATGGTAAACGAACTATCTTCTAAAAAGATAACTTTACATCATACGAAAGAATAACTTTTGGTATGAGGACGCATAAATATTTATTGTATTGTATTCTGTAGTGTCAGATATGAGTATGCAACTGGCATCTACATTAGAAAAAAGATTGTCATAAACACCAGAGAAAAATATATTGTCATAAAAAATAAATAAGATAATATTTACTTGTATACAGGATAACCTTAAAACTCATCGTTTCACCATCTATGTTTGAGGTTATCAAATTATTAAAATCCAATTTCAAGAAAACGTCAGTGTGTGACTGTACGCCAATAAAAAGGAATTAGTTTTGTTATCATTTACAAATAGACGCCGATAGTCGCACAAGCTTGTTCACACAGAATTACGACTTACAACTCGCCATTGATTATGTAACCAAGCATGCATTATCAAAACAGTTGTCAATGTCGTTATGAAATGACCCACTGACTGAACGAAACCAGCTTTATGACAGCAAATACTATACATCGAACTTGTTAATTTATTTCCCAAATAAAACAATTCTACAATTGTCAATAACATATATGGAAATTAAATAATTTATGATACAGTTAGTCTGATTGTGTAGTTAACCATATTTATTGTAGTTTAAAACTTGTCGTTCAAAGTCAGATTAACTAACTTAATCCGAGCGTTCGCTGGTTGTCTGTTGCGTCTCCAGCTGCGATCGTCCAATGACCACTCGCCCCAAAGCCACATTAGTTCACTAGGCTTTATTTGTTCAGAGTAATAAAATCTGGAGTCATCTTTTCATTTAAACAAGACTCACGAAGTAAGTTAGCCGGTAAAAGTCACATGTCAACGAGAGCATATAGCGAAACTGAGGATTGAAAAGTGTACAAAAATGTTTCGACCCTAACTTCAGACAGACCAACTTATTTTGCGCGTATTGTATTAAGAATATAACGACACGTATTTCGAGGTGTACGTCAATCGAAACGAATTCTGTGACGTTTTGTTATATGAGTCAATTATTTCTTGGTTCAGAATATATATTCTATATATGAATAGCTAAAGACAAAACATTTCGGTAGATCTGCCTCATATGTATGTCGTGTTCTTGATTTTTTATATTTGGTAACTATTTGGCTTTACTGTTAAATATATTCAATAAGATGTCTGATGTATTTCGACCAATTGGCGAACACTAGTTTTTAATGAAACAAAAAAAAACGGCATTAAAATTTAATTTACTTTTACTTTGCTCCACAGATAATTTCGAACAAAAAATTAACTTTTGAAAAGTATTTTATTATTAATACAATTAAATAGCACATTAAAACAAAGTATTAAAGTAATTACACTGTCCTAAAAATATTGAGTACCAAGTATTGAGTACTCTCTTGTCCGAATGCAATTAATGTTTAATTTATAATTATATAAGTCGAATGCAATTAGATTATTGAGGCAAGATATGGAGCCGACATCGGCGATTCAACAGTTCAACTGCGCTTTTAATGGCAATTACAATCAATTGCAACAATTATTACAGATAATAAAATGTACAAGGTCCCATTCAGTGAATTCTTTATAGCAGTTATAAAACTGTATCATACTTAAAGAGACCTCGAATTAAAAGGTACGGATCAGCTGTTATGCGATTCATTTTATGTTGGAACATTTGAACATACGCTTAAATTAGAACATGGGTATTACAGTATTCCATCCCCTAACCACCCCTTTCACAGAAATAATGGTTAAAGAATTATATTTATCCAAATATTGACAATGTCGAATCTATGAATGAACGATAACTCGAATCGAAATGTACATTTGTATAATGAGCGAGGTTCGCGCGGCACTGGCGCTCTTATGTGATGGAAAATCGTTGTTGTCAAACGAGTGACGCAATGATCGGCGATGGGAACGCCGTTATAACTCACGTATCGCACAAATATAATTATTACATCATGAATATATTTAAATTAATAAAAAACACAACGATAAGGTAAAACTCGTTTACATAATCGTAATTCTTTTTATTATTCGGCGAATACCCTATTCAATAAACATCACAAATATTTTATTTAAATAAGAATTTAACACGCATGGCTGTCGTACATTTGTCATATTTAGACGACACGACAACGACGACGTATATGCGTGATAATGTATTTTAGTTTCATTTGACCCAGACGAAACGTATTAAAAGGTTTTAGGTCATAAGTGCCAAAGGGCATTTTAAACTAAGATAATCATTAAAAAAAAAAAACTAAAACCTACTTGGCTATTCAGAGAATATATCCTACTCTGATATTATACCGTTACAAGTATATTTTACCCATTGTCGTTATTTAAAAAAAATGTGTTAGAGTACCTAGCCATAACATTAAATATAATATAGCATAATCACGATCGCCCACATTCGAAGTAGATCATGCCGTGGAGCCTAACATAAAAGCACTCAGACACGTAATACATTTTTCATTAAGGCACCTGTTCTTGCATCAGCACGCAGGCATTAATCTGTAACGTTGCAAATTATATTTCCTTCGAACGTAGCTGAAGCTTATTTATTAATTTATTATCAGGCCGAGTCACCGATACTCTATTTGGAGTCAACAAAGTATAATTCCAAGCTTTAAGTTGCAAATCATAATTTATAAATAAATTATAATTTAATTAAAAACATATTTTGTCTTATTTAGGTATCTTGTTAGGACCAAAAGTGTTGTATTCGATCATAAAAGCAGTACGTTATGTTTTTAACATGAGTAATGTATGCACATTTTAAAAATGAGAGCGTCAATTGATCTTAACTAGGGTCGTCTATAAAAAGAAGTCGTTCAGAATTCAAGAGAATCAAGAAAGATTATACATTATAGGTACCTACTGCATATACCTAATCCTTTATAAACAAGGCTCGTAATCAGCTATTGCAAAACGAACTCGGCTCACTGCGCGCCGCCATTAACTGCTATATTTGAAAAGTAAAATAAATCGGCCGTAAAAGTAGTTCTGTCGAGAATTATTATCAATCGTTTTAACTCTGTGTTACAAAAACGATTATATGAATGATAAATAATTACAAAATGAGTCATACAGGTGTGTCATTGAGAAAGCGTTAAAATGTCTTCAAATTGTAAATACAAGTTACACCCGGTATTATTTGGATTACTTTTTTTATATTATTATGCACGCGTTTTTAAATAAAGATTTGGAAAAACAAATAGTTTTAGCTTCGGCATATTCTCTAAATCCTTTTTGCATAAATTTTCTTTCTATTTGTTTTGGTAACGTAACTCTAACATACACTAAGGAATACAGAATTGAATAATATTATAATTATATTATATTACATAATTTTACAAAATTATAGTTAACATATACAACTATAAATAAAAAGAATGTCTTTTCGTTTTTTTTTGTTTTGCGTTTTTTAGGAATTTTATTAAATTTAGGAAAAAGCAACACGTTATTTATATCGATTATTTATAAATTTTATTTAATAAATTTCAAACATCACTTAATATAAATCAAATAAATTTCCATAAATATATTTTGATATTAATCTAAATTCGAGACTTGCGTATTAACATACTCGTATTACAATAATAGCTCATATTGATTTATTGTAAAGCTAAATTAACTAGAAACACCACATATAAATATAAGTGGTTAATTTATTTTTACTGGTTCTATATGTTTGACTGACATTGATTTTGTTGACCACCATAGTGGGAATCGATCTTTACTATCCACTATTTGAGGAAAAGGTGTACAGTTAGCTACTCAAACTACGCTGCTCCTACAATGATTGATGGAAACACATTTCATAGATTTTGGTCCGATTTATGCAGGTTTCTTTCATCAACGGGCATGAAGTAAATTACATACACAACTTCTACACAAAAAAAATCGGATTTCGCATGTTCCCATTCTAACCAATTTAACTCACAATTAAAAATAAAATAATACGAATACCATATATAAAGTTGATAGAAAAACTCGTCACTAACGTTCACTTATATACCCTTGATTGGACAAATTATTAAATTATGTACATATCTGCGGTTTACACGTTACGGTACAACCAAGATACAATTTTTTGCGGCCTAAAAACTAACCTCGTTATATTAAAAAAAAAAAAAACAACCAAAGTGTGTGTTAGTAACGCTTGACAACATAAAGAAATAATTAAGTAAAATTTTTTTTCATGATTTCCTTCGTCAGAAACAAATTATTCCATTATAAAATAGCGACCCAATTCGGTTTCTCACGGGGGCTATATATTATATTAATAAACAAAATTATACGATATAAATGTAATTTATTTAGATTTTTAGTATTGGATTTTTATTTTCGGAGATTACCCCCTACATACATACAAACATATGTTACCTCTATTAATATAGAAGACTGGTCATTGTGTGGAAACGTAAATAAATTGGTACAATTTGGCAGAGTGACGTTAACCAGCTTCACGTGTACATTGAAAAGTTTACAGAAAATAATAATAGTTTATTTGCATACGGAGCGAATGATATAAATTGGCGTCTTAGATTACGCTACATCATGACCGTAAGGTGAAAAATGTATCCACTGTTTATAGCCTTTCTGTTATACAATAGTTCATGTAGTAATGAAACAAAAGGTGTAGAGTTTTTAAAATTTGACTGTGAAGGGTGAGGGCGTGTAGAGTTAGAAACTTAGCTCTACATGAGATCTGACAACTCTTAGGCATATGGTATATGGCGTCTTGGCAACATTTTATATGAAAATGTTTTTGGTGGGAATGCTTACTTATAGGAATGTGATATTATTGCAACTGTGTTTGTTGATAAATCTGTTCAATTATATGTACTTTTATACATACTTTTTCACTTTCATAAATATTTCCTAGATTTCTTTAAGAATTAATGAGAAGTAAGCCATTTTCCCACAGAGATATGTTATGCTGCGTTCACAATAAACTTATATTCTGTGCTATGTTTATAAACCTTAAAAATATTTTTAATTTGTTATTTTATCGTATTGTAATAATTATGCATAATTTATATCAATAACAGGAAATTATATCATGAGACTTATTTATAGATTGGTTTAATTTCAGTCACAAGTACAAATTTTGCTCAACAACGTGATCGAGTAGCCTTTCATGCAGAAACGCACGCCGATTTACTCAATCGATGATTATTATTATGACATTAGCTGTTATATCAAACACGACGTTCGTAAACGTCGCAATTGAGCTGACCCCGGCAATTATATTTGCCAAAAATAATATGATTTAGAATAGATGTGGCCTGGTTCTTGTTATCAGATAATCTATCGTTCATCCATAGTTCTGCTCAGGTTGGTGGCTGGATGTGTAGAGCAAATACAGGTGTAATATATTTTTTCTCATTGTTGGTGTTTTTCACCCGCCCAAAACCTGTTATCGATAGTGGTCACTTTCAAACAGGAGGCTCTTTTGCGTTTTACCGAAAATAATCAGTTTTTAATATCGAACTTAGTTATTACGGAATTTAGAAATTTAGACAAGCCCACTATTTTCCTTGCTCAGAGTTTATTTATTGTGTAATCGTTAGTGTATGTTCCTTTTTTCTCTTTTCATCATGGAATTTTTTACGATAATCCATCTGAACGATTAAAAAATAAACCGCTGCTGCACCTGACTTTAAGAAAGTACATGTAAATTTAACATATAGACTTTGTTGATCTTGAAATTATTATTTATTATTACGTATATAATATATTCATAAGTAGTGTTTGCTTGTATCCGAAAAAATACACAAAAGTTTCGTCATTATTATATTGGGGTATTTACTAAGTATATAAACATATTTACAATTTAGATGAGACATAAACACTTACTAACATAACATTATGTAATATATAACCATCTCATCATTTAAACCTTTTACGGCAATAGTAGTACTAAGTTGTTTTTAATATGTTGCGGCGAAATACTCAATAGTAAATATAACATCATTTTACTTGTTTGTCCGATCCAAGGTCAGACGTCTATAAACAGTCATGACTTCTACCCATTTAAGGTATCTTGAATCTAATGATGCACACTTCGATTCACTTCGATAAGTGAACATCTTCGTTTGGATGAACAAGATTTCTGTAATTTTTTAACGTAGTGCTAAATTTTTCAGATTAGCAAACTGTGCAAGAGTGATATTACTGTGTTCCATACCATAAAAGTCACACGACATAAATCAACACTACGCACTTTTCGAGGTACGGGAGTACGTTGTTAAACAGCAGACTTTATAGAATAATATACAATATAAATTTAAAAAAAAAAACGGTTCATAAACGACGGAGTTATGAGATAACAAATATTAAAAAAAAAACAAAATCCAAGAACAATTAAAATATATATATTTATATACTATCCCGTATCCCTTGAATTCCGTTCTCGATAGCAAACTGTAAAACAATATATATTTTTGCAGCGACGTAATACCGGTTTTATATGTGTAAATAAAATGACTTAAATTATGATAAATTTGATGTATTTTTAGTGTCCATGAAAGTTAATATTTCGGAGCAAACAATTTGACAGCTTCCGCGATAATGCAGCTAATTATATTAAATAAATACATTGAATAAATAAACTCAGGTAATAAATATTTATTTATGTTTAAATCCATTGTATTTTATACAATATTATGTAGTATCTGACGATATTTTATGAATACTATGTATATAGTATCATTTGTCTTTATTACTACTATTACATAGGTATTACAATGGCTAAAGTAACTTTGTCCGTTATCTCTTAACGATAAACAGATTTAGATGAAATTTGGTATGAGGATAGGAAAATCATAGGCTACTTTTTTAAGTCACCCCTCGAAGGGTTAAAATGAGAGATGAAGGTTTGTGTGCAAAACGTAATAATTTATAAATTTTTGCGCGGGTAAGGCCGCGGGTTCAGCTAATGTTTCAGGAATGATAACAATTTTTACAGGAACAATTCTCTTGTCTTAAGAATTTGAGCTGTGAAAAGAACAGATCTGTTCATTTTTAATTTTACAATATCAGCGGCAAATCAACAATAAATTATAAGTAGTTTTATAATAAATAATATATAGCGTAATTCTATTTACCATAAACAGATTATAAGCTCGCTATTTTATACGTGTCATCTAATTTTACAAATTAATTGAATTATACAAAATTTACAGTAAAATACTTGTATTATTTCTGTTTCTAATTCTGACGATGTAAATGCGTTTCCAGCTGTATAAAATTGGTTAACAACTAATAGTTTGCTTTTTAATACAAAATAAACGAAATTGGCTATTTACGTTACCTAATGTTTTATGTATGTTAACATACATAAAACAAAATATTCAGCTAACGTTAGATAATAGAGATCCCACTGCAAATGAAACCAAAATGTTTTTAAGTAATTACTTTAGATTCAAATCTTCAATAGAATTCTCATTTGTCATTCCTTCTCATATTGGACTAAGCTCAGCAGCATGCGTTAGGAAAGTTCGACAACTAACTGACCTTGATACTCGTTTGGTATATTTTAATTATTATCATAGTATGCCTTGTGGCACATTATTTTGGGGTAACGTTTATGGCTCAAAATAGTATTATTTCTTCAAAAACTGCTTAGGGCTGTTTGTATTCTTAGAACGATAGACTTCCTTCGGTACGCTTTTGATAAAAAAGGAAGAATTACGGTAACTTCACAATATATATACAATAATATCATGTATATCTATGATTTTGATAGAAACAGTGACAAACTTTGTATAAACACAAAAAAACCTAGATTTGGACTTCACAAAGTAAGTATAATCTTATTGCAGTACATTTTACATTTGCCTGTAGCCGAATTTAAAACATATTATGTTAAATAAAAAACAAATAAGGCATATTATACGGTACAGGATTATATAAAAGATATTAGAGATTGGTGTAAATGTTCGTTGAAGGTCATACATACATAAATCTAATTGTATATGAATATTACATGTAAATTGTTTTTGATAGAAAAAGATTAAGTACGGAGTTTCTTGCCTGTTCTTCTTGGTAGAATCGATATTCCGGACCAGTGGTTACTTGATATTAAAATTAACCTTGTAAAAAAACGATTGAGAACTGCTAGCAATAGCCTACTAGCATAAATTATATTTAGATTTTTGAAGTACCCCCCCCCCCCCCATAAATAAGAAAGGAATGTAATAAATATATAAATAACAAAAGTTCCTTATATTTTGAAAAATAGTTTAAGAAGATATAAAAAGATAAATTCGATATCATTCGTAGCGTATCGAACGAGTTATAATAAATATATACTAAATAGCAATATAATGTTTTGACCTTCCACAGAAAATTTAAATGTATGAATTAGAGTCATAAGTCTCCATGAGTTACATTGTATCGCTGCTTGTCTCGGCAGTCGCAAGGTTAGTTACGACTTACGAATGTAGACGAATTTAAAATCAATAACTCAGTAGACGTATTTAATAAATAACAAATAATATTTTGTATTCTTTATAATCAAAACGATTAAATTACATTTATTAATTACTTAATTTATATATATATATAATTTTAATACCTAATTGAGTAGGTTGATAGCTGTACTTCTAGAGTTCTAACTGATACTTTTTGATGGACTAACATTACACTGCAATACTCGTTGGGCAAAATAAATTTAAAAAAAAAACAATGCTCATAAAGCGAGGACAATAACTTAAAACAAATAGCGACGCAGCCCACTATCTATTTCCTTAAAGACTTTGATTGAAGTATTGAGTAGTTTTTACATAAGATTTAATTTTATATTCACTACCATAAATAGAACCGGACATAGTAATTGTTTTACTTGTAATAAGTATTATAATTTGTGAATGTTGTCTACTTGCAGGGGCAACCTTACCAAGGGCACGTGTTTTACTGATAAAAGATAATATATTAGCCTTATATAGATACTATAATATTACAATGAGGACGTAGATTTATTAGCCGGCTCAGTAAGCTTAGCACTACAGTTAAATTGATCACACATCTACACAAGCTTAGTCTTTTTTTTATGATATAGGTAGGCAGATGAGCAAATGGGCCAGCTGATGGTTAGTGGTCACTATCGCTCTTATACCTACTGTGTGGCGCTAGAATATCTGATAAGTGGTACCTACCCAGGCGATAAGTTCTCAATTATAATTTTTACCAAGCGATTGTCTCTGTGTAATATTTAGCTTAATAAAATAATGTAATGCAATTAAAATTTATCTATATTACATTTAACTTGTATTTAAAATGAGTAAGGGCCAAAATTTAACAGCTCTCTTATAGTTAGAAAAAGTTAACGCGCCATCGTATATGTTACCAAATGAGTATTTTTATTGATCTTCATAAATCAACATCCGATTTAATTGAACTTAATAACTTCTCATGACCGAATTCATATATTATTGAGTAACAAGGTTGATATTCATAAATGTGTTAAGTATCTAATTACAAGAGCGTTGAAGAGATAATTTCTATGTTACTTCTCATTAACGGAATCTCACTAGAATTTCATATATACATAAGTATATATTGTCCAATGTTGACGATTATACGTCATATGAACAAGTGTATTAAAGTCAAAAGATTTATTTAATATAGGAAAATATTTATTATTGATACTATTAAAAAAATTCTAGCGGTGTTTGCGAACGAAGAAGTAGGTCACCAATGGTAAATAGTTATCAAAGCCCATATACATTGGCGCCATAAGAAATTTTAGCCATTCCTTACATCACCCATGCACGACCAACGTTGGTAACTAATGAGTTTCGTCCCTTGTGCCTTTAATTACACCCTTCAAACCGGAACACAACAAAACCATTTATTTCCGCTGGGCGGTATATGATGAGTAGGAGACTAACCAGACGGGCTGGTACTGAGTCGTACCACCTCCAAGTGAGTTTACCACCTCCAAGTGGGTTCGGGAAAAGCGCGATATTCTGTAGTAATATTTGTTCATAGATCACTTTAATTACACTGATGAGGCTTTGTATAGGCGTGTTTAATTTACCAGATACTCTAACATCAAATTGCCTAATTACGCATTACAAATCTGTAGTGAGTGGCCCATGTAGTTAGCGTTTCTAGATACATCCTAGATTCCATGGTGGCCATAATGGTCTTGCCATATGTATGAGTCTCTATTTACACGTGTGCTTTACTTATAATAATATTTATAAAATATAAATGTTTATTTTACGTAATATGATATAGAAATAATAACAATGAAACGAGGTCGTGTTTGTAAACTATTATTTAACAAAATAATGTTAATATTTGTAGCGTTACTATATAATCAGAGGCCAAATTGTAATGTACTTGTCTTCCTGAAACAAACTGTAATAGGAATATAACTAAATGATCCCAAGTTAGAAACTAACTAGATACAAAATTTCTTATGTATGCATTTATATAATATTGTTTTTCAATACTGTGGAATGTCACTATAAATTTCTAAGGACAGTTACTTTATAGTAAATCTAGATTGATTGAAAGCTGTGAAATTCTTCACGTCTAGACTACTATAGATACTAGAGAATATAAATTCAGATATTCTTCCGAATAATTTAGTTTATCCCTTTATGTTTTTCTACCCGAAGAGCAAATTTAATATACGTATGTATCAAACTGATACGAGTGTAATGTTATAGAAATATCAGTTCTTGTCATGACGTATCCATTATTCAATGAATTTCAATGCGAAGAACAGAAATTGGTCTTGAACGTCTCGGGTCAAGGGTCGGAAACGTAATTATGAACAATACATGTGTGCAGTGTTTTATTTAACTAGCCGTTTTGTACATAACATTTGTTTGTTTATACGCAAATTTATAAGGTTGTAACTATCATACCGAGTTTCTAATTATACTATTAAAAGCTACTCTTGTGTGGTCATTGAGATCATCACACAATGTATATTGATGGTGTAGAACAGTAGAGTTAGTAAATGTATGTATATGTTTGTGTCTTAAATGTAATATAGTTTTTATTTAATATATCCTAAATATTGATTCTCCACTCCACTCTATTAAGTAATTTTTCTTATTTGTCTTAATTAAAGTGTGCCAATAAAAAGTTAATCGGCTGCCACGAGTGTCAAAGCTAAAAACGCGCTAACAACCTATTAATACTGAATATAAATCATATTGCTCAATACCGATTTTATCAAACGATTTGTTGCGGTCGATGGACTTTAAATATAATCACTTATAACAAGTTTATCGTCGAAAATTCGTCGTCGTCGTCGATTAAATCTAGACGCATTAGACACCAGACATTTCTTATTTTTACAATCGTTCAGTTACCATAAATTTATACATACTTATATATGTATGTAATTTATAATACACGTATGGTATCCAATTAATAAGAAATAGTGATATAAAATTTGACCAACGGTTGAGCCGTGACAACCCAACAAAGTTACTTTCCATTTACAAATTAATATGGATACACTCGTATATAGCAATTAATTAAATAAAACGAGCGACTCCTCAAATTTAGAAACCCAAATTTCCAAAGTATCAAAATATCGTTGAAAAAAAAATACTATTTCTTTTAAATTAAAATAGAATATTTTTAGTTTTTAATGTTTATACACTTTTTATATGTAAATCGTTTGATGAATGGATTAATTAACAATGTAGTTAACGGTGATATTTTTGTTATTATTGAAGATGCGATCATTGATCTTTTATAGCAAATGAAAATTACCAATCCTGTCAAACTTGTTAGCCACACAATGTCAACTTAATTTACTTAAGCTGTCGCCATTCAGCCTGATACAGCCCGCGTGCCTCTGCTCGGATTGTAAAAGTTCAGATAATCTGATGTTTGAAGGTCGGATATTTTGAAACTAGCTTTTGTGACTCGTCTATCGAAGAAACTGCATGGCCGATACATTGTATATAACAAACATAACATAACGACCATTCACAAACACTTTTATAAATTTAATTTAAACGTTTCTCCTGTTTAATTAATTTATCAACGTAATATGTATTTACGACTATATCTGATTAGCATAATGTTAAAAAAAAACAAGATCTTCTTTAAGCATGAAGAACTTTCTAAGAGACATTGAAATCCGGTTATTCGTTTATAAGAAATTGCAAACATACAAAGATACTTACATAAACATTTACATGCAAATTCACACTGGTGTAATAGAGAATTTCAGTTCTTTCAAGACCGTTTAAAATAAATAAAAACGAATACATTTCACGGTGCGTGAAGTAAGGAATGGAAACTATTGTTCCATTTACTAAAATCGACGAGTAGGGGGAATATATTATTAAGAATTATTTTTATAAATATGTTGAATACTCTTTTTATATTCGTTATAATAAACGACACATATAAAAAGAATTAAAGTAATAAAATAGCATATCAGATGCAGTTAAATCTTTACTCTCGAGAACTGTTGGTGTTGAAATCGCCTTTCATCGGACGCAATTTAAAATTATATTCGATGTCGTTTCGACAGTAGACTGCGGACTCATAACTTTAGTTTTTTACTTGGAAATACGTTAAGTGGATATTAATAACTTCAACGCTTATGAAATAGATTTGCCTTTTCTTTTGCTTTTGTCTCTGGTATAATACATTAAGCACTATAGTGCTTATATAAATTGTATAAGTCTTCGTCCATGAAAAATTAAAACAAATATCTCTGATTTTATAATCTTATCTAAAAACAAAAAATATCTATGTATTAATTTGTCTTTGTGTTCTAAAAAGTCATTATTTTTACTTGAACAGATAGATTGGATCGAAATGGAGGTGGTGCAGCGCCCACTTTAAAACGAAAATTTCGCAAAACCCTTTCGCGCGCCATATTTGTGAACCGTTCACAGTCACTAGGTAAATCAGGACATTAGCGAAGTAATGTAATTTTCATTAATAGTGACTTGATTTACTACATAATATTAGGTTAACTGGCCGTATCTTGTATCAAATTCCTATGCCATTAATTATTAGCTAAAATCCCATTATCTAAAGTAAATGCCAATGTAAATTAATTCGTTAAATCTTCACTAAACATGGGTAGGATTACTTGCGGTTTTTATTCGGTTCGGTCTTAAAGTCACACACTTTAATATTTTTTAGCATTAGCATTATGGATATTTAAAGCGAAAAATCTAAACATTTTGTTTAATTAGTGTATTGGCGTTTAATGTGATATAGAAACACTCTCTGTCTCTCTCTTACTTTAAACTAAAATTCATTAGCAGCCCGTAATTGTCCCACTGCTGGGATAAAGGCCTCTTCTCCCTTTGAGGAGAAGGTTTGGAGCATATTCCACCACGCTGCTCCAATGCGGGTTGGCGGAATACACATGTGGCAGAATTTCGTTGAAATTAGACATATGCAGGTCTCCTCACGATGTTTTCCTTCACCGCCGAGCACGAGATGAATTATAAACACAAATTAAGCACATGAAATTTCAGTGGTGCCTGCCTGGGTTTGAACTCGAAATCATCGATTAAGATGCACGCGTCTAGCCACTGGGCCATCTCGGCTCTTTTTTTTTTAAACAACTTTTATGATATAATTTTGCTAAAGATTTAACATAGTAACTTACATTAATAATAAAATTTAATTACATTCATAGATCGGTAATGTTTTTATTTATTTGAAAGAGTGAAGACTTACAAATATGATTTAGGTTATGTGAAGACACATCTATCTTCAAACATTAAATAATATTGTTTAAGAGATCGTAAAGTAAATAAAGTCCAAATACAATAAGAATATAAATAAATATTAATTTTGTTTTATGAACGAGGTGCTAAACTTGTATCTTAGTATCATAGAAGTGCTCAAAATTGAACATAACATATAATCAACTTAATGAAGATTTTTATCAAAACGATTACTTAGGATTTATGCTTCATACAAATACATACAAAACGATACGTGCATATCATAAACTCTTGATATTTCTTATTTTATATTTATGTATTAGTTACGAAATTATATGCATAGCAGTTTTGCCTGCTAGTTAGAATCTGGAGAGCCAGAAGTTGGATTTCCACACAGATCTCTACACTATTTCGATGTTTTAATTGTCGTAAATTATTAATCCACTGCACCCAAACACAATTGTAGTACAATTTAAACTATGCTAAAAGTAGAAAAAATTGGTGCAAACGTCATTAGAAAGTTACCTCGTGGGAATTGTAAGAAATAAAACAATGTGATTCATTACAAGAACTTCTCCACTTTATATTGTAAAAACAATGCACTCTTTATTTTATACAAATAAATAGTTTCACAGTCGGTTACAGTGTACATTTTTTGTTCAAGTGAAAATAATAATTTACTCTATCGTAATACTAAAAAGCTAATCTTTGATACTATATGTGCCAAACTTTAGCGGCGTCTTTACGTTAAATATATTTTTAATTGCGTTTATCGAGGGCATAAATTGAATTTGAATAATCCATAAATATTCTAAAATTGTCAAAGTTCTATGATTTGTCTTTTAATGAATTTCCTTACTAGCTCGAAAATTGTGTAAGTTCCAGAGAAGGTGAGACAAAGCTAAGTATTCGTTTTCTGTTTAGGACCAAAATAAGTACTAAGACATTTCAAGTATAATTAAAATCGAAAGATATTAAAGCCTTTGTAATTGTAACGACCTTGTTTAATCATTGTACCTGTAAAGGTAAAATTATAACAAATATTTTTTTGCTTTCACCGTCTACTAATTGTGTCGCAAGCGGTCCCACTCCTAGTCCACCCGCTGACTGCACCCAGCAGGTTACGTTCAATGGAAAATAACAGCAGTCAACTATATATTACCATAAGTATGCTTCCGCCCTACAATCGGGTTAAATTGCGTAAACCGAGCGTTGCTTGTATCAAATTAAGTCGGGCAGTCATGACATAGTCCGCCTTAGTTCTGTAACTAGCACTATTGATATATTCGAAGAGATATCTCAGGCATTATTAAGTTATTATCGTGAAATCTCGTCATGAAATCGCAAAAGAAAATCGTTCCATATATCACAAAAAGAACGAGCAATCTTTGACCTCAGACAGCTACTATGTAATACCATGACATTAAATTTAATATTTACTTTTGAATAAAAAAAAAAAATATTTTTTTTATATCTATTATAAGTATTTTCTATTAGCCAACAAACATTTTTTCAGGTACAAAAAGTATATGGTGATTATAATAGAAATCTGTTTATTTATTTTGAAATAACTTCAGATCTTTTTTCTTTAATAATTATTTTTTATTACAGACCAGTGTGCTAATTATCTATGCAATGAATATTTCATGAAAAGTACTAGATTATAGTCTATTAACTATTTCTTTCAGAACAACATATAAGCAGACTGTGAGCCGAGATAGGCTGGTGGTTGGATAACCTGATTTTTTTTATCTAACAAATAATTAAAACATTGAGGTAAAATTAATTTCTCGAACGGAGACCTTCGCCAAATTTGTGTTTGGTGATCGCCGGCGAAAGAAAACATCAAGAATACGTTTAATAAAACACTACAGGATATTAAGAAAAACATTTAAAAAAAAATACGCCTACAGTAACATTGCACTAGCCGATACTTTTTAAATTATTCAAATAAATATTGCTGATTATTGTCTCGGCTTTTAATTTTCAAGGGTTTTCTGGAGAAAAACAATCGAAAATCACGTTTGACACCGATATCTTAACTAACAGCATAAGTGTGTTTGACCTATTGGGCACTGTTGTATTGTCGTTAGTTTGTATACCTACTAGCTTAAGCAAATATTAACTTTCTCGTAAACGAATGATCCGCCCACGTTCTCCTTATATGCAGCAACTACAATTCATTTATTTCCTTTTTTTAAGTAGAAGATTAAACCTACTTAAACATATTTATATGTAAATATACATAATTACTGCCAATTAAAACTACTAGGAAGACAGTGGGTGTGTAATGTACTAGAAAAAAATGGTACCGTAGTTTTTTTGTAATGATTTTGCTTAATAGCAAAATCGTGCACCAATGAACATGCATGTTATTTACCAGCGGTTAATTTGAAATGTAAAAACAATTTTAGAAGTATTCATAGTGAAACTACAATGATGGAACACAGTAGAGTCTCGAGAACAGCCTCGGTCCATTATCTAGCAAATAATGCTGCAGATTCAGAGATGAAACCCCGGGCTGTATTTGTACTTCATAAATTACATACATCATTCAAATCTGCCATCCCGTCGAATATTAGCCTAATCTCCCTTAAGAATGGACGCTCATAATCATACAAGCGCATTGAAAAGAACTTCGATTTTTTTTTATAACTCTCACCTAATCTTAAAAAAAAAGGTTTTTATTCTATAATGAATTCGTTTTTTTATGCTATTGTTATTGCTTTTTAAATATTAACTTGTTATTTACTACGAATAGCATTGAAAGGTTAACAGGATTACTTTAATTAGAGACATTAGCCGTGGCAATTTGATGTTAATGTATTTCGGTATATAGTCGTACCTACGATCAAATACCTACATCCTTGTCACAGTAGGTGTCCTTGTTACATATATACATGTTGCAGACAATGTTCAGAGCGAGTAGCACCGTACTACGCCCAAAGTCTCTTCCTGTACCGAAGTTGATCGACATTGACATTTAGGCGAAACAGAGCACGGACGAAACGAAAATCTTATTATTGAAAGTGTGTGAAGGGGATGCCACTATTCGAAAAGGCCGCTTGCACTGAAATGTATCGTTCTTTATTAACCCAAGATGCCGAGACATACATTCGCCTACGTGCTTAGTGTCCTTGGCCGACCAAGCTAAGTTTCCCTTCGAAATATACATGTATTTTCTTATATGTCCTTTATAATGAACTCTACACGTGACATGTAATAATAATATAATATTAATAGCACTCGTTTTTTTTATTATATAATAAATAGTTATCGTTTGTCTTCGTTAGAAACTACATTGACCAGTCCTGACTTGGTCGTTATTGACACGCCGTCAGTATTATGTAGTGCAGTAACAATAATCATATTTGCCCTTGATCTCATTTCTCACTCGTAATCAAACACATCTGCTAGTTTTCAATACTTTGAAAAGATACCGAATCCAAAATATGATATGAAAAATAAGAAATACAATAAAAGTAAAGAGATAGATAGATATAAGCAATTAAAATTTTCTTAAGTCATCATATATCATATAATAATGTGTAATTAAATATGCTTATAGATCGAACGTGTGCATCTTAAACGAAGGGTCATGTTAACCTGGGTACATATTCTAACAAAAACACAAAACCTTCTTTCGAGTCTATAATACGTAATCGCTGGCCGAATCATAACAATGGAATTCTGGAAGTGTAAAAAAGCAGCGGAATACTCTTAATCTTTCTAATGAAAGGGCCTTTATCCAGTTCAGTTCAAACTAAATTTAAATTATGTATCAGAAAACTAATCTCCATATAGAGGTGATTGGTTTCTTACAAGTAAAATAAGGGGACTTTATATGAACTCAAGCTTGTTATTAATGCTGACAATATGTTTAGTAGGGGGATATCAACCCATTGTCAAAAATATTCTCAAAAAGGGTCCGAATTGTTACTAAATCATTATTTATTGTAATGTTTCAATTACAAACCAAATAATTGGATTAGGGGCAAGAGAATATTGGTATGTTGGTGATAAAACTAATCCAGAAATTTGCTCGTTAATTATAAAACTAGGTACTAATTCATTGTTCATCAACACTTAAAGAATAAATAATGCAAACAAATACACATGGAATGTAGAAGAAAGTTATAACAAGTTGGTTAGAGTTGAAACGAAACGAAAATTTCACAAAATATTCTTAAACTTGTCTAGCGAACACAATTCGGTTCTATGTAGCCGGTATCGAGGAAGTGAATGTGACCATGAATATGTTTCCCTGTCATGTTCGGAGTTAATATTTCATACAAACATATCGCCTCGGTCATTACAATGGTTGTATTGTAACAATAGCAAATTAATTTATCAGTGTACGGAAAATGGAAAGCGAAGAGATGCGCGCGGTATGCGGCTAGGAAATCTGCTCTTGATTACACATAACACGCAATTTTAATCACGACAACTAAATAATTTAATAACATTGAATTGATCTATTCTATAAAAAGATGTATTCTGCGCCAATGTCAAACTGAATGCTATTAATATTTTATCAAGTATAAGATTATTTTTTTTTTGTATTAATACCATAATATAGAGCACTTTATATGACATTTTATGCGCTTATCTAAGAATCTAAGTTCGGTTTTAAACAAAATTTATTTACTTTAGTTAGTTTTAACTGATGCTGTAACGTTTAACGCAAGTAAAATAATGCGAAGCTAGTATATTTATCTAATGGCATTACATAGTCTTTTTTAAATTGAATACGCCAAATTATAAGCCTTTAGTTTTAACAACATTTTCTAGGCAATGAAAAAATGTTGTCATTTCGTTGTTAAAGGTAAATCTAAACCTACAGTATTGTAACAAACTTCCTTTGCAACAATAGAATGGTCTTTTCAAAAATATTAACATTGAGTTTTGACGTAATATTAAGTTCAATTTAATCGTACGTTACACTGTAATAATTAAATGTCAAAACATTATATAATTTTTTGGTAATTACAGAAACGCAAATTTTAAGCTGTAACTTGGGAGGGTCAACAGAGCTGTCATAAAACTGGCTCCATATCTTCGCGACCGAAACAACTAAAAATTTTATAATGATTATATATTATTAGGTTTTTTGATAGTCATCGATTTAAACCAATACGTTCTTAATAACGCTACTAACTACTACGTAATAAAATTTCAACTGCTCATTAATTTATACAAGTTAAGTCTTTTGAATATGTCGCACATCGACCAAATTGTAGTATATTTTTATATCATACACAAAACTCCTAATCAGTTTCACCCTGAAGATTCATTTCCGACTTATATCATTGAACAACATACAATGGTTTTTTTTTCTTGTCGTTTATATCTTTAGCAAATATTAATAATAATCAATGATAAACCTCTGTACCATATATAATGATAAATAATATTTCTCTCTTTCTGTTCACCGATCGAGTCAAACTTTGGAAACAAGGTTCATTAGTATAAATTAGAGATCCCTACCCATATTATAAATGTGTTCGTTAGGTCTTTTTTCAGACAGAAACGATGAACTGGATTGACCCGATTCTTGTTCAATTTATTGATCAAAATGCGGTTTATCTTTTATCTCCAAAAAGTATATTCTTAATCATATATTTTGACTGCAATAACCAGATATTTATAAACCAGCGATTGTTCTTGAAAGGAAACAAAAAAATATAAATCAAACTACAAATAAAATTTAATACCTACACCCAAAGTGAATGGTCTACATCCACACGCCACAATTAACCTTTATTACTTAAGTTTTATAGCACGATTGAATTTATATTATATTATATTGGCTTCCAGTCTCCCCGTCGCTCGGGTAACATTTGGAGTTTTATCCCATTTTGTATTTTAACCAATAATATATGAGCAAATACAATAATCCAATAAATATTGATATTGTCTGACTACTATGAAGCTATCGATAAGACGCCTATTGTGGCATTTCAGTGATCTGCAAATAAGTTATGCTTTATATTAAACATGCATACATACATACGAACTTGTTTGGGACCGAAATTTCTCTCACACTGATGAAAATTTTATATAAATGTCGAGTTATGAAACTCAGAAAAAAAAAACTAAAAAGCCTTATATATAGTCCGTCCTGAAGTTATAAATATGCATCCGGATCAAATAAAAGTTACCATTTTTTGAATATTAGAATAATAGTATATTAAGTATTAATTAAAACAATGGAAGTTGTACTTATTGTATAGTCATATTTTTAAGTAGTCTTCTGGTTGATGATATGGTATATAGTGCTGAAGGTTTTTAGACTAATGTCTTCTTTCTATTATATGTGATACACAGGAACGGAATAGATCGTCTGATTCGATCATACAATTCGTTAACAAGATCGTATATTATACAATCGATCGTGCATAGACGCGATAAATTTGCCATAAGTCATTAACGTGAGGCCTAAAATTTGATTTTCAAATCGCCTTTAGAACATAAGTTTGTAAATATTAAACAAGGCTGCGATAAAGTGTGTCAATAACAATTAAAATGCGAATATTCAAACACATGACATTTTGAAATAATAGTTGGTTAAGTTTTTCTTTCGAACTATTTAATAGATCATTTAGTCATCAAGAAAACGAATTGAAAGAAGAGTGACAGACTACGTTATAATAAGTGCGGTTACGGAATAAATGTCAGTTACATTAATCTACGATGAACTTTAAGACTTGCTGTAATATATTTATCTCAATATTCACAAAGTAAACTCCAAACGAAACACCTGCAAACGTATGAGATCTCAGCTATTGCCCTTTGTGATTTTGCATTAGTTAATGTCACCATTACATTTGTAGATGGATAACTTAGTTTACTGTTCGGGGTACTGGAAATGTAACTGACCTGTTTCTAACCGAAGAACGGGAAGAAATAGTAAAGTTCCTCTGGGGCAAACGAGTTGCGGGAGAGGGCGCGGGCGCAGGCGCGGGCGGCGAAGTCCGCGGCAGACGGGTTCCCGCCGCCGCTGCGCCCGCTGCCAGCACCACCACCAACCACCACCTGTACATCACGGGACCGGGCACGAACGCGACACGACCTACAGTCACGCTAGCGAGTTACCGACTCACCGTGAGCTACTCGCTTCCAACCACCTTCACTTTTGTTGTGCCTCGCTCTACAACGCCACCGGCGGCCGCTCGCCCCACTACGATGAAAGCGAAGGCTTTCACTACTATTTGCTTGCACTCAGTCCACGGGCCACTATGCCAATCCTTAAACTAGATAACGTCCTTTCATAATAATTCTCTCACTGGGGTAGTCTATACGCTTATTGGCTCACAGTGCAATCATGAGATCTGATCGCGACGATTACAAAAACAGCAGTAAGTGTGATTGCTTCGAGTTTTAAATTCGAACTCCGAAAATGAACGAGACATTTGGTCAAGCTCAATTGCCTTGACGCAAAAATTTTATGAGTTCGGACAAGTTTTATTTAAGTTCCTGATAGCGTAGGTATTATTATTTTCGTTTTTAGGTATTTTATTTTACATCCAGATTAATAAAATATGTTTTCCATAAAACGGTTAAAACAGACGTAGAATAACTCGTAAACTATTTAAATATAAGCTCAAATAACTAAAAATATTTCAGTTTTATTTATTCGTTTATTATCAAAAATAACAGGAGCACAAATTCGGCCATATATATACGTGCAATTTATCACATAAACAGTTTAACACTGTATTTTAATATATAAATTATTAAACGATTACATTTCATTATTCAATTTTTGGGCACGGAGTCTTCCTAAGATAATTCTTGCCGGAAGGTAAAGGAACCACTGTGATACCTTGCGGGAACATCTTGCCTATTTGGTCTTCTGGAACAGTAGGTAGAACCATGCAATCATCACCCATCTAAAACCGATAAAAGTACGTATTTACTTGTCGAATCGTGTCTTTTTACGCAACGAGAACGTTAGAACCAAGTCTGTATGCAAGACACATTCTTTTTTATATGTCATGGCAAATAGAATTAATTACTATTTATTTCCTTTAACATTGATTATAAAAAGGAAACTTAGTAATGTTCAATTAGACGTAAGAAATACATTTATTTTGACGGGAAATACTTTTATACGAACCCGGTCCGAATGAATTGACAGCTTAAGCACTATAGTTTAGTTATTACGAGATGCGGGAAACTGAATTACTGAATTATAACTTTATATCAGGGACATACATAATTCCATTTAAATGTCTTTTCAGATACGTATAAGCACAAATCTTTACATACGTAATGCGAGAGAAAACCGGACATACGGACCAATAGTATTAAAGATCAAGAAGTATATTGAATTATAAAAAGAAATTTTAGTAAAGTGATATTACAAGAAAATCTGGTAAAACAATATTGTTTGAGATTGTTTAAAACTTCTGGCACTTCGTATGTAAATACCGAATATTTTCATATTCGTTTTCGTTCTTTATCACCGCGTTTCCTTGCACATTTCGAGGAAACCGATTATTTATGTCATAATAAAATGATAAAACTAGAATCGTTTGATTTTTGCCAAAAAAATAACTGTCTACTTCGCACAAGAAAATTACTTTTGAGTTGTCAACACGTGTTGTTATCAAGTTTCTGTAAGTGGTAAACAAAAAACAGTTCGACAAAACAAGTCGAAAATCTTGTTTCGGTTTGAGGCGGTAAATATCAAAATATGTGGCAGAGTTGGTTAAGAACAGACGGTTACGCAGTTGAACGATACTGCTCCTGCTCGCCTGCGTGTGAGGAGGGGGGGGGGTCTCAGTGCAGGTGTCAGGGATAAAAAGTAATCTATGTGCTAATCCAGATTATGGTCTGTCTGAGCCAAAAGACATCTTCCAAAGCCATTCCAGCCCAAAAGTGAAAGTGTCAAACAAAAACAATTTTCGCCATATTCTGTTAGATCTTTTGTTTTAGACACACGTGCCTAAACTCTTTTTATTATGATTCCAAAGCTATAGAACCATTGACCATGGTTTTATTTGTGTTCAATTATTATCTGTAATTGTTTGTACGTCGATTAAATTAAATATTTGTGAGCTTTATATTGACGTATTAGCCATTGAGAAATATTTTATTTATAATATAACACTAATCCACTTAACTTCTTATATCCATTTTAATTTTACTTCCAATGTTCCAGCAACAACTTCGACGACATTTAAAACATTTTTCCCGAACCGAACAATGACATCGCGTCAATTAAGTTATTTATTTACTTTTACCTGCTCTTGTGATTGGATAAGGCTATAGATTAATGGGAAGTCTAATTTAACTTACGTTTTATTACTCAACTGTTACGCTATGACAAACTGATAAAGAATCAACGCGATTCGAACAGATTATTAAATAAAAACACTTTTGTGTAAACGCACCTTTACGATACCTTTTTAGTATTTAATGCGTATGCTGTGTTACTAATGGCGATGTTTAAAGTAAAAAATGTATTTATACGTAATTTATTGATATTCTAAATTTATAACATGTTTCGTGGTTATCGTGATTTAATACAATATTTATTGATTTTTATAAAAGGAACTGGAAAAAACAACAATTTATCATTCACGGTGCATATTACGGAAATAAGTTGTTAGAGAGCGGACGTTATGATTATAAAGATAAGCTTCATAATTATATCAGAACTTAATTACAAATGAATATTAATTAAAACAATATGTGCATTATCGATATTTTATGTATATAACTCAACTAATTAGTAGGGGCGAGATATCAAAAATGAAGTGAACCTCGATTCAACCTTTATATATTCGGCCTTCTTATACATTTTTATATTTTAATTAACTTTTTGGTTAGATTAAATGGTAAAATGGGATAGTATTATGAGCGATTCAGTCAGAATGACGGATGTATGACTTCTAAGGATTTTCAAACTATACTGAATAAATCAACGACAAATGTAGGTAATCTTTTTTATAAATGTGCTTTATCGTATGATTAGAAAAATGTACATTAGAGTAAGTCGGCATTTTAATGTCAGGAGTACGACTCACGATATTAATGTCTACAATACGCAGATAAATACACAACAAATATTCTATTTATATGAATGAAAGTGTTTTAAAATTAATCTTTTTTTATTTTAGAAAATTTTTGGAAATACTTCAAACGCTATTTTTTTTAAATACGATCGAGATATATCTTGTAAATTGTAATTCAACACGACCATTTTCTGATCTGATCTGATCGTTGTGACGTAACCTAGATGAGGGACACGGTTTTTCTAAAAGTTATATTTAATAATCGTAAAACGTTTATCTTTTGAAAATAAATTGACCATACA
The DNA here is from genome assembly GCF_905147765.1 of Vanessa atalanta. Taxonomy (NCBI): domain Eukaryota; kingdom Metazoa; phylum Arthropoda; class Insecta; order Lepidoptera; family Nymphalidae; genus Vanessa; species Vanessa atalanta. The sequence continues at coordinate 14,789,157 of NC_061902.1, read as the reverse complement.
AAACTTATTATTGACAACAATTTATTATTGATCAGATTAATCAGAATTTCTGAGCCGATCTTTCCATTCTTAATCTATGATGATGATTTAGAATTATGAGCATTAACGACGCGGTAAAAGATTAAGTCTATATAGTGAAGAAAATATTTTTAAATTACAATTACACAAGATGTTGTCGTAAGCGAAAAGATTGCTTAAATTTCCTATCATTCGATACATAGCACACTGGATGAAAAAGGAGTTTGTTGCAGAACCTGCAGACAAAAGCTGTAAAGTCAAATGAAAATTTGTTCGAAAATCCATACACAATCCATATTTAACGGAGAATCTTCTTAAATTAAATAGTGGCACTATTTGACCACCTCCTTACTTTTCAGTGAGTTACCGCGATATGGATGTTTAGAGAACTCATCGCAACGAATACTTTTTAAATATATTTTTTTACGATTTCGTAAAAATGATCTTAACACGACGGCATAAAACTGCAGATACCTGTTAAATAAACTTAAGCTTTGTTTATAAAACTAATACATTTAACAACAAATTTCGTACTAGATTGTTTCATACTAAAACATTTTTTTTTTTCTAAAAAATGGTTGGATCCGAATATTATTCATTTGGAAGATTTTTTAGAAATCTGCATCGAAATAAAATGACACAAAAAAAAGATGAAAGATCAACAAGCTAAATGCAAGATTAAAGTAAATTAAAAAAAGTTGCGTGTACTAATTTACACACGAAAGAATTTCCACTTCATTTGCGTAAGAAAATTATTATTATTATTACGATAAATGTAATTTCTTCTTTTTCACAATTATAATAAATAATCGCTCACAAATTTAAACATTCACAATTTAAATGTCGATGTAATATCTTCACCACAGCTTTAAACAGTGCTTAACGTGAGCATACATATTGCACTGACCCAGATAGCACTGACTTTTTCCAATTTTCAGTTTCCTTAATTACTGCACATTTCTTACGGACCGAGTTATTTGTTGAATTCGTAATCGAGTCACGTCAAAAAGGTCAAATGCGCCATATGATATAATTTTAATGATGGAATGACGCGATGGTTCAGCGTAAGTATAAGAGAACCCAATGACAAAGATTGAAGGAGCTGCTAGGCTAGTTTGCTTTAAGATTTATATTTATAACTTTAGGCATAGTGCTCTTATTCAGGTCCCAGTTATATCCAGTAATAATAAAAAAATAATTTGCCAAATGTTTACATTAAATATCATATCACTTTAGAGAAAAAATTGATACATGAGAATTGCAAGATTATTCTAAGAGAAAAGTATTGAAGACCACCAAAAAGTTTATCCAAACAACATGTCGGAATAAACGTGCTTTCTTTTCCACAACAAAGGAGAGATCGTGAATGCTAAAACGAACTTATGATTTTATGCAAACCAGACATACAATAATAAATTTTTATGATTTGTGATTTCATTAAGAATCCATCAGGCAAAATTAATTAGTTGTAATGGATTATCGACTATATTTATTGCTAAATTTTAAGTTTTACTAAGTGCAAATATAAATTTAGAAAATTACCAACCAACGCAACCCTCTTAATCGTTACTTATAGGTGTACTTTTAAACAAAGTGATTGCTATAAATTAAAATCTGTACAGTTTAGAGATATTATATTGTATGTTATATGATTAGCCAATAACTGCTGCTATTGGCTATGGCTGAACCGACTCTCGAGGGAAATTTTAATGAATAATAAACTAAGCACACAAACAAACGAGTAAAAAAGGGATGACGCCCTTTTTACGCCTCGAGGGACGAATGAAAAAGTCCTCGTCCTCCCTGGAACTAAAACTACATCCATACCAAATTTCATATATTTTCGTATTCATAATACTAATATAGATTGACATAATAGCTCTTCTGTTGATAACTTTAACAAAGATCATTTGTTTAGGTATATATTTAAATATTAGATATCGTTGATAACATATTACATCATTTTTAAACAATACTGTCTGTCTGACTGTCTTGGTATGGGCATGTTATGCGGAGGAATGAGGACCATGTTGTGAGAAAGGTTTTGAGTATGGATGTGGATGGATATAGAGGTAGGGGACGACCCAAGAAACGATGGATAGATTGTGTGAAAGACGATATGGTTAGAAAGAATGTTACTTGTGAGATGACGTCTGACAGAGAAGTATGGAAGAAGACATGCTGCGCCGACCCCAAGTAAAATTGGGATAAGGGCAGGAGGATGATGGTATAGTTATAGTTAATTTTCATGATCGAATGATACACAGTCGGTCGGTTTCCCAGGGACCAATTCTTGGTCCATTTTACTTTTTCATTTATAATATCGACTTGCCATTTCTGGTAGGTAACAAACACGAGATACTGTATACTGTCGGCATATTATTGATCTGTCTAAATTTATAAAAAGATCACTAATTTATTTTGAACACATGTCATGCAAAACTCGCTGAATATTTAATTATGTAATTTTTATCATTATATTTAGCGTTATTCTTTACAGAAGGATTTTAGCTAAATATTATCACACAATATAATTTAATGTATAACGTAGTAGCACATCAACTCGTGGTCAGGTCTGAAACGATTATAAAAAAATAAAAAAAACCTATTGTTACATATGAAGACTTTCATTTCTGACAGGACAATATGAACCTTTGCTCGTTCTGAAATATTATATTTTTTTATTTCTAATTATAAATACTATTATAATATTGAAATTAGATGTATCCATCTCATTAGATGATAATGGTTCCAATCTGACTTTGTATATTGGATCATTGCAGCTTATAGAATAACAAAATTTATTTATATCTTGCCACAGATGTTTTACTGCATCGTCATATTATTAAAGTGTAAGCGATTATTACGGAGATATCCATTATTATTATTTAGTTCAGATTTTATAGATTTATAAATTTTATTAGCCTTATTTGACCTAAAAACTTAATTTAGGACTACCGTGAAATTACTTTTAAAATGAAGAATTTAACAAAAGGTAAGTTTTGAAAAATTGTAATTGGAAGGGGTAACCAGCCTCAGAACCCTAAATATCTTAACTATTATATAATTATGAATGAAATAAATTACTTCTGGAAATAACTAACCTTCCAATTTGCAGGAGTTGCTACTTTTGCTTTGTCGGTTAGCTGCAAGGAATCTATCACTCTCAGGATCTCACTGTAACAATATTTATAAAAGTTTAGATGTTGTACACAAGTTTTTTAATCATTATTAATTTTATAGAATGTACAATAGTATTAGAGTGGATGGTTTACCAACCCACAAGCTGTATCACTGGGTATACAGAATAATTTACAGGACAATTATTGACATAATACGATGAAAGACTTTTATATTATTATCATGTTTTCAAGATATACATATTGCAGCCTTGTAATGTAAAAATTATTATCGTGCATGCGTGAGCGCGCGCTTTTTGTGTATGTGAGTTTGTGTGAGTGATCCTATTGTTTGTGTTAATCACGACTTATTTAGGTTGCTTGAGTCTATCTGGAATTAAGTTCCTCCATCTCTACCATATAGACCTACTAAAGAGTACTGCGGCACTTTTGATGGTCCATTTACTAAAACATCAGTTCTGTCCAAAAGTTGTGCAAAGAACAAACCAACAGTGGAGCCAAGAGCCGCAACTCAGACTCGGGCAACAAACAAGAGAATGATAATGTGACTTATTCTCGATGATCTATGATGATGAGCGATCCAACAAGAAAGCTCGCATGTGAGCACAAGCAAGTCTAGTATTTCTAATTCATTTAGCTTGCAACACAATGCTCAAAACATTTATACAGCTATAAATCTATATATTAATACGAAATAGGTCTTTAAAACTATTATTAATTTTTATTTATTTAATATTAGTTTATTACAAAAATTTTAAGTTCATGTCAAGTAACATTGATACAATACAAGGTTATATTAAAAACAAAATTGTGGATTTAGTATTTATTGATTTCTAGGCAGGATATATAGTTCTTTACTAACATACTCGGTAAACAAAATGATGGAAAAGAGTAACTACTGAGTTTCTTTTCTAAGTAATATAAAACAAACATCAACAAAAAGCCACATAATTAGTATTAGATGATGCCTGCCTAATAGAAACCACTATCTATGAGTTGATAGAATGAATATGAAATTAATTTGAACAGTATCTGTATATACCATTCAATCACTCAATCTGCTTTTATCATAAACAGTTTTAGGATATCCGATAAAAAATCTGTTGTTATTACTATTGGTTAGTTGTATCTAACTATAAATAAATAATGAGTCATTATAATCTGATTGGATATATTGAACATATTCTTATATACACAACTATTGTAATTGGACTTTCTGCTACATTGAGGTAAAGATAACAAAGCTGCTTATCTGTTTTAATTGACATTACCTTATTATTATAAACAAATTATGGGACATGTATCAAATTCATATTTAAATTGTATAAGTAGAAATGCATGGACATACTTACTCAAAATTTCTGCCAGTTGTAGCAGGATATAACAGAGACAGTCGAAATTTCTTGTTCGAGTCTACAATAAATACAGCCCTTGCAGTTAGAGGCATGCCAGCTGTATCCAGTTCATCTTTGTCTAGCATGCCCAGCTTCATAGCAATATTCCTGTCTTTGTCTTCAATTATAGGGTAAGGGAATTTCTCATCTTCAAGGCATCCTGAAGAAAATTATTGTTCTTAAGATAGTAAGTTTAAATAATGCATTATAATAACAAATATATTATTTTATATATACCTGTTAACTTAAAATTACAAAATTACAAATATCTGATAGCTTGTTTCTGTAATTGACAGTTTAAAGTCACTCAAAAATACTAATATGGATTTTGTAACATTTAGAACTGATTAAGATTATATGGCAGTCTTTTTAAAAATTATATTCTATAGTGAAATACATACCAGCATAACTTTTTATGTCTTTGCACCAGGCCATGTGGGAAGACACCGAATCACAGGACAAACCTATAGTTTTGACATTGCGTTTTTTAAATTCAGGCAGCAATGTTATAACTTTTGAGAGCTCCGTTGTACACACAGGTGTGAAGTCCGATGGATGTGAAAACAAAATACCCCATCTGGAATTCATAATATCAACATGACAAAAGGTTTTTATGAAAGGAGACTTTATTGTATTAACTTTTTTGTTACTTGTTAATCTGTTATTTAGTTATTAGCATGTTTATATATAAAAAAAATGTATAACAAAATATATAAAAAAACATGTATAACAAAATGTTTAGTCTAACTAGAAATAAAGAAATTTAACAATGTAAGTCATGGAGAACCTTTAGTAAATACATTTCTTATGTACACTATTATAACGGTAGGAAAAATAAAAGCAAAAAACGATACTAATGTATGTATGTAAGTACGACATAAATTGGAAGCTTCACCATTTTACCTTATTGTTTACATATCTCATGATCACTACTGATTTACTCTGAACAAAAATAATTTCACAAAGTAATTTATAGAAATTAAAAAAATGCTTACGATTCACCAAGCCAGTCGTGAAAATCTATTTCGCCTTCTGTAGTATTGGCAGTAAAATTGGGAAAAACATCTCCAAGAAGGACCATTGTGAAGGTTATATTAAAATTTAAAGAACACAGAAAAATGTGTGTAAGATAATTGTCAGAATAAGATTGATAGATTGAAGCTTATTTAAATTTCAAAAATGAGTAATACTAAAATACAAAAATTCTGAATTTAAAATATTTAAAACAGAGAACGAAATTTCAAAAAAATATAACTTTAGAAGAGCTATAGAGCCTAAAGATAAGTCAAAATAATTAATCTGTTGCAATAGTTCTTGTTGTTTTTGAATATCATAGATTAAGGCTAAGTGTGCACATGCAAGTTTTTTTTACAGTAAAAAACACTTTAAGCATCGAATACTGTGTAAATATTAATTCTACTACTGCTAATTTTGAAATTTAATGGTGCAGCTATTTTTTACTGGTACGGTGAGTATTATGGCAAAGTATTTAACAGTATTATATACTTTCTTGCAGTACAAATATGAGTAAATTAGATGACCGGCATTCACCAAAACAGATTATGAATAAAAAATATTTATATAAGAAAATAAAGATTTATTTACACATTATAGTTCAGCGGACGGGCAAATGGGCCACCTGGCTGTAATGTCACTATTGCTTAGATTAAATATTATTCCTTATAACATCAATGATCATCACCACCAACTGTAGGAACTAAGATGTTAGGTCAAAGGTGTTGCATTTACACACTTTACACACATACTTAAAGAACCCTTTAAATCGGAACAAAGCAATACTTAGTATTGCTATGTGCTTGCTGAACTAAGTAAATTATATAGTTGAATATATATATATTTTAATTTAATGCGGTTTATCTCACATGAGTCTATTAAAAACAAAATAGATTTTAGCATTAGTTATTATAATTCTTGATTGTGAAAAATATTTATAAACATACAAAAATTTAATTTATAGATAATGTTTGTTGTTATGCCGATTAGACTTAATTACGCACTGCAGTTAATTCTTTTAAAGGTTTAGATCCTAAATTGGCTGACATAATGAATTATAAGTTTGATTATTATTAATTTACTCCCAAAAATTTTGAATCGTCATAAAAACGTCATTTTATAAGAATATTGATTTTTAGATGATATTATAATTATTATATTGTCTGTCTATAGCTTTTTCTTATCTGTGACTAAAATCTTAATCAATGGCGTCACCGTCAAGGACCCAACCCGCTGCGTGCAATTTGTAGTTTCTTGGTGTATTTCGCATACTGGAGTTCATTATAAAGATTTATTCAGTTATAGTGTTATTAAACGTAAGTAATTTCTATTATAATATGATAAAATATAGATATTTATTCGACTTCCATACTTGGGTGTCCTGACCCGACACAAAATGGACGTCAAATTGTATTGTGACGTGATTATGTAAAATAACATTTTATTTAATCATATAATTAACAATAAATAGTTTTTAAATGTACATTTAAGCTTACCTTTATTACAAAACTCTATTACGGATGTAAAAAAAAAATATCTTATCGAGTATTCCTTTAGAACCCATCGGAAATTTGCATAGCTAATGTCCTGAAGTAGGAAGAGAGCATGGCGATCTCTGAATCAACAATCAATATATAAGATAAGCATTTCGAAACAGATTTTTAATAACATTACAAATCCAAGGTGTATTATGAAAAACATATCTTTCTATTTACATGACATATAATAAGGTCATTGTCCTCTTTTACTCAGTACTTAATCTATGTAGCAAATGTACTTATAATACCAAGTCTGGTATTATCTTATATGCTTAAAATGCAAAGCGAGATAATTTTCTGTGTTCTGTTTTTAAATTTAATTATTTTTTGCTTTAGAAGCAGTGTATGTATGAGTAGTGTTAATATCTGAAGATATTTTTATATTTGACCAAATCAGTATAGAAATATCTTAATAATTTTTTGTTATAAATATATTTAATACTTTCTCAGTAGATATGCTTGAATAAGTTCAAACTTACTTACTTTACCAGGGTTTAATGCGATTCCACCTGTGAGTAAAATTATTCTTCTATTGCTAAATAGCAAAACATCATATGCTGTGTTCTGTGTAGAAGAGTCAAAATGCGAGTCATACTTCTTCTATTGCAAATACACCCTCAGTGCTTACCTGGCCATTATGCCAATAATTGCTTTTATGCCTTTCTATAATAAACTAACCTTCTCAAAGCAAATTTTAATAATTTGAGTTATGACAGAGCAGTATGGAATGTTTGTTTGTTGTTTTAGTTTTTATTTAAGTAATCAATCACAATATTATCAATTGCGAATTCATTGAAATATTTTAGTTGTGCTTTGGAATGTAAATGTGTAAGTACAAGTGTTGACTAATGAAAGAATGTAATAAAATTTTGGATATAATCAATATAATATTATTATGTATGAAAAATAAAAATCATATTTAAGGACCATAAGCTTTAAAAATAATTATGTGCTTGTTTCTTTTATGAACATAACTTTGTTATATTGTGTTAAACTCGTTTCACATGCATAGCGATTGATTTCAATTAGTCACTTATATCTTTTTTAAATTGAATAACTTTTCTTTTCAGGTAATTGAAAGTTCAGTGTAAGGTGCTATGAATAACGAATTACATGATAAATTTTAAATTAATTAAAATAAAAGAATTGATAAAGGGACACTTGTAAAAATATATCATACACAACTAACAAGATGCAAACAATAAAATGTGTCGTGGTGGGTGATGGTGCTGTGGGTAAAACCTGCTTGCTGATCAGTTATACTACAAACAAGTTTCCCTCTGAATATGTACCAACAGTTTTTGACAACTATGCTGTGACTGTTATGATAGGAGGTGAACCCTACACCTTGGGGCTCTTTGATACTGCAGGTGTGTACCATTTGTGTTTTGAATAACTTTTGTTATACATTATTATGATTTTTGTCATAGTTATAATTAAATTAAAATTATTTTATATTCATATTACTATTTATTTATCATCAGGTCAGGAAGATTATGATAGACTGAGACCTCTAAGTTATCCACAGACGGATGTTTTCCTTGTTTGCTTCAGTGTGGTCAGCCCAAGTTCGTTTGAAAATGTTAAGGAAAAGGTAATTTCATAAGTATAAATGTATAGTAACATCATGAAAAACCTAAAATTTTTACTTACAACATTATTGATATAATTATTTATTGTAACATTTGTGTGTTGCCAGTGGGTACCAGAAATAACTCATCATCAGCAGAAAACACCTTTTCTTCTGGTGGGAACTCAAATAGATTTACGAGATGATCCAGCCACCATGGAAAAACTAGCTAAAATAAAACAAAAGCCTGTTTCACTTGAGCAGGGGGAGAAACTTGCTAAGGAGTTGAAAGCTGTTAAATATGTTGAATGCTCAGCTCTTACTCAGGTATAATAAATATTCTTGTACAATATTTAATTTATTTATTTTGAATTTGTAATCAAGCATCCTTATGTCATTCTAAGAGTGCCGAGTTTTCAAATTATGACTAAATAAAATAATTTGTTTTTTCAGAAAGGGCTAAAGAATGTGTTTGATGAAGCAATTCTAGCTGCTCTGGAGCCTCCGGAGCCTGTAAAGAGGAGGAAATGTGTTCTGTTGTAATTTGTCAGTCACATTTACTGTGTCTACCATCAAAATGATTACTGCGATTATGCGACCAGCATAAGATAACACTATGTTCATCTTATTTTTATTATCATTACTATTGAATATGCCATAACTAAAAAATAGCAATATCGAAATAAGTCTTGTGCTACAGTATCCTATTTGGGCTTTTAATATTTTCAATATACTTGATTAATGTTGTAAGGCAAATTTATATGATGTCATTTGTCGGTAATTAAATATTAACATTTGTAAGTCATTTGTACCTATTAATAGTATTATATAAAACAATTTTGATACTTTATAACCTATATCGAGTTAATCAGTTTTATTAACCATAACAATGTTATGAAATGGTTATATGCTTTTAATCACAAGACTTTTATAACTTTACATTATTTATTGTTCTTATGTGTTGTTTTGCATATTTGTAATTTAAGATTTCTATAGAGGTGGAGATATTCAACAAGACTAGACATTTTCATTGCTCACTGATACATTATAAGTTCCAATAAATTAAGAAGTTTACATAAATATAATAAGAAAATTATTACAATACACTGTCTTCCTTGCTTTTGGAACAACACCAATTTTATAGCTTATATAATAGTGTAATATGTTCTCAAAATGTTTTCCATCCAATTTTCATGGTTCAGGGTTTGTATCATCATAGTGATGTACTTGATGCAACAGAAAGACTAATAATTACTCTAAATAAAAAAATGTCACATGCTAACACAAATCAGCTGTAATAAAAAATAAATACAAACTATCAAAATAGTCACATTTACTAACTTAACAACTAAGACATAAAAATAATTGAAAATTTACAAATGAGAAAATTTTGACATTAATTTATTTTTTTTAAATCATTATATCAAAGGCTTTAAGTACTTCATGGGTTACTGAATATTCCACCTCTTAATAATTATTTAATCGGTATTTTGATTAGAAAAAACACATGTTTGCGACGGACTACTAGGTTTAACCATATTAATTTCTCTAAACATTCATTAACAATTAATTTTATGAAGTCGATGAGATTATTGATACGTGGTTCTCTACGCGTACCACTAATATCATCGTGGGGTTAACTATACAGAGTATATTATGGTGTGAATATCAATTATTAGAATTAATCTTTAGTAAAAGTAGCATTTTTATCACAATGTATCGCTTTGTGAATTTTGACTGAATTGAAAGTATTCATTCCGTAGAATGTTTTTGCATTTTTCATATACGCACTGCAATTTTTATAAGGATAATACAATGTAACCGCTTGCGCTAATATTATGCAGCAGATGCCATTGTCCCGGTTTTATACTCTGTATATGCTGTTGCCTCGACACAAAGAAACGCACAGGGACATACCACCAAGTATCGCTACAGTATTGTTTCCTCACGCCTTCCTCGATAATTATGCTCAGGTAATAGTGTATGTATGTACTCATGGTAAGAAAGATTTTTATACAAAGAAAAATGCAGTGCATTTCACTCACTAATTTAATATTACTCTTGTTTGTATGAATATTTGCATTCATTATTATAATTATAATTGCGTTTTGATTATACCATACTTTATGTAAATATGAATGATTATCACGATTTTATATGAAATTAAATATGTACTGAGTTTAAAGGTATTATATTATTGACTTTCGGGGTATAAAGAATATATAACATGTGCGAATAATTTTAAACGACTTTCATTTAATATTTGGGTTATAAAATTTTTCTTTGTGTCAGTAATTAGATTTAGGTGTATATTAAATTAATAAATGTAAGATTAAATGGTGCGTTTTATTAAAATATATTAAGTTAATTTTTGTTTGCAAGCGACTATGATTTTCAATTAACAAATGCGTTTCTTAGTATCAAATAGTTATGCTTAGGTTACGACGTAATTTCGGTATACTTTGTGTGAAAATAACGTGTTTTCTTTATGACGAGAACACTTAGTAACAAATTTTATTGAGTATCACTTGTTAGCCACTAACCCACATAGGGTTCATTCTTGCAAGTGAACCCACTTTTAATGAGGCGACTGAAATGAAAGGTCGATTTGTATATAATTAATTTTATTTACCTGACAATTTGAAGATGGTAAATTTGTGTTAAGCTATGTCGTGCAACGAGTGGATGGTGCTCAAAGTTTTCCCAATTAATGTTTCAACAATGACAAAAAATGTTTTATATTTATGAAAAGTTTGGGTGCAGTATTTTTTTTTTGTTAAAACATTATGAGTTTAATTTGATGGTATTGCTTTTGACTCAAAAATATCGCAAAACGAACATAGCTACTAATATAATAATTAGATACTTAAAATGCAAGATAAAATAATACATTATTGACAAAATAGAAGTTATTCTTTACGAATGTACCGTCACTCTATATTGAGTTGAGGATCTATATTGTCACTCTTTATTGTTTCTATTAATCATGTAATCATGTAATTTAGTATAAATCATCCGGGATGCTAGTCTCGTCGTGTGCATGAGTCAGAATTTCTTACGTCATATCACGTCGTTCGTTTCAGTATATTCTACCGCTCAGTATGAGATCAATATTAATACAGAAATATTTAAAAAATAATAATGTTGAATCGATTATTTAACAAAATCAAACTATTCTTTATTCAAGTACCTAGTCTCATAAAAGTACTTTTCATTAGCACTACAATCGTCACGTTAGTGTTCATTTCAATGTAAAGCAACCACCGGTTCGGAAAGTAGATTCTAGCGAGAAGAACCGTCAAGAAGCTTACTCTTATCCACCAATTTAATTACAGAGTATGTCAGTAAAGTACTTTTTTTATATAATATCCTGCCTAGAAATCAATAAATACTACGTTCACTTAACTTTAATTATATCGTATAAATTAATTTTTTTAGAACTATATAGACGAAAAAGTTTCATCATAAGTTGAAAATATAAAAAAAATGGGACAAAGATTTTAATATTAATTTATACCTCAATATTCAGATTTAACAAATATATATTTCTTGCAATCAATAGTCATTTCGAATGAATACGAATAATTTAATCTGACTCTCAAACATTACGGAATAAGGTTGGCTTTCAGCTTATCTATGTACAGAATTAATAGTCTTTACATGCCAACGTTAAAGAAAATGGCGGTTCAAAAAAAACACCGGTCTATACATATATACATACTATGTTCATAGATTTTAATGCAACGATTTTATTTTGTTTTTAATGGCATAATTTTGACAACTTTGACGTAATGATTTTTTAGTGGATTTTATATTAAAACACCTTTTTTATAAGTATTTAGCAATTTTCAGGTTTTTTAATTGTTACGAAGCTTTTATGTGATATGAAAATTTTAAGTTGAAATGGGTGACGGTATTAGGATACCTCATGGCGAGTAAATTTAAAATTGCTTATAATTATAATTTTATAATATAATAACTAAATTTAGAAGATAAAATTACTATGTTTGGTATGGTAAATATTCCATTTAAAAATCTGGTTGCTTTGTTATAATTCATAAACAGTAATATCAATATGGCGGACTATTATGTATATCAGAGGCTTATCAATGACGTTCTCCACCTATATTAAACACGTTACTCATTTAAAAAATAAAAATCAGATGGTTAGCTTATTTATTTTCAGTATTAGGTATTTATTTTAAATACTCAACAAACAACACAGTCAAAATAGGCCTTAAAAAGTAATCGGTATATCTGGCATTATACTGATATATCAATGCAACAACATGAAGCCTTGAAGTCAGATTGATATCTTTCACTTCATATCATACAGTCGACAGTTTTTGGGATGAGTCAATGTGTCTCGGTGAAAACGGATTTTATGTTTTTTTATCACTCATTTAATTATTTGATTTATTAATTACCAAGTTTAGGCTTTTTGTCGACCTTGTTGAATTGCCAGTTATTTTGATTTATTTCCTTTGATATAAAAACTTTATCTAAAGAAGAAGTTGATCGAGTGAAGATGTTTTAGTCCGTCTGTCCATCTGAACGTTGTAAGATATTTTACCGTTGTATATTGAAGTAGCTGACTGTATTTATGTGTCCCAGCTTCAACGATGGGTCACTCGTCATTATTATATAACGTATCACCACAATTAGTCGTATATCTAACATCTTCGATCTCGTGGTTAGTGGTGTATTGCGCGTGTAATGTTTGGTTTATAATTTTTGTCTTGTTCTTGCCAATGTCGGGTGGTGAAGTTGACCACTTGTCACCAAAAGGTTTATACGATACTTCCTAAAAATATAAGATATTTTTATTTTTAAAATTATACAATTTTAATCTACTTGCTAATTAGGAATAAACGTACGTATAAACATATTTCTTATAACAAATACATAATATTCACGTATAAAATGTAATGGTCGAAATTCCAGACAAGCGTCACAGGAGCTCCAGTAGTCTTGCTGGAATTCTGGAAGGCGTACGTTCTGAAAAAAAATTAGATGTTCGGGGTATGTATATTTTAAATTGCTTATAGTTATAACCATAAATGCCACCTAAAATCTTGACTCGGACTTGAAACGGTCACACATTTTAAAACTTGAGATAACTAATGAAATTTATACATATTTTTAGCTTAAGTATTAGAACTGCTCCTCGGGGCACTCACAATAAATTCAGACAGATAAGTATCGGAATCACAATTTGCGAGTTTGCGTTTTTTACTTTGCCGTTAACGAGCGTCGAACATCGACCTCCATATTCGTTCGTTTTGTTCTTTTCTTGTCGACCGGCTATATTTTATTTTTTTCAAATACTTAGTAGCTTTTGAAGAGTTTTAGTGTGTTAAAAAAATAGTCCGAAACATGTAAATTCATATGGCCATAATTCTTTTTCAACATTAAACGTTTCTCATTCATGCCTTTTGGCACTTTGATGTTAAAGAACTATACTGTATGTTGTTTTTTGGGCCTGTAGTTACACGCTTACAGATTGCCTGATTGGGCGACGGTTATGGTTTCTGCTTCTTGGTGGTTACTTTTGACGTAGCCTATATAGGCCACAATATTCCTCATTTACCAGGTTTTCACTATTTCATTGCTCTAATATCCAAAATGAATGTAAGTAAAGTCTTTAGTTTGTGGTATAAGTGAAATTTATTTATTTTTTTAAGCTTCAATTCCGGAAGTTGATGATCAATTCGCTTTAGCGGAAGCACGATGTGATAGTTTGCAAGAGAAAATTGATTTAGTAAAAGGTCTAAAACGAAAAAAGAAATTGAAAAAGAGAAGGTATATGGTATCATAATACATCATTTAATTAGTGGAAAAGTGTTAGTAGTTACCAAGTTTCTCGGTCATTCCTCTAAATATAATCTAGAGCTGGTAGTGCTTTGCGTGTAGTTCGTAAAATAAAATATATTTTTTTATAATTTTGTAAAATATCGCTTCAAATTAGTGTGTAAAAAGCCTTATTGAAAAACCATAATGGTGTCATTATTTTGTATTATATATAAAATGTATTTAAATATATATTTTAAGATGAAATTATTAATTTTAGTATGACCACAATAACCGAACCAGTTTCAACAATGACAAACATACCGCTTATTACGTTTCGAAGTCGGCCGAAAAAAAGTGAGTATTGGATTTTATTTACTATATATGTAGTGTTTATGACTTGAATGTAATTAAAGGGTCACGGAGCACTTGAATGTAACAGTTCAAGACAAAAGTTAGAATTCATAGGTACCCCAGAATATCGACCCAATATTTACATATACGACTTACGTACATACTCTATGGAACAGGGAGTGAAGAGCAATTAGCGATTTGCTAATTGCTCTTCTATATTAAATGACTATAAATTTGCATTGTAATAAAATGGCTAGTCATGTATAAATATTAGTCTGCGTTTTTGTTTTTTAGAAGTATCGCAGCAGCCGGAGAATCTTCGACGGCTCGAGACAAATGTCAAGGCAAACCCTACCACTAAAACGACACGTGGGTATGTTGATCCTGCTGTGATCGAGCAGCAGCAGATGTTGAATAGAGTTCATGCGAACAGGCTGCCTCATCAACAGCAGCATAGACCGTCAAAGGCGAGTTTAAATATAATAATTTTACTTGGTAGGGTACTCATGTACCTCCAAAGAGGTATACTTGGTATTGTTGTTTTCCGGTTTGAAGGGTAACTGTAGGCACAAAGGACATCTTAGTTCCCAAGATTGGTGGCGCATTAGCGACGTAAGGAAATGTTTGTATTATATATATTGTATTTCTAACAGCACCAATGTCTATGGGCAGGTCATGTCTCTAAGTTAAATAAGATAATAGACTGAATACTAAGAAACACTACACGGCTGTAACGTACATATTATTTTATTCTAATTAAAAAATATTCCCCTTTAGATCTAGATACTGCTCCTAAATATTTTAGTCGGTAGATACTCGTAGATATATAACAATAGTTTTATTTTTATTGTACAGGTAAAGTCGAATCGTGGCGCAGAAAATATGGCCCAATCGCGGATGATTTTACGTCGACCTCCAGCTGATGGCGACAGTTAGTCTAATCTTTGATTTATACACTTGTTTATTACTGGTTGACCGGATAAAAGTTGGTTCTCCAATACACGTCAGTCAACAATTTAAATAATGTGTTTGACTCATCACTAGATGTCTGAAACTAGAAGTTCGATTCCCTTGATATTTAAGAAAGGATATTTGGAAATTTCAACTTTAAGGGGGAAATCTGAGCTATAACTTGGTATTTATTTTACCTGTACGAAGGCGGGACGGACACTGGACAGATAGTTAACATAATTATAATACTTATATTATTTTATTATAACTATAAACAGTATCTTATTGCCTTTGATTGCTTAGTTCTATTAAATTTGACAGTACGCCAGACGAGTATGTTAAAGTAGGGTCTAGGCCGGTGGACCCTGCAGTTATAAACAATGTATAGTGTAAGCCGTCTTCTATTTAATTTTTTAAATTATAATTTTTCGATTTTTTTTCATATTTTTATTAACAATAAAATATAATTGACTGCCGGTAATTATATTTTGTGAATGGCAACAAGAAATGTGTGCGGGGAAGGAGGATACGGTAATTTGATTCATTGTTTTGAACGTTGAAGGAAAATCGAAAGAAATGGAAAAAGAAAAAAATGTAAAGTCAAGAGAAAAATAATGAAAATGATTGTGACACATTTTGTTAAGTTTACAATAGTTTAATTAGTAACTAAATAATACAAACTCAATAGTGATAATCATACAGCTACCGAACCGGTTGTAGCTTTCCTTTTTATTATTGTAGTTTAGTATAGCCCGCTTGAGTAAATAATTTTGGTTTTTGATTGTCTAGGTGAGCAAGAAAGTGTGCCCCCAGATTTATGCGGCGAAGATGAATCGTCCGATGATAAATCATTCAACGAACAAAATACGTTTTATTCACAGTGAGTAGCTTTACCCCCTAAAAGGTTTTTTTTTTATCGGAAATTAATATTTGACTCCTGTTGGATTATCGATAGCCTGAAATTAGAGTTGAGGAACGC
Source organism: Vanessa atalanta (assembly GCF_905147765.1). Lineage (NCBI taxonomy): Eukaryota > Metazoa > Arthropoda > Insecta > Lepidoptera > Nymphalidae > Vanessa > Vanessa atalanta. The sequence goes on along the minus strand of NC_061902.1, from coordinate 14,772,409 downwards.
CTCTATGGGTAGATATGGTCACGACTCGCTTAGTATTTAAACTATTTTCAGGTCTATTTGTATATAGCAAATTGTAATGTCACACTCACCAAAGAGAAATTAATCTGAATTCATTGGATATAATCGGTTCAAAAAACTTTGGTAAAATTTAACCTACCTATTTAAACAGGATACGTTGAAAGCTTGTAAAATATATAGTCGGCGTCATTCAACTAGTGACGGGTTTTGAGCCCATTGCAAATAATATTTCCTAGGTATCTAAGCTTAATTTTAATTAAAACCAGTATTTCGCGACACTAATTTGATCTTTATAAACTAATAGGACGACGATACCAGGTCCGCCGTTTTTTTAAATTTAATTTACACTGTTTGAAATTATAATTTTGTTTTACCGGAACTTGGATCAACATGTCACGAAAGATACGGTTGATATTGTATTAATATTAAAATGAATTAACCTTTAATAATACGGTTGTACTAAAGGTAAGTATACCTATTTAATCCTTGAGGATTATTTAATACACAGGCAGGTAAGGTTTGACTAGTATAATATGAATAATAATATTTTTTACTTATCATTAGAAAAAGGGATAACCACAGTCGACCTCAATCCAAGCAATCGAAGGGAAAACGACGCGTTGATATTGTAAAACCTTCTGGATCACAAACAGGTAACATTATAACACATTCATAAAGTTAGTTATCATAAACGTCATGAGTGTATTAATATTTTCTAAAGAGTAGGAAGTATGAGATTTTATTATTTTATTTTTTATTTATTTAAAATTACAAACGAAATGAAATTAATTATAAAATTATTATATTTTTGCTAGCGTTAGAAAACCTAAATTTAGGTTTGTAACAAACGCTAAAAAAATCTATCTACAGAACATTAACATTAATTAACATTTTTAATACTTTTTAATAAATAATACATTCATAATTTATAATTAATAATTTTTATAATTAATACTTTTTTAAATCAGTTATAACTGACTTAGAAAGTATCATTTTATCTGTCGAATACATACATAATTGAAATCTGTAAATTCAACTCAGCCCCGTTCTACCCACAATAAGCGCCCGGCTACTACCAGTGATCAGGCGATCTCCTACCCCCAAAAAATATATATTTAGGTTCCTTCTGGACGCATCTCACCGATGTTCTTTTTGGACACCTTGCACCTTGGCCTGAGACGGGCCTGATCCAACTCGAATTATTAGAGACGCCGTTATTGTTATTTTATCGTATACTTCAATGTGAATTAGCGATAGGGCATCGTCTTGTATACCTCGAACGCAAAGTGTCGTGGAAGTGATGTCTGATGTCGCAATAAAATAAAAATAGCGATTGACTCAGCGTTAATTATTTCTAACAACTCTGTAAAACACATTTATGATAAAAAATACATTAATGATAAGGGGACATTCCGATGAATAATTCTAACGATTAATCGCAGTACTTAATATAACTATAGGAATGAAATATTTACGTGGTTGTAGCGATTTGTGAAAGCCCTTCTGGATTGATATCACCCGCTCTCGTGTGATATTCGAACGTCAAACAGCTATACTTTTGTTTTCCGGTTTGAAGGGCGAGTGTACTGTAGTACTTCTTTGTTTCCAAGGATGTTGGCGCATTGACGTTTTAAGGATTGGTAATATTCTTACAGCGTCAACATCCTTGGTCGGTCAGTGACCATGAAAATGGCCAAGTAAAACAAAAATATAAATAAATAAACAAACTGGTTTCAATATTGTTTTTATAGGTGTGCATTTTATTGATACTGTCATGTAATAGTACTTTTTTGCCCAGTGTAATAACATACACAGGGGACATATCATTTTCGTTAATCTCCTGGTTGGTGGAGCTTTGATGTCGTAGAAAGTGATTACCGTTCTATTATCTAAGAACAATTAATTATTCTTATTATTGCTGACGTAATCAAAGTAATACTAACAAGCTCGCAGTATTTTGAAGTTATTGAAGTTATTTTATCGATTTAATTTATTTTTTATTAAAATTCGTTTAATCATATCAATACCGCATCAGTAAAAAAAGTAGTAATTTCTTATATTTTATCATAATCCCGTACTTGCTTCACATCAATTGTATAAGTTTTACAGGACTATTTTAATATCAATAATTTTTATGTGTTATTAAATTATTAAATAATCCGAAATAATTCCCATGTAGCTTTTATCTGCTAATAAATTAATAATTTGTGATTGTTTTTTTCTGTCTGTCTGCATTCCGACTACAATACTTGAGTGTAGTGCTGAGTTCCGTACAATTATGTCATAATTGCTGATTACGATTAATAACCGAGACGGTATACATAGAACAAGTAAACCTTAAGCGAAGATTACTGGTCCAAATACAAGCGAGCAATCCATAGATTTGTGCTTATAAGTCATTTCGTATTCGGTGATAGAATGAAATATTGCAAATTCTACCACATTTTTACTCCCAAACCAGTAAAGGAGCGCGATAAGAACATTTTCTCCTTAAGAGAAGAGGTTTTGCCACTATGAACTTTTGAACACTAAGGGTTGGTTACGTTTCAAGGTAATTGCGATGATAATAATATAGTATTAAAATGAATAGGTACAAAGGTAAGTGAATCGGAACGGGGGCAAGTTGTCGAGCTGTTTAAGAATAACGAAGCGCGTAGTCCGCGACAGCTGAACATAAATATTGCGAAGGAGATGAACAGAATAAAAGGTAATAAATGTTCTGCTACAAATCCGATACACTGACTATATCAAAACAAATTTCTTTCAGGAATTCACATTATGATATCACATAAATCAATGTTAAAGTCTTTAGTTTTCCTATGAACAATAAAAATAGGCTAATAATTGCACAGATTAGACGTTGGCACGACTGCAATCCATTCAGCCAAGCGCTACCATAATTGGAGCCCTCTCCCCACACAACTACATTGCCGCTCACCATTTTTTATTTATTTTTGATCGCACATGTGTCTAGTACGATATTTATGTTATCAATTGTTATTATTTTCGTTTAAACTATTTAAGGAATATTTTATGTGGTTTACTCCCTATATGTAACTTGTTTAAGAGTGAGGGAATAGGTACACATATGTTCCACTCGAGATTGACGACGTGGCCGATTACATTTATTCTAGATATAATAATTTAGATTTATTTTAATAATTTGTAATACATACGAGAAATTATGATAAGAGATTTTTTATAATTTTTCCTAAAGCGAGAGAAGCAGTAGGTACTGGTACTAGTGTTATCCCAATGCCCATTTTTCAGTCAATCTACCTATTATTATAATTAAGATAACACGATTAGTAGTAAAACATTAAAGCAATGTGTTAATAAATTGGTTAAAACATAGTTGTCTTTGAATCAATTCTATTTATTCATTTTAGACAATGCTGTCTTATATAAGCAGGAAGCGCCTACTGGCCCAATGGAAAACGTGCCACCAACATATTTGAAGAAACCAAAGGTATCAAAAAAATTGTTTTCCATATGATGAGGCTTTGAACGCAAAATATATGGAGGTTCTTTAATGCACGTTGACCAGCCCGACTTCTATTACGTAAAGCTAGAAGATCCTTTACTTCTAGGATTTTTTGTCCTTTTTTTATTACGTATTTGTAGCAAAATGTCCAAGAAAAATATTAATCTTGGAATAGGTCTAATTATGTTGCAGAATGCTTAAAACGTCTAACTAAACTGTCTAAGACTAGTCATACTAGATATACCAAAATCCATCTATTGATTTTGGTAATTCTGTTTGGCTTCGTCACCCATGAAAGTTCGTACATATATATGTTTTGTAATTAGAAGGCTTTTATTCTATTCACATCGTTGTAATTCGCCGCTAGGTGGTGAACAGTGACAGCGATAATAGGTACATCAAAATCAATGCAATACAATCGATGAACAGGACAATTGACTATATACCAATTGTTATACACAGCCAGAACAATGGGTGCCGGGTTTTGTTTGTATATCTATGTTATATGAAGTGCAACATTGAAACATCTATAGGGAGGGTTTCCAATCTACAAAACGTGTAATTTTCATAACATCTGGATATAAAAGCACGAAGAAATGTGTTTATTACTTTTAACGTGTAATTTTATGGCAATAGGAAAGTAAAGATTGACATAGTGTGGTATCTAAAGGGGAAAATCTAAGTATATAGAGACTTGAATGGGGGTAATAATTCCTCAATTATGAAATGATGAGATCTCTTTAACGAAATTTTGTTCACAAACAAGCTTTATGTTAAAAAAATATAATGTCCCGAGATAAAGCCTTAGAAGTCATTTATTATGGACATTGATTAGACGTAATCTATGCCAAAAGGTGTTTGAATATATAATTATTAGATTTTTTTCAATGAATATAGCTAGTTTTACTAATTACAATTTACTAAAAGTAAGTGGCATCTCAACTTCCAACTATAGCGGTCTCCTCATCTTCACCACCACAATTCCCCAACGAGTGTTGATGGTCTCACACAAAGCAAAATGTCAAGCAATTCATACAAATAATATTTTTTTTTGTTTTACTTTACTATCGAGCACTGTTCTTTTGGATCGCATTTGAGGCTTTTGGTTAAGATCCACGTGTTCTTTTCTGGGACATAAAGGTTCTCATAATTTCCTAGAAGGTATACAATTAAAATCAATAAATAATAAAGTATTTAATTTAAGGGTAATAAAAACGTAAAGTACCGCAACCGTCACTACGAGTTGCCCACCGTGTCATCAAAAATGAAGCGAGTTGTTCTCCACTGCTACAATGATAATTTGGCCCACGCCGCCATACCGTTCGTCGTCAGCAAGAGCTCCGCTCCTTCCCACAACGTCGGTGTTAATCTTCAGCAGGTAAATATCAATAACTTATAAATGTTGCACTGAATCTTTAGAGGAGGTACTATAAGAAGAAACTCGAAACTCGCCGCAGAGCTTGGTGGTAGGGCTTTGTGCAAGTCCGTCTGGGTAGGTACCACCCACTCATCAGATATTCTACCACCAAACAGCAGTACTCAGTATTGTTGTGTTCGGTTTGAAGGGTGAGTGAGCCAGTGTAACTACAGGCACAGGGGACGTAACATCTTAGTTTCCAAGGTTGGTGGCGCATTGGTGATGTAAGGGAATGGTTAATATTTCTTAAAACGCCATTGTCTATGGGTGGTGGTAACCACTTAACATCAGGTGGCCCATATGCTCGTCCACCTACCGATATCATAAAAAAGAGCACGATCGTGAAATGGTAGAATGTGAAACGTGACATTGACTATAATAATTATAAAATTGAGGACACACGTATCAAAGTGACGTATTGCCTAAAGGCGGTTGTCAACATTTCACGAGTAGATACGTAGTGAATTCTTACAGAATCGGACTGCTGAACTGATACAGTACAGTCTACGCGAGAGACCGCCCTTAAAAAAAATATCTTGGTAATAATAGTTATTCTGTATCATTTTTGTAATTTATTTTATAAATGTTTATGAAAACTATCAGTTTTTAATTACGATTTTGCGTAATATGAATATTACAACCAGACGTATTTGTCATGAGCAGATTTTAAACGGGCTCAGAGTACAGCAGCCGATATCGAAAATACCACTTACCATCGCGCACCATATGGGTTAGTTTTTAGATATTATTGTAAGTTGTTTTAGTTTATTACTATCAAATATTAGTTTCCGCCCATGGCTTTGCACACATGTTCTTGCAGATTTTCCTAAGTCCTTGTCTTTACTCCTGACAACGTTTATACAAAACCTCATGATGATCGGTTGAATAGTTGCGCAGTGAAAGTTTAATACCTACATTTTATGTTTACAATATTCTGCCCTGTACAAGATAGCTTGATCTTTTTGGCAGATGTAAATATTTCTGATCGACATAACTTTGCAATAACGAACATCTTATTTTCTTAATTTAATGATTTTAAAAAGTGTAAAAATATTTAAAAAAAATACGTATAATACGAAAGTCTATAAAGAATCTAGCGTTATCCGAAAATTTTATGACTTATTATTGCTTCAAATTAAAATTTAAATAGAAACACTGAAATTAATAGACACCTGTACAATGTTACATCGGTTGGATGTTAGGGACGCGAATAACTGGCAGTAACTGCTACAAATATTGATTACAAAAATCCTTATTAAAGATCACTGTTATTGTTACGAACGGGGATCCTTTTGGTTGGGGATTTTTTGGTTAGTGGTTGGGGTCTCTTTAGCTTGTATAACTCTTTTTAGAAAAATAAGGTAAAGAAAAATTGAATTCTAATATGAATTACGCATTTCATTGTTCCATCGACTGTTATATATGCTATATTTTCTGTTTCCCATCACTAGCCTGTCTGTCAAAAAATCAACCTAACTTGAACAGGGTATAGTTACTTAGATTTAAGTTATATATCGTGGTATAGTCGATACAAAGCGTCATATGGAAATTAGGCGGTAACGTGATGATGGTGATATCGATGTATGATGATTTCAAGTTAGAGCGTTTTCATATTATACGATCCAATGTCGGGGTCGGACAACAATAGCTGACAGCCGACAGCCGACACCATGTGTTATTTTCACATATTTCCAACAAAATAGTCCCGATTCCTTCATTTGTTTCGCGCGGGTATATCATCATGGCAGACTATAATAGGAAATTTTATTTACTGTAACTATTATATTTGAGACGCAAAAAAGATTGTACAAAGAATGTATTGGATACATCCCATTGTGGAAGCTAGATATTCAGGGGTGCATTTTATACTCTGTTTTAAAAACGCACCTAAATCGTTTTTTAATTACTTTCTTATGAATGAATCCACGTTCGATTACTTGGTAATTCACATCTCACAACAACCAAACAAGTAAACAAAACAAAAACGCAAAATGGCCGCCGCGCATCACTCTGCGCACACAGAGACAATTTAAATGCACGTATAGCATACTTACAAAAAATATCGTCCGACGGCTCACGGGCATCCTATGGTGCCGCCAACGAATGGGTGTCGGCCCCGATATCCGATATCGGATCGGATAATGTAAAGACGCTCTTACGGAAAGGGAACCACAGCTTTTACGAAAGTTGTCGATTACTCGATAAATAATGTAAAGCTGAAACATTTAATGATAAAATAGTATAAGTATTTATAGCTTATTCAAATGTAAATCATTGGCTATGGTAATTATTTTTGTTAAGATTTTTCTATGAGGTTTTCTTATTTTCCAAAATCTTTCTATTAAAACTGACCTTTCTTCGACAGGCCTTCGTCACGTTCCCACGACTGGAACTAAAAGCGCTATGACGGTAAGTATTAAAATAATACTTCAATTATTATGGAAGTAAATTATTTGATATTGATGTGGTGTAATAATAGCTACATTTGGTATTCGTGTTCACAATAACGGCTCTGAGACTAGGATTAAATCAGTGAGTACGCCAAGACGAACAGTGCAGTGTAACACGATGCAGTCATTTGTTTCGTCCGCCATTGCCTAATGAGAGCGTAGCTGAATCAATGTGTTGGGCATACGGACGTACTCCAACGCTCGCTGCGTTATATGCGTGTGTGATGTCAGGAACGGTCGGTTCTTTAATGCACTGCATCGTGGTAAATTTTTACCATTGGATTTCTTTACACTGCCGTATTAAGATTTTGAGTCAGTCATAACGACATTATGACGACCTCCGTGTCGAGTAGTGTGTACACAGGTTTTCATGGGTACTCCACTCCGAGGTCCCGGGTTCGATTCCCGGCCGAGTTGATGTAGGAAAAGTTCATTCGTTTTCTATGTTGTCTTGGGTCTGGGTGTTTGTGGTACCGTCGTTACTTCTGATTTTCCATAACAGAAGTGCTTTAGCTATTTAAATTAGGATCTGAGTAATGTATGTGATGTTTTACAAGTTACTTAAAAAAATGTTATCTATGGATGTCTCCATTTCTCAGTCTCCGACGTTACAAAGCAGTGAAATGAATGTTATCAAGTTAGGACAGAGGTTACTTCATCTGCCATCGTTTAAGACCATGTCCTACTGTCGGTTATTGTCGCTCTACCGCGCGGGGAATAGCCTCGTGTCCAGATTCCTATGTGCCAACGGACGGCCACATTACTTCTACACATCTATGTGCGAGTAAGTTGTGTTTTATTTTATCCTAACCATAATAAATCTTCTAAAATTCAAATCTTGCTTTCTAGGAATGAATAAATACTTCTTTATTTATTACTTTTTTGTATATTAAAACCAGTGGTAGGGTTTCATGCAGACATGACGAACCAGCAATAATTAATGTTGTTTATTCGATTTCAATTTGGGAGAACTATGTAAATTCAAGCAAAAGTGACATTATATCCGATAGTTGCCGATATATTTATCAATAATGTTAGAAGAGGTTTATACCTTTTGAAGACCTTGTGTCTATAAGCGAAAGTGTGCTCTTGTCATCAGTAGCTCTTTGACTCAGCGGCCTTTCTGAAACAGATTAAAAATTAAATTAAATATCTAACTATATTTTGTATTTGATAACCGTATGTACTCAGATCATTTGCAAGTATTAAAATAATGTAAAATATATTATAATATATTCTTAGCTGCCATTTTGTGAAGATTTTGCTTACTATAAGTTCATTCAAGTTTTTGTCTTACTAGTAATTACAATAACTATGTACCTTAATAATTACTTAACCGATTATGAAGTAGATATTTTATTTGAAAGCCGAATAAAAATTAACTTGCCAACCTTAGTCTTAATAATAATAGTGCATAATGTTTTATTTTTATTTGGTGTATTGTCTATGAAATAATCTGGACGTTTTCGATAGACCTATGACACCCCGTTACACATATCCCTCTGGCATACTGTCAAATAGAGAGACACTAAGTCGTCTGTTAAGATGCTATCATAGACTTCTTTTTTTTTTCGTTCATATAAATTATAGAGGTCTAGGGAATGTTATAAGGAGTTTTGAATTTAAAGGTATATTTTAGTGCAATGTTTATCATGAAATATTTAATTATATGTAGGAAAAATAAAACCCAAAATGTTCCTATATGATTAATCATTTACATGTATCATTTATTTCTTCTGCAGAAGAGCGAGCTGCTCACGTGAGATATTATTTGTGTATCGGCTTGTACATGTAAAATATAACTTATTAATATATTTCTTGAAATATTTGAAACAATTTATAATACTCGATCGTCCAATAATTATTTAGAGTTCTTAATTTTTTGTTTCTTTCCTCTTGAAACAGTCAATGGTGTTGTTTATTATTTTTACTTTAAAGCGGGTGTCAGGCGTACGAAATTCAAGTAGACGGTTTTTAGTTCGCGAACGTACTCGGCTGACGTCGGTAACACAAATGAAGCTTGCTCACACTGTATTGTGACGTCGTCGTCAGAAGAAGTGTTTATTGTGTTATTTAGGAATTATATCATATTAATAAAAAGAGATTTTTATAATTTTTATCGAAAAGTGTGGGTGAAATGTTTTCAAACAGGCTCTATCCATACATACGGTGTACTTGCTCGTACGTCTATCACCCGCTCAACAGTCATTTGATATAAAAAAATATTACAAAATGTAAAAAAAGAAAACGTTTTCGTTACAGATAATATCGTGGACTGAGAAAAAAAACAAGACGAAGGAATCAATCATAATTGTTTTTATATTTAATTTTCTTATGTTTCTAATATTTCAATCGATACTGCTAGGAATGTTTTTTTTTTTTAATAAAATGTATAAAGTTTGCACAAGATATTGCGTGTTTTACTTTATCTTGGGTTGTGACTAAAAAAAAAGAAGTTATAAATGTTGTGAAAAGTAATATATTATATTACATTGCGAATTAAGAAAAGATGATTTAGTTGGAGTATGGTATTTGTTGAAGAATCAATAATTAATTCATTCAGTAACAGTACGCATAATTGTCACAGTAGGCATCAGCACTCTATATGGGGATATATAGAAGCTAGGTTGGAAGTAAATCAGCAACCTGGAGTTCAGCGGTTGGCAGTGTTTACATTCCCGTAACCACGTCAAGCCGTTAGTCATGTTTCAGCCTTTGATCATCAGAGTGAAAGATTAGGGAAAGAAAATAAAAAGATTCAAACGATGACGCTATTCTATAGAAATTTGAAAGGAGAATATTATAATTAATGTATAATAGTGATAGTATTGTTCTAATACTTTTGATTGAATTTGTTAAAAAAGAAAAACTAAATATTTACTTAACCATTTAATAAGACAAGCCATTTCTACGTATTGTAAAAAAGTAGAAGTAGATATAAAATATTTTTTGTCTACCATACTTTTAATGTGAATCTTGACAGATATAAGATTCGCGTTATTATACTTATCTGCGGTATTGCCTCACTGGATGTAATTTAAAGGAAAAGACATTCATTATTTTATTGACATTAATATTCCGGAAGCGACCTGCTTACTAAATTTTATCAGAATCCTTCCAGTCCAGAGTGTGATTGTGTATCAAATATTCAATACAAATATTTTCGTATTTAAGATAATATCACTCGGAGAGAATTAAGTTTATAAATGACAGATATTCCTTAAAATTTTAGTACTTAAGTAACTATTTTATTTCAAAAAATTTGTATTAGCTTCAGATAGACTTCGGAAACGTTATTTAGATTTCCATGAATGGTACATTGTATATTTTTAATGATAATTTTTATATCAGCCCTTTGCTTAATACGGCACTCGGCGTTGGAACATATAACCTTTTATATCGTTCAAGGAATCGCCTCGATAGTATCCATTCTAGAATATAATAGAGCAAGTTTTATTGGACAATTAATAGTTTACAAATGCCGATGTAAAATTTTTGAATACCGATAATTTTAGCTTGTGCACATACCTCTAAAGGTTTCATTTCCCAACAAAATTAATTTTCATAAGATTTCGTTTATCCATTGGTACTAAATCTTATTAATAAATTATTAAATATTCGCTTTTACTTATAAAAAATAGAATTTTCTTTCTTCAATGCAATGGCTATCTATTCTCCTTCAGCATATTTTAATTCGTGTTTATTTTAAAGTAACACTAACCAAACCTTCAATTAACCGAAATTTATGAAATGTGTAAATGTCATCGGGTTACTTACTTAACTTATTATTTCTGGATTAAGCAGTCTAACGACGAATCCAGATGAAATCGCGTCAGCACAGTCGAAAAGACGAAGCAGGAGTCAAGGGGAGAAAAAGAACCTAATTGAATACGTGGCCCTGTTCAGGGAGTACGAGCAGGTCGAGAAGCGTCTTAATGAGAACTATGACCCAGATCTTGAAAAACATAAGGATACTCTGGAAAAGAAACTTACAGAACGTGAAAAATATATTCGAAAGGTAAAATGTCTTATCGATTCATAATGGTAAAACCTTGCACTCTTTCAATCCTTATTGGTTTCAAACATGATGCTGAATGAAAATTACATCGTAATCATGCAACAAAGTGGTTATTCCTACACGATGATAGTGGCCTATATGAGGCCTGTATAAGTATTGGATAAGATTTTATTTCTTGCAAGTACTGTAAAAAATGTATCTTTTTACTCTCATTTAAATAATTCTGCGAAATATTTATTCGTTTGTATTTATTAATTGAAAAAAATAATGCAATTTAACCGAAAGCGGCAGTTTCAAATCCAGGTTAACTCCACTGATCTTTCACGTGCTTAAATTTTGTTTATAAATGTACCTTTATTCATGTTTCGGATGAATATCTGCCGAAATATTATATCTGCCAATTTGCTGCTGTTGGTCTGTTATTGTTAGTTCTATGGATTGATTGGATAATATATAAACAATATCTAGATCGTTCGAGATACGGGGGACGATATGAATGTGGAAGATTTCAGGGCTACTATTGCGAACGAGGATTATCAACATTTAAAGTTTGATTTACTATCTACACAAACTGAACAATAAAAGATTATACATTTATGAATGTGAGAAATTATATGTAATTTAAATTATATATTGTGAATTAAACTGAAGGATATTAATAATAATAATATCTGTCGAATTTAATTACAGGTTTTTTTATTTACTTGCAACACGAATATAGAATCGTGTAATATTAAAAACTTATTAATGTTGTTACGCGACGTATCCGATTTGTTGTATCAAATAAGAAAACTTGTTTTTCTTTTTTGTAGTCAATAATTCATTATTAAAACAATAGCTTTATGAGCTGAGCTATATTTTTGCGAGATGTTGATCATATATTTTATAAATTGCATCGAAATGAAACAAAAGACATTTATGTATGCGCATAATACTAGACTGATAAAGACTGGCACCGGTTGTGATTGAAATTCGCCTTTTAAATAAATTGAATCAAGTTGGCCTTATAATAAATAGTAAAAGAAAATAAAAATACACGATAATATTCGATGTACATGTATTATATATAGATGTGTATGTATGTAGGTAGATCTTAGTTATGACTCTGCGCAGTACTATATTTTGAGAATGAATGTTGTAATTTATTGTGTTTAATTTGATGTCAATGAACAATATGTACCCTACGTTATATATAAAAATTTAAAAGCGAACTCGATTGTCAGCTAATAATATGTACTCTGCTAATTCGCATGTCTTTTTGTCTGCCTAGGCTAAGTTTAGTAAGGAAATGTAGTCTAGATTTTTTTGATGTGAATCGTTTGTATTTAAATTATTAGCAGACATCATGCTATGACGTAATTGCAATCTTCTCAATGTCAATAAAAATATTTTAAATACATCAACGTTTTATTTTTCATGAAAATAATGACACCACAGATGATTAAATATTTATGGTAATCACCTGTGTACACGGGGCATTACGACGTACGATGTCACAGTGAAGCATGCATTTTTTAGACTAGTAACCTTTTAATACTAGACACAGATTAGATATTCTAAGAATACGATTAACATCAATGAAACAGTCATATTTACACAAATATTTTAAATTCAACAATTCAATTTTACCAATTTTTCGATTTATATTAAATCTGAAGAATTCTATTAATAGGTTAAAATGGACACAATATTTACAAAAGAGTTTTTATAAGTATATATAAAGGTATATTTTTTAGTCGAGGAAGACAAAGCAACTATATTAAACAATTATGATTATAATTTCAATAAATAAATAAACTATTTTTTAAATTAACAACACGAAGCAAAGTATATATAAGCGTACAGGATACTCCACAAGAGGAAAAAATCCATATAGTTTATTTTTGCGTTTCTGTAAAACCTAATTGCATTCATATGTATGACTCACACTTTTTTAAATACGCGCGGTAAATAAATATATTTAAATTTGATAGTGTGATACCGATTTATGCGGTTGAATTTTTTAAATTTCAAAACAATCACGAAGTGAAGATATGACCGGACTCCATGTCTAAATATATTTTAAACATTTTGATTAAAAGCTAAGATAATACTAAATTACATTACATTTTCAACTTCTGTTTAGTCTAAGTATATTTATGATACTTTTTTTTTTAGGCTATCGTAGTTACATAATATGTACATTAATCTTATATTAATATTTTATAGAAATTGTAACCTTTGCAAACCTTAATAAAATCAAACAAAATGATAAGACTTATACAACAGTCAAAATTAGTTCTTTTGAAATAATAATTTATTAGTGCTATAAAAAGATAAAACGTAAAAATTATTCGAAAATGTTTTGGATTTTAATCCATATATGTTTTCATGACTTTCATTCATACTTTTGTTTCATTGCGACAAAATAAGTATGAAGTAAGCCAACATTTTGACGTGTCGGTATTTCTCGCCGACACTCATATCCTTTTCTTTTTAATAAACCTCATGATCAAAGGCCCTTACTACTCGGATACTAAGAGGACATCGTGTTAAGGGTCCGAACACACCCAACTCACAGATATAACAATAGATACCCGTGATTTATAGGTATACAAATAACTATCCTGAGAGAGGACCGAAGTCGTAACCGATGGCACAGAAGTCAGTTACAGTGACTATTGGACCATCCAATCACAACAAATCGTAGCATATGATTAAGGAATAAAGTAGGTTTAGTTGCGCGAGTCTGTCGAGGAAGGCATTTCGCCGTCGATCTTGTGGCGAGCATGGGCGTAAGCGTCGGCGAGCGCAGGCCACGTGTCCGTGCCGGCGGCCCACTCCGACGTGCTCACCTCGGCCGGCCTCTCCACACTCTCGGTCTTGGCGCACTCGAGTGACAGAGGCTTGGGAGTCTCAATCCTGTATTCACGATAAGGATGCGTTTGAATTTATATATCATGAGTTACTAAGCCATTTATTTAGTTTACATATAAGCTCGATTCGAAGAAATTTGTTTTCAACTATTCCCTGGAAGACAAATATCCTGCAATGAACAGTCTAAAGACATGACATGATGTTAGAATACAAGTTTATATGTAGGTAGTGTACATACATACATCCATACAGTTATTCCATGTCTAATAATTAGTTCTTTTTGTTGCTGCGCTCCAGTTAGGTCAGTGTAATAAAGTCAAGAAACATAACATTAGATCCAGTTCTAAGACCCTAAAATAATGAATGGAACTCCTACAGTAACAGTCTTTGAAAGTTATTTATCACCAGGTCGCTAACTGACACTAAGATAAAAATGGGCGAATGGAAATGGAAAAAATGGGCGAATGGAAATGGAAAAAATGGGACATTTTAACTTATATGAATTGAAAGTATTTGTGCGTTTAAAAAGCTATTTGTTTGCGTGTGATGTACTTAGAAAATACCTCACGCGTTCAGGCGACTGCATCGTATCGTTGGTGCTCGATATTTCAAGATCTTCAGCGTAACTCAGGTGTATCTTTTCTCCATCGTTGCGTGAATCTTTTTCTGAAATACAAAAACGTAAAATTGTTTTTCAAAATAAGGATTTTGTCTAGGTAAGACATTATGACCAATTCTTAATCAAATGTCTCAGGGGCGTCTGCTGGAGAAATGTTTAGGTGTCATAAATCGCTGTCTCTAGTGATCGCAAGCGCTGTTTCTAGTACCTGACTCATGGTTCGAGTGGTTGACAACCCGAAGAGATATAAGGTGCGTGTCTAATGGTATTACGTGCTTATGTTATAAACAACGTACCGTCGACGTTTATGGCAGCTTCCGGCCAACCGAGCGAGTCACCTTCTACATCGACAGGCTCGTCTTCAGCATCGTATGAACGAGACTCGCGTGGACGTTCCTCGCGCCTTTCATCTTCTAAATCGTAACCGAGCATGCTTTCCACAGTATGGTGACGCTTGCGTGTACGCAATTTTAGTCTCCTCTGTCGGTTTGCGCGGATACGTTGGTAAGTCTGTTTATAAAATATACACTCATTTTATAATTAAAAAAACAATCAGTGTGCATTACATATAATATGTTATATCATATTTTCTTAAAAATATTTTTCTTATTACCTCCCAGCGAGCATCCTCATCTTGGTGATGAAGCGAATGTGAAGGAGCTGCCGCTTCGCGAGGTATCGCTGTTAGGCTGTACAAATGCTGCAGTTCTTGCAAAAAATGCGCTTGCGCGACGCCTGGACCGAGTCTGGCTCCACAAACGCCGCAAGCGGACTTACGTTCACCGTCCGCTATCAATAGATTTAGTTACCCATTTTTAACATAATGTTGTTATATATAGATGTCTAGGTTTTAAAAATAAGTAAAGTTAATTACTTACGCGAAAATAGTTCATGGGAATCAGAACAAGTAGCGGTAGCTGGTTGGTCTTCGTCTTTGCAGGGCCGCGGTGAGGCCGAGGCCGCGGAGCCGGGAGAGCTCGTGTCGTCGCGCACCGCATATGTATGTCGATAGAGCGGCGGAGTGCTATTGTCATCGCGGACACCCTGAATCAAATTGAACTCTAGATCATCTCAATAATAATATATCAATCAACCAGATAAAAAAATGTGAATACATATGTATAAGAATTGTAAAAAGTAGTAAAATTTAAATGTCTAAGTCTCATTGTCTTTGATTAGATCTATTATCGGAGGACTGTAATAAAAGTATATGGCGTAATTAACCGTTAAATAAGACAATAATATAATAGTAATAATACAGGTTCCACAGACAACTTTTAACACAATCATGTTTCATATTTACAATGCATTTACTTGTGCGGTACAAAGCGATACCGTCAGATTTTAAAATTATTCTTATTTTTTATTTTGTACTTAAACGTAATACGACAAATCACCTCTGAATATTAAACATATCAATAACCGTTTAGGTTATTTAATTACGATTAACTCAAACTTAATATGGTAAAAATGAATACACACTCTTAATGCTTGTCCGACACTCTGTCCAAGAGCGTATTGCTCCCCCAAATGTCTAGCAAATGCTTTTCCGGGATAAAGCGGATGAAATGCACCTCCTATCGGCCGAAATGCACCACAACCGAAACTCTGCAGCGCTGGGTGCAGGAACTGCGGCGCCATATGATGAAGGAAACCCTCCATGATAACCGCAGCCGTCTAAAAACAGACTTCTAGTTAAAGGATGAATTATAAAATAAATAAATCGCAAGCGCTGTAATATTAAAATATTATATGACAATAGAACACCAAATTTTCAAAACAATACTATCCAGATATTATTACCTTCCTAATATTACAAACGTTTGGATGAATGCATGTTTTATGGAAGAGCGCATCTGAATGAAATGCGCAGAGATTGATTAAAGTTTGGAATACCACACAGGTTACTTTTTATATTGGAAAGATATAGCTAACAGTTGCAATTACCCCCATCCTTCTCAAACAAATGAGCGAAGCCGCGAGCGGAAACTAATAATAATATAATATTCTAAATATTCTAATGAAAGAAAGAACATTATTTATCTGTGATTTCTTGACTCAACCTGTAAATCTGTTAGCAATTAATTTAAATCAGTAGCAATAGATTAATTTAATACTATACATAAACTAACTCTATGGAATGTATAATTTTAGTGATTGTTCTAAATTATCCTAAAAATACAAATAAAAAAGTCGTTGTCACAGTAAGGAAATAAGAAATAAAAGCATTCCGATCACAAAATAGTAAAAACGTTTCCTTTATAAAAAGTAGTCGTTTTAAATGACCCAAGAAAAAATAAACAGAAAAAGATTAACAGCCGTCAAAGAATAAAACCACAAGAATAGTTATAAGTGTTTATTTTGAAAACAATCGTATTACATGTTTGTCGGGAGCGCTCTGGCCGATAGTTCGGGAGGGCTTCCTCCTTGAAACAATAAACGTCTTCAAAACACACGTATGTACGTGATGCTGACCACCGGTTCTCAGAATTGCGTAACATTTAATTTTGGTTTTAAGAATACATTCCTTAGTATTATGACGGTAAGGATGCATGACTTATAATATTAAATGAGCAATCGATTTTATGTACTTATGTTTGTAATTGTGTATGTCTTAGACGGTTCTAGCGATTTGGCTTCAATTTTGTATGTAGCTAACAAGGTTTTGCTCTTTAAGTTTATTTATGTGGGTGTCTTTTCTGAAATAAGCCATTTTTTACTATTTTTTATTACCGATTATTAAAGATAGAAGATTATTACATCAGCATTGTAGTATTTTGTATAATTATCGCTTACCAATGAAAAAGCGACAAAGTATTTTTAATATATTTATTTTCTTTTAAATTCTGTTATAAGTTTATTTTCAAATAAATTATTTGTTTGTGGTTTATTTTAGACATTTCGTGACGTCGTGAACACTGTCGTTGATAAAAGAATGAATTTTATGATCGATAAATTATTATTTTTTATAAATTATACAAATTTAAGTAACGAGAAAAGGGTAAAGTTTTTAATAAGTATAAGACAACGAGTAAACCCGTAAACCCGATAAACATTTATTTACGTATGAGTAGACTTCAAACAGCGATGTGTCTGTGGTCGTTGATGACAGCCCTTACTGTGTTGGTCTCCAATTAGTCCTCAGGTATTAGGTGGAATGGCTGCGTCGTAATCAATCGGGTAGTAAACAATGATCTCCTTTGAGTCAGGTGCGAGTTCTGTTGGCCTTAGCTTTAACAAACACGGAGCCACGTGTCTGATGCATTTATTTGTTTTCTTTGTAAACACGAGACATCGTGCAGACTGTACCGTGTTAGGATATAGCTCGTATATACTGCACGATGTATGTATCTTTTTAACTAAAACTTATAAAACCATGTATGAGGGACTATAATGACTATAAAACAAAAAGCAGATAGAGCGCGCGGAGCATTGTAGTGGATCACTAAAGGAAATAGAAAATCAAAACGAACTTAAATAAGTTAAAGCTCTAAAAGTTAAAAAAAATATATATTGACGTATTAACAAATTTTTACTACGAACAGTATCGGAAATTTGATTTGCTCTTTGGTTTTGAAATTAAAAAATAATATATATTTTTTTAAATATATTATTATAAATTATAATTCAGTATCACAGTATAATGTCTTGACATCATAAATAATTCAACCGCTATAAATACGATAAGTTTGCTACCGAAGAGGTATCGCGTAAGAATACATGTCTAAATAAAAATGAATTATTGATTGCGTACAACTGGCTTTTATTAAAAAATATTATTGATATTTCCAATAATTTCCATTGTGGTGAATGAAAATTACAGTGCAAAATTAAAGTGTTTCATTATTGCTAGTTTTAACTAATTTGATGTGTATTTGTTTTATCCGAATTCATGCCTAACTACTAAGCCGATTCATGAGACTTTCAAAACATGATACAAACAGTTCAGGACGGATATGGGCTACATACTATGTTTATATTTTTGAATTAAAAAATAAATTTGTCAACGTAGACCAAGAGAGTTTAGGTCCCGGACATTTTTTAAGTTGACGCTGTCAAAACTTTTTAACAAATCACCTTTGTATAAATTTTATATATCCGAAATGTATACAGTAAACACCACAGTCACTTGTCATATTTAAAAAGAGGAAAAGAGATAAGCGACAACTGTAATTCAATTTATTTGTTATGTATTATTTCATATTAAAATAATCGTTATCCGTTAATAATAATCACGTTTACACTTTGCAATTTGGACTGAAAGATTGAGATATTAAAAGATATTTAAATAAGCGCATCAAAATAAGACGTGGGGCGTGCGTCGTGTGCGGGAAAATATATTACAATACGGGCGAATAGATAGATCGCTTGGGTCGATTTTCATTACGTTAACTATTTTAGGGTTAACATCTAATGTTACCCGTGCAAAATAGGAGCAAGTTTTAACAATATTCAAATCCCTCAATTAAATACATTTCGGCTATTTATTTCATACAAAATAATATTTAAAGCTGTGTTTTTAATTCAAATTCAGTGGTTTTTCTCAATTCTGAGAGTATTTCCATTCCATGCCGTTGTTTGTTTTTATTTGACTATTAATAAGTGAGTGACACGCTACCACGTTGATTACAAGAAATCGCATTAAATATTGATTGATAATAGACAGTAGAACCAAAATATTAGATGCTCTATGAGTATTAGATGCTCACGCGTAAATAAGGATATAAAAGAACTTCCATGCCGTTGCTACCATGCGCTTGTACCGTTACAATCACACCATAACTAGACCGATTTGTTATAGAGTAATCGAAATTGTAATGCAAACTGAGCAGACGACGAGGTAGTTTTGCAATCAACGCTACAATCTTACCTTAATAGGACTCTGTAACGTTTGCCGCACTTCAGATTGATAGGTGTTATGCAAATGACCTCTTACGTGTTCCGTTGATCCAAATACAAAACGATCTTAATGCACTTTGCATTTATATAATTGCTTGTGACATGTTAAGGACTAAATAGCTTTCGTATCGTCCCGATAGTACTTTCAATTTATTAAATAATTGAAACGAATTAGCAGCGAAATTGTTATCATATTTATAGATCGTTGCGTCTTGATTCTTCGGAATTGGTTACTTCGGATTTTATTGGTTCAGCTCAGTGAGGTTTTCATTGCTCATGTTGATATTACGGGTTTATATATTTAATGAAAATGATTGTTTAAGAAGAAAACAAAAAAAAAGGCTACCTGTAATTTCATCAACCTGGTCAAGGCCATATCTCACTCTTGTGGTTAAGTGAGATTCATACAGGTTATCTCACGATATTTTCCTTGACTGCTAAGCACGAGATAAATTGCACACACAAATTAAGCAAATCTTAACTCAGTAGTGCTCGGACTTAAACCTGCAAACTTCACGCTTCACGCGGTATTAACTTTCGCTGTTCCTCGCGACACTCCCTACCAATAATTTTACTCGTAAGCCCGTGTTTATATAATTTTTATCCTTTCCAGGTCCCGAGCCATGTATATCTTGGTCGTTAATTACGAGCGGTTATCTAGTTTAGTCCAGCTGAGGAGCAACTAATCTAATATTTTCAAGTATAACTTTCTGTTGTAAATCTATAATCGTGCGAAGTTGAAATTCGATGATTATTTAATAATAAATAATCATGAATAATTTTAATATTATTTAAAAATAATCATTATTCCCTCAGATACCTGATCAAATGTGTCATAATATTTTAGTACTCATAATAGAATACAGGTTTTATTATTGTTGTATTCCATTGAGTACCGTTGCTCATCGCTGCTTACACCACAAGTATAGAATAGAACAGTTGGAACGCATTATACGCAACGATCATTTCTACCGTCATCGTTACGTGCAAACCTAAACAATTGAGAAAAGAATATGGCCGCCGAGCAATAAATACACCTACTAACGTAAACTTTATGAAATGATACATTTGGTGCACTCGCCTTCGTACGTTTCCGTTTGTCTATTTTTAAACAAAAGTCGAGTCCTAGTTGAGGCTAAGCACGTAATTGCTTCATACATCGAACCTATACAGACATCTCAAAGGATATTTAATAATTAGATATTTTAGCGTTAATGTGTTATTATTAGTGTTATAATTTTTATCTTAAAGGTTGAAGTTGAAGAATACAATTTTAATACTTTTACGCATTACGCATGTTAATTAGTTTGAATTTTTTTTAATCGACAAAATTTGTTAATTTTGTGAAATATCTATTGGCGCGTTTTGAGTACCTCTTAAGGTGAGGTTTTTAGGTGATCTATACAAAATACAAGAAAGATGTATTTCTTACACTAAAATGTAAGAGAAATATTATGGATTCTAATATAATAACGCCACCGTAATTGTAAGGACACCAAAATTTTCATTTAGCACCGATAATAAAAATAACGAATCCAACATTGATACTAATTAGTAGTTAAGTACATCCAACATAAATCACTATCACAATATTATTTTAATAAAATGTGATAGTTATATATTCTGCTAGTTCGACAGTCTTCTAAATTATAATTCTCTACTATGCCTTTTAACTATTTACTTAACAATCACTAATTGTTCACGGGTAAACGTTAACTAATCGACCACAGATATAAACTCCTAAATATTTTATAAATATTTAAAAAAAATTAACTTAAATAAAAATCATTATCGTCATAGGCCCATAGGAGCCTTCCAAGGTGCGGCAAACCGTCCGGTTCTCCGCATAAAGAAATATGAAAATCCTTTGTCTTTAAACAGCGCTTTATATGTACGGTTTTTGAGCTGAAAATATGTTTTTGTAGGTAAATATGTGAGAACAGATCGTTCGCGAAATTGGTCGATAGATTTCAAGATTAGATCCTAATTGATTACTTTACGCTTCTTTAGACAATTTCATAAAATTGATTAATTTCATGATATGGTCAGCTAACGTGTAAATCAGTGTTTCTAATGGATAATGTAACTATTTTATAATATATTATAATCACTAATATTTGACCGTATCATGAAGTAACTGTGCGTTTAGCTTTGCGTATCGTAAGCGCTGACTGTACATTGATCTCTCCAGACCGCTATGGGCAGCGAGTATTTACCATTTCATTAAATACAGGGGTTTTATTAAAATTGTACTACCAAAATTAGAATCAACGATTCATTTACAAAATAATTAATTAAAATAAAAAATATAAGATTAAAATACCACAATTTATATTAGTTTGAAAGTATACCAAATCTGTACGTAATAAATATAAAAAAAAAACTTTTGAAAAAACCTTGTTAAAAACCACCAGAAATGAACGCATTTACATTTAAAAATGGAAAACGTAAAGAGATAGGACGCAATCACAACATATGTGATCGATTATAGCGATGTTAAGTATGTATTTAGAATACTCATAAAAAATTAAGGATTTAGAAAACGTCCCAAAATGCTCTAGACTTAATTAGTGCAATAAATTCAAATATATAATATTAACCTAAACAGAAAATCTAATTCAAATGATTATTATTTATTATTTTAAATAAATTTCCTTTAAGCTACGAAAATATTCGCGAAATGTAAATTTATTATTATTTATAACTATTAGAGATAATTTTGCAATAATAATTAACCGTTATAATTATTGCAAAATTAATGTCAATTTATGCCATAGTAAAAATATTAGACTTAGCCATATATTTATTTAACAAAAGAAATTTTTACTCATCCGATTTCAAAATGATGCCTGAGAATTTCCCTCAAATAATTTTAGTCAATAAAAATACAAAAAAAAAACACAATTTAAACAGTGGTTTTTAAAATAAAAATATTTTTACGGTTACTCTCTATAAAAGGTTTCATATAGAGTAAATTAAATAAAAATGTGCCATATAGGAATATGAAAACGTAGCGTACTATGACACTCAACACTTTTTGAAATATTAACTTGATTAGAGAAATCTTATACAGTTTACATAAAATTCCAATAAATTTGTTTTTATTTAAATGAATATTGCTTCGAAATAAAAGTATAAAATTCATGATATGATTTTTAAATGTGTATTTACTTAGATACCTATTTCTCGTATTCATGCAATTTCTAAATTTAAACAGATTATATAGATTTATCAACAACCTGTCATGGACGATACTGAAATTGTTTTGTATAGATCTAAGTATGATTCTGAGTTTCCTTATTCCGTAACAAGTGTGAAATGGCAATTTTTCATTGATTTCAGTAATAATTGGCCAATAAGTGGGCAATAAAATCCAGCATGTAGTGGTTGAAAGAAATACTGTTGGGCCTGATTTATGCGTGATAGGAATGCGCCCCTTTTTCAATAAGCCACGCGATAAGAATCATTGCCTAGAGCCGCGGAACGGCGGCCCGAGTATGCAATTAAATTTTTTTTTCCAAAAACGAAGTTCTAAATCTTCGTTACGTCTTTTATTTAACACAGAAAGTATTTTCCATTTATAAAAAAGAAATATATAATCTCGATATAATTTTTTTGTAGTTTAATTCTTATAAAAAATGTTTTAGTCATATACAATTAAATACTTCGTCTCATTAGTAAAAACACATAAAATTTCTTCTCGTAAATGTCCTACTGCTACTAAGCAAAGGCCTGCTCTCCTGTCGAGGAGAAGGGTTAAAGCTAATTCTGCCACTCGACCACCCTACTCTTTTGTAGATTTGTGTAAACAAATATGATTATTCCGTTCTACTAAAACACTTTCTACGAAAAAAAAAATTACTTAATTTTCGGGCTTAAACTGAGTGCTATATGAAGATATTTGAAGCCATGTTTTTAAGTTCATATCGTCTAAGATCTCATCGAGTTCATATTGTCTAAAATTTGCTAAATTGTTTGACAATAGTGCTAACGTTCTTATCATTACCCCTTGCGGTCAGTTATGATTTTAGTGACATCTCTCAGTACGTATTTTATCGTTTATTCATATAAAACATACTGAATTTAAGAGCACGTTTAAATATTTAACTTGTTTTTAAATAATGTAAGATTATTAAAAAAAAATAACTTTTATGGTGAATCGTTTTTTATGATTAAATATTATAATTATTTATTTGTATTTTGTTGAAAATGTATTTATATAATATTATTAGATTATGTCTCATAAGTTTGCTGTATATTTTTACGAAATAATTCTGTATTTTAAAGATAATAAAAATATTCAACTCAGATAACTAATGGTTCCTAAATAAAAAAATATTTAAATATAAAAAAAACCATTTACTTTTATAATAAATTGTTTTAATAATCTATTATTAAGGTCAGGGGTAAAGTAAATGGAGGGTGATTGAATTAAAAAAAAAATTAACGTATGATAATGTCACAGATAATTAAAAATAAATTGGAGAAAATCTTATCATATATCATAATATAGCATAACTATCAAAATTATTTATTAAAGTTGTAATACCAAGGAGTTTTCAAACAATTTTCAAGTGTTTATTTCTTAAATTCCCAAGCTCAAAGAATTGAAAAGTCGCAATGCGTAATTGTATATTTGAAACTCATACCATTTATTCATATTAACATTGCGACAATGTCCCCGACAATAGCTCTCGACGCTGAGGGTCTTCTGAAAATAACGGTCCCGAAGCAATCAATCACTAATGACGATCATTTAATGAAACTAAACTTATCACTCGTACAACACTAGTAGCGTCTAAAAGTAAAGTAAAATTTTAATGTACGCAACTAAGAGTTATGTATACAGTTCGTTAAATAAATATGAACGTATTAAAAAAAAAACTGGAAATTAAAGTATTATTAAAAAAAATTACTATTTTTAAAATTAGTACTAACTATTTTTAATAAAACAAATAATAAATTTCGCCTACACATGACATCTAGTTCCTGTACAACTTTTCAAATAGTTAATGGATATATTTTTAATGCTCTAATTGTTTAAATTAGAACGTACGACCTATCATATGACATTAATAAAATATTCTGGCAAATTTTCCAAATAAAAAAAACCCTAGAATTTTGTATCTAATATATATTTAAACTTATTCTGAAGAAAAATCTGACTTTAACGTTTTCACTGTAATTTAAACTTTATTTAACACTTACCTTGTTTCAACAACTCCCACACAAAATACGCGGTTTGAGTTTTATGACGCGAGTTACGTGCTTTCAACGTGAAAAGCTAGCGACGACTGCCGGGCGGCAGCCGCTGGGCGGGCCCGCTCGCGACACGCCCCATCACACAACGAAAAAAATAACAACACTCAAAACTTATTGGATTTCCACGAAACACCTCTATTCTCCTCTTCTAGTAACAATTTATATCGCATTTACTAGGGATTTGATTAACGTCATCGTTCTGTTGAATTATCGACAATTGCTCTTTTCATATCAACTTTGTAAGTAGTCAACATAGCAGTTACATATTTTGCATTTTAAACGCTTTCGTTTTACCTAAAAAATGTAAGAAGCTAAACAGGGCGGAACGAGGAGACCTCTCCCTGGCGCAGATGTATGTACAAGAGAAACAAATTTATCCAACGTGGATTTGCATATTTATAACGATATGATCCACAAAGAACTCAAAGCTTTGAAATGATTGCAAACACGTATCAAATACGACATTATAATATTTATAATATAATACTATTCATAAATTGGTCTGAAAAAAGAAAACCATAAATTGAAAATTGATAACAATGATATGATAAATTAATTTTAATATTACGTCGTCATAAAATATTCCATTTGATTGTTGACATAACTAATGTTAACAAAGTGCTACGAACATGCTACGCGTTGATGAAATTCATTGCCCGACGAATATAATTATCTTTACTGCTATTATTAACTAAATATAAATTAACTAAATAATATTTAAAGCATTAGAATATTTATAGCAATTTAATTATTTTTGTACAACTTTGTAGCAGCCAAATTTATATTTTCCTATAGAGTAAAAACATATGTCTTAACAAACAACAATTTAGTTTTAAATTAATTTAGTAAGATTATTAACTGGTAAACTGGTGACATATCAGTGCAACTATAATAACGTAATTATTTATTACAACCACTCAAGCCACGAAAGGCAATAAAAATGAGAAATTATTTTTAATAATATTATCGGAGCGGGGCGCGGGCCCGGTGACACCACAATATTTTGGTGACGCTAATACCGACCCTTATTACCGGGAATTCCTCGCTGGCAAGTAGTGGGTAATAATAATAATCCCTCGACTTACTTTATGACCTCTTCGCAATTTTATGTGAGAATAAACCTTAACCTTATGAGTTTTATATACAACGTGATCTCGACGTGTTTAACGTAATATATCAGTGGTAGCTTTAAAAAGTAGCTTTAAAATGATGCGATCGTCATCGATTCGACTCGATGGACCACATTGGATTGAATTGGATTAGTCTCGCAGATGTTAATATAGCGGGTATATACATAAATCGGATGGCTGATCAACAATAATTACACGACATGCAAACTATCACTCGACAGATAATGTAAACCGCATACTGAACCTGGCGGCTGCATTAATTGAAAGCTAATACAAACATAAGTAGCCAATAACAATCGCTTTTGATATGATACCTGGTGATTTGTGTGACTCGAGTGAGTGTGGCATGCGACTTGCGGTCACGACAAAGGTTCATTTCTAACGAGTCGTGATAGGACGTCACCACACAATGTAATTTCGGGATAGCGAACGTATTTTCCGAGGGTAGGACAAAAAGGTAAGCCGGTGACGAGACTCGGTATGCGACGCGATTATGAAACGCCATTTGTCAAGTTTTTATTGGGCACCCCAAAGCTAAGTCCATTGTTGTGCGCCAGCCGCGGTGGTACCCGCGCCCGCGCCCGTGCTCCCTCCGACCCTCGTCTAGATGACATTAATTCATAATTTTTATAACTTGTCACAATTTTGATCGCATTCATGTTTACTCCAAAAGATTTATCTAATTAAATTCCTTTAGTCTATTTATAATTTCGACGAGTTAGCCCAGTAGATAGAGTACGTAGGTTTCAACTGAAGAACACGGGGTCAATTACAAATGAGCACCTCTAAGTTTTCAGGTGGTTAACATGAGAGTTAAAATTCATACATTATTTATTGCCTTTACTTTAAGGCTGGTAAGCAAGAGCATGGTATAGGGTTTTTTTTTGTATATATTTGCAAAAATTGTGCCATTGTAATGAGGTAATGTGAATAAAGTCAGAAACTTTCTTCAGAATAAGATAGGTTTTGTTGTACACGAGAACTGGCTGTAACTGTATTTATAGTTTTTAATTGTAATGCAATTCATAGATAGTATCATCACTAGTTTGATGTATTTATAAATATTTTTTGCACAAGTTGAGATATGTTGAGTATACATTCTAACATTTATTACTTTTATTAATTTCCGCACATAATATTCGGTATCAGTCGATGGAATCATCTAGTAACGCAATATTAAACCGAATTAAGGCCAATATTAAAACCGAACGCATCGCGGGAGTAGCGGGTTTAGGTTCCGTCAGTGCAGCCATATTTCGCGCTTCGCTAGTCAAAGCGCTGCTCGGCTGGGAAGTCGAATCACTTTAATATCTCTAGCACCCCAACATTAAAGGTTAGCTATAGTCTTTATGAGAGTAAATTCTCTAATAGCCCTTGTCTTTTCACAAGTGGTGCTTTACACTGAGCCTGTTACGAATTATAATAAAATGTGAATAAATGATGTTTTGTGTTTATGACTTGGAAAAATATATGCCTAGTTCTTTCTATTTTTTATATGACATAAATTCTTATTATTATTTCTAGTACGAGTATAATATTTTAATATAAATTTTATTTAATTATGCTTTTCTTTTTTTTAAGATATAATTTGGCGGACGGGCAAATGAGCCACCGGTAACCGGTCACCACAGCCCACAGACATTAGTACTCTAAGAAATATTAAGGATACTACCAGCTAGAGCTAAGATGTTATGTCCCTTGCGTTTGTATTTACACTGGCTCACTCACCCTTCAAACCGGAACACAACAATGCTAAGTATTGCTGCTTCGCGGTAGAACATATAATGAGTGGGTGGTAGTTACCAGAGGGTAGGTACCCAGACTCTACAACCAAGTACCTCGCGTTTTTTCTCAGCCAATTGTGTAAGCAGCTATTTATAAAATATATATATATCTGTATTATTAGTATATAGTATTTATAAATATGACTAAAATTTGCGATAAAACATTTGATTGCAACTATGACATCTATAATATTTGTCCACAATATATATTTACTTAACAGTATATCTAAATCAAAGCCTCGCAGTCCGTGATCTTCAATAAGCAAGTGTATCTAGTTTGTGTATCTGGCTTCAAACAGTTAAAATATGTAATTTTGTTCGTAATTTTAATTAGAAAAACTAAGTTGATATACGGTAATATTAAAATCATTTTTGTATCTTTTATCTATTCTTAATAAAGTTCCGTAGGAAAAAAAAGTGATATAAACCTAAACTAACAAATAATAAAAATGATTAATCATTATGACGTGTACATGTGTCTTACCAAGACATTGATGAGCCTCGTTAGTTTTATAAGCTTCCCCTTTATTTGGTTATTCAATATTTGCTATATTGTGAAATTTAGGCCTCATACGTATAACATTTAACTAAAATGGAAACTGATATCTTCCATATCAGGATAGGAGTTACAGCTACGATCACTAACCCGTTGCATTATTTGCTGAAAATTGTCTACCATAATTCACTTTCAAATAAATCCGTAGCTTTTGTATTTAAATTTCGATTGGTTTTATTTATAGATTTTTTTTATGTATAAATTCGTTTAATTTCACATACAAATATTGGGCGTGACCAAAAACTTTATTTTATTTAAAAATTTGAAATAGTCTATGACAAATGTGTATATATATATATATATATATATACACTAATTGTAATGACAATTAATTGCGGCTTCAATCTCATTACAAATAATTGGATATACACGCATTCAGCCCTGTCTAGGTTTTGGTTCAAGTGTTGGCATGCAAACTGTACTAAGTACAATTTTACTAATATTGTAACTGCAAAAAATTGTATTATAATGTTTGTCATTTTGGTAGTGGACGTTTTCTTGAATACAATAGTCGATCTTATCGGGGAGATGAGTAGAGCTAATTTTTAATTAGAACAAAATTTAACCATTCTATGGAACCATAGTGAAACATCAGAAAGTGGTATGTGACATTGACTTTAATAATTATACCTCTTAAAGAATACGCAATCACGCATACAAAAGCAAAATCACGTAGTAAGTCAGTTCTAAGCATTCAGGATAGACGTGGATGAAATAAATAAAACTAAGTAAATCATATTTATGGTATTATTATTGTGGTAGTGTTGCCAGAGCTTAATGGTAACTTAAATAAAAATATATAATAAATACTTAAAAAATATATTTATTTTCTTATTTTTGAGCGTTACACATCGACTTAAAATATATCTATATCTAATTCTACGAATACAAATCGTATATAATTAAATCGATGGTTTCAATAACATGTACAAAAATCTTATATATCTACATACAATTTTATACATATATTTTGTTTTTTCCTTTTTATAACGATATAAATTAATATTACATGAATATCGATGAGGATAGTGCCTTTAATAAAACATATATATTCTATTACTACTTACTGAAAACTAATAAACGCATCGGATACTGTAACCAATCGAGGCAGAATCATCTGGAGTTGGTTTAGGCTGTTATTTTTTTAATTCCGTTGATTATAACAGGCCAATAATAGATAATATATGGCTTTAAATTATTTATTACTATTTTGAAAATGGAATTTTAGAATAAAAATAGGTTCTTTTTATTTTGAATTTTTAAATTGTTTACGAATATGATACTTTCAAATAATAGGAATATATAATTTAAATTAATTTATAAACAATAGTATAATCGAAGCCTTTTTATTATTTTCTTTGATCACTCTTAGTTCAAGCTATTATAGTATTTATAGCAAAAATATTAAAAAAATATGCTTCTATGGAGATATGACTAATTTATTTTGGCTGCTAATTATTTAGTCCATTTTTTTTTAATGCACCAAAGCTTAATGAGTAGTTTTCTTAAATTTAAGAATTTAAATTATATTCCTTGGATATTTTTCAAGTGGATATTTACATAAACTAGCATTATTAGATAAACTTTAGGTCGCATCGTTGACTTGCATGATGATCTGGTATAAAAACTTGCAAAACTTTTTACCATATTCGACGGAAAAAAAAGTTACAAACAAAACTTATATGAAGCTCCTCAAGTTTTTTAAATCCACTTGAAGATATATATTTGTATAATTATGTAATCATATTTGTATAATTCACTGCACTGTAGATGTACCCCGTTCACTTACATCCTTCAAGAACTTATCACTGGGTAGTTTAACTCGATGCTGAATTTTTCCTCTTCAGTATCGTCGGCGTGGTACGGTTGCCGGCCATTTGTTTCAAGATGACGTCACGGAGGCACTCAATGTAGGCCTGCGGGAGTCGTAGAAGGCGAGCGAGGGCGGGCGCGGGATCCGGGCGGTGCGGGGAGAGGCGCACGGCCGCGGCCACCGCGCCCGCGGAGAGGTGCAGCGACCGTATACCAGTCACATCTAAACGTTACCGATCATTCTTAGCAATGACCGCAGAGTGATGATGACGAGCGAAATTTTATTTTGCCTCAGATCTATAAAGATCTATTCACCCACAAAGGCGCGCCGCTCTACGCATGTTCGCGTGCATATAAGTGACACTCGTGCTTACAAGATGTCTTATTTTGCTTGAGATGACTAATATAAGAAAGGAGTCAGCAAAAAAACCAACGGATTGAGAAGCACCTCTTCTTTTTTTGAAATCGATTAAAATGAGATATACTAACATATATTAATGCAAGCCGATAATTTAACGTGGAGGGGCGCGCCATCGTGTGAGAACAGACCTATAGTAATGATCATATCCTTTGGGCTTTAAGCATGCATTATTTTTACAGTACTTCTATGTGTATATGCATGTAACAGAACCTTGAAATTCATATTACTGGATAAAAATAGAAAAAAATAATTTTGCAAAAACAATTTTTAAGCCCAATTAATTTCAAGGAATTTCGGCATTTCTTTATAATATCAATCAGCTAAAATCTTCGCCTCACATAAAACTGTGGGTCTATTGAAGGCAAGGAGGACTTTCATAGCTTTACCAAACAGGCGGGGCGAAGATAGACAGGGTCCATCCAATATTAGATCTATATAATTATAAAATCTGTATAACATCTTCTTTTTTTATTAGAAAACACGATAGGATATTGATTATATAATAACGTCTGTTACTATGGGTTTCGAGTTAATATTCAGTAGATTTATAAGAAAAGGAAAGAAACGTTCATAAACACACCCACACACACACACAAACACACACACGGATAGATGTACAGAAAGGTTTTCCAAGATAACACATACACACACTAGGTTCCCATAATAACAGAAAAAAAAAACGAAATAAGGTTATAAGTTAGCATTGATAGCAGCTGAAAATATAAAATACTAGCTGAACACGCGGCTTTAATCGCTTGGTATTCATTTTTGAAAAAAATGTTACAGAACTTGTATACAACATGTCCGTCCTTGCGGTTCAATCTTACTTCCTACCACATTTCATCAACATGGACTCAGTGCTTCAGCCATGAAAGCGTAACAAACAGATATACAGAATTGCTTTTACTTACGCGCTTAAATTGTTAGATAATAATAGCCTATAAATATATCACAGCTCGGCTAAGCTCTCCTTTTGAAGAGAACATTTGTTAACATTACCACGTCACTCCAATTCATGTGGATAATTGACCCACAAAATTGTCATCCGTTGACATATACCTTTTACGATTTAAATACAAGACAATAAGTAAAATGATGAAATACTTACTTTGAGTCGTAGACGTCAAATTCGCGGCCCAGAAGACTTTTCTTTCAATGTCTTCTCGATAGTACTCAGACAAGTCCACGATCCGAGCGACCGCTTTGATTATTTGGGCTGGCAGTTTGAGTTCCGTAGCCAGGAGCTCGCCCATGTCTACACTCGTCCATAGTGGCATACGGAAATCTGTAAAAATGGAAACCGTTTCAATTTCTACGCCTTGTTAAGGACGAGTTTTGAAAGTTATTGCATATATTTCTATAGTAATATTATAAATGTGTAAATACTCTGTTAATCTTTCACGAAAACATCGCTGAACCGAATTTGATAAATATGAAGCGTTAGAAAATTGTTTTCATCTTTTTCAAATAAATAGATTAATTTAAGTGTTCCGTCATAATAATATTTACCATAAACATAAAGTACCCACATTCATTATTATCAACCACTCACTATACTTAACTTGAATTGAAATCGAAATTGCTAATTTATTATAATATTAAAAGATTGAATTATCTATAGACTGATTGATAATTAGTAATCCCTTGACCTGCGGAAGAATTCTACTACAAATTGATAGTTTTAACGGTTATCTCCAGACTCGATTTCGCACAAAATAAACGTCAGCTGAATGATTACTTTGAACGAATTCTACTACACTATAACGGTTACGATATCTTCCCGATGCAACTTCGACTGAACCGTAACAAGATCGTTGTCGAAGACTAAGAAAATTGCTAAACGGACAACGGCAACGATGGCGCTTTGATTAAATAGCGATAAAGTGACAATTTGTTAATAGAAATATATTTTAATTTAGAATATTCTATTAATTATAAATACATGTTTATCAAAAATTTGAATTTGCAATACAAAGTACAATATGCACGGTTAAATACAGGATCAAAAAAATGCGGCATGCAATGCGGCCGGTAACTAGTAACTTCTTGTTGCGCGATTCCTAATTTGTCTTGTAAGTACGTCGGAGACAAATCTTGTAAAAAAATCTTAAACTAATTTACTACATTAACTTAACACTATGCTCTTTGGTATCTATAATATTTGTAATCTATAAGCGTTATATAAACCCATTTGTAAAAAAAACGGCCATCCAAAACATATCTGTAAATCTATGGAAATCTCAAACAAATTAGGTTTTAAATGCTTTCAATTAATTAGAAACAATTGTCTACGTACCAAAAAGTAAAATAAAATGTTCCAAATTTGAAAATTTCAAAGTTATTTAAAAACATCCTGTTCGATTCGAGTATTTGTTCGTAGTTTGTATTTAGTAATTTTGCTTTAAATAAATAAAAAGGTTTTATTTGTTGTCATTTTAATGAATTGATATTGATGTAAAATTGTTTAAATTAGGTTTTCGTGACAAATATTTATACTGCAATATGTCAGACAAGACAATTATCGCTGGTAATATAGTAACTGTTCTTTAAGAAGACTGTACACAAAGTTATGTGTTAGAAAGTTTTGGTGTAAATCGTTCTACTGTTACTTGTTTTGCTTTAGCTGTTACAAGAAGTGCTGCTGTGTTGTGTTGTGTGCTGTGTTGGATGACAATGCTCGAACACACCGAGTGGGTGACGTGGACCTTTACTTGAGTGAAATCGGGATCCGCTGTTTAGATTTGCAAGCACGAGTTCCCGACCTCAATCCCATTGAGTATCTATGCGACTTTCTAAAACGACGTGTTAGAGCTGTAGACCCACCCCGTCCGAACAGATCCGAAGGAGAGCGTACTCCTCAAGAAAATCTCGTCCAAACAAATTATGATTGACTTAATAACCAAACAGAAGTGATTTTACGTCAGTAAATTATTATTTATTTTATTTTCTTGCATCAAATACCTTTTACAAAAGTGCCCGTTTCTTTTTTTGCAAATAAGTTTATATCGGTACTATTTACCAATTGTATCATTCAACACAAACTCTAGTAATATTGAAAGTGTATACCTAGCATTTTGAAGATTTCCGCCTCAGTTGCATTGATTTCTTCAGTAGAATATGAAATGCCCTTAGTCAGCAGAGCTATTCTTAATAATGAAGCGTTGTTGTGTGTGTCCGCGGAGCTCATCTTAGCAGAGAGCTGCACGCAGCAAGTTATCATAAGAAGAAACCGTGGCATAATGTTGTCTACTATTACTACTTGTGACTCAGGATCTATAATTTACATTACACGGTAAAGCGTGTGCATTACATTTAAATGATTACATTTTATTTATAAAATTATACAGCATATTGTGTTTTTTTTTAAACATTTTTTGCCATCCCGTTTTTTTTTTAATTAAAATAATATTTATTTATTTAATACAGGCGATTTTGATGGAATAAAAAATTAAGCATTCGATTTTTAAATAATTCAATTTACTTTCCAGGAACTTTATCTAGATTTTGAGAAGAGGAGAATAAGATATTTATTATGAATTTGTTATACTTTTCTCTTGAATTATGTGTTAATATTAATCTAGAAGGGACTGCGACAATGTCACGAGAAGTATCCGTTAAGCAAATTATGGTATTTTTTTATATTTAAATATAAAAATAAACAATACCGCTAAGGTTTCCTTGACTATTTAGGAGCCTATACAAGTAACGCTCGAAAAGATGACAAGCTTGACCCGGCACTCCGTGTGATAGGCAGCCGAGCATCATGCACACATTCCATACGGCAGATCGGCCCTCCCGCTTTAGGAGCTTCACGTTTCGATAATCTATAGCTAATCAGTTAGAAAAGCGTCAAAAATTATAAAATAACGATTACCTCTCGGCTAAAAAAATAATGTTTTCAATTTTACTTATTAACTAATTTAAATCTTTTGGTATCTACATCTGTATTGTGGTCTTCTGTATTTGTTTTCCGTATTTATTTAGATTCAGCGTAAAAGTTAATAAAATTTATATAAGTTTTTATTCAAAAGTATTCCTCAATCATTATTATTATTTACAAGAAAATTATAGCATACCTTCGCGTTCACAATCTTCTAAAAGACGTTCAAGCCAATCGGGCTGAAAAAACATCGAAGTCGCCAAACTTTGACAATCAGTCATTTTCAAAATTAATGTGCTACAATACTTAATTATAATACACTGTTGAAATTAGTTTCGATGTAATATTAATAATAGTTAAAATTATGATTTACAAGTTATTATGACACTATTAGTATATTTATATTTATATTAGGCTCGACGACGTTTGCCGCCAATGACATTTCTTTGAAAAAAAATATGGAATGTCATTGACCGCAAAATATTCTGCCGCAATACTAATTGTAATTAGTAAATAATTGGTTCTTGGCTATTTAATACATTGTTCAATGTTATTATAGGAAAGTGAATATTTTATTTTTAAATATATATATTATATTATATTTTTTTTTTATTTTTTTTATTTTATTTATTAACAAATCTTCAGATGTATTGTACTCATTTCATTGATCAATTAAATATGAAATAAAAAAAAGAAACAATAATTTGAAAATCATTACAGAGAACAAAACTAAACTATTATCAAATACATATTCAAAGCTTTTTTGAAAGGTAGGTAGTGTAATAAAAATTCAACATATAGTCCAATTTTCGCAAAGTAGAGATTTTTATGCAAAGCTATGCTCTTAATTCGATAATCCGCAGACATACGTAATAAAGGCAGAACAGTAAAATGGTTGAAGAGGAAAAGCGAGACGATGTGGGCGTGGCGTCGACAAGGCGTTGATTTTTCTCTTTCGCTCCGCCCAGTGGAAAATATCCAGGTCCCGCCCTCGCGCCATTTATACACATCATTTGAAAATAAAAAAGCCATATATTGAAGCTACAGATATATTATACAATATATGTATATCGCGCTCTCTTTCAGACCCATGCACAGGGAGAGGAGTGTTCATTGATTTTAATAATAATATTTATTTTTCTATTTTTAATTGATTTATTTTCAGTGATTATGTTATTTTAGAAAACATAAATAACTTTTTAACCTCTAAATTTCTATCGTAATTCTGGTTAAGCTATATAGTTAGTTAAATAAAATTATATATTATAGACTAACTAAAATGACTATTTTTAAATATTGAAAAATAGTAAGTACTGAGTTTCTTGCCGGTTCTTCTCGGTAGAATCTACATTCCGTACCGGTGGTAGCTTCGCTTAATATAGTTTCTTAAATGACGATTCAAAAGTGCGTGTAAAAAAACCTACTTGAATAAAGGATATTTTGATTTTGTTTTTTTTTTTGATTATTTAAAACGTCTGTGTCTCGGGTTTGTAATTGATTAAGCTAAAGACGAAGTTCGTAATATTATCTATATCTATTGTAAAGTTTAAAAAAGAAACGACATAAAAGGGCGTAAGCCG
Organism: Vanessa atalanta; assembly: GCF_905147765.1. Lineage (NCBI taxonomy): Eukaryota > Metazoa > Arthropoda > Insecta > Lepidoptera > Nymphalidae > Vanessa > Vanessa atalanta. The sequence goes on along the minus strand of NC_061902.1, from coordinate 14,736,223 downwards.
TATATCTCTATTTTTAATATTACAATATTAAATGTTTGACTCCAGTTGGATAATCTAGATTCTAATGGCGCGAGCATTTTTATATTTTTTTGATTGAACTTTTTCTCATAATGTAGGCACCTCCCACATAGAAATTAGAATTTCGATTGTTTTGTATTAGGTCGATAAAATTATTTTACTGAAAGCACTATACCAGAATTACAGGTTTTTGTTTCAGGGAAAGTACTTGATTTTAGTTTGATATTTTCATGTCTGTCTTATTCCTGTATGAACTCAAAATTAACATTTTTATTCTAAGCTCGAAATTATTACTTAAACTATGTTTGAAATAACGCATAGAATAAAAACATTACAACTTACCGTAGTTACTCAACGGTAAGTTCTATTACGAACAAGAGTGGAGGGTTGCTTGGCTAAATAATTGAATGCTATTTGTAAATACTTATTTTTCACAGTTAAAGCCTTCGTTTTAAACTCAAGACTAAGGTTCGGTTTAAAATATAAGTTTTACTCTTGACTTTATTTGTATGTATAGAATAGGAATTCCTATTATAGAGGATTATTGACATTTATGGCTGTAAAGGCATGTTCGGACAAGTGAATAGCTGATATGAATTCAGTCTTATTTGAGATCTCAAAGCCCTATGTTCGGATTCAGGATCCAATGAAGGAAAAACATTTGTGTTTTTAGCAATATATTCTCAATACAACCTGGGGTTGAAGTCTGGTGGTGTTAACACTTCCATACCTTGGGAAGCTGTTTGTCATGTACCTGAATTCTCTCCAGTCATGTTGGATTCTACCTAAACGTTTCCAGGTATACTATATAGGATTATAGTACTATAATCTTGCTATAAATTGTGCAACAATATGTCTCCTGCGCATGTGGCTAGTCTTCAGTATGAATAAAGATAAAAAAAAGCATTATATTGCGTTAATTAACATTGAACAACTTATGAGCTTTACATTAGTTCCACCTTCAGAAAACATTTATTCTTGTAAACGTAAATAGCAATGGCAATAGTATTCTTACTTTTTATACATTGAAATATGGATAACGCTTAACAGACATACTTTTTACCATAACTACTCGAAGCTAATATGTAGCAACATAATAATCTCTCACTGCTAGGCTACGAGGAACCCTTCTCCTTAAGAAGACACAATAACTTATTCCACCACGCTACTACAAAGCGGATTGGTGGATACAGGTGTAGCAGATTTTTATCCCATATATAAAGGATTCGTCATGACGATTTCTTTGCTGTCGACCACGATAACATTAACAAATACAAATCAAGCTCATGAAAGTTCCGTTGTGCTTGTCTGGATATACAAACCGCAAACCTCGGTTAAGAATCCATCTTAGCGTTTTGGCCATCGAGGCTAATAATAAACGAAAAGAATAACAAGAGACGTCCACTTAAAGTGAGGTTGGATACAAATGACCCTGGACATCCATCACACAATCGAACACCGATCAACCGGCGGCTTTGCCGGCTTGCGGCTAGACAGCTCAATTTCACCCGACGGCTACGTCCCACATATGTTACTGTACTCATGTTTTGTAACCTATATATATATTGTTTAAGCATTTAGACGATACAAACATATTATTAAAACGTAATTAAGCAATGGCTAAAAATTATAGACGAATATATTTTATGAAAAATAAAAAATATGGCTGAATATTTCATTCAATAGTCAAATTGAAAAATCTTTTTTCAATATAGAAGTGTTACGGTTGTATTTTGATATTTAAAAATCAACCCACGGTTCGGAAATAAACACTTCGGACCTGAGGAGAGCGGGCGAACAAAACTCCGCGGGGTTTTGTTTTAAATTTCATATTTTACAATTACTGTTTTCATACAATAACAATAAATATATTTTTGTTAATTGATACAGCCTGGAAGCGATCATCTAATTCCCAAGGTGTGTAATCAACTAAGAAGTCATTAGTTTTGTTACCTTTAGCAAAATAATCATTAGATTACGTTTGATTAAAATTACGTATTTATTATTACATTTATAACAAAAATACTTTTTGTAAGATGATGTTTCAATATTGACCTCACCCAATATGTGTTAACAACATAATTCGTTTTATTTCTTGCAAATGGAAAAGGAAAAACGTATTTTTTTTAAATATTATATATGTTGTCAAAGTAGAAAGGTGAGTCATTTTGCTATCTTTTTATGAGTACTAATGGTATATTTTTAACTGTATAATTACCGTATATTATGCCACTCCGTCAGAGGCGAACAAAGCCACCCCATTTCAACGTGTGAGTATTTTAAGAGCCAACTTAGGTCATTATTGGTATGCAGATCCATCACTAGCATCGAGTAACCGGCTGTACGAAGGTGAGAAACCAACCCACTAGTAAAATATAAAAGCAAACGCAAAGCGGGTTGAAGGCTGGCGGTAAATCTATCAAATCCTATTACATGCAATGCCAAAAACTTACTAACTTTTAAATAAAATCAATAAATATTGTGTTTATGATTAGTTATTATTAGTTTAGAATAATAATTATATTTTGTATTCATTTTTTGTTTGTATTTTACAATATAAAATGTCTGAGAAAAACTTAGACAAAGACGAAAAAAGCGGCTAGTATTTTATACGTTACTTTTCTCAAATTGATATTTTCACCCCTAAACTAGTATAACCGTGTGAGGGATTTTACTGTCAACAACTGATATGTAAATTCTCCAGGAGTTAAAGGTTCGGAAAACGCTCATATTTATATTATCGTTGTTATTTATTTTCTCTGACGAAGGATAAAATATAGCCGTATGGAAATGTGGGGATTTGCTCGGTTCGGTACAGTTTGACAAGATGACAGTTATAGGAGCGGGCGGAGGCAGAGGGTTATGAAAACGCAGGGACGAGGTGAATATGTCCTGTTAACTTGTTTATTGCGATTTCCCTTTTTTACGTCTTGATGTTTTTCGATCGCTTGAATATCATAACTGATGTATATTTATGATGGAGAGGAGATTGGACTGCTCTTTTTTATTGCGCTCTGATGTATCTGTGAAATAGAAAATGCCGTAAGGAAAATTTAATAGTAAAATTTTAACAATATCAATTTATATTACGCCTCGTGTCTTATTCAAATGTCTTAATAAAGTAACGGTATCCACCTAGCGATGTGTATCGCAGGTTCGGTCTCCTAAGCTAATGTCGTATGAACTTTTAGCTCAAGCTTTTGCTTAACTGTAGGTGCCAAAGCGAATATAAGTAATTTTATATAAAGAGATATCTATAAATATAAAACAAAGTTATTTTCAGCCTTTGCCCAAACCACACCAAAACAAATCAACGGATTGTGATCGATTTTGACTCCAATACAAAGAACGATAAACGAAGAAGTTTTATATATAAAATATGTTAATATTACATACAAAATGGCTGAACTAAGACGGTGTTTTATACAAAAAACTGTTTTTGTACGTTTATGTGTCTAACACTGGCCAACCCTTATGAGATACATGAAACCATTGTGTTAGAAAATTGTAGTTCCTAAAAAGACCCACAGAAAAAAAAAACGAATATTGACAAATAATTTTGTGATTTAAATAAATCGGGATATAAAAGTGATCACTTTGAATATACAGAATAGTTAGACTTCATCCACACGCGATACTAGAAACTATAATTGTACATGAATCAAAATAATTACAGTCATTAAAATCAATGCGTTATAATTTCAAATTATCATACAATCGCCGCATAAAATCGTTTGTTTAAAGTTGTTATTTTTATTATTACGATCGATCGTATCGATTATTCACAGCACACAAAATGTTTTTAACATTACCTTCAATTTTCAACGAGTAAGGAATTTCTTTTGTTGAATGCAATATCGGAGAGAAAGAATGCGGCGTGCATTGAAATAGTTTTCTTTGTTCACTCGAACGTGTAATCGTATGCAGACTTATATTGAGGATGTTGAGCTATAATACCTTCCTAAATAAAGAAAATATAAAACGAACTTTCCGTAATTATCTCAATGCTGGAAAATTGCTATTTTAAGGTCAATGAGTTGGAGTTTACTCCACCACGTTGTTCACACATGCAGATTTCCTCAAATTGCTTTCCTTCGCCGTTGAATAGTTACGTTATCGTAACCGTGAACAGTATAACGCAAATTAAGGCACACGGCATCAACGAAGCTTCCTGAATTGAACCCGCAACATTCTGTTAACATCTAATAACTCCGGTTCTCGAAAGTAATACTTTATTCAAATTTTACATAAAAACTGTGTAACGATGACTGAAATATTTTACAACACATTTGTTTTTCATAAGTCACTAACGACGTCAATTTCTTGCATGTTGTCCAACCTCATCTACTAAGATTTAATATCGACAATGATATATGCTTTAATGTAAGAAACAAACGAAAATGAGCCGTAGCAACTCTAAAACAAAGTGCATTCTCGTACTCCTTTTTAATATTTACACACGTATGAATTGCACATTTACTTGCGAGGGTGCGAGAACTTGTTGTTATCGCGGCCGGGCCAATTTCGGCAAATGGATACTAAGTCCTAACTCTCCTATCTCTTTTATGTCGTGTGAAGCTCGCTTTCTTTTAAAATATCGACACACGGCTAAGGCAACGTGTGAGTGCCAAAGAGGCAATTTAGAAAGGATTTGCTTTACTGCCGCAGGGTTAAGTCGATTGTACAAGGTAGGATCAAATGGTAACTTTAAACATTATCCACACTAAACGATAAGAATGTGGCTTAAACTACGTGTATTTTATACTTTTGTTTATTATAAATAATATATTAAGGATGACATTCATAAAATATATATTCAAGAAAATAAGCAAGATAAAAGGTATGTTTTTGTAATGTATAAAAAACTTATTGCAGTCAGACGAAATATAAATAGCTCGGCAATTAGGAGTAGGAGCGATATTCAATATTGTTTAACAAGCTTTATTGAATGTCGTGACCGTTTGGCTGTCGATCGGCGGGTGTCGAGAGGGCGAGTTCGCGCCTCAGTGACCGCCCTTTGAGGGCAAACCATGCGAGAAGTCATCCACTTATCGTCAGCGCGATCTCATGCCGACGTTTTTCTCGTTTTTCCCCATCTTTTCGCCTCAACGACTATAGTCCAAATGTTTCATAATTGAATTAGTCAACTCAGTTTCCCAGATTGGTATAAATGAATTCTGACATATGTTGAGAAACGTCAGGCAATATTACTTAACATGAAATAAATGATCCGAAATAAATATCTTTCAGTTTAAATATAATATATTTTATACTAGTTGTTACCTACCTTTTGTTTGGACATTCAATAAAAAAGGACGAAGGATCAAACTCAAACTGATACATTTAGTATTTTTCACGTAATTGACGCACTAAGTAAAAAAAAACATATTGGGAATATCATACATATACGTAATATAATTACTAGCTTATGTCGGGCTTGCATTGCAATCGCTCTTTAAATTTGTATGTAAACTATTTTTCTATATGATATGCCCAACATTATTCTTCGTTCTCAATAGTTCTAGTATTTGAGCAGTGTAGAAGTTGATGTGCTGCAGCACCATCTAGTAGCGAGTTACAACAAAGTCTACTATTCCGTAAAGTAAACCTTCACCACAAAAAAATACTCTTATTTTTCATAGCGACTGCTTAACTAGTATCTGAATCTGATAAACAAATATTCATTTTTAAATATACCTAAGATTAAATAATAATATTTGAAACTATTTAACAGTTACCATAATAAAATGTCAACTTTAAAAGCCCAACACTAAACACCTGTGCTACATACGACGCAAGCAATTGTAACTACTGTTGTACTGCTACAAAATAAAAAGACCACAGGCTTGTGGCAAAGGAAAACGATTCAAGCGCTCGTTTCACACCGCCTTAAATACAATCCGAGTTTTAATCAAACCAGATTCCGTAGCCTGTACGGTTTTAAAATTTGAAATGTGCAAGTGAAAATTGCTAAAATTTTTATTAATTTATAGTAACTTAGGTATCTATCCTTCAAGGTATATTAGTCTCGAAAGAAACACTAAACGATCATACAACTGAAAATTATAGTTGTACTCTAGTGGTAAATTTCTAACAGCACATAAGCTTAAACCCGAAATCGATAACCGCAATTAGTAGCATAGAACAATAAGTTAACCGCATCTCCGATCTTTGATGTGAATTCACGTCGAATATACCATTAAAACTGCATTAAATAATTCAACATCCGTAACGATAGTTAAAAGAACTGAATGTTACATCTGCAGTATGTAAATAGAACGATTAAAAAACAAAAATGTACATTGTTCCAACTGTGTCAGCCATCAACCACCGACATTCCGAATAACATGCCCTGAAAATATGAAACGTGAAAATATTTTTGTCTATCTGCCGCAACTAATTGCGTAGTGGGAGCGATAGCGTCGGGTGCAGTTTGCGGTTAGCTAGTGCAGCGGAGACCTGACCAACATCACCCAACGTTTTGTCGGGGTTTTTGCAGCAGCGACCATATCAGCGGAATGCGGACACCCGTCGCCAACCACGCCGCCCATTCGATGCGTAAACCGACGCTATGCAAATATATAGTATTACTAAACGTACAAACTTTTTTTTTTATTATTTAGCTGAGTTTTAAAGTGATTTTTATAAACGAAGAGTTTATAAAAAACACTTAAGACATTTTATTTATGAAGAATATATCAACCCGCATTGGAGCAGCGCGGTGGAATATGCTCCAAACCTTCTCCTCAAAGGGAGAAGAGACCTTATCCCAGCAGTGGGAAATTTACAGGCTGCTAATGTAAATAAAAAATGTAATATCAATAGTGATCATACAAAATATTTTATTTTTTAATTATTGTTTTTGATTGATGTATTGGATGAAGATTTAATTTATGGTTTTAAAATAGGCGGATTCTCAATTATTAACAAAAAACCCACATTTAATTATTTTTATTTAAATTGAATAAAGTATTACTTTCATTTATATTATTGTAAACGATAAATTTCTTTTAATTTTTAAAGTATCTTCTTCACGAAAACCCTTGATATTGGTATATTTAAAAAAAACAACAATCATTTATCGTTTCCGACTTAGCAAAACATTAAACTATTTAAAATTAATTAGCATATCGACAAAGTTTGACCAATGTCAGATCGTGCCTGGTCCAGTGGTGACGACGTGTTTTGCGCCGGTGACACGTGACGGCGTAATTAGTGCGTGACCGCCGCCGCCCGCCGCCGCCCGCCGCCCACCGTCATGTCGACACATCGCGCGACATGTTTACAACTCGGCCCTCGTAATGTCAATTGTGTATATTCCACCGTTTCAAATGAAAATTTAAATTATTATTATTACTACGCGACGCCTTAAAATTAAGTATTTTTACAAACACCCGTCGATTCATTATAAAATCGTATTTATCAGTTGGATAAAATATTTACGATGTAATCATTTGTAATACTTGTAACGAAAGCGTAAAGGTATCAGATGCGTTTCGCACAATCAATCCGCGGTAAATTATATAAAAAATACATTTCAAGCTTGAGCAGGCTACGAGATGGTTTCTTTATTAGTTTTCCCGAAGGCAGCCGCGCTCGCGGGGGACGTGTGAAAAAATCTTGGGATTAAGCCCCGTTTATCGGGCTCGGAGGCGGACTTATTGCCGTAATACAATCTCTGTTATGTCGCGCTTGGATTATCCGTATCAGCGTGTTTTACACGAAAATATTCTTGGCGTATCCTATTTGAAGCATTAATATAGCAAGTGTGATTTATCTGCCTCTTATGTGTTTCGTGTAAGAAATAATTCGAAGCGATATTGTTATAGTAAAAAACTTATATAATATTACAATATAGGTACATATATATAATATCATGTAGTTAAATTATGGATGTTTTTTTTTTGTTTCTAAGAAGATAAATATGTAAAATATTACACCGAAATTCTACGCCTACAGTCTGTCTAAATCGCGTTGCAAATCCTTGCAAATTGAAAAGGCCATTATCGAGTGTAAGCAATTTGCCCGCAGCTGGTGCGGTTTAGAGCTACCGTTGCGTTGGAGCTAGCCAGGGAATTCGACAAGAACTTGTCGGTTTCAAAATTAAGATTTTTATTGATTTACTTTTGCAACTTATTATGAAACTGTCTTAAAGTTGAGGATATATATACATATAATGGCTTACGACAAGTTTTCTCAAAGGATTATCGACAATTGTTGTGTTGTCAACAAAAAAGTTTAGAAATTTATATTCTAACTTTAAGTGAAAACATAATACATGTCAAATATTTTTAAACAACACAATCTAATATAAATAGTTAAAATCATATCGGGATAATTTACGTTTGCTATAAATTTTTGACATTGCCGTATATTTAGACAACTTCAAAAGAGATAGGAATTCAAAATTCGTGTGATTTTTTATAAGTAATAAATACATATTATCGATGTCTAATAACACGAAAAAAATTACTATATAATATATTTCAATAATACTGGAACCGTTATGCCAAACCAGCTGAAGTCGTTAGGGTGCAAATCTCGTAAATAAGTGAGATGTTGACGAGCAAGTCGCGGAAAGAATTGAAAGTAGGGGCTGATACAACTTAAAGCGGTCCAAATTTTCACTTACCAAGTAGTGGGAAACTATAAACGTACATAACACGCGAGCGAATATCATTCGACCAATCCTCAATATTTTAACCACCGCGCGTAAAATTGTGTTTAATTCGATGAATTAAACACAATTTTAGGCACATTAATAATAAAATCAGCGCTGTCCGGAGTTGAAGCCGCAATCGTTGGTTAAAATCTATGTTTCCACTATTCATATTATAATTCATTCATAATATATATAGTATATTTTATAAAATAGTTAGGCGTAAGGGATTTTTTTTTAATTGCTTGTAGGTCACCAAGGCCCACTGATTCATTTGTGCCTTTAGAAATATTAACCATTCCTTAAAATACTCAACTAAGATGTTATGCCTGTAGTTACACTGGCTCACCCACTCTTCAAACCGGAACAAAACTATATTAAGTTAATACTGTTTGACGGTAGAATATCTGATGAGTGGACGGTACCTACTCAGGCGGGCATGCAGAGTCTTACCACACAGCGAAATTAATAATATTGTGTTTTAATGTCGTATAATAATCGGCCACAATCCTATTTTTGCTATACCTCCTTAGAGTTACCAAGATGAGAGAGAATATTCGTATAATCTGTGTAAAACGAGCACATTGACTTAATGGTGTTTGGAAAGTTTTGCGTAGACGAGAGAAAATTTTAGTTCTCCGCGACCCACCGAGTCGGGAACCGGCAACTGAAGCCGGAACGATTAGCAACATCTGTCATACCTCACGAAGGCGATATTTGTTGGTTAAACGATAGCAGCTTTAATTCTTAATGTATAATTTTGATTCACAGTATTATTATTTATTAATTTCGATGAAAAGTTAAGAAATTTGTTTTATTACTTTTATACAAACATAATATGTACACAATAATAGGTCAAGTTGCAGTTTAAACGACTTAATAATAATAAAAATATCTTTAAATAATAATTAAATGTGTCATAAAAAATGAGATGTAAGAACTGTGTTTACTGTAGCACGTTATATATTAAGGTTTTCTAAGTTTAGTATTTTAGAATAAAATCTATAGGCAATGAAAAAAAAAATATGTGTAGTTTTAAAGATTTAATGAGTGTTTCGATAAGTCGGGTATTTCATTGAAGTATAATTACAACGAATTTTAATTTAGTTTCTCAACTAATATTAAAGCACTCGTTCTAAACTAATTTTACTAATATTTGTGCGTCAAAGTACGCTCAGTAACATTTGTAGCAGCCGTGACGGTTAAAGCAAAATGGGCGGTGACGCTCGCGGCTGCACCTGTCAGAATATTAGATCGACGACATTAATCTGTGGCTGCTACCGGGCGGCAGCCAGCCTCCGCTAGACAAACAATCAAAAAGCCCATTCTAGAGCAAAGTCGCGGTTTACCATCGTTTTCATATCCGATCTCCGGCCGTAGACTAACATCCGGCGCTCACACGTTGATAAAGCAAGTTTCATTCATAATAACCTAGAAAATAGTCTGCCGGGTGCGTCCTACTTACTGAATTAGGATAATTCAACTTAAGAGACACGTAATTCATTTTTGAATAAAATTATCTGAGACGAGAAATCTTATACATAAAACATTTTAACCACCAATCTTTTGATTTTTTACCACGTATTATATGTATACAAGAATTTCGCAAACAGCCTATAAAACTCCTAACGCGCAATATAAGATCTCTTTGTTATTTTGTGGGGTCGAAACTTATTCATCCCGCAAATCCGCTCATGTATGAACCAAATCCCGCCCGGTCACCGCTGATTGCATTGTCATGTCTAGTGGACGGTAACGGACCGATCGATTTGAATCTTTCTGTTAATATCAATAGGTGCTATAATATAAAGTCAAAATCATAAAGTCACCGGAACCCACGTCGTATCGGTTTGTAAAACAAGCGAGCCAACGTGATTGGAATGTTTTATTTGACCCTTGGAACATATGAGGCTGGTATGATGTATGTTTTCCTTTTGACGTGGATGTTATCGAAATATAGATTTGATTATATGATAATTGCAATATACGGATACTACTTGTTAGCCTTAATATTGTTTGTAATTGCTTTATTCAAGTATTTTAATAGTAAAATAGTATTTATTACGTGCTAGGTAATTTAAAAGAAAACAATTTAATATTATAATTTTATTGATATGTGCTTTTTAAGCTTGATCTTCTTTTGAATAAAATTTTAATTCAATGTGTAATATTTTATCGATGTATTCCTTATATTTTATGGTTTTCCATTTTATACCATAAGTTTGTTTTTCCTGACGCGTGAGTCTAACGCGTCACGTCGTCAAACTTGTACAATAATGGAACTCTTCCCGTCACGCCTCGCGACATCTGCTACCTGTTACAAAGTAATATATCATACAATGTTTATGTTCTTGTTCGGGAAGATATATTCATATGTCGAATTAAATATTTACCTAAATTGTTACAAATAAGATATCAGTAAAACTAATCAGTTTGAAGAGAGATGATCCAACACTGGTGCAAAAACTAGATATATACTATAGTATCGAATCCCGCTAAGCACCTCTGAGTTTTAATATGCTTAAGATGTGTTTACGCATTGAAAAATTAAAACATCGTGATGAAAATTGCATACGTGTCTTTAAATTGAGGCACTACTAACTACTAACTAAATAAAATCAAACATATCCAATTCATATAAAAGAGGCAAAATAATTAAAAATCTTTCGTATCTTTGGTATATTATAATTTCTTTAGCTGATCATTGTGTCAGTATACATTGTGTAAGTAGGATAAACGGATTTTGTTGTGACTTTAAACTAATAGTGTATTACGAAAAAATATTACAATTATTCGGAATATTCGGAAAGTACGACTTGCAGTGAAAAATGTTCCAATATTATATAAATATAACATTGTCTAATACAAATGAGATCTAGACATTTCAAATGTGTAAAGTATAATATACCTACTTGATTTAAGTAACAAAAATTTCAAGCACTTTTCAAGCGTAATTTTTGACTCTTAGAATTAATTTCTAACTTTAGAAACAATTGCATAGATTTTAGAAAAGAACCGTCGAGAAACTTAATGTTTAAATTTTTCTACCAATCAAATTATGACATACATGCCATGTTACTAAAATATAATTACATTTATTATATATATATATATATATATTCTTGCAAAATCAACAAATACAAATCTCTCTTATTAATCATATATATAAATATTTGATTATTATTATTAAGATTTAAATTATGACTTGGCAAGTTAAAACAGACGTTTATGGAAGCTTTATTGTATTTATAATTACCACAATAGCGAACAAGTGTAAACCGGAAATGTTTTTTGGGTCGAGAATGTGAGTACATGACAAAAAACAATCTGTCGCTGACTTGGATAACTGATTCATTATTCGCGCACAGTTAACAAAACTGGTCGAACGGAAAATACATGATTACCACAAAACGTGATATTGATATACGCGAATATAAATTATTTTAAATTCATATGACTATAGTCTTTTGTTACTTGTAAATTTGTTAAATAGTGTTAATACTTGGTGGTACAGCTTGAGCCCTCATTGAACGCACTCTTTATAATATATTCTACCACCAAACACCAATAGGTACTCAATATTGTCGCGTTCAGTGAGAGTTGAGTGAAACAGTGTAACTACAGACACGAAAGACATAACATTTTAGTTCCAAAAGGTTGTAGCGCATTTGCGATGTAAGGAATGATTAAAATTTCTGACGGCACCAATGTCTAACGGTGGTGACCACTAACAATCTTGTCTTGGTGATATTTTAGCCAGTCCATTTCTAAAGTCAAACATAAGTCTTAAATACATATAACTTAAACTATTATGTAATATACATTAACTTAGCTCTTTAACCTTTTCGTGCTAATCTAATTAAAAATAGTTTTAAATGAAAATCTTTATTCTGATTTAACAAAAAATTTAGCCAATTTTTTTTAATTTAGTTAGAGTTAAGAATTAGTTTTATAAATATAGCCATACGAATTAAAGTCTTACAGAAGGCTATTAACAAAGTGTACTCTTGTTTTAAGAGGAGTGGACGTGTTAACCCCATTATCAGCGGTCGGCTTAGCGCTTAGCACGTACTAAGCCCCGACGCGGGCTCGATTTATGTGCCGTCGTAATTCGCTATTGGCTATTCCTACCCGATGCCCGATCACTTATTGACCGCGGCTTTTATGTCTAATTATATAAGGCGAAGGTGCTTAAACACAGGTTTATCGTCAAATTGTTTTATTCTTTTTTAAAGAAAATTTGTACTAGGTATATTGTTAGAAAAACTAAATAATAATACACTGGTGATAGGATGGCTGGTACGTTTTTTGCCCAGAGGATCATAATTACGATTCAACGGAGAAATGCTGCTAGCATTCTTGCCACCATTCCACGTGGTCAGGATTTGTACAGTAGCTATTTTTAATTCATATTTGTATCTATATTTGAGGACTTAATGTAAATAATTGTATTTTTTTATAAAAATGTTATAGAATAATGGTGACGTAATAAATAATAATACTTTTATACAATAATTTTATATTTAAAGTATTGTAAAAAGTAGGTCACAACAATTGTAATCGCGATGAGGATCTTTTATTTTAGTAATAATAAAATGAAATAATTTAATCAAAGTATTGATTTTTCTGTTTATTTGAATATATAATTACTACTGAATGATGATTTAGTATAAGATATGGGTAGAATACACCGTAGCGAGTTACCCGCTACGCGCTACGAACCGCTACGCTAATCCATGCGAAAGCCGTGCATTTCACGCCTCTTTATTACATTAATTTAAATGTTTGCCCGGCGGATTGCCGCTGATCCTCTCCCTTCAGCGACATAAATAAATCCCGATATTGTAAATGTGCAGCTATAGGAAAACACGAGTATCAATATATCTGCCGCTAATGTTTAGTCGAACTGTGATCGGCTATTAATTGCCTTGTTATCTCTAGACACTAATTACATTGGAAACCTATATGCGTCACCTGCATCCTGACAACATAATCAAAATGTTAAGAAAATAAAACATTTACTATAGTATTATTAAGGAGTTTTATAAAAATAGTATAGTATAATGGTATATATCAAAATATAGTGATCGAGTATATTAAAGTCTGTAAGGCCTTGGGAGTTTCATTATAATTTATTTACTTCTCCTCCTGGCTTTACACTTTTAGAATAAGGTTTGTATAGAAAGAGAAACACATGAGGTAAAATTATTGCTTCGTTTTTGAGCTAGGAATGTAAAATCATTTCTCACCGAAGTTTCATCACAATTGTATGAATAATATAGGAACGCGTAGAGGACAAACATAGAAAAATATTAATTTTTATTTATAAAGAAGACGACTTAATTATTAAGAATATCTTAAATAAATTTGAAAATACAAATAAAAATTTTAGATAAAATGAAATATTAAAACAAATACAAAATACATAAGCCGTACGAATTTTAAAGTATTAATTTCACGATAGTGTCACAATAGAGCAAATTGTGGTATAGCTGCCGCAGAAGGCTCTTGGGCGGATTACGTCTGTCAACGCACCTGTATTCGCAACAAACGGCTCTAATTAGTCAAGCTAAGCCATTCGGATGCGGGCGAAAATATTTACTAGAGTCACAAGCGCTAAGTTATTGCTCTATAATCCGATAAACCGAGATCACTCGCTCGAAAATTGTGTTATTGTCGCTCTAAAGCGTTCACAAGTCGCCGCTTTACGAGGGCAGACGGCGGGGGCATGCAAACATAAAAATTCTCTATCGGGACTAATAGGAGCGAAACAAATAAAAGGATACGTAAATAGAAGCGTCGGATAAATTCCAGTGGGGCTCGAGTGCGCGTAAATCCGCGCGATTTGTATCTGTGACAGGGGAGTGCGGGCCCCGCCGTCCCGCCGCCCACGCCGCTGCCCCCACTTTAACAATTAATTTGACAGATAATATTTCTACCGCAAATACAATAAGTGGACCCACCACTTTAATATCTTTCATGTTTTTTTGGAAAATAAGTCTCTGCTAGCAGCAAAAATACAGTCCCAATTATAAAATTAACAATTTTGATCACATTTCTTTTCACATTTATTATATTTGGAACGATGTTATCATAAATCAAATCTTAAGAATATGCAAAAGATATTTTTTATTACTTTACTTACGTAAAGTAATCGAAGAAATATTCACTTTACACATACCGAAGTACCACTATGTAAGTGATACACACATACATACACAAACTAAATAACATCATTGCCTATTAATATCAACAATATTATACAGAGTTAAAAAATTAAATATCAGTTTTATCCGCTCACCACAGCGGGTCACGTGTAGTATGCAAATGATATTAAATTAGAAACGCTTAATAACAACTGTGCCTGCTCGGTTCCTGTAAAGAGGTGCAATTACACCAATCAAATTGAAATTTTGCCGCACTAATTGCGCCCGACGTGTTTTATGACTACGATTCCTAATCCCGAGACAGGCTGACATTTGTGAGGGCAAATATCCATTTTACCCCATCATTGAAACAGCGATCAGTATTTGATGCTATGACTAGGAGTGCCTCTGAAGACCATAAACAAGTACATACATATATAATACCGTGTTAAAATTATTTAATAGAAAAATAATTATCTTTTATTGCATTTACATTAAATAATATTTCTGACGTAAGAACCTAATAATACTTTTTTTAACAAATATGATATTGCTGTTTAGCAATATCATATTTGTTAAAAAAATTAAAGATTTTTTTATTTTTTCTATGTTCTATCTGCTAAAAACAAATTTAAAAACATTTACGCAAACATGCCAAATGTAATCGGTAACGTAAATCCTGCTAAAGATTGATATCAATAGCAGGACTAAGTCGGGCAGCGCACCTGCGACCGCACGCCCGCTACCCGCACGCCTAAGCTCAGCACCCCTAACTACTTACTACAACACTAGCGAACATAACTGAATGGAAAAAAAGAATTAGATAGTTGTGTTTTTTTTATAATATCAACAATATATCATACGGTGTTAAGTGAGTATTTAAACGTTTATAAGTAATAATTTATTATTATAAATATCCTTTCATAATAAAACGATATTTTTAATCAATAGAATATTGTGTTTGAAAGTTATATAATTATGTAAGTACATAGTTTCATATTTATTTATAATGTTTAAGCAATACTCTTGACTTTTAGGTATACATTATAGGAATAAACAGCAATAACCATCGCAACCGTAAAAGCAAAGCCGCGCTGAAAAACGAAAATATACTCGAGAGTGCGATCGAAAGCGAGCAATTTAAACCAGAAAAGAATTGTATCATAGCGTTTTTCTTAAAGGAGTCGCGAACAAACTGCGTTAAAATGATTTAACTTCCCCCAGATAGCGTTACCGTCGGATCCTATAGAGCCCACTGGCCCGGGGCCGCGAGCTAATAAACGCTTATCAACGCCCTCATTATCACACCCTTAACATCGCTTTAATGTCTTGCTCTTGAACAAAACATATTTAATCACATTTTTTCCCGGGGAACAAGAACTTTTTAAATTTCATAATTTCCTCGCGGGGGAAAGTGGCGAGCCATTGTCGTAGAAGTGCGCGGATAAAAACACGATTATGATCATGCACAATTCACAATTTATAAAGGCTGTTCGAAATTTATACAACGTTTTATTATGGTCTTGATTTCTGTATTACTGTTCCATCGAAAAAAACAAAACAATAAAGATACTTATTGTTATATGTTGATCAAAAAACTCAACTTTTAACATATTTACTTCGCTTTTTGATTATATGTTTACATAAAGTAGATCACCTCAATTTATGAACTTGTACTGTAAACAGTGTGGGCAGCTTTCCCTCATTCCGATGCCATTCTCTTATAGGTGCTATCTCTTGCCGTTCTGATCTTTTAAGCCTGGATTCATGGCCTTGCGATACTAAATTATAATATAACACGCAGTAAATTTCACAAACTATCCGTAATGACGTGCGCTACTTAAAAGACTTTCGACTGTTACATAAATAACGCAACTTGATTCAAGTTAGGTCATATTTCAATTAAATTTTAAGCTTAGATGGATAATAATATTAGGAAAAACTTATCGAATGATCTAGTAAATAAAAAAGTGGATCTTAACCGACAATTTTAGATTCAAGACTGGACAAGCACAAAGATGTTTTTAAGTGTTTAGTTTATGATTTGATCTCATTTTAGGCTAGACCATTGAGAAAAATAGCTCCATTTGCTCATCTCGTAAACATGTATTATTTAACACCTGAATACCTTGCATAATGTAACATGTTCTGTAAAAAAAGGCATACTACGGTTTTGCGTGTGTTGATACTAGGATTTGTAAAGTATTCTTTTGAGTATACCTCTCCCCTATGTTTAAACACAAAATTAAGAGGCTGCCAGCAAACAGTATCGTTGCTACAGGGAAAAAATAAAAGGGTGTCGCCGTTAAAGTATCTACTTGTTACCCGTAATATTTGAAGCAAAAGCGAAAGAACGGAATTGAATATTAAATGAAATAATTTATGCCATATTTATCATTTTGCAAATGAACAGGCTCACCTTAATGAAAACGTTTCATCAAATATATTTTTTTAGCAAAAAACTTAAACCTGAAACTTCTTTGCAAAACTTTTACGTGTAAGTATGAAATTTGAATTGACGTGTAAATTTACTAGAGTTTCGTAATACATTTATGTTATTTGTAAATTATTATCAACATATAATATAAACTAGACTAGAACAGGATTCAAACCCGGATTAGACTAATAGAAAGCAAGCCGTTGGTTTTGTGTTTATCTCTTCTTGTTCATAGAAATGGTTGTGTAGTTTATGACAAAGTCGCTAACAAATAAACAGACATTGAAATAAAGAACTCTATTTTTTGAAGTAAGTTGACAATAATAATAGATAAGTCATCGCAGTTACGAACCAAACAAAAATTTATGACTGGTTTACACAATTTCGATGAAGGACACCAAAACAAGGCCGCACGACTTTGCTGTACTCCATGTGCAATGTATAGTTATGCCGTGTTCACATTAACGCATGAGCATCGTAAATCACGCAGGATCAGACGTAAGCTATCAGTGACGCGGACCCACGTCAACACCGGCAATGAAACTTCGCACGGACACAGATAATTAATACCTAAGTGTACACATATTGAAGCTTCTATTTTGAATTTCTAGCGTGAAAGTCTTTGTTAATTTAAAAAGAAAAAAAAATAAAACATAAAATAAACTTTTTTAATCTACATACTGGTATTTCTTTGAAATATTTAGAATTAACCGTCCAGTTAGTACATTTACAATGTAGGAAGTAGAGAGAGTATATTATGATACGTAGAAATAATTATTAACAATTCAAACACTTGCTATAAAATGCAGTATGCAGTTTGGTTTTGGTCACATTAACGCACAGGTCTCGTAAATCATGCGGGATCAGGCGCGGGCTATCAATGACGCAGACCGACGTCAACACCGCCCCGTGGTACGTCGCAGTATAATGAATCACTGTTTAACTATACGTGCCTAATTTCTACCTTAAATGCATTTAGGTTAACTGATACAAAAACTGAAATTAAATACTTTCGTAAGAATAATAGATATCGGGCAATAATTATCTGTAAGCGAAATGTTCCCAATCAGGCAAAGACACTTAATGACAGTTTGTAATAGTGTTATTCTATTAATTTAGGTTAAACAATTGTTTTCAGTTTTTCGAAATAATAATAAATATAAATAAATATTGGACAACATCACATACAGTACTCTGATCCCAATGTAAATACCTAAAGCACTTGTGTTATGGAATCAGATATAACGACGGTACCACAAACACTCAGACCCAAGACAACATGAAATACTAATGAACTATTTCTACATTGACTCGGCCGGGAATCAAACTCGAGACCTCGCAGTGGATTACCCACGAAAACCGGTGTACACACTACTCGACCAAGGAAGTCGTCTATAAAAAATCAAAAATAAAAACAGAAATATTGGCTTAATTGAGTATGTAATGCTGATCAACAATTATACCAACTGATGTTTGTATAAAGCAACACATTTTATACGTCGATTTTTTAAGAATTTAAATAAAAAACAAATTAAAATTATGGTAAATTTTAATTAGTTTTTTATTTAAATTTGAATCCAAGTTTTAAGTGATATTAATAAATATGAAGGACGTTTTAACAAATATTCTTCGTTAAAAAAATAAAATAAAACATCAGGCAGGTAAAAGTGCGGGGAGGGGGATCTTCGTTAAGGTTTAATTAAATCGTCCTCAACGGCCTCTCGCGTTTTAATTCCACCGTTATTAACGCTGTTAAAAAGTGAGCAAACGGAACATAAAAACGAATAGAGACGCGAATGAAAAGAAAATATTACAGTACAAATACATCGCATTTATTTAAGGCAAAACGAGTGTACCAGTTAATCTTCTTTTAAGTTTCAATTTAATTTATGTAAACATGAAAAAAATCATTTTATAAATAAAATATAAATGACGATGGTGTATATTTTATTAAAAATACACCTAGTATAACAATATAAAATCTAGAATATTTTTATCATAAGCATGTAATTAATTCAATTAATTTTTTTTCTAAATATTTCATATTAAAAATAATTAAGAAACGAAAAGCTTACGTAGCGAGTCCATAGACAATATGCGGTGACAGAGCAGACGAGTGGCCGCGGCGTTTCCGCAGAGGAACACTCGCGATAAGACGGCCTCCTCCCCTCGCTCGCGATCTCCACTGCATCCTAACAGTTTGGATTTTAATATTACACTTAAGTGTTGTTTCTAAAGACGTCCCTGGTTAAGTATTAATTTGTCCAAACTTGAAACGAAGCCATATCTACGTTTCCGGAACTTCTTTGCATAAAATGTTTTCATTACCGCTTCTTAGAGGAAAATAGATTATTTGATATCGTGAATATTCAAAGTCGTGAAAAATATTTTATAAGAATAATAGTAGTTGTATACATAAATAATATATCATTTGGTCACAATATCAGCAGCCTAAAACTATTTACAAATACAACGTTGTAGCTTGCCCTTAGTAATTTTTGGATGACGTCATTATGACGAGCAACGATAGGAACAGCTTTAAGAATTCGGCACCCCTTTAGTCAAAATCAGTTGAGACGTATTAGTTTTAATGGTAACATTTTCGTACATACACTCACATGATACCGCAGCTGTTTTAATAACATCGTTTGATTCGAAACTGATGCTAATATTTATGACTAATTAAGGATTTGATTACTAAAAAAAGGATATCGAACACAAAGGTAATTAATTCCATTCTTGAAAACATAAAACACAACTGTATTACAAAAATCCGACGCAGATTTACTACTAATTAATGTTACTTACGAAAGTAGCCATTCCTTTTTACTTCTACTTACATAAACTAAATTCAAATTCGACACTTGTAATATAATTGACTCGATTGATTGTTAAGCGTTGAAGGAAAACATCGTGAATATACCAGAATGTCTTTTATAAAAATCTGCCACCTCTGTCTCTGTGTGCTTGCATTATAGCAGATGGTAGAAAACACTGTAATTTTTATTTTTCTTAAGATCAAAACACTTTTCGTCCCAGCAGACCGGACAGGTACAATTACTGTATTATTGCTTTAATTTAAACTTGGAACATGTTATAGGCATAAAAACGAATGCGAATATATTTTTTATACAACTACGGTTATACATAAACATCAAAACATACATAGAAAAGAATATTATTTTATATAAGCATCGGTTAACAAAAAGCGGAAAATACTTAAATATAATACCAAGTTTGAATTGATCAATTTTTATTGCTTTTTATACATAAATGTGTACAGCAAAGCCCGACAGACGACTTTCTACCTGTATAATATATGTACAAATAGTGATGGCAATCAGTTGAACGGTACAGAATTGTATGTACTGTAGTGCCATCTAGCGGTACGTCACTAAAAATTGGATACTATACTGAGTATACAACAACTTGCTAGAAAATACATGTACAACTCTCATGTTAATCAGATCGATCGACCGTCTCGTTGGTCTAGTGGCTAGATATAAAGCCGCAGATCTCAAGGTTCTGGGTTCAAACACTAGGTCAGGTCGATAGAAAGGTATTGAGTTAATCTAACTAAACATTCAAAGTCCCGTAATTTGGAAGTTTGGTTGTTGGATACGCATCTGAACTATTTGAGGCCATGTCGGATAATATGCAGTTCCATCGGATTATGAGAGTGAAAGAAAGTGCACCTGAGTTTGCGTCTCTGTCTTCAAGTAAATATTTGAACGTAAAAGCGAACATATTTTTATTGTTAAGAAAATATAGGCCACGAGGTCACGGTTCACATTGATATCACGACGCTAAAATATATTAATTAACAGAATCGAATCATTCGATAGTATTGTATGCAGAAGACTGTACTATGTAGCTTAAAATAATTACCCTAACGGTATCAGAACATTAAATACACAATTCTAATAACAAACACTAATATTTGATATCGTTTTTTGGATAACAATATTTCACCAAATTATATTAATAAAACAAAGATATAGAACATAGAATAGGTAATATTCAAATTAATTTAAATATTTGAATACGTTTTTTTTGCAATAAATCTGAAAAAATATGCATTAAATTATTAGATACGGCAATATTATAGTTCATAATACTTCTGTAACATACATTACACTATGTAAGTTATTTTTAATGCAAATCTGCTAAATACTGTGCTATTTAATTTATTTTTAATGCAAATCTATTACCGACAAATGGAATTAAATACATTCCATCCATCGACGTAACAATTTATTAACCTAAGTGAGGTCTTGACAAGCCTATGCATTTAAGGAGTTTAGTTATTAAAATATTTTACAGCAAAAGGTATTTTTATATTAAATCAACGTTTATTAATGTAATAAAAAAATGTTAGCTCTAAATATTTAGTCGTAATTTTCCGAACATAATAACTTTTATCAGCTTAATTTAAACCTCGTTCAAACAAACACACTAATCCAAATAATTAAAATAAATAAATTCTGAAAAATACTGTGAAACTACAATAACACATATAGCACAATAATCTTTCGCTGCTTAGGGCACAATAAGCAAACGTTCTTATTGCAGCAATTACAGATGTTATTCGATACTATTTTCTGCGAATTACAAAAAAAAAATGTACAAAAAAAGCACGTTTGGCTTCTTCTTATTTTTTAACCCTGAGTTTCAACTAAAGCGACCAACTATCTCTTAAGTTACTGTACAAAACGATCTCACTACCACCGATGTAGGGTTCATAAGGCTCGTGGAAAATATCAAAAAGTTTCTACGGACGAAAATTGTACTACCTGCTAAGAGCATCTCATCATCTTGCTAAACTCTAAGCTATTTGAGGCAACGTGTGAGTCAAGTAGTATACATTAGTTAAGTTAGAATTGGAGTCTATCGATAACAATTTACTTTAATTTGGTTTACGTTTTTTATACTCTAACCGGTCAGTAACTTATTTCCACTCTCTAAAATTAATAATTTTTTTAATTGTAACAATGTAGTAAATTGCAAAAAAGAATCCTCTTTTTTCTGCATATCTACGACTGGAGCTCTTCAAAATGAGACCATAACCGATATTTTATGTGCAGCTACCGTCCCATAATAACTGGGACAACAATCGGCTTACGCTATTAATATATAAGAAAGATAATTTATAGATGAATTAATATTTGATTAATTTTAATCTGTGTACTTTAGTCTGTGAATATAGGTGCATTTTGCTTGTCGTTCAAATGTCAACACAAAGCTGTCAAAATTGCGTGGTCGGTGATGACTGATGTAATAGTGCACACTGCACAGTAGATGTAGCGGTATGTCCATGCATGATGCACAATATTCAAGTAATCTTTCATATTACGAGTGGACATGCAATCATCCGTGATATCGGCTACTTTTTTATCCTAATTGTGTTTAAACGTTGCCTGCACTTTATTTGTGACGTAAATAAGTGTGCAATGGGCTCGTGAATGTTCGAATTGAACCACGCAATTTCTAAGAATATTTATATCAACAATGGCTGGAACCACTTTACCCGAAAGGGTTGCACAGATATATTATACGTATGGTCTCTTCTGTTCATCATACCCCTTTGTGGCAATAACGTTTGCACTCTCTGTTATCCTAGTATGTTGGTAAGTAGCCTACTAGCAATAATTATTTAATACTGCATATAAACGTCAATATGCTTAACATTGTTTTGTTATTTTTTAAATATAATTGAACAATTTTTTCTTATAATGTTCAATGAAATCTTATTGTAAACTCTTTACAGCTATCCACTATTAAATGTCCCTCTACCAGGAAATATTCCAACTGTTGTAAATCTGAATCTAAATGAACATCATGTAGCAACTGACTGCAGTGCCAAGAACTGTCCCACAGGCTAGTACAAATTTATTAAACAATGTGATTAGTATATTTATTTATTTTACATATAGTCTAATTATTGTATACTTACAAGTTTAAAGAAAAAATTGCAATATTTAAGAATGTGTCTAATTAGTGATTGTATTAAATACCAAATGCTTATTACAAGCAAACAAAATAATAGTATTTTTAATATCTATAATAATCAAACAATAACAATTTAGAT
Source organism: Vanessa atalanta (assembly GCF_905147765.1). Taxonomy (NCBI): domain Eukaryota; kingdom Metazoa; phylum Arthropoda; class Insecta; order Lepidoptera; family Nymphalidae; genus Vanessa; species Vanessa atalanta. The sequence continues at coordinate 14,712,875 of NC_061902.1, read as the reverse complement.
TATTGGAGGAAGACATTAAGGCACGACAGGTTAACTATTACATTTAAATACAATAAGATATGTAATGAAACTGGTACTAATCTTTGTATTGTCTTTCATTTTTATCTTGTATTATAATAATTATTATTGACTAATATAGCAATAGAATAATAAGTTGATTACTAAAAACTTAATATTGATAAATCTTACAGGTTCCTCATTCCAATTAGAGTTATTACATAATGAAACACAGAAACTTCCCTATGTTTGGGTAAAAGACAAACCACTGCTATACATTCATCAAATCATAATGAGAATAGGTAAGTAGAATATTGTTAATGCCTTCCCTTCGATGTTATTATCCTGACCGATTTCAGCCATGACAGATGAATCTAGAAGACACCTAGTTATAAGATATTATGATGCACAAACATGTGTTCACAAACAAATGTACTCTACTCCTCATTCAAAACTTGATGCTTGGCAATCCAATCCAAAAAGTTTTTAATAGAAAAAAATTGAAATATTGAAATTACATTTGATTTGATTAATCTATGTAAATATAGAATGTTTTCTTCATTAGTATTGTGGTTGCTCTAAGGCTGAATGACCTGAAAACCTGTGTTACCCTATCAATAAATTATAATGGGTTTCTCTGTCAAAAAAGCTAATGAAAATTAGCAGCCTGTAATTTGAGGATACTCCTGTGTCTTGTGAAATACATAAAACTTCATCTAATGCACAATCTCTTACCGGTAGTGTCAAATTAGCCTCCCCATTGGATTATAAGATTGAAAAAAAGAGAGTCTTTTGAGAGTTGAGACTTGTATATTATTTGTCCACGAACTTGTATTCTACAATACACTATATTAAGTTTGCTAGTATCTTGATATTGGCCACCATGGTCTCTATTGGTCAAGAGGATCACATACTGTTTAAATGTCTTTTTACATATTTTTTTTTATGGTATATGGCGGTCGAATATATCTACCACCTGATGGTAAGTGATCATAACCGCCTATAGACAATGCTGGTGTTATTTTTTGTTTTAATGAAATATTAACCATTCCTTACATCGCCAATGCACCACCAACCTTACAAACTAAGATGCTATGTCCCTTGTGCCTGGCTTACTCACCTTTTAAACCAGAAGACAACAATACTTTGTACTGTTGTTTGACGGTAGATATCTGATGAGTGGATGGTACCTACCCAGACGGGCTGCACAAAGCCCTACGACCAAGTTCTTTCTTTGCTAAATAAAGAAGAGAATAATTTAAAATTTTATATACTTGAAATCTTTTAGACATTGTTTGATGGTTTTAAATTTTAGTTAATTTTTAATTAATTAAAATAACCAAAGATCATTGGTTTAAATACAACAATGTAATTTATGTTATATAGGTAATTGACACCATATATTAATATTTAATTTCATAAATCTTGCTAGGAGTGTCACCTTGGAACAATAATCTGAAAATGTGGGATGCATTCCGAGCACCTCTGCAAGAAGTATTTCGATTACTGGAAACTGTTCGCAATCATGAAGATCCTGAAACGTAAGATATATCTTTTAACTTACAAATGTTATAGTCATATTACTTGTGCCTTTGGTTTATTATTATTTGGATTGTTCTGATTGAATTTAGCAATTTTATGCGCTTGCATGTTTTTTTTTATTTTTTCATAAACATAAGTTTAAGAGATTATTATTTTAGAAAACATCAAATATGTATTCAGTGAAAAACAATAATTTTGTAATTCGAAAACAAAAGCACTTCTTTTTGTCTTCATAAATATTATTGCAATGCACTTGTGACAATTTGCTTTAGTTAATGTTAAGGCGAATTTTTTTTAAGGAAAAATGATTTATGTTCAATTATATCAATCACTTTGTGTGATAAAGTATTATAATATACTTTTATTACGAATATACTTGATATAATATACTCATCTGCTAATAATTGAATTGAAAGATTAATATATTACCATAGCAGCTGAGGTAGTATGTATTGTTTTCGAATGGTAGAGAAATAAATTTATTTGTCTATTTATGAATTTATATAAACAAAATATTTTGTTTCGTTATTGCTTGCTGTACAGCGTCAATCGTATCCTGAAATAGTCTGTTAAGACTTTAATGGACGATATATTTCGAAATTCAATTTACTGCGACTTGTATTGTGCTCTGCGTTATCTAGGTTATAGCGTGGAACATTGATTATAAGGCGCTCGGATGCTTGCGTCAAGTCTCTTGCGAAAGTCCATTATAAGCTATTAGAATAAATGTTTGTACATTGTGTTTGTGTGTTTTATCATTACATATCTTGAATACTTTTGATTTTAATTTGATCAATTTTGAAAACACTGCTATCTATCGATAAGAACAATAATACTCCGATAATAGAAAATTAACATCTGGTATTCGTTTCAGTTTAATTTTTCCAATATATTTCCTTTTTTTTATTTGGTATACAAACTTATTGGACACCAGATGATAACTGGTCACTAACGCCCATAGACATTAAAAAACATTAACCACTTTCTTCGGGAACTAAGATGTTTTTTCTCTTGAAACTGGTACTCAAAAATACCAAGTATTGCTGTTTGACTGTAGAAAAAAGACGAGCGATACCTGAATGGGTTTGCTAATCTATTCGTATCTTATAAAACCCTTTATATTTTAACACCCCTTAAGTCTCAACATTATAAAGTGATTTGGGAAATGGTTGTTATAGATAAAATGTTGAGAGTGTTATCTATTCAAACAAAGTCGGCTTTGTATATATAGTATATTTAGCTATAAATGTTTTTAAAGTAGCGAATATTTAAACAATGCTGTGTTTGATCCATTCGAATGTCAAATCAATAATGATACGAGAAATCGATCTTTAACTGAAGACTAATATTTTTTCTTTTTTATTTCTCCTATTAATACCTTTTATACTCATATTTGTAACGCGTCCTTGTATTGTTTGTGTCTTAATTATGGTGTTCTATTCTCAGGTATTTAAAACTGTTGTAGTTATTTGTGAGAACGATTACTGGTTTTTTATAAATAAATCGTTACATAATGATAGCCTTAAAAATAAGGCGTAACATGTATGACTAATTGTTGGCAGAAAGGAAACACTATTGCAGCACTGTTACCAAATCGAGGGGATTAAGCGACGGGACAGCAAAGCGAGCATCGAACGCGTCCTACCGGAGTATAGCTGTCTCCTTCTATCTCCAGCAAATCTCTGGCAACAAAGTCTACAATCTTTCTCTCTGGACGCTAACATTGTTAATACAATTTACGCATATCAGGTAAATTATAATACTTTGTATGAAATTGACCTATAGTGACCTTTTTAAATATTTTAAGACTAAGGACGCACGTAAATTAAGTAGTAGTATTTTCAAAAGTTGTTGGTGGAATAAATTTATACTGATAAAAACAATTACTCCAATAACAGTCAATGTTTCTGTAACAATGGTATGTAACTTATCTTGTCTCTTGTGTTGCTAATCAATTTAGAGTATTCATATTTAGCGGGTGAATAATTGATTCGGAGGGATGGTGTCAGGCAGGCGGCCGACCGTAAAATTTAAGCCAAAACCCTTAGCAGTATGGACAGTGCTATCTGGAAAATGGCTGTCTTGGTATGGGCATGTTATGCGGAGGATTGAGGACCATGTTGTGAGAAAGGTTTTGAGAATGGATGTGGATGGATATTGTGGTAGGGGACGACCCAAGAAGCGATGGATGTATTGTGTGAAAGACTATATGGTTAGAAATAATGTTACTTGTGGGATGACGTCTGACAGAGAAGTATGGAAGAAGAAGACCCCAAGTAAAATTGGGATAAGGGCAGGAGGATGATAATGATAATTGATCGGTATCTATCCAGGTTTTCTATGTCTAAAGCGTATTCCAATTGAAAAAGATTTATTTATTAATGTAATTCAAATGTCAGTACAGATAACTCAAAAAATTCTGATTTTATACAGCCACTAATTGATGATAAATTGGATTTTATTTCAAACGCCAATTAATAAAACTAAAAACCAAGAAACAATACTATTTCAAAATAGGTTTAATTAACGTAAAGTCATACCCACACTACAATTAATGTTTTCTTAAAGTCGTCATGAATTAATTATTTATTTAAAACAAAATTGGCGATAACTGATAACAATCGTCCCAAACATGAATAATGTATGTCTATACGAACGGTTGCGGGGCGGGTAAGACAGTATTAATTAATGTATTTTTAATTGTTATGTGAATAGAATCTTCAAAAAGGCAAAGCATCCATAGCGGAAATGGCGTTCGGCATGCACCTGCGTGACGCGGGCATTAAGCGGTATCCGCTGCGTGTCCGCCCGCGAGTGTTACAATATGCCGTCACAATATTCTACCAGCACGTCGACCAACGGTAACTGATAACTATTACCATATTACGCACAATCTTTGAAACATATCTATACTTAATTTTATAAAGAGGTAAAATTTGTTTGTTTGTATGTACGGGGTCATTTTGGAACTAACGATCCAATTAAAAAAAAAACACCAATAGAAAGCTACGTTTGTCCGGAGTGTTATAGAATATTATTCATACTTATATCATATTATTTTTCTTAATAACTTGCATCCGCGAGAAGCCGGAACCGAGTACTAGTTTCATATAGCAAACTAAACATTTTCACTAAATTTTTGCTTTATAGTAATGAGCCTGAGGCCTTGTTGATAGAATACGTGAATCTTAACTTTATATATCAAGTTCAAATCTAACTACTCCTGATTTTTACACCTCTTATTAGTAGAAAGTGATATGAAATTCTGCCACAAATCTGCCATTAACTCGACGTGGAGTGACGTGGTGGAGTAAGAACATAAGTCTACTCTTTAAAAAGAGATGATACTTTTGCTCAGCAGGTGAACATTTACTGACTGTCAGAGTAATATTTCAGTATTTCTTGAATAACTTATTACAATATTTTCTAGAAAAAAATATGAAAATTAAAACAATATTGAATAAACTACCCACGTAGACTTTTTGTGTCAGTTTTATTAACGGAATAGTTTTACTAATGCGGGTAAAACTTAAATTAAAAACAATTCTCAGTGTTAAAATATTAAAATAATATATATAATATTGATGTACGTTGAAATAAAATGTCTTCAACACATCCCGGCTTCACATGTGCACAATACACAACTTTAAAACTGAGAAACATATATTTTGCATGCGTTATACATATAAACCTTCCTCTTGAATCGGTCTGTTTATTGATGAAAAACGCATGAAAATCCTTTGCGTAGTTTAAAAGAGCTTACAGACGGTGCGAACCAACTTTATTTTAATCTGTGTTGAGATATGACGACACTGGGACAGTGTTAAACTATTAAAGTTCACATATTAAAAATGTTGCTATCATTAAAAGAAGTAATCCTTAGTATTTTATGTGTTGCCGTGGTGCTACTGTTTTGGATGATTGGTGCTGTACTAACATTTATGTCTTTACTAAGGAATATTAATTATTAATTTTACAGTAGTCTCTGTGTCAGTATTGCAGCACAGATAGAAATAATAGTGCAAGTTATATGCTCATACATAAATTATTTTTATTATAATAATAGAAATAAAAATTCAACAATTATTAATATAATAAAGTTTTGAACAACCAAAATAGTCCAATATAAAAAAGAAATATTATATCTTAGCACAGGCTCGATTAACCTTTGATCTTATTTGTTTATCTAAACCGACACATTATTATTTTTGCTTTCTTTGTATAACCACTGTCTCGTTTTCTTATTACAGATATATCGATTCGCTCTCTAAGAAACTGAAGGAAATGTATCCTCTATACCAAGACACGCCCCAATCCCACCCCGAAGAGATGACTCTCGTGTACTACCCGGGACAGTTTAATTACCACGAACTGGTACCTCTGATGATTACCTTCGTGGGTATTTTTCTGTACGTATACTTCTCGGTGCGAAAAATTGAATTTATAAAATCAAAGTTTGGTCTCGCCGCCTGTGCTGTGCTCACGATTGCTGGAAGCCTATCAATGTCGATGGGAATATGTTTCTATTTTGGATTTTCACTGAGCTTACAAGGAAAAGAAATATTCCCTTATTTAGTGATAATTGTCGGGCTAGAAAACGTGCTAGTGCTCACGAAAAGCGTAACATCGACGGATTCCAGGCTCGACGTTAAGATTCGACTCGCTCAAGGCTTAAGCAAAGAAGGTTGGTCGATCACAAAAAATCTTTTAACAGAGATAACAATTTTGACGGTCAGTTTCTTTACATTTGTCCCGTTTATTCAGGAGTTTTCAATATTCATGATCGTCAGTCTCATTTCGGACTATTTCATACAAATGGTATTCTTTGCAACGATACTCGGTATCGACGTGAGGCGGATGGAATTTTATCCCGAACAGAATTCAAAGTTACATTTAAAAGAGTATTTCAGTGCGAATAACGCTCTGAATTGGCGATTTAATAAGATCTATACGGAGGAAAATCATTTTTCACCGCAAAGAATGACCAAATCAAAATCCCACCCTAGACTTAATGGCTTAGCACAAAACAGTCCAACAGATGTGGTGGCTAAAAGGAACTCAAGTTCGAGCGTTCAAGACAACAGAGTACCAAAAAGGATAAGACTCGTCAACATGTGGGCAAGGACGAGATTTTTCCAGAGAGCATTCATGGTTTGGATGCTGGTGTGGATATCGATGATAGTGTACAATTCTGGAATCGTCGACTACTTTATAACTACTGTGGAGAAACCAAATGGCAGTGCAGAGTATCAGAAACAGTTGAACGAAAGGAACGAAACGAACAAGGAAATGTATATGATGTATAATGGCAGTGGCCGGCATCCCTTGGTCTTTTCACCTTTGTTAGAATCTACAGAGTCAGATAAAGGAGCAACGGACGCGAATGACACGATTTTATTGAAGCATTCGTCTCATTACTGGGCTTTGTCCAGGTAAGCACTTGTCCACGTGTTATTTTTATAGATTTAGATTTTACATAGAATCTGTGTAATTCATAAAATGTATTGATAAACGAAAGAATATAACGTCAAATAGTCTATACGATCTTATGTAACACTTATAATCCTAGAAAAGTACAATAATATATAGATTTTTTTGTCTGAATAAAAACTTTTCAAACATTTTTCTCTGCACGTAAAACGCAGTATCAATATAAAAATCTAGAATAGATTTTTGCATCGTATTTAATGACTTCGGATTCGAGGTCTCTAAAACGCCTTCTTTCCATTTTACAGATGGTTTACCTTTTGCTCATTACTGTATTTGTAAATGATGATATCTATCATCAATTCACTATATGAAAGTGGCTTCTTAAACAGAAAAGCGTTAATAATCATCCCCTAATATAACAAACCGCTAAATTTTTTATAAATGACGTTATTTTATCAACTATATTCGTTCGTATTCTAGAGATAATTAAAATCAGCACGAACATATTTGATTAAGTCGATTAACGAAAAAATACTAAATATAATTTGCAAATCGTATCAAACTTCCTCAAGGCATACAAAGTTTCAGAAAAAGCAATTGTAATCCAATACAATTTATTTGCGATTTTTACTCTTAAGATTCTGATGAGATATGCATGATGCAATGTTATTAATTCAATTTAATAAAATTTTACCCCAATATCATTTTCTTGGACAGTTATTTTTACTACTAGACAATTTGAATGTATTTTAATTATTTGCACTTGATATATGTTGAACATTGTAACAAATATAAAATGTATATGAGACGTCTATCAAAATGCCTTATCATCTGACGATTGTCAATATTTCACGAGTGAGATACGAAGTGACTTCGTATAATGAAAAAAATATTTCAAGAAGACTACTCAAATGTAATATGTTTAAATTTAATAATACTCAAAGTCTGGATTCTATTACAAATCACATATAAATAAATAAATTAAAACAACATTCCACGCTGGCTATCTTACATGGACTTTCAGTAAATATATTTAATATTGATATTTAATATATAAATTGTATACTATTTAGAGTCTATTTATAATTACCTTATCACTTGTTATATCGTTATTTATTATTCTGATTATCAACACAAGCGTTAATGGATTGTGAAGTTTATACTAATCTATAATAGCACTAATGAAAGTATTTGATACAGATACCGAGAACTGTTGCTTGCAATTGAAGGTATATTGTGATATGATGATCAACCACGGCTTCAAGCCCAATTTCATCGAATTCGGTTTAGGGGTTTGATCATAAAAGAGCAACAGACAGACAGTTATTGTTATACTGTAAATACATTTTATTTATGCTCGAAGGTCTACAAAACAAAATGACAATCACAAAAATACACATGATTACATTTTTCGGGATGTAGACACGGCATGCGTTTGATATTAAGTACCAATTAGCGTCTAGTCCATGAGAGCAGCAGAGACCAAGCATACATTTTTTTTTTTAAGTTGTGTTATTTAATCTATTGAAATATATTTTTTAAAACAATTTTTAATGAGGCTGTAAAACGGTCGGCGAAAATATCATAATTAGAACTAATGCTATTGTAAGAGAAAAATATCTTATAAAATTATATTATTATAATATAAAAAATAAAATATGAATACTATCATATTCTTCGCATGTTTGGACACCCTTAATATCCATCCTTAGGCTAGAATATGTTCGCCAGGTGAATTCTCAGTGTTAATTACTAAAAACGCGTAATCAGTAATGTATGAACCTGACGGGTCAGTTATAAATACATATCATGACTGTTTATAACGAGATATCTTTTAATATAGCTTATGAAGCCGATTATCTACAGGAAATCAAACGTTTATTATGACTATATAATGACTATCTAAATCTATATCCGCGCTAATCTCTGGAACTACTGTGTGGAATTTCATTCCGTTTTATTCACATTCACGAGTCTCAGGTATATCATTTCGGAATGTTTCGTGGAAATTACCTAACTTTTTTATATTATTTGTCGTGTATTGTGTACAAGAAGCTAAGCTATTTTTGAGTCAAGGAGTAAAGAGAAGTCAGTGCGTTACGTATTTATTCTAATAATCTAAATTCGATTCGCTAGCATAATATGAAATAGAAACACTTCTTCGAAATTATCAGCATGTGCTTATATTATTGTTATTGAGTGATTACCGGAATCATCCACGTTATATATCAAGAAAGACATGCCAGTTTCTGTTCTACATATAGGTTGGTGTATTATATGCTACTAGTTGTCGCCTGCGGCTTCGCTCGCGTTTTAGGGGTCGGTCACCAGATATTAGGCAAACAAATATAACCTAAGTCCTTCCTTGGGGTTCAAGCTATCCTCATATCAAATTTAATGAAATTCTGCTTAGTGGTTTGGTCGTGAAAGAGCAACAGACAGACAGTTACAGTCTCCTTTCAAATATTAGTAAAGGTTTCCTTAAATTTAAACCATCGAATCACCGCAAACGTTTCACCCTTGTCTTTGCTGTAGATGAACTATTATTTTTATTGATTTTAGTAGTTTGATTTGATTACTTATTTTTTATTTCCATGCAGAATCACAAACGATATATCAGGATAACAATTTTAATAGATTTTTGTGTGTGTTTTTTTTTCTGTATGATAATTCGTTATCTTATTTAATGAAAAAAAAGCACCGACCCATTGCGGTCAAATATTGAAAACTGTGCCACCTTGAGAAACGCTACTAAACTAATTATAATTGTTCTAAGATCTACACTAAAACAAAGTCCTAAAGGCACTACGACTTATTTAATTATTATTAGTAATATAGCTATAACGTGTTGCATCTATCAATATGGATCAAAGTTCTTTAGTTTCTGTCATTGACCTTTTAAAAATGTTTGAAAAGACTACGGTTCCTCTCTTTATCCTGAAAAATGCATGCTATGAAAATAAATAGCTGATAATTATAATATTAGTTTTTATTATAAACATTATTGTTTCGTAATATTATACTTTAAAATTAAACATTTCAGATTGTCACCGTACCATTGGTCCGCGATTCTGTCGCAGTACAATGAGTCAGTGGCGGGCAGGTACGTGGTGGTCTTACCGCCGGTTCTGGTAAGTCATCGCGTCGGACCAGAACTAGCAGCGGGGTTGCGTCACCCGGACGAGCGAGACCCGCCCCCTCTCCGCTGGCAGGCATTAGCAGCTGCTCTCGATCCCATTGAAATATTACCTGGTAAGTCTTTCGAATATATTAAATTAACGTGTAAAAAAACACTAATCACGCTTACATTTTATTTGTTTTTCATATGGTTCATAAAGACTTAATATATCCACAGAATTTGACGTCATCGACGGTAAAAGCCCGGGCCATCAATGGGGAAAAGGGAATGATCTGCCGATATACCCGACAACTCCCATGGAAATTCTTCTAGTAGCAATCCTTTGTATAATAAGTGTTACTGTTATTGCATACATGATGGTAGGGCTTTACAGGTAAGAAACCATTTAATTTTTATTCCATTACTGCCAAGTTCAAAATTTTCTATCTATACTAAAAAATAGGTGACTTTTTTTTTGTATTGCCTAACTGAAAAAACTACTGAGCCGATATATATGAAATTTATACCAGAAAATGCAGCGCGTTTGGAGAAAATTTAGTATATAATGTTATAGTAGTAAGTAAGTAGTTACACTTCGTAGTTTCACACGCTTTAAATGTTAACGATTGACAGGACGAGCGCCAATTTCACTTTCTTGTTAAATATATTAACGTGCACTATTACTTACGGTAACTTTGTATGAATTTTACAATTAAATATTACCAAGTGTTCTAAGCGGTATTACCTTATATTACATAGGGGTTTATCATTTGTCGGATTACTTATTATTTATAACACTTGTTAAACCATAGTTATACTCATATACACATGAGGTATAACAAACTTTATTGAAAAATTCATTTTCATTTTGTTTTGTATCTTGACTTGTACTTTTAAATTCAAGTGGATAATTATCGTAATATTGTATCGGATAAACAGTGTGCTGAAATTTGCAGAGACGTTACACGTTTTTTGAGCCCAAGTGGCCCGTGAATCTTAACCGTAAATTTCCAGTTCAAATCCGAGCATATGACACTGGGCTTTTATATGAATTGCTTCTGTCACGTGTGTCCACCAAATAGCATTTTAGCTGCATGGCGGAATAAGCTCCAAAGCTTCTCATCCAATCCAACCAATCTCAAGCCCTCGAGTGGTTATAATTTTCAGAGTCTATCTAGAGATCACCCATACTACTTAAGCACGCATACTATTTCAATGACGTATTACCACAATACTTTCGTGATAGTTCGTCATGGATGATATGTGGCTTTGACGCCGTGAGCAATACAATCCCTCACATCGCCAATGCGCCACCAACCTTGGGAACCAAGATGTTATGACCCTTATACCTAGTTACACTAGCTCACTCACCCTTCCAACCAGAACACAGCAATACTAAGTATTGTTCATAGATATAATATGTAGAATATGTGATGAGTGGGTAGTATTTATTCAGAAAGGCTAAGACAAAGTCTTATTATATGACCAAGTAATGTGATGCAAACGTAGCGATTTCCTTCGGGATACCATATACTGTTCCACAAATACCCTTGCCACTGACACTGCATTTCGTAGTGCACTTCTAGAAAATTGTTAAGTTCGCACTGAAATGAACGTATATAATTATTGAAATCTATTTTAATAGGAACTACGATGTCCGCCTTGCCTACGTGACCACCGATAGGTTTGAAGTGAAAATCTATAAATATAACTCGCTTATCATCTGGATTAAATATTTTTGTACACAGTATTCGGGGAAATTGGAGAACCGATGAAAGAAATCATTTTTATTAATAATTATGTTTACAATGTTATTATTCATATTTTTATTTGAAACTGCTTCTTTCTTAATGTTTGTTGTCATCTAAGAAATTATTAGTGTTATAATATCCTCTAACATACAAACGTTCCTTAATAATATTATTGGAATAAGCCAGCAGTGAGCAGAAAGCCGCAGGATATACTGTTGTGGAAGTAACTAAAATAAACAAGGCGAGCCGTATCCACATCAGTCAACAACCTAATTTTCTTAACCGCAAATGCTACGGAGCTCAGTCCACTCGCCGACTAAAATTTCGTAGTGTTTATTTATTTATTTATTTAATTGGAGAACATACAGCCGTTGATAAACAAAAATAACAAATACTTAATAACTATTAGTCCAATAACAGTTCTCACATATAACATTAAAGAGACAGAATAATTCGTGTTAATAAGGTTTAACACAAATATAATTTAACACTTTTAAATTTGGAGCTATAACTTTGATTAATTTAGTCTTGATTACTTAACAGTAAATTATGACACAAAACCAATTTAGAATTTCTGAGAGAGCATTGTTTACGTCGTCAGATATAGCGTCATACCATCTTGTGCTTGTGATATTTAATATATGGTATGTTATTTATATAAATGAGGAAAAGAAATGGACCAAAAATAGATTTAAAGTAATCCCCTGTATAGTACTAATTGGAACCCTGGGATATCTCTTGCTTGCCTGATTTCGATTGCTCGGTTACACATTCAAAGGATGGTGCCTATAATACCGTAGTGATAATCGCAAGCCATAAGTAAATTAGATAAGTCAGCGCACCGCCGTCGCAGCATTAGCGTTCTGCATGAAATCAAAACGAAAGCCATATTCTTGTATACTGTTTTAAAACAAATGATTGAGCGACGGTAGAAGAGAAATCTATTTGTTCAGACGTTTAAATTGAAGTAATTTAAAGAAATCTAAAACATTTGCGACATGCCGATCAAAAATTAAAGGTATATTATCAGTAATATTAGTAGTTAAATTAAGTTCGGAGCTTTGAATGTTCCAGTTTCACAATGAATTATATTCCATGTCATTTAAATTTTATCAGGTAACTTTTGTAGTGGCTGGAAATGACTTTCAAAGTAAAATATTGCACGTCGGAAAAAACCATTTAAGGGGAGTACCCTTAAATAGTCCAATGAGATACCTGGACTAAATTTCATGAAGAACTTCGGTTTCCGCTATTACCATGTGAAATTTGCCAAAACATAAGAGCAAGAATATGTTTATTTTTTTTTAATTTTTGTTTATTCTTATAATTAAATGTAAACAGCCGTCAAGAATGACCTTCTGGATGATGGATTATGTCTGTGAATTTGGGCTCAAAGAATAAAGATACTAGGTTATCTGAATTCAATAAGGATCTGAATCTAATACATGAGCTACAATTATTAATCACTTACTAAAACATCTTGAGTAGATAGTGATTGTATGGTTTTTTTTTTTTGTATGATACTAGGTACCCGTCTCGTCGCATAAAAGAATTTCATGAAATGTTTATCTTTAAATTTTACTTAGGCTCGGCGCAGCATGTCTTCTTCCATACTTCTCTGTCGAACGTCATCGCACAAGTAACATTCTTTCTAACCATATCGTCTTTCACACCATCCATCCTTTCTTTGGTCGTCCCCTACCTCCATATCCATCCACATCCATTATCAAAACCTTAAAATTACGCTCATTGTGTATGATTGCGAATATTTATCTTGTGTATGTGTGGTTTAGTTATCCGACTGATCCACGCTTTATTTTGGGCTTAGGTTCTACCCATTACGATACACGTTCGCATCTTGGACCACCGATTCGCCTGCACCACGTCTCTATGATATATTGATTAAATATAATGAAGATATTGTTCTTTGAAATAAAAAGCTCAATAGAATTGAAGTAGTTCAGTTTTACAATACTATTAGAATCATATTCAGCCTTCAAAGAATCTCGAACATTTGTGAAAAAAGTATTCAGGACAAATAAAACAACAAGGATCTAATACCATTGGTAGATGAACCACACGTATCAATATTAAATCTAAGGACAATCTGTTTAAATTGTGCATTATCTTTTGAATAAAAAACGAACTTATTTAAAACCATACAATACGTGAGTACTGCAGGGTTCTGTTTCTATTGTGGAATAAATACCGACGATATTTTATTCATAGTATTGATTTTATGCCAAAACCTGAAGCGTCAGGTAAAATAAAATTATCTTCTGGGGTAAAGTCAGGGCAATACAAAAGAAGTCGTTAGTCAAGCATCTCTTTAATTTTAAAACTATTTTCTACAATCATCAGTGCAGTTAATTGAAACATTTTTACGTTACATGTTATCTAATAGTAATAATAAACTATGCATTATAATATTATTATTTATGTATCTGTAACTATTATTTACCTAAGTTGAAGATGTCAAGCTAATTTTGTCTGGATCAAGTAGTATGACTTTTTCATATCGCCTAAATGTAATATTAAATTAAACCAAAAGTATTAAGTGTTTTCAATTTTTATCTATATTTTAACTACGCTTCTAACAATGATAATAATATGGTATATGCCTACAGCATATTATTTTAACTGCTTTTTTATCTGTTGGATTAGTTGTTAAACTATCCATAGCCGGTTCTCTCCATTTTAAGTCGGCCCCTTTAACATATACAATATTGTTGTGCAATTATTATATTTTAAGAACACACTAGTAAGCTAGCTAATTATTCGTCTGAAATTACGCTTAATGCATTTTTCGAGACAATATTTAACCGAAACCAAATCATGGAGTGTCAACTTGCGACTCGCGTTGTGCAATTTAAAACATAACATATAATACTTAATAATATAATAAGTTTACATTTTTAAGTAATTTTAAAACTTCACATTTGTTACACACACATCACGCATTTTAGAAGATACCAGCAGAGATCACATAACATACTGCGCAGCGACCTCAGCCAAATAACGCATAACCGAACTCTTCGACTTTCTGATTTCTTCTAAAATTAAAGGAGGATCTTTTCTACGTCTCTGGAAGAACCTCCGCGCTGCGTGTCCATTTTCGTCATTTAACCCTCTTCTGTCAACTTTTGTATCCAATACAGAAGAACACCAAGTGTTATCAAACCAATTATCACTACGATGATGATAAATAGTATGTTTGTAACATCGTAGTGGCTTTGTGAATGTTGCTCCGGAGCCGGATTATTTCCAGCTTCGTTGTTTTGTGAAACGTTCTCTTGATCCTGGTCTACCACTGAATGACTCATTTTGACTGTTTTTGATTTGTTATATTCAATGAGAATTATCTAAGTATTTTGAATATAATTAAAGAAATATTCAAGCTGACTTATTGACTCTGTACGAAAATCACACCGCCAGGGTCGGTCGCCTTCCAATGTTGGTGGTGGAGTGGCTAGTCAAACGCGTCTGTAATATTCTAGGTCTACTTTATAACTGCCAAGTTCACGTCAGCATGTATATATAATACATAATAATTATTGTACATACATACGTTACCAATAAGTGCTCTATTACTTATACCCACCCTTCAATATATATTTTTACAATTAATTGATGACATTAGTAAGCAATATTTTATGCTAGAATTTGTTTTAGGTATTTACTAAAACGATCATTAAGTAAGAACGTTATACTAATGTTTTAGTATTATTCTTCAACGTATTTTTTATTGAAAACAAGAACACATGGAATGTTCTTATCTGCCTAATATTTAGATACATCTCGTTATGTTTTTTTTTCTTCGCTTCTTTATGTAAGACATATATCTATAACTAACTGTCTGGTAAAATTCATACAAAGTAACCGTTTTGAACCAAATTATAAATTTAGGAGGGGAAAGAGAACCCCTCTTGATATTTCATAAATTAAAATAAAGTTTATTTTAAACGTTTAAGTCCCAATACAAGAGTATGCAAAAATTTAAGTCAATGCCACCTATAGTTTTGGAGATCACGTGACCGTGACAGACAGACGAAATCTCTTATTAATCATAAAAAGAGACCTACTTTGAATTTCTACTGAAAACTTAATCTTAAACAACATGTTTTATCATTAATTGCGTAACCGAATCACAATATTCATATGCGAATTAATTTTCTACTACCTGTAGTGTTTTAGATATTGTCTCGTTATGATACGAAATGTTTTAGGATTCTGGTTAAATATTTTAGCTTCTATTTTTTTATGTAACACACATTACATATATTCCTGTGACATGTTGTCAAATAAACAACCTATATACATGTATAGCCGTTAGTAATCTTACGATACATACTTCTTATTTATGATATGGATAAAGTAGACCTAGAATGTTCTAAAGTGCATCGAATCAATATAAATTCAGCCAAGGTTAAGTGGGCGACACCTCAGCTTAAACTTGGACCATAAAACGAATCAATATGTGTTTTATTAAAATACGTTCGAGGAATTTAGACCTTACCGACAAGAACCGTCATGAATATCAATGGTTTTTTCTACTTTCATAAATGAATGTACGTCAACGTCTATAGACAAATAAATGTATACATTCTCCATGGTAATCAATGAATACTTTCAATAATCTACGCTCTTTTGTCGTCTTTAAACTAAGTTCCTTCTGAATTTTTTTTTTATTTTTAATCATTACGCTATTTAATTTATCACATGACTAATTTATAATTGTCTACAGAAATATAATAAGAAACGAATCATTTTCTCAAAGAGGGACGCATTTATTTAATAATTTCAGCAATGTTAATGACTTTTCATTTTATTCAATGTGGACCAACACGAGAATCTCATTACAAAAAATTTCAAATCACATATTTTAGTGATGCCAGTCATCTTTGTTGATTATTAGCCTTTATAAGCAAACATTATTTAGCCTGAAAAGAATAAATTTTGGTGATGAGGGCATATATCATACTAGCCAGTCTAGGTTTACCAAAAGACTAAACGTTTTTCTTAAAAGAAACTGTACCATGCCAGTCATATAAGGACCATATTACCTTAGTTGATTTCGCTTGTTTGTTTAATTAAAATTTTAAAAAAAGAATTAAAATTTTAACCAGCTTTATTAACCTCGGCAGATGCGTCTGTTCGAGGCACTATGCAGAATGGCGTGCTTCATGGAGCGAAGATGACGAATATAAAAAGATCATCGCCAAGCAACCCGCTGTTCAGGTAAGTTTACTTTTTAATTATGAGTCGCATATTTGATCTCATATTATTTTATGTGTTTTACAGAATCTTAGGGAATTAGAAGGTCGCGGAATTAATTTAGGGCTAATAGGATTTTAATTATCGTTTTATTCACACATATATTTTTTTATAAATATAAACGATTGAATTTTAGTAATATTATTTTATGAAAATATTTTAGGAACAAAATTAATAAAGGACTCACAATTTGACTAATTTATAATCTGTATTCGTTTTACGGTAATTTTATTATTTTTTTTATTTTATTGTGTATTTTAAGATTCACAAACACAAAAATGAATATAATGTGATAATCATGAATATTTAATGAAATAGTTTCTGTGAATAGTGCCATCACATACAGTGATTACATTATACATTATTATATTATTTGTACTACTTGTATACTTATTATATGTTTTTAAAACAGTATAAAAAACAATTATTGAAAAATAAATGAAATATAATGTGACCTTGCGTGTGTGTATGTGTGACAAAAGGAATATTTATATTTGTATAGATAGATTGTATTGATATATATTTCGTTTGTCTTTTACGTAAATGTTTCACTAGAAATGAAGACATTCTGTATTTTCGTAGTTCTGTTCTATTCTTACTGTATTCATTAAAACGGTATTATATTTAGAAATGTACGTAATTCTCTGTTAAACGATTATATAGGAATGATTCAAATTATTATAATTATCGTACATATGAGCAGACATTGCACCGATTATAATTTATTGTGTAGCTCTATAACGCAAACGTAAGGTACGTTTAAATAATAAATTTGTATATATTTTAGTTTGAATTGTTATGTGTAATTAAATGTAAATGATTTCAAATGTATGTTCAAATTATCGCCTGTGTTATATATTTGAATTTTGTACCATCGTATTGGAATGAATTGTAACGACGCTGGATTGGACTGGATATGGAATCAATGAAAACGGCGAGCACACCTTCGACTTGCCGATGATGTCGTCTGCAGCGCAACCTAAAAGAGTCTTCCCGGCGTGTCGGTCTCGGTATGAACTTAGACTAGACCACGGTCATGTTCAACATGCAAGTCGTGCCGGAACCGATATACGTCGAAGGGAAACCTCACGAAGTTCTTGGTGATCGAATATCGTACCTACCTGGGAAGAGACTTTGAAGAGTCGAAGAAACCTATGTCTTGCAATGAGCTTCGATCGGCTGATTGTTAATGTTATAAATTTTGGCTCATTTGTGTATTCCATATTTTTTACATTCGTGAAATTGATTTAAGCTAATGTCGTATTGAAATTGTGGGTTTTTTTATAGGAAGATGTGTTCTGTACGAAAACATTTATGTACAGTACTCATATATAAGATAATAATAAAATGTCCATGCTTATTTCAGTTGGTAATGGAAGCTGTACCGCTAGTAGTCGCCGGTCACAGTCAAGAAGTAGAATGTGTTGTGACTGACGGCGAAAAAGTGGTCAGCTCGTGTCTACAAGGCAACATCAAAGTGTGGGATTCGTTAAATGGTGAATTAATATCGAATATAGATCGTTACTCGTAAGTACTCGCACAGTAATACAATAAACGCTAATTTTTGAATTTAAAAAAATAAATGAATTTTATAACACACTGAAGAGTAATTAACAATAACACTTAACATTATTTTACTGTTGCAGTTACTTCAAATTTCAAACGGAACTTTTTGAAAAAGTTCATTCGAAACAAAACAGCACCGATGATCAAGAAATTACAATAGAATGTAAGTTGTTTTTTTAATCTTGCGATCTGTTTTGGGTAATTTCGCCCGCTTTGTTTAAGTCCGTCTCCAAAGGTGAGTGGCCAGTGTATCACAAAGTCGTTACCAAGGTTGGGAACGCATTGGTTACGTAAGAAATTCTTAAAATTTATTACGTAACCAATGTCTATGGGCGGTGGAGACCAGTTCGCCTACCTATTTTATATATGCAAAATCGAATCTGCCGTGAGCTGATGTTATATGTTACATACCAAATGATATTTTCAAAATAAGACTCACGTTAGCGCGAACAAACAGAGTCACTCTTCAAATTTTTATTATATTCAGTAAAAAAAAATGTAATTAATTAAACATTAAAATATTTTCAGCGTGTCAGTCTTCTGATGCAGCAATTCTACAAACAAATGAAGTAAGTTAAGTTATTTACTTAAATATTCATCATCGTCATCATAATCAGCCTGTATTAGTCCACTGCTCGACATAGGCATGATCGAATAGTCACCTATTTAAATATTAAACCATTGCATTAAATATTGAATATACCTACATATATGGCACCTTAAGAAGTACCGGAACCAAACGTAAATCTATACGTTAAGTCGTAAAGGTAGCTTTTGCAAGATTAGGTTCGAATTTCATTTGGCTTTTATAAATCGGGAGTAAAGACTAGCAACGGCAAGGAGTGCCACCTGGTGATAAGCGGTCATCACTAATCTTAATTTTTTAAGCTTGGCAGTAGAATACATAGTGAGTAGGTGGTACCTGCCCAGACGGGCTTGTACAACCCAACCATCTAGCAAAAGTAAATAGCTTAGAACGGAAATTTAAGATTAATATCAAATGTAATTAGATTAGATAAAACGTAATATAATATACAAAAAAAAAACAAAGAAAACAAATATGGCTTATCTAAAATGTTGTAATTAAAATTGACAATGATCGGTTTTATTTATACTAGTAGCTTATACTAACAATATCGAACAGTAATTACCCTTTCAATTTACTTACAGTGTTTATTTTGCGCATACGAGTGTTTTAGCGTTTATATTAGACATCCATCTTCATTACATGTCAAGAAAATGTATAGTAAAGCGATTAATACGTTAAGAATATTTTTATTCTTTAAGTTACTATTTTTTTGTTACAACAAATGCACGATTTTCGGTCATAGGTAATAACCAATTACACAGTAAAAAAAGTGAAGTGAGTATGTAAGTAAGAAGAGAAATAGACGTTCTAAAGAAGTAATCCTGGACTGCCATCGTCGTACTGGTTGATGACATAAATTAATGACAATATACGTAATTATAATAATTCATAGTCTATAATAATATATTAACTCCTAATAGTTATCCTGGTTTTAAGATCTTACATTTGAACTGATAACACTCGTATGTATAATTCAAATTTTATATTATTATTATGACATTTTATAACAATTTATTTAAATTCACAATCGTTTATATTATTTAACTTATTTTTAATATATTTAAAAAAACTGTCTTTAGGTTATTTTAAATTTAACTCATTATTTTTATAATTTTATCGTTTTTACAATGTTAACTTATATTTCAAAAAAAGTAGGCAATTACCAAATTACTTATGATGACTTTTAGTTTATTGTGTATTTTTGTTGTACTACTTTTTGTGTTGTCAAATAATCATGCTGCGTCATTGACGGTTCCCTAGTGTTGGACTACCAAGAAATAAGGTCTCCCCGTCGGCTTAACCGTTAACTTGATCGACATTGATACGTGGTTTTGATGTCGAGAGGTACACGTTACGTCGTAAAGCTTCGTATATATTTTCGCAAAATACGAGAGTTATCTTACGTAGGTTTGACGCGATGCGCAAGCTATTATTTTGTAATATTTCGGATATTAATAATAATTATGCCTAATGATGGTCTAGGAATAAATCTAAGTTAATTCATACAACAGATTTTTTTGAATATCAGTAACGACTGTATAAAACGCATTTTTTTAGTAATTACAAAATAGTGCTATGTAGAATGCAAATATTTTACATTGACGCAATTACAATGATTAGAATTTATTAAACTTTAATGGTAACACCAACTAGGGACTTTCCTCTATTCAAGGTGATGCATAGTGGTTGATCTAATTTCTAATAGCAGTCCATACAATATATTTGGTTGTGTTTGTGCAAGCCCGTCTGAGTAGGTACAAACCACTCATCAGATATTCTACCGCTAAACCTTAGTACTCATACTGATTGTGTTCCAGTTTGAAGGGTGAGTGTGCCAGTGTACTACAGGCTAAAGGGACATAACATCTTAGTTCTCAAGGTCGGTGGCGCAATAGCGATGTAAGGAATGGTTAATATTTATTACAACTCCATTGTCTATGGGCGTTGGTGACCACTTACCATGGGTGGGCCATAGACTCGCCGCCAAACTAGGCCATAAAAAAACAAATATATATATACGGTTTTATAACAAACAGTTTTAAACAGAAATTGTATGAAATTATTATTATCCTGGGCCGTTTCATACGTTTCGCTACGGCAAAGTTGGAATCGCCGTGACACAATGTTTGTCGTTACACAGAATAATATTTAACGTTTAATGCCTCAGATAAATACGCCGGTAACCAAAGGAACTTTTAGTCATTATGTAAATAAATTAAGTTTTCAATTTTTCCAGAATGTTCCTCGACTTAGACGGGGCTTAAGCAGTCACCTGAGTGGATTGACATTCCGAGCTAATCACGCTGACAACTCCTACCCGTCTGCAGCCGAAAACACAAAATACGAGTTTGCCAAAGCCTACAGGTATACTTTCCATGATATTAACTTTTAAAGCATTTTTTTTTAAATTTATTACACGCATTTATAAATAACGCATACATGTATGTATGTATATGTATAATGGAATTTGTGCAGCCGTACCATATTTGTCGTTGCTGATCCTTCACCTCTAGGTCTTTTATGTACGTGTAGACTTTTGGTGACTTGGATGGTATCTTCAAAACGTTAGAATCAAGTCCGTCAAGCGAGTATATTGCAAGTTAAAATATATATAATAACAACTCCCTTATCGGAAAAAACTCGTGATAATATGTGTAAACTGTAAATAAATTAAACTTATAAATGTTTAAAAATATCACCAATACGCGACTGTGATGTATGCAGCATGCTGGTTAATGCCAAAAATGAGTGTGTATAACTTTTAGGTGTTGGGAACTAGAAAGTACAATTCGTTCCATACTTTTTTTTTTTTGCATCCAAATTATTATATGACAATCCATCCTGAATTTTCATATAAATATTTACTTATTTATCAAAAACACATTAATCATACTTTATGAAAGTCTTTATAAGTTTTTATAAGCTCTTTTATTCGTCATTCTATTTGATTACATTAAATGTAAATGTAGAACCGGTTAGAAATGTAGATTCTACTCTCTTTGTTGAATTTGGCAAGCAGCATTTTGTTTCTTAGTTACTAGCTTCTACATGTGTGCAATGCTGATACTAAATATACTACAGAATGTCTTATAACGTTCACGGCTTTTCCCTGTGTTTTTTAAACACTATGACCCTGCGTTTTAAATCTGTAATATCTTCGAAAATATTCATTTAAATTACATGCTGTAAAGAGCCTTATTGATCTATATTCAATGCACAACGTATTTAAGGTACTTAAATGTATAAGAATTGATGCTGT
This sequence comes from Vanessa atalanta, assembly GCF_905147765.1. Lineage (NCBI taxonomy): Eukaryota > Metazoa > Arthropoda > Insecta > Lepidoptera > Nymphalidae > Vanessa > Vanessa atalanta. Next base: position 14,690,349 of record NC_061902.1, on the reverse strand, counting down.
ATTGCTTAAAATCGCTTCGAAAATAAGCCATTATTTCTCGTCAAAAGGGAAGGATAGAACAATGTTGTTGTAGGCTATCCCTAAGAGATAGACATATACTGTCGCAGACTTCTTTGAAGATCTTTTTAAGGTGTACAATACTGTAGTACATTATTTTGATCTATCTCGTAGTGTTGAGTCAGCATTTGCAATGTAAGCGCAAAAAATGTGTTTATTTACGACATCACTTTGGAAACCTCTATAATTTTCACTGTTTCTCTACTATATTGTCCATGTATTATACATATAAACCTTCCTCTGGAATCAATCTATCTATTAAAAAAACCGCATCATATCCTTTGTGTAATTTTAAAGATTTAAGTATACATGGGGACAGATAGCGGTAAAGGACTTTGTTTTATACTATGTAATGATAACAGAAATGTCATTAATTTGATAAGTAAAACAATTTATTAAAAGGAAAAACGCGCCACGATTTTACAGTTATTATATTAAATAAATTATTACCATGGCTTACTCGAAGGCCTTAACGGGTGAATAATAGTTTTTCAACTATTATTTTATTTATTTAAGAAATTGTGCTAATAACTCTATTAGCACATTTTCTTAACAAATCATAATATTCAAAAAATCAGTCAAACATTCTTCTTAGTTGAGTTTTTCTTTAAAAAAATAATATTCAAAAAAAAGTATCAACAGGAGTTTTCAACTAAGAAGATAAGTCCTTGTGAGAGATTTGCCGATAACCCTTTTAAATCATAGAATCTAATAATTTTATGAATATCACATCTGTATTAACAATAAAAAATTTTGATTAATTACAAATTCCAATTATTTATTACACACAGATTATTAATATATGTCGGACATGGAAACAAATGTATTATTTATATTTTTAAAATGATTTATTCATATAAAATCGGTCTAGTTTTTTAGAACAAATCGATCCGTTATTTTATGTTTAATTAAATATTATGCTTTTTTACAGAGACCTCTATTACACTGAACAGAGCGACATTTATGAACTAAACGAGAAAACAAATTCCGAAGTAAATAATTCATGTATAAACAAACAAGACTTAAATGCAGCTTTTAAAGACAGTGATGTTAGTGATGAAAGTGTTTTTATTTTCGATAGAAGTGATGACTCTATCAATAGTTTAAGGAATAGAGGCGGTAGTAAAATTAACGCTAGGACTTGTAGTGATGCCGAAAACGCGCCAAGTTCAAGTTGGAGGGGTAGGGCGATGCGGGAGTCGCCCGTGTGGTGTATGGACTTTTGCAATGACCTCGTTATCTTGGGGTGCGCTGATGGGAGGTTGGAGTTCTGGGAAGCTAGTACTAGTAAATTATTGGTAAGTCTTAATCAAATGTATCTAAATATAAATATCGGTGTCTATTTTCAGATTTTAAATCGATACTAATTTGAATTCAGAACTGCATACTTTATTGTTGTGTCGTTTTATTTCTATGGTAACAATGTAGAACTATTTGTCATTTATATTACAATGTAACTTAACTCGTTTGTAATATACAAAACGAAATTCTTTTATTTATAGGCATTTTCGCTTACTAATCCTTTCGAATTAGGCAAAATCTATTGGCATTTTTTCATCTGACATAGTTGTCTCAATATTTTCAGCGGCGATGGATCATCACTTGATTGATCTTTATTCAATTTTCCGTTTATTAACTAAAAAGTAGTGGCAACATTCACACTTAAGTTATATTGCACGGTCACGTCATTAGAGCACCTGAAATAAACAATTTTGGCAACATAAAATATGATACTACGTTTACTAGATTTACCATTTGGTCCATGTAAAATTTGCATAACAATGGAGGTATTAAATTTGCCGCCAGTGACGCATCTTTTGTTTGCTTTCTTTTTCAGAGATATTATTTTCTTCTAAGACGAATATCGTGATTTTCCATTACAACTCTACTGTTTCTATCCTATCAACTGTTCACATTTTTAAATTTTTAGGGCACAAAAGTGGAAATTCAGACAAATTTAAATCGTTTCTCCTTGACAAAAGGAGAAAAAAATCTAATAAATATCTTATAATACAAAATTAAGAAATATTTCAATTTTCAATGTCGTACTTCGTTTTATTTTTAGCTTGATATGAGGTGTGATGATAATAATTAATTTGCACTTACAGAATGTGTGGTGGTTTAACGAATGGCGCTCGGGAGGGAAAGGGGTGACACACGTACGCGCCCTGTCGGGAGCGAGACGTGTGTGTGCTGCCTCACTCTCGGGCCACCTCACACTATTGCGTCTCGACGCATATAACGCACAGTCCGGCGCACACGTTGACTGGCGATTCAGCACAGCACATAGGAGAAGTAAATATCCCCTAAATTAGTCAAGTTGCATATTTTTGATTGACTTATTTAAAGCAGAATCGTAATGAATACGCCTTTATCAGATAAAGAATGTTTTGGGGTTTTTACCTAATGTAATCATTAGGTTACGACTATAAAACAGTCACAGCTTAAAGTTTTTTCAATAATATTATTTTAGTACTGTAAGTTAGTTTTTTTTATGCCTCGCGATTTACGCGAATCAAATTACACGATTTCGTATTGACATTCCATGTTATAAAAGTTTTCAGTCAAAATATTATTACTACCATGACCTATAAACACAAACCTTTTTACTGGCCTCTATTATGGTTTTTTATTCGGTACGAAAGTAGTGTCCGTCTAATTTTTATCTTGTTAATATACATTTAATGAATACTAGTGGATCTCCCGCGAAACCGCATTTATTCAAAAGATTTTTTAGGACCTTCGTACCCTTTTTTCCTCTCTCTAAAATAAATTATTTCTTAAATTGTAAAAATTTAGTAAATTGCAATAAAGAAACCTCTTTAATTTTCTGCACATCTACGGCTGGAGCTCTTCAAATGAGGCCATCATGGATTTTTTTATGTGCAGCTGTCGTCTCATAATCACAATCAAAAATCGGCTTACGCTATTAATATCTAAGATAATAAACAAATTATTATTGTTATGATAATCAACAATTAACTAAGCAACAGAACCGCAATTAATTATACAACAAAACGAACAATTTTCTTATTTTTTTAAAGAAAAGTTAAAAATACAATCTAGTCGGCTTGATATGAAATTATCACCTATTGTAAAAAAAGTATGCATGTGGTATTTTGTATATTCAATTAAACCGCTGACATTGCTGGGCTATGAATTATATAATGGATAGAATGAAAGCCATATTTTTCACTCTATGTTTTTATTTCCGTGGGTAAATAATAGTACTTGGAGAATTTTTTGGTAAAGATATTATTTACAAGTCGCAAATTTGTATCTATTTAACTAACTAAACTGATTTGTTTGTGTAATATCTGGTATATTGGTGCGGTTGTTTTTAGTAACGAACCCAATACATCATTTTGCTATTGCTTTCAAGAAATGAAAGAATTGATGTTACGAATTTTGTGGTTATTTAAATGGCGCCGATGGAAATATGAAAGTGATTCATTAGCTCTATATATGAAATACCTAAAGTCATTATTACATACATACTTACATTATTACATGCGTACATTATTGACATTTTATATTAAGTCGCTAAATCGTTCACAGAGGTCCAGAGTCTGCTTAAATCGTAATCATCCTTATTCTTCGTATTCGCTACCGAAAGTAAACTTTGTGAACGTGATAATGGTAACTTCGAGAATATTCTTGAATCATGTAGAAACATGAGGCACGTAACACATCATCACATAGAGGTTTCTAAAGTGACGTCGTAAATAAACACATTTTTTGCGCTTATGTTGCAAACGCTTACTGAACCCTTCGATATAGATCAAAATAATGTACTACAGTATTGTTATTGTAATTTTAACAGTATTGTAATTGAACTTTTAAACTACATGTTCTATATTTGAGCAATATTCTAGATCTTTCTTGATCGATCGAAGGAACAAATTATTCAAACTGTTTAAGCGATTTTATGACATTCACATAAAAATTTATATTTATGAAATAGCGCAAATGACTATATGATATTGCAAGTGCCCGCAAATTTTGCTGCAGCTTGATTATGTCAGTGTTTGTAATCAGTATATGCTGTAGCACATACACACACAAACACTGACACCGATCTTTGGGCTACTATGACAGTATCTACAGGTTTCATTTGTGTTATAATATGTTTGTGAGTTTTTATTTCCAATTAATTAATCCTGAATAGTCAATATGAAACTCCCATTTTAAACAAAAGTTAAGCTACTATCACACGTATCGCGCGTTTAATGATTCTATGTCGACAGATCTCTTAAGTCGATGCAAAGTCTTCCTTGAAAAAAAATTTCGATCCGCTGCTTTTTTTTCGTTGTTGTAACGTTGCCGCCACACAAATATGAAAATTATTTATTTAGATTAACAAATATAAATACATAACTTGTAAAATAAAATAATACAGATAATTAAAGCGATTGACTGTACCACTGATTTTTTTTATTTACAAATAGCACACCAGCGGTTGGACGACGAGCATAAAGACCGCATGAGCTTCTCTTACGACGCAGACCACGCTGAAAATGATGGTAAATACACATTCATAATGAAATCAAATTAAAATGAATAATTCGTTTAAATAGTTTCGAACTTTACATTCGCAACGATATTTAATATTTGAAAAATAAATATTCAACTAATTCTTAACAGAAATTGTGTGCGTCCGAATCGCACAATCTAGACCACACCAGCAACCAATCACAGAGCTGCATTCCGAGGGCGGTCGTATCCTCACCGGTGGTCAGGACCATGTACTCAAGGTACTGACAAAAGGTATTCTCCTAATCATATCGCTTCGTCATGATACAGTCGATTTTACAATAAATAATTATAATAAAATTAAAATGAACTAAAAAAACCTAAATACATTTTACATTATATGTTTAGTTCTTTCTTATGTTCTAGTTTACATTACGAATTACGTTGTTACGTGAACTTATACAACAATCTTTCCAATATCCTGAGTTTCTTTCGTCTGCTCCTTTCATATATGAGAATTTTAACTGGTTGTAGATTTTTAATAAATTAACAAGCGTAAAGCTAGAAGCTTCCCATATAATATATATTGTAGAATAAATATTAGAATCACGGCTATCTTAATAAGCTTCAAAAGTTACCGACTTATAAGAGCGCGAGGCCTTTTCATTTCGTCCGAATTCATCAACAATTACATTTATCCATTTTAATTATTTTAATAAATATTATTATTATTAGTTAGTTTGTAGTTGTATTTTGTACGTGGCAACAGTACAACAAATAATGCTATATTTTATTTAAATATAATGTTTATTTTGTAGAACTTAATATTTTTAATAAAATATTGAAATAATTGGGAAACGTTACTACATAAAAATCACTAAAAATAGACTTTCCAAATAGTAATTTATTCTCCTGACCAATTTTCTTTCTCTTCTTACTTTTATTCCACTGTGAATTCAGTAAAAAAATGTCAAAAATTATTTAGATACCAAATTAAATAACCTTAATATAGTCGCTAACGGTACTTATATATGTTGATAACATTTATTATAAATGCTAAACTATGGATGGATACATGTAACTCAATCACGCCAGAACCGCTGAACGAATTTAAATGCAATTTTGCATAGCAATAAAGTATAGTCTGGAAAAGCCCGTAGGGTAATTTTTAACCCTAACGGTGAAAACTGGTAATATCAAATTATTTTTAATTCTGATAAGCTGATACTCAAATATTAATAAATTCCATTAATATTTAAAATGAATTGTTTTTGATATTTGATATAGGTAGTTGCTTTCCAAAATGGTCATTATTATTGTACTGTTATCCTCAAAAGTCAATCCTTCTTATTTTGTATAGTTATTTAATATATTAAATCGTGCATAAGTATATAATTCATTAAAGTTTTAAGGAACTCGATCCATACATAATATGAAAATGATTAAAGTTACAGATATTAATCAGTAATATCTGTATATCATCAGGTATTTTCAAGTTCTGAGTTGACTCCGCTATTGACGCTGCACGGTCATTGCGGACCTATAACCAGCTGCTTCATCGACCATGCCACGCCCACCATCGCGGGCAGTGGCTCGCAGGACGGACTGCTTTGCGTGTGGGATTTACACACGGGTAACTTTTGTTATTTCAATATTTTAATCTAGTAATATCGTAAATGTGTCAAATTAATTGTTTTTTTTAAATTAATAACAAAACTCTTGTATGTCTTTTGAGTCAAACATAAATAAATAATGTGACGTTTACAATAGGGGCGTGCGTGTATAGCATGCAAGCGCACGACGGCGCTGTGACGTCACTTGCGTACACTGCATCATACGTCGTCTCTGCGGGAGCCGACGAGCGCCTCTGTATCTGGGACCGATTCCAAGGACATATGCTTAATTCAATACACATCGTAAGTAAATCATTAGCAGAATTTAGGAAAATGAGACAATTTGAAGGAATAGAGCCGAGATGGCCCTGTGGTTAGAATGCGTGCATCTTAACCGATGATTGCGGGTTCAAACCCAGGCAAGCACCACTGTATTTTCATGTCAAAGGAAAACATCGAAAGGAATCCTGCTTGTGTCTAATTTCAACGAAATTCTACCACATGTGTATCCACCCGCATTGGATCAACGTGGTGGAAAATGCTCCAAACCTTTTGCTCAAAGGGAGAGGTGGCCTTAAGCCAGCCGTGGAAAGTTTACTGTATACTGTGAAGGAATAGAGAACACCAAGATATGGGAGGGTAACAATGTCGACTTCCTAACAACTGAGCCACCCCAACTGTTAAATGTACGCCGTACTTATTATATATAATTTTGTATACTTTCAGGGTCTAAACTATATGAGTCGAATGCTGCCTTTAACCCATACTTTGCTAGTGATGGGCGACCGTAGCGGCCTCACCGCTTACGACCTGAGCAGTGGTGACGTCATAAGAAGAGTGTTATTCGGCAAGTCCAATCATATGTTATTAGACTAAATATAGAAATCTCAGCTCAACGCCTTCCACGTGTTTAGCTAATAGGCTCTGATATATTTAGCACAAAAAACAGTTACTCAATAATATATATTTATTTATATTACAAACTATACCCCTTAACTACTTAAGCCACTTAAATTTAACTCAAGGGTTCCGATAACAACATCGCCGATATTAAAATGCCATAATATATGAAGATGTATGTACATCTACATACATTATACCAGCATGGAGTATAAACTTCCAAACCTTCTTATATAAGTCTTTGCTGTGGCACATTTATAGACGGTTACTGAAATGTATTAACATATAAATATATATACTGTACATCAGCAATCAGAAGATGAATTCCAAGAACGTTCAGACGAACCTTTTTTTAAACTTGTTACTCATGTCACTAGTCACCAGTGTAACATTTATGCGAAAGAAACGTTGAGCTTAAACTGAACCCTGATATTTTTCTTTTTTCATATTTTTGAATGAATAAATAATGTTTCTGCTTATGAAGTCTCCTATACTATAGCAGGTACGTACACTGGCATGGTAAGAAGTCTTTACCATTCATCACCTCTGAGCCACCACCCTTGAAAACTAGATGCTAGCTGAGCAGAGCTGATACAAAGCGGCACACAGCAATAGTTTAGTGTTAGATACATGGAATAACAAATTCTCAAATCGCATAATATTAATAATTAAACAAAACAATGTATTTTATTCTATTTATGTTTTTAAAGTATGGGTACAAGAAATATTTTCGTACAATTCGGGAAACGGACAAAAATACATCGAATGTTTGTTTTGGTAACTCGTATTAATCTAAAAGAGTTAATTTGGAACTACGCACAGCCTCTTAAATTTTATTAATTTTGCCATTTCCAGGTCAGAGTGACGGGTGTATCTTTGTACGGCAGATACTGCCGCTTAAGGACGCGATAGTGTGTGACTACGCAAACCAGCTGCGCATCGTCCAGTTCCCGCTCGTGTCTAAACTAGACATGAAAAATGAATAACCCTAGGCTATCGACATCGGTCGATTTCGCTTGTATTCCTCTTAGGAAAATCGCAACAGTAGACTTACTAAGTGTCTTAAATATATATCGACATATAATTGTTATATATGTAACTTACACCGAGTGTAAAGTGAAGAGTTGAAACAGTAGTTATATTTCTTAGTAAGATGATTTTTATATGTATACTACTTGTGTAGTAGTCGTTTTATGGACATTCGACTTTTAGTCAAATAAGACAAAGTGAAGTTATTTGTCTAAAGTTCCATGTATATACTTGAATGTTCACTGCTTGTTATAAAATTGTGCCTTTCTATAGGTTTGGGTGACACAAACGCCGTACAAATATTATAACTGTGCCCTTCGGAAATCAGACTTAAAGATCAGTGTTAAAATTTTAAACTTTTTATAGAATTACGTTATCAAATCAGCGATAATTTGTAAGTTAAAACCGATATTTATAGAAATTCAAACAGTAAAAATCTTCCAATTCAAAATACATTAATTTTATACCAGATATAAGATAGATACAGTGCGATCCAGAGCAATTTCAGCCGCTTTATTTTTAGACTTGTCAAGATAATGGAATTTAAACTATTATCGTGATAAGCGTGGTTTTTATTTTCTTATGTATTCAATATAAAAGGTAAAGTGCAATAAATTTATAAAAAAAAAAAACAGAATATCTACTGAAAAATTAGAAATATTCAAGCAGAACAGTTATAACTGTAATGTTTTACTGAGATCGTACGTATTTTGCCTTATTTACTATAAGCGAATATTTTTCTTTGTGGTGCGATATCAGAACGGCACTGTTAAAATATTAGTGTTGTAAATCTGTAGAAATAAATAGATTCTCCTCCTATACATACTATTTGTATTATGATATGAAATTAACATAAAACTAAAGTGTTTTTATAATCCAACACTGATCTCCAAACAAATAGACTCCATGGTCCAGCGGTTAAGAAAAACAAAATCCAAAGAATAAATCTCATACTTGTCTGATCAGGTGGAGACGTTCAACGACGTACTGAGTTGTGAGAAAAACACTCGAGTAAATTTAGAAATGACGATTGCGTATAATGTAACCATTATAAAGTATTATTTATAATAGGAAAACAGGATTTTATTAATTTTTTTCAATCAATTGTAAAAACGAAATCATAAGCAAATTTCGTAATCTTTGCTAGAAGCTGCGTAACGTGTAAAAAGTAACTGTCGATCGAAGCTACTTAAGCTGATCATCATTGCAATATTTCAAACATTTTTTTTTAATTTTTAAGTTCATTTAATGTATAGTTTCTCAAACTGTGTACGTGCGAATATTGTGTCATTTCGTTTCATCAATAATCTCTTTCTAACTCATTACATTTTATTTTACATATTGTACTACAAATATTTTGCAACTTTTTATTGGTAGCCGCAGAAAATGATGTGTTATATACGTCAATTTATTGGGAGGTCAGTGCAATCCAATGTAATATTTTATAACTATTAATTTTCTTACGAACCTATAATTTAATGTAGATCTTATTCTCGAAAAGAAACCCCATAAGGTGTGCGTCTTTGTTCCTTCGATTAGAAGTCTTTGTTAAGTAATAGGTAAAGAATCTACGTAGTTTAAAATAATAAGTTTTAATTTAAAGTTACCTGTTATCAAAAAAGCCTAATCATAGTCTTGCCGTGGCGCTAATGGCGGACTTCAAAAAAATAAATCACGCGGGACTTTTTGCAATTTATATTCACCGAAACGAACGGTATGTTCTAAATTATAATTATTATATTGATTTTACTTATCGTGAGTGTCAAAACAAAAATAAAATATTTTGTTTTTTCCTAAAAAATATTTTTTAACAAGTTGTATAAAATTTTGTATAAAAAGATATCATAGTAGTATAAGATTTTTAATAGTATAAGATAATTATCAACGAGCAAATTAATCAATAAAATGTTTTAACTTTCATACTCTAAATAGATATTACTGTTATATTTGAATTTTCGACGTTATTTCGCCATACAAGGTGTTCTTTTTATTTAAAAAAAAATGTATATATGACAATGAAATGAACATGACATTAATTCCAAAAAAACGCCACGAAGAGGTTATTCTAATGTTATACCAAAATGGTGAAAAATAAACTGTGGTAATTTTTTTATATTTATGTACGAAAATTTTAATTATATTATTTTGAACAAAAATCTTAATCACACGGACCTAAAAAAACTCGATATTCGAGTAGGCTTACAATTTAACTTGTCATAATGCCACAAGTTCAACCTTACAAAAATAAAATACGATAAAAAAAAAAAAACTAAAAAACCGCTTTGCGTTGAAAAATAATTAAAAAACGACATAAGCAAAATTAAAAATTAATCCAAGAATTACCTATTTCGTGTATATTAACAGATTGTATTTCATAATTACCATAATATTCTTCTTATCGCACTTTTTTTTGGTCCGTAGATTAATTATAGATGTCATTAATTTGATCGTCGAAGACGAATAAAGCTGTGTTTATAATAAATCGTCCCTCGCAATGGTTGTAAATATTGTTTTCTGATATATGTATATAATAATATTCCCTACATTTATAATGTTTTTTTTTACCTTGATTGATCATTCGTTATGTCTTAAGCGAGGCAGATTAGTACTACCAACTTTTTCAAATATGTATATTCAATGGAAAAAAACATCAAAATTCCAATTGCTTGGATATATACAAAATTGTTATGTGTACCAACTCGTTGGAGCATTGTGGTGGAATAATCTCCGAGCTTTCTATTAGGGAAAACCCTCGCCCTGGAAAATTAACATCAGTTACAATTACTGCTTTTAAATATTTCTAATAAGTCAATAAATATAATTTAATACAACTTGTTATTTTCCTTTCGTGATATTGTCTCCGTTTTGGTATGGTAATTAATGTATAAATGACGAAAACTATCTAGCCGCTTTGCCGCCAGTGGCGTCGTTCACCAATATTTTTGCTGAGTGACCCATTGGTTAGTACACGTAAATATTAAAAGATAACTGCTGCTTCAAACCTGGGTAGGCATAATTGTTTTTTTTTTCTGTACTCAGTTTAAGTTTATAATCGATTTTACTTGGCGGTGAATGCTGTGAACATGTCGACTGGTTGTACGGGTACTTTTTTCATAAGGAGAATTCGAGAAGGGGATGAGTGCGTTTTTAGTTACAGTTGGTGTCCGTTATACCCTAGTTATCTTCGTACTATAAGTAGTAGAAGTACATGATTTATGGTTTTTTATATCATACATTCAAATTATGACATAGGTTAGGTTATTTTATATTTGTATATTTAGTTTTATATAATCACAATCTCCTTTTGTGTTTATTGTTTTTTTATTAAAAATCGTCTGGTTAGTAAAAGTAGCAGATCCGTTCCAGTCTGATGTTAATAAATAAATAATATAAAACAAAAGACGGGTTTGGTAGCCAATTTAGTAACTTATTTGTCGAAATCTCATAGCAAAGTAATTTCGTCATTATTATAAATTTTATTTTGTAGAAAATTAAATAAATACTATACAACCGGTAATTTATAAATTGTGGTGTTTCTTACAACGGTTATTCGAAATCGATTTGAACCATATTGCAAATATCAATCAAATTGAAAGATGATAAACTCTTTTAGCATTAAGTCGAAATAAATATTATATATATCTCAATTGTTTTCGCCCATACTACTGCGCTCCTTGGTCACTAAATTTTTGTGTTGAAAATTTAACTATTATGAGAAGTACCCATTAAAGATAGCAAGCAAGAATTGTGGACTGGCATGTCGCCAGGCCAGATTTAATCCATGGTACTGGTGTTCAAAATGCCCAGGCGCCTTGCCGATGATTGTCGAGTCTTGGAGCAGCGGTGAAGCGCTCCCAAAGGTACCCTAAAAACCCTTTTTGGGAGGGAGGGTCGCACAGCACGCTACTTAAACTCACGTGCATAAGACATCCCACGTTGCCCTTTCCGGGCGCTGAGATGACAATCGGATAGTTTGCTACATTACATTTATATGGAAATAATAAGATTAAACCAAAGTTCTTAGTACGCTTTAACGAAATGTCAGATTTTTTTATTAAGCATCTGTATTTCCCCAACTTGACCTGGCTTTTATCTTTTGAGCACTAACTAAAAAAGTGAGAAATCAACTAAATCTAAAACTTTAATCAGAAAAACATTTACCTTCTTAGCAGTATTAAGTAATATTAAATTTAATTTAGGCTAGTGGTATGCCAATTATTTGTACCTACTATGGAGGGGCTCCAAAACTTTTTAAGCTAAAATCAAATAAGTTTCATTAATGTCATAATAACAAAATACAACATTCGCAACAAAAAAACATATAGAAAATGAATAACGAATCTGTGGACGGAGAAGTGAAGATTTTACTTTATAATTATTTTGTCTACAAACATATAAATATTATATAAAAAGTGTTGATATTGTTGGATTTTTGGCAAAAATGGTTAAAATTAATTTCGCATTGATTTCATTATTAAGTATGCTCATACTAGTAATAATATATGATATTTAAAAACCTTTAATTTGAAACATGTTAACTTTTAATAAATATTTAGAAAGCGATTTTATAGTAATTTGTTTTGAAATTGGGTTTTCATTAATTTACAATACGCTACAGTTTACCTCAATTTATTTCAGGTTTTATTCAGTTATTTCACATTTTCATACGTGTATTAATATACAAACACTGGTTAAAATTTTGCGATTATAGATGTAATTAAATTCTATTGATATCATATCACAAAAATTAATAAATGAAATTGTTCTAAAACATTTTTTCTGAAATATACAAGCTTTTCCATTATTTTAATTTATTTTTTACATTACATTTTAACAATACGGTTTCGTAATCCAAAAATTGGATAACATTTGTTAAACTGATTAAAAATATTGTGCACTGGCTCAAGTGTTTTACTCTAAATTAAATAATGCTTAAAAATTTATTCATTAAAATTAATTGGTAAGGCTCTGGCCCCACCATCATCATCGTCAGATTCTACCGCTGGGGAAATGTCAACTGTGTTAGGACATTCGAACTGATGCCCGAGGCTTTTAATTGTTATATCAAATTCAAATCCAGGTGTTAAAAAACTATCGTATCCATTATCCCAAGCCTGATTCTCTTCAGATTTGCAATAAATCGAGAGTACCGGTGTCCTCAGACACTGTGCGGACATATATTTCATTTTTCCTATATGAAACTCTTCATCTCTTCCCCAATCCACGAGTTGAACAATAGCAGTTTCTTCGAGTTTCGTCACTTTCTTTATAAAAGCTCTTTCGTATATATTTCTGTTTTCAATTTTCACAGAGACTAATGTTCCCTCAATCAAATGCTCAGGCGACAGCGAGAATTCTCTTCTTGCGTAAAATGTTATGATATCAATTTCTTTGAGGTGATTATTGTAGTCGCTAACACTAGCAACATGGAATTCATTCAACGAATCACCCGATAGCACCCTAACATGTAGGGTTTCACCAATCGTGAGTTTTTTAAAATCGAAATACATTATTTTACACCCAACTATCGGATTCCAAACTATTGGGTCGCAAAAGAAACCTAATATTGAAAATCCGCTTATAGCTAGCAATGTTGCTATGCTTTCTGGAGTAGAATTTACTAACTCAACCAGAATCTTATGCGGTTTCTTGCCTAAAATTTTCATTCTAAGAGGTTCGTTTCCAGCATAATATTTAAAAGCATGAATTGCTTCCGATGTGAAACCATTGGTGTGATCTATGGGGTAACAATTAGCAAGCTGGCAGTCAAAAGCCAGTGCTGGCGTATTTTTCAATTCATGTGAGCATTCCCATACATTTTCAATCGGGATTAATTTTTCGGTAAAACCGTAATCAATTGCAAATACATCGAACACTAGGTAATACTCAATGTGTGATATACGAATTATTTTTCCTCTCATGTACTTACGAGCTCCACATGAATAACCGTAATTAAATATTACCATATCATGTATACTGAATATTGTTGTCTTTGTTTTAGGTTCAGTGGACTCCCACTCGTGGATGAGTGGTCTGTACTTCATCGGACGAACGAAAAAGTCGAATGGATCTAAAATATAGGTTACTTCTACTAAATAAGTTTTATCCATCTTGACAGACTTTATTGTTAGGTCTGCTACTAGGCTTTCGATTTCTTCCATTTTAGTCTAGAGTAAATAAACAGCGTATTAAAGAGATTATCAAACACATTTTAACGTATAAAAATACAAGAAAGAGAATACATTTAGATTTAGTTAGCTACCAAATATTTTCAAAAACAACATGATTCAACATGATTCTTACAGAAGTAATATTTAAAAACTTAAACTATTTGATAGCTTTTAGGGAACTTACACAACATTTAATAACACTACTAAGCCAGCTAATAGAAAAATGTAACTTAATCATAAATAATGTTTTTTTTTTTACCAGGCACATAACAATATATATTTCAAAAACGTCTAAAGAAAAATTAAAAGTACGAGGATGTAAAAATAATGCAATTTTTAACCAAGGTTTCTTTTAAAATATATTTAATACATGCCTAAAACAGCCAAACAACATTTCAAAATAAAATATAATCAAATAAAAAATATTATTAAATCAAAAATAATAATAATTCGCCGCTTGTAGAGAATATAAGGCTTATATAATGCATATCGCATTTACATACATAAATAGATATAGTTTATAACACCAAAGCTTATAAATACATAGTTCTTAAACGCCACAAAATAAAAACATTAATAACAACGTAGGCAGTTACCGGTATACTTCGCCAAGCTAAATATTATAATTGTAATCGATATCCTCGAGAGTTATTACGCTTAGCCCAAGTAGGTATTCATTTTACTTTATTCTAAAACAATATACTAAGGTTAATTATTAGGAATAAAGCGGCAACTAAAATAATCAGGTCTAAACCATTATTTAAATATTGTATTATGAATTTGAAAACTCCTACTGCTGCTTATACCACACCTATCTTTCACAAAATATACAAGTAAAATCAATTAATCTGTATTATGTAATTGTTTCTATGTAAACACGAATACCGATTACCGAAGTAATAACTTGTACGACGCGATCAATACTTGAGCCGAAGTGTTGCTAGGAAAGAGCCTTTAGCTTTGCTAAATATTTACAATCTTTTTAAATAACAGAAAGTACATAATTCATACGTCCATTCACAACATTAAATATGTTTCTAAATTTTGGAGTAGGTATAACTTTTCGTGTTCTTCTTGTGTAGTAGTAGCCAAATGTTTAATTCCCTACTATCACTGCATATATATTATTAAAAGCTATATATAGCAAAACTATTGAAATAAAACAGCAATTATTACAAACTGAACTTCAGCTAAATTATAAAAAACATAATGATTTTATATTTAGAATTAAGACGGATTATAGTTCATTTTATAAATGTAAAGTTGTCTACATAAAATGTTTTTTATGATAAATTGATTACTTTATAATTATTTCTGTTCAACTAAATATTGTGTATTCATGTATTGTTTGCAAAATACCTACCCATAAAATATACTTGTGATAATGACGTCTTGTGAGTTGTCGATGGACTCCTAGCGTGAGTATTAAGCCTCAAGTACACGTTGGGCCAGCATGTTCGGCCGACGTTGGCTGTTGTGGAGCCACAATGAGAGTACTGTTTATAGATTGGCTTGTAAGTAGTTAAAGTTGGGCAGGACAAACAAAATTCTTGAGTTTGAATGTTTAATTTATTCTGCAAAGTAGAGTTCTGCATAGTACATTGTCCTGCTTACTTCAAATGATGTGAGATGATATCATATTATTGGTATATTTTTAATACAAAGAGATTGAGCTTACAATCTCTGAAGATCGAGTATTATCAGTCCTTGTTGAGACAAACGACTATGAGAATTGTAAAAGCTTTTTAACAACGTTAAGATTACGTAAAAATAGGACATGGTTATGGAGGACGTTTTGAAAAGATTATTAAATATAACAACTTTTACAAAATTGCTTACATGTTGAAATTTTAAATCAACATTTTCCAACTAGTTTTGGCTTTCGAATATTATTTGCCAATACTAAAAAAAGTAAATCTTTCTATAGGAATTGGTGTTAAACATTGACATTTTTTTAAGATTTGGTACAACCTTGGATACATATTTCTGTTCATGCCAACATTTGGAAGGAGATTTATTTTTCTTATAATCGATTGTAGGTATTTGCCAACTTCTAATATGACAACGTAACAGAGCAGACAGAAGTGCGTTATTTTATTTTAGCAATTGCTTGATATTTAAGCATGCTCTTGATATATAAATTTAACAGAGTAGCCATTTTTTTTACGAGCCTCTTTTAGATATCTCTCGATAAGTAAGGTATGCTAATAAAGATGAATGCATTTATAAATTCCACAAAATAATCTTTAAATAATATAAAATTTTCATAAACCTTTGGCGTGAACCCACGATCAAACTTGATCTTCTTTAAAGAAGAGACAAGGTATGACGCGAACACGACCATCTTTGCCCATTAAAAAATTTCAAGTTGTTTCCACCTCTGGCAAAATTATGACCGCAGTATTCTAGGATTGTGAATAAATTATTTTCATTACATGCCAAGAAGACAAACAATTGGACCGTGTTATGCAAAAAATATTTAAAAAGTGCGTGATGCTTTATAATACGTGGGAAGCATTGGGCGTCTTGTTTTGTTAGGATAACCCTTAGACATATCGATTGGAAGTTGCAATGGGCAGTGCTGCCTTCGTTAACCTTGACCACCCACCATATTTTTCGAGACTTTAACAATGATTGATGTATTTTTGTGTCAATATTTTTTTTCTTGAGTGCATAACAAATGTAGGTGTTTATTACTTCTATTTCGAAATAGGATATAAAAATTTCTTTCATACTGTATAATATATCCTCAACAGTAACTCGTATTTCAATTCGAATATTACGGTATTTAAGATTTTCATCTTGGCTGAAACGTTGTTTCAACATATATTATCTATGTTGTCGTACGTAAATATTACCCTAAATAAACCATCGTGGCTAGAGCCAAAAAATACCCAAAAAAAGTAGTTTAAACAAATATAAATTTATAATAATCTTTTTTTTTTAATAATTTATTGTGCCGACCGATTTTTTTTTATCTTTACACTACTGTAGTCTGCAATTTCTTAATATTCTCATATTTAAAAAAAAAAACACTGTAATGTCGTATAGACTATTTCAATGGAAGTAAGAAAAAAGATACACAAACCTTAGATTTACTTATTTCATGCGATTTGCTAATAACTCAGCTATGTTGTGCACTACTAAGAGTTTATGATTAATATATCTTTATTTATAATTCAACACTAATGCACTTAACCATTTACTTCTACTTTAATTTTACTTCCGAAATTCTGATAACAGTTTCGTCGACGTTCAAAGCGCCATTTTATCGCAAATCCATAGTGAATATCATAGGTTAATCAAGCTCTCGACCAATGGTATCGCGTCAATTTGCTGTCAAATAATGATTATTTTGCTTTTTTCCTGTTATGGTTGGAATAGAGTATACGTAACCTACTCACTAGAGAAATGATTATAATAAATTGAATATTAAATAATCAAATTTACTAGGTAGAAACTTGTTAACAAATCAGATGTAGGTTAATTTATTGTTATATAATTAATAGATTACAAATAAACTCTCAAAATAAAGTATCAACTCTTTTTTCGCAAAATTTAGGAAAAAACCTCTTAGTTGGAACTGGAATAGGGAATAGGAACAAAAATAATCGAAAGCTTATTTTATAAAATGAATACACTATATCTCTTTTATAATTTATTAAAAGGTAATTCCTCTTAGACCTTAACCTTTATCCTTTAACTTTGATTTTTTTTTTTTGTAATTTATTATATCATTATTTTATTTCATATTAGCCCATAGTTTCAGTTAAAAATAATGAATGAATGAAATTTGAAATATTTGGTTAACATAGACATGTTTTGAAACTTATACTAAAAATATTATAAACATGATTACATACTTAAGCTAAGAATTGGGATTATATGTATTGTATTACATTGTTTAATAATATTGTATACTGGCTACACTATTTAATCATCATTTATATCATATTCTACGTTAAGAATAAATTATATATTTAATGCAAAAAAAAAACAATATTAGCTCAGATTAAGCTGGTAAAGCTCTGGCCTCATCATCATCATTAACTGGTATTACCAGAGGAGATATATCAACCGTGTTAGGATATTCGAACTGGTATCCTAGACTTTTAATTGTAATATTAAATTCAAAGCCAGGCGTCAAAAAACGGTCTAGACCATTATCCCAGGCTTGACTCTCATCAGATTTGCAATATAACGACACAACCGGTGACTTCAAGCATTGTGCGGGCATGTATTTCATTTTTCCAATATGATGCTCTTCATCTCTTCCCCAATCTACGAGCTGCACAATAGCCTTTTTATAAGGTCTTGTCACCTTCTTAATGAAAGCTCTTTCGTATATATTCTCATTATCGTTTTTGATACAGACTAATCTCCCTGGAACGAAGTGTAAAGGCGAAAGATAAAAATCCTTCTTTGCGTAAAATGTTATGGCACCAATTTCTTCAAGGTGCTTATTGTAGTCGCTTACTTCGACAACATTAAACCCATTCAGTGAATCCCCTGACTGAACCCTCACATGTAGCGTTTCTCCAACCGAGAGCTCTTTGAAATTAAAGTAAATACTCTTTCCACCTACAATAGGATTCCAGGCCACGGCATCACAAAAGTGACCTAATGTTATATATCCGTGCATAGCAAGCAGCGTCGAAATGCTCTCTATAGCAGAATTTACTAACTCAACCAGAATCCTGTTAGGTTTTTTGCCTAAAACTTTTATTTGCACAGGTTCGTTTCCAGCGTAATATTTAAACGCATCAATTGTATCGGACGAAAATCCTTCGAGATCCAGCGGGTAACAATTAGCTAGCTGACAATCACAAGCCAGTGGTGGTATACTTGCCAATTGTAGTGGGCATTCCCACATATATTCAATGGGGATTAATTTTTCCGTAAAACCGTAATCGATTGCGAATATATCACACGCGAGGAAACTCTCAATTTGTGATATACGAGTTACTCGTCCCCTTACGTACTTACGACCTCCACATGAATAAGCCACATTAAATATGACCATATCTTGAACATTGAAACTTTTCGTGTTGGTTTTAGGTTCCACGTACTCCATCACTTGGATTATGGGTCTATACTTCATCGGACGAACGTAAAAGTTTAATGGATTGATAACATGAGTTACTTCTACTAAATGCATGGACTCCACCTCAAAAGAACTGATTGATATTTTCGCTACTAGTCTTTCGATTTCTTCCATTTTAGTCTAGAGTAAATAAACAATGCATTAAAGATAATATCGAATGTACATCATATTCCATATTAATTTATCAAAATGTTTAAAAATATCTAGGTAAGCTACCAAACATTTTTTTTTCGGAAATCAAATGTCAACATAACAAGTATATCTAGAAGACAGTAAAACTATTTGATAGCTTGTAATTCGTGGTACACAACATTTAATAACACCAATAAGCCAGCTAATAGAAAAATATAACTTAATCTTAGATAATAATTTAGCCTTGCCATAACAACATAATATTTGTATATAAATTAAAAATATCCAAGAAGAAAATAATCTGATACATTATTAAAAGTACAAGGACATAAATAAAAGTAATGTAAATTATAACGTTTTATACAATTAATACATGCGTAAAACTGCCACACATAACAAAGCGAAATTTGAAATATTCAAATAAAAATAATTCGCCGCAGAAGTAAAGGTATAGATATTATATTTTTAATTCAGACAAATAAATATATCTTATTACACCAATAAACAAATAAAAACATCAATGTACCCGGTTAATAAACACCACAAAACCAAATACACTTATTAATTTCTATCTTAAAAAAATTACCAATATATTCGCCAATGCAATAGAATAAATTGTTATATAATTGATTTATTTGAAAATTATTATGCTAGACGTAAGTATAGTAAGTATAATTTCATTTTATTATTGTTATTGACAAAACAATAAAAGTGATAAGAATTATTTCAGAATATTGTTATATTTTAACAATTACCGAGGACCGAGGTAATAACTTTAACTTCTTTAGATTATATAGCGCGAAAGGCGCGCCGCGCGATCAATAAATGAAACGAAGTGTTGCTAGGTTAGAGAAGTTTGCTAAAAGGTACAAAAAATTTAAAGAGTGTTAATAGCAGTAATATTCATAATATTAGAAGATAAAAATCATGCTACAGCTTATAATCAATGTATCTACAATTAATAATTCAATTTAAATAAGCGCAATTTGGCAATAAGCATTAAATTTATTAATTATATTTTATTGCATAACTTTAAATTATGTCGAATTGTAATCAATTTTATAAAGGTTAAAATATATGCACACAAAATCCCATAAAAAGGTTTTTCTTTATTCTAAATTACAAATGAGTTTACTATTTAAAAAAAAATCATACAATATACGCTGATAAAAGTCAGGTCATGACGTCATAGAAGCTATCGATGTACTTCTAATTTTGAGTACCAAGCCAATCAGATTTTTATTAAGCCCTCAGCTTTGATTTTTCTCCTTAAGCTCTTTTTTTTCTTGAGTGTTCCTAATGTTGATTCGGCAAAACCGCTGGCGAAAGCTGGTTCCACAGAGTGGTTGTGCGAGACAGAAAATGTGACTCTATTTGATAAACTCCTTCTTCAAGAAGCATGAGCACAGAAAATGGACCTGGATGAGTCCTAAATAAAAATGAGATTGACTTCCATCATGTCTGCGAGGAAGCAGATATTTTATAATGTATCTGTGATCAATGCGATCAAAACTGGAAGTGATCGCCGGATAGTAAGAGGCACATTGAAACTGAATATCAATCTCGAGAGGTTGAGAAGAAGAAGAAGAAGAGGACTGATGAAGTCAACGCTCCGTCCCACCCACATCTAAAACCCTATAAGCTATCAGCTTTCAGCTGGATCTCCACAATCGCTTCGAATGCCTGGAAAACTACGTTGACGTGGATGAATACATGACATATTCGTGGAAACTGTCCATACGGTCGGGTCTAAGTGTTTCAAGACCCGTCGTACAAACAGAACCAAAAAGCTCTCGGACGTTACTCTAAAGCTGATGGACAGACGCAATATCATTCTGCAGTCGTCAGATGATGCGTCCAAGTACCGGCAGCTAAATAAGCAGATCTCAAAGTTTCTGACTCGCGACCTACGGCAATTTAATACTAGCCGTATTAAAGATATAGAGAGCCCTTGTTCTGCTATATAGCAGAACAAGGGCTCTAAGATTTTCGCAAGAGATCTATCTATCGGGCAAAGCCAGCTGACGAAACTGAATACCGACGACTCTGCCATCAGAGTTGTATCGTCCAGGCCTGAGCTTTTGAGAGAGGTTGAGAAGTTCTAGGGACATTTATTCACGTCGACACAAAAACCTGTCACAGATCTGTCGAAAGACCCCAGAGCCAGATTAACCCGACACTATATCGAAGATATCCCGGACTTCAATCTAAGCGAGATTAGTATGGTTCTCAAACAGCTTAAGAATAACAAGCCGACGGGTGATTATGGAATTACGGCTGAGCTGCTGAAGGCAAATGGAAAGCGGATTTTAAAAGCCCTTTAAAAAACTTTTTAAGTCCGTATTACTCGAGGGCAAAACTTCGCAAGCCTGGAATAGAAATTGGGTGGTGCTCTTCTTTAAAAAGGGCGATAACACCCTACTGAAGAATTACAGACTTATCTCACTTCTGAGCCACGTTTATAAGTTGTTTTCGAGAGTCATTACGAATGATCTCGCACGCAAATTTGACGACTTCCAGCTTCCCGAACGAACGAACGAAGGCCAATTTCCGTAAAGGCTTCAGTACCATAGACCACATACATACGATGCGGCAGGTTATACAGAAGATCGAAGAGTATAACTTTCCATTATGCTTAGCGTTTGTGGACTATGATAAAGCCTTTGATTCAATCGAGACTTGGGCTGTGCTAGTCTCACCAGAGGTGCCAAATTGACTATCGATACATCGAAGTGCTGAAATGTTTGTACGAAAACGCATCTATGTCAGTCCGACTACAGGACCAGAACTCGAAACCTATCTAGCTGCAGCGAGGAGTAAGACAGGGAGACGTTATTTCTCCGATACTGTTCACCGCTGCTTTAGAAGATATTTTCAAGCTTCTGGACTGGAAAGGATCTGACATCAACATTAACGGTGAGTACACCACTCACCTTCGGTTTGCTGACGACATAATAGTCATGGCTGAAACCATGGAAGACCGAACCACAATGCTCAATGATCTCGGCAAAGCCTCCGAACGAGCGGGTCTTAAATTGAACATGGAGAAGGCGAAGAATATGTGGAACATCCATGTTGTGCCACTCCCATAAAAATCGGAGAATCTACACTACGAAGTTGTCGATGACTACATATACCTGGGACAAACGATCCAATTAGGTAAGTCTAACTTCGAAAAAGAGGTCAACCATCGAATCCAACTCGGCTGGGCAGCGTTCGGGAAGCTACGAAAAATCTTCTCATCCCATATACCGCAGTGTCTCAAGACAAAAGTCTTTGACCAGTGTGTGTTGCCAGTGTTGACTGATGGCTCTGAAACGTGGTCCTTCACAATGGGCCTCATAAGAAGGCTCAAGGTCACCCAAAGAGCAATGGAGAGGGCTATGCTCGGACTTTCTCTGCGAGATTGAATCAGAAATGAGGAGATCCGCAGAAGAACTAAGGTCACCGACATAGCCCGAAGAATTGCCACACTTAAGTGGCAGTGGGCGGGGCACATTGCTCAAAGAATCGACGGCTGATGGAGCAGACGGTTCTCGAGTGGCGACCACGGACCGGAAGACGCAGCGCAACCATGCTGCGTCTTGCGCCCCACAAGGTGGTCCGCCGACCTGGTCGGCTGAAGCCGCTGGTTGCGGGCTGCACAAGACCGGTCCATGTGGCGATCTTTGGGGAAAGCCTATGTCTAGCAATGGACTTCCTACGGCTAAACTGATGATGACGATGATGAGAGGGAACGGGGTCGGCCTGTTCTTATTTTTTTCTAATTAAGGGGTTCAAAAACTAGTAAAAATTGTCCTACGTAATAAATGAATGCCCCCCTAGCAGATCTGACGCAAATGGGCCGCTTGATAGTAAGTGATCACCACGACATTGACAATGTAAGAAATTTTAAACATTCCAGCATCGCTAATGACCCACCAATCCTGGGAGCTAAGATGTTATCTTTTGTGCAACCTTTAAAACCAAGTATCACATTTGCCTGTAGAATAAGTAATAAATGAGTGGTACCTACCCAGACAATGCCCTACCACCAATTGAATAATCAAAATTAATACTCAGAGCTGGTATTTAGAATAATATACATTTATTAATTTTAATGATACATAGTTAAGACTATGACTTATTTTTTTTTTTTTATTATTTTGTAAATGTGTCGGTGTGATTGATTGTAAGTAATTTATAAGATATAAATAAAAATAATTTCTAATAGATTTTACTTACTTTTAGAGGTATGTTTTTATGGACAATTTATCCTTATAAGACTATTCATTCTTACTCCATGTTCTCTAAATTCAAATCTAAATTTATTTCTTCTTTGTAGGCTCAGTATGCAAGAAGTGATTATAAGACATTTACAGTTTGGCAATATACTAACTTAATGTTGAATGGCAGCTTTTAAAACTTGTTGAATATATATCTCTCTATGGATATTGATTTCTGACCTTTTAGGTTTGTACTATTAAGCTAGGCTTTCAATTATACCTTTAGCTTGAAATTCTCTTAAATACTTTTGAAAAAGGTTTCATTTGGTTGTTAAAAAATGACCATAATAACTTACAACTTCAGGTCACTTATCATCATTAGCAAAAACTTTATAAACACTTTAAAATGCAAAGCAAACAATATCTTGAGTGATGCCACTTATGCTTTCTTTTCTATTTCTTTAGGGGCTGCACATCTAACGGTTAGTATAATTATACACAATACAAATTAATACATAGGATAGGAACTTAATAAAAAAAGTAATGAGATAAAACATTTATTTAATTTTCTTTTTATAGATTAAAATGTTTCTTGTCATATTTTTGTCCCTAGGGTCTAAGCAGTTTCCTAGTTTCTAAACCATTTATATGACTATAATAAAACTGGTTTATTGTTTGGCCTACAACCGCTAATTTTCTTGGCGAAAAAGTAAGAAATTTTGTTTGTATGTTTTTCTTTCAAGTTAAATATTTTGTAGATACTTATTCTACAATTCCTATTTATATCAATATATACACAACATTCTCATCTTTAATTATCCAGATCATAGTCATCTGATTTCAAATCTGATCAAATCTGATTTCAAAACAACTAATTTCAATTGTATAAGGTATACAATCAAAATTTGATAATGGAAAATAAATAAACTTTTACCATTATCAAAGTAGAATTATCTACGCTTATAATATAAGAAGGTAATATTTAATTGTTTGTAAGTAGTAGGGTAGTACTCTCCAGAACTAAATTATTTTTGAATCGTGTCATTTACGTTATTAATAAATTGCACCCGTGCAAAGCTGGAGTGGGTCGCTAGTAAAAAATAATAATATTTTCATGCAACTACTTTCTGGAACTATTTTACACCTTACCTAAATATATAAATATTTTCAATCTTTTATTGGGGCATAAATTTAAAAATACCACTAGATTTTTTAGGGAACTAAATATACAACCCTGGATGAGTTGTACACTTAACACAATCACAATATTTTAATGTAAGGTTGTTCTCAAAATTGTAATAAAATTATATCTGTGACATTGGAACGAGTATAATACATATTTAAATATCCTTATGTACCGAAAATATCAAGTGGAACGAACCTATAACCCGCTTAAAAAAAGTTATTTATTTTATTATAAATCAACGGTGCGATAAGAATAAAATAAGAATATTTTACATAGTTCAAACGTAAAATGAAAGAAAATTATTATGGTTAAATAGTTATTAGCATAAAAATACGATTACCTGTAAAACTTAATATAAGGATTTGGTTTGATTTTATGCAGTTTGCATTACACAATGCATTTTTTAAATAAATAAAAATATAACGTATTCATTAAATATCCTTCGAAATTTAGCAAATATTTACATAAATCCGCTACCGTACTACGCTAGAAATTGACAGATCCCAAATCTCGGGAGATCGGCCATAGTGTCAATTGAACGATTAAGCAAAGCCGCCAAATTATTACACACGCCACACCACAATCACCAGTTTGGTTTATGGTTGTTTTTCATCATTCTATTCTCTTCTGTAAAATTAATTTACAAATTGACCTTAATTTGACTATGTTATGCAGATAAAATGTTACTATAATATTCTTAGTTTTTCATAATAAAATCTCATTCTAAAATGAGCCTTACAAGCTACAAGGAAAACCTCTAAATCATCAATTAGAATACATACAGTACAATTAGAATTAAAATTGGGAATTTAAACAATTGCGTTAATGGAATGATGAAATACATTACTTATTTTAAAATTATCGTTCTTTTTTTTAAATTATGCTAGTTTATATGTTATAATAATTGAATGAAAATTATATACAAATATCATCGGTTAACAAAGAAACATTATGAAACTTACACTAAAAAATATAAATAAGTACTGTAGGTATGTTATATAATATTGCGTACTAGCTTAATTATTATATGATAAAACTCTACTAAAACCAAAGAAGATAATATCAAATAATATTACTCGTCAAAAATGCTATCTGGTACA
Source organism: Vanessa atalanta (assembly GCF_905147765.1). Taxonomy (NCBI): domain Eukaryota; kingdom Metazoa; phylum Arthropoda; class Insecta; order Lepidoptera; family Nymphalidae; genus Vanessa; species Vanessa atalanta. The sequence goes on along the minus strand of NC_061902.1, from coordinate 14,664,380 downwards.
GCTCTGGCATCATAATTATTAACTGGTACAGCCAGAGCGGAAATATCAACTTTTTCACATTCAGGAAAACCTCTAAATCATCAATTAGAATACATAGATTACAATTAGAATTAAAATTGCGTTAATGGAAGGACGAAATACATTACTAATTTTAAAATGATCGATTTTTTATAATTATGATAGTTTATATGTTACTATAATTGAATGAAAAATATATACAAATATCATCGGTTAATAAAGAAACATTATGAAACTTACACTATAAATATAAATATATACATGAAGGTTACTTAAACTAAAAAATATAAATAAGTACTGTATGTATGTTATATAATATTTCGTACTAGCTTAATTATTATATGATAAAATTACTATACTAAAACTAAAGATGATAATATCAAATATTATTACTCGTCAAAAATATTATCTGGTACAGCTCTGGCATCATCATTATCGACTGGTACAGCCAGAGCGGAAATATCTACTTTGTTAGGATATTTGAAATTATGCCCTAGACTTTTAATTGTTATATTAAATTCATATCCCGGAGTCAAAAAAGAGTCCAATCCGTTATCCCACGCTTGATTCTCTTCACATTTGCAATAAATCGAAAGGACTGGTGTCCTCAAACAATGTGGGTGCATATATTTCATTTTTTCTATATGAAATTCCTCATCTCTGCCCCAATCTACGAGTTGTACGATAGCACTTTCATTAGCCTTTGTAACTTTTTTGATAAAAGCTCTTTCGTATTTATTTTCTCTGTTAATTTTTACGCATACTAAACGTCCTGCAACTAAATGCAGGGGCAAAAGCGAAGATTCTCTTCTGGCATAAAATGATACGATATCAATTTCTTGAAGATATTTATTGTAGTCGCTAACTCTGGCAACATAGAATCCGTTGAGAGAATTACCTGATTGAACCCTCACGTGTAGTGTTTCTCCAATCCTAAGCTCTTTGAAATGAAAATAAATTCTTTTGCCACGTATAACAGGATTTCTAGCCATTTCATCAGAAGAAAGACCTATTGTTGAATAGCCGTCGATAGCTAGCAGTATCGCAATGTTTTCTTTTCTAGAATTTACTAAGTCAACCAGAATCTTATTTGGTTTCTTGCCTAAAAATTTAATTTTCGCAGGTTCGTTTCCAATGAAATCTTTAATAGCATCGTTTGTTTCAGACGTAAAACCTTGGGCCTCCATTGGGTAACAGTTAGCGAGCCGACAATTATAAGCTAGTGGTGGTATATTTGCCAATTCTTGTGAGCATTCCCATACGTATTCGTATGGGATTGATTTTTCTTTAAAACCATAATCAATCGCAAACACATCATACGTTAGGAATTTATCAACTTTTGATATACGAGTTATTCGTCCTCTTATGTACTTACGACCACCACGTGAATAACCCAAATTAAATATTACCAAATCTTGTATGTTGAATCTTGCTGGCTTGATTTTAGTTTCCATGGATTCCCAGTCTTGGATAATTGATTTATATTTTATAGGCCGAACGTAAAAGTTGAATGGATTTAAAATGTGAGTCAATTCTACCAAATGGATTAAATCCATATCAAAAGAATTGGTTGGTAGGTCCGGCGATACTATGATTTCGATTTCTTCCATTTTAGTCTAGAGCAAACAAAGATAATATAAAAATATCTTAATGTATCAAAATATCACAACGAATCATGGTTAGCTACCAAATCTTTTTTAGTAATCAAATATCAACATGATCAATCTCGAAATTAATATCTGAAATGTTAATTCATATTTGGTAGCTTCAATTTTATTTATAGCACACGACATTTAAGAACACCAAGATAGATTTTAGAAACATATAGCTTATTCATTAGTAATGTTTCATTTATCCGGCACATAGCAAAATATATAATTATATTAAAAGTGCAAGGACATTAATAAAATAATTTACAACAAGGGTTTTTATATAATAAATACATGCGTAAAACAGTACTCTACAGGAAAGAATATATATCTAATAAAACAATATCAGCTCAAAAATAATTCGCCGCATATAGAAATAAAGCTTTAGATGTTTGTTTTGCGTACATTATTTTAGTATACTCTCAGATTACGTAAAAAAAATCTAAGAGCATACTATTTAAACAAAGACATCAATGTGCCTGGTTAATAGACGCACAACATAAAACACATAAGTACACAAATATTATGTTTGAAGCAGTTACCCATTTATTCGCCAATGCAAATATATAATTTACTTCTTAATTAATTTCCTTGCCAATTATTACGCTACGCTCAAATAATTATTTTGTTTTATTGAAGCTAATACTGTCTATAAACCCCATTACAATAAGTAAATCAATAAAGGGAAATGGTTAATTTAGTTTTTTCTTAATATTACTCGTTCTATTGTTCAAATGCACACCTATGTTTCAGTTACCACAATAGTAATTTATCAATATGTTTATTTGTTTGTAAGCAGTAAGCACCCTGCCGTTTTGAATAACTAATAATTTATAGGATTCGATCAATACTTGAAACACGGTGTTGCTAGGAAATGCATTTGCATTTTAATATATATATATTTTTAATTTCAAACAGTAATAAGTGCGTTTATCCATAAAAATAATTTAGTATATTCGCCGAACAATTATCATAATACATATTATAAACATCAAAGTATTCTCACTTTATGTTTAATGCATAGTTTAACTACGCATTAAAGAGAAAACATTTATATACTCGTTTTAGTATACAGTAGTGCTATACTGTGTGAAAGTAAATATAAGGAATTGTAAATTTATTTATCTCGTATTCCGAATGATTGTAGATTTATTTCAGACATTTGTATAAATTAAATTGAGAAAATTAGACTAGAAATCAGGTGTATCTCTAAAAAGTAACATTTTAATGATGATAACTAAATATATAATTATTTAATTAAGATATCTGTCAAAGTATCCATTTCATATTGTTTAATATCACCTACAAATATAAATATTTTTTGTTTTGGCTTTTATTTGTGCCAAGAGGGCACAGATTATTTCGCCAATGTCACGTGCGAATACAAATAAAAATGAGACGTCACAACAAAACACTCAAACCATCGACACCGTATAGCTTGACACTTGACTAGACAGATGTTTTGTTGTTGTTGCATTGATGCAGTCATATAATTAAATGTTGTAGTTTCATTAATATTCTTTCCTGTAAAGTACTGTTTTACGCATGTATTTATTATATAAAAACCCTTGTTGTAAATTATTTTATTAATGTCCTTGCACTTTTAATATAATTGTATAATATATTTTGCTATGTGCCGGATAAATGAAACATTACTAATGAATAAGTTATGTGTTTCTAAAATCTATCTTGTTGTTCTTAAATGTCGTGTGCTATAAATAAAATTGAAGCTACCAAATATGAATTAACATTTCAGATATTAATTTCGAGATTTATTATGATGATATTTGATTACTAAAAAAGATTTGGTAGCTAACCATGATTCGTTGTGATATTTTTATATCATCTTTGTTTGCTCTAGACTAAAATATAACAGCCAGGGAAGAATGCATAGATAATACACTGATGATTTTAATTTATCTTTTATTATGATTTTTTATTTATCTTGTTAGAATAATAAAATGTTTATTAATATTTTTTTCAATTCATAATATTAAATCCTATTTCAATAAATTGTTTTGAATGGACCTCAGCTTCATAGTAATTGTATAATTATTAGAACTAAAATATTAATTATTATATTTCATAGATACCTAAAACTATTTATTGAATTTTCGAATTAAGTAGTTTTCATTAACATTTACAAAATATGCAACTATACTGAGTTATTGGCAGATGTTGGAATTTATAAAACATACTATTTTCTACTTTTATAATATGTTAATGGTTTTCTGAATTAAATATGTTTAAACTCTTTTCTGACTTCCTTCAGATTCGAATCTACCAATTGGATTAATATTTAATATGATTTTTGTATTGGTATTAATAATATTCAATAATAATAACATATTGTGTAATAATAATTTAATTAAAAATATTAAAATCAGACAAAATGGCTAATAATTACTTGAACTAAAGACAATGCACAAGTGTCAGTTTCTAAAGAGTATTGGTATTTAATATTGTGTCTCCTTAAATTATTTACATGTCTAGATAGACACACTATAAAATAACTAAAATGAGTGAGCCAACTTTATTACCTAAGTGTATGTGAAAGCTATTCTTGTCACTCCCAAAATTAATACTATTTTACTAGTGTACTAAGAGTTTGCCACTACTTTATTCGACGCGTCCCCAGCCTAAACAGTCTATCTAGATACACAAATAAAAAAGTAGGAAACTAATACGGTTCAGAGTTTGTAAAATATGTTATTTACAGTATACATAAGGCGCGTCCCTCGTGAGTGCACAGATGACATATCTTAGTATATTTTATTCTATACAGTGAGATAACAGAATTTTTAATATTTTTTATGACCATAGTCTACATAAACATTGATAAAATTAATTAATATATTTTATAATATTATTAGATATTTATTAAATGTATTATATATCAAATCATTTAAATTAAACATAAATATTCTAAAATAATAATTAATAAGTATTTTCTCTATTCTAATACTGAAGTATCTTTTATGAGATGAGATTGTCTATTTGGTACTTTGGAATGAAGTGCCATGTAATGGTATTATTTTAACTATATTTGGAGTTTCAAACTCTTTGCCCAGCTGTTTAATTTGAATAAGAAATTCAAACCCAGGACACAAAAAGCGATGCAGGGAATTGTCCCATACTTGTTTTTCTTCAGCTGAGCAATAAATAGCTAAAACAGGTAATTTTAAGTATTGTTCAGGTATTGGTTTCATATTTGATATATGTCCTTGTTCTTCTTTTCCCCAGTCTACAAGTTTAACTATAGCTTTTGTTTCAGGAACAATAATATCTTTAATTAATGCCCTTTCATATTTACCTAAATCATTTTTAATACACATAGGTGTATTCAATTTGAATTTTTCTTTTATAAGTTTAGGTTCTTTTTTTGTGTAATATGTTATTGTATCATATTCTTTTATATAATTTTGGTAATCATTTACTTCAGCCACATAAAACGCATTAAGTGATTTACCACTTTGTACTCTTACATGTAACATTTCATTGATATTAATATTTTTAAATTTCAAATATATTTTTTCTGGCACTATTGTAGGCATCCTACTAATAACATTATGAACATAGCCCAAAGTGGAATATCCAGTCAAAGCCATCAAAGTAGCAACGTCACTGGGATTAGAATTTATCAACTCTACAACAAGCTTATCAAATGTCTTGTCTATTATGATCATTCTGGCCCTTTCATTTTTAACATAATATTTGAATGCATCTATAGATTCTTCGGACCAATCATTACCACCTAATGCAGCACAATTTGCAAGTTGACAGAATAATGCTAAAGGTGGAATTTTGGACAAATTTTGATTACATTGCCATAAATGCTCTTTTGGGACTGAGCTGTGAAAGTATCCATAGTCAAGTGCAAATATGTTAAATTTGTTACAATTTTCATTACTTCCATTGAATATTTTTCCTCTAGCATATTTTGCTTCTTGACCTTTCTGGTCCATATTATAAATTACAAAATCATGTTCACTTACAGAGCTTGGTTTTATTGTTGGTTTAATTAATTCTAACTTTTGAATAAATGCCTTATATTTGGTGGGACGAACATAAAAATTATGAGGATTAATTATGTGAACTACATGTACCCAGTGATCTGTTTCAATATCAAATTTAGTGACTTCAAAGTTATTAATTAACAATTCCAGTTCCTCCATTTGTTATCTGTAAAATAATATTAAAGGGTCATTTAAAAATATATATAGTGAGGTTCTTGAAAGGAAAATATAATCACTTAAAATGGCAGTTAATGCAAAAAATATATAATGACTTTATAAAGCATTCATAGAAATAATTTCTATAAGGTGTTAGATAGATAGCATGAACATTTTTATATTCCAGCCATACGCAAAATTATAAGGATTATTTGAGTAATTTAGACGTGAAAGTGTTACAAACTCTTTCGATTTCTGTTAATTATTCATTTAAGTTTATTAACATAATAAAATTTAATTATTATTCATAGTTTTAACTTTTTATTAATTAGTAAGTAATTAATGTGATTTTTCCTATCATTTGTTGATTTAGATTTTAAGTTTCGCGCGATTTTCGTTTGTATTTGATTATGCTTCTACTTGAGACAAATTAACTATAAATATTTTAGATAAATACTTATAAAATAATAAGTTAAGCAAGAATACATAGTTCATTTTTTTTTAAATGTTTTGAACGAATATAGAGCATATAAGAGATGGAGAGGAAAGTACTTAGTGGAAGGACTCTTTAGTCAGACAAAATATATATAAATATAAATTAAGCAATTTAGAATTACCTCATATAAATAAATAATGCAGAAAACTGTTTTTGCATAATTTTAATTTAATAAAAAGTAATATAAGAAAATAAGAACTATATATTTCATCAATAAACTTAATATGTACCTACCTTTTACTTATTTAAATTTAGATAATTTTTGTAACTGTATTAGAGTCCCAATATATCTTATTTTAGTAATTTTTGAGTAAATTGTGATATAATAACGACCCAGCAGACTTTTACTTAAGAGGACTACAAGTACCCTTGAGAATCACACACACAGTCGCACACGCCACACACACAACCAAAACGGCAAGCCCTTAGAGGTAACGATGTTAGGCCCGAGTATTCTAATAGATGGCGCCAAACCGAGCGAATTAAGATCAATTCTTTTGATGTTATTCAACAAATGATTTTAAAAAGACAATATTAGTCTTTTTTATAAATATTTGACTCCACGTGTATCAATTATCTCTACAAGTTTTTACAATAATACATATTGAAGAGAAAGGCAAGAAGGTTATTTATAGCTTAGTAACTCTAAATATTTTAACCGACTTCATAAAAAGAAGGAAGTACATATTAAAAAAAATGAACAATTTGATCGTATTTTTTTGTTTGTTTCCTCATTGAAAATTATTTTCCAGAGTAATATAATTGTTTGGGATCATTTAAATTTAAAGAGAAAAATTGGTTTATGTATTTGTTGAAATTTAATTCGAGCAAATTTCATACAATCGGGCGCTTTTTGTATAGTTTATAGCTCTGACCAGGTTTTTAAGTTGGCAGCAATGGATGACATTAGTGATGCCCGTATGTAACTATGTGTATTATTTATGGTTAGCAGGCATACCTACTTAAGTAAAACTTTAACTTGACAATTGACATTTGAAATGAGCTACGAGTTGTAGTCGATTTCGATTAAGCCAAGTTTGACTTTTGCATTACAAGAGGATTATAACTATTATAAGAAAATGGCACAGTAAGTTTGGTATTATATTTATTTTAAATGATTATGTTAGATATTTGCTAAATTGGGGCACATTTAAACAATAATAATTACTATTTATAATATTACAATTCATGGTAAAACAATGTTCACATGTAGGGTAAATGTGATTAAAAAATATAATTTCCAAATATATTAATTAAATACAAGTTAATTTCATTGCTATAAGAATCACTTCTGATTTCGTAGTATTTTTTTATGACGAAATTGGTCACTATAATTGAAAATGTGTTTCCGTTGCAATGCTATTTTTTCAAACAAATGTATGTCATTATAACTACTTCATTAATAAAAAATTGCACATTTTATTAATTTAAAATAAATGTATAAGATAGTTATTTAGTAAACATTTTTGTAAAGTGCTCACTTTGAAAGGCAAATTGATAACAAGGTTATTTGAAGGTGACTAAACACTTCCAACAATTATGAGTGCAGTTATAAATTTAAACCAACACTTTAGCAGCAGTTTGAATAATGCAATGAATCTAGGTTTATTTAATAATTTTGCATCTCTAAACTTTAATATAAATATAACATCATATTCAAATATACCTTGCAAATTTATTGTACTCTATGTCAGATCTAATTAAAAATAAATTTAACTATAACAAAGTTATTGAAAACGATTGATATTCAAAATTAAAACTCGCACTGTGGTGACTTTCAGTTACTTGGTAGATTTCTACAGATATTTCTTAATGTTTTCTATGTACTTGACCCAGATTGCTTAAAACTATGCTCATATAAATCATATTTATCAAAAGCTAGTCATATACATTTAATTTCAATTGAGTCCAACCAATATTTCCGAGCCATAACCAAAACATAATTTGTAACATGTTTAACAATAGTAAAAAGTCTGTTGCTAAAAGAGACAACTTTTACTTTTGGTAATCAGCTTAGAAAAAATAAACATTCTATGTTCTACATAAGCAATATCTTTTTACATAACATTGTTGGTATAAGTTATTTCTAGCTTATACTATAGCACCATAAAAATTTTTTAATTTTTCAAATAACAAATAGTGGTCCATATTTTACTAAAATGTAACATGACCCCTTTTAGCAATATTGCATGGATATAATAAATTTGATGATCTTTAAGGGTATTTTTCTCTTTTTTAGACCTAAAGCAGATATCGCCCTTATTGGGTTAGCCGTGATGGGTCAAAATTTGATTTTGAATATGGACTCCAAAGGATTTATAGTTTGTGCCTTTAACAGAACAGTAGAAAAGGTAATTTGAATTAAGTTATGGGCATGTCAAGTTCTTTTAATATAAATTATTACATGCTAATTGTTCAATATGTACAGGTCGACCAATTCCTTGCAAATGAAGCAAAGGGTACAAAAATCATTGGTGCAAAATCTTTGGAAGATATGGTTGCGAAACTAAAAAAGCCAAGAAAAGTTATGTTGTTAGTTAAAGGTATTTGTCTATCCTTATGTTATTATTAATAATAAGGAAAGTATAACTTGTAATATTTTAGCCTTAACCGATAAGTTTTTGGTCAAGGTTTATAAAATAAAAACTAGCATACTTTAACCTAATGTGGAACCATATAATAAAATATGTTAACTCTACTAAGTTCTTCAGCACAAGTAAAGAGAAACACAAGATAATGTTTCAACATAATTGGAACAATTTAAGTATTGCTGAGTTCTATTGAAACATAATTATATTCATATAAATAATTTACTCTTTAAGCTGGATTTGCTGTGGATGAGTTCGTAAAGAAGTTATTGCCCTTACTGGAAAAAGGTGACATTATTATTGATGGTGGCAACTCACAGTACACAGATACCCAACGCTGGTGTAAAGAGTTAGCTTCGACTGGTATACATTATATTGGGATGGGGGTGAGTATAGTTTTTAATTTCTAGATTTTCTGTGAATTTTCTATTAAATTTCCCATTGATTAGTAAAGATTGTCATTCTATTTTGGAGACATTTTGAGATTATTCTATAATATTATATCAATTTTAAAACTACAAAATTAGTAGCATTTAAACAAATAGATTCACAAAATATTGTGTTTATTGTACTTAATTGATTAGAATAGTTTGTATAGATGAATAAGTATAGAAGAATTTATCATTTCAAGTACTCAATGATGAACATCATTAAGTACTTGTAATGGAAAATTACTGGTCATTAGAGTAAGACATGAAATTGTATTAAATTAACAAAATATAATGTTACTATTTATTAATTGGTTGTTTCAGGTAAGTGGTGGTGAGGATGGAGCACGCTATGGACCCTCTCTTATGCCTGGAGGTCACCCGGCAGCCTGGCCACATGTTAAACCAATATTCCAGGTATTTGTCATGTTTTTATTTTGTTTTTTTTTTTTTATGTTGCCTATGATATTACTTAACTTTTACATTAACATGAAAGAGTATTAATTAATAAGAATATACATTTAGTTAAATATGGAAATTAATGCATAATAAATAATTCATTGTCTTTGATATACAGTCAACTGAAATTTAAAATGAAATCATTAAACGTTTCAATGTACCTCAGATCATTGAACATGATTTAATATGAATTTTAAGTTCATTGAATATCTATCAGAAGAAGTATGAAAAATATAGTGTTATTTACCTTAATTAATAATGCTAAAAATGACAAACATGGGATTTTCCTTTACTCATTATATAAATAAGGAAGTAACACATGTTAAAATGAATTGCTAAACATGCATATTATATTACATCATAAACATTAGGTAATGAATAAAATTGTTACTTTTATATGCTGCCTTGTAATTTTAAAAATACTGTGTTTTTAAGTTACAGGGCAATATGGCTTGGTAGAAACATATGCGGTAGAATTTCATCCATGTAATTTCACATATTTTTTTACCAAGCTTGAGATGAATAATAATATAAATAAGCTCTGGGTGATTGTCTTGATTAGAAAATGTGCATCTTCACCTGTCTATATTGACTAATTTATAAATAAAATTAAAATGTTCAATGATAAATACATTTTTATGTCAGGCAATAAGTGCAAAAGTGAATGGTGAGCCATGCTGTGATTGGGTGGGCGAAGATGGTGCCGGCCACTTTGTTAAGATGGTACATAATGGTATAGAATATGGAGACATGCAGCTCATTTGTGAAGCATATCATCTTATGAAGGATGTTCTTGGTAAGGAGAATGGTACATATTAAGGCATAACAGAATTATTTGTATTTTTATAATAAGATGAATATGTCTATTTGCAATTAATAACTAGTTATCATTTTAGCATTAAGCTTTTCTTAAAAGTGGAGGCGAGAAAGGCCCATGGTTCAAGAGTCCATCCCTCTACTTTTACATTAGCTAGCATCCTGTATGTTTATTTTTCATTAAACTGTTAAATTTCTTCAGATATGTGCCATGATCATTTAGGGTATATTTCGATCATTTTGATTAACCGTAGTAGTAAAATGTGCCCTCATAATAACCTGTATTATTTTGAATAAGCTTCCTGTAACTTCAAATTTGAAATATATGTAATAGTTGCAATTTATCATTGCAGGTATGGATCAGGACGAGATGGCTAAAGTATTTGATGAGTGGAATAAAGGAGAACTGGATTCATTCCTTATTGAAATTACTCGTGATATTTTGAAATTCAAGGATGCTGATGGTCAGTTTATTTGATATACTGTATATAAATAAATATTATATAAATATTTTGTTCATGCTTTTTTTATCGACTCATATGATAAACAGTTTTAATAGTGTAATACTGTTCTTATGTGAAAATCATCTAAGAATGTATAATTTTTAAACTATATTTGTTATTATTAAAATCTTTATAGAAATAATGAAGCAAAATTTAATTAATACAAATATCTTTAAATATGAATGTATTATCTGTAGGAAAACATCTGCTGCCAAAGATTCGTGATGCTGCAGGACAGAAGGGCACAGGAAAATGGACAGGAATTAGTGCCTTGGAATATGGAGTGCCGGTAACACTAATAGGAGAAGCTGTATTTGCTCGTTGCCTCTCTGCTTTGAAAGGTATATTAAAACAAGTTACAACATGCTATTATCTTTAATTATAACCGTAGTGTACAATAATAATAATTTATATTTCCAATTAGTGATGTTTAAAAATTCATTTTAATTTAAAATGGCAGAAAATGGGTTTCTATAACCATCGTTTTAATTTGTTATTACCTTACTACCTTACCATCATAATCACCTCTTCTAGAAATTACTTGAGTTACCATATACATAATATTCTTTAGAGGAACGAGTTACCGCAAGTAAAAGTTTGCCGGGTTCCACTCTCAAGTTCAGTGGTGACAAGAAACAGTTCCTCGAGCACCTGCGTATGGCTCTGTTCGCCAGCAAGATTATATCTTACGCGCAAGGCTTCATGCTTCTCAGAGAGGCTGCTAAGGTTAACTTTTATTTTTATTTATTTATTTAAGAATAAGGAAGTCCGATAGAAGGACATACAAAACTCTATAAATTTGTATTTTAGTAGATAATGTTATTTCAATTACTGGAGATCACAACATGCACCAGAATAGTGTTGATAAATGTAAAAAAACTAAATATACAGCTTGATTTAGAAATCGTTGGAATTTAAATTCTTCTTTATGTAATACCCATTAATATTAGGATTAAAATAAATTAGAAGCTATAACAATACATATAACAAACTATAACAAATATTAAAAAAAACTCAAAAATGAAAAGAAATCAATACCTTCCACAGCGACATTGATTAAATTCTGATGATAAAACACAACACTAGGAACACAATAATGGAAGGCCGAAGGGCGAAAGCGTAGATATTGATTCCAGTCCCTCTCTAACCTTAAACTTTTAGCGCGCGATTTTAATTGTTGTTGTTGTACTCGATAAGCGATATCTTAGGAGGTCTCATTCAAATTTAATCTTGTTGAATCTAGCTTCATTAAATTAAATTCAACAATTTATTGCATATACTTACAGATAAAAACTAAAATGTTATTTTTTCGAGGAGCTAATAAACTTATAAATGTAATTGAAAATAACATAAATAAATAATTATTTTATCTTTTTGTAGATGTAGGTAAATTGATTGAATTACTTTTTCAATTTGTAAAAATGTGTTATTATGTTAAAAGGAGTTTGATCGTCCGCTGTTTATTTATGAAGGGAATTTTCGAAATAGAATTATCAACTATCGGTTGTTTCGAGTGCAAATGCAGGTCGTTCAGGTCACGCGCATTGACGTGTTAGTACCCACGAGCAGTACTCGTTAGATATCGCGACGCATGATCACTTGATACTTTGTTTAGTAGTAACTTATTTTAAAATCGTTTAAAATATTCCTTGAAATGAGATACTAATTTGTTCCAAAGTTAAGCTGTACATTATTTGTTTTAATTATTTATTTAGTTAAATTAAATTTGTGGGAACAACTGAGATGATTGGATGTGCACTGTCTAAATTAATGATATATATACTTTTACACCAGTAAAAATTTATTAGTATGAATATTTATACTCCATTTAAAAAATATTAACTAATTATAGAGTATGTAATGTAATAGATCGTGAATTTTTATTCAATAGTCTCGTTGATTTAGAAGCTTGTCCCATTGGAGAAAGCCGTCTCCATTGTGGATGACCCTGTATCCGAGGTCGCCGAGGAAGACCTTATTAATAATAGTTTTTAATTGTAATTTTACAGGATAACAAATGGAATTTGAACTATGGAAGTATAGCTCTCATGTGGCGTGGAGGTTGTATCATACGAAGTGTATTCCTCGGAAATATTAAGGTCAGTTTGATTTTTATCAATTATCATTTTAGTTTTTATTAACATATGTTTGTTGCCATTTGGCATTTATAGTAGTAGTATATATATTTTTATAGCCTTTGTAATGAATTGTTACACGCGTTCCTCTCCTCGTATAACCTGGGTTCCTTCAAACAAGGCGTTAAGAGGCAGACTGTACTGGCCGACTTGGAGTTTAGACCACCACCAGTACCACTTACCATCAGGTGGAGTGGAGTCATATATGCCTACCCGGATGTATAAAAAAATTGTAATGTCGTATTAGTCGTAATTGACCCTTCAGTCTGTTAAATAATATACTATACGCAATTCACATAATATGATACAAGAATTTAGGAAGTTTTGCATATTATAGGTATATCCAATATCTATTCTATACTAATATCATAAAAGCGAAAGTAATTCTGTCGATACGGTTCAGATGTTAGGTATGTAGATAGTTTGAGACTCGGAGGAGATATACTATATAGGCTACATAGACTTTTTAAATCAGCCCTCTAGGTGGTAGAATGGAGGCGACGGGTTGTGTGCTAAAGATTATGTTTTATAAATTTCTTTCGGGTAAAGCCGGAGGTTCAAGCAGTGTTAACATTAAGAAATCAATCTTTCTTTAAAAATGATACAAGGACTCATGAATAAAATTTAGGCTATGGTACATTTTGTATGGTTAAGAAACAGATTTAATATATATATTTTTTTTGTATATAGGACGCGTACACGAAGAACCCTCAACTGTCGAATCTGCTCCTTGACCCATACTTTTGCGAGCGCATTAGCACCTGTCAGCCGTCACTGCGTCAGGTCGTGGCTCAAGCGGCTTTGCTCGGAGTGCCAGTTCCTGCTTTCAGCGCCGCACTCGCTTTCTATGACGGATACCGTGCTAATATGTTGCCAGCTAATCTGTTACAGGTATTGTAATATTTTGATAAACTTTAGCTTTACTTTTTGCTTATTACCATTTACCTAAACTAAAAGATAGTTCAAAACACTAAAACTATTGAAATTCAAAATCTTTATTAAAAATATTTGATTGTTGTTTATTGTCACAAATTTAACATTGGTTCAGAATGAAACATTTAAAACCTGCGAAAAACCTTGAAAGAAAATTTGTCGTCATATTGTATTTTAGATATGAGACAAGCAAGGTTTTGCCCTAGTACAGTGTAACTTGATAGACTTAAAAAAATCTTTAATATTATTACACTTAATATATAAATAAGATGAGTAAGATGATGTATAAGTATAGAATAGTATAAATAAGATGATGTGAATTAATTCAATTTGATACATAATACGAATTATACATAAATGACAGAATTGTTAAAAATTTACATAAGTAGGTTTTTATGTATGTATGTATGTATGTATTTGTAAGTTTACTTAAAACAAAAACATATTCATAGCCAGGACATACACAAATATTATGACATATTATTTTACAGGCACAACGTGACTACTTCGGCGCCCACACTTATGAGCTGTTGACGAAGCCAGGAGACTTCATGCATACCAATTGGACCGGCCACGGCGGAAATGTCTCTGCATCTACTTATAATAAGTAATTCTTCTTCCAGATCTGTATTTATCTCAAAAGACATGTGATATAATAAATCAATGTATTTCACAATGATTTAAAACATTTTAAAATCTATTAACGCTGTTTTCTCTTTAAATAAATTTATTATTTTTATAATTTTATGTATAGCTACCACGATTAGCTGTATCAAATAATGCATTCCTTGACGGTTATTCCATTGTATGTATTTATAAGATTTTATACTTTTATAAATAAACTGTATTTTGATAACGTCATCATTGATGTTTTAATTGTTTTATGAGTAAATGTTTTTTGTGTTGTTGAGCATTAAAAAAAATATATGTATTTTTTAAACGTATAAGATTATTTATTGGATTGGGCTTAGAGAAATGAAACTTTATGTGCGTTACGTTTGTAGTTTAATATGATGGGACCAATTTTATAATTACAATGTTAAGCAATAAATGTAGACAAGCAGAATAAATGGGTGCTTTTTAAAACGACTTTTCTTTAAACATTTAAACTTGCAAAGTATGGTGAGAATTTTGAAGTACAAAAGATATATTATTTAACCAGCATAACTAAATCCTGCTTTGACTCAATATTTAATATTATATAATATTTTTTTTTAATATATAACAAGACAGGTTATCAATCCTGTCACAATAACTTCTCATTTTCGAAACTATTTTACTAGAGATAACTGCAATTAAAATTGTGAGCACACTATCATTAAATAATATAGGACTATAGTCTATATGTGAATAATCCCGCATTGGAGCTCTAACCCACAATGGAGCAGCGTGGTGGATTAAGCTCCAAACCTTTTTCTCAAAGGGAGAAAAGCCTTAGCCCGGCAGTCGGACTTTTACTTTTACTTTACTACGGGCTGTTACTTTTACTTTACTAGAACTTCGATTATCTAAACCAATTGAGACTAGTTCGGATAATCGAAACGTAACCCACGTTTCGATTATTTTTTTGACGGAGGATATTAACTATTAATATTTTTATTAAAAAACCTATATAGCTGACTTTTTTTTAAATTAAAAAATGTGATGTTGTATATGTGAAAGTGAGATAGTAGTGTTATGTTTGAGTGGGTCCTTATTTATGGCTTAGATTGAACCGGGTAGGTAGCGATGCGTTCGGTTCCAGAATTAAAAAAAAGCAATTAAATTCTTATTTTACCTTAACGAATTCGGACCGGAACTAGTTCATAAACATTTTTAACCTTTCAGTATACATACATAATTATTTATATATTTAAATATAGAATGTTTGCAGATATGTTATGACAGCTTCTGTAGATAATATCGATGAATTTGATGGCAACATCAAATTCATTTCAACAAATTCAAATGTTTACTTATAAAACTACCAAACGTGATTCGTAAAACGTACTAAACGTACAATAGTTCATACCCAGTGTTGTATCCTGTTGTACTTCAAATTATTAAATTACATTAATAAATATATTAATAAAACAGCTAAAAAAAGATAGCTAAAAATAAAAGATACTACAGCGCATTTTCCATGCTGAATAATAACATAATAATATAAAAATCGATACCACAACTATACACATGTCCCAAGGCTCCATTGTTTATTTTGTGCATGGATAAAATTGCAAGAAAAAGAAATGTTTTGTTGAGTTTTATTTTTTTAATTAATTTTAATTAATTGCCCGATTAATTGATAACCAAAAAACTTAGAAATGGATTTACGCATGTACCTTACCTTATGCTTCATAGTAGCTTCCGCTCGCGAAAAAAGTGTCACAGGTATGTTCAGTTATTCAGTACAACATCTCGTCTTCCAGATACTAAATAGATTGTATCGAATGTAAGAAAGAAATAAATTTTTGTTAAGAAATAAATGAATTAAATAAACGAACTCTTTGATGTTTACCATTTATTTTATCTAGATGTCACCCGCGGTTTCGCGCGCATTTTAGAGGTTAGTCTTTAAATATTAGGCATAAAAATTAGCCTATATCCTTCCTTGGAATTCAAGATTGCTCATATCGAATTTCATTAAATTATTTTCAGTTAAAGAGAAACAGACGTCTGTCTGTATCTCTTTAATGCAGGGTTACATTATATGCTTCGTACTTCATTCGTTATTGGTGTATTCGTACGGATTAATTCAACTGATGTGTAATATTTTTTTATGATATATTACAAAAGTTTTTAAATATCTAAAGCATAATGTAAGTAGGTACTATAAACTAATAAAAAAAAAATACAAATAAAGAAGCTTACCTTAAATGCTTTTTTTCGCAACGTTACTTTTGTATCGTGGCAGCACAACAGAGCGCCATAGCGCCCGTAGCTTTTGCCTTCACGGCATACGAGTCGGTCTTACCCTCAAGGTGCTTCAATTGACGCTTTAATCAAAAGTTATTTAATCTAAGTTTTTCGTTAGCATAGTTGCTAGTATTTTATAAGATATTTTTCTTTTAACAAATTTTTTCCTACTTTCATTTGTCTCCTAAGTATCAATTTTCTTAAGGTTTATCGTCTCATAGGGTCTAAATTTAGAATAAACACTCCTCTCCATTGTAGTTTTATGAACTCACATATGTACTCGAATTGCCGCAAGCCTTATATGGCATATGGCACAGATATTTCCGAAGTTATGGAAAGATGTAAAAATAAAATATTGCCAAAGGAACGTCACCAAGAAACCTAGGGTGTTGGATGCGGACCCTTAAAGTAGCGCACTCTTATTGGTCATGCTATAGCTTTTGGTTTTGGTTTGTCTACTGAGGATCGGATCGTACCGGATCGTATCGGTTGGATTTGAGGGTCTCTGTTATAAAAACAGAAGTCATCATCGAGGTGTATCCTTGAGAGCTGTGTATGAGGTATTCACTTTCTCGAATTGCATCAGTCGATCCGACCCGAGTCGCTGAGGAACGAGAAAAGGCGGCGCACTGACCTTCAGGTTGACAGCGGTGCTTACCGAAAATGGATGTCTCGGTAAGCATACCAAGTCTCCGTTACAAGCTTCGCTGACCCGCTTCACCATAATTACACATATAATCTTTAATTTACAGTTTTTCAGCACCTCTTAATATCTTTATATATTTTAATTGATGTAAGCTTAATATATAGTTGCTTAAAAAAAACTCTGGATACTATATTTATTTTACACGTACGACTAGCAAGTCAGCAGATTATAATATAATCTTATTGATATTTTTATACTTATAAAAATAAAAGAGAACGTGCATATTCTAATTATGGAAAGGAGTCTGGACGGTATGGATTTAAAAATAAATACTGAATAGCCTCTCATCGTTAACGCTCATCGATTCTGCTATCGGTAATAAACGGTAGCTAGCTATTTTTATTCTAGAAACTTAGCTTTAATATTAAAACATAAGAAAACAAGAAATATCTTAAAATGTATAACTCATAAATATATTTTTTCTCTTTATTAATAGTTAAAACATAAGTCAACAATTCAATTGAATATATATTCATATAAATTATAACTTAGCTCTAACTAAAATTTGATTGTGAATGTTTTTACATAGCATTATTATGATGATGTCCTGACCTATATCGACCACGGTAGTCTTTTTTAAAGACTCGAAGGAAACGGAGGCTAATATGAAAGAAATTTTATGTTGTAAGAGTGTAGGTGCAAACACAGATGCACTTCATTATATATATATAGTGTTAAGATAAGTTGGGAATACAACA
This sequence comes from Vanessa atalanta, assembly GCF_905147765.1. Taxonomy (NCBI): domain Eukaryota; kingdom Metazoa; phylum Arthropoda; class Insecta; order Lepidoptera; family Nymphalidae; genus Vanessa; species Vanessa atalanta. Next base: position 14,645,884 of record NC_061902.1, on the reverse strand, counting down.
AAATCAAAGTTCGGATCAGGCGCAGGTTGTTTGCGTTACCCGAGGCACGTTAAGTTAAACCTTCATGCTATACGCAACTTTCACGCATGTACTAACGACTTTACAAAGTTTTAATTTAATCAGATAAACGACGCGTTAACGCGCAGAGACGATCAAAGACAATAATTATTTTTAATTTTACATTCTACATTTGGCGTTGATGTTGAAACCTTTTTAAATGATTTTTTAATGGCAATTTGTATACATTAGCTGAGTTAGAATTGTAGTTTATCGATTACTACTCTACACAACTGAAACATTTTTATTTGAAAAATGAAAATTTGTTTAATATCCAATTCTATTGATTGGTCCTTCTCCATCAATAATAGCATACTGCGAGTTGTTGTCAATTTGTATCTCGAATGAGTTTTCAGAACGGATTCGAGACATTGCAACGTATAGTTGACCGTGTGAGAAGACGGAGCTTGTTGCTCTCAAAGGCCGACTTTGTCGAAAGTTTGCATTTGGTTCTTGTTAATCGATATGGCAAATGCCAACTTTACTGGGAATTGGCCACGCTTCAGAAGGCCTCTGAATTCAATCAAAATGTGCTTTGGCCTCTGAATCGAGTCCGCAGCCTAACGCAGTCAGTTATTAAATATTTTTTGTTAAAAAACAAAACAAAGAACAACGTATGTCGTAGTAGTTTCACGCGTTTTTAATATGCTTTTTTTTAAGTCTAACCGGCCAGTAACTTTTTCCGCTCTCTATAATTAATTCTTTGTTAAATCATAACAATTTAGTAAATTGCAAGAACCCTCTTTATTTTTATGCTCATCTACAGCTGGAACTCTTCAAAATGGGACCATAACCGATTTTTATGTGTACCCACATTGCCATAATCGAACAAACATCGGCTTACGCTATTAATATATAAAGATTATAAATATTTGTTTTTTCCACGTATCAACCTAGTTTTGTTAGTTTATTTGTAGCAGTCATACTTTTAGTAATTTTATTACCTATAGTCTATTCCAATCGAAGAAGTAATAAAGATAAACAAACCAAAGATTTACGTATGCCACGCGATTTGCTAATGCCTCAGATATATCGAGCCCTACTAACAGTTCTTGACTAATCTATATTTAGTTATAATAGAACACTACCACACTGAATGTCTTATGCCCACTTTAATTTTACTTCCAAAAGTTTCGATAACGTTTCGTTTAGATTTTTTCGGAAATCCATAATAATGAATATCATTAATTATTCAAGCTTTTGCATCGATTATATGTCAAATGTTATTTATTTGGATTTAGTTTGGATATCTCTTAGGGTTGGATTAGAAAAGACGACAAATACCTTCCTTTTTTGAAATTATATATTGCAATCAAATCAACTATGAGTACCTACTATAAATAAGTATTTTTTACATTTGTATCTCCAAAGATAAGTTGTACATGCTTTTGGAGTATCCTATTTTAAATTCAAATTTGTAATTTTTGTGTGCCAACATGTTTTTTTTACCAGACAAAATCGCAATTTAATTTTTAGGAAAATAAGGACGCCATTTATAAATTTAACTAATCGCTATGAATGCGAATATTTTTCAGCTTATAATAATATATACGAGTGTAAAATTGTTGATTTAAAAACAGTTTTTGTAATAATTGTAAAACCGTCCTTACATTTACGAAAATGTCTACGCGTCAACGAAATCGCGACTACTTTCCGATTATAATCGCGTATTATTCGATTTGTTTTGACCAATTAAAATATTATTGATAAATGTTCTTATTAAGCGTAATGAAGTGTACAATTTGCATTAATTATCACTCTATACGTCATTTTAATAATAATTTACTAAAGCCTTTATTTAATCCCTGTAGTTTTCATGGTTATTAAATGGATTTAGTGGACTAAGTTTCATTAAATTTAAATAGGCTTATAAATATACTGTTCGCGTGTATGTAATTGAACGGTAGGACTGTTTTTTGGTGTATATTTGAGGTTGCATAGTTGCTTATATTAGGCCCGGTGGTTGTCGCAGCGATTGGAAATGGGTTGCTAGCAACATGAAATTACATTTAGGCTTAAGATAATCCTTGCGGTGCTGGTTATTATATAAAACTTAATTATTTTCTATTCATTATAATATTTAATATATTATGTATAAATTTGATTTATTTTACTAAAGTATAAATATCGATAATATTTTGTAAAGCTTTCGATTCCCTTAGGTGTTCTACATTTTGTTTGTGTGCGTTGAATGATGGTAGTCTACAAGAGATAACTCCGCCCCATTTATGTATGTGATATTAGAATATGTATTGTTTGATGATGTCCTTATACATTTGTAAAATAACGACTAATTAATAATTTTGGCGGGAAAGAAGCTTCGACACCATTAAGTAAAAAATATGGTAAGCGTTAAAAATAAAATAATTAAACGATTTGCAGCATATTTTGCATGTAGATCTCTTTTAAGAGTTCAGTCACGTTGCACTTTTTAGTAAAACGGATTAAATTTTATATTCAAATACATCAATTACGTTAGGCATCAAATATACAAATTGTCCGATAGTATATTGTTTATGGATACAGGTATAAAATAATTATTTATAGGTATAAAAACATGTAAATATTTTTATAATTTTGTTCATAAACAAAACAAATTATCTCTCGGCTCTCTGATTTTTTTTTTGTTATTACTATAATATTTTAGCCGAGATGGCCCAGTGGCTAGAACGCGTGCATCTTAACCGATGATTTCGGGTTCAAACCCAGGCTGAAATTTCATGTGCTTAATTTGTGTTTATAATTCATCTCGTGCTCGGCGGTGAAGGAAAACATCGTGAGGAAACCTGCATGTGTCTAATTTCAAAGAAATTCTGCCACATGTGTATTCCGCCAACCCGCATTGGAGCAGCGTGGTGGAATATGCTCCAAACCTTCTCCTCAAAGGGAGAAGAGGCCTTTATCCCAGCAGTGGGACATTTACGGGCTGCTAATGCTAAATAATATTTTATGTGCTTATGATAAATGAGCCATTTACGAATTAAATTTAATTGAAATTGTAACATTATTAAGAAAAATTCGTTGACATAGTTACTAAATTGTAAGGAACACGAGCACACTTGACGCTTTTTATATTATTGTACAAATAACTAAAATATAATTATCATTGTACATGGAAAATGGTTAAAAAAAAATATATCCCGCTGAGTTTCTTTCGCCGGTTCTTCTCAGGTCTGAGGTGCTAAATTCCGAACCGGTGGTAGATTTTTGACAATCAATAAGCAAGTGTAAACACTTCTATATTGAATAAAGATTTTTGACTTTGCCTTTGACTTTGAATATTCTAATGATCCTTCTTGCACATTTGCATAGCGTTAGCGTTATTTTTCAATAATTATATTGAAAATCATCGCGTGATAACAATAGCTTCAGAATTCACTTATTACGTAATTATTAAAGGTCCGTAATTAATCGAGCGTGATATACTGAAAACAAACGTTGTTACATACCACCATATACATGCATCACGTCATAATTGCATTCTGCACATCATAATGAGACGAGTTAAGCTCTGATGTATTTATCATTACAATTTTAATTAATATTAACTGTCTCTGAAATATAAATTTATAACGTACTTTTTTTTAAAAACAAGTTGATTTGTCACGTACGTATTCGATTTTTATATTTATCTTGTACGTAATATAACTACACTCTTCCTGTTTGGCCGACTTCGGTTAAATGCTTTGTCTGTATTCGAACATCTCATTCATCATCATTCTCATTCAGGTCCTGGGTGGTTTAGGTTGGAACCTGTAGGTGGCGCTGCGATCGGGAAGTAAAATAATAAGGAATAAAATTCTTATTTCACGTGGACGAGGCCTGGACTGGTAGCTAGTTTATATACTTATGTTAATAAGAGTAGTTTTTTTTGTAATATTTAATTATAAAAATACTATACTAATTATACATAAACAATATACCAAACAACACAGCACGTTTCAGAGACTAAAACAGTTTTATAGTATAAAATATTATTGTTATATATGAAGCAGCGCTTCGTAGTTTCACCCGTTTTCACAAGCATGAATCAGGTTCTCGTACATATGTATTATATGTGTAAAGGATAAGAAGATTCGGCCTTATTATAACCTTTTTTAATAGCGTCCTGTTCAATAAAATATATGAATGTAGAGTAGCTCGACATATGATCTGCAAATAATGTATATAATTTCATATGAAATTATTGGATATTATTAAATTGGCCTTGTGACAACTATATATACATATATATACATTTAGGTAAATCAGATAAAATAGGAATGTTAAAATCACCACAAAATTTAAAAAGACACATATTTGTAATAATTTCCTCTTTTCAATAATATACCGTGCAATGCCTTCGTACAAAATATTATGTTAATGACGAACACAACTGAGCTCAAAAACTAGATAGGTAACTATAACATTTTATTATCTGTACCGACTGACGACGTCTGGCCTTTAACTAATTACAAAACAAATGTAAGTACCCCGCAATATCGATAATATTTAGCGCGTAGATGAAGTAGAATACCATTTTAATGCGTACATTGTTATTTTTATAAATATCACTAGTTCCAGATAAAATGATAAAAATAAGTACGTATATGTGAAATATTATCAATGATAATCTCAAGGAGTTCGATATCATTTGTGTATTATCTAGTTTTGTGGATTTAATTGAAACCATTCGAAGACAACTGTATTCATACGGTTAATAATATGATTATATTTATAAAATAAGCCGCGTAATGACGCCCCCAATATTGTGATACAATACTTATATTTAATCTTAAATTTTCTAGTATTCGTTAACCTGTTAAAGTTATGCCGTGTGAGATATAGCGATAAAGTGTTATCGTCACAATAGCTCCACTGCGATTAAACGATTTATACAGGTGTGACGTTAGCGCTCGCAGCTGATAACTATTTCAATAGCCATGTGGAATAGTTTAGGAAATTTTGTCCTTTGTTGTGTAAAGTGAATTTCAAGTGTTTTGATAATAATTATTTTAATGTGTGAATATGGATAGATTGAAGCAGAAGTTAAAAAAAGAAAAACAAGTGAAAGATAGTGGTAAAGATAAACAAAGTCTATTTATTACTGACGTGAAAAGTATAAAGGAAAATCTCAAGATAAAGGAAATATTACGAAGCGTCAAAATGAATAGTAGTATGAGGTTAAAAGGTCCACCTGGTAGCAAAATTATGAATAGCAAAGATTTTAATGAGGAGGATTGTTTTGAAGAATCTTCAAACAACCAAAATTCAATCGAGCCTCTAAGTGCATTTAATCCAGACGTGGATGTCACGAAAGCTGATTTAGAAAATCAAGTTGAAAGAGAAGTAAATAGCAGTGAAAATGAATTGTCTCCAGAAGTTTTAAATATAAACAAAATTGAAATATCAGAAGCAAGTGATGATACTCCAAATGAGGCTCAAAGTGAAAAAAATAATTCTCTAAATAATACTCAAAGCGATATAGACGATAATGATGAAATAGCTAATTTAACTGCGTCTTTATCTAATGGAAAACTTATTGAAAAGAATCGAGATAGAAAATTATCCCTAGACCATACTATGTTATCTAGACAGGATGGTTTCTCTCAATCTGAATTAGATTTACATACAATCGGGAAATCTCCACTTGAAAGGAAATATTCATTCTTTAGGAAGAAAATGGACAGTTTTGTTAGAAACACGACCGAAATGTTTAGAAGACAAAATAGTTTTTTACAACGTCGTGGTTCAATGTCAGTTTCACTTCAATCATTAAACGATAAGTGTAATAGTAGTGAAACTAGTGAAACGAAATGTCCACCACCACAGGATCAGGTGAGCGAGAATTTTCTTATATAATCAATAACACTTAAAACGTTACTGCAATTAGTTTTTTACGGGCATTATATACTTTTTTTAATTTGATTTTATAAATTTATAATTTGAGTTTAATGGTTTCAAACAGTAAATATTTTGGTACACTTATTTCTTTTAAAAAAAATCCGTAATATTTTATTAATAAAGTGTTACCGTTTTTATAAAGAATCCGAATTATTTTAACTTATTGATTAATAAATTGTAAATGATTGTATTTCGAATTCATTATTTTCCGTTGTCATACAATCGTTAGTTACCAGGAAGTTCGTTCGAAATCAATTACAAAATTTCACCTTCACTTTGCGAGTTAACAAAAACGCTGTAAAAATGAATAATAAGTATTTAACACATTCTCGTATATTCACTGACATAAACCGTATTTTCATAACTACTGATATCTTTATCAATTTTATAGTTGAGTTAATGTTAATTCTATCGGTAACTGATAAAGTATATTTGTAAACTAAGAACTTATATGTGTTTAAAGTAATAAATATTTCTTTAATAACCTTGAAACGAAATGTATATACCACCATTAAAAATCAAACTCGTATTTGTATGAAATGTAGGGACGATTTCAGAATAAACAATGAATATTTTGACATGAAATTTGTACAATTATGTACAGCGTGTTTCAGAGAAGGTTTTTAGATAAAGATTATCAATATAATTCAATGTATAATGTAGACACATCAACATCTGGCCGAGTCAGCTAGTTATTTCATAAAAGCAAATCAAAATTACCTGTTTTAAATTTGAAAACGGATGTGCTTTTATTGTCAGGAACAGTAAATAGTTTGTCATTTAAGGAGCCACATGGAAGCAGAACAAGTTTGCAAATACCGCCGTCTCCAATAGTGCGCAGTACCTCCAGCTTATCATTGATGCAGAGCGGAAACCTGCCGAGCTCGTCATCACAAAACAGCCTAGCTGGAAGCCAGCCTGCACTGCATGGTCTAAATAGGGCGGATTCTGAAGAATTACACTCCAATTCTCATAGCGTACACAGTAAGTTTTTTTATAAAAGTAACATTCGAATATTTTGTAAACTACAAGATATGTAACAAATTACTCTGTGGTTTATTTTTGTAAGAAGGCATTGCTAGAGTATATAAGGGTATACCATAAAGAGTCCAAGTAAGCGTAAAGATACTTTTACATACCAACTGCTCCGTATCGAAATTTCGACTTTCACTCTTTCAGTCTTTTGATTATATCTATACAAATAATCTTGTAATTTAAATATACCTATATAATTAACAAAAAATAACTATTTAATTAGTAAAATTATCAAAACACACGAGGATAAATTCACCATGCTGCTTTAATGTGGCGTGGTAAATTGATATAAAAATACCACGATGTCCGAGTTCAAACTGAAATCAATCAATTAAATTCAGTTTAGATGTTAACACCTACATAGATTCTGCCTATAGAACTGAAAGAAGTAATAAGTTCGTTTGTTTATAGATTTTCGAATGTTTATTTACCACAAGGCTCGGTATAATTTGTTGTAAAAAAATCTTAATATTTATTTAAAGCTAAATGCGTTAATCATTGAAAAAATAAATAAAATTAATATGTATTAACTTTTATTTAATAAGGAATAAAGTTAATTCTATTATTATTTTATTGATTTTCTAAATATAAATTTTATACAGGCTTAAACGAGTTTTATTTAAAAGAAGCAATGTTGAAATCCCGGGCTATCTCGATGAGTTCCGGACTGGACGCTCCGTTCCGCCAGCAAAGCAGGAAGGCATCGCGATCGAATAGGTACATATTGTTAACTTTACATTGTAACTGTATTATAAAATCCAAACAAGACATATTGATAATTGAATATTTTAAGACTAGAGGAACATTATTTATCTAAAAGTTAATATGTTTTTATATAGTTAACTAACTATTAGTTACTAGGAACGATATGCGAAGATGTCTATTCACATGAGAGTTAAGAGGGAATGTCTACATTAATTCATATATAATTTACTCACAATAGCGAGTCGGGACCTCTTGAATGATGCGTAATTTATCCACTCGGGAGCTCACATTCAACCTCCAATATTAAGGTCGAAAAAATCCCTGATTCTCTGAAAATATTTTTTTGCAAAGATGTTACAATCTGTTTTCTCGGATTCAATAGCTTATATGAGATAATCCAGTTTGGATCTCTTGTTAGAATTTGTCGAATTGTTGCAAATAGTATGATTATTCATATACAGAGTAAATAATTAAATTATTACCATAATTGTTTATATATTTTCTTTTTTTTTTAGATCGACATGGATCGCAAGCGAATGTTTAGCTAATTCCACGCTAAGAAAGATACAAGACGAGCATAACGAGATGCAGACCTGCCATTCCTACCAAGATTTTTCTAGTATACCAGAAAATGAATTGTACAGCCAAATACCCGATAACAAGGGTCGGAGGCTATCCTATCAACGCGCGGTTTCCGGAGAGGATCCGATGCCTATGCAGTTAAAGTACCAAGATTCCACGTTAAGAAAAAAACATCAATTTCCAGAAAGTTACGAGGTATTTATCACATTATGGCTTAGTAGAACTTATTTATACGTTTAACGGAATCTCGTTCGTCGCAGTGGTGGTCAAATAATATTCGTAATGGAAGAAATTTAAACCAAACCTAATTTAACCACTTATCTGAAGACGCTATGTTTCTTAAATTAATTGCATTGATTCACACCCCCTTCAAACAGGGACACAGCAATACAAATATTGATGGTAGAATAATTGTTGAGTGGGCGGTATCCACGCTGGCTGCACTAAGCCTTACCGCCGAAAAAACATTTATTTAATATTGAAGTATTCATTACTTAAAAATAACAATAGCTAGTAAAAACGCAACGCTCCGAGCATAACCAGCGAGAGCAACTCATCGGGGTTTTCCTTATGGAATTTCATAATCTTCTACAATTTACAATAAAAGAAATAGACTGAAGGCGATCGAAATCGAAAACCCGTCATTACAACGTCATGTTTAAAGCTTCTAAAACGAGACTACAAAGTTCCGTCAGGAAGCAAATACTGTGTATATTTTATCTCTTATTTTTATTAGATATTTAACTTCTAAGCAAGTAACTAAGAACATAAAGGGATTGGTTCTATAACATTAATGTAGAAAAAAAAATCGGTCGCTTTATTGGTCCTTGTGTGTTGTCGAAAATAAACTGTAATCATTATTGAAAATTTGACGAAAACATAAAGTTGGAAGTTTTGAACACATTTTGTCTTTATTCTCATTTCCGCTTCATTTTCAAATAAATAAAAGCTAAATAAAATGAAATAAAAATAATAAATAATAATAATAAATAATAATAAATCTCAATAGCTAAATAAAATGAAACGGTTGGCAAACAGAGGAGAGAAGTCTTGATTTTTTTCTATTTTGTCTTTGCCTATTTATAGCATAATATAAAGTTTATATAAAAGCAAAGTTTAGCTTTACTTGTATGACACAGAAAGTTAACAAGAATTAGTTCTTATTTATCGTAATTCGGATTTCGTTCCAATTTATCGTAATTATAATGTATATAAAAAAAGAAAAAAGTATATAAGTTAGTGTGAGCTCGTCTTCAAAGAGGACGACTAGCTCGAAATCCAGATCTGCTGATGTTTAGTAATAATATAAAATATAACGATAAAATGTATTAAACTAGAATGTAAAAAAGACACGGATAACTGTGACCACGTGGACGTTGTTAAATTAAAAAAAAAAATGCATTCGATTTAATCAATACAGTAAAAATTATTTGAACATATTAATTATACCAGATCTTATGCCGATACCATTAATGAACCTTAAAAACCACATATTCTTCAAAGGTCAGTAACGCACTTGCAATTGTTGCACATTTCTATGGTAGTTAGTTTTCATTAGGTGAGCCTCTTGCTCGTTAGTCAACAGTCGCTAAAAAAAAAAAAAACAATTTAATTGATCTGATTGAATTGATAAGAACTGACAAACATACAATAAATATATATTTTATATTATAAATTTTACATTACGTTGGTTTTGAAAACAAATATTTATCAATACTTAATTAGGCGTCAAAGAAAATTATTCAGAAAAGGTACTGATAACGGAATATGAACAGGTTATTATGTATATATGTGATCGACGAAAACTTCGCTAAGGTAATAAATTTATGTACCCTATTGCTAAGGAACATTACTACTATCACGATAAATAGCTTGATAACAGCCTGGCGCATATTATAGCCAATGATTACCGGTTGACTCTTGGGCCGTTGAGTTATTAGAAAATCGCTTTGTCAAAGAAATGCTATCGGAAAATACTAAGACAAAGAGTATTTACGTTCTATTTTTTATTTTCGTATATTTTTGATCATTAGCCGTTTAAATAAAACTCATATATGTATTTTGATGCAATTCCTTTTATTTTATTGTTCTTCTTTACTAGGCCTAAGATTTAAGACTTATGCTTATATGTAACGTAAGCTATAAGAGAAACCATCGGTACATCTAATAGAAGGATGATCCATTAGTTGTGGTATCGTAAAATTAAATAGCCTAGAACCTCTCTCCGCAAAGGGGCAAAGTGCAAAGGAGAATTATTCAAATCGGATTGCTAGCTCGAGATTAGTGTACAAATACACAAGCTCTCCAGCTATGTAACGTCGTTATAGACACAGGATTACCCTGCTATAGCGTTATGAGGTTCTGCTGTTTGACGTCATGTCGAAGTTTATTTATGGGCCAATCGCGTGCAACACGCAAAACCGACCCACTGGACTGGCACCCTTTCTTTAAATTTCGCTATTCAGCATCTTCGATTGCTTTCGTAATATTCCCACGAGGTAGAAACAAGAAAAGTTTTTCTTTACAAGGTTTTATTTAAGTACACACGTTAATATCTACAAGAGTGTACATTTAATACAAATTTTTGCTGATGAACAAAAGTCTCGTGTAGTGAATATTATAGTTTGTTCAAAATGGCCGCGCGTTGCAATATAGTGGATTACGTTTTTCGTCTACAGGCTTAAAGCTTTAACTCCCCCGATATGGCAGTGAAATGGAATGATTTGACGAATAGCAAAATATATTTGGTTCGGTTTTCCATTTGGTTTAAAAATCAGACTTGGTTTATTTTATTTAACTTATTATATTTTTGATTTTTTTAACCGCATTCGATTATTATTAGAAAATATCTCATTTTAAAATAATAATAACAATAATCAATGCAACGAATAACTAATATTTGGAACGCGTTAATTTTGTATACTGTCTATTTTTTTCTATTTGGAACAAGTTCTTTTACGCGGCCTACAGTATATTGAAAAAACGTTCAGACGACCTTCTCCTCTCTTTCTCTTTCTCTCCGTCCCTTTTTTATTGTATACTGTTTCATATAATATTATTTAAACTTTTTTTTAATAACGATATTCCGAATTACATAAAGATTATGTTTTTTTCGATTGTGTTATTTAAAACATAATATGTTGCGAAAGTAATTTATTTCCAACAAAACCTCTCGTTTTTTTTATATTTTGTAATAGGTATATGTATAGATTGACCGACAAATTAGCCATTGGCTGGTAAGTGGGCACCACCAATTTGTTTGTAATATAAACCATTCCTGTACATCACCATTGCGTCATCAAACTTCGTCTAGAAACTAAAAAAAATATCTCCTTGGTGCCTGTAATTACACTGACTTACTCACTATTATGAAATTCGTATTCTCTTCAATGCCTTTCAGCTAGCCTGCTTTCGCCTTAGCCTTTCAGTTGTACCTACCCAGTTCAATATAACACGATTAAAACGCTTTGCCTGAAATACAACAGAATATTAAGCCGGTGTCTGGTCCTGACACCTGTTTAAACTTTGAAATTATTAAACAGAACTTGCGATATATGACTTTTAGTATTAGTATTTGTATAATAGTACACGTATACTTAATATACTTACATATAATTATACTCCAGTGTAAGTATACCGAATTCTATAAAAATTAAAAATACTGAATTCAGATCAGATCAAATTGATAATCAGATCTGAATGTATCTGAATATTTACAAAGAGATAGATTATAAATATTATGTAGTTGTAAATAATAATTAGAAAAGTAAAGTACGAAAATGTTAAAAAAAATATAAAAACTTTTTTGTAAATTATATAAATAAAATTAGTTTTATAAGATATCTAATTAAAAAATATAATTATTTTTAATCTTATTCGGTTATTTTTTTATCGATTACATAATCGTTTTACTAACATTATATACGCAATATCCGAAGCTGTGAACCAGTAAGTGATAACGAATAAATAATCAATTACAATAACAAAACACCGTCGATAACGATACCGTCTCTAGATATATTATGTATAATTTTATATCGCTACAATATAATAATATATATTTACAACAACCCTGGTTCATAAAAATTATAATAAACATATGAATAAATCGTAATTTTCTTTGGTACTTAAGTATTAACGCCACAGCACCAATCAATATAGGACAGATTTATTTTTTTAATACGTAATTACTCTTTTTTTAACACGAACACGTATTACTATATCTACCGTTGTCCCACCGCTGGCCTGTCCTTATGAGAAGTCTTAGAGCATAGTTCACCACGACACTCCACCATGATTGGACACAGAGACATTTTCCTTCACTAAGGAGATGAATCATAAACACAAATAAAGTTCCTGAACACTTAGTTTGTCCGGGATTGAACGTCAACTTACAGTCCAGATCCAGATCCTTATTATGCCAGTCATAAAGTCCAGTCGCTCATAATATTATAAAAAAAAAAAAAAATATTATCGTACTTGTCACACATATATTCGTCAGACAATACTTTAATAAACAAACCTTAATTTACAAACTGAAATTCATATTGATTAACAGACGGATTTGCTTTAATCATCGTCTGCGGCCGGTAACGAGAGTTATTTTGGTACTAGCGTTCATTAGTACGTACGTAAGGGCTTAGTGTTTAAGCTTACATGTATACACCTCTTTAAAGCTTCGATGCAATACAGATTAACAGCAGAATCTATCATCAAATTGTGAACAACACTTAGTCTAGCGATTTTATATGATTTTTGAAAAACAATTCGATTAACATATATCTAATAAAACAATTCTGTAGAAATGATGTTATCATTAACTCAATCATTAAAGAATATCATAACGGATTATATAAGGAAAGACTAATATTTAATGAAATATCGTCAGAAAGCATTTTCACGAGACATGTAACTTTATACGGTTACTTATATCAGACGACCTGAACAATAGGACATTGTTGGATTTAATATCAATCCTCCAGAGAAATGCGTTCACCGGCAGTCTGACGACACGAAATAACCAATAAGGTATATCATTCTAACGGTAGGAAAATTTTCAGAGTCAAATTTAAAAAGCGATTTTTACAGTTTTTTGCAGTTACAAAAAAGTATTTCTTATTTGTCTTTTTAGTAATAGATATTTAGTATATCGTAGCTTGCTTGTTATACATACATAAAGAACACGTACACATATTTTCATTATCAGGACGCTTAAATTGGATCAAAAGGCAACGAAAGGTATGAGTATTACAAATGAGACAGACAAAATTGTAAATTAGACAATTTTACGATCCCAAACGAAACATTTTTTGAATATAGTAATTGACAGGCAAATTATCATTTTATCACCAGCAAGAGAAGTGGGTAATAAATTGTACATCAATCGATGGTATGATTTTAAAATTTTATTGTAAAATTTGACACATAGTATGTAACTGGTGATGTTAAGTTAAAGCTGGTAATTATTTTTAATTTGATCGGATTATAATAAAAATAACTTTATAATTAAAATGCGATACCTTAAAGTATTCCAAATTTCAAAGTTTTCATTAATTACAGGATCCTTGTTTGATCTAAGTGTCGCGATGAGAGTCGAGGAGATCCTGTGATAGATTTATGTCTATAAATATATATAGAAACATTTCAAGCTGTGATTCAATTAAACTTATCTTAAAGTCTTGTTACGGAAGAGGTTTTCCTTAAATGTATTATTATTTTCTTAGGATTGCGGACTTAATTGCGAAGAGGTAAGATGGATCCGACGAGCCGAGATGGCCCAGTGGTTAGAACGCGTGCATCTTAACTGATGATTTCGGGTTCAAACCCAGGCAGGCACCACTGAATTTTCATGTGCTTAATTTGTGTTTATAATTCATCTCGTGCTCGGCGGTGAAGGAAAACATCGTGAGGAAACCTGCATGTGTCTAATTTCAACGAAATTCTGCCACATGTGTATTCCGCCAACCCGCATTGGAGCAGCGTGGTGGAATATGCTCCAAACCTTCTCCTCAAAGGGAGAGGAGGCCTTTATCCCAGCAGTGGGACATTTACGGGCTGCTAATGTCAAAGATGGATTAATTTTTTCAGTTAATATGATTTTTTAACAAAACAAGAAATTACTTTTCGGCCAATTTATGAAATTGAATAATTTTAACAATTAGTTAAACAAAACAATAGTTGAACAATAAGCGTGAATCATATATACACAGGAAATTATATTTGAATTCCAAGTACCTAAAATAACGGAATTCGTTCATTATATTAATTCAGTATTACCTAATTATAATCGGTTTGAATCATTAATTTAATAATTATAACGAGAAAGAATATCGTTGAGAAAATGAATGCTTATATTTATATGTAACCATACCACTAAATATTTTTCTTTAATAATTCGACGTTTTGAAAATATTCTTTCGGGTGAAATAATGAGTATGACTCATTATATTAACAAATTATTATTCTGATACGTGATTTATTAAGATTTTTTAACAAAAGAGTTAAACACTGAAAACGTTTCCCCTTTTCATTCTTTGTTCTTCCTAAAAATCTTTGTTTTGACCTTAAGCCCTTTTATTAAACCAAAGTCGATATAGTTTGTTTAGAGCGCTGTTACATTTTTGAGAGAGTTGCCGACGGATTCCGTTCCTGAAGTTCGTTTTACCGTCGGACGATTTAAACAAACAACGATTTCCACATTAAAATGTAGAAATAATAATATTTTATATGTAATTATTAATAAAACTAAGCGAAATGATTAATTTAATTTAAAAAAACTATTAAGGGAGACATTGTATTTATAAAGTGACGTTATTAAAATACAATTGAAATTTACCTATAGTAAAGTATCCAAGAGCCCGTAAATATTCTACTGCTGGGTAAACCTGCTCTTTTCTAAAGAAGGAAAGCTTAAAAGCTTAAAGGCTAACGTTTGGGCTTTATTCCAACACGATGATCCAGTAAGAGATGATGTGACATGCGGCAGTGTTTTATCATCTTCTGTTCACTCTTGTTCGCAATATTTACTTTCACCGTTAAGTATATAGACATACCACAAAATATTGTTCTTTAATAATTCGACGCTTAAAAAATATTCTTTTGGCTTCCTTCAATCTTTCTTATTAGCTAAAAATGTTAAGTTAAAAAGAGAAAATAAAATGTTTGTGTGCTCGTCCAATGTCTTATTTGTCTTATATTTAAATTAAAAAAAAAAATTGGACTTACATGACGCATGGGTTAAAAAAAGGGATGTAAAAAATAAATCGCAAGGTCGTTAGTTTAGCGAACATATGTTTAACATTTGAGGGGTGTAAGTCTTAGTATACGAATCACGGATGTAAGTCGTTGTGACATACGGTTTGTGTTATAACCTCGAAAAAGCTTGTTTATGTCAGATTCTCGTCATTTTTTAATAAAGTCGTAGTTTTGTATAAAATTGTGTGTTGATAATACCTAATATACCAAATTCTTACAGCCACAGTTGTCACAATTCTTGCAATGTTTTTGATCTTCACAAACTAAGCATACAATTTAAGTAACGATTAAAATAAACATTCTAACCGAGACTACTGAACTAGAAATTTCGGGTCGTAAAGGACAATAACAACTGTTTCACATCATACATCTATTTTTGATTATTATTATTCTGATACGCGATTTCTTAAGAAATTTCTTTCCTAACAACATTCTGTTAGATGTTATAACAAAAGAATTAAACACTGAAAACGTTTTTCATTCTTTGTTCTTCCTAAAAACCTTTGTTTTGTCCTTAAGTCCTTTTATTAAACCAAAGTCGCAATAGTTTGTTTAGAGCGCTGTCACATTTTTGAGAGAGTTGCCGACGGATCCCGTTCCTGAAGTTCGTTTTACCGTCGGACGTTTTAAACAAGATACTGTTAGAATCGTATTGGTTGACAATGGGAAAGCAACACGTTAAATTTCAGTTTCCATATTAAAATGTAGAAATAATAATGTTTTATATGTAATTGTTAATAAAACTAAGCGAAATGTTTAACTTAAATTAAAAAAATAATTTAAGAAAGACATTGTACTTATAAAGTGACGTTATTAGAATACAATCGAAATTCACCTATAGTAAAGTATCCAAGAGCCCGTAAATGTCCCACTGCTGGGTAAACCTGCTTTTCTAAAGAAGAAAAGCTTAAAAGCTTAAAGGCTAAAGTTTGGGCTTTATTCCAACACGATGAATAAAGAGATGATGTGACATGCGGCAGTGTTTTATCATCTTCTGCTTACTCTTATTCGCAATATTTACTTTCACCGTTAAGTTCAAGATGACTTATAGGTTGAAATGCATAAAAGGCCTACTTATATATTCGGTTAAGCCTCACGCGCTAAAATATACTAAAAACAAAAAAAACAATATTGCATAAAATGTACTGAATTTATTCTCTTTAATTTTTTATTGCAATAATAACCTCAAGTTATAATTTTAAGTAGTTCATAAATAATGATTAATAAATACTAATTAATATAACTTTATTATAATTTGAAGTCTACAAATATCTTTCTAAAATTATTCGTAAGTAACAAGTTTAAGAAATTTTCAAATTACTTAGTTAAAAAAAACAGACTTGTTAATCCAATATAGAACTTGGTTTGGGAACTTTTTCATTTTCCTCTTTATAAAATTTAAAACATTACTTTTTCAAACTCAAACTCGAGCGATTTAAATCAGTGTTTGGTCAAATATTTATAATAAAAGATAGATAAATCCAGTAGGTGGGTTAGAGGTGAGGAGGTAAGATGCGCAGGTAACCGGCGCAGGTCCGGATGATATATAAACCAGGGGTGGACTACCCTCGGCACCAGAAGAACTCCACCGGCCGCAGAAGCGCTACGAGCAACCCCTCGAACCAGAGCAGCTCTGAAACAAAGGTAAGTTTGAGTTAGTGAAAAAGTGAAAAATATTTTAAAAATTAAAAAAAATATAAATCTCTTTTAAATAGTTTTCTTAAAAAATCGCGACTAAATTAAAAAATAGTTGATTCCATAAAAAAGTTATATTTAAACATAAATTATTTTTATTTTTGCAAATTTAATATTAAACTATAAAATAATTTATCAATAAAGTTTTATTTAATTTTTACAATTTATAATTTATTTTTTAAAGTTCGTAAAGAGTTAAGCCGCGAAAATCTCCTCCTTCTAATAGAATATAAAGTTATAGAAAATAAAGTTCTAACCCTAATATAGTTCTAAAGTTTTATTAAACTTCGATTTTCCATAAATAAATATTCTGTTAACAATTTTTATAAAGTACCGAGAAAGGTAGTTCGCGTAAAGTTTTACAACTCGCTCAAAGTGCTTAACTTAACGAGACAAAAAACTGAAATCGACGGATAAATACAAGGTTAAAATAAAAATTAATAATAAAATCATCATCACTTAATCCTAAAAATTAGAGGACTTAAAAAACCGTTAAGTTACGAATGTTTCGCCGTGTATCGTTTTTTTTATCAAAACATACAAATTGCCGGCGGAAAATGTAAATCTATGTTAATAAGCGTCGGAGCGGGCCGAAATTCATTTCTTAATTTCGGTAACTGTTTGTTATCATATAGAGTAATCTAGATATGATCGTTTTAAATAAATTATTTATTTTACACATACAGATAAAAAAACTTTAATTTAATATTCCTTAATATACTAATAATTAATTAATTAATTAATTAACACTTTCATATCTGTAAAGTGTTATATTACCAACGTCTATACAATTAAACAGATTCATCATTGACTTTTTAATTTATAAAATGAAATAAAATAAAATAAAATAACATTTAATAATAATATTCAAATAATTTTGTTAATTCGATATTAAATATATAAAATAAATTTATGTAAACAATTTAACTTTAAAACCTAAAACCATCGTATATGTCGTATAAAAAAGTATTTTACGCGTAAATAAATAATGTGTATTAACTTTTTCAGTAATCTACTTAATTAATTGTCCTGAAATTATTCATACGTAACGTAGCAAAACCGTTACACAGATATTTATTTGACTATGTGTGTCCCACACAAACACGCATAGTAAAAAATAGCTATACACAGTCACCCACACTCACATATTCAAATATATGTACACACAGTCACACACATGCACACATCGTTACATATGTTCACACATAATCACACAAAATCACAGACGGGTACATATAGTTAAACTTAGTAATACACAGACGCACTCTCACAAAAAATGACACAAGGTCAACCGTATCCTAAACAATCAGTCATATATCATATATACACGGATACTTAGTCACGCACAGACTCAAATGCATGCATATGCACACACATAAAGTCATACGAAGTCACAGGCATGGACGATCTAAGTCTACAAATGTTTTGTAGTGCAGTCGTAGCACAGTGTCCCAGAGCCTGCTACGCGCTACGGGCTACGGGCAGGATTTAGATAAATTTTTCCAATTACAATCTGCGTTGTGTGTAGATACATAACACGGATACAGCATATAATATTATAATGTCCTTACGATGTTGGTCACATTCTAAATGTTGTATGATACACTAAATTATAATTTGATACATGCATTTATAAATAATTATTTAACATCAAATACAATAATTGAATAATGACCTAAAATTGTTGGGACAAACAACTCAAATTCAAATGTATAGTAATTATAAGTCTCTTGACTTTTTCAAGAGAGTCTTTTTGTAGGGTCAGGTAAAAATCGTAACAGCAGTCAGTCATTATATTACTGGGAAACACTTGCCTTTATCAAACTTGACCGTACTTGTAACCAGCTTAGATTTTTGAAAAAAATAATTATGTAGGTATCATAAATATGAAATTAATGTCACTTCGGTTAAATTTGTTCATATTAATCCTAGAAGTAGATTATGACTAATATATTCCATTTACAAAAAGATTTGTAAGGTGACATGGAATCCCTAAAACAAAAGATATTCATCGGGTCTTGAGTTAAATTTTTATGCAATAATTATAAAAAAACAGCGAGTCTAACATATGACATGTCATCATGGTAATAATATAACGAGCAACGTTACTATGACATCCTCTCAAACTTTTATCATCTGACGGCCAAGACTAGAACCGCGCGCGCTGATTGGTCAAATCAAATAACGCGTATGTTTCTATTACAAACTCCTGTTTCTTTTCACGAAATCACTCGCACAGGTTTCTAAAAAGCAAGGGGAAATCACATCAAAATTAATATTTTACTTAAAATAAAGCTTTTATCTCGAGATATTTTGTCCAATAAGAGATTAAAATATATAAATAATTAGTAAAGAATAATAAATAAACTAAAAATTGAGGAATATAATCAGATTTATTTGTAAGCTATGCTAAAATATATACATGTCGAATTAAAAAAAAAATCCAATGTCGGTAAAACTATGTCCTGTTTAGCTTAAGCTAATAATGGAGAATAAGACTACGCCCAAACAAACAGACAGACAGATATACGAAAAAAAGAGTGGTTTTTGGTATCATATATCTCTTATTATGTACGGACTAATTATCGTTAAGCTATCCGGCACAGACCCTTCATACAAAGCCCTCTAGTTCTATGCTGTGTAATATATGTAATCTACTAATCAATCAAAGTAAGACGATCAGAAAATTACTAATTAGTAAGTGTTAGACATATTTCATTTTCACATTACATAATAAAAAGCAATTTTCAACAAACTAAAACTCCAATTTAATTCCGTATACATAGATTGTTACCAAATTAACGCATAATAATTTAAACAGAAATACCTATTATTTTTTACATTCTACGACATTCGCATATCTCATTTCGTCCAAAATATGTTATGTATATGAGAGAAATTCCTTTATGCCACTAAAAGAGTTACGGCACTCAAAATCTAGTTATCAAGTTTAAAAGTACTGGACCACTCACAAAGAGAGTGACAATAATCTTTAATTATAAAAGTCCAGCTAGTGTGAGTTTCAAAAGTGTCATAATTTGATTTTTCACCCTTTTTGAAGAGCAAATAGCGAGCGTTAAAAATCCTTTTGAATATTTTCAGCGAAAAATGGAAATATCAAACTGTGACTGGATTTCATTCGCGTTCAATTTAAATGACGTGTTTTTACTTTTAACAAATAATAAAAGTAGCTCTTACTTTATGTCATTTTCGAGCCTCGCTATGAAACAGTTTAATAAACTAGGTTTTAAAAAGGCAAAATTTTTCCAAAAATATATCGTTACTGTTATGAAAAAGCATTGATAGCAAATCGTTAAATATTATTAGATTTTTGATACCATTATAAAATAATGAAAAAGCATTCTGATTTCAAGATAAAACAATCGTGTTGCAGGTTCTATAATTCACAGTCTAAAGGCCATAGCTCTTTCGTCCCCCATCGCGTCAGCCGGTGCATTTCAAAGCACGGTAGCAACTTCGTAGCCGTTATCCAAAGAACAGCCCAACCCGCGTTATAAACCGCGTGACCTCATCAAGCTAATTTCGTTGTTTCCACATTCTTTTACTACTACTATTATATAACATTTTTATAAACTATGGATTTTTATGCCTTTTTTATACAATGAAATTAATAACTTACATTGGATTATTTTAAATAATGATAAATGATAAAATCATAATATTTACGTTCATCTTACATGATATGGAAAAATAATTTAAAAGAAGACTGGTACGAACTCTAGAAAGCTACTTTAATAAAGTACATTTTTCCTGGTCTTGTTGATTGAATTAAAATGTATAATCAATAAATCATTTCAATTATTAGTTACGGATATTAAAAAGTATACTACTTAAACGATAATAATTAAATGTTAACTCGTGCGCTCTGGATTAAGTTGATTCAAAATTAAAATCCAATCTACCATTATTGTAGAAGATCCGAAGAAAGGTTGTCTTTCACCCATCTGCTTACCACATGAAACGTATGGTTTAATAACTATTAGAAGACTATTTTTGCTGTATAATAAAATATAATATGTTTTTAAAGGTTATTCAAAGCATAATTAAAATAATTGTCTATTTTGTTTGACTCGGCCTTCGAATGAGAGAGAACTCACTATGAAAAAAAATCTCAATTTTGTTTCTGTACCTTATATACTGCATAATGTTCGTTAATTAAATATAATATATTAATAGCATATTATTATTATTATTTTAACTTTTTAATCGCATGATAGATTTTATTGAAATTAGTTTATAATTGAAAATATAGTGTCAGTTACTTTAAAAGGACATTTAACAACAAAAAAGCAGTTCTCTGCGCACTTTCTTCCATTCTTTGGCCGGGTCACGAGCAGCTGCTATGCTGCGTCCATTACACTGAACAGTACGCTCAATGTTGCTCTTTCGCACATTTATACTTGCTCCATAGAAATATTAAAGCCTGGCAATAGTAATACTCGAACGGCAATTCGAAAATGTTATCTATATTACGCTTGCAGTAAAATTATTTTAATTTTAATACCTATATATTTTTAACATTTCACCTGGAAAGCAAACGGGTGAGGATATTATCTACGGATCTTAGTCTTTTATTTTCCCTTGGTCTCAAGTTAGCAGTTAATTAAAAAAATATAATCTTTTTTTCAGCCTTTTCTAGCCTCCATTCGATTAATAAACTAAGCTTTACAAACGGTTTCTATTTAAAAAGAAAAACAATATTAATAAAAATATATGTACACAATCAATATGTAAACGATGTCAATAATTATATAAAAATATTATAAAATTGTATTTTCCATACAGGTCTTAACGCTCTTTTAAATTAACACACGAGCGTACATTATAAAAAAATGAAATCCCTAAGACGAGAGCGCGCCCGCAGCGAAAGCCCAGCCATGCGCGGCTTCCGATCGCCCATCCGCGGCCGGCTAGATGTAAGTCGATGCATGAGATGTACGTGCTGTGTGTATTGTAAATTATAAAAACATCGTTACTTTAGATTTGCATGACCTCGTGCCTTTATGATTTATATAATTATTTTGCAATTTTTTTGTTGTTATAGAATTTTTAGTTTACACCTTAACGTGATCTTATTTTCTTGTAAGTATTAGGTATTGTCAGCACCTTATAAATGTTAATGTTATTATTATTGTGTAATTACCATCTGAATTCAGAGTATACAAAAATAAGCACACATTAATAATGTCATAATTGTAATATTATAATACATTATATTTTATCAAAACAAAAAAATATATTATTATCGTGGCACTTAACAATCTGAATAAGTATTAAAATAAATATATTTTATACCAGATACTTATTAATCTAAAATATTATTGACGCGATCAAATGAAAGAAATTTTTAAATGAGAGTTTTATGACGTCCCGAGAGTATCATTAGCAAAAAGAGAAATGATAAAATGTGCCGTTTCCTTTCGATGCAGGTGATCTTTAAAACTTAGTTGGATTCGTATTGACACGACTTTAAACGTGAGTTGGCATGTTGCCACCGTGTACAGCATTTGATCGTTCGATGGTTATACCATTATATACTCCTTTATTATTTGTAGTTTTTGATATGTTATCATCATTAGTTAGTAGATTATTAGATTTTTTCACTCTATAGGTATTTGCCTTTAAATGTTAAATGTAATTTTAGTTGATAAGAAATGTATTATTTTGACATGTATGAATTCTTTAGGATTAAATCGATCTCAGGAATGGGTACGTATAGCGAGCTTTAACGACTTTTATCGGTGGTCGTCATCGTTTTGAGTCGAAGCCAAAACTGAATAGAGACAAATTTATTATCTAACTCCAGTACGTTTAAAATATTTACCGTATTTGAAATTTGTTTAGCCATAAATGTACAATTTTCTTGTACTCTCTGTTATTGTAAAACGAAGATACGCACAAGCGGTGACAACAAACTTGACAAAGAGTTTTGTAGCTTATAAAGTTATTTTAAAAAAAATATACAAAGAAATTCAGTTCTATTCAACTGTAAGTTTACCACAGAGCTGCAAGACATACAATAGAATAAAGTAAACAATGAATAAAAATCACTTTGCGAACAAAACAATCTTCACTGTGATCTAATAAGAAGTGGATCTTTTACAAATTGAGTCAAGAAACCGATACTTGTTAGATGACCATTAGGTATACAATGCGGCGTCAATGGTACGATTGATGTTAGAT
This sequence comes from Vanessa atalanta, assembly GCF_905147765.1. NCBI lineage: Eukaryota > Metazoa > Arthropoda > Insecta > Lepidoptera > Nymphalidae > Vanessa > Vanessa atalanta. The sequence goes on along the minus strand of NC_061902.1, from coordinate 14,622,469 downwards.
TGATCGTATAATTCATGGATCGGTTGACGGACACGTCGGATCATACTACATATTTTGACTCGTTTCGTCAATCTGGATTATATTAACTTTAAATTTTTCGTGTATCAGGCGTCGCTTGGCATTCGACTAGCTTTATCGCACATTTGAATGCTTATATTTTTAGAACGAAGAATGTTGTAACTATTTCCAAAAATAGTTCGAATACATTTACTTATTTCAATTTAATTTAATTTTGAAATGGGTGTATAATAATACACTCGTTTCATACATCATAATAGGTACATCTTACTGCAGCGTTTTCTTTTAACTCCTTTGTAGCGCAATATTATTTAAATTTAATATTAGCCGTCAATCCGCTTTGATTAAATTTTGGTCCGAGATTACGGATTGAACTGATGCCAGATTGAACGTCTAATGGTCACCTATCATTGGCCATCAATCCTTCAATTCACTTTGATTAAACTTTGTTTTAATCTTACGGATTAAACTGATGCGCGATTGAACGTGTCATTATAGTTTGACACATGAGACAAATTTTAAAATGTTGCAAATTGAGGTAATAAGGTGACAAAACTAAGAATATCGCAACTGCTTGGTATTTAATTATGTTTTTACAAGTAAAACTAAAATTTTACTCACCAAATGTTCATTAAAAAAACCAATCTCTTAAAATGGATAGAAATCATGATTCTTATCTAAATCGCGGGCTTCAATCTGAGATACACGCTACTGTTTTCTAATGAATCATCTCATTTGGGATGTGGAAGAAATCATCGTTAATAATCCTGCATTATCTGTTACATGGTATGCAGCAACGTGGGCTGATGCATTAATTAAAAAATTTTTAATATACAAAAAAAAGGGTTAATATATCCTTTTTTGTATATTAAAAACCAGGCATCAATTCAATGCGATAACTTAAATGAAGTTTTACTTCATAGCTATGTCAAAGTCAATGTGTCATTTTCATATCTGTCATGATATCTTCTTGACAGTTTCTTACCCTCTGATCTGTGCTGAAGATGGCTTTCGCAGGCAACAATCCTCGATATTTGCACCATATATTTTTTACTATTTCTTTGCGGAAAGGCATTTTATTTTTGGATTTAAAAAAAAATCTTTAATTAAAATTAATATAAAAATATTATCTAATGCTTATTTGCTTTGCCAGAAAATAACTTACATTTTGGATTTGTTTTTCTTCCTTTTTATACAAAACTACTAGATATATGTCTGTAGATGTTATTTCAAGCTTTCATTTAACTTGTAATATAAGTATGTACGGGTGAAATCCTGCAACTCAATTAGAAACAGATGTCTTTAACCGATTGAGCTGAAATTTTGTATGCACGTTCAGTTAGGAGTAAGCATGATTAACTGTGACGTCCACCACCCAAGATGGCGGAACAATTATTTTTGATGCACTCCTACAATATGGGTATCAAATAAAAGGGCTTTCTAAAAATAACTCAATATGTAAACCGAACTGATACCGGATATTCTGAATGGCCTTTTATATTAAGCTACGAGTAAAGTTGATAAATTTAAAAAGTCGATGCAATATATAATAATTACAGCGGATATCCTAATCAGCGTATTATTTATGAAAGAATAAAACGATAAGAATCAAAAGTTGTCTAATTCAACATAAAATGATTTTTATTTTTCTTTGGTGTATTTAATTATATTAAGGAATTATAATTAAATAAAACGCCTGAGAAAAATTAATCTCAAGATTAAAAAATAGTTACGAATATTCAACGAATGAATATGAAAATATGTATTGCATGTAAGATAAAGAATACTATGCACATAAAATATAAGTATTAGTATATAAATATTATAATATGTTTAATTCTCGATTGCCTCTCGATAGACTCTAGATGGCCCGAGAGACAACTACAAGTCTATTGTTAGGTATTATAGGTCAAGAAATTGAACGATTAAAAGCATGAAATGCTTTTAATAAATCTTCTTCTTCTATATATATAAAATAACAAGTCCTGACTGACTGATTCATCATCGCCGACCGTAAACTATTAAAGTTAGAGCCTTGAAATTTGGTGAGTAGGATCGTTTTATTGAGTAGACATCCAATAAGAAAGGAATTTTGGAAATTCAATCCCTAAGGGGGTGAAATGGGGTTGAACGTTTGTATGGAAGTCCGTCATTTTTTGAGTCAGAAACATGAAACTTCATTTTTAAGATACTGATTAAAAATGAGTAGATACGTATTTAAGCATTTCTGGATATTTTACCCCTAAAGGGGAGAAATAAGGATTGAAAATTTGTAGGGAATACCGTCATTTTTTAAGTTAGAAACATGAAACTCTATTTTTGGGATTCTGATTAAAAATAAGTAGATACGTATTTAAGAGTTTCTGGATATTCTAGCCCTAAAGGGGTGAAATAACGGTTGAAAGCTAGTATGGAAATCAGTCATTTTTAAGGTAGAAACATGAAACTTTATTTTTGGGATATTTATAATAAATTAGGTAGATACGTATTTAGGCCCTTCTGGATATTTTACCCCTAAGGGGGTGAAACAAGGATTGAAAATTTGTATGGCAGTCCGTTAGTTTTTAAGTTATAAACACGAAATTTTGATTTTGGGATAATAATTAGAAATGAGTAGTTATGTATATAAAAGATTTTGGATATTCTACCAATAAGGGTTGAAATAGGGGTTGAAATTTCGATATTTCGTATAGGTTAGTCTGGAAGTCCATCATTTTTGAATTTATAAGCATTAGTCTTTATTTTTGGGCTACTGATGAGAAAGTACTAGATATGTATTTAAGCATTTCTGGATATTCTACCTCTAAGGGTTGAAATAGTGGTTAAAATTTCGTATATAGGTTAGTCTTGAATCCCGTCATTTTTTATGTAAGGAGATTGGCGCGCCAATAATGTAACTGAGGAATTTAATACCTCAAAAATTGTGTAACGGCACCTGACTATTAGTAATTTTATTACCTGATATAAATTCAAAAACCGTTTTTTACATGCGAGATCAACAGAGTCGAAGTCGAAAATTTAATTCGTCTGGATCCAGGATTTATTTTGCCGTTGCACTCGTTGCACTTACTGCACAAATATTAGTCCGTCGATTTGAATTAATACTGCTACGAATCCTCGTAATTCGATTATCTGCAAAACGAACTCTGCTCGCTTCGTATTAAATTCGTTCGTGTGAATATCGGACTTGATTCACAGTCATTAGTGGCGATCGAATCGTTGGGCGTGTCGTAAGGTCGAAAGTCGAAGTTCTAATTGATGTTTGGATATTATAAAAGTTGCTCACGCTAATGGGTCTAATCGTATGAGCTATATAATTATATGCGCAAGTTTATACGAAAACATTAATTACCCTTTGATTTGATTACGATTTTATTTTCCGTTCATTCATTCTATTTTTAAATTTGTAGATGTTTTTAATATTGTATGTTTTTACAGTCATTGATATTTTTGTAAGTTTTGAGAAAACTGTAAGTATATTTCAGCCAATACAAATACTATTGCTCGGCTTTGAATGTTTAAAGCTAAAAGTAATAATAGATGCAAATAATTTCTCCTTCTACTAGGCAATAGCTTCTCTTTTTTTTCAGTTTCACGAAAGCAATTAATTTGATTAAAAACGATGTTTTATAATATTGATCAAAAACAATACTATTTCAATGCTTAAAAATAAAAATATATAGCCAGTAACAAATTATTATACTTCCTCTATATAGTAAAATGTATATAGTATGTATCTACTTATATAACATATATATTATTAGAAGTAATTTACTTATATATACGCCATAAACATTAAACATTGATGTTTACCTTCTACATTCGTTAGCTTACATTTGTTTAACGCGTCATAAAATTAAATGGTCTTTCGAAATGCATGATGTATTACATAGTAGTGTGGTCAAACTCGTCCGAAGATGTAGGTTGAGGTAATTGGCGGATCTTGATGATGCCTGAGATGTTAAACAAGGTTCGACTCGCCGGTGCGAATAATTCGACCCCAATCGTACAAAATATAAAACCTTCACCGAGATTCATATCTTCACTTCATATAATCGCTGCCTTCTTTTATACTGCCTTATTTATGTACAGATTTATTGGAGGCAATTTTTTGGTTTAACATAACATGTAAAGAAATAAGGTGACAAAACTATTGTTTTGCTATCGGTAACTCTCGTGTCCGTTAAACAGAAAAGTCTTTTAGAAATCTCAAGTTGTAGTTTTTGTCGAGATTTCCTAGTAGTTAGAACACGTGTATCGTTTTCTGTACTTTTTGGAACTTCTATTATCAATGGTATCGGTCCATTGTCTGCTTCATAAATTTATCTTTATGTTATTTTATAGTCAAACTTGTTACAACAGCATTCGCGAATTTTGGACTCTATTTTTATTTGACCTACGTTCTCTTGAATGTAACTTTACTGAACGTGAATCGTTTTAATAATTCTCATTCATAAGATTCATATTAATGCAACTTTCAAGTCACCGTTCGTTTTTTATTACAAATTTTAATGATGACACGTTTGCGTTATGCCTTTTAAGCTGAAGCATTAAACCGCCAAAGTTCTCGATAAAACTGTCCATCATAAAATATCCAAATGACATTAGAAATTTCTTTTAAATAATATAACGGTTAGGAACGTAATTAAATTATATATTGCAGTTTTTAAGACTTAAGGTACCATTTCGTTTGATTTCAACATTAGTTCAGCAACCCTAAACTATATACCTACGCCACGTCCGCCATTAGCGCAGGAGACGTGATACTGTTGTACTTATTCGTACAAACAAAATTGCACTTTCATCTCTGATTCAAACATGGATTATTAATTATTATACACGACTTATATTTTTAGAAGTATATATGTATTGACATAATTCTCTTTGTAATGAATATGGTGCGTCATTAATTACAATATGGGAATAGTAAAGAGTACACATCAGTGGTATATGATATGGTGTGGTATATGATATATATTAATATTAAATTAATTATTAAACATAACAAATATGTTAGCTATGCGAAACCCTTGGACCATGTTTTGGGTACAAAATAGTTTAAATATTTCTGATAATTCCACTTAACTATATTGTAAGTAGTTTATATAGTGAATAGTTTATACAACAATTCAAATTAGGTTAGATCTTAACATTAATTATCGAAATTTGGTATGATGTAGTTTCATCTGAAAAATCTAATTAACGAATAAAACTGATGAAATACTCATATTGTGATACTTTATCCGATATTATTTTCACGTTTATAAGTTTTCCATATTATCCTAAATAGCTATTGGATTAACGTACAACAAGAAGTGCTGGTGCGACGCCGTGTAACAAAGCGTTATCGTATCGTCGAAATATCTATATAACGTGCTTCTCATAGTCGCTAGATGACGTAGCACGATACGATCGTCGTACGATGAGACGTAGATCTTTTGGAGTCTTAGATCCAGTGATTGGCGCAGCCTTTACAGAATAAATAATATACATATTATTAATCATAATGTGATGAATTGTTTCAATTTGGTTTATCCACTAATCGTCGTTTAACGAAAGCTTAGTTAAACATTGATTTATTTCTCTTTCTATCTTTATTGATTTGCTACGCGGAAGAAGAACACACTGCATTGTTTAAATATTTCTTGGTAGGTAATTTATAGGTTAAGCTTTAAATATTTAGATATTTTACATATACAACTTGGGTAAATAAAAGATTATAGGAAATATTATTATTTTTTTTATTTTACCTAATATTAAGGTCTTTAATCATTGGTCGATCGAGGGACCAAAATGGAGAATTTATATTTTCATTCATAGTTGAGTACTAATCATAAAATAGTAAGATTTTATTGGTATCATATTTAAAGTCAAACCCTTAATAAAGTATTGATTCATATTTTGTTATTAAGAATATTTATTCAAACAAATAGGTATAATTATATGAATAAAATTATTCACATTGTTTAATATTGGTTTTATTAATTAGACACAAGAACAAACAATTATTTTATCTTTATTATTAAAATTAAAAAAACCCTAAGCGACCTTTTCACAGTTTATGATATCAAAGGGTTTTGGTCTTTGATATAAGTAGGAGATCATTATGTTTATAAGTACTAATATTTTCACCTCACTCACGTTATAAAATAGGGGTTCAGTAAAGGTCATGCACCTCTAGAAAATAAATGCCAAGCAAAGGCCAGCGTAATAGATCGAAATTTCTTTAAAAATGTTGTAAGGTTACGTTGCGGTAAATTGCCCCAGTAGCTTAGGTCAAACTTGAACATCTATTTGCTTCTACCGTGCCCGATTGGCGATAGCAAGTCAAAAGAAAATTCTGACTTCATATTGTAGCGGGTTAAGACGAGCTGAAAAATCGATGGCAATTGGAACTGTCTGAACCGAATTTGAAATTAAAGCAAAAATTTATTTTTTTAAAATACAGTTTTTAAACTTTCGTTAATTCGACTTTTAAATTATAAATACAAATAATATTACAATATTTTGTTACTAGTAATGTTACAAACTTAGCTTGAAGTTTGATTTACTTAGTAATTAAAATAAATTTATATAAATTTGGCATAAAATTCGATTATTTTTTCCAATAGGACATAGACTATTTATATTATAATCCATAAAGATATATACTGATATATTACAATTGATATTTTATTTCACGATGCACAAGAAATAAACGGGACAATGTTGGCAAGACAAGAGCCGTGGCTAAATGGTTATCAATTTTTAAAATAAAATGTTAATGTTAAATAACATTCACACGCGATCTCCTTGATGAAGATGAAGTTTCCTGTCAATACATTATATTAGAGCATTGTGAACTCAGCTTTTATCATCATAATATGCATCCCACTGGACGTTACAGTAAAAGCCTGAAAATATATATACATTTAAAGACATCTCTTTTTAAGGAAAAGATTCAAGCACGCTGTATCACTACCGGTTTGTGGTGTACACCCAAAACACGAGCATTTCCCCGCTATGTTTTCTTCCACCGTCAAGGATTAGATGAATTATTGTAAACGTAAATTAGGCACATGAACTCAGTGATGATTGCCCGCATTTTCATTGTCAACGTCTTCGGTTTAGACTCATCTCACATAGGTTAAGACATCTCAGCTCCAAGTCAATACAAGTACAACCTATTTCAAGAGAAAGAATAAAGATACTCAAATCTTAGATTCATATTCCATATAACTAGGTCAGTTGTGTTGTGAACTACTTATTTATAATACAACACTATTCCACGGGACTTCTTATATTCACTTTACTTCCAAAGTTCCGATTTTCGCAAATCCATAATGAAGATCATAGATTATTCAAGCCCTAGACCGATTATATCGCGCCAATTCGGTGTCAATGTTGCTTATTTGACCTTTGTCCTCTTGTGGTTGGAATAGACTATATATATATTTAACTAATTTTGGATCTTATATACTCGTTTTTATTTTTGACGCGAAACACTTGTAGGAACTATTATAACTTAACTTTACCTTGGTGGAAAGACCGTATTATGTCGTGACGGTTAACAGAATTTCGGTCTCTTATGCTGTCATGCTCCCTCTCCGTCGTCGCTCTCTGCTCTCTTATGTGGACGTGGCGCGTATACATGCATACTTCATTGCGATATTACTAACAAAATTCTATGGGTTTTGATGTTTGATATCTGTCCCTTGTTGGTTACACTTTTATATACATATTTTTCAGAGATTTATTTATATTATTAGTAAATAACTATCTATTAAAATGTGTTATAGTATGTATCTATCTTAATATTAAAATTTTCGCTTCACGGATTTCTTTATGCATTCTATACATACAAAAACAATATAGGCAAGCAAGCGTATACTATGCACTCGCCTGATTATTATACTTTTTTTAAAAGGATTCGAATTAAAGTTATGTGTATAGGGAAGCTAAATTAACTTACATAAAATGTAGTTCTTACCATGCTATTAAGTGTAATTTAGATTGAGTGATGAGTCGGCGTATAATTTAGTAGCGAGCGAAGCGCTAAGTTTAGGCGTCAATGGTACCTAGGTACAAAATAATAGTAAAATGTAAACAAAAGGATTACGATTCATCATTCTGTAACGCGACCTTATTCTGACTTAGTTTCTAGTTCATCCGTACCGGGCACATTGTTTTTATTCACTTACGTACACCGTGTATTATTACATATTTTCTATTGGCGCGCCTGGTAAGACCGACTGAAATGCCACGACGGCAATGTTTAATTGAATAGAATTTTAAGATGAAGTTTAATCATGTATCTTCTTATTGTAGATTCTAGTGACTTGCACAAGAACCGCTTCCGAGAATACCATCCATTCATCAATATTTTGTAATGCTGTGTTTAACTGTAAATGACAATAAGTTATCGCCCGCGGCATAAAGAAGTATTTTATGTCCTGCCAAGGAGTTCTAGCTTGCTTGATATCAATTTCATTAAATTCGTTCTGTGGTCTGACCGTGAAAGAGAAACAGGCAGATAGACCGCGGACGTTCAAATTTATAAAATTAGTATTGAAAAGTGAGCCGGTTTTATTAGATGTATAAGGAGCATAGTATAACAGATATAAACTTGACGACTTATTGACAGGTTGAATGGTCTAAGAGCCGAGATGATTACCAATAACTATAATGCACCATTAGCTCGCCTGTATTTCTTTTTCGTATCGAATACTAAAATCATTGGAAATTTCACAGTCTCGTTATGAGCTGGCTAATATTTTGGCGGAGTACACCAAACACGGCGTGCCTACACTACGAGGATTTGACATCACGCCTGTTCCCGAAGAAGCCTACGCGTACCTCCTGTGGGCCACCAAGGAGGAGAACTACGAAGAATTTTTCAACTGGAAAAGTAAGTGCTTATTTTAAATTACTTTCAAACTAAACACACAGATAATTAGGTAAAGCAAAAATAGCACCTGAAGAATTAATGTAAAAATATAGTGTCACAGAAATTTTAGTCGAATTTACACAATATGATATATGACTGATTATTTGTCACATTTTGGACCTGTCTGACTAATATTATAAGGCGAATAATTTTCTTGTTACTCTATTTTTTTAATGCGTTAGTCTCAGATATTATCAGGCAAAACTATGTATTCGGTTAAAAACATATAAAATAAAAGGTAAAAGGTGGTGTATATTTATCACGCTAGTGCGGAGTAACGTTTAATAAAACCGCGCGGAACAGTTTTTCACATGCGCTCAGTTAATCCTTATACTCTAAGTTACTTGGCACCAGGATGCATGGCACAGTATACCTTTTCTCATACAAAACTTACAACTTAACCCAACTAAAACAATATTTAAAGTTTTATACTTGTTGGCTAGATTTACTTTTAACAAAGAAAAACTTTATACAAGAGTATAAATTAAAATATTAGGTATATTTTTTAATTTCCATCCCCTTTATCTAGTAGATTTAAAAATGATTATTTGAATTTTTCAGCTATTATTATAGGTTAATAGGAATCGATAAAGGCAAATAGACTTATAAATATTTTAAAGTTTAATGCAGGATAGTCTTTAAGAATGAAATTATTACAAAATAATTAGAAAGAGTTTTCTTGTGGGTTCCTCTGAACTCTTTCCGATCATGTTGAGCTATGAGATCAGAGCAGTTGTATTATAAGATGTGACATGCAGAAGAAAACAGAAATAACAAATACAGTTGTAACTTAAATTATTCCTACATTTAGTACACTTTTTGGGTACTCAAGTTTTGCTATATTGTCGCTTACCCTAATAAATATATGTGTGGGAATAAAATTTGCATTATTTGTCTCTTTTATTATAAACTAGCTGAACGTGCAGCTTTACCCGCGCCGTCACCTCATATTTTACCCCCTCGAGTGACGAATTAAAAAAGTTAATCTCCGTGACTCAAATTATCTATTCCAAATTTCATCTAAATCGGCTAAGCCGTTAAAGCTCGAATCATTAACAGATAGAGTTACTTTCACATTTATAATATTAGTATCGAAGTATTTATGGTATTTAAATCATATTGTAAATCTTTACAAAATTTCTCACCGTTCCATTTGGAAATATGAAACTTTCAGCGACAGCGTTGTTTTACTGGACAAGTTCGCCATCCGCAACGACGTATCGGAAACTTCGGAACAGTTCCATCACAGTTACATTGACTTACTAAATATTAAACTACCTACCTATCAAATAACATATTGGTAAAACATTTTACATGTTGCGGCATAATCTAAAATGTTTCGTACAGGAAAAATAAATGGGGATACATTGACGTTTAAAATAAATAAATTCTTATCCTGGAACTAACTATACCTTATTTAAGTGTCTTGCATGTAATTTAATTTAGGCATTTGAAAGTCCTTGAAATCTCTTATAAATTTTCATGTTGCATTCAAAGTTAACTACGATTATTATTTATAAACTAGTATTGACTTAAAATTTAAATAGTAGCTGACGTCGACAGCTCGTGTTTAATGCATTCGACATTAAAGCCGTAATTAAAATTTGGAATTTTTTTTTCTCTACAACTAAAAAAATATATAAGAAATAAATCGTGTAAGTAACGTGAGAATTTTTATTAATAAACTAAATATATAAAAAATAAATTATGCACTATTATGGATAATTTCGTAGATTTTGATAAGAATATTTATTTTTTCTAAATTTAGCCGATGTTTAAAAATTTCTAAGTCAACCATGAAACGTGCTGATAACGCAGCGATAGCAAACAGGTGATGCCTTAATTATAGTGAAGGTCGGAATTCTACGCCGTCTAGGGCGTAATAAATTCACCATAACGTCACTACTGTTTTCGTTTTAAAGACTAAGTCATTACATGCATCCACGTATCAAACTAAAAAAAAGATATGTGTCGTGGGGTACCCGTTCGGAACAAAGTTGCTTTCATTATTATATATTATAAGCCTTTAAATATATTATATATTATAAACCTATAAATTATTTTAAATAAAATATTTATAATAATCATTAAAGGCTGTAAGCTTCTAGCTAATGAGTTATATTCAATCACAGAATTATATAAATGTAATGGATATTTTTTAGTTCGAAATTTTTAAAAATAAAAGATGAAAAATAAATCTTTTTGAACTTGACATGGGAATTGTTAATCTGTGTTGAAAATTTGGGAGATAAGGGATGATTGTAACAAAAACTGAAAAATATAAATATTGTCAATTATTTGATGTTCCCGTTTACTAAAAGATGTGTCTTCAATATTATGACAATAAATAAGATTGTTATTATAAAACCCGTGTGAATTAAAACAATAACTACAAAGGGTTGTCTGTCACTTCACTCTACTTTCAGCCGCATAACAGAATTTCGTTCCAAAAACAAATTGTTAAAACACGAACAAAATATGTATAAATCTAATGTGCTATAAGTATAGTAGAGAGATTATATATATTTTGTTTCAAAATATTCATTTATATCAATTGACTGTTGGAAACAAAATCGCTGGTAAATACGGGAGTGTTCGTGGCAAGCGCGAAACTGATACAGAAACTGTTTGTGTAACGTAATAGCAGGCATAAACACATTGTTCATAAAACATACTAGATATTATTATATATCATGCATATTATAAATTAAACCTATTGATTTGGTAACATTTTATAAAAACATAATTTTATTATAAAAAGAAAGAAATACAATCATTTTAAAATGCGATGTTTACAAATCTATCAGTTACTAACTTATACCAATCCTCTGAAATCCTATATCACGAACATTTTTTTACTTGATAATAGTATATTTTTTATGTTTCATATAAGTATCAAATACGAACTTTAGGAATGAAGCGTTAAGTAACATCTGGTACTAAAAGGCTAATAAACTTGGCATATTCGCATATGTCATTTGGCATACTATATCAGCTTATGTACCGATTTTACGAAATTCGACTTCCCGGTGAGAAGGGATAATCGAATTCATCTGATGACTTTTTCTCCGGAACAACAAATTCAACACATTTAAAATTTGGGCAAGTATGTTTCTTATGAATCATAAACGTTCAATAAGAACGGATTTTATGGAAAGCAACTCCCTAGGGGATGAGTGAAGGTAGATTAGGGGGTTGCGTGGGTGATTTTGTCTCTAAAGCCATAAGTTAATATTTTAATAAGGTTTATTTTGTAAGTCTTAAAAAGGGCAAAAATTTTACGTACAATAAATTAATAATTATCGACAATTTAGGTCCAAAGCCGGCAAAAAGTTTATTGGCGGTCAGTACGACGCCTTCTTACAATCATTAATCAATACGAGTAACTACGGAGACAGCACCACATAAGTGCCTTAATTTATTTATATTTAATAAATAAATTCTTATAGTTTAAAGTTATTTTCTCCTTAAATATTTAATCTATCCATCCGCGTTCTAATGGCTGTAGTATGAGGCTGCAAATCCTAATTTTGTGGTACCAAACCAGAAGCAGGGCCAATAAAATGTTGTCTAGTTTTCCGTCAAGAAAAAAAAATATATTTGGTTTCATAAATCTTATAATACTAAACGTAATACTAAAAGTTATATAGGAAAACACTAAATACTATTTCTACATAGAAAGGAAAGGAAAATATCTACGATATCGATTCGATTCCATAGAATCATGATACGCAAAGAAAAAATAATTGTTAAAGTTGTGTCGATGATTTATGTCTACAATAACCAGGAATTATGGTATTAATTAAAGATATTACGCGGGCAAATTAACTAACAAAGGAGCAATAAGAGAGAACAAATTAAATAGCTTCAGATATCTTTAGCTTTAATGAGATATTACTTTTATTTTGTCTCACTTTTACAAAGTATAATTGCGGCAACTCCTTGTAATTGTTGCCCGAACCTTTTGTCTCTTCATGACATTGTGGCTTTCTCAAGAATAATAACGAATTCCTTTTGAAATAATTATATCTCGTATAATAATCTGTGTTTTTTTACCAAGACTAATATAACTAAATGTTACTTCATTGCGATGTATCGACGCATTGACATAGATAGATAAAATAATGTGTCAACTCTAAATAGACTTTAAAACTATATTTGATTGGAGTAATATATTTCGTAATCAATATCATCCACTCGTAATCGCTCTATTGTTTGATATATTTTCAACTAATTAAGGCCAGATTATTCATTAACTGTTTGAGCATTACAAAAATATGAAAGCGAATTCCCGATGGCTTCACCATCGTCCATAGATATTGACTGCAATAGAAAACTCAATAACTTTTGATCGACCCGACCTGAGGTTGAACCTATAACCGGGGATAAGTGGCCTTATATCAAGCCACTAAACCGTACCTACATATCTTGTGCCTGTAATTACACTGGCTCACTTAGAAACACAGATTATATTAATGTTTTGCCGTACATTTAATTAGAACATCAATATTTTATATAGAATTGTTTTTTGATAGAACATTATATTTATGAAACGAAACAAAAAGGTTGAATTAACTTACTGATATAATCATAGTCGATTATAAGGATAATGTCAGTCTGAACTACGAGTATGATTGTTAAAGGTTATGTTCATCAAATATCGATTGACCATGAAAACAAACTAACAATTTATTAAGATATTTTCATGTTGTTACCTTCATGAGAAATTGAAATTTTTATTTAGTACATTTAATAAGAAATGCTATTGCATCCGATATTTCGACCTAGATAATTCCGTACGATGATTTTACGACGCAACAAATAGTAGATAGACCCATAAAATTAAGGGAATCTTTAACGAACGTCGGGACAATGTTAGACGAACGTTAGAACAAAATTATTGCGCGTTTTATTTGGTGTGGAAGTATCAATATAAGAATAAAAAAAATTGCAAAGACAAAAATAAATTACGGTTTTAGAATGTAAATTTACTCAAATGTACGTGAATGTAAAGAAATTATTTTTATTTGTAGCAATTGTAGCTAACCTAGTCTTAGTTCGCAGTAAATATTTTAACACGAGCGTTTTTATTTTCAATAATATTTATTAATTATTTATTTTAAAAATATTTACTACATGACAATTAGGTATCATAATTATTTAAACCATAAAAATTGTAATTCTGACTATCTTTAATATATAGATTGGTCTTTTACATAAAAGGTTTTCTACGAAGTTGAAGTACATGAGTTAATTTTGGCATTGTTTTCCGGAAATCCACGGATTTATTATTTTTTCCAGTTGTATTAACATAATGAGCTATATCTATAAATACTATTGAGTAATATATATCTATTAAAAACTATTGAGTAAGGCCGTATCCGGAAGTATCCGGAAACTAAAAAATACCCTTGTGTGGAAATTATTGTGTACGTTCGAAAACATTCTAATAAACATATTTCTATGAAAAATTATATGCTTATCATATCACGTGATAAATATATAAGGTATTTATGTGCGTTTAGAGTTTATAGCATTAGCTTAGGTACATAGATATTTTTAATGATACTTACAGAAAACCGTCGCAGCGAATTCACTACATAGACCTAAAATGGACTAGTTTAAGAAAATAAACCCACAATATGACTTCTGCTTGTTACCTTAACTTGAAATTAAAGCTAAAATGTTTTATTCAACTTATCTTATTTTATTGACCTTAATCCTACTGCAATCGGCTTACATTTATAATATTAGTCAGACGAAGAAATAACGGTTCTAGTGATGGAAATTTTAGTTGATTGACATTTCACTTAGAAATAGTGTAAACATTTTTTAAAGGTCCAAATGTTGACAAATCACTACACACCCTTTTATTTTCTGTAGCTTTACCAGATAAAGAACAGTCAAGGCAAGCTGTTATAAAGGAATTTATTTTCACGGAGGCGGAGTACATGAAACATTTGATGACTTTGATCGAGGTAAGTAAAACTATAACTTATACGGAAAATGTTTTATTGTGCCATATAACATCGACATGATTCGAGGATAGAATTTTTATTGTTCAAAAATGAGACTTACTGAATATATATATTATTTAACTTCGGAAAAGTATAAGGACAGTTGCATTTTATATGTACGTAACCAGATTAATTCTGATACTAGAAAAAAAACTTAATTCAGTAAAATACTAATCACTTCAGGCTTTCGTTTTCGTAAGATTTTACGTTTTAGAGGACTTTTTTTATTGTTTAAATCTATCAAAAATACAATAATTGCTCGATTTATCGTTGAATATAAATTGTATGTAGTTTATACAAATTCCTACATTAACTAACGAATTTGTTACCGGCTCTTTTCGGTAGAATACGCACCCCGACCCCGGTGGTTACTAAATTATAAGATTTTTGTACATATCCTTATTTTTACCTTTTTCGGCGTATCTTAACCGATATAACACGCAAAAAAGTAATTCATCAGTGATTCAAGTTGCCGGCCGAAGGTTAATCCCCAAATATCGAGGGTACGAGGTTATCTGAATGATTAATGTAGGTCTTTACAAACTAGAGTATATTTATCCCACGTTATTAGAACGTAAGCTTTTGTAACATCATTTAATTGCCTATGAAGTTAAACTTATAAAATTTCTTGTTGACAAGTACGCAATGTTGTAACGGACTCATACGACACAAAAAATATATGTAAAATAAGTATCCTAAATTGCTATACAATGTTCATTTCGATGCAAAACAGTGTTTAAATAAGTCCAAATAAAATTGTAAGGTACGAGTGGAAGTAATAGAATGTGTAAGGAGGCTATATATCTAAGGTTTTGAACAAACTCGTATTGTATGTAAGAACATTGCTTCTACAATTGATTTTATTAGTAACTACATGCTGCTCGATCATTTAAAGTACTGCCCTTAATAGTCGATATGTATCCCTCACGTCCTCGCATAAAATATTCTCTCCAAGAAGAAAATAACTTCAGGAATCAGAATTATTCTTAAACTTTATTGTATCATTATACTCACTATGTCATTCAACTACATATTTAATCTTGGAAAAATCCAATACCGGTAAAAGCTTTAATTCTAATAAAATGTCTCCGCCTAATATTATGTAACGGTTCTGTTGAAAAGTTTTTTTAGGTCATTGAAAAAAATAATTCTCAATACTTACGAGTTGATATTCAGTCTTGTCGTAATGAGTATAACATTTCACAAAATATCTCTGTACGACGCCTACCTGTGATGGTAAACTGGGAATTTATTAATATATTTTGATTTTAAAGTATTTTAAAATCAGTTTTCATTTAAATATTTTACAAAGTATTAAAAGTATTCAATGTGAACGGAATTTTCAATGCATATTTTATATCTGTTTTTAGCCTCCTTCATACGAATTAACTGTTATGGCGGAAAATAAACTTGTATTTTTTTTATTTTATTATGTTACAGTACTATTCACTATTTCCATTAAAATAACAATGTTCTTTTTTTACCTCGTTAATAGGTTTCGTATCGAATCAGAAATTGCATATCAAACAATCATGTGTAAGCCCTCTTTGAGATATGAATTTTGTGAGTTTGTTTTTCTCCTACTGGTTAAAAAGTATTTATGCTGAAATTTTCGGCCAGTCATAACACAGTTGACTGAATAATATTTATCACATCTAAATATAAATGCCCACGTTGATTGCCATTTTTGACCAATATCAATCGATCAAACTATTCTAACAATAAATTAAATATTTAGAACAAGGTGTTGTGTTATAGTTTTAGTAAATTGCGAAATTTTATAGCGATTCTTTTTTTATTGTTTATGATTATTCATTACAGTTCTTAATATAATTAAATTAAACATATTTTTTTTCTGTATATATTTTTATATATTTTATATATATATATATACAGAAACTTAGAAATTTCCGTTCTCGAGAATATAGAATTATATTAAAAGAGAACGCAATCGCGGTAGATCTCAAGTTTTTTAATATAATGATGTATTAGTTGGAAGTTTAGACGCCATGTGTTAGGCTTGGTTTACATGCTGCAATCGTACCGTCGCATAGTTAGTAGTATAACAATGAGTTTCCGCAAAGTCAATAAATCCTTCTTGGGGCAAGGTTTCCATAATAAAATAGTACCGCAATTATTTTTAACTTTTTCGATTCATTAATTATTTAAAAATAAAACATTAATAAAACAAATTATTCAAGATTACATAGATGATAAACAAGCTTTGAGCTTTTTGTTGTCTTTCAGGCATGATACTATATATAATTGTCACAACGTTTCGGAAAACTCGGAATTATTTTGTCGAATACGAGATGTAGTGACTGCATCTCGTATCACCATGTTTTCATTCAAGAAATTAGCATTTTCTGCATCGTTTCGAAAATAAAAAACGCTTGGCCGAATGTATTGTTAAATTTTAACAGTGCGCTCGGACCCTCATCACTTAAAAAAATGAATGAAAAGTTGCCCGAGTGAAATGCAGACTCGTATTCGATAAAATCAGACACGTCAAAGAAGCAAATGGAATGGGTCCATAGTAAGTGGTTTTGAACGGTGGCAACGACAGGCGTGAGATATCAAATACTATCCTGGTATACCTCTCTCCGCTTTAAAGTGACTGTGATACTCGGGGCTGCCATAAGTGATAGCCCTAAGTGTTGGGAGTGCGGTATATTCAATCTTTACTCTGTTCTCGATGTAGTCATAGACAAGCTTCGAATTTGCGGCGGACGATAGCAAACAATATTGGTCTCGCCTTTGTCACTCGTGTTTTAAAATGACAATCAATTAAATATTTTTAATACAAACAGCTTTATAGAAAACGTCCACGCCCGTTTATTTAGACGCGGAATGTTAGTATTTTGTAGGTGTTTTAATTATTTTCAAGCATGTGTGTTAAACAGAAGTTTGTCCAAAAGTGAGACTGTTACTACAACAGCGTTATAAGGTCTCAATAGGTCAGGCTTGAACATCCTCTTCACATGGCGACTCAAATATTATTCAGCTACGTATACAAGCCCAATTTTATTTGGGTTTAAAAATATAATTTAATCGCAATCAATAAATTAATCAATTGAAGTGCATAAGATTTTGCTAAAATGTTAGCTTGAAAATATAAGGATTTCAAAGAATAATATTTGAATTAGTTTGATTAAATTATCGATTTGTAGTGTACTGGAAGTCAAGAGGCCTAAAAGCCGCCGCTCATAGAATTATAAACCATTACTTGTACTGTCAAGGCGCTGTCAGAGTATTCGTGTTGTAAAAGTCTGTTAACGACTCACTGCTGGGCTAAGGCCTCTTCTCTCTTTGAGGAAGGTTTTATAAGCTTATCTCACTACGCTGTTCCAATGCGAGTTGGTGAATGGACATGAAATGCGAAACAGCTTATCGCTTACCTGGGTTCGAAACATCGTTCTTAAAAGTTTGTGTTGAGTGTAGAATAATCGGTGAGAGAACGGTACCTCTCTGTAACAAGTCCTGCACCAAATCCTCACCAAAAAAAAAATCCCATCACCAAGTCTCGTAAATCATCATTCGATTTGATTTGATATGTACTTACACCAACATACCCGCAATTTCGTTGCAATTACATGCTGTATTCAGAAATTAGGGTAATCTTCGGAAAATTACTCGGGTCGATTGATACTGACACAATAGAACCTAAGAGCGAAATCCAGAAAAGGGGTGAGTTGGGCGTCCTATCCAATTATAATCGTTGATTCGCAAATAAGTGAAATTAGTATTGGCCCAAATTATTCTCGTAAACATCATATTCTTCGATTTTTGAATTTTATTTATGTCATTGTATCGTTACAAAAAAAAATATCAATACAATAATTATTATTGTGTAACTTTACATCGCATCGACCGACTTTGATACATGATTTTGTAATGATTAGACATAATATTAGTAAAATCAGGTTCTGGATTGGCACACAAATAAACACGGCTTTTATTTATTTTAGGGAAAATTTCTTGATTATTGTGCGTCGTGATTTTAGAAGTGCCTCGACTAAATCGTTATAGATTGAGTTATTCGGATCTGCTAGTGAGTGTTACAAAGTGTATTTTACTGCCGTATGGAACTATCATTAAAACGACAATATTATGTACAGTTACAAAGCTAAAACACAAAAATCACGATGTGAAGGATGGGTCTATAGAAACGCTACTAATTTACAAGGATGTATTATTTAATGGATCGTCAAGGATCGCATTAACAATACTATGAAAATTGACACTATGTCGAAACGTATTATATCTAATTAAAATCGTTGTATTTTTCTGGACGACATCTACAATGCATTTATTATAAACAATAAATGTATTTCTCGTATGTGACAATTACCAAATGACTGACCATGTTATCTGTGGGCCTAAATAATAATATACAAAAGAAGTGTATCTGAAGGTTAAATTCTTATCCAGTTTTAAATCTTTAGAATAAATATTTTTTAACTGTAGATGCGTTCGTTCTTTTTGAATCGTCAACCTTTACAAACGATTGGTAAAGTGAATTCTACCGAGAAGAATCGAAAAAAAAAAACTCAACGATTACCCTTTTTAAAATAAATAAAATATACATACAATTTAATTCTACACGAGATCAAGCAATCATTTTTTGTTAGATATATATTCAACGGTTTACTTATGGAGTTCACTTTAAAAGTAAAGTTTTAGAGATAACTGATTTAAAAAAAATGGTCAAATATTATTAGCGTGTCATATTAGATTTTATTTAGTATAATTGCTAGAATATATTGTTAGATATATAACAATTAGTAAAATTGTATATGTGTCTGAAGCTCATTGCCTTTGATTAATTAGTACATATCATATTTGACAGTCCGCACAAAAATCTACGTTAACATAGAGTCTATACTGAATGACTCGGCAGTAATAATCATATGTATAGTGTTATTAGTAACTAAACAAGACCAAGAGCTATAGTGAGCAATAGTGATAATTATATAAATATAACCGTTAAATACTTAACTTAATTATTTTTAAATAAAGTAACTTAACTAGTTAACAAAGTGGCCTCCGCTTAATCGTGTATTTAAGTAAACAAGTTACAAGTTATATGTGTGTTTACGTCAATACGTTACACGGGCTTAGAAGCCTGCGGCGAATAATCAAATTACTTCTCATCCGCAAGATTTTGTAAAATATTCGACATATAGAATATGTAATTTATTGAGTTTTATTTCTACTATAAATATGAGTTAGTTGTAATTTGATTAAACTAGAGTTATTTGAATTAACTAAAGTTGAATTATAAAATTAAATTATTTAACTTTGCAACAATATACTTAAAATCGCCTCAGATGATCTATTACGCTAAAAAATATAAATACATATATATAACTAAAGATATGGATACGTTTACATGATAAAAAAATTGACAGGTTTACATTGGTGCGGCGCACGGTGTACAAAACAGAGGAAAAATGTTAAATATCGAAACGGCAAAATTGTTTTCTAACTTGCCCGATGTGTTAAACGCCAGCCTTTCTTTCTGGCATCTGGCTTACGTGCCTATGTTAGCGGATGCTATTCAAAATTCAAGACCGTAAGTATAATATTTTCCCGTAATAAAATTAAATTATATGTTATTATTTTAAATGACTCTTTAATGTTATAATTATAATATAAAGATACAAAATATAGATATTCGATCCCAAAACAGTACTTAGTATTTTTATGTTCCGGTTTGAAGGGTACACTTACCCTCGAAACCCAGCGTAACTAAAGGTTGGTGGTGCATAATGTAAGGAATGGTAAATATTTCTTTCAGCGTCAATATTCACTTATTATCAAATGGGACATTTTATATGTCTGCCTAATGCCTACCTATATTCAAATAAAAAAAAAACATACATATCGCGTAATACGTAGCCATCTGATATAAAGGGTGTTCAATTCTATGATTTTCATTTCATAAGTGTCAATATGGTTAATATCGGATATCGGAGTCGTTTATTTAAGTTTGATATCAATAAATGTTCGACACATTTCGCTAAGACTACAGTTCCATACCATGCAGCGGACGTGTTGGAATCACGTCAGTGGCTTTAATTATTCAGTTATCATGTTACATAAATCTGAACATTTTCTGTGTATTTTATATGAATTTCTATATGTTTTTATTTTTTATTTCAGTTTCAACATGCAATTTATGTCCAATGGTTTCTCGTTATTTAGAGAAATCTTTGTACCATATGAAAAATTTGTCGTTGAACAAGGTAAACTTCTAGAATACTACCGCAAGAAACAGCAAACGGAAGCTGATTTCGCAATGTTTCTAACATGGTGTCATAGCCATAAAGAATGTAATAGGTAGGATTTTTTTTTTACATATTTAGCCATGTGGTCATCATCATTATATCATAAATCATTATATAGTCCAATTATAATTATTTATAAGGTTTACGATACGTTCCGATACGATTATGATTCTATAAGGAAAAACGTTAAACGGCAACGATAACGGTTCGATTTGATTGCGACAGAGTAACAATTTGTTAGTAGAATTGCCTTCTACTTATTTGACAGGACTGAAGTAATTGCAAACCTTTTTAAATCCACACATGTGAAAGAGATGTCACATTATTTGTATGGGCCTGTGTTGGTCGGTTCGTGATATCGTCGACTAACGAGTTCGAAGGCGTCGATGTTAGAGTGCTCGTTAAAGTTGTCCCTCATCGGGAGAATTCGACTGTAATGTCACAATACGGTCTAAAATTCTATTTTGAACTTATACAATCTCACAAAACGCGTGACAATGTTGAAACTATTATCATTGTATTTATTATAAAATTATAAATTGAATAATTCCAAATATTGATTCCTTATTAATCAGATTTCATAAATAAGACTATTATTTCCATATAATTGAATGAATATTTATGAATGGTGTATGAAATTAATTGTTTTATATAAATAAATGACGCATTTGTTACTAAAATTAATTTTTTATGGTTTTTTTAGACTTCAGTTGAATGACTACTTGGTAAAGCCAATGCAACGTATGACCAAGTATAGTCTTATATTAGAGAGGATTCTTAACCATACTGATGACGCCGATGAGTATATGGCTATTAAAGTTATGGTAACTGTCAAGTCTTCTTTATTCCACACATAGCTATATATATGAATAATATATATAGTCTCATTCTTAATAATAAATAACTTTTCTTTAGATGATTAATAAAATGATTTTTCATTCAACAACAATAAAAAAATTTTAAACATATTTATTTAATATATTTATTTGAAATTACACATTATGACTTTACATATTAATTAATTATGTATACTAATTAAACTTTTAAGGTAAAATTGGCGAAAAATATTCTTGTTGACCTAAACCGTTCTGTACGGCAACGTGACGAATTAGACCAATTGGACCTTCTGGAAAACTCCATTGAAGGCTTCACTATCGTAAGCACTGTACTAATACTTTAAATAACGATAATTTTATAATTAATTGAGATTAAACAGACATTGAATGAAGGTGGGTAAATATATTTTTAACGGGTTTTATAAAAAGTTCTAAATTTGAACTGATTTAATTCTAGGGTATGAAAGACGACGATGTTGAAAAAATTTGCAAATCGCTTGGCAAATTGAATGTAAAAGCCCCTATGCTCTACTGCCTCCCAATCCACAAACGAAACCTCATTCATCAAGGAGAACTTCGCTTCCGAGATGGCGCTAAGGAGGCAAGAATTTACCACTTCGCCATTCAATTTATATTTTATCGAGTCTCACCTGAACGACATCGACACGAATCCACTTCACTCATAATATGATGAAATCTTCACCATATTGTTATATCCGAATATACATCAGTTTTTTAAAGATTTAGTATCGTTGTCGTTCGAAGAAAACACTTTCATGAAAGGTCGTTTTGATTGACAATGAATTGTCTATTAATTATAATCTAATTAATAGTTTCATTTTAATAATTAATATTATGCACACAATGCGATATTGTTATTTTAATAAATGCAAGGCTGCGAATTTTTTAGTATAACAATAAATGCTTCTGCGAATCTTGAACATTTTAAATGGATTTGTTTGAGTTTTTTTTAATTCTGTATTCTTGTCAAAGAATTGGAACATCAGAGATTTCGCAAATTAAATATAATTGTAATAACTTTTTAGATTAACTTTTCCAGATAAAAAAATGGTGTTTTATTTCAGATTGATGTCCGTGTATTGCTTCTTACTGATATGCTTCTAGTTTGTCGGAAACTAGCTAGAGGCAAAGCTTATCAGTATAAGCAGATTAGGTAAACCTCTCTTGATTGTTATTCTTTTAATAAAAAAGTTATAGAAGTAAAGTAATGATTAAAATTAAATGTTTGATACTTAATGGCTGATACTTAATGGCTGGCGTTGTTAAAAAGCGCAGCGCGAATTATATTTTAATGTTACGTAATTATCATTTTAATTATTTAATTTCTTTGTAGGCCTAAATACATGATTGACAAGTTGGTTCAGATCCCGAAATTCGTTGGAAAGAATAACAAAAATATCTCGTGCCTCTTATACGTACTGGTGGATGATCTAGGGTCCCCATGCACCAGTTTCTGCCTCTCCGAGATGCCAAAGGACCCTAAACCTCAAAGGACCCTAAAAGTATTTGTCGATAATATCACAATATATAAAAATATTTCTTTACTTTATAATGGTAAATTTAAGCTAAATGCTTCGTGGATTACAAATGAGGATGACTTATATAATATATATATGTAGATAGGAGAACAAATAGACTCATTTACCCTCATATAAAGCTACACCTTTTTTATTATTATTTTTGAAACGTCTAAATCATAATTGATTTATGATCTAGACATTTCAAAAATCATATCATCAATGTTTTTATAATAAATTTCATATAATAAATTTCTCATTTGTATGTTATTGCTATTTATGAGAAACAAATCATAGCTACTAATAATATGTTTTTTTAAGCGATTCATATTTTCAGTTTTGTATTATTAATTAAATACACATTTCAAAAGAAGGTTTAAACGTATAAAAGGCAAGTTACCATAAAGTTTGTACATATTTATAATGAATACATATTTTTTATAGACGTGGGAATTGAAATTTAAGGAGGCAAAGTTGACTTATGAACTAGTTACATTGATGTCTAAAAATCCCGACAGGGAAATCGATAAAGCTGCAGTGAGCAGATTTGTCGGATTGACAAATATAAGGGTAGGTTACCTTACCGACTGATGATATCGCTACCCGTGTTCGCGGCTCTTTGGGCGTGTTTCTATAATATTTTACTATTTCAGTCAAGTAAAGAGGACAAAATTGTAGAGACTGAGGCACGCGAACGCGTTGCCACAATGATCCATCGGAGCATAGGGGCTCCAAATGATCGCAACTTTTTACCGACATCTTGGAATATCCAAACATTCGACGGTATACCTTACGCTGACAATCAAAGTATGAATTTTAATATAATACATCACTCATTGAATTGATTTCGAATAATATTCGAATAAGATAATTAACTTTCAAATTGTAGTTCTTATGGGCGCAAGCATTCGCCAAACTGGGCGCCATAGAAAATGTAGTGTCGTGCATCGCACTTCAATTATACGTCACACGGCTGATGCTTCTTCTCAAGTGTCTCAACCAGTCAGTTATCAACTACCGACAAGGTAAGACGAGTCTATGAGTGATATAAAACAGACACTATCTAAATAAAAGAGTTATCTATTTATAAAACTATTCCGCAGAATACAATGTCGTAATATAAAAAATAAAATATATTTTTAAAATTCATATTTAGTCATACAGTTCCTAAGTATCAGGTTTCAATTTTCGTTACTGACTATAAGTTATAAATATCGAAGATGTTACGTCTATACCCAATACACAGTTCGCAGTCGCACGATGAGCTACAGAGTGGCCCCAAGCGGGTGGTTAAGCGCATCAGTATTTCTCCGGATCGACTGCTACCGCCACTGCCCGACACAGCGGGTATGTTACGCGATATTATAATGATTTATATGAATACTTTTATTGATGCATATCCCTAAGTCCTCGCTTCGATTTGATTTTCTACCAGCGCAATTGGCTACTTTAAAATTGATATAAGTATATCTCACATATCCGTAGTAACCGTGATGTTTTGTACACGTGCAAGGAAGTAAGTATATTCCGCATGTAAGTTTTAATAAATGTTAAATGAGTTTAAGTAACTATTATTTCTCGCTCTGGCTAAATTAAATCAGGAAATGATTATTATTATTGATATATTCAAAAAATATGTAAATATTTTCATTTTACATTTTTAATATGATAGAATACATATATTCGATGGTATCATACATGTGTTCCATCATATTGTGGACGTTCACTACATTATTAAACGTAACTCTTGGACAGTGTACTCTGTCAAAAACACATGGTATCTGTATCCAGTAATCGAGCGGTGTTTTCAGGTGGTTCATCAATCACAGTTCGGGTGACCGAGAGCGAGTCTGAAATAGCGAGGCTACAAACAACAACATCGGTACTTATATTGCATTACAAATATATACGATATCTGAAAATAAGTTGTGTTAAAAAGATGTTGCGCGTGCAGCGCCGTACACGTAACAGAAATGATCTTAAATGTATAATTAATTTTCCCTTTTTATCTAGGACCTATTTTTCTTCTGTCAAATGTAATGAAATGCCCCTCGGTCGTTTAAAAATAAAACTTATAAAAACTTTTTAGATGCAATTATCGCCGTCAAAGAGTTCGGAATGCTCTGTTAGCACGCAAAGTACCCTGCGCGTGCAGCCACAGAACAACGTCGCGACACTTATTTACAGCTTGCCTGATCTGACTATTGAACCCAGTACACCAAGAACCACATCAAGGTATTTTGGGTGAACAACATAATATCAGCCAAGGATTCATTTATTATTAGTGTGTTTAATTATAATTATGTTAGTAATACGCCATAATATTAAGGATCAGAATCTTTATGAGTTTGGTCCGATAAAAATAATCTTTTCTCTCATGGAACATAAGCCTTTACAATTCCTAAATAAAGATAAATCAAAAAATAAGTTAATATAGCTTACATATATTATCACAGCCCTACACAACCGACAGCATCAGAAAGGATGTACCAATCACACCATGAAGTTTTAGAAAGGAATCGTCTGATGACGACTCAAACGCAACAATACCTCACACCTGACAGTCGAGGATCTAGCTATCCACCTCCAAGTCCTACCAGGTATGTATTTCTAAATTTTATGTCACATGGAAGAGTTCTAAGAACTTAACATCAAATGATCCAATAATCTCTAATATTTTTGAATTCTTCAACAATGTTTGTATTTTAGGGGATCGTTAAAACGTAGTCTTGCGTTCTCATACTCATTCAAAAATCCACCACTGTCTAAAATGGGTCACGTGAGCAGTCAGTCGCAGCTAGACACTATTCAGTATAGTCAATCACAGGTAAATATATAACATTAAATAAAAAAAAAGACTATTTAAAATTCTATGACGGTCATTGTATAATTGTACGTTAAATGCTTTGTAAAAGTGATACAAAAGCTTTCAATAAAATTACCAACAAGATTAAATTACAAGATATTTATTTTAATGTAATAATTCTTCATAGGAGGAACGAGGGAGCAGTCCGAAGCCGGGAACTTCCGAAAAAAGTGATAAGAAATCGAAACTTTCCAGCAGCAGGTAAGTCTATCGATATAATTTCTTCTTTCTTTTAAAGAGTTGTTTTTACACACTTCCTTAGATATCCAGAAGAGAAGTAGCATTTTGGAATAGATATTAGGGCATTCGTCGTGGTTGGAACCTTAAATGATGTCAACCTTAAAGTTCGGTATCTGCCAATAATTGTAAGAAGTTACAGAAACCCCTAATGTCTTCGACCTAGCCCGGAATAAGGTTCTTCTATCGGAGTTACCATATCATTTACCTGGCTTTTTTTAGGGGGATAGGCATGAAAATTTTAATCGTATGATTATACATGCAAACAATTTACATTTTACTGGGTGTATAGCAGTATTGTGGTACTGGAGTACCCTAACGCTTAGTGCCTATATTATTTATTCTTCAAAATAATGCAAACAACCAATATTCGGTGCTAAGCGGAAGAAAAGCGATGCTTTCTTTCGTGGTTGGTTGAATAAACTTCGTGAGGAAATGGAAAGAGCAGATTAAAACATTTGTTTTAAAAAAATATTTTTGAAACATGGTTACAGCGGGCAAGATAATATATTTTTTTTGTATAATGTTTTTTTTACCTTTATTTTAGTTTGAATATGTTTTATAGCCAATTTATGGCAAGCTTCAAATCTCGAGTTCCTGGGTTCAAACCCCGGGTCGAGTCAATATTTTTTTTTGTTTTTTTTTTTTTTTATTCAACTAATTCGAAGTTTTCCTTCATACTACTATAATTTACCTACTTCTGCTGTAGTATGCACAAAAATTAAAATTTCAATAATTTGGTACTTTTTTTTTAAATAAGATTTTTTTTTATTAAGTTTATTTTCATCAGCTCATTCTTCGGGTCGGGGGGATGGCATTCAAAAAGGGATGGATGACAGGAAAAGGGCTTTATGAGGCTGTCAAGGTGAGAGAAACGTGACATTATCATATAATATATAAAATGTAGATGGCGCATATTTAATTTGGTTAACTTAGTTATTTAAATAAATATATTTGGTATATGTGCCAAAGATAACTTGGATGAACGAAGTACCAGCGAAAAATAGAGTGGATTTTGCATCATTTTAAATTTCAAGAAGACATCGTAGCCACGTCTACAATAGAGGATGAAAAAGATTTTCGATTGTCCTCACGACGAGGACCTCAAAAACCACTCCGAAGCCATAGTGCTGATGACGTATATTATCAACTCGATGAACTGGTACTCATACAAGATATCGATCGATTTAATTATTGATAGAGACAATCATCTCAAAGACACACATCTTCATCCAAATTCCTTGTTCACCTCGCAGGAACTGTTATACACATACAGATGGCTATTGAATGTAATGTACACTCTTAGCGAAATCTACTATGATTTGTCACATTATTCATTCAGTAAAGTGATAGAAGTCCCTGGACTACAACTGCCAATTTTAATTGGCAGTCTATAAAAGGGATGATCCCACCATAGACAGATTAGCTGAATTGACCTGAATAGGCCAGACCAGCCTGGGAATCTAGAATCCCATTAAGACTAATAGTTGCCCTTAAAATAATACTCACAAAACACAAAATGTGATGTTGCCTGGAAATTAAAATGCCTGCAGCACATCAAACAATTAATCGAAATCAGAATAAATGGAAAATACATAAAGGAACGGACAACATGTCTGTGTAATTATTGTGTGCACATAAATATATATAAATGTTATTTATATATATTTATGTGCACACAATAATTTATTTTCATATTTTTATCTACTATTTTATATTTCGTTATTCATTTTAGATATTTTATTTTGAGTTAAATATTTCTGTATAAATGAGAATTTTCAATCAACTTACTCACTTATAATTATTGAAACTAAATATTCTATGTATATGTTGTGGCTAAATCATAATTATTAGTTATTAGATATATATCAAATTCTTACCTGATTTTAGGAGTACAACTAGAGAAGAAGACGATAGTAAATCCGATCCTTGTCACAGCCGTAAAGGCGAGATTCCGGGCCGTAGCCGCACAGATGAATCGCCAGACCCATCCCGGAGAGTTGAAAGCTCCTGTTCTAGCTACAGAGACGAGAGCCCTGGAACTAGTTACACTGACAGGAGTATTAGGGACAGAAGCACAAGTCCTAGTCATAAAGAAATAAGTTCTCACTACAGCCCTGGTCAAAGCCAAAGAGATAGTTTCGACCGAAGTAGTATAGAAATCAGTTCAGGTCCACGTCATAAAGAAAAGAAACCTGGCTCAATGCCATGGTCAGATAGAAAAATTAAAGCTAAAAAACGTAAAGAAAAATATCAAAGTGGCCGGGGAAGCAAGAGCTCTGGTTCCATGAAGAAAGAAAAGAGTCTTAGTTTCAGTATTAAAGATGGAAGCTACGACTCCAGTCATAGAGACAGTTTCAGTCCCAGTCATAAAGATGAAACATATTCAGACCAAAAAGAGGTAGGTCCCGTCTGCATAGATAGTAAAACTGATAATTATCCAAGACAAGAATCATCGAGCCTCAGCTTCGAGCATATTGAGTATCTAGACGAAGAACCTAGTGATAATGAGAAGAGCCCTAAGACAAGCCACATCCCTGAAACCGTAAATGTTAAAATCGAAATTATTGATCACAATCAGAAAGACAAACCGCAAAGCTCTAGTTCTAGTCCTAGCTGTGATGATAAATGGCAAAGCCTCAAAGAGTTTCCAAAAATGATTCAAAAAGAACCAATTATGAAAGAACCGATCCCTGGATTGAGTCGTGATATTTTCATGACTAGTATTAGTACTATTTCAGAGATGTCTCAAGATGAATCTACTCTAACTGAATATGTAGATTCTAGTTACAGCAGATGACAGCGTCGATGGTTTAGGAGGGACCCTGAACCTAAAACATCAAAATGGCACTGGCCATTCAAATGGTGCAAGTAATTTCGTCCCTCTAAAATAAACCAATAAGAAAACTTATATTTGGACTCAATATAGACTAATGAAGTGAATAAATGTTATTAACTATAATGTGATTAATTGGCTAGTTGAATATTAACTTATTATTAGAGTAAAACCCAAAGTGTAGAACATTTTTCAATAAGGTCTAAAAGTCGACGGTAAAATTATTGACTTAATTATTTCATTCCTGCTTCGGACCTTTTTTAATTCTAATAATTGTAGCCGTCCTTATGTGTTGCTACATAAAAAAATAAAATTTATTTATTATATAATATAAGACTAATATTTCTAAGCTTAAAAAGCTTATTAGCGCTTTAAGTTTTAGATACAATTAAAATGCCATGTGATATTTTACTTTTACTCAGATTAATGTTGTTACGCTATTATTTAGAGAACGCTATTATAACGTAAGCTCTTAACGTATTTATGAAGTTGTAAATTAAAAAAATATATTATTGAATAGAAAGGCAAATGTAAGCAAATGACTTTTTTAAAAAAAAAAAAAATTATAATAAAATTCTGTAATAATCATTAGAATATAATAAATTCCTATATATTTAATAGATATAAGTTTAAATTTTAATGTATGACGAGGTATTTAATATTAAATATATAGACAAAAATGTAATCAATGTAATTGTCATATATGTCAGTATGAAAAATATTTATTATACTAAAAGTTGTTTAACGACATTATTTAACGTCTCGTAGTATAGCGATTGAACCAATTGAAATACTAACAAAATAAATGTTCATTATTACAAATTTGCTGTTTACTTTTCTAAACCATACCTTTATTTTTTTAAATATACTGTTTAAAATACAATTAGAGTAACAATAAATTTATAATCGAAATACACAAAATGGTTGGCTACACAATTTAACTTAATTTTACACATTTTCCCATATCAGCCCCACAGAATAGTAAATGTAATTTATTCACATCTTTGTAAATTTTGCCTTTTAATAGGATAAGTTTTACAACATTCGCCCGTGGCTGTTATTCTAAATAACCGATTTTTTCGGTCTTTAGCATACACTGGACCCGGCTTAGCCCACAATCCTTTTTTCAAGCAAGGTGCCCATAAAATAGCTATGAGCGTAGTCAATAGTACTCCATATATCATCCTTGACGTTGTTATACATTAAATATCTGCAAATTAAATATACAGATTATTACTGATGCACCCAGGCATCTCTGTTGAATAGTTAGGTACCCCTTTAAGCGCTCTAAATTTTATACTTACTCTTGATTAAAACATTAACAGCTTCATTGAAAGAAAGTACCTTAATAGTACTTATTAATTTACAAATAGCACAATACTCTTCACATATTTTATTTAATGTAAAACTGACAATTGACATTTTAATATGACAATGAAAGGTTGATTAAAATATCGTCTGTGGTCGAGATTTTTTTTTACGTAATTTGTTTTAGGCAATGGCACGATATCTTTAAAAAATCTAATTACAAAGAGATACGTAGGTTTTGTTGTTTGTTCGTTTCATTTTTTTCGTTTTACGTAGATCCAACTTTATTGAAATGGGTTTTTTACATTATTTCAATTTATAGTTTATATGGTATGTTAATATGCTGTAGCTTTTTGAGATATAGCTCATTATGTATGCTGAGTCGAAATGAGAATTGTCTTTTTGGAAGAGTTGGTAATCGCTCAATTATCTTTAATAAATTCAGTGACAGCATAAATCTATCTTTTATAAATAAGTTTCATCAGTAAAAATTTTTATCAAAAAAATAAAAGAAAAGTAACGGTTGAAGAATTGGTTGGCAGTTGGCAAATGTTGATATCCCATTGTTTGAGAAATATTTCTTACTAGATGAAATCCTTAGTTTATTCCTCGTGTAAAGTCGGAATTGTTAGTTAGTACTGAAAAAAAATATCATTTCCCTTATAAATATATTTTACAAAATTACAAGATGTTAACAGAACAGAAGACAAAAAAAGTATATATAAGTAAGAGACATCATACTGTAACTCGCAAATACATTTCATGATTAAAAACTTATTTTTAATGGAATCTTCAGAAGTACTATGGATTGATATTTTTTTCTCAGTTCGTATTTTAAAGCTAACGCGCAAGTTGGAGAACTTTTGTTTTATAAAATATTATACCTTGTTCGTTTTCGGATGACTAAAACGAAAACCAATTTAGATATTGATATTTCTTACAGTTGGGTATATTGATATAATATCGGTACTCGACCTTTTCATTTTTCCTATTAAAAATATCGGACAATCGGCTTATGAGAGCTAGGGAAAAGGTCATGTACATATGTTTGCGCACACACTTGTCACTATACATAGTAACAGTCTATAAAACCCACTGCTGTGAACGCCTCCAATCCCTTTGAGGAGGTTTGGAGCAATGCCGCTGCCCCAATGGAAGTTGCCGGATACACATGTCGTGGATTTTCATTGAAATTAGACACATGCAGGTTTCCTCACGATGTTTTCCTTCACCGCCGAGCATGAATTATAAACACAAATTAAGCATGTGAAAATTAAGTGGTGCTTGGCTGGATTTGAACCTGCAATCATCGGCTAAGATCTGCATCTCTCTACGTGTTCTAACCACTGGGCCATCTCGGCTCTTCTGCACTATAATATGTATCATATCATATTCATAAAGTAAAACAATTACGTAATAGCTAAAGTATATAGTAATCTAAAGTAAAGAAATGGTCATGTCTGATATTTTCTAATATCAAGAAATATCATCATGATGTAACTTTACAAAACCAATTAATGTCGCTACATTTTATCTTTACAGCTTTTTAATTTTTAGTAAAACAATTTGTACTTAGTCATTTGCTCATCTTGCATCGATTTAATTTTCAACCGACTTAACAAAAAGAAGGAAATTATCGATTCGGTAATATATTTAGTAAT
Source organism: Vanessa atalanta (assembly GCF_905147765.1). NCBI lineage: Eukaryota > Metazoa > Arthropoda > Insecta > Lepidoptera > Nymphalidae > Vanessa > Vanessa atalanta. The sequence goes on along the minus strand of NC_061902.1, from coordinate 14,589,936 downwards.
CATTATGCATATTTTAGATGTTTTTTAAGCACTCACACGCAAAGGATTAATATTATGTTTGGCCGCAAAATATCAAAGCCATCTGACATCCTGATATATTCTAATTCGATTTTTATATTCTTTCGATTATTCAAAACATGCACTTAAATGAGCAGGCCACGTCAGCGAATCCTAATAAAGTCTTTTTTCTTGGAATTTCGATAGTGATTAGTGCCGTGTCGCAATTTCCATTTATCACGCAAGCTTCATTTCGCCTTTGTGTCCTAACTTTCTTTAACTTTTAACAAACTATTTTCGTGATTTCAAGCAAGCTTAAAAATATCTTTTAAAAGCTAAGATGGCTCAGGATTTTGAACATATGAATCTTTATCGAAGGTAATGAGTCCAAACCCGGTTAAGCAACCCGGGTGCTTAAATTGTATATAAGCTCATTCGAATTTCGGACCCGCGGCCAATCACAAAAGCTAGTCATTTGCGCAGTAAACATCAAAGTGTACATTTGGCTCGCTTACATAGATGAACGTTCAAAAACAAAGTAAAAAGAGTATTAGAGAATCACTCGGTAGAAAAACCCAATATATTGTTTTTGGCCTAAACGGGATTCGAACCCAGTGTCTTCTGTGTTTCTAGCTAGAAGAACGAGGCAGCTACTTTTAAACTGCACCAATATAAAGATTTAAAAAAGTATATGTTATTAAAAATTGTTCGAATCGAATAGATGGTAGCTGTAATACTTTCCAAGCTTCTTATTTCAAACTACTTAAATAAATTCGTATTTATATGTTCCTTCTTACTTGCAAACATACTTATTCTTTATCTTATTGAACTTTGTAAGAAGCTTGCATAATATTTTTAAATGTGATTTGTTTGTATGTTTGCTAAGAGTGAAGTTCTTTAAACGTGCAACTTAGCAAAGATCAACAGCATGGAAGGAATGGTGTCGAAGTAGTTTGAAATTTAAAACAAACTACCATCCTTGCTAGAACTTGCTAGGTATGTTATCGTCACCAATAACAGAGTGACTATGAAATAAGAAAACTCATCTATGGACATAATTCTTCCATCGAACTACTATTACAGACCTATTTAGAATAAATTTTTATTTAGGATATTTATGGTATGGTGGCTGAATTTTCTCAAACAGAAAATTGATAATCACTTTAGACAATGGAAACGAGTCACTAAAAATGTGTCTGAAGGTATAAATGGCATGTTCCACAGTGATCCACAATGATCGACATCGGTTTGATGTGTCACGTATACACTGAGTGCATATACACGATACAGCTTTACGAATGGCCAGCCAATATAAAATTACTAGTTTTTCGTATAACTTTTCCTATCTATAAATTTAGTGTCTGATAATAGGCTTATTATTGAAGAACAGACTAAATAGATAATTAAAAATATCGGTGAGAGTTAGTATTCGTTTAATTTCAAGAAGGATAAAAAAGTACCATTATATCATTTAGCGGACAAAATAACTGCTTATTTTCTTGACCGTTTTTATTTAATTAGTGAAAATCAAAGACTTAAAAACTCTTTTCTTTTACTTAATATACGTAATTTACTTTTATATTCCAAACAATTAGTTTCCTTTTTTGCACGCATAATATCTAAAACATGTTACGTATTGTGTCAACATGTCATGTTATGTAGTGTAGGACGAGATACGGTATACATTGATAAATCACAAATTTGTTGCTTAGCAAAGTGTCAACATCATAAAAACTTTTAATCAAGTTCCTTAATTTGTTATTGATGAAAATCGAGCATTAGTCGAAAGGTTGCCTAATATTTGAAAACTATTAGATTCACAAAAAAAAATGTTAGTATATAAATTACAGGAAATTACTTAAGAGATTCATTTATTACAGAAAAAATTTTATTTAAAAATAAAAGTATACCTATAAATATAGTAATAATTTTCAAGTAAAATTCTAAAAGACCAGGTCCATGATATCTATGCAATCACCGATTTTCAGAACTCCCGGAGAAATTTCCAGGTAAAACTACCAAATGACTGAACTATTTGAGGGTTATGTTAAAGAACTGCCTTACTGACTGACGATTATTCGACTGTAATGTAACATCAATTCGATGATGAGTATTCGCCTGCGGTCGAATTAGTTGTTTTCACAATGTAATGCTCGATTCTTATCTGTTTGATGTAACGCTCGAATCTGATCTGTTACAATACAGGCGAATGCTGCCGGAGAGGAACCACCCGAAGAGAATACTTACATTACAGCTTGCACGCTCATTTGATGATTACACTAATATATTATCACAGAAAAATGCAAATGAAAATATTGTAAAAATATATACCATATGCCATAGGCCATATGCTATAAGTTATGTTATAGCTTAGTATATAGTATATTTAGTTGTCGTAATGATGGAAGCTGGGAGAACCTACTAATCGTGTAATAAAAATCACGTGCAAGCATATTGGAAAGCAATCGACGGAAGAAAAAAGATTTTAAGTTGTATAGTATACATCGCTGTTATTGTTAGACATTATAATATCATGAAATTTGTTTAAAAGAGGTTTTATATGTATATATAACGCCTCTTTCATCCTCTGTACGTGTTAATGTAACCGAACTCTAAATGGTCCGACCGATTAGGATGTTTTTTATTTGTGTGTATTTAATTGTTAAGCCTTCGATTTAGTCTGTGGAGATTATATAATAACAATATAAGATTCATATAAGACAATGATTAATAAAATATATATTTTTTTCAATAAGATGTTAAAATATGTAAATCTGGTTTTCATATATCATAATATATTGGTACCATAATTGAAAAAATTTTTATGTACGACAAACGTGTAATAAATTAACACATTTATAACAATTATGATCTTTGGTAGTTAAGTCCATATTGTTATAAGTGTTTATTAAATTTAGTACTTACTTATTTCATGAAGTTATTTTACTCAAGTGTGCTTCTAAAGGTACTCAATTTGATGTAACACCCACGCGCGCTTATGAACCTCTTTTAGATTGCGAATACGCGATGTTATTTTTCAAGCTGATTGTATCTTCAACCACTGGCAATATTGTGATTTAATGATTTTAACTTGTAGCCCATATTTAAAGACTATTCCAAATAATCTTTCTTGTAAATTGATAATGCACAATGATAAATAATTATAAATAAGTTCAGACAAAAATAGTCCTCTTGTCTCAACGGAGCGTTTCAATCGAGACACAGACACATCCAAATCAAATGAAATCAAATTTCCCTCATGAATATAGAAATATTATACTTGATTATTGATTGTCAAATTAAACACTAGAAGATAAAACCTTGGACCTGAGAAGAACCGACGAAAGAAACTTTTTTTTATGGCATTGGTTGATGGACCGGCATATGGGCCACCTGATGGTAAGTGGTCACCACCGCCCATAGACAAAGGCGCTGTAAGAAAAATTAATCATTCCTTACATCACCTATGCGCCACCAACCTTGGAAACTAAGATGTTATCTCCCTTGTGCCTGTGATTACAGTGGCTCACTCACCCTTCTAGCCGGAACACAAAAATACAGAGTACTGTTATTTGGCGGTAGAATATCTGATGAGTGGGTGGTACCTACCCAGACGGACTTGCAGGTATTCTGTAAATATTCGATATAAACGTTAACGAAATAAATAACATATTAATTTATTTTAATGTGCCTGTTATTTTTTTATTTTTTATTTAGTCTTGAAGTAAATAGGTATAAACTAACTTGTGACATCACGTTGCACGTTAACAATACGTGTCGCAACATATAATACCTAAGCTAATAAGCTTCCATTCCTGCGAAGTTACAATTTCTTAGGAATTTATTTTCTTTTCATAAATGTTACAAGAACGTCTAACAATTTATCTAGAAAAGTTGAATAACAAAATAATATATAAAAATGTAAACTGAACTGACTTCTTCACTATTCGTCTGTATTTATTATTGCGTTAAGTCAGTTACTTCTTTGCTGGAACATCTGGTACATCGAACTCGCTGACTTGAGCGTCCACGAGTTGCTTGCTTCGTAGCTTGATAATTGCATGGCTGGGCACATTCGGATCCTCCATTTCGAATTCAATCAAACCTGCACATTAAAAAATGTATTACATTATCAATCCAATGGAAGCAGATAAACAGTCAGGATATAAATTGACAACTATGCTAGACTGAGTCAATTTATATAAAATCAAGTGAATTAAATTGTTTCATAAAATCTCAAACTCAAACCGTCGATTTTGTTCTTTCGGATATCATAAATTTGACATTCAAAAGAAGACGACAAAACATGAGATATAATTGTCTCCTAAATGACAGGAATTCATGGGAAAATTATATCAGCTAGTTATATATCTGTCCAACCACAAGAAGATAATAGAAAAAAAAATGCTGTTACATATAATTGGTCGAGAGTGTGAATAATAATCTATGATACTCATTACGGATTTGCAAAAAAATTGGCTTTTGAACGACGACGGAGCTGTTAAAATAATATCGCATATTAGATGTTAGGTGTAATAGTGTTTGATTATAAATAAAAATATATTAATCAAGAACTGTTATTAGCACATTATAATTGAGTTAATAATCAGTTACGTAGAAGACGTAAATCTAAGGCTTATTGATTTCCTTCTTCGATTGGAATAGGTCACTTATGTTATATGTAATTCTGTAATATGATAATATACTATTCAATATGAACAAGTGTATATCATCACAGCAAAGTATTATATCTTGATATATTGCTTGCATGAAACACAAAGCCGAATTCTGTGTGTACAACCTTGATGACTTTACACTTTTTAAAAATAATGATAAGGCACCTTTTTCGAAGGCCCATGAGAATGTTAAGGCAGGCCAAGCGTCACGCGCAACATTTAACAAAATCATTACAAAATTGGAAAAAATCTTGTTCATATTTATAAATAAGAATCTATATGACGAAATTTACGAAAATTACATTCACACACACACAGACACACACAGATAAGAATACTGACTCTAAACTATCTTTGTCATCCATATAGCGCTGTAAAGAATAATATGAGATTTAGATACATTCATTAGTAAAGGAAAAATTATCTCATCATATTATATTGTACGGTTAAATTCAATGCACTCTGTATCAAGAATACGAGTGTTTGAAAGATTCACATTTATTGATATTGGAAGTAAGAAATTGATTTGTGATATAGAGATTATTGGTTTTATCGAAGATTGCTTTTCTAGACAGACATGAGAATGTTATAAACTTATAACTCTGTTGACATTATGCCTCGAGAAACAGAGACTTCAGTAATACAATGTTTATTTGAAAAATATTACTTGATTCAGTGTCAATTTAACTTCTACTCACATCTAAAATGATTATAAATTCCATAATTAAATACTATTGCTATAAATGGGATTCTCGACTAAGCGGATGTTTTTTTTTTAAATATAATTTATTAGGTTATAATCGAATGGGCGGATAGATGAATAAGCGCATAGGAGGCTGGGTAAACAGGTGAAAGGTCCAAAGAAAATTATATTTCTAAAATCATAGTCAAAAACTTCTATTAACTTCTTTAATCTAAATTTTAAAGATAATTTTCTGTATATTAAGTATTCCATTTCTTATGTCTGTGGTTGCTATAGAGTTACGATAGTTACACTGTCAAAAAATAGTGATTTCAAAACTGATTAAATAAATGTTATTGTAAGGCGAATATATTTCATATGGGTCTTGAAATATTGTCAGAGTGAATAGGTTTTCAACGATTTATTTAAATTAAATCATTGATTTATCATTACGGAGAGTTTTCTTTTATAATTAAGAAACCTGATTAAGAGGATCGTAAATTGTTGTATATCAAATATGCCAAAAATAAATTAGCTTGATGGTTGGATTTAGTACAAGCCCGTCTGGTAAAATATCATCACTTATTCCATCGCCACAACAAAAAAATATTCTGTACTCTTTTATTTCTACGAGCACCTCAAACATAGGTAGTTTCAAAGGGTAGTCGCTTATTCTAAAAAATAAGCTATTTCTTATTTGTAACTTGTGCCATTCCTTTATTCTTACGCCTGTTTTTATCTACCACTGAAGTCCACCAAAAAGTAAATGAAATGATCTCTTGGGGGAAATCTAAGCCTCTCCATTGCTCTTTGAGTCTTCTTATGATGGGACTTAGTAAGCGCTCTGTTTCGTAAGTCATTATTGGCAACACTCTCTTTTCGAATACATTCAACTTGAGGCACTGTGGTATTTGGGAAGAAGATGTTACGCAGTTTCCCAGCCGAGCGCAGCCGAGTTGGATTCGGCGGTTGACCTTTTTTTCAAATATAGACCTGCCTTGGTAGATGGTCTGTCTTAGGTATATATAATCGTCTACAACTTCGAGTGCAGAGTCTTCAACCTTTACATGGGTGCAATATGGACAATCTTCATAATTTTCATCCTGTTCATGTTTATTTGTAGACCTACTTGTCTAAAAAATACAATTAACTATAAAACAAGATGAGACACTCATGTTTAGAACAATTATCTGGGCCTGAGTTTCTGACTTTGTAAGTTATTATTTAGTCACAGAGCAATAACTGATTACATACAATATGATAACAAATATTTCATTTGTTGGTAGGACTTTGTGCAAGCCGTCTGAATAGGCCACTACCTACTTATCACATATTTTACTGCCTAACGGCAATACGTAGTATTATTTGTTCTGATTTGAAAGGTGAGTGAGTCAGTGTAATTAGACGCACAAGGGGCATACATACATCTTAGTTCCCAAAGTTGCCATGTCGATAAAGTTTGTGACAATTTAAGTTAGACTGATGATATAGTGCTGCCCAGTTCTTTCGTCAAGTTACTACGGAAGCTGTTATCTCAGCTGTATATCTCCGAGAAGCGAATTATAAGTACCTATGACTACAGCGAAGACATTTGTGAACGACTAAGGTAATAAATTACTTTTTATCTTCAAAGGTGGTATCACCTTATATATATGTGCTGTATTAATTTTCTCATTCGTTCATTTTGCAGGACTTGTGTAAGCACTACTAATTTAATTAATATGGATCCATTAATCTGTGTTAGTAATAGTTTTAAAACAGACAGCTAAGTTAGTTATAGTTTGTTTATATGTTCTAAACAAGATCTAGTTCATTAATTCGACGAAGTCGAAGAAAAATTTTCGGGACTTAGTGGCAAGTTTATTTATAATTGTCATATTTAAAGGCTGACGTACAAACTGCATATCATATATTATCCTTCATAGTACGTTCTTTTATGTTTACAACTATAGTATAAAAAAAGAAAACAAACAAAGATATCTTTGCAACCAGATATGAGGCGTGTTTTATTGGTTGTAAGTATCTACTGAGTTAAATCAGCGACGTAAATATGGGTGGTATAGCTACTAATTCAGATATAGCATTTGATTCCTTCTCTTACCACAGAAATATAACGGCAATATGTTGTTGTTTGTTGTTACGAATTAATATTGAAGATAAATTACTTGTCACAGAAAAATAATCACTTGATACAGGCTACAAACGTAACCAAAACTTTAGTAAATAGTGGATGTTAGAATTTTCAAAAATCAAATCTATATAAATTTTAATAAAATAAGTAAATAATTATATGTAAGCTTACTAGATCAGATGATTTCAATAAAAGAAACAACCAAACAAGTACACAACTTACCAAACTCTCCGTGTAATACTATAATTTTGAAAACTACCACACCATTTAAACCTTGGCCAGTTGTTCAAATGTTTGATAACATACGTACTTCAATTATCTCGTACCAAAGTGTAATGGAGTTTGAAAATTCTTGGTACCGGCATGCACGCGAAGTGCTTGTCACAAACAAGAATTTGTCTCTAACTTATACGAAGCCCCACAATGCAAAGAAGCCGTATATTATAAATCTGAGGAATCTTTAGCATTCCCAAGATATTTGATCAGCACTTTTAGACTAAAGTGGAATTCAAAAAGTTCGAAACCATTTTAACGATAAAAGCCACAATACTAGATAAAAGTAAGTTTATCAAATATTAACATTACAACATTAACATTAACAGCCTGTAAACTTGCAACTTATTAAATTCAGGTTCTGCTGGTTATCTTAAGATATTTTGTCAAAATATTCGTAGTATATATAAAAATTTCGATCATTTAACACTTCAGTTGTCGCGCTTCAAGTTTGAGAGTGACATTATAATACTAACGGAATGCTGGTTAAATAGTCACAAACCTATTCCTACTATTGATAACTATGATTATTATTACTCGGGTAATTGCCTTAATCAAAACGATGGTATAGTCATATACGTGAAAAAAGACATAAAATGTTCTATAACGGAACCCAAAGCAATAGGAGGCAACTTTTTACTTATTAAAATTGAACCAGACATATTCATTTTGGCTATTTATAGATCCCCGTCCATACAATGCACAGACAGTTTTTTAAACTCTATTGATAATATTATTCGTCCCATTAGCCCGAGAAATAACTTGATAATTGCCGGAGATATAAACATTGATATTAAAGCCTGTTCTATTGATAGGAACTGTGCAGCTTACCTAAATGTAACCGCTGAACTGGGGCTATTGCCTGGGCACACATATCCTACTAGGTTGCACAACTGTCTAGATCATATTATGCTAAAAACAGTATTTCGAGCATCGGTATTTGTAGTTGATTCTACCATAACGGACCATGCCTCAGTACTGCTCAGCATTGACCTCGCCCCCTGTAAGTCTAAAAAACCAATCACTTACAAAAGAATTAATTTTGATGCCTGCATTAAATACTTAGAGACAGTGGACTTCTCTTTTATCACACCATCTTGTGATGCTAATGAAGCAGCATCAAGGTTTGTTGATATACTGTCTGGTTCTGTTAAACTGAACTCTGAAATTAGCCGTATACCTAGTAAGAAAAGAACACTTAAACCATGGATAACCACTGGACTCCTACGCTGTATCCGGAATAGAGATAAACTACACAAAAAATACAAAAAAGAACCAAATAACGTAATGCTCGAGGTTACATATAAGCGATACCGGAACTTTTGTAACTCTCTGTTGAGAAAGCTTAAAATAAACTTTGAAAAAACGCTTTTACGTAATGCAAAAACTAATAAAGAATCTTGGAATGCAATCAAATCAATTATAGATTATACGAAACAGAAAACGTCAGCTGAAAATCTTTTAAGTCCTAACAATAATATCAATAATAGCATAGACTCTGTAAATAATTACTTTTCTAGTATAGGGAAGCAGCTTGCCGAAACTGCAACTGCGTATAATGAAAATAACACCAATTCATACAATTTTACGTTTCCTCCAGAGTGTAATTCCATAGTAATACTACCACCAGATGAGGCAGAGATAGAACTGTTAATAATGAACCTCAAAAATAATTGCGCTACAGGCTGGGACTTAGTACCAGCCCAGCTTCTAAAATTATCTAAGCATATAATAGTCCCAGCTCTTTCTAAGCTCTTTAACCTTTGCATAATTCAGGGAGTGTTCCCTGAGGTCTTTAAAAGATCGCTTATCACTCCTGTTCACAAGGGTGGGAAGCGAGACCAAGTTTCTAATTATAGACCTATATCAGTTCTGTCATCCCTTTCCAAAATATTAGAAAAACTACTAAATAACAGACTAATTAATTTTCTAGAACACAACAAAATTTTATCTGCCTCACAGTTTGGTTTTAGGTCTGGGAAAAGTACTGAAGACGCAGTCATCAAATTAACGAATTATGTTACTTCTCAGGTAGATAGAAAACAAAAGTGTTTAGGTATATTCCTTGACCTAGCCAAGGCGTTTGATACCGTCTCAATTCCCATTCTTGTGAACAAGTTGGAATGCCTCGGTATTCGTGGCAAACCGCTCCTGATATTTAAGGACTTTTTGGTTAATCGTTCACAACAAGTAAAAATTGGTGATCACGTCAGTTCTCAGGCACCTGTCATTTGTGGCGTCCCTCAGGGCAGTATTCTTGGCCCAACTCTCTTTTTGATCTATATTAATGACCTATGTGAACAAATTTTAAGAAATGGTAAAATTTTTACCTACGCGGATGATACTGCGCTTGTATTCCACGGAGAGACTTGGGACAAAGTACGGTATTATGCTCAATTAGGACTCCACAGAGTCAATCAATGGCTTAGTGTAAACCTGTTGACATTGAATCTCTCCAAAACCTCATTTATTCAGTTTTCTGTGGCCAAAACAAAACCAGATAACATTAGTCTTAAGGTTCACACATGTAACTACCCCAGTGATTCTCTTGCTTCCTGTTCATGCTTTGAGATAGCTAAATGTACGACCGTCAAATATCTAGGAGTTATTTTGGACGAAAAACTCAGCTGGCGCTCTCATATAGACATCACAACTACGCGCACCAGAAAACTTATTTGGGTTTTCAAGAAGTTGAGGCACGTTGCTGATTTAGATCTTCTGCGCACAATATATTACGCACTAGTTCAGTCAGTCATTGGATATTGTATAAAAGCTTGGGGTGGTGCTTGTAAAACCTTTATATTAGACTTGGAAAGAGCGCATAGATCTATCTTAAAAGTCATGACCTCTAGCCCATACAGATTTTCTACAACTAAGTTGTATGAAAAATGTCAACTCCTAACGGTTAGGCAACTATACGTCTATCAATTAGTTATCCAACAACATAGAATAACCCCCTATCATGCCGATGAATACAGTAAACAACGTGTCATTAAAAACGTATGTCCACCTGTTATATGTCGAACAGCTTCAGCCAAACGACAACATGATTATAAAGCAGTTTATTTGTATAACAAAATAAATAAAATAAAAAATATCCATCCCTTATGTAATCGTGAAGCTAAAGTATATATTAAAAATTGGCTACTAGGACTAGATTATGAACAAACTGAGCTGTTGTTGCTATAATATTTTGTGAAACAATTTACACATACACATACACACACACACACACACACACACACACACACACACACACACACACACACAGACACATACACATACACACACATACACACTCTACTATAGTGTACAGTAAGAAATAGTTATTTATCATTTATTTTTATTTACATAGAACGATATGACACTAAAATATGAGAGAGGACACTGATTTCTGTAATACAGGTCTTTGAGCCTAGCTCAGAAATCAGGGACTTTATTATACTTTGTAACTTTTTATGTGAATAAAGATTATTTATTATTATTATTATTATTATTATAATTTACCACTGCTGAGCTAAGGCCTCCTCTCCCTTTGAGAAGAAGGTTTGGAGCATATTCATCATCCATTCATTACGCTGCAATCTTTTTTTTTTTGAATTTCGTTGAAATTAGATACATGCAGGTTTCCTCACAATGTTTTCATCCACCGCCGAGCACGAGATGAATTATAAACACAAATTAAGCACATGAAAATTCAGTGATGCTTGCCTAGGTTTAAATCCCTAATCATCGGTTAAGGTGTACGCGTTCTAACCACTGGGCCATCTCGGCTCTCAAATATAGTAGTAGATTACCTATAACTTTAGAGAATGTTAAGTAAAAATTGAATACATTTCAAATCTCTAATATTTATTTACAAGATACGTTTGCACTAAGTGCACTCAGCTCAGATTGCAAAATTGGCGTCAAAAACTCATTAATGTGTAATTATCGATTTCAGGTAACGGGAGCATAACATCGTTACGGAAGTTTAGTTAATCAACCGCCCTGGGGTTATCGGCTTATTAGTCGCAGTTTCCTTTTTATGAAATTTACCTCAGAGATTTTTAAAGTAGGAAAATATCTAATATTCAGGCTCAAATGCACTTTACTGATGGTAAAGCTTTAAAGATGTTGTTGATACCTTATTAGTTTATTATGCCGTCTACTAACAGAAGTACATATTTTTATTTACCTAATAAATGACATGAGATTTTGTTCTCGTAGTTGATGGACCACTGCCAGTTTAAGTAGGTTTATTTATATACAGTGGGCAGAAGTGATTATTTATCGAAAATAAGATGGAACATTCGTTTTACCCTGAATGTCTGAAAAAAAAGAGCCCATCATGAGAAGCCCGTTATTTATGAAACATCAAAATTAATAGTTTTTGAATTAGTTTATAATTAAGGAAATCAAATAATTTAATATAAAGTTCCACTACACACATAATAACAATTTTTTCTCATACAAATTAGTAAAAAATTGTAGGTTATTTGCGAAGCCATTTTTTTCAATTCATTATTATTAATACTTTTTACATATTACTACATTCTTATATACCTATATAGCAGTTATGAGGTCATAACCATTTTTTTATGTGCAGCTATCGTCCCATAATCACTGTTACAAAAATCGGTCTACGCTATTAATATATAAGATTAAAATTATTTTTAGACTACAACATTTGAATGAATACTTTACAAGATATAAGTAAGTGCACAAATTACGTGCAACGAAAACCCCGTTCGCTGGTGATCACGATAACTGGCTGTAACAATGATCTTGCAAGTTAAAATTGTCCATAATTTAATCTATATCCAAATAATATTTATGGACAAATTTGCCTTTGTTTCACAATAAAATTATTATTCATATTTTATATTTATGACAAATTTATATAAACTAATAACTAAATAAATGTTATTAAATAATTGCATCCCCTTCATATTTTTTGGAACAATGTCCAGCCAGGGTTGGGTTGAATCGATATTATATCGATATTACGGTATAATTTATCCAGTAATAGTAAGTGTCGATAATATCTAAGAAAAAAATAATAATATTAAAACAATTCCCTTAATTAATCATCATCAACAATGTATTTAGTAGGTTTTAATTGCTATATAATAAAAAGTTCATGATTGAAAATTCAAACGTCAAAAATTTTTTAATTCTATTTCTTTTTTTGTTTCTGATTTATTTATCATTCGTTATCGCTGTACCAATGTTATGTATGAATAATTATACGTGGAAGTTTAAAGAGATAAGGCCGGCAAATTTTTAACAGCTATATTCTTGGGACACGTGTAGATTCGCCAATGAAATCAATACAGAATTATTTCATTGCATTTTTGTATTTAACATTAATATTGGAATTTTGAATTTATTCTCAATGAAACTTGTTTTAGTGAGCGACTAGATTTATTTTGTTGTGAATATTTGTTTTCTTGTTTATTGATATTATTAACAAAGTTCCATCAATGTTTTACTATCGAGTGTTGATTTAGCCGAGTGACAAATGTGTTGGAGTCTTGATCCATGAGGGTTTTGCATCTGGTGCGAAGGATAGAGAAGGTGCCTTGAATTGCTGTATATACGACGAAGACGATGACATTTGTGCTTACTTTTTATGTTTTTCTTTACGGATACAGAGAACCTATGAGGGTAACAAGGAGCTAGACTTTTAGAGTAAGCAATATACCGTGTAATGAGTTTTCGAGAGTACTGTCAAATCCTCCGACAACCAAATTACATTATAATTCACGACGCCTAGTTGAGTCTTAAGTGCAGCTTATTCAATTTAAGATGTTTTAAATTCTCAGTTTTTGTATCAAAATCAAGAGCCACAGGTGGGCATCAAGAGAGCGGCTGTTGTTATTGGGTGTATTGTTGAATTGATGTAGTTTAAATAAATGTAAGGTTTATGCAATAAAGTGACATAATTTACGATCAGGATTATGACGGGCTAAAAAAGTAGTGTCTAGACTTGAGCCATCTCAGAGAAGGAGTATTAAAATAACGAATTAATATAATATCGTTAGTACTATTAAGTATTACCTACATTTTGTCAATCCTTATAAAAGCCTTCACTTAAATTTATAGACAGGTCAGGTGGAAGATAACAGATACATAAATTGAATACCTTTTTGTAATTTGGAAATAAAATGTTAATCCAGAGATCCTCAACTTTCAGTTTTCCATTATGATTGACGGATAATACTTATATGCTCTTAATCGCTACGAGTACACCCCCTCCTTCACATTTATTTATATTCGACTCACATCTGACGCTTTTAATACAATATATCGACAATTAAAAAGTTCAATATCGAATAAATATATCTCAGTTAATATATACCGTCAAAATCACTGTTAAGTAAATTTAAATAAAATTCACTCAATTTAGATCTAATTCTATTTAAATTTTGATATAATATTAACATAATTAATTATATAGTTTAAGATTATATTTATCATTCAGATCGACATTTAACTATTGCACATAAAATGAATTAAGATAATTTATTTAAACACTTTATATTTTAATACAGTAACAACTGTATCGTTCTTACGCACATAATATATACGACCAAATCTAACCCAAACATACCGGTGTGTTAGATCATTTGCTTGTGGTTGTATACAACGCCTTACATTTCGGCGAGAGATGTTCGCTAACTTGTATGTTAGACTTGTTGCACGTCAAACCCAATTGATACGTATTTCATTCTTCTTCTTTGTGAGCTTTGTTAAGACGATAACATGCTAACAGTACCTGGACTCTTAAAAGTGGAGTTGAGAAGGTGATCAAAGTATTGCGTGGACGTTCTAATTTATTTTTAAACTTAGCAACTGTTCCACAACAGATAATATTTGACTCATTCAGTTTTAAATTTATGCTTTCGCATACATTTTTATATATCGCCACTGAATTTTCGTTTTTACTATCTGGTACAGCTTGTATTTCAAGATTTCGAGCGCGGGTCATCCCATCGGTCGATAATATAATTAAGGATATAAGTTTCATTGCGCTAATTTTATAATAATATTTACTAAAAATTATACGAAAATTATATCGATGTAATATATAGGTATAATAGATTGTAATAACTGAAGAAATTGAAATAATATTTCGATCATAACATAGTTTTCATTAATTCATATCGTCAAACACTTCCCGATTCATTAGAACCACTTGACTGCTCGTTCTCGAGATATTCGAAAACATGTTGAAACACCAAGATAATTGTTCCACGTAATGTATATTCAAACTTTTGTTTAGTCCGTGTATATTACATACATATTTACTGTAAAGTTTCGTCACAGTTATCAAAAGTCCGTTTGAAATTTAAAAGATCGGTTAATAGATTTGGTGGTACATTAAATGTTCAGGAGGAAATTTTGTTCCCGGCAAAGTTATATGAAACCTAACTAAAAGTCAGAAACGGTCTCAAGTAAATGCAAGTTAGTCTAACAGCAATATACAATTCAGAAAAAAACAATATACTATGAATAACACAACTCACTAATAGGTACTTAACCTACTCGGTTTGTACTACTATTTGGATTTACAAATAACAATATTGTAGCGTTTAGCTTCAACTGATACCGTAATTTCAGTGCTAATTGTATTAGTTAGATTAATTACCAAACCTATTTGATTGCTACGTTTAGTAGTAGCTGTTAATTCTGGTAATAATCCAGTCATATATTTATATTGATTTAATTGTATTGTACAACATTAATATTACAAAAAAATTATGTTTTTATCATCAACATTATGAGGCTTTATATACTAAAAACCTGAATTGGTTTTTGTAGGAACGAGTGGTATTTATTAAAGAGTTTTACTGGTACTAGTATATAACAGTAACAAGATTTTTAAATCTCGAGAAGCTATCGTTTCTTCCTTTTTATGGCTATAGAACCTGTATTTCTATAAAATGTAATTATATCTTTAAGAATTCTAATTATATTTTGCAAAATAGAGCTACCGAAATATTTAGTCACATGCAATAATTAATTTCGTATAATATATAGGTATATATTTAGGAGATTCCTTTAACTATACAACTGGCTGGAACGAATAAAATAAAAAAAAATAAAACAAAAGCGCGCGAAAACGTATCAAGCCGTCATTACTGATGCTTTTTGGGCGCGGACAGTAAGGTCAATATTGGCGCGACTTGTAAATTGTTAAAAGTGATATTTGTGAATATTTTTGGATTTGTAAGTTCAATTGAATAAGTCATTTGATTAAATATATATGAACTGGAGCTTTATTTATGTTAAGCTAAATTCGAAGGATTTTTTTTTTATTAGTAAATTGTTTAAAGTAATTTATATTCTTGTTTTTTTTTTTAAATTCTGTTTCACTTTTTGACGTTAAATACACACACATATATATATATATATATTTAATGTTCCTAAAATTGTTGAACTATGAAGACAAATTTAAAATAGAATACTGTGATTATTAAATAATTCATTAATAAACAGAGTGGAGAGTTACAATTCTATCGCACTGGCAGAATAACTACCACGCTTTACTAAATTCATTTATATAATATTAATAAGAACTTCAAAAAGTATTTAAGAGCGTAGTTTGTAAGCGTGGCAATTTAATTTAGAACACACACATAGGTACTATCCAATAATACAGTTGCATTATGCAGTGTATCGTACGCATCCCCGCAGACAATTAGTTGCTTGTTTTAGGTGCAACGAATAAATTAAATTTTCATTGCGCGTTCATAACGTAGGATTTATTAAAATACATTTAATTACGAGTAATGTATTAGCTATAAGGTTGGCACTCGCAAACACAATTATAAATTATTTGTTAGCATAGGGTGCGGTCAGAGTGCATTAAGATGCTTAATATACATTATGATTTTTGTTGTTTCAACCGCATTTGTCTAACTAAACAATTATTATTTTCTGGATATTTTAAGGTTGGTAGGTATACCGAATTAGGGCGTAAAGAACATAAATTTTATAATTAAAAATAGGTAAATATTAATCAAATATTTTTTTTAACTAATAAAAAACTAAAGACAAAATACTTTTTCTTGGTTAAACAAGTCTTTATTATTAAAAATTTAATTACGTATTTTTATGAAATAATTCAATTAAAATTATTTTATATTACACAAAAATCAGGGGGGTGGGCCGTTGACGGTATCTGGTCATGAAAGGTACTAAGTATAGCATCAATACACAATGGAATGTTAATCAACCGTTTTTTCTTAGCACTATGCACTATTTTAATAAAGCATTTAAATAATTAGAAATTAACCAGACGAACTAAACGACATGAGTAATGGTATGAGTTGGCGTTTGTTTTAAATTTCGAATTTAGAGAAAAAAATAAGCAGGATTGTGCAAACATTACATTATATTCAGGTATATTCAGGTATTACTATGTTCATCCTTACAATTTTGTACTTTTAATTCGACATTAGGGGAAAGAGGTTACCCTTCGTACACTTTTTAGATTTGATTTTCTTACTATGTGATTAAGTATCGCATTTACCTAGTTTATGTACTTAAGTGTAACAAATATATTATAGTCTGTTACAAAAAAGTCCAAAACTATTATAAAAAGTAAAAATTAACAATTGCATCAAACGACACTCGCGCCTCACCCTTATGCTAACTTATCTATGTGTGCGTAGACGTTTCGCGAAAATATAAGACTCGGCTTGAAATAAAAACTGACGTGCTCTCACCTTGGGCTCTGGGGAGGGACTGAAAATTTATTGACAGAAATGTCGAATAATAAGTCAAAACCGTCAAATTATTTTCTCCATACTACATAGTATGGACGACGAATGCCAAAAAGTAAGCAATATTTAAATAAAAATTACTATAATATTGTGTGATATAATAGAAATTGAACATGGTGAATTTATTATTTACACTTTTGTGTTCCCATTTAACCAAAAATACATGTATAAACAAGCCGCTAAATAGCTTAAAAATGTTAATAGAAAAGGTCGATTTCAATATTTGGAATGATGTTGACGATGAATTTACTAAGTTATTGATATATATTTTATAAATATGATCCGGTGAAACTTGAGATATATCTATTCACATACTGAATGTATTTTTTTATCCATAATCAATGCTCCAGATTTAAGATAGTTTGAAATTAGTAAGCGCTATTTTAGCGTTCCGCAAGGACTGTCCTCTTAATAACTAACCAATAACATAAATAAATTCATAAAAGGCAATTTAGATTTAAATAATTATTATAATCATCAGCAACCAATGCTACACAGAAGCCTCTTCCAAAGTGCGCCAAAAGTTCTACCCTTCTGCAACCAGTTGGTTTTAACTTTTATAACACCTGGCTGGAGGTTGCTCTATATTGCGTTTGCGATATACGGTCTTCACTTTTGGACTCGTCTACTCAATGGTATTTTGCCATACGCGATTAGCTCACTTTCGCTTTAATTTGCTAATAATTTCCAGTCTTCCTCCATATTAACGTAACTCTTGATTTTATCCTTGAGTATATGGACTAGTCCCGCGGTTAATGACAAAGTTTCGGCACCTTATGTCATTTTAGGTATTGGAGACGATTTTTTTGAAAAAATTCTATCTCAAACATTGCGATGTACGTTACTTAAGGACTTGATGTAAGTCGGCGTACCACACCCTGACTGGGTGTGCTGCATGGGGGCCCCAGAGGTATTCCCTGGTGGCGTCTTTGGGCGGTGACCTCTCGCTGCCGAGCGTTATCAACGCAATGCTCGGTAGCGAGGCGTGCTGGTCAGAAATGCACTCCTTCTGGGAAAACTTTATGTCGCAGAAGGAGGCAGCGGAACGGGAGCGGGAGGTGGACGCTGCTGCAGACCCGATACAGGAAACAACGCTACGTGCACCTTCATCTCCCCCCGCCTCAATAGGCGCCACAGGGGCTAGGAGGGTTCTGAGTACCCTGGGAATCCCCCCTAGGAATTGGAGGCCCGCATAGGTGGGCTGACCATCAGGGCGTCACGGTAGCATGCGAAATCGATCCCGTGGCGCCCACCGATGAGACGGAGAGGGTACCGCTGGTTTTTAGTGGGTATTCCAGTGTGCCGCTAACATCTTAGGCACCGGCAAGTCCCACATACCCCCCCACTTCCACGTGGGGGGAACGCGTAAAGTGTTTTTCCAGCGAAAAAAAAAACAGTACTTGATGTAAGTATTACTTTATTATAAGTATAGAGCTGTTCATTCATGAAGACGTACTTCTCCAATGTTAAATTATCGGCGTGGAGTTTTTTGCATAGAGCTTCGTTTTTGTGTATTAAAACTTCCCTCCAAAGATTTTACAAGATATCGAATTTTGAAAATAATTTTCTCACACGTAATTTATAAACATAAAGATTTTTTGTTAATGACATAAATAAATAAATAATAAATAGTCGTCAATGACTATATAATGCCGTATTTTAATACAAATAAAGTAAGAATAATTAAGGCATTATTTAGTCATTGACGTCTATTATTTATGATTTCTTTATTCACCAATACAATTTTCAGTAACACCATAGATATTTGATCTACACATTTAATTAAAATTTTAGCCATTTCATGTCACTTCCTAACTTTTATCGAAATATTATTAAAATAGACAATATTTATATGACGCGTATGGATTTGGCTTCCGATATTTTTTAGTCGATATGCAAGCGAACCGAGCAATTATTTCCTTTTGAAGTCTTCCTAGAACACGCCGTATCCATCAATTTAAAGTTGTCATTTGAATTTTACTGTGAAAAATTCATAGCTCTTGATATACTCGTATGTATTTTTTATTTTTTATTTGTTGGTACATGAAATTCCATTTTATATCACTTTTTTAGGTACAGAAAAAACAGTCACATGGTGGGTGTAGTTAGCTAGCGCATCCGTATATAATAATATATATTTTTTTAAATATATTGAAGATTTTGATATATTATCTAATAAATTTATCCCACCATAAACATATATATTATATTAATAATTAAAAATATTCCGAACAAAAAACATTTTTCAATATATTTTTATAATAATTCATATAACTCACTTTGGAGTAAGAGGTCTTAATTATAGATTGATATAGCCTAACAAAAAAATTTAAGTAATCATAGATGATGCTGATGCAAATATTAGCGACAAATTCCATAATACTTATAATATTTATATAAATAGTGTTTATCAATACATTTTTAACTTTTGTCTCCTCTTATTTTACATAGACAAGCTAGAGCTTATTAATTAAAGTGATAAACAGTTGTATAGAATCACCTTTCTCATAGTCTAATAAAGAATTTTATTACTAGTAACATTCTTATAGCGTTGCTATAAAATTATAACAAAGTCATATAGGTAAATTAGATAATTGTTTTTTTTTTATATAAAAATATGTACCGACAAATTTTATTTAGTCTTTAATCACTTTGTCAATGTAGTCTTTAATGCCTTATAATCTGTTTTAATTTATAATTTTAATTCTGTCTCTTTTATACATGTATACCTTTTCATTTAATGTTATTCATAATTTGTATTAACTATCCTTTCTCATTTGATTGTATAATTTTACTTATTTGATTATATGTATATCAAGTATTTGTAAATTTTTAATTATTGTGTAAATAGTATCAGTGGAAACTTTACTCTACTATACATTATACTATTACAATTGTTCAAGCGTAAACTCAACTTCAAGCATTTACAAAGCGCAAACTGACGCCAACGACTGTGATTGGTCATTCTACGCTTTTCTGAAATCATAAATTGTAACGACGATTACGATACGAACCATCTCTGAAGTAAAGCGCATAATATTTTTTAATTCGCTTTTTTATTTTTAACTCCGAATGTTAACAACTATTATTTACTACATAATTACATTTGAATACTTTGATAATAGTTTTTACGAGCTAGAGAGAAATCGGTCTGTTAATATTCAGCGAGCGCCGTCGGGTTAATATAAACGTTAGAATAGAACATTAGTACTTGATAGAGTACGTGTAAAAGCTGTTTCACAACAATGCAGTTCCATTTATAAGATTATGTCTATGAGATGTAAATTGCACAAGTTGATCGCATACAAGAGTTTATCCTTCGTATCCTGAGGCCACAATCTGTCTCTCATTTGACTGACAAATAGATAACAACATAGAGACGAGAACATTGAACAGTCTTGTATTATAATTAGTAAGATAATTTACTTTTTATTCTCTCAATATTACTATTATTGTTATTATTTATTTATTAAATCAAAATGAATAGTTACATGCTAATATAACGCTTAAGGTCCTTTGGATTTAAGCGCTGATATATCTTTTGTAAGGAGCTCATCCCTTAGAGTAGTTATTAAAATCAGTATCTTACTTGTCTTAGCAATTATATGTCAAACCTGTCAATTGCCTTTGGGAAAATCTTATTGTCTTTGATTAGTGTATGAATAGAGTCTGTACCGGATAACTATATAATAATAATTAATTCGTATGTTATTTGTTGGTAGGGCTTTGTTCAAGCCCTTCTGGGTGGGTAATCATCAGATATTTTACCACCAGTTCAGAAGATTGAGTGAACCAATATATCTACAGGCACTAAGGAAAGAATGTTTAACATTTCTTACAGTGTCATTGTCTATAGGCAATGGTGACCACTTACCACGTGGCCCATATGCACGTTAATTAGAAGTTGAATAACAGTGATAATTATACACTTTGGGAATGATTTTCTGATTCTTTCCTATTAAATGAATGCAAATATAAACTAACCTCCTTCAGCTACCGCCTCTTCTCTATAATTATCCCTCATAAACCTGGCGAGTATGTTGTGGTAGAAAAGACGAGCATTACTCTTGACTTCATCGTCCACTTCCATTTTGGAAACCGCCTGGATCAGCAAGTTTATCTTCTGGCGAGCATTTAGGAGCAGTTTGTCAACTGTAACAGATGTTAGAAATAAACAGTGAAATGGTAAATCCTATTATGAAACCAATTTTATTATATGTTTTTATTTCGTTTATTTATTCAGATTTTTGTTATATACATATATATTTCTTGTCGACCATTTAAGTTTTAGCAAGATATATTCCTAAAAGCCTAAAAATAATCTATAATAAAATCCAATAGATAAGAAATGTATGTATTTTTAAAATGAATACTCTTAAATATCGATTAAGACGCCGTTATGTCGTATTACGTTTCTTTATCGAGAGAAGCGTACTGAAGTTAAATAGAAATATATCCTTGAACGGTTCAATTTAATTAAATGCCTGACTAAATATTGCGTTTAACGATGCGGAATCGAAGACGCCTGTTGTATTTGACTACGATTGTTTTGCGAAAATCTACTTACAGTCAGCTTCGAGTTCGGGTACCGGCTGGAGTACATCATCGAGTGCATATTGTAGGGCTGAGGGTGCACCTTTCATCGGCCTTTGCACGTTTGGTGCTCCTATTGAAATATCCTAATATTAATTTATTGTAATCAATTAAATATAAATAAAACAATGAACGAATAATTAAAAACTAAATAAGGTCTCTAAAGTTTTTATTAGAGTCCCTAATTGAAAACTTAAGAGTTAAAATTGAACAGAAATAACTTTGTTAGGGGTAAGTGTTGCTTCTATTTAGAATTTGTGCTCGTGAACACTCTGCGCTTGACACCTTAATATTGCTTTCTCTTCTACGTACAATGCGATGCGACAACTTTGTAAATTAACGATTTCGATCAAACATACATAATACTGTACGTTTCAATTTAAAAAGGAATATCAAGAAAGAAAATGTAACTACACACGGCGTAGAATATTAGATTAGACACTTAGTTAATTTAACTGGGTGTTTGAAAAAATTAAAGAGCAGAGAGCTCATTAAATAAATAACTATTTAAAATACCATGGTGATATCTTATTAAAAAAATAATGTTTTATTGTTCTACACTAGTGTCTAACGATATGTAGATATATTTATTGCCAATCAATAAAGGGGGATTTGATAGTATAACATAGAATAATTAGTGTAATTTGTAATGTATATATGTAATATATTGATTATACTGTATTACGAAAGTCAGTCAGATCATTTGATCATATTACGCCGTAATTGGAATAGAGCTAAATAGGTTTGAAACGCTTCAATATCCTAGTAGCCATGGAAGTGAACCCACTTGATGTTATATTATATGTACGAGTGTATAGCTAGCTATGTTAAATATATTGAGTGAACTATTTACCGTAATATAATATTCTAGGTAAAACTTACGTAATATTCATTAAAACAATTTAACGCTGCATGTTTAATTAATACATTTTAATTATTGCGTTTGATTAAAAAAAATTAAATGTGGAAATGAATTTATAATTAATTTTACTCAAAATAATCGATTTAAAAACTGTCAAGAATTTTAGTTAGCTCTTATTTGGCTCTCTCAAGATAGCTTATTCGTTATCTCATTTTTATGCCGATAGTAAACGCAAACCAAACTTTTAAATATATATGAATCGGCAAATATTTAAAAAAATCACTAATGTCAGTCCTAGATTATGTGTAAATATAAGTAATTATTCTGTTGACGTCTTAGATAGAGTAGAGCATTGCGCTTATCAATTAAAACTATATTTAAAAAATCACTTTGGCTCATCATACGTAAAATAATCTATGTTTAACTGTGAACTGGGTTTATATGCAAGATCAATTAAAATATTGGCAATTTTGCCTTATACTATTTTGCTTTTAAGTAAAAGACCTTTTAGAGATATTTGTCTAGGCTTATCTGAGTGGATACTTCCAAATATTTTACCATTCAACATTAATTCTTTGGATTGCTTTCTCAAGTTTTAATAATAAGAGAGAAGATTAATTAAAAGTACAGACAACATAAGGCATGCATAACATCGACAAATGTGACCGTTTACAATCAGGAGGACCGTTTCCTTTAGCTTCTAAAGAACATATTTACTTAAGCAAAATCATGTCTAGGATTCTTATGAAAATATTTGAACTGCTATCGACCTGCGTTAATCCGACCTCTCTCTAATACAACACCAACCAGGTATTTTCTGTAAACTAAGATGCACATAATACAGTACATACAAAGTACATTTAATGTGGCAAATCACGTCACGTCAATGTATGTTTAAATATGTTGTGACTATTTCGTCGCTTGCTAATTATGTAATTTGTCGGATTACATGGTACTCTTTCTCGAAAACGTTCCGAACTCCTACAGCCCTTCTTATAGAGCCTGTGGCAGTACTCCGTAGTCCGACAAATTGCTTCCCCGACCCAGCTTTGCAAAACGTTGTCGGATTAACGTAGGTCAACTGTACTCATTTTAACTGTATTCGTATCTAGTCCCTTCATTAGTGTTTTACTTACCTACGCTAGAAAGGAGTTGGTTTATCTGCTGCAAGGAAGTCTTCATCTCAATAATTAGTCGTCCTTTCTCGTCAAGTTGTCGTGTAATATTTTTTTCTTCACGCTCCTCAACCTCTAGCTCAGCTCGAAAACGTTTCTTATCCTGTATGTACCTGCGAAATAAAGCAATAAAAAAATATAGTAAAATTTATATTACTTACTCACAAACAAACGTTTGGATACCTAACTAGTATCCTAATATCTATTGTTCAAAATACAATCATAACATCAATTTAACAAGGAAGTAATGTATAAATATATAGCCCACCTGAAGTTTCGGCAACCCTAACCGAAGAAGTAGACATAAAGTGAAGGACGCTTGAAATAAAAAGGGCTTCGTCAGAGATTCATTTATAAAGCTTTTATCGTAGCTAGTACTAGGGGAGGTGCAAAAATCCGCGGAATAGAATATCAAATATATTATTAATTTATATTATAATCACCATCTACTTAAATACATTTAGTACATCAGAATATGGACGGTCTAGAAGACAAAGGTGTATTAAACATGTACAAAGTACATATATAAACGCATATTTTTTAATTGTTGACAGGTGAGTAGAACTGTTTTTAGTAAACTTTCTAAATAAAATTTTCTATAAGGAATACATACAGCATTGCCCATATTTAGTTTGATATTTATTTGTATCACCCTGACATTCAAACTTAAATAGAGGACTCAATTTCAGAATTTCCTCAAAACTTTTGTACACTAAAGTTACACAATTATGAACACGTAACATTTTTATGAACTTTTAAATAGGTACATAGGCTTTTTGCTTTTGTGCTGTTTCCCGACTGATTCGAAAATTAAAGTAATGTGACTTAACTTATTTGTCCAGCTTGTTAAAACTATCAACACTTAATACGTTTTAGAACCCATGTTGTTAAAGAGTAAAAAAAAATAAAAGCACCTAGATCCGCTGTGAAGGGCGAATACTGGCAAAATCCTCTAGAAAAATGCCAGGTGTAATTTTCATAATAGGTTATATTTGCGATTATACTAACTACTAATAACCTATTTGAGTTCACGTTAATAGAAGAGAATGACATTTTGAAATATTAACAAGTACAAACGAAAGAACATGATCGTTTACTTTTTACAGCTCAAAAAAAAACTGTAGTCATAATAATGACCGGTTGATTTTAGACTAGAACGTCATTGTTCTGAAGAGGCGGTGTACTATTTTGCTCAATTGTATGAACATTTTGATTTTCTCTCTGGTAAACAAAGATCAAACTCACTACAAGCTGCTCCAAAATCTGTGTATATTTAACACTTATCACCAAAAATGCTTAGACACGTTAATTTGTTGTTTCAATGAATGCAGCATGAGTTTGGTACCCATCTTGCTCTGACTTTAGTCATGTAAAAATTATTATGGTCCTCAAAACTATAATATCTCATACTAAATTATTATTAACTTCGTTTGTCGCAATGGTCGCATTCAATAAGCTCAAAGTTGCTTCAACGTAAACGGTGCGACTTACTAATTGACGCGGACTGGGAAATATTTCATAACGCACGATTGTTTATATTACAGATTTTCTTCAATATCGTCCTGTCTTCGAACCATAACTAAAATACGAACATCGCCGTAGTCTTAAAATATTGTATAGGTAAATATTGTTTATTAATTTCGCGGATTTTTCATGCGTACGCTACACCTTTTATTTGCATTAAAATCTCTGACTACAATTTATTCTTTATTCTAATATAACACCAAAATACGCAAGTGTGCTAACCGATGGCAAGACACTGCTTAACACTACGATCTTCACCGAAAGCCGATATCATTAATTTGATCTAGACGTAAGATGTTATGGTCCTTGTACCTGTGATTATTCTCTCCCAATTCGAAGTTAAACATAACAATACAAAGAATAGCTGTTTGGCAGATAGAATCACTAATAAGTAAACTGCCAGCGAACGAGCACAAAGTTACCATTTTTAAACAAGTATAATTACATATTATTTCTTATTTGAACTTAATAGAGACGACTAGTAAATAAAGTAACCATTATGTTTATATATATGTAAAATCAAGTTAATAATATGTATTTACATTTGTATGCAATGAAGAGGACTGACAATGTATCAAGGAAATACAATCGAGCTCGACGTACAATTGCATTTTGTATGCAAATAATCTCTAATATCTCTTTGTTGTGTAATGCAATATACACTACAATACGAACGTTAAATATCTTCAATTCCGATAATAACTGTATTACTTCATGCGACATATTCTCTGTTGTTGTCATTCATTTCGTGCTTAAAGAAAATTGATATAATTATATTTGTTTGATGATCTTTATAATAACAACGTAAATAATTAAATTTTATTTTCATTGTACGTCAATCACGTGAAAACTACTAAAAGTATCGACTAGTATTAGAGACTATAACCAATCGACGCGGAATGTTCCGTAGATGCTTATAATTTTATTAACGCTCTTTCTGCCATTTTAATGCCCAGCGAAGCGGGAAGGCTTCAGCTAGATTTTTCTATAAAAGCCATAGAATATACTTTAATATACTCATGGACTTTAGTACATAATAAAAATAATTGTTTTTATGTAAGAGAATACTGATTATTTTTCCGGTTATTTTATCAGACCCGATAATAGATCTATATTTAAGTAGCTACCCTGTCCTGCCATGGTTTTATGCGGTTCCCTTAATAACTTCTACGAAGGCAATTGTACAAGTAACATAAAAATGATTTAGTGTTTACAATATTTTGGCATTTTATGTAACTCATTTCGTAGCTGTAAAGCATCTTGATCACATACATAGCTGTGTCGTCAATGCAATCTGCAATCTGTGTTTCTAATCGAATACTTACCACTACGACAGACGCAGAATTACATCTTAAACATTGGATATTATGTTCTCAATTGTTCCAACTAATGGCAAAATAACTAAACATTACTAGGTCTTTACTAATAACAAAAATATTTAATTATATTATGATATTTGACTGACCATAACAATTTTTAAAGTTACATTAATTCGATCGTCGTAAGTGTTATATATCTTATTTACAGCTGCGCCATCCAAGTTAAACTACACGTAACGCTTAAAAAAAGCTTGTCTAATTTGTCTTTTTGCTTGAGTTAATCGTCTCACGCACACTAAGACATCTGTAAGAACGATCACCGATAATGATTTAAAATAGAGAAGTGTGCCTTCGAGAGTGAATAGATCAATACCGGTAAAGTCTCTCGTCTGTAACTGAACTTAGTTATTGGCATCCGACATCACTTTACAATTAGAAACTGCTTACGAACTTAAGTTCTGGTTGTGAAATCAACCGACTATAATCGTTTAATAGTCATAAGCTCCCGAGTCCCGTGTGTTCTTTTTAACCGCCGACGCATAGAGATCCGTCAATTTATTTGTAATTATTCTTTATTCGTTTTGTTGTTATTTGATTTTGATTTGTTTGTGGTTTGTTATTTTAATTGAAATCGTTGATTGCAAGACGTGCTCGAGAGGACTTGTCTGTTACTAATAATTAAATTATTTTCTGTCCAAGCAATATTGAATTATAGAGAATCAAATTGTTTTCTAAGTTAAAGTGTGTCCACTTTTGATGTTTCCACGATACTCGGAGAACGGAAAAAATAGATATGAAAAAGATTTTCTTATGGCCAAGGACCAGATCTCTTGTTGCACGTGTCTTTAAAAACAAGTATGTAAGTTTCTTAAATTAGTTAGTATCACTCCGATGAGACTAGAGGACTCCGGAAATAAATTTACTACGCTTTGTAATAATATTAAAATTGTCATCGTGTCATATAATCATAAAACCTATCTTCGAATTAATTTATGAAGTAAAAAGCAAAATAATATTGAAATACAAATATCATTCAGATAGCTTTCACATCCAATCATACTATTTCAATATCCATGTTAGGTAACACTTCAAGCTTATGACATAGCACTAGGATGTATTTCAATGTTACCTATACGCTCTGCTGTTGGTACTAATTCGATCTTCGTCTGATTTGCTATTCATTTCAAACTGTGATTTGGTTAATCAAAACATTGTCCCTCGTATCACGTCCATCCTATGCATATGCAATATCTGTCGTAGAACAATTAAGTGAATATGCCTCCGAAGACGTTTCGACCAGCACGTGTGACAATAGTCAAATTCCGTCCTATTAAAATAGCCTATGATTCGTACCGTTCATTTGAGTGTCGCTTCAATAAAATATATTCATTTTATTACAATGGACTACAAAATTGAATAAATACATTTACCGACACTACACCTTTTGATACACGAAATTAATTAATTTACCGATCGCCCCTTTTGTATTTCCCAATCGTGTGACATCAAAGTCAGTGTTTTAAAATACAAAACGGTATGGAAAATTGACGAGATGTTGAAAATTAATTAATCAAAGCAACCGTCGTTTCAGCTTCCGATGAATTCACGAATATGACAATCAATTGCATATGAAATATAATTTGGTTCAGTGGACACTTTCAGGAACATTGTCACAGCGAAATTGCGTTTCCCATGTAATTACTTATTGCGGCAGACTGTTAAATAACTCATCATTTTAAAACAATAGCCAGTGGCGATCATTTATACAAGCTGCAATAAAATCTTTGACGCAATTCTTTTTTATATATATACTTATATAATATATTAATGTAATCTGGCTGGAAAATTCGTTACCAGATGATATGTGAGCATCGGGCCGTGATAAACTTGGTATGCCCTAAGAAATATTAACCATTTATCACCACACATTACACCACCAACGCGCCACTAACTTTAGAAACTAAGATGTTATGATATGTTATATGTGAGGTAGGAGGTATGTACCTAATAAGCCCGTCCAAGTAGTAATCCAAGTGTTCCTAAAGTATTAATTAATTATGAGAAATATATAAGTACAGTAACTTTTTCAAATGTTTCAGACCGACTTGAAACAGTTTTAAGGGTTTTTCAGTTTTTTTTTAACTTTTCTAATGCTCTGCAATATTCACAGAGATCATTTGAATCTACAATAAGCAAGTGTGATGCTTGTGCATTCAATAAA
Source organism: Vanessa atalanta (assembly GCF_905147765.1). Classification (NCBI taxonomy): domain Eukaryota; kingdom Metazoa; phylum Arthropoda; class Insecta; order Lepidoptera; family Nymphalidae; genus Vanessa; species Vanessa atalanta. The sequence goes on along the minus strand of NC_061902.1, from coordinate 14,560,710 downwards.
TGAATTTGAACTAAATAAATTTGAATTCATCCAATTCAGACACATGATATGGGACTAATTTTTTGAAAAGGCACAAGTAAAATATCTATTTTTGGTCACTTTGTGCGCGATCTTAACAATTAAATTACTATTATAAATAAAATAAATACACACAAATATCATATTTAGTTAATATTAAATCGCCTTTTGATGATTGCGATGAAAAATGATGATGATGAAATGTGATTTATATATATAGGTACATGCATATTTAAAAAAAGAATCACATCGGTATGTCGCTTACATAGTCATATATAAATATATACCATTGAAACAAGAATGTGCTTCTTCGATAATTTAACTAATTTTAATATATGATGAATAACTATTTATTCATGAAAATTTCAAATTTACAGATTTACTATTTGAGATTGGTTTAATTTATTTCAGTATATGAAGGTTTTATCGAACCGATCGTAACAGATCGTCTGTGACATCCATCTACTAACTAGTGATATCATAAGTATACCATTCATTAATATATGTAATCCTCCCACAATTCTCTCTCTCTCTCTCTCTCTCTTTCTTTCATACTTTCTTTCTTTCTTTATACTTTAGACAAATAAGTAGTGCAGTAATATACTTTCATATACAATATTTAGACTTGTAAATATTTCATTTTATCGTTCATTATCACAGGTAAAACAATTTTATTGCGTTAATAATAAATAATTTAAATCGCTTATGGTATTTCTTCAATGACGAGGTAGAGGATATTTAGCATGGAATGACATTAAAATGTACACCTAAGCTGAAAATGCTTTTGTTTTAATCGTCTATATTTGCGAGCGAGGTATATCCCATCAAAAACATAAATGTAAAAATGAGAGCCAAGTTAAATATTATGATATATACCTTGGTTGTTGTCTTCAACGACAAAAGAAGTGAGATCTAAATTTGTGCCAAGTTAAATAGTCCTTTCTGAAATTTATTTATAACTACATAAAATATCATTTCTTCTTATAACTTGGGGTAATATATTGTTGCCTAAGGTCTGACTTGGCTAGTTCTTATATGTTTATAAACACAAATTGTAGTTTGTGTTTAGAATAACAATTTATAACTCGTTCTGAGTTATAAATTGTTATCTATCTAAGAAGAATGGAGGACAGCTCAGTATTGCTTAGTTAGTATTAACGTACATTAAGAGCTGCGATGGTCCAGTCACTAGAAAACATGAATCTTAACCAGATATTGCGAGTTCATATCCAGACAAGTACCATTGAATATTTGCGTGCTTAATTTGTGTTTACAATTCATTTGTAACAGGCTTAGAACTTACGAAGGCTATAATATAATACGTATATGAGAACTAGCCAAGTCAGACCTTAGGCAACAATATATTACCCCAAGTTATAAGAAGAAATTATATTTTATGTAGTTATAAATAAATTTCAGAAAGGACTATTTAACTTGGCACAAATTTAGATCTCACTTCTTTTGTCGTTGAAGACAACAACCAAGGTATATATCATAATATTTAACTTGGCTCTCATTTTTACATTTATGTTTTTGATGGGATATCACTACTTTTTGTATATAAATTATTAGTAGGTACTTATTAATAACAAATTTAATACCAAATGGTTTTTGTTAAACTATTCTATTTTCTTATGTTTACGGGGTATAATTGTCTTTTTTTTTTATATTTTCTTATTTTTCTTGTAGGTACCTCTGAAATATTCGAGTGAATTGCCCATTCAGTGTCCGGATATTTTTTATGCGTTTTCTGTTTATACTTAAATTGCCCAAGTAGGGGTGGTATAACGTGCGCAGACGGTTGTACTCTACAATAGAGCTCTCTTGTGTCTTGATTTGACTTGGACCTAAATTGATAAGATGTATTCCATCTAAGTTTTTAACTCTAGAGAGGCCAACGTAAGCCTGCTCTTTACTTAATATAGAGGAGCCTATGTCGAAAAGAGCACCGTCAAGGCGAAGGCCTTGTGATTTGTGTATAGTAGTAGAATATGCTAAGCAAATAGAAAATTGTTTCCTTTGAACATATATGTTATTACTTAATATCTGTAACTTGGTTTTGACTTCTAGTTCGCAAATTAAATTATGTTTAAATTGAATTGTTATTTTAAGTGCGCTATTGCTGTTGTCGACGTCCCCAATGTACTTTCTCTATTTTTCCATTGGACCCATTCACCAGTCCTTTGCTGACATAAGTTTGGTCGCTCTATACTGTTCTTCCAAGCAATAAGGATCCCCGTTTGTAGCGCTAGAGTACAACTTAAATCATTCCTGTTACGATATACATACTCTACTAGTCTCACGAAACCTATTTTATTGTTTTATACTAGTATACTCAAACAAAAAATATGCAGTCGAATAGTCTAGGCAGCTTCCATCGGAAGGCATTGAAATAATTCTTATGAGCGCGGTTGCCACTCGCTCAGACACGTCCGCGTTAAGGTTTAATCGCAACGCTCCTATCCCGCTGCCCCGGCGTCACGTCACGCGCCGTGTACCGAAATGCCTATTATTTTATTTTTTTTAAGTATAATGATTTTGCACCATTGATGTGCGCTACATGCTACTTAATAACGTTTACTAATAATACCAAAGTCGGCTATACGTAATAAAGTATAGCCGAAAATAAGTAATAAAACGGAAATATTTGGATTTAAAAAACTTAAGAGTGGTATTCAACTTGTTATATATTCACGTGAAGACCTTAAAATCCACATTAAGAACGGCTGTCATAAGTTTTGATTGCTGTTTCTTACATCATTTTTTTTATTATACTGTTATTACAGGAACTAAGTATATAAGTGTTGCTATAGACCCAATAAAATGAAAAATTATAATAAAATGATAAAAAATTATCAGTTTCAGATTTTTTCCTTTATATTGGCCTAATTATCTACCTGCATGCCAAATTTGAACTTTCTAGGTCACCTGGAAGTAGGATATAGTTTTGATCTATAGGTCAGTCAGTGATAAAAATGACGATTTTTAGACGTTAATATCTAAATAACCATTTGAGATGCGTTTATGAAATTTGGAATACATATGTATCTCGCGAGTCTCAATATATGAGCCAAATTTGACACATTTATGTCAAATAGTTTTTGAGTTATGAGGAGGTCAAAAGTGGCTCCAAATGGTTCGTGTAATATTACACACGGTGCTGCTCGCCAGTTCTGTTACTAGAACTTGGCTGACACGCTACCGCGTGTCCAGATAAGTCGATTGTAATGTAAGCTGTCCGAACTAGAATTCCTAGTTCGGAGAGGACGAACCATTTTGTGTTCAGTCGGCATTTACGTCGGTAAATCCTATTGGACTGTGTAATCCCCAAAAGATATTATCCCCTCACGTCCGATATGACGAGAATGTTCGATGATTAGTCGAAACTCTGATGAGATGTACACAATGCGTATTAACTGATTCAGTATTGACAGTACGGCAAGGTTTATCATGTAGTAATATTTCATAACTGCTATAAAGTCATATTTCGCCATGAACACTGTTAAGTTTTACATCTTATTGTTAAAATAAAACCACTGAAAACCAATGAATTCGAGCTTGACAATGTGTGGGTTAAGCAACAGACAATACCTATTGCGTGTCAAAGCTCACGCCGGCTGTCGATATTTTTAAGTTTTAACTACTTGTCTGAGTAAATGAATATTATTATACTATTATTAGTACAAATAATAATAATAATCTGTAAACTTGGTCGTTCGATCAAGTTTAAAGTAAGTTTTCTTTTTCATGCCAATGCATATATGTTTCGTGGTGTCGGTTTTGAAATGTTTAATCCAAGTTTATTATAGTAGAATAGAAAGAGGGAGAAAGAGAGAGAAAGAGAGATAGAGAAAGAGAAAATATATTATAGTAGCGTACTGGGAAGTGAAAAAAAAGCATTCATTTGCAACTATGCACTTCATGCATATTGTAATAAATGAGTACGTTACAGGTTTACTTTCAAGACGTCTGATTAATTCGAAAATTGACACACGTCCTAAGATCCGATGACTATACAAAAATATAAATATAATATATTTATAAATATCATATATAATATATATATAAATTAAACAAACGTATAATTTATACTAGGAGTTTGGCAAGGTTTTTATTAATAAATTTGCAAATCAAAAATACGAAACAGAAGCGTGACAGTAGTAGTGTGCATAGATTCTATGGAAAAACAAATTTGCAATAGTGTCACCCAGCCAGGGATAAAACAAATGAATACGTTTGTATGGACCAAACACCGCCCGCATTTTCTATTGAAACGTTTGAATTTCACTTCTGCAAACTTTCTCATGTAACGTTGTATTTTTTGGTAGTTTTTCTGTTTCCCTATTTTTGACATGTTTCGGTACATTACTCGGAGTTCCGTATTTGTTACTTCGCTTATATATATTTTCGATCGTCGAAATTAACAAAGTGTAAGTGTATATTTCAGGCAATTTCCATTGTAGAAATCCGTGAAATAATTTATCACATGAAAATTATAAAAAACACTGTCAACTCTGTTTCAAATTTAGGATCTTACGTTACAACCACATCACCATTGTTTTGAGCATTTATAAACACATAAATTAGGTAAAATTAAGTCGCCCCGCCGCGTCTGTCTGTCTGCCTGAACGGGTGAAAATCTGGTATTTACCAATGGATGGAGTAATTCATGATAAAATAACAAGTGTACAATTAATTTCAAACAGAGCAGATAAATACACTGGACGGTATTTTCCTTTCTCATTTATATAAACATATAATAGGCGAAGTTAAAAATATCTATACACATAAGAGTACCTAAATATTATGTTCTTACCTTAAACGTTGTTGAGACTTTAATTTAAATCTTTATTGAGTCTACAGGTTAGTCTTTTTGGTCTTGCGGTATACTGGATTTACTACAAATTCGCGCTGCATAATTTGCTAGTCCTTATAAAAACTTTACGCTGAGTATAAAACTAAAAAGAATATTATGTTCCAGACATCTAAAACAGAGAGCAAATTACACTGAACCCGTTATATCCCTTAGGACATTATTGGATCACAAACGTCTAAGGTTTAAAATTCGATATCGACCATTTTCGTTGATACAATTTACAATATAACAATTTAAGGTGAGCTCTGGTCGCGACATTCATGCTCATAGCGTTAACAGTAATAACATTAAATTGTCAAAGAGTTCGAACCACTCACAACGCACACATATGACTGTATGATCCAGTGATGCATAATAAATGTGGGATGGGTGCAGTATGCGATCTAACTACAGGGTTATTTATTGGCAGCCTGACGTCAAAGTTATTGCATTGAAATATACCTTATATTTATAACTAGAACACAGACCGATCCAATCTAAAGCATAGCTATAAAATGTTTTAAAATACGTTCAGTATTTTTGCATTTTACTACAGATCTAACATTATGCGTTTTGAAAAGACATCGAGTTTATTTAGATATTATCTACCAGCAGCACCACCACCTTATTACCAGTCCTTATTAAGATATTATCTAAACATATCGAAGATTATATGTACATTGCTACGAATATGATAAAAATCAAAGACCCATAATATTCAAGTTATATTTATTATACATACAAGAATTAATAAAATAGTATCAACAAAATGATTAAAAACAAGAACCAGCAATAAGTATAAAAACACGCTTATTAGGGATAACATAAAAATATTTCACCAAGCTCGCTCAAGAAGAGGAAATATCAAATGTATTAAAGGTGTGTAAATATACCGAAACAACGCTGAAACAGACGCTTGAACAGAAATTGAATCAGAACTTTAATTTAAAACCTATCGATACGAAACATGAGCAACTCACCTACGAAAAAGCTTGCAATGCAAAGTATATCTGCGAGTAGAAAAGCAGAAATCAATGGAATCAACCAGGTTACATTAGCAACCTGTAAATTTCCCACTGCTGGGTTAAGGCCTCCTCTTCCTTGAGAAGAAGGTTTGGAGCATATTCCACCACGCTGCTCCAATGCGGGTTTGTGGGATACACATGTGGCAGAATTTCGTTGAAATTAGACACATGCAGGTTTCCTCACGATGTTTTCCTTTACCGCCGAGCACGAGATGAATTATAAACACCTGGTGCCTGCCTGGGTTTGAACCCGAAATCATCGCTTAAGATGCACGCGTTCTAACAACTGGGCCATCTCGGCTCGGCTAGCTCAGTCGGTAGAACATGACTCTTTATAAGTTAGTCAAAAATAAATATTTAAAATCATTAATTCTACGATAAAACTCATATATAAAGTATTTGATACATATCACAGCCTTTACACGAATTTCACGAACTAATAGAGTTAACTTGATTTCCTGTCATGGCCTCTATCCAAACAGGACGGGCGTTTGAGTACCTATGGGTTATTGGATTTATTTTGTTTGATCTCAACGTGTACGCTTCGAACTGGCAATAACTTAAAAACCAGTATTATTAACGGTCTTATTAATTTCGAAACAATTTTTACTCGAACTATATCACTGCTAGTTACTACAAAACATGAATAGTAACACAGGAGGTATAATTGAATTATCATTTCAATGTTATAGTTTATAATTAAAATCGATCTAACTTGGGTTTCACGAAGCGAATATTTTAGGCAAATTTACAAATACATATATTTAAAAAGTGTTATGGCTAGTTTCAATATAATTGCGCAAAATCATATGATTGTTGTGTTTTTTTGACTGAAAAACACTATCGCCTCTAATTCTAGAAAACCTTAATTAATTACAAATATTATTTGAGTTCTTTTAGAATAGATCGTAAGTCGTTTTTTTTTTCGTCTCGATGTTAATTGCCGTTGTCTCATGTCAATATGTTCGATCTGGAGAGATAATTCTTAATTGGTGGTAGAGGTTTTTACAAAATCGTTGGGTAGGGTAGGTAGCCCATTCATCATGATTTTTACCGCCAAACAGCAATATGTACTTAGTATTTTTGTGTTACGGTTTAAAATATAAAAATTTAAGGTAAGCTCTGGTCGCGACATTTATGCTCATAGTTAACGTTAACGGTAATAACATTAAATTTTCAAAGAGGTGGACCATTTGCTGGTACTTTTTTTACGTAAAAAAATCGTATTATTTATTAAAAGTATGGTATCAGGTATCTAGTATCTCTCAGGAATAACGATTCATAATCATTACTTGAAATTCTCTGTAATAAATTACATCTCATAATCTAAGATACGGTATAATAAATATATACCTTTATGTGTTATTTGATTATGATGAATATGATAGGATACATTGATAAATCTCAAATGTATATTGAAAGTGAATGCTGTGCCTTCTATGAGAGATTAACACACTAAGCTGCTATTAACAAGCTACCCATCAAAAGTTCGCACGGAGCAAAGAAGGGTATACAACATTGAATATTTATATTGAAGTCAGAAAGAATATACCAGATTTTATTTTGTATTGTTGGGCTAGAAATTTCCCGGATGCACAACAAATCAAATCTCCAAATTTTCATCACAATCGAATACATAGTTTAGAATACATAATATGACATTCATAGACATTATTTCTATTTCGCAACGAATACACAAAACGCAATAAGTATATAAAAAGTCATCGGTGACGTCAGAAATCTAATGCAGATGCAGCAGTTTTTTTAGTATAGATAATATGAAGTTATTGCAGGTTCATTTTATTGCGTAAATGGAAGCGGTGCCGCTCCATATTGTATATATCAGAAGCGCGACATATCGTTCGGCGGCTTTTGAAATTCTACGTATAAAGCATGTTATTTTTTCATAAAAAAATACTTTGATTCTGTAGGTAAATATTATGGTATACGAGATTCATGGAAATACCCGCTTGTTAATACACTTTTATTCGTTATAATAATAAACACGAAATGCACCTGACTGAACTCAATATATAAATATTTTTATATTATTATGTATTTGTTTTATTTGTATAATCTATTTTCGTTTAGAGTTAATTATTTTTATTCTCGCTTACCTTTCCTACAGTTCAAGGATGGTTAGATAATGCTTTTAGTGTTAAGCCCGCACTTGTAAAATACCTTTATTTTACTGGTTTGGCAATAGTGTTTGATAAATTTGTGAACACTGTATTAATTTAATGATGAATTGCTTGAGGTACAAGCAAGCGCTTTAATTTGATTTAGTTAATATTTACATATTTTTAATTATTTAAAGTAGTAACTTATTAAATATAAATGTTTACTTGACAAAAATATAGATGCTGTAAAATATAAATTTTAAAAGGTAAACATTTTTCAATATGATACAGCTCTGTGTGGTATAATATTGGACTCGGGTTCAATTTTAATATTATAGAATCACAAATTGCAATTTATTCCAACATGGAAAGATCTTATCGATTTTTATTCAAGTAGTTTCTACTGTACAGTAAAATATAACTTTTGAGAAACTCATATCGTATCCAATACTAGGAATGGCTAACGGGGCCAGTGATAATTTATAACATCAATGTCGAGTATCAAAACTGTAAATCCAGCGTGTCCCCTTCGTGACGTGAACCTTGTCAATGTTTCAAATACAATCCGTTTAGCGGTTTTTTCACAAACCCTTCTGCCGTTATTTTTTACAAGTCAATGAGTGTCGACACATCGGTGGAAACTATTGAATACTGTTTTTACAAAAGAACTATGATATTATTTGGTTTTGTAAAATTTTGTAAAAATACTTGTAATACTTGGGGATCGTAACACTATAAATATGTTTTTTATCGCGCGTTTATTTCGTCTTATATAATCTTTGCTGTATTCCTTTATAGTAACGAGATTGCATGCTTACTTCTATCTTACCTAAAATATGAGATACGTAAGACAGTAGTTTTCCTAAAGCACCTAAGAATACTTAAGAAGTAATAAAGAAGATTCGAAAGAATGATAGTTACAGACCTCAAAATCCAATCTTCCATGGGGATGTAATTATTTCACCTTGCCGCATTGTAACAAAAATTTATTTAATTTAAACATAACTCATAATATTATATTTGGAAGCTATTTAATTAAAGGTCTTAAAGTTAACGCTGGAAAATGTCATATGAAACTGCAAAATTCCGAAACGAAACTAATGAACGTCTGGTTCAAAGCGAACAATTCTACTAAAGTTCTTGTTCCGCAACACATCACACGTAGTCTCTAAATAAATAACATTCCTGTGACTTTTCACGTGTGTCGCAGATTTAACTTTATCTAATTAAATTATTTTTATTTTCAGACAACGAGAAAAAACTGACCTACTAAACTGACCAGTTAAGGGGTGCTATTTTTAAATATATATAATTATTTTGTTTTAAATATTTTATCTTAATTTTGTGAATAATTCTCATTACACCTTCACAGCACCATTATACAGCAAGTACCGTCCGAGCGAGTCTGTTTTTCGGGTGCGCAGTTTTTGGCACTAGGGTAGATTTCCTTTTCGAATAATATGAATATCGCAACAATAATTAAGGTGAACTAATATTATCGGATATCGATCCAATCATTATAAGTATTAGGATACTAAAAAATAATTTTGGATTTATTTCAACATAAATTTATAAGCATCGTTTTGATATCGATTCATTTTTGTAACAATACTCGTGACGAAAGTTGTTCTTAAAATTATAGATATATTTCTTGCGGCCGACCTTTGTCACCATACAAAAGTGCGCAATGATCAATTTTCGCTTAGGAGGGGCTGGAGGGCGCTTAGACTTATTTTGATTGCTTTGATGCAATGTTAATCGACATGCATTTTATCTCTAGAGTGTTCTGGGTTTGAACCTTTGATTCTGACTACATCATGGCACTTATGTCTTAAATTAAACAACCAAGAGCTGGCATTTTCAAAACTATATATAAAAACTATTGTACTATAAAAGTACTAAATAAATTATAAAATGATGTGCCAGTGTATGGTGCTTAAAGAAAAAACTAAACAATTCAGTGATATCATAATAAGGATTATTATTACATTTTTTTATGAATGTGTAAAATCCATTTTGCAAATTTTCGCAAACCTCTAATTGGAGGGTTCGCACTGAGTTAACGCAAAAAATACTTATAATGGTCGCATAATTTGAACGTTTACATAAAACATGCCGTTGTTTTCATCGTTCCTTCTTACCGAAAAGAGCGTAATGACCAACACTGAATAAAAACTGAATAGGCATTTACATTTTAAAAGGCTCACTCTAACGCTAACCCATAACAGAACGAGCTTCATATTTCCCTATACATTTCATGCAAACATAGAAGAAAAAAAAAAACAAATAATATCACTACTTGCAACGTTACAAATATACCTGTTATAAAACAAAAACGTTTATTATTTACTTCATTTCTAAGCTGACTATAACATTTTCTTATATTCTTTAATCCGATAGATTAAATAATTGTATAAACATTTTTAATTATCTGTCGTATTGCATTGCGCTGTTACGTTAAAATAAATAGGTAACTTAGCAAAAAAACTTAAAAAATTATTGAAACACTTTAAATTAGTTTAAATACATATTTAACAAAAAAACACGAAGACTATAGTAAAATTGTAGATGTTAAGATTCCGCTTCAAGACCTAACTGACGTTAGCCATTCTGACTAAGAATAAAATGTAAAGCTTTCTGGAAGATTTTCCGATTCAAGAATTGTGAAAAAAGCTTTAAAAATATTTTTCATAGGTGATTCATTATTTTATTTATAGTCTAAGTAAAATCCTTCGTGTAATATCCTCTCGACTAATGACATGACATGCATCGATAATAAATTGTGGAAGCTGATGAATAAAAAATATATAAAATTTATTTGGCTTTGCTCAAAATCCGTCTACGTAGAAACCATCCGATATTCTACCGCCAAACAGCAATTATTTTTCTTATGTTTCGGTTTGAAGACTGAGTGAGCCAGTTTAACTACAGGCACAAGGAACATAAAATCTTAGTTCCCAAGGTTGGTGGCGCATTAGCGATGTAAGGAATTAATATATCTTTCACCACCAATACCTATGGGTGGTGGTGTCCACGTGCCATTAAGTGGCAAATTTAACAAAGCTCGTAATTTAGCTAGGCTACCCATTAGCGATTAATCAATAGACCTATTATCTGACATAATATTATATATAATATTTGTGATGTACTTTTTAAACCGTATCTATTACAATTATTGTATATTCGATATGTTTGATATAATATATTCCACAAAATTTACTCAGTGAACATGATTGCATTGCGCCGATGAAATATTATTTAAGCAATACATGTCCAAAACGATTGAAACCACAAAGCTTATGTGAGCTAGATTGACATAATCTAGTTTATTTGCACATTTCTGAAAATTGTTATTGAAAATTCATCAGAAATTTTGCTGTTTGAATATTGTCAAAGCGATTTCGAATTGCGCTTCTATTTAAATAGACCATGTAATGGGCGACCTAAAACGGAAGTTAAGTTCAGTCTTATTTACTCATGAGTACGTAGTTGCGCACTCCAGTACCAATTTTGCCACGTCCCTTTGACAAATAATGTCGTCGCTATTTGAAGGCTTGGTCTTGGTAAAACTACGACGGAATTATATTTATACATAATTATGGTCTTGCGTTGCAGTCGCAAGTCGTACCGATCCGCTTTTAGTTTTATTTACTCTTTACTCTTAGTTACTTTCGGTCGTGAATGTTAGAATATTATTAGTAAACTTATACTAACTGCGCGGTTCTCTCTTGTCCCATGTTCTTTAATGAATCGAGCATTATTATAGCGTGCTTACGGTCTTCCATAAGGGCATCTCTCTTCATACTGTTGAGAGTCAGCTGCGTCATGAGACGTTCCGATTGGTACCGCTGTTCTTTCAATCTGTACATATTTAAAAAATATATAATACTAGCAACCCGCTCCGGCTTCGCACGGGTGAAATATGGGCTATCCTAAGAGATAAACATATACCATCGCGGACTTTTTTCAAAGGCCGTTTTAAGGTGTACAATACTGTAGTACATTATTTTGATCTATCTCGTAGGGTTCCGCTCACGTTTGCAATTTAAGCGCAAAAATTATTTTTATTTATAACATCACATTTGAAACCTCTACACTTATTAGTATTTCTAACTATATAATATTTGTGTTATATCTATAAACCTTCCTCTCGAAACACTCTATCAACAAAAAAACAATGCATCAAAATCCGTTGCGTAGTTTTTAAGATCTAAGCCTACATATGGACAGACAGCGGTAAGCGACTTTGTTTTATACTATGTAGTGATTAAAATTTATTTTAGTTCACGATCGCACAATCGCCACCACTACCACTGTTACACGCAAACATTAATAAAATATTATGTTATTTTAATTTTTACTTTATTTACCTCAAAAGAATATTTTCGAATGACGGAACCAGCGTCGCTTTCTGCAATCGTTTGCAGATTCCCATTACCTCTTCTAGCTCCCAGTGGACCGAATGTTGACTGATTGCGTCATCGTCTTCATATAAATCGTCGAGATTTGTAGCTTCCTAATAGACACATAATTACGTTACGTAAAAGGTCAACAAATATTTTTTTTCCTTTTTTTTAACTTGTTTTCTAATTAAAATTAATTATTTTCCTAAATGGAATTTATTTAACATTATCTAATTTAACTGTTTATAAAGACTTAGAGTAAGTTCCCAGACATAAAATATTTAAATAACACGTAACAAGGATCAAATTCTTGAAGCAAATAGATAAAAAAACTGCAATGAGTTAAAGTACTAAAAAAATAACTAATTAAATTTGGATTTAAATTGTACAGACTATTCGTACGAATCTCACAAGTTGGTCACTGGCAGATTACAAAGTGTAAGTATTTCGTACATACTCGTACATAGAAAACCTTTTTGAAGACGAACGCACATAATATACTATTATATAATTAAATATTAGATCGAAATTTGTATAAAAAGTAAATAGATCATTAGAGATTAATTACCGATTGATAGTCATTTAACGACTTGTGAAAATAATAACTTCTCTATAAAAACTCATGGCGACGTCTGAGTTTTTCAAAATCACATAACTTTCGTTAGTCTAAACTCTAATTCATGTCTTTATTTTAACTTCCTATTAAGTCTAATAATAATTAATTCAATTAAAACTTTATCAAACTCTGTATTTCCAGAGCTAAACTAAAATTGAGTTATCCCTGGCTGCTCCGTAATGTAATATGCTCATGCCAGCAACCGCTAACGACATAGAAGGTACGAAAAAAAAATATGCGAAAATTACTTTAAAACATTTTGATACTTGTAATCTAACGCAACCATTTTTAGAAAATATTACACACAAACTAAAAACCAAAACGAGAGATAAACAAACAAACTACATACATACCAACACATATTTTTTTATAAATAATCATTTTTTTATTCAATAGGTCTTAAATGTTCGACCGTAATTTTGTGAACAAAATATGTACTAATAACTAGCTTTGATTTTTGAGGATTTTGCCTACTTCCGGCGGGTTATGTTAAATGGCTTTAACAAACTGCCGGTATTGAGTGCCTCGGGCTATTCAATTGGGGCCTACAAAGCGTAGGGATTGGAAATACACCCACCCATCGGTGATTTATTTAAAATAAACAATAGAACATGAGGAGATTACAATTTGTCGCTAATTAATTAAGCGAGGTCCGATTACATTGCGAATTAAATAATTAACTTTTTTTTAATTGCTACAACAAAAAGGATAATGTTATTTTACCTCCTTTCTTATTAAATTAGGAAACGAGTCAGTTAAGAAGGCTACTTCTCTTCGTACTAACTTCAAAGTTCTTTCTCTTTCCTTCATATTTGCTTTAATTTCCTTTTCCAATTTACTAAATTCAAACTTTCTATCGTCTAAGTATTCCATAGCTAGCTGTCCCATCTCAGTGGCCCCCATTAAGCACTTGCCTTGCGCCCGACAGTCCAATTTAAGCGCTTCTAAAACTACTGTGAAGTATGAAGAGTCCTAGACAAAAGGGCATACCACTATAAATTATGATTTTTTTATTATTATTATCAAAGCATAATATATTATTTTGCTGCCTTTGCTACATTTTAAGAACAGCGAATGAATTAAACTTTTCTAATTACGTACCTTCTTTAAGATATCCAATATTTTCTTATACATGACCTTTATGGCCAAAGCCGCATTCTTTTTAATATTGGCTCGTTGGACATAATTAGCGACCGCCTGCTCCTTTTTTTCGGCCGGGAGTTTTCCGCCGACTTCATAAAGGAGACGATCTCGCAACTCGGCCGACTGAAGCTTTAAATAAAAATTGGCTCAGATTAATATGAGATATATTAAACTTAAGTTGAACTTTGAAATATTAATATAAAAAATAGGCTTATTGTGTACACTTATAGTAAACAATTTTTCTTTTTTAACATGTTATTCGTAACTCCGTATTAACTTAAAACTTAGTTAGCTCAAAGTTTAATTCGAATGTCGTTGACAAAGGTACTACTTCATATTTCAGAATAAAGCACGCGTATTAACTTGTCTGGCTGGCCAGTCATTGATTCACTCCCGAATAGTTTCGAGGGACATTTCAATCTCTATACAAAATCAAGGTTTTATTGTTTGTACTGCCCATCCAATACACCTTTCTCCACTAGGATATAGTTAAATTAATAAAATACTCCCGATGGCACACATTTTTAAACACACACACTTTTAAAGATATTGCTTTCTTAAATATATAATCCAGTCACGACTTATTACAAGAAAACATATTGTTCTCATAATAATTTTAATATAAATCAATATTATATAATACAATCGATATCTAGACTAGCAGTACATCCACACATAATGCTTATGTACCGCGACTATTTATCAATAGATTTTGCATAAACTCAAAAAACAAAGAACAAAAAACTCCTTATAATTTTATAAAGGTACGTGTAGTCTTTTGACTGTGAATAGATTAATGATTTGATTGTCTATACTAATATTATAATTGCGAAAGTAACTCTGTTTGTTATGCTCTCACGGCTAAATCACTAAACCGAATTTGATTTGGTAAGCTTAAACTTTAAGGAAGAACATAAGCTATTTTTTCATAGATAACATCTGACGAGCGACCCCTGAAACGAAGCCGCTGGCGACAAGTAGTATCAACATATATAAATAACGAAATCTATTTAATAAACTAGTTACTTGTATTTGGCGAAATTGTTCCATTTTTCTCTTTTTCGTGTATCTGATTCTATCAAGTTGTTTACGCTTATTGAAATTTTCTTGATGTATACTCTCCAACACTCTCTGAAATTAATAGTTTTGTTTTATATTAAATATATATAAACTTGAAAAGATTACATCAAAAACATTCGTAGTCATTACCCCATCAATGCGCTAGGCAATCTTAGAACTGTGTAATCGTATTCCATAGCGAGCTCATATATATTTTTTATACCTTATATTAACGCACTCGTCCTTCAAACGGGAATATAAAATGTTGTCATATTATAATATTACAAGATGGTAAATAGTAAACAACAAAATATTTATATTTCCGTAACAAAACTCAAGTCACGCTAACACTTTCCCAACATTATATCGTGCGAAATTATCGCGTCAGTTATCTGCAGACTTATTTTGTAAAACTACATATTTTATTACGGTAAGTTAAAGTACTCCCCGAGCTCTCAGTGGTTTGTATTAAAACATTTCGTTAATGGAACCATTATGAAAATTACATATTCTATAAATATAAGATGTATTTAAATATACATGCACCATATTATGTTCGCTTTAAAAGTTAATTCATGTTTAAATATTAAAAAACATACCTTATCGTTTTTAAATGGCTGTCAAGTGAGAAAATGATGTAGGCAAATTATTTTTTGTTCGACGTAACGATTTATGTAATTTAAAAAAATATAGAGATAGAAAAATATGCCTTTTGATTGATGTAATGCAGTATAAATATTACATTTCATAATGTTTGGTTCTTTTATGGATCAGAAAATATTTAAACATGTATTGCACATTATATCATGAAAAAATTGGCAAATACGAGTTAATGCATTTTAACCAAGAAGGTCGGCTCTATGATATTGCATACATATAATCCCACCATTAGTAAAGCTTAACTAAATTTTCGACCAAAATTTCCTAATATCTTGAAAAATATCAATTTCATTACTAAAGTTTATATAAGAAGCGTAAATACTTCAGGCAAATTTAGGACTCTTCGATATTTTTTATCTGTGATACATTTCGAACTTTCGTCTCGATGAGTGATTGTGTAGCTAACTTTCTCAAAAACGAAGTATCTATCTATGTTATTGTGTATATTTAAGTTTCCACCTTACATATGTGGTTTAGTAACGTAATTACAAAATCATCCTTTAGCTAAAGGCTTACAAACTAAATACAGGACACAAAGGAACGCCGCCTCTAATACTAGTGTGCCGTGTGCCGGGTAAGTGCTATCACTGTGATGGGCGATCACAGCAGAGTAATGGAATCATTATCACTCTATATTGAAGGATTATTGAACATACGTGCATTCCAATACCGTTTTAATTGTATATTAGCACGTAAGTGAAATATATTGACGACCTCCGTGGTCGAGTAGTGTGTACACCGGTTTTCATGGGTACGCCACTCCGAGGTCCCGGGTTCAATTCCCGGCCGAGACGACGTAGAAAAACTTCATTAGTTTTCTATGTTGTCTTGGGTCTGAGTATATGTGGTTCCGTCGTTACTTCTGATTTTCCGTAACACAAGTGTTTTAGCTATTTAAATTGAGATCGGAGTAATGTATGTGATGTTGTCCAATATTTATTATTTATTTACGTAATTAAATTTAAATAACTTAATTATGATGTAGTTTAATCATTACTCCTACTTTGGGTGACTGTGTATGTATTTAGATCAAGTAACAGCTAAACTATAGCAATACATTTATTTATTTGAAACACCATCGGCATATACACTAAAACAAAGTAATCAAAAATAAACGAACTAATACAGTGTTATTGTTTTAAACCCGAATTTTCATTTGCTTAATTTGTGTTTGTAATTCCTCTCGTGACACCGCCAGTGTCTAATTTCAACGAAATTCTGCCACATTCCGCCAACCCGCATTGGAGCAGCGTGGTGGAATATGCTCCAAACCTTCTCCTCAAAGGGAGAGGAGGCCTTTAGCCCAGCAGTGGGAAAAATTGACAAGCTGCTAATGCTAAAAAAAATACCACTACTTAACTTACAACACTAATACACTCTTAAATTAAATAATAAAATCTCAAACTAGCATAAACACTAAACAAGATAACAAAAAATAAAAACACAAACAATAATATTGATACTCATTTACAGCGTATAATAATGATTTCTTAAAGCTATAACGATTTCGATTGTAGATATGTTTGTTAATAATCATAATTATACACATTTATACATAACTGGACTTATAATTTAATAAAATTATATGCCCAGATGCATCGAGCAATTGGTGAAAATTTACCTGTATTCGAACGACGGTATTGCGAACCAATCTTTTATAGGGTTTCGAGGTAAATTATGTGGAATATATAATTGAATTTTAGACATCAGCTCTGATGATTGTATTTTACCGTTCATTAATTTATGTAAAAACAAGAAATCGTTAACGAAGCGGCGTTTCTGCAATTAATTTCAAAATGCCTCAGGCGTCTTACGTAATCCAAGCGATAAGAACAATTGTTGTATTATGTTATTTGCGTTTTCTAGCTTATAAATTATAGAAATCTGGTTAGGTTCTTCTGCAGCCCTTCTTCTCGGTTAATATGAATTTTATAGCTTGGGCTCCACACTAGTTACATAGTTAAAGCTTAGATCGTATTTTGTAAAAAAAAACTAAATAAATCATTAAAGATTAATTAAATCATTGAGATAATAGACAAGATAACTTAAATTAGACCTACACCTACAGAATCCACTTTGCTTAGTTGTAATAATTCTATTGCTATACTTAAGACATCACATATAATTCGATCAAATGCCTTTGCAAAGTGATTCAGTATTGACATGGTCTATAAATGCCAACAAGATCTTAATCGGCTTTAAATGTAAGCATAACAGTAGCAAGCCTCCGAACCGAAAGATATTAACCGGTTTCAAAGGATGTGTTAAAGATAATTATTAACGGTATAGCTCTCTCTCTCTCTTACTCTTATAAGTTCTTTTAACAAAAAGAGAAAGGATCTCATTAGGCCCAGACCCTTTATAGAGGTAATTTTTTTTTTTATTAAATTAATGTATTGTAAATGGTACGTTCGTTAAATTTTATAGAGCTTAAAGTAGTTATAAAAATATTTTTGTGTAAATGATCAAATTATATTTGTATTATTATGTATATTTTTAGAATACACGTGAGGAAAATTTTAATTTACATTTGTTTTCGTAAGAAAAATATTGCAAGTGTACTCATCCAGTTTTCGCTATAACAGTAATGAGAGATATTTTTATTTTACTAGGAATAATCGAAGATGCTCCACGTGTAATCATAACAAAGGACCAATACTTACGCAAGTTTCTGCAAACATCCGATTCTATTCCTTTTGTAGTTAGTTTATATAATTTCCACCACTTTATTTATCTGAGAGTTTAATAATTTAAGCTCGAAAAAGTCTCGGGGATTATTGATAATTACTTGACATAAAATAAATATATAAGTCTGGGTTTCAATTATACGTCTTAAATACTGGTAATAAAAGTAACTGCTGTATTGTTTTTAATTATATATACTAAAGAGGAAAAAATAGTAAACACAAAGAAACCTAAGTAGCAGGTAAACAATAAGGAACGATATTGCAATAAATTAATTGAGTTTTAATTATACATAGATATTCATAAAAACATATTGCATTTAAAACGAGAGTAAACATTGTGGTCGTGATACAAAGTTTATTAAAGAGAGGGGAAAGGCAATCCTTTATTAATAGAAACATATGAAAACGCCGATCAATGAGCTTTATGTACATTTAAACTGCAATGATTTTGATTTAAGATGTAATAATAAGATATTTATAAATTCTTTCAATGTACTTTTACTTTTAATAACGATTTTTTCTATGTAATTTCATTAGGAATTGATTTTGAAAAAATGTATACTATAGACTACCCGTACTCCCGTACTAGTCGATATACATGTACATTGTACACGTACCTAATAATACTTAAATTCTAAGAAGTATTACTAAATCATATTTTTCTTATATTCATATGTTTAAAGTAAGTAGTTATATTGAATCGAGATCGCCTACACACCTATGCTCAGAACACGTGAACATTAAGCGATGTTTGCCGGTTCAAGCATCACTGAATTGTAATTTGTTTTTTTAATTCTTCTCGTCCTCACCAGTTAAGGCGAATATCGTAAGAAATCCTGATTTTTTCGGATGAAAATCTAGCTCATGTGTATATAACGAATTGGAGCAGAGTAAGTAAGGGTGGAGTCAGATCTTTCTCTTCAAGAAAGGAGAGCCTTAGCCCAGTTGTGGGATAATTATAGGCTGTTTTTAACAATTTAAATTAGTATATAGCATTTATGCGAGCGAACGAAACTGTGCAAAATACTACTGACAAAACATTTTGAAAACGACTATTTGATATTACAAATATCGTGTTACTAATTATGCAGAACGAGCCGCGTATATGTTCTCGTGAAACCAATATAATAATCGCTCATTTCGTATTAAATTCGCGAACTCAGTATTCGCCCGCATAAGTATTTAATTTGGTCACTTAAAATTTTTAATTGCCAGTTTAGATTTATTATTGCCCTCTTTAAGGAGCGCATTTTACTCATTTTTAGTAATTCATTATTATCGCTAGTTAAATATGTTTTTCTTACAAATAATTTAACGCCGCTCGGCTGAGTGTTAAATAAGCCTGATCAATTGTCTCTCAATTTAAATATTCCGACATGATGCTCAAATTTGTTATTATGCAATAGGTTAATCTTCAATAACATGTTTCATTCATGAAAGGTTTCTTCGAAACTATTGTCGGTTCAAAATAGACATTTCAGTTGGCATAGAGCTGAACATTATTGGTAGAATTGGTGTGGATTTACGGAAATATCATTTGAAATACCGAAAATCTGTACCATTATTGCAAGGTTTCAATTTTTTCATTTTTACAAACTATTTCTAGTATTGAAATTGACAAAAAACCCGCTAGACTTGTCCTGTCAGTTACTTCGTCGGTTCTTATTAATTTAATTCAAGTTCTTCCTATGAAAAAAGGAAGGGGAATTCATAATTAGGATATGATTAAGTCTTATTAACGACATGAATAATATACAATCCTTCAGTCATGAAACCAATCAATAAATCAATAGCGATCATTTAAAATTCCTTCACCGTTTCTAGAGTAACACGGCTGCTATTAGCTTCACATTTCTCTACTTACGAAATTTCAAAGGGGTTGCTGTAAATGTCTAATTCACAGATCCACAACCACATTACGTTCATTTCAACATGAGTATGCGTTGGTATAATATTAAGTACAATAGAAGACAAACGGTGTATCCTATCTATCTTCCATATATTCAGGCTTAATAGATTACACTAATTTAATAATGGGACGCTACTATACGCAGTAACACTTAGGGCTACATAATTTTATATTATATACTAGTGCTATTATTAATTACTTCATATTTTGACTCAATATTTTTTGTTTATTGAAATCGATAGTTCATTTTATTAATTAATAATTTCGTTGCTCGAATATAAAATATATTTGCATGCCTATATAATTACAAGAATATGAATTTCACGCTCACCACGAAAATAGTCTAAATTTAAATTGAATATTAATATGTTCATATAAAAGCGAAATACCACTCACTAATATTAATCAGTTCGCTTTATATGCTTCGTGATTACACGAAGTCTCAGAAACTATAATACCTGAAATTTGGCAGGTAGATTCCTAATATGGTGTAGACATCCGCTAAGAACGAATTTTACGAAACTCTATCACTATGGGGGTAAACCGGTGGATGGAAATTTGTGTTTTAAAAATTTCGCGAGGTTAAAGCCGCAGGTTCTGCTAGTATTATATGTGTAATATACAGAACCTTCTCGGAAGCGAGCTGCACCGTCGGGTATAAGTTTATGTGTATTGGTTTAACAATTTTTCCAGCAAGTCATTACATCAAACTCCTTTTATTTCAGTATAAATATAGAGATTGTAGTATACGCGCCCCATACACACTAGGGGGTAGAGAGGAGAAGGAGAGTAGAAGGGGCATGATACCATAAAAGAGCGTCTTGCTGTCTACCGTTACGGCATACGTGTCAGTTTGACCACCAAAGCGCGCCAGTATGTTTCACATCAAATTAATACGTCATATTCGTACTTAAATCATTTCAATTAAATTAAATTTACCTCTATCTATTTGAGAATGAAGAACGAAACATTAATGAAACCAATATCATCTAGGTTTAAAATAATAAAAAATTGAATAGACGATCGCAAAGAGACCACACAATTTCAGTTTATCGCTATGTTAGGTGTTCATTGTGATCTCTGGTGTTTTATTCAATAAAGTCATTCGGTAACTACGGAGACCTTTAACTTGAACTATTCCTATCTTCTGCCCGAATAGTAATAGCAACATTAAATAACGAAATAATAAAGATTTAAGACTCTTACATCGGCTTGACTATTCATGTACGTGAGCTGTAACCGTCTGTGCTCTTGGAAAGCATTTCGTAGAAACTGCTTGTCCCCATACACTGCCACCTGCAGTTCTTCACGTTTACCCGTAATATCCTTTCGTAATTGCCGAATATCGCGGCAGTAGCGTTTTTTCTGCTTTGCCAAGTCGCCTTCATGTATCTTACGGTCTCTTTCTAAATATAAGAAATTATACTTTTAACATTATTATGCCATATTAGAAGTAAAACTTTTTAAATGTATATATCTATGAATAATATGATAAAATAAACATTTAAAGCTTTTAATTTTAACAGAAGTCGTAGAAACTTCCGCGCTACTCTGCAAAGTTTAAATTATAACTGTTATTCAAAATTTATTAAAAGAGTCAGTCACTAGCAAGAATGAAGTAAATAATTAATTTAAAGGTGCTAGAACGTTAGAAAATATTCAAATGTTGATTTGCTAAAACATGGAAAAAGGCTAAAATCAAAGCAAGCACGATGTATAAACCTACACTGGGTTTTATAAATCTTAGATGCTTAAAGTGAAACATACGCTGGCACCAATGAAAATACTAGAAGACGCAGAAAACGAGAGCAAATAGCAATTGGGAGGGAGATCTGTGATGTTATGAAATCTGAAATAACGCAATTTCTATTCTACACACAATAAATAACTCGAGGCGAACGTTTACGTTTGAGCTACACTAGGTGTTTCTACAACTAGTAAGACTTAACGAGGATATTTTGATTAAAAAAACATATAAGGACCGTCGTCACTGGGACCATCAACCTGCAATGTAATAATCGAAGATACGATTTTAAATATTCATCTGCAGTCGAGTATTTTGTTTTTACAATGTCAGATAAATTTATGATACAATTTGTCTATGTACATATAATGTAATAATCTAAGATTATATTTTCATCATTTGCCTGCAGTGGAGATAGTTGATTGTAGTCTTGCTTAAAGGGCAAATTGCGTCATAGCAGCGCTGTAATACACACGAATGCTCCCGATGTGGGACCGATATTTTTTTCAGCAGTATTAAAATAGATAAAAATGAAATTTCAACCTATATTTCCATACTATATAGAACATTTGACGTACACATAAGTATAACATTAAAAAGGGAGTACCATCCTTTGCAAAAATAGCTTTCCATTTAAATGTATTGGAGAGGTAACACAGTCTAGTCCTGAGTAAAAAGTGCTGTTTCCACAAAAGCAATTATAGACCTTAATTGTAATAGTTATGAACAATATCCTATTAACGATTAAGTCAAACGAGGGCACGGACTCTTCGTTCATGGGATTTAAATGGAAAAATATATTTTAAAAATAACATTGACTCTAAAGTCTATTAAATACTCACAGCGGATCACGGCGCTATTCATCACCGTCCATTAGTGAAAAACCGTATTAAAATCCGTTGGTAGTTTTTGAACTTTGACTTTATTTTATAAATACACAGTGACGACACCCTACAACCATACTGCCTACATACATATCAATAAAATATTTTATATTATGAAGTTGGTAGGTACTTGTACTATTTATAATTTCTAGCTTCAATATTTAAAAAGTATATAAATAAAGTACTTATAGTATGAATAAATAAACAGTTGTATTATTGTAATTCAAGCAATTTCAGCATATCTTCTGAAATATTTTTTTTCTAATTATATAATCTGTACTTATGTTATAATATTTTCTGAGTAATCTCTGTCTCTCTGTCTGTTACGGTATCACAGATAAACCACTGAACTTAATTTGATAAAATTTTGTATGAACAAGCTTGAGGCCCAAGAAAGGACAAAAGCTTCTTGTTAATACCCTACGACCGCTAACAGGCAGACGAAAACCAGTTACAAAATTTTAAAAGTGAGTAATCTCCCAAACAATCCTCACCATATAGTTTAATTAGTCCTCGATACTGATTAATTTTATCCTTGATCACCCAGTTCTCATCTTGCATACCATGAATACGCACTTTAGCAGCGGACAACATGACTTTAATAATTAATAAACCACAATTAAAATATCAAAATTTACTTTATATTTACTATATCACAAAATGACGTTTCATTGTATACATTTTTGTTTTGCGAACTCTAACGAGGTTATATATACGAGTATAAGATCGGTTGTATATATCACCGTAGAATTGTAAATATCATTAGAATGTAATCTATCTCGCGAGATTGTAAACTGCCGAAATATTATTATTGCACAAAATTTCGTTTTACACAAAATCAATAACAAATATTTATATAAACGCGATGAATCTGGGAAATAAAGCAATTAAACATATGTTTTTCGTTTTGCCGTTAAAACCAGTATTTGTATAAATTATCCATCAATGCGTTTGTAAAATATTCACATTTTATTTAAGTTTCCTGAAAAAAATTGTAAAATATACGTGTTTTTTTACACGCGGATTAATGATCCGTGAAATGGGGTGTGCTTACCTTTATTTACAAAAGGGACACAAATCAATCCATAAAGATTATCGGGTGGCCTGGGTTGGGCTTGCATACATCTACCCCTGTAGATGTATGCAAGCCAAGTATCTAGGTATCATCTTGTAATGGTTGAGTATAATCAGCCTTTGTCTATCAATTATTTTATTATCCTGTATTTTTAGTTGAGCTCTGTCTACACTTCTTATTAGTGCAGCTCTTCACGGATTAATCCTCCGAATGTATAAATATATATATTTTTTAATTAATATTCCGTTGTTCGCTTCCGTTTTGAGCATCGGAATTATTCTTTCAATAGTGCATTTGACAGTTGTAGTGATACTACAGCAATATTTTGCTTCCTTTATTATTTTAGGTTTATATTTCATTCTTGCATTTTATTTAAAACTACGATAATTTTTCTTTTCTTGTTTTATATTGTTAAAGTGCGAAACCCTCTCCATGCGAATCTGACTTGTACTTGACCGGTTTCCTATAGAGAGCTGGAACGCAAAAATGACTTGGCATTCAAAAAGGTTCACCTGAGGAAAACCTTTGTGAATGCTGTGTTGATACCACCCACACAGTTACTCCGAGCCGAGATGGCCCAGTGGTTAGACCGCGTGCATCTTAACCGATGATTTCGGGTTCAAACCCAGGCAGGCACCACTGAATTTTCAAGTGCTTAATTTGTGTTTATAATTCATCTCGTGCTCGGCGATCAAGGAAAACATCGTGAGGAAACCTACTAATCTAATTTCAACGAAGTTCTGCCACATGTGTATTCCGCCAACCCGCATTGGAGCAGCGTGGTGGAATATGCTCCAAACCTTCTCCTCAAAGGGAAAGGAGGCCTTTAGCCCAGCAGTGGGAAAATTTACAGGCTGCTAATGTTACTCTACTTGGTATTATTATGATCGAACTGTACATTCATTTTTATACTTATATATTCTATAATAATATATAGCAACGAACTATATGCGCTACGCACACACGAGGAAGAGTAGAGTAGTGTTCGAGAGAGATTATGAATGAATCAGAGGGGTCATGTTGTTTATCGTCACATTATACAAGTCTGTCTTATCCATAAGGCTCTGCAATGTTATACATCATTACACAGATTACTTTGAACTGTTATTTTCGTTCATATTGTGTTTACCTGTATTAATATATGCAAGTGAATTGACTAATTAAAAAGCAATATTTTTCCAATTCGCGTGTATGGTTGGACTGGTGTTATTACTATCTCTACTAGATTAATACACGTGTATCCCAATATCAACCGACAAATATTACCTTCACTGTCTCCCGATATTAGTTATTATTGTGAAATGATTGATATTTATTAGTTATTTTATACTGTGTCTACAATAATCTGTGCCATGAATAATAAGGTATTATTCATACTAAAATCCCAAATTAACTTTACAAGTCCCATTTTTATATAATTTCGGTACTGAATTACATTTATCATTCTCACACTCAAGCTTGAAAACATTATTGAGTTACAATATACAATACAACACACAGACACACTTGCACACAAACACAAAATAATAAACAGTGCAAGCTTTATTTCGGTTTAAATTTTCATTCTGTTATATTAAATTCGTAAATTGCACACTGAGGTGGAAGATCGAAACTGATTAAAAAGCTATATTAAAATTAATTCAGGATGTTCTAGTGAAATGACGTATGTATAATACAGTGATAGTCTAACAATAATTAAAATTTCCATTTCTCATCTCAATCTGTAACAGACATCTTTTTTATATCATATCTCACTTTTTGGGGGACAAAAATTCTTACGACTTTAGAATATGTTAAAACGAGAAATACAATTGCGCTCAGCAACCTTCTCGCCCGTAACTCATAACGCTTACCTACAGCCGTATTTCTTAAGATTTCAAAAATATTACTTGTTAATCGAATTTGTATTTTCTTATTCCAACAAATATCTTGTTTTAATAAAAATAATATAGAAAAAATATTCTTGCTAAGGGATTGTGGAAATATTTACCAATAAATTATATTCCATCCACTCCGTAAAACTTATAAGGGGCACACGCCTTATACTCTATCATAATAAATATGTAAGTTTCGTCTCACTATTAAAAGTTGAAAACTTGGAATGTTGGAAAGAAAAGAACTTTTAAGGAGAGTTTCAAATAACTGTATTAAATATTTTATTTCGATATATCTTCGGGATCACTTAAAAGGGCACACAATCCTCTATGAGCTCCAACACCACATCTGGTTCCGTATGGACAGTTACTACAAGTCGCTCCGGGTTCGTATATTGGAAATCCGTCAATATTGCCAGCGGGTCCGTAATTACAGAATATGTACGCCATAATATTCGGTTCTTTTTTCTTACTTTCTTTGTCGAACGAATTCAACTTACCGCGATACAAAGGGGATTCATGGTTACTGTTTTTAATCGTTGTTGCATAGTCTTCTAGTCGAGACGATTGGGGTAATGTCATGTATTTCGTTCTTCGTAATAAATTTTCTTTTTTAGTACTTTCCGTGAAGTTTTTCATCGAATTATTCATATGGGGTCGTGGTGTCCTTTTCTTTCTAAATAAGACGCAAGAACTTTGTTTAACTGTACATATAGCTTGCGAACAACCTATTCGCCAAGTGGACGCCCAAGCTGCAGCGGAATACCAATGAGCGTTACATCCACCAGAAGCACTGCAGTTACTTGGTTTGAAAGACCAAACATATTCCGGAGGAAGAGTTCTAGAACCCGAAAACCACGCACCTACAGCATCTGCTAATATCTGTGCAACGGTCACCCGAGGCAGTATTGGTCGTACGTCCATATTTTGTATAACATTAAAACGTATCGTATTCCTACATTCATCGTGTCTTTTTTGACATTGCCGAGCCCATATCTCGGCTATTTCTTCGAGTTCGTAATCCCAATACATTTTACGCATATTAGCAGCTGGTGGTTGACCTGCCTCAAGCCCCAGTGCTATATTATCTCGATGTCGATTGTGTAGTTGCAGAATTTGATATTTCATCCACGTTGTCATTCCCGATGCAAACAATCTTGGACTATGTTTATCCTTGGCAACACACAACGTGTGCTGGTTTTTTAAAGAACAGTCGGGATGAGAACAGTAATTGAAAACTCGCGCAGTTTTATTACCAGTATCACAATATATTGTAACAACAGACATAAAAGAAGTTAAAATAAAAATTAGAATATACATTTTCAATAATTGTACGAAAAACGGCATAAAATTGACATTACGATCGATTACGACACGAATGTAGTGCTTCAGTCTGTATCAAAGAGGATATAGACTTATTTGGTCCTTATAAAAAGTTTCAATTAGAAGGTTTAAGTTTGTAATCTGTTTTATAATCAGTTGTCATGACACTTACATACTATAATAAATCGCTGTAAATATATCAAGTGATAAAATCTTGGTTTAGTCTTTGGTCCCCAAAGAATTTATAGAACGTATTTATTTTATGTTATTGAAATGTCAGTGACTAAACAATGGCTTATCAGATTATGCCAATGATTTTACGCAGTTTTACATTAATATTCATGGTGTTAGGATTTTTTTTTAATTCAGAAAGCATTGAGTTAACTACAATTGACCATTTCATAATGTTAGGGGTGTGTGGTGGACTCTCCTTAGTTAACCTGGGCATTCTCTTGGAGTCCGGCTTACAAATATGCTCCGACAAGTTTATAGAAGCTTCGTTTTTAATTGCGGGAATCGGATTGAATCTATTAAGTACAGTCTTAGCTTTTAATGTTTTTTATTCAGAGGGTGTTCCAAGAAAAAATGAAACGATGAACATTTGTATTATATCAGTATTGTGTGCAATATTTTGCACTGTCGATGTTGTTCTACTTTTAATAAATTAGTTATTATGAAATAAATATATATATTTTTTACCAATTTGTCTATTTCGATTTATTTACTCATATTTCAAATAAAATTATAATAACTTCCATATTACACATAAGTACAGCGACTCCACGATATTCGTTTTAGAATTCAGACTCGCATTCGCAATAGCTTAATACAATTCATGCTAGAGTGATGATAACATCGTAGTCAAAGAGAATGTAATCTGAATAAACGAGACGCTGAAAATTTGTAAGATTACATATGTATATTACAAATCAAAACAACATGTATTTCTGTAAATGTATTCGAAACGCCTCGTTTTGTTCGCGTAAATTAATTAGTATTAATTAGTAAATTTGTAATCCTATAAAACGTCTTGGTGCATATTTAGAGGTCTGGAGACCGCGGGGCAACATAGAAGTGGAGGGCCATAACTAAATGTAATTTTTTTCACTCCTATTGTCAACATGTAGCTATAACAAATGTAAAAAATTTATTCAATATAGAAGAAATATTATTCGGCGTAGAAGAATTAGAATATTGAGCGTCAAATTAAAAACTACCACCGCTTCGTAAAAGAAAATAACCTGACCTACCGGACCGGCTAAAGAAACTCAGCGGGTTTTATTGTCAGGTTTACATATTCAAATTAACAAAGAAATGTCCAAGAGGCAATAATTCTCAAGTTGTGCTGTTATTCATATACTCACTAATTAAAAAATAACCTTTTGCATACAAGCGTTCCTTTATTTATTTTTTTAATTTAGCAACGAAGACATATTGAATGCTTTCTGGGATCCTATTGTACAACGGTGAACATTGGCCCACAAAAGAGTCACTCACTCTGCAGTCGAGTATAATGAATAATTAGTTTGTGGTTGTTCCTTGTACCATTGTTATAATTCAAAAAAATATCACAAAATCATTGACATTTTTCCGTACATTTATAACATTATCGAATATGTATTGAGAAGCAACGGTTCCCTATATTTATGCCTCAATGATTATTTAGCTCCTAGGTTATATTATATAGCGTATTATGTAACATCTTGAGAACATATTAATAGCAGTTTTTCTTTTATTACATTTTTAGAATTGCAATCTTTCCACACATTACGTACAAAAAGATAATGAGAATTATCACACCAATAAATTCAACATTGAAGAAATATTTGATCAATACAATATATTCTTTAAAATAAACATCTTGCAAAATAAATATATATTTCATTAAATCCTTTACGTTAATGGTTATTATTTCTTAACATAAGTACTAATTATAATAATATTGAAGAACCTATTTTGTCTGCCTAAGCCCACCCCTAATAGAGGGTGAAATAAGGGTGGTGTTTTGTATAAAGGCGGTCCGTCACTGGGCGTATTGCAACAAGTAAATGAGAAAAACTGAGCTTTTCATATGAAAACTGTAATGATACACATACACAGTATACAATACACAGTATACAATACATAGTATGCTCGTCAGTCAGTAAGGCAGTATAAGCATAAGCAGCCCGTAAATGTCCCACTGCTGGGATAAAGGCCTCCTCTCCCTTTGAGGAGAAGGTTTGGAGCATATTCCACCACGCTGCTCCAATGCGGGTTGGCGGAATACACATGTGGCTGAATTTCGTTGAAATTAGACACATGCAGGTTTCCTCACGATGTTTTCCTTCACCGCCGAGCACGAGATGAATTGTAAACACAAATTAAGCACATGAAATTTCAGTGGTGCCTGCCTGGGTTTGAACCCGAAATCATCGGTTAAGATGCACGCGTTCTAACCACTGGGCCATCTCGGCTCCAGTAAGGCAGTACTGTAATGTAATCCTCAAAATCTGTATTAGATTGAACTTAGATTGTTAAATTACAGGTGAGCGCTGTCGGTGAAGGACCGCCCTAAGAATATCGTACAACATCGCTATTTTCATCTGAGACTTGGTTTGAAGTGTCTTGAAAAATAGAAGTAAGACATTTTTCTCATTTTCCAAAACTTCTCTAAAGACAGCGTTTGAGTAAGATTTTTCTTTGTAAAATGTAAAATGACCTTTACACTTTATAGTTTAAACAGAAACAGTACTCTGTGATCGCAATCGCCTTTTATTTTTAAATTATATTAATGTTACGTTTTATTTTGCATGTTATTTAATTAATTTTATTAAAATATTTACTTTTGATAATTATCGATGTTAATATTAATTTTTTTTTTTGACCAGCTAACACCGATTGGTAACTGAAAGTGAAAAACTGTTGGCAGAATTCTGCCGCCAAACAATAATACCGTTGTGTGAACATAGAATGATTCAAAGTGTGAGCGCGCACTGTAGTTATAGGCACAAGGAACATGTCATCTTGGATTCCATCATAATTTCTTTGACGATGTTAGACGTACCTACTTTATGCTTCTTTGCCCTTAGAGACTAGTGTCTATGGGATTTTTTATTTTCGTTTCTATCTGTAAGCAATAATTTATTTATTCTTTGTTTACGTACCCCTTAAAATAGTATTTAGTAGTATTATTATAATTTAACTATATCTAGATAGAATTGTATACTCGTCGGAATCTCTATTGTGGGGACCCGGGGCAGGTGTCCCGGTTGATCTCTCCAAAAACCGGCCCAGCCAAGAAGTTTATTTAGCATCAATATAAATTAAACATACATAATGGTGCATTAAATACAAATTAATAAAGGTACATTTTCAAAAACAATAAGTACATATTCAACTTCAGCACTTATAATTTAAATATCAATCAATAAATACTTACTTTAATAAATTCTTATCATATAATCCTCACTCGGGTCAATGACAATACTTTAGTTGTCAGAAACGTATTTTCCTAAGTACGTTCGAGTATCGAGCCACCCTGAGAGATTTATTTTTATTCCCTTTTTCAATCGTGACCGGACCGACGGCACAATTAAAACAAAGGTTATTATAGTAGAGTTTTATTTTTTTTAAAAGTAGGTACTTCTTATTAAAATGAGAACCGATTTGTTTGTTGCTTTTGTTCATTACGGTTTATTAAGAATTACCATTGACAAAGAGCATTTTCGAGTCAGTTTCAACAATCGAGTGTTAATGAACAGCACCGGTCGTGTCTATTTACTCGAATAATTATTGGCAGCCAAAAAAATGTTTTTTTTTTTTTATGACACAATACAATTTTTCTGTTTTAGGTGCTCTGGTAACAGATCTAGGTACCATAATATTGATACAGATCTTTCTATATAATATAATATTGTCTATATAATAATCTGTATCGGGCTGTAAATGAATTGTCTAAGTTAATGGATTACAATTAAAATAAAATACATTGTAGAGTTTGAACTTGAAGTATTTAAGTACACTTTGACGTAATCTTTTACTAAGTTTGGAAGTATGAGCCTGTTTTTTGTGTAATATGTGATTGTTTATGTAATATGTGCATTTCATAAAATAAAATCCATCAAGTCAAATTACCGAGGACAACTAAATTAAAACGGTAAGTTAACGTTACTTTTTTATGGGTAGGTTTATGACGGGCAAATGGGCCGCCTGATGGTAAGTGGTCAGAACTGCCTATTGATACAAGCGACGTAAAAATATTTAACCATTTTTTACATTACCAATTCGCCACCAATAGCCACCAGCTCAACAAAGATGTATCATGGTTTTATCTCGTTTCACGCTCCAACAGAAAATTTCTTGAATTTTCTGTTGTCACCAAATCACAATGATATTTAAATCTGGGCTGTTTATGGACCAAGCAAGCTCAAAAACCAATTGATCCCTTATAATTTATTTAACTCTGTTCGATTCGTTTTGGATCAATATCGTGCTAAAACTAACAGTGAAAATCGTTATCGAAGTGACTGGGAAATAGTCATCTGAATATGTAATCCCTAAGGTCTGACTTGGCTAGTTCTTATATGTTTATAAACACAAATTGTAGTTTGTGTTTAGAATAACAATTTATAACTCAGAACATCTAAGAAGAATGGAGGACAGCTCAGTATTGCTTAGTTAGTATTAACGTACATTAAGAGCTGCGATGGTCCAGTCACTAGAAAACATGAATCTTAACCAGATATTGCGAGTTCATATCCAGACAAGTACCATTGAATATTTGCGTGCTTAATTTGTGTTTACAATTCATTTGTAACAGGCTTAGAACTTACGAAGGCTATAATATAATTCGTATATGAGAACTAGCCAAGTCAGACCTTAGGCAACAATATATTACCCCAAGTTATAAGAAGAAATTATATTTTATGTAGTTATAAATAAATTTCAGAAAGGACTATTTAACTTGGCACAAATTTAGATCTCACTTCTTTTGTCGTTGAAGACAACAACCAAGGTATATATCATAATATTTAACTTGGCTCTCATTTTTACATTTATGTTTTTGATGGGATATCACTACTTTTTGTACATAAATTATTAGTAGGTTCTTATTAATAACAAATGGTTTTTGTTAAACTATTCTATTTTCTTATGTTTACGGGGTATAATTGTCTTTTTTTTTATATTTTCTTATTTTTCTTGTAGGTACCTCTGAAATGTTCGAGTGAATTGCCCATTTAGTGTCCGGATATTTTTTATGCGTTTTCTGTTTCTACTTAAATTGCCCAAGTAGGGGTGGTATAACGTGCGCAGACGGTTGTACTCTACAATAGAGCTCTCTTGTGTCTTGATTTGACTTGGACCTAAATTGATAAGATGTAATCCATCTAAGTTTTTAACTCTAGAGAGGCCAACGTAAGCCTGCTCTTTACTTAATATAGAGGTCCTATGTCGAAAAGAGCACCGTCAAGGCGTAGGCCTTGTGATTTGTGTATAGTAGTAGAATATGCTAAGCAAATAGAGAATTGTTTCCTTTGAACATATATGTTATTACTTAATATCTGTAACTTCGTTTTGACTTCTAGTTCGCAAATTAAATTATGTTTAAATTGAATGGTTATTTTACGTGCGCTATTGCTGTTGTCGACGTCCCCAATGTACTTTCTCTATTTTTCCATTGGACCCATTCACCAGTCCTTTGCTGACATAAGTTTGGTCGCTCGATACTGTTCTTCCAAGCAATAAGGATCCCCGTTTGTAGCGCTAGAGTACAACTTAAATCATTCCTGTTACGATATACATACTCTACTAGTCTCACGAAACCTATTTTATTGTTTTATACTAGTATACTCAAACAAAAAATATGCAGTCGAATAGTCTAGGCAACTTCCATCGGAAGGCATTGAAATAATTCTTATGAGCGCGGTTGCCACTCGCTCAGACACGTCCGCGTTAAGGTTTAATCGCAACGCTCCTATCCCGCTGCTCCGGCGTCACGTCACGCGCCGTGTACCGAAATGCCTATTATTATTATTTTTTTAAGTATAATGATTTTGCACCATTGATGTGCGCTAAATGCTAGTTAATAACGTTTACTACTAATACCAAAGTCGGCTATACTAATAAGTAATAAAACGGAAATATTTGGATTTAAAAAACTTAAGAGTGGTATTCAACTTGTTATATATTCACGTGAAGACCTTAAAATCCACATTAAGACCGGCTGTCATAAGTTTTGATTGCTGGTTCTTACATCATTTTTTTTATTATACTGTTATTACAGGAACTAAGTATATAAGTGTTGCTATAGACCCAATAAAATGAAAAATTATAATAAAATGATAAAAAATTACCAGTTTCAGATTTTTTCCTTTATATTGGCCTAATTATCTACCTGCATGCCAAATTTCAACTTTCTAGGTCACCTGGAAGTAGGTTATAGTTTTGATCTATAGGTCGGTCAGTGATAAAAATGACGATTTTTAGACGTTAATATCTAAATAACCATTTGATATGCGTTTATGAAATTTGGAACACATATGTATCTCGCGAGTCTCAATATATGAGACAAATTTGACACATTTATGTCAAATAGTTTTTGAGTTATGAGGAGGTCAAAAGTGGCTCCAAATGGTTCGTGTAATATTACACACGGTGCTGCTCGCCAGTTCTGTTACTAGAACTTGGCTGACACGCTACCGCGTGTCTAGATTATTATCTCCTCTAATATAATACTTTTATACGCAAATGCATTCATCAAGAGACAAAGACGTTATCCCGTAAAACTTCTGCATTTTTATACTTCCAAATACTCCTAGCTAAAAGCAGAAAATATGTCTAGTTAAAAACAAGTAATTGTCGATGGGATCATCTTAATGTGTTTGATTACATAATATTTTCTGATAAATTAAATCGTATATTTTTTGTTAATTATAAAACTTGTTCCAAATATTATTTGCGGAGAGACTAAATTGCATTAATTTTGGATTTATATAATATATAATAATTCTGGATTTGGGAACTCCGTATCTTTTCCAAACCAAAGTCAATGGCAATGTGCGTTATCCAAGATTGCATATTTCAGCAGATTGGATAACGCACATTGCCATTAAACAAACATATATATATGATATATATATTTGTTTATTGTCCTTTAAACACTTTTTAAATTCGGTAAATAAAAAATCGTAAAACAAAAAATAATAATTTGAGCAACTTTCTCAATTATTACATTAAATTCTAATTTGATTATAGTTATTTAAGATTTTACTTATTGATCTATTTAGTTTTGACAACGCACAACTGTGCAACTTTCACGTACTTATCTGATGTAATTCAATATAGTTGAGAATTGTGTACACGTTTGTTCACTGATAAATGATTTAATCATAATTAGTTAAATAGACACTTTTACACAGGTAAGTATTTAATGTAACTAAATTATTATCT
Source organism: Vanessa atalanta (assembly GCF_905147765.1). NCBI lineage: Eukaryota > Metazoa > Arthropoda > Insecta > Lepidoptera > Nymphalidae > Vanessa > Vanessa atalanta. The sequence goes on along the minus strand of NC_061902.1, from coordinate 14,525,884 downwards.
TCGCAAATTTGTATCTCTATACTCAGTGACACAATTTGAAAAATAAATGGATATCAGCGTCTCCTAATTTGTTGTTAGTCTATAGCGATGCTTTAGAATTCAAGGCCCTAGGGTCTTTGCTATCATCGTTTTTGCTTAGCTCACCAGATTAATGGAAATTAAAGGGATTCCTATCTATGACAGATACTGAAAAAATATACCCCAATGGTATAGTACTAAAATTAATGAAAATTTAAATTTAATTCCTTTGCATATATTTTAGAGGCTGTTTTTACACTTTCTTGACCTCACAAAAGTTATTATAATTTTTATCGCGCTTACTTAAAATGTCTTTATTTTTTCCGAATATTCATTCAACGTTAGAGATAAGCAACGATTAATTTTGTATTTTTTGTAAATTTATGCCTCAATAATTCTATTCAGCTCCTAGATAAATCATATTCAATATAATTATTTGAAATTGCCTTTTGCTGTTAACATTCAAGTTATAAATTATTCTTGCTCATGAGGATAGAGCCTATGATTAAACTTTAGTTTGATTATCTGTGGATTTTCGTTGACAGTCCAAGTTGTCACTTTTAGTGCTACCAAATTCTGAATTTTACCCCTATATTAAGGACGTCATAAGAACATATTTTATTCTGATAAAATATATATATTTGTACCATAATGGCCTGTTTAAGATTAAATTATAGTTAAAAGCGCTTATTCCAATTGCCGCTTCTCGGTATCTGTATTTTTTTAAGCTTGTGCGCACAACTACTCTAGTAAAATAAAAACTAAGTAAAATATTAAAATCGATTGTCACTCATAGTAATCGTAAATGTTACGATGCTTAAGATTTCTTGAGTAATTTTAATATCAAATTGTGTCATTAAAACTTGTAAACCAATTGTTATATGTATCAGATGAATATTCTACAAAAAATCTTTAACTTTAAGTACACTGGTAGTCTAAATATAAATGGCAATAAATTATGAGTTCATAAATGAATGAAATAAATTAAAGACACTAAGTTTTTATTGTTACATCCTCTCTGTGTGAGTTTTTTTCAGTCATCTTCGGTTTGCTGACAACATAGTAGTCTTGGCTGAAACCATAGGAAGACCTAACCACAATGCTCGATGACCTCGGTAAAGCCTCCGAACGAATGGGTCTTAAAATTAACATGGATAAGACGAAGATTTTGTCCTTATCCATGTTGTGATCATCAATGTTGTGCCCACTTCCATAAAAGTCGATTAATCTACACTCGAAGTTGTGGATGACTACATATACCTGGGACAAACGATCCAATTAGGTAAGTCCAACTTCGAAAAAGAAGTCAACCAGCGAATCCAACTCAGCTGCAACTACAAAAATCTTCTCGTCCCATATACCGCAATGTCTCAAGACAAAAGTCTTTGACCAGTCTGTAATGCCAGTGATTCACAATGGGCCTCATAAGAAGGCTCAAGGTCACCCAAAGGGCAATGGAGAGGGTTATACTCGGACTTTCTCTGTAAGATCGAATCAGAAATGAGGAGATCTGCAGAAGAAGAAGAAGAAGGTCACTAAAATAGCCCGAAGAATTACCAAACTTAAGTGGCAGTGGGAAGTTGCTCGAAGAATCGATGGCCGATGAGGACGACAAGTTCTCGAGTAGCGACCACGGACCGGAAGACACAGCGTGGGTAGGCCACTAGGTGGCCCGACAACCTGGTGAAGGTCATGGGATGCGGCTGGTTAAGAGCTGCACAAGTGGTGGCGATCTTAGGGGGAGGCCTATGTCCAGCAGTGGACGTCCTTCGGCTGACATGAATGAACATTTTTGAAAAAGTGCATTATTACCAAATAATTTGTCAAATATTAGAAATGTTTATTTAGAATTTTTTCTAAACATTTTATTAAAAAGAAATTAAACTTTTGTACAGTATTTTTTGTTTGTTTAACTGATAAATATTTTTCTTAAAATCCCTTTCAAAAGTGTCGTGAAAACGGCTAATCAGGCTTAAGGGCTCTTAGGCTTATTAGAAAATTGTGAAGTTGAAATATAAATAATAGTTTGAACAGGTTAAGTAAGTACTTACTTAAGTTTCAGTTAAACTTAACAAAAAAAAACCGCTTAGCTTTAAATCTGGGTAATCGGCACTACATTTTTATAATTTATATAGTGATCGACCGCGAATTAAAAACATTTTTAAAAAACTTGCATGTGACGGATGAAAGTCTGTCCCATGTATATTTATTTACCTGCATTAAGCAACGAGGTGATACATGCTTCAAAATCTTCTTCTAGAAGAGACCTAGCAATAAGGCAATTACAGACTCTTATTTCTATTTTGATTCAATTTCGAAATTAAAATAATTTATTAATGTGATAATTTTTTCATTATGTTTTTAAATCTAATTTTAGGGGTAAAATATTTTATTTAGTGGGCAAACTTCCTCACCTGACATTTGATAATATCAACGCAAAAACAACGTAAACTGAATCGTATTTTTATAGGTATATTAATTCTGTAGAGTACGTCGTACAAAGTGTCGCACATTATATGAAGTGACTAACTATAACGTGTAAATTATCATATCAAAGTGTGAACCTAAAATAAAAGTGGAACAGCATATTATGTACAATTTAATTATGCATTTATACAATTAAAAAATTTGGGAGTCGAAAATGAGTCTTCACAAAGCCAGGTAATTATAAAAATATTCATTAAAAACTCGTAGGTATCGTTTGATTTTGGTTATATTAACTCCCCTTTATAATTCACTTTGTATGTAGTAAACATGTTTTTATAGTACGAAATAATTGGAAAAAAGTAACTTATATGCTTATTAATATTCAAACAGTTAAGACACTTTTACAATATTATTTATATAAAGGTAGTTTTATAAATAATATTAAGACAATATTTTGTTATGCCATATTAACTATTCCCAGTTAATTTTATATGAATTATTGATAAAATAAATAAGTTTTGATATTTAATGAAAAAATATTGAAACCAAACCTTTATCAAACTCAAATTCAAATTCCTTTATTCAATATAGAAGTATTACACTTTCTTATTGATGGTCAAATTAAACACTACCACCGGTTCGGAAAAAGGAACACCCTGACCTGAGAAGAAGCGGCGAAAGAAACTCAGCGGGTCTTTTTTTTTTTCGTCAAATTAATTATATGCATAATTGTATATGAATAGAAACACCCAGGAGGTGATCGTTTCATTCCCAAGGTGTGCTATCAAACATAAACTCACTAATAGTATAGTAACCTTTCACACACAAGCGTTCCTTAACAATTTTATTAAATTTTGCTACAGAAGCATTTTGAACGCTTTCTGGGATCCTGTTGTAGAAGCATATACATTGCCCCACAAAAGAGTTACTGACTCTATGCAGTCGAGTAACAGGAGTAACAAGATTGTGTTTGTTCCTTGTACCAATGTTATGAGAACCACATTTTCTCATAAAAACATGAATCAATCACAACTAACAGTGAAGAAATATTTCTACTATATTATACTAATAAATATATAAATATTTTAATCAATCACATATTCTACCATCAAACAGCATTACTATTGTTGTGTTTCAGTTTGAAGAGTAAAAGAGCCAGTATAACTAACAGCTAAAAGGCATATAATATCTTGTTCCTGTTATTGGTAATGCATTGGCTTTGTAACTGATTGTTAATATGTTTTTTAGTGTAAATAACTTTTGGGTGAGGCATCAATTTTAGATAAATAGGAAATAGCAAAAGATGTACATTTCATAGACCCATAAATCATTCATTTATAATAAAATAAGTGGAGATAGAATGTTCCTATATACAAAACCAATCAATCCCGTAAATATCAGTGCTATGCAACAGGCAACATCTCATTTCTCTCAAGGTGAATGTGACTAGTGGTGGAGCTTGTGCCGACACAGACTCTCATTTGTTGCTTTAAAATCAAACATCTAACAATCAAAGATCAAACTCTAAATAGTTTTTATTCAAGTATACTCATAAAAGCTCTCTTGAAACATCATGTTTTAACATGACATTAACAATTAAATTAAATGTAAGAATTTCTTGCCGGTTCTTACATTTAATTTAACTTTTCAAATCAATAGTTACTCTTTTCCACCATTTTAATTCCAGAGTATGTCAATAAAGTACGATTAAATTTATTGTAGCCTGCCTAGAAATCAACAAATACTAAATCCACATCTTTTTATCACTGAAATAACCTTGTATTGAGTAATTTGCCTTATTTATCAATGTTTTTTTTACATTAAATTTTTTGATGTTTAGTTTCTTACTATGTTTTAATCACAACCTACTTCAAGATTGGCATTAAATTAAGCACATGAAAATGCTAAGAAGCTTACCTAGATTTTAGCCTGCAATCTTTCTGCTACCTGATATAAATAACTGCAATTGTATTTAGAATTCATATTCCTCATATATCCTAATACATGCGGCTATAAAGCACAAGTAGTACCATTCTTAAATTTAAAAATAAAGACAACATAAGTTTATTATATGTATGTTCTGAGATTACCAGTTGATAGAATGTAATTCTCGAGAAAGATTGTAGATTCAGATCTGCAAAGGCACCATTGCATTTGCATAATTTATGTGAATGTCAACCTAGGTGATGAATAAATATAGCTAGCAGTGGTCCCTACAGTGGACGGACTTTTGTACTACAAGGGCTGTACATTGCTCGGATTAACATTACATATTTTTTAGGCATCCCTTTCATTCTTAAGGCCCACCACAAAACCTTTCTAGATACCCGGTCAAATGCTTTCTCCAAATCTATGAATAGGTTTCATACAGCATATACCAAATAACTTATTATTATTCTAATTATTTTGGAAATGCATTATTACATGTTAGTATTAGCATATAATAAAGATAAGACAGGAATAAAATTGTTGATCTTGAGAGATCTAAATATTTAAAAATAACTTTATTTTTACAGAATTAAAGCATTTGAGGACATCTTAGAAGAAGATGTAATAAATATTGAACAGCTACAAAAGCTTGCTTTTAATGGTAACTAAATTTATTATTTTCAATACACTTTACAAATATAGTATCTACCAATGCAACTAAGATTGTAGTATGTACATTAAACTGTTATGTATGTTCACTGTACCACTTAGATGCTTTGGTGTAGTTAAACCTCAATTAGAGATTGATAAAGTCTCTTTTTTTATTATATAGGAGTACCAGATGAAAAAGGTTTACGATCTTTTGTTTGGAAGATCCTACTGCACTACATACCTCTTGAGAAGAGTGCTTGGGAATCTACACTTCAAAAGAAACGGCAACTTTATCAACAACTTATAAGTACTTTTACATATATCTTTGTTCTTGATAATTATTAATAATACTAAATATAACATTGAATTCAAAATGTAAACCAAGTTGTTTTATCAAATGTTCAAATTAAATCAATTTATCTTTCAGATGAAATTATCGTTTCTCCTGGAGGTCCGACTGATCATCCTCTTAACCTAAGTCCGGACAGTTCCTGGAGCACCTACTTCAAAGATAACGAGGTCCTGCTCCAAATAGACAAAGATGTGAGGAGATTGTGTCCTGATATCTCTTTTTTTCAATCGGCCACCGAATTTCCTTGTTCTGAGGTAAAGTGTATTAAAGCAATGTTTCCTCTAAAGTAGTTTAAGAAAAGTTTTTTTATTTTAAAAAGCCATGTGTCCTGATTAATATATGTCTGTGTATATAAGTTATATGTGGTAGGGCTTTGTACTAGCCTGTCTAGATAAGATCCAACCACTCATCATCTACCGCCATCTATTTATAATTGTTGAATTCTACTGGCTAACTCATTCTTCGTTTGAAAAACAACTTAGCCAGTGTTACTACAATCCTAGTTTGGAGGCTACTCCAAGCATAAAACTAGGAAGCATTCCTTAGGTAGCCCTAAGAAATGCTTAATATTTCTCAGTGCCAATGACTGTGGAACTGTTTTTTTGCCCAATGCTTTAGGATTATGAATTGTAACTTTTATCTATCAATCTACGTTAAGTTATTTAACTTTTTAGATTGTAAACAGCAATGGTGTCAAACGTCTGCACAAGCGGGTTGAACAGTCTGTATTGAAATATTCAACTCTAGAACGAAGAGGACTCGGTGTTGCCAAGGTAAGGACATTTAACATACCATAAATATATATATTTTTTTTTCAATAAACTAGATCTTACACATAACCTATAAAATTGATAATTAAAATTGGCTAACAAATATTTATGAAACATACTATTTATTAAAAACGCTGTCAAACGACGTTTCTATGGTTTAAAGGTTATTTAAAAAGTAAATACTTTATAAGTGAAAACGCGAATTCGCTTGTCGCTTATGGGTTGGTCGTAGATTTTACGTATAAAAAAAGTAGACTATGTCTTTTCTTGAGGTCCAGTTTGTTTCAAACTAAATTTTATCAAATTCGGTTGAGTGAAAGTCGTGAAAACGTAACAGACATAGCGGTTTGCATTGTCTAACGACTGAAAAACTGTGAACTTTGTAAGACATTCTGTAGTATATTTAGTTGCATTGCACCCGTGCGATGCCGGGGCAAGTCGCTAGCCTTAAATGAAACCGTTCGTGTGTTCGGCTGTTTGTTATTTATTTAATTCACGTTAAATTTGTGAATGGGTTAAACGGAAAATAGGCACGTACATTTTATTACATTTATCATTCAATAATAATTACATCGACGTATATTTTTATAAACGCCTAATGAATTCAGTATTAACCGATAGTATTATGCATATCTAGATTCGAAGCATATTCTGAGCTCAAAGTATCAATTTTCTCATTGCATTCTATCATGAAATTCGATATGAATCCATGGATCGTATTCCCTGTACTCGGATCATGGCACATTAAGGTTATATAACTATTTCATAATAATTATTGATCTATTTGAAGCAGAATAGAAAACCACATCCATGTTGTTACTGTAGTTTAATTTCCGGAACTAGAAAGTCCGATCTATATGGAATTTTCATAATATGATAGGCTTGTATTGTTTAAGTAAGGACATGGGCTTTTAAGGATATTAAATAATTTTAAGGTTTATATACATATATTTATTAAGAAGATCTTAAGGAAGGCTTAGAGAAAAAGGGTCATATATAAAATTATTCAATAAAAAAAAATTCGTGACAGCAATTAAATATCTTTAAATTATAATTTTTATTATACATATCAAAAAGAAGAACTAAAGTCTGTATATGTCTCAGTGCTGAGTAAAGACTCCAAAGGCGAAGGTTGGCGTGGTTAGCAGGTTATTTCACTACGCTACTCCACAAGGATTTAGTGAACACACAAGTGGCTTTATTTTAACGTATTTAGCACCTGACCCACCTAGGCTCTTTATACACGTTGCGCATTGGGTCAGAAGTTCCAAGACGAAACAATTGAATAAATTCGATTCATAAACGGAAACTTGCAAAGATTATCTTAACCTTATGTGCACACATACAAGATTATCTTTTCTCTTTCTCTCTCTCAGCCGAAGGACGTCCACTGTTGGACATAGGCCTCCCCCAAAGATCGCGATAATGACATTGATAATTTACGTGCCCAACGTGCATGTGAAAATAAAGATTTGCTAATTTGCCACAATGCCAATTTCGTAAGGTGGGGGTATACAAAAATTTATTATTTAGAAAAAAATGAGTTAGTAAAAAATTCGGTTGCGTCAGATATTTAGAGGGGCGTTATGTGAAACCTAAAATTGCTCTCATTTAAAAGGCTGACTTACTTACTAACTTATCTAATACTGACTTTTTAAATTCCCTTTATAATAGTTGAGCAACGAAATCCGTCGCAGTGAAAGCATCACTAGTGGGGACTACACTCCGTTGAATGAGGGCTGCGAGGCACATTGGGAGGTGGTGGAGCGCATGCTCTTCCTCTACGCGAAACTGAACCCCGGCCAGGGCTACGTGCAGGGCATGAACGAAATAATCGGGCCAATATACCACACCTTTGCATCCGACTCTAACGTCAACTTTCGGAGTAAGTTTTCAGATACTCATTAACGGCTCTCCGATTACATTTTGTAATCCCTAAATGAAACAACTACTAAACCAATATTGATAAAACTTATAGCCGAAGACAAGGCGCGTTCTGGAGATTGGTTTTTGTATATATTGTTATTATTATTTACTTAATTTACTTGGAGGTATGGCTTTGTGCAAGTAGCAACGTCTATGTAGATAACACCCAGATATTCTACCGCCAAGCAGTGCTCAACATTGTTGTGTTCCGGTTTGAAGGGTAAGTGAGCCAGTGTAACTACAGGCACAAGGGACATAACATCTTAGTCCCCAAGGTTGGTGGCGCATTGGCGATGTAAGGAATGGTTAATATTTCTTTCATCGCCATATGGACTATAAAGTGACAAGCGTGATTTTTAAGCATTTGTAAAATAACTAATATAATAAGCAGAAGTAGTTGTGTGAGTATGTTAACTTGTTTACAACGTGATTAGTTGAACGGTACAGCAGGTAATGTGCTACAGTGTCATCTAGTAGTGCGATACAACAAATTGAATAGTATGGAATTCTTCTCCGTGAAAGAATCTATAGGTTCCATTTGTTATGGTGATCGGAACGTGCCGGATGTCGGTATATCTCTTTGAGGCATACTAATATATATGCATCCTTACATATTTAACAATTTTTCTAATATTTTACTGACCTCCTATTAATATTATTTTTTTAATTAAATTCAAAGTTTTTATGGCCAGTAAAGTCAATGGTGAAGTTTGGTTATAAGGCTACCTACACTAAACATTAAATATATAAACAGTTTTGCAAACACTGTAAACTCGGGACTATCATTTCACTACGAGCTTTTGATTTTATTTCTTTCATATATAGTTTATTATGCTTAGTGAATTAACATTATATTATATCATAAAAATATAAGACAATTAAAAAAATATTACAGAAATAAGTTAAATACTAATTTTATGAGTCATTTGTATAAAACAGACTTGCTCGATAAGAGTACTGCTGACGTAATAAGGGCGGTTACGTTCGCTTGCAATACAATCGTATTTATTTGACATTTACAGTGATAGTTAAATTTATTATAATAAACTGAGAGCCGAGATGCCCCAGTAGTTAGAAAGTGAATAATGATTGCGGGTTCAAACCCAGGCAATCAAATAACATAACTTACCGGTATTGGCTTACAAGGCTTTTGTCCAAGTAGGTAAGACTTGCTCACAAGAAATTCTACTGTCAATCAGTAATACTTGATGTATAACTGTGTTCCCGTTTGCAGAGTGCCCTTTTAGCCTTCTCAAGATCTCCACAATTGTTAGTGTTAAGAATAGTTTGTCACTATACCACAGATTAGTTATGGATGCTTCAATTTTGTCCAAATTTTTGTGGCAGTCCGATATCATGTGCTTTGATAATTCATCTAGCCTAGATAGAATATCAAATCAAAGAACGTGTCGCCAAAATATAGTGTTTTACTCATAGTGGCCAACAGTTGGTTACTAAATGCTCGCACACTAAAGTAGTATGATATTTGACGAGCGTAGCGAATTCTCACGCACACATAGACGATGAAGTTGCTTGTTTGTGTTAGTTCCTTTGTAGTGCGAATCTCTATCTAGGTATATAAATAATCTAAGGTCATGTGTCAATGACTGCAATTAATAGTTTCATCTGAAATCTTAAATGTCAATGCTGAAGTAAGCAATTTTATTTAATAATTGAAATTTATTACAGAACACGCGGAAGCAGACTGTTTCTTCTGCTTCACTAACTTGATGGCGGAGATCCGGGACTTCTTCATACGCACCTTGGACGAGACTGAAAGCGGTATCAACTATATGATGACCAAGTTGTGCGAGTGCGTCAAAAAGAATGACCGAGCTGTCTGGGACCGACTTGAGAAACAGGAGCTGAGGCCGCAGTACTACAGCTTCAGGTAACAATAACTTAGGCACCCTTCTGTAAGGATACTTAGAATTAAATACTAATAGCCGAATTTGGACCCACGTGGAAAACTGCTCTCACCTCTCTTTCAGCTCCCCCGCACCAGCATCTTCCATTTAATCGTATCAACGTAGAGCGGCGCGAGTTGTCAACGATTAAACTCATTCAGACCAGCTCGATTATTTGACTCTGCATAGTTGAAAGTCTGAAAGTTGCATAGTCCAAAGTTTAGATTCCAAATTCATCAACACCAATTTATCTGCCAAACACAACCACTCTGTGGAATAAATTCTCGCCAGCGCTTTTACCAAGCCGCGTATCGGCTCAGGCACATTAAAAAAAGCGCCAACTGAAGAGGCCGGCTACACACCTGCAAGTCCCCCGGTGTTCCATTTCATGGTAGTAATTTTGCAGTAACGGTTCTGCAAAATACAACTTAAAATGATAATTGCGATAACACATAATAATGACGTATTCTAAAATTGTATGACTTGACAGAATAATGCTTTTAGTTTTTTTTATACTTTACAGCTTTGTTTTTCTTCTTTTGTAGCTAAATTTCAATAAATATATGGTTTTTTATAATGAATAGTAATAAAGTTAATTTATATGGTACAGACAAACTAGCTTATGGCCTACCACATGGCTTATGATGATGAGGTGACACTGTGAGAAATATTAACCATCACCAATTCGCCTTTCCTTTGTACCTGTGATTACACTGGCTCATTTACCCCCCAAATCGGAATATAGCTAGATAGTATTATTAGGTGGTACCTACCCAGACAAAGCCTTACGAACAAGTAAAAATCCCTCAATATTCAAATCAAAACACCATTCGAAACGACTCTGCACAAAGCGCGCCGTTGAAAGGAAAATAGTCTTCCCTTATTAAACCCATACTAAATTGTACTTTTCTATTTAAATACAGAATATTCTGTGTTATTATTAATGAACAAAGTTTTCAATTTAATGTTAAAATCACCTATTCTTCTTGCAGGTGGCTAACATTGCTGCTTTCCCAGGAGTTTTCACTTCCTGATGTAGAGAGGATCTGGGACTCACTGTTTGCAGATCCGCAGAGGTTCAACTCGCTCATATATATATGCTGTGCCATGATCTTGTAAGTGTCCCTTGTTTTTATATTCTATTAAGATATAGATATTGTAATTTACCATCGACTTGTCTGGCAGAGACATAAACACGGCATTCATGCTGTTTACCTCTACGGTTACTTACACTAGCTAGGCCGAAATAATAATAATAGTGTAAGACTTCAACTGTCACGACAAAGACTGTGGTGTAGTGTGTTTACGGATTTATGCCCGTGTATATGTCACCCGCCCATTCCGAATTTGTTACGAGTAAAGTTACAAATTTTAATTTTGATTAATTCTTCTCTAGTTCTTCAGAATCAAATATAGATCAAGGTCTTCAAGAGTGTTACTTTCATAAATACGATTATTTATTATTTGCTTGTTACGATTTCACGACTCAAATGCTTAAACGAACTTTATTAAAGGGTAATTTATGTACATAAGACCTTATAACCATGCAACACCTCACACAGTCCGAATACCCCAAAACTCGTGGGCAAAAACTAGTAAGTAATTTTTTTTAACTGAATCTCCAGATTGGTGAGAGACAACATACTTAACGCTGACTTCGCGTCGAACGTGAAGTTGCTGCAGAACTTTCCACCGATGGACGTATCGTTAATATTAAACAAAGCAGTCGAAATATCATCAGGTTAATCTCTTTATCAAATGAATGATTTTTTATTAAAACTTTTATATAATGCGATTTACTCTTTTATATGATTATTTTAGTTTTACTGTTTCAAAAGAAACGAAAGTCTATATCGAATATACTATATGTAGTGTTAAGGACATTCCGATATAAGGCCCAAACGATATTATGCTTAAAAAAAGATTTAAGAAAAATTATTCGTCAGATTCACGTTTTCTAATCTAAAAGCAAACTAATTTACATTATAAAAATAGTTATCTTTTTAATTTTGCACTATCATAAATAATCTGGTACAATTATGATAAAACGATAAATTATATTTAAAAACAAATCAATCTTAAAAAATTTGCCTTGTTTCATAATTTTGTATGTATGTATGAATAGGCATTCTAATTGCGCAACTCGAATAACAGAAGAAAAAAGACAAGACAAATTTTCTTCATCGTTCCAAATTTAAATAGAACCTCCTATAAATATCGTCCATTGAAATTAATCTTAATGGCCGAAAAAAAAAATCACAAACATAATACAGTCGATTCGAAAATATTATTAAAAAAAAATGAATGCCATATTTGTTTACGCTTTGTACAATTTATAATAATGTCGTCCATATTTTTAGTTACAACTCTGAAAAATCTACAAAAATCCAGTAAATTTTTTTTTCTTATAAAGTTCCTAACAAGGCCTAAATCCGACTGCAAAATAATTTTCAGGTGAAATCTTAAAAATTATTTATACTATATACTATATACACTTTATTATTATATTGTTTTCTAGATAAAAAAAATGCTTGTAAATTTAATCAATTTCAAAATTATTATTTATTTTTATCTATGCAAGTATATATATTTAATTTTTTAAATACAAATATTAATTTGTCAATAAATATGAGTGAATTGTTTTACTATCTTACCTTAGTAAGTTATTAAATGAATTCTATTCTACATTCAATATGTTTTTTTTTTTTATAAATTTATTTAATTAAAAAAAAAGTAATATTTATGATATTTACAATTATTTTGAGCATGTCAGGGTATTGTATGCTTTTTTGTTAAGTGTATGAAATCAAAATGATTTCTACTGATTCAAGCAAAAACATCATCAATTACACTTTTTATATACATATCTATTCATATAAAAAGATATTAAATATACAATTCCATTTTTATGTATCGTATAGCATTGAAAGCCATGCAAGGAATTTGTTATTATATTATTATGCTACTCTGTTGAATATTTGTTTATGATTCAGTCGAATTTGCTCTATACAGTAGTTCAACTATCTCTTTCTAATGTGTAGAGGTGAGGGCGATAACAATATTTTTTACCATTAGTAGAGCTCTGTGCATATTTTGTATTACTGTTTCTGATATGAACGGCGAGAGAATGTTTAGGCTCAACGATGAAATGACGTCTTAAATCATGTTTCTGGTGGTGCATAGACAATATAAGAATTAAGAATAGGCTACTTCTACTTAAAGACAGGAGTGTCTATAGCCAATCACCAAAGGGTGGACCACGAACCATGAGCTCCTTCCTAAAATAAACGTTAATTGTAAGCTTTATTACATAATTACCACTAATGTTCAGAAATATTCACTGTTCCAAAATAGCTATTCGTTTTTGTACACACTTATCTACAACTTTGTAACTTGTACGATATTGTAGTATGTAATTTCAGTTATATGACATAGAAACATAAGTATATGTTAGTTTTCTGAGAATTAAATAAAATGAAAAATATCTGTACCCTTCTTAAAATGTAGTAGTCCAGTCTAAAGCCGCATGTTAAGATAATAGGTACGGTTCTAGAAAAATAAATGGTAGAATATTTTTTAACTATTGTTAAAAATATAAGTAGTTCTTCTGTAGTGCATCTATGTTTTTTATGAGAGCTCAATTTTACCCAAATTTCAAGAATTTTTTTTACAAAATTTTATAATTTCATTGTTCCTTCGATACCATATTATTGTTACATGGAATTAGTTTGCATTATAAATATTATTGATAATTGGGAAATGAGGGCATTATTCACTTAATTTTTTTAATCCCTTGCCTAAAATTCAAAGCTTTTTAATGAAACAAATCGTAAGCGTTTATGTGTACGTAAATAAAAAGCGACAATATGTCTTACTCTTAATAGGTATATATTATTTAATAAATATAATATTTTTTCTGTACCCTGTGTCTTATTTATGGTTAATTTTATATTATTATATGGGTTTTGATCTTTGTATATAGTTTGACTTGAATCTAAATTAATCCACATAAGATCAGGTTTTTGATTCATTAAATTTATCGTTTTTACTGATAAACAATCAATTAAAACTTATCAAGATCGATTTGTTCTTTGTTCTTGAGTGTGCTTAGTAAGTGCGAGCCGCGATTCAATTAGTATCCGGGACCTACTAAATGGATTGCATTTTTTTTATGAAGGCATGTTCATCAGAACTGAACCTGTCACGAATTTATACGCGAGTCTACGAGAAGTCAACCTAGCCATACTTGAACGTCATAGATATTAAAATTAGTACTGTTATTTAAGCAACAAAAATGCCTACCGTTAGTAGGTAAGTTGATTTACTATCCTAGAAGAGTTTTTACAGTTAATAACGAAACAATTATACGAACACAAACTAAAGTAGTAGAGCGTCAAGTTTGTGGTCAGTCGAGAAATCAGTGAGACTCGCTATGCAATATGCGGCAATTGGACATCAGCTTAATTTCATCAAATCGCTTCTAAATTAAAGAAGAAAATTCAATGTACATTAGGCACAGTCACTTTATAAATATCATATCTATTTCCTAGGTTTTTGGCGCAAAATTATTTTCTTTGCTACATGTATATGTCGATACTTCAGAGAATAGTATAGTATAGTATAGCTTTTTTAGAAGACAGAACTTAATATTTAGCATGTGGTTCTGTTAAGTAATATTTTTGAGCGCTGACTAAAATTTGCAATTGCAGAATGCAACTTCTGTTTGTAACATCTGAGTGGAAAGTTAATAGCTCGTATATCATTATCTATTGAAATAAGTCTGAGTAAACGTAGTACGGGTGTACTAGCTCAGTTCTTACTCGATGTCAACATTTTCTTCAATTCGGTAAGTGAAAATATTGAAACATTTTTATAGGATAGGTATTCAATAAAAAAAATGTTTACGAGGATTTTAATGTTAAGAAACATAAAAAGACGTCATATTTAAAGATTTAATATAAATAATTACAATGTAATCGATTTGTACATATTCATTGATTGATAATAATAATAGAAAGTAAATAGTTTATACAAATATAATGTCATTTTAGATTTAGTTTTCTATTACACATCTAATACATTGTAAAATATTGGAAACGAGAATATACTTTAGGTCTAATGTCGTGAAGTAAAATTTAACTATTTTTCATTTGAAAGCAAACTTTCGCTTTTATTCATTAATATATTGAACCTTAATGACAGTACTTTTATTAAGAAATAAAAAACATTATCAAGGTACATATTATGCTCCAGTCGTTTATGTAATATAGCCTTATCAATCTCAGTTCGAAGTGGGGCTAAGAAAGCAAATATTACATAGCTCCAAGAATCATTCGTTCGAGAGACCAGCGTGACGTGATGGTTAATGTTCTTTGAAATTACTATGGCAACTTTTATCCTTCCCCGTGATCATATTTTAATCAATTCTAGTTCTTACATTCAAATAATACAGCATTATTGAGACCTACTGCTCTGATGGCCATTGCTGCTTAGCTAATAATTACTATTGAAACATATTTATTTGTATTTTAAATAGAAATTAATTTATATCAATCCAGCACGATGAAAAGGACCGAATTGGACATTACAGATTGTGAAGCTTAAACATACTGAATATATAAAATAGGAAGCTTTGTTTTAAAATGTTTTTTTGACATATTTGGGCCCCTGTCTGAACTATTTAACGAGATAAAGCACCAATATTTAAAATAATGTTTTACACAAATAAACCGAACATGGTACTGTTCACACTTTATTTTATGTTACATAAATTATGACCAAAACCTTTGTGCCCAAATAGATGCACTTAAAAATTACATGCTGTAAAAATATCAAAATAAAAATAACACTTTAAAAAGCATTATTACACTAGATATTCTTACTTTTAGGTTAATTTAATAAAAAAAGAAACCACGTGAACTGGGAGGCGTGAGTGAATAAACTATACTTTACATTATTTTCATATTTATACTGAGAGTTCAATAAAATTGTTGTTTCACGACAAACGATTAATAGCCGAAATTTAAATGCCTTAGTCTAACTCCTAGGTGCGTATTATCTACTTCGTCGACGGTAGTCACGTGGGTTCTTTAATATTACATAGATTAGTACAATTGCAACACTCATTGAAGCAGTAACGGCGCGGATTGTTTAAAATAACTACCAAGCAATGCTGTATCTATCAACAAATAATCGAATGCTCTAGAATAGTCGGAAAAATCACATTCATACCCATTTGCATTACTCGGATCGAATTTAATTTCAAAATGTATCAATATCATAAGTCATAACGTTTCAACTACGGACTGTCCTCGCTTCAATGTTGCTTAAACTTACAAACGAAATCTATGTTGTATGTCAAAATAATTTATTAGTTTTTAAATAACCACCATTAAAATATAACCGGACTCATAAATTGTCTTAAACATTATCATTCTATTCACCTATCTACTTAAGGAAATATTACATTCAGAGAGGAAACGTAATCTTGTTATATTTTTCACAAACTTTTATTAAGTAATACACGAAGTTTCATTTTCATGTCTCGTTCCATCATTTCGTTTCCATCATCCCTATCTATATAATTATTATATCGATTGATTTTTATTCTATAACAGCACTATTGTTACAATTACTTGATATAATTAATAAGTCCATACATTTTATTTGAAACAAAATACAATAGGAAAGGTAGCTTAGTACTGTTCTGTCAAGAATCTTTTTTTTTTTTTAATACGAATCGTCTGATAAATAAAATTTGTCACTAACCACTTATTACAGATTAACGAGCACCCTACTTGGCCACGGAGTTTCATGACAAATACAGAATACGATAAGGATACATTTTTACCTAAACATATAGACGAGTGATGTTACAATCAAGTCACAATCTTATTAATATTATGTACATACATTCATGGTATTGGACGTAAGCCTGCAGCTAAAGGGATTCGGGGAATACATTTATAGACGATTTCAATATCATGGGCTACTATCAAATACTATGGAGGTGCTAGTACAAGCTCATATCAATAAGCAGTCTTAAATCCAACATGTCCTATATTTATTTAATGTTATTTTAAAAATCGATTAAACGAGATCATTACTGCTTTTATCTCTCATCGTCAGTACAACCTTCATAACAGCTGACAGTATCCCACTAAGTATGAATTATGACACCATTTAAGCATGCATATATTAAGTGAAAATATTTTCATTACTGTCGCTGATATATCTAAACACTAGGTAAATTATAATTTAAGGATTATAATACTTCTTCATAAATAAACATATAAAAATATACATTTAAATTATGTATTTAAACATTATTCAACACAGATTAACTCAGTAACAGTTTTAAAATAAATAATAATTGTTTGATTCCTAATTTATGATACAAAACACCTCAGGGTGATCTTTTTAAAATGATAACAAATATAATTATTGAAATATTTTGTCACAATAATTTGAAAATATTTCGATTAAATATAATTTATTTGTTTCCTTTTATTTTTATATATTTAATTAATTTTATACTGGAGTAATCCTGTTGAGATTCTCTATCAAGTTGTGTACTAAATCATAATTAAATCAAACACTGTGGTGGGCCGCTTGTATTTCCGATAATCACACATAATCTAAAACTGAATCGAATATATCACCCAGACTAGTCGAATGATGAATATCTCTATAACTGTCACAAATACTTATAATGTAAAGTTTATTAACGGATAAAACAGAAACAGTTACACTATGCAATGCAACTTCAAATAATAAAACAAACGTATATAAAAAAATTGAAGTACACTAAAGTACAGGCCAGACTTGTAATGCGATAATTTGTAATACGATTGAACACATAGACTTTCTGGATAATTTGAACATGAATTTTAGGTACTTCTTGTAGAACGAGTGTAAAATGATATAGCACCGAGTAAACACCGAAATCGAAATATGCTAGTATTGAAAAGCATAGCGTGTTACCGGCGTTGACATGGGTCGTGGAGCTTACTGGATGGCGCAGCATTTGCATTTCTGCTTCTTCTTGATGGTCACGTGTTCCGGCTGCAGCGGTTCCTGTGGTGGCGAGCGTTGCACCTCCACCTGGCCGGAGCGCACTTCCGGCATCGCTGTTCCGTTTTTAGTGCCGTTGGCAGTTTTAGGGGTGCTCTGATGCACCGGGCTCGCTACTTTGGTTTGCGGAGCCGGAGGGCTAGCCTACAGATTATATTATTAATTTAAAAAAGAATTATTTTAGTATTACAGGCTAGTAAAAAGCAGGTACTTGCAATTAAGCACTAGTTCTTAAATTTATTTTAGAAATTTTTGTTTTCAGACAAAATGTATTAAAAACATGCAATAAGATCTTTTATAATAAATTTAAAACCAAATTGTTACACACATTGACGTTGTTAGCGTGAACTTTTTCCTCCTTCTCATCACATACTGGCATCTGATTGATAATGGGTGGTGTAGGCGTGATTGGCTTGCCACCCTTGATCAGTGAAACGATCTCATCTGCTTCACGGCTTAGGTCGCCATCTGGGCGGAATGGGTTATCCCAACCGCTTTCAGTGCTATAAAATAATGTAGATATGGTTTTTCATTATCCCTTATTTATCAATATAAAAGTACATAAAACTTTTTGAAAAGTCTAAAAAATGTTCCCGTTTCATATAAATTGATCATGATTGTTAAATAATTCGGAAAGGATAAATTATCGTAATTTTGTTTTCTGACGTCATTTTCGAGTATGGTAGCGCGAACGGCAAAGATACGATGGGGGGCAAAGTGAAAAATAGAAAAGAGCAAATCGAAATTAATAGGAAAAAAAATTACCCAAAACGCACTAAAATGAAATCTACCAAATGACATATGCTTAAAGTCACAAAAGTAAAGTAAGTAAAAGTAATTATATTGAATGTACTGCTATTTGTTTGATAGTAATTTAGTAAACAGACCTACAAATTGTTCAATATTTATTGTGAGACATTATTAAAAGACACGTCATGTTTCTATTTCAATGTATATTTTTAAAATAGCCTATTACTAATCACGGTACGTTATTATAATGACGCTGCTCTAGGTCTTGAATTATATGAATACACAATATATATTTATTTTATAAAAGTGGAGGAACTAGATTGTTTGCATGACCTATTTTCACGAAACTTAAGCCAAATTGAAAATTTGTTCTATTAGGTAAGTTGTTTATTGAGGAAGGTTAGTGTGTTTATAATTTTACAAGAGAACGAATTTTTATTGGAAAATTTGTAAAATTAATATAAAATGAAAGGGCAAAGCTAGATAAAAAAATAATTAAAATTCATTTCGCCATAAAACTTTCCATATAAAAGAATTTTTTTAATAAAATGCACTTTTCAATTATTATTTTAATGTAGCTTAAAGGTTATTAATATGTTCAGAACTAGCATCCAATCCTGCTAAATAATTTATGTAACATATAGTACATTATTGTATTCTCCTATAATGAGGTCACTATGTGAACAACAATGGTACATATTTGAAATTCCAACAAAGAGTCAATATGTAAATTGTTAACACATAGTGCTCAACTAGTAAAACTCCATCAGCAGCACAATGTATTTGATTAACATTACATTCAGACTCTACCGTTAAGACATATAAATCTATTTTGAGATATGCATTCAAATAATGATTATAATTATTTTATACTTTTACAAATCAGGTTAAAAATTGAACAACTTATTTAATTTGAAAAAAAGTAAAACATCATAATAAAAACAAATTACCTGATTTGCCTGTTATACATAGCATGATCCGCCATGTCGACGTTTGCAGCAGCAGACAGTAAGTCCGCGTAAAGCACGTGCGACTCTGACTGAGCTGGTGGCGGTGACAGACACTGCGGACGTGCCCCTTGGTAGAAGGATACACGGACCTTCGAACGCTCCGAACTGAAATTACAATAAACAAATTAAAATCTATTTTTATAAATGACCAAATTTACATTTTATAATTAATGCTATTATTTCCCGCAAGCAATTTATATTATAAATGCAACAATGCAACATAAACATTTAGCAAAAACATTTATAATTATATTAATTGAACAAATTAATTAACACTTATAACAGAGCATCACTTCTAGGATAAATATTATTGACATATTGTAAAAAAAAAATTATAAGATACTGTGCATATTATTTTATTCTTTATATAGGCAGAGGCCAGCAAAACTTCTGCCTATTAACAATACATGTCATTAGATTAAATAATGCTTAAACAATCAATAGTATATAATAATTTCGCATAAATATAGTTGCATAACATTGCTTTGCATTGGTGACACATTAGCGAGCATAGCACATAGGTACATATTAACATTGAAGGTAATTTAGCAACTCCTGTTCATTGTAGCAGATGACTGTTCCACCCACACTTTATTACCTTTAATATCAAGATGCTAGTTGGCTTATGTGATTTAAAATAATTTTGTTGTTCACGTAATTTAGGAGTATAAGGTTATGCAAATGTCGAGTGGATGTTGATCCAACTTCAACTTGTCATCGTAGTGAGCAAGGATAGATGATATCACACCCACACATTTTAAGATGCTCAAAGTTGTTCATTAAATGAACTCATGACATCAGACAAGTAAATTATATTAATGAATTGATAGAGTAACAAGAGGACACAAAATTGATTGTCTTATTTATATAATTGCATGATTATGAACTGAATTGATGAAGTTCAAGAATCGAGCAAAGCTGTTACTACTTAGGATAATAAAATTTATGCAACTTTTTAATTAAACTTAAATTTTAGGACATTTCTGTAATTCCCATACAAAGAAATATTTTCACATTTTTTGAACTATCCAATATAAAATGAGTTCACAAAGGATAAAACACAAAACATAAATACCTATAAGAAATATGTCATAGTGACTCTTTATCAATATGTGTGTCAGTTGAGTGAAAAGTATTAAATAACATGAACATAGGTAATGTTACTCAATAAAGAGAGTTATTATCTTTGCATGACAAAGTGATAAAAATGGTAATTTTTGTCGAGCCTCTCGTAATTTAACATAGTAACAACGTTCAAAGAGCCAAAATAAATTTAATAAGGATGACGCTCAGCAAGACGGCCTTGTACTGGACCACAGGGCGGGTCCTCGTTATAGGGTTACGATCATTGATAGTAGCATTATAAATAGCAGATATATAATTGTTTGCCAATATATGTTCACTACTTGTAGCTACGTGGTGAATAGTGACCTTGAGCTCCAAAGTGCTGGATGGAATCAAAAGTCGCTTTATGTTTATAATTCAGTCCTAGTGACGTCATTCTGACCGAATTTTTCTCTCAATATTTTTGCGAACTTGTAAAGTTTTTTCGCTACGGCGTAGTATTTTCTAGCTTTTCATAAATTATTTTGTTTAACATATAAATAAATACATCTCTTTCCAAAAATCATGTTATATTCGGTTGATGAATTCATAGTGCGCAGCATAACAAGTGACGTGAACTGGTAAATAACATACCTTACAAGTATTCACAATTTTATCGACGCCCACTAATATCGAAAATCACCTGTAGATAACACTTTACAGAAGTTAATCGTGAAATACAGTAAAGATTAAACACACAAAACTAATATGCACTGTAGGGCTAGTTTCGCTCAGCGCTTCACAATAGTGAACACGAACAGTTTCACTGCGTTCACAACATCGATCTCGGAAGTCGCGGTCGCGCGCGGCCGTGGCGAATGGAGCGAAGCGGCCGGGCGGAGCACAGTCGTGCCAACCTAGTGACGTGCTTACCATTCACGAACACGATTCACGATTCTCATTCGAATCTCGATAAATTTAATCGGTTTCGTTGATCCATTTTATTATTATTTTGTTTTATCGTATTCAATGATATTATAAAAATCAGTTAAATGTTTTTTGCAATTTAAAAGTAGTTATATTGAATATTTAAGTAGTATAATTATGCTCAAGTAAAAAAAATATTAATAATTATAATTTTATTACTTCGTATCGCATGTGCTTGTCACTTGTGTTGCAATGTACCATTACAAATCACAGTATATCAACTAATTCGGCTGGGAAAAATCCTTTGTCCTTCGCCTTGTAATTAACCATTTATGAGTCAAAATTTTATGGCTAGGGTATTGATTACTGAGTTGACACGTGACAGTCATTCCAGGATTCTCTCTCTCTCTCTTAGTTAGTAGTTAGTCACGTGGTTAAAATGGCACACCATAAAATTTTAATCGTTGATGTCGAAATACCAATAAGTACGTGAGCTTTTGTAAACATTTTCACGGTTTTTAGAAATTTAAGTATAAGAAAATCAGTATTTAATTTCGATAGACATAATAAAATACTTGTTACGATAATTATGATAAGTCTATCACGTATGATAATATACAATTTGGCTTTGAAACTCTAGCCAGAATTGTATTTAATACATGATTTGGTACGATATTTTTAACTTATATGCTAAAAACTTCAAAATGACATAGTAAAGTTGCAGTTGATTCCAAAGAAAATTAATAATACAAACTAAGCCTAACAAATTATTTTAATAGCTCCACCGTCTTCACGCTTTACTCAATTCGATTCTATGTCCGAATTATTTAGTTTGTTTAGGTCAGTGGACAATATTTGTCAAGTTTAAGATCTTTCTAATAGGAATCATTAACGATCTCATTTATGTATTCATATATGTTAAAAAAATAGAGCTTGATCGATGAAACGTGAAGCTAAGTTATTAATCGATTCAGAGGTTCCTTTTGATAAAAAGTGTAATGGTTAGTTAAGTATTTCTAATGATTTGCTCTTGTTTCATATTCTGTTAATATAAAACGAGCGAAGTGTTGAATAAAGTGCAGATCAATAGGATTCGTGTTGATCAGTTTGTTTCATTTGGTCCAGTCATGGTTTTACGTCTATCATCTCGATAAAGCCGCTTTAATTAAATCTTTCTCTCATTACGCTACTTTGACACGATTCACTCAATATTCATTAGAATCAAGTTTATTTCATATAAATCATACCGATCTATTTACTCGTTTAGTTATGTGAACAAGTAAATGGTTTTCTTTTTATTTAGTTAAGTAGCACAATGAAAACACATCGGAAAATTGCACTCAAACTTTTATTTACGCATATATAAAATATGTTACGCTATAAAAAACATTAGAGACTTGGAATCTATACTATGATTACGTTTATCACGATGACAAATTCTAATTTATATTTGTATTTTGTAAATATAATTTTAAGTTATATTTACAAAGTTATTTTCTTACATTGACGTAAAAATTTACATAAAAATAAAATCAGCGACGTTCCGTGAACTTGTTTGATGCAGATACAAGTAGCTGCAACCAGCCTACTCTTTGCTTTATAAATTAAAATGAGTAAAATGTTAACATTTCTTAAAAAAAGTTACGGTTACACTAAAACCGCTACTTTTATGAGAGGCGTATTGCGCAGTTCGCGGAAAAGGACCTTATGCAATTGACCCCTCCTATCACACGGTCGTTAAAGCTTGTAAGTTTGTTAAGTAATAGGTGATTCCAGAAAACCAAGTTTGTTGGGTCATTGTGATATATTTTATATAACGAATAATAAAAATCGATCATATATGAAGTAAATATTTGAAGCTGTATATAAAAGCTTTTATTTAGTTCAATTACTATGTATGTGTGGGTCAAATTATGCAACTGAATTGTAAACCAGTTTCATCCAATCGATTTAGTTTCAATTTTGCTCACACTTTTGAAGCTGTTCACGATAAAGTATAGTAGTATATCTATTATATATTTTTGTAATTTATTTAAAATAAATGTCAAAAAATTTATTTTCGAAAGGCATATTGACTTTTAAAATTATTTTTTTATAAAAATAAATCGGTATGATTATTTTTAGACGTAGAACCATGATCATATAATAACATTAAGTATTGATCAAATTAGTCTTAAAATGTACGTACATAATCTTTACATAACACTTAGGAAAGGTCCATTAAGTCACTTAGGCCAAGTTTGACCTTTTTATACGTACCTTTTATAGATTTATTTACCAAGATCAGGATACCTCATTATTTAATATTTTAACAAATATCTGTTTTAAGTAAATTTAAAGTAAAATAAAATATTTAAACTTTTTGTACCGTAACAACAATACCGACACCAAACTAACTACTCTTTCTATTGCTAGATTATAAAAAAAGTAATAATGACAATAAAATAAATAACGGCAATTTACATAGATATTATGTGTGACCTCATTCATCCTCAACCGTCAAATGACATAAAATTTATATAATTCGCCAATTCATTTTAGTGAAAATAAATAAAACATACTCATTAAAGGAATATAACGTACTCGTCTTCGACGGGCGTATACGGGAACGCAGTTTCTTGAAACTTCGGCGGTGGGCTGCACTCAGGTTCCTCTTGCAGTGGGCTCTCGTAGATAAGCGTCTCTACCATGGACCCCTTGGAGCTCCCAAAAGACACCCTGTCAATTAGATATGATTAAGAGGATATTCATTAATAAGATATCATAAAATTAAGTCGTTAGTTTTATTTTTACACTATATACACTAGATAATTAGAAATAATAGTAAAAGTTAGCCTAAATAATAAAATAGTTTGTAAATAAAGGTGTGAAATTTCATTACACCATAAAATCGATGCCTATTTTTGACGTGTTAAGGTTCAAAGGTGAACTTAATCGATGGTTAATGTCACCGTTTATGGCTCTATTCATACACGCCTTTGATCACAACGATCGACTTATGTCATCAATTATGCCTTTGTTGTAAAGCTTCGTTTGTCTTAAAGGCTTTTTTTATAAAAGTGGTCTTTTAGATTTAGTTCGGACTGTATAACGCATTAAAAAAGCAAACACGTTTACTTTGTATATAATGTGCGTTTAATTTTAAATTAAATATACCTTTTCAATATTGAAACTTTTTAATTTGATATAATTTAATTTATAAATTCTGTAAAACCTTTTTCAAAAAAAGTACCTCTGTCAAAAATAATTATCAAAGACAAAAAGTTTAGCATTTACACAAATTTTGAAGGTAAGATGATTATTATATATATATATACAAAATGAATAATTCATAAACATTACTCATTATTTACCTCATCATCTTTTATAATGTAATGTACTAGACATTCGTGATACTTTGAGAAAATGACGTTCCTAGATAACATTTCTTCGACACGATATCTCGATTCTAGTCTTACCCTTAACTCGAGAATTAAGCCCGTTTTAAAAGTACACTTTGGATATTAAAATCGAATAGACTTTCTAATCGACCTACATTAACTTTTAAGGTAGAGCACGCGGCATCTTAACTTTTATACTTATTGTGTTTCCGTATCGGTCGGAAGCTGTTTAATATTCTTTGTTATAACCGTCCTACTTAACTATAATTGACTCTATAATTCCCTAGTGATGGTAATGAATGCAAACTAGTCATATTTTGTAACAAACACTTTATTATAGTTAAATAAATCTTAACTTAATATACTTATTTAGATTAAAACTGTATTAAGTGTAACTGTTTTTTTTTTCTTTTTATTGCTGCACTACTGTATAAACGAGATAGTTACTGTTTTCGCTTAATATTTTTTTAAGATTTGTTACATTCAAAGGTGATGCATAAGTTATATAATACTTAAACTTAAACGATACCTAATATAAAGTAGATCTACTACTATTAATTAATATATTTAATTAGCCAAGCAACATTTTTATTTTGAATGCATTGTTATATTAACTGATTGTATTATTATTTATTTATTATAAAAAATATGTTAAGATTGAAAGTTAAATAATTGTCTACAGAAGTGAGACATTTCGCTGTCAATACAATTTGCATCTTTTGTTAGTTACCTGTTACGTTATGTTATCTTATTGTTAATAAGTAACGTTATAAATAATTATCTCCAACTACTTAGTTCAAATAACAATTGTCTAAACTGGCTTCATTTATATTTTAGGCGCGAGACGTTAATGTATTTTTAAATGATTGAATAGACGAAGCATTAATTGATTCATCTCGGTTTTTATTATAGCAATGGCGAAAGATCTTGGTGTGCCGAGATATGATCCGAACACAGAAGCATTCCAGTCTCGGGCTCAGTGGAAAAAAGTTGACAACTGTCGAAAACAGTGGATTGAACGTTGGAGCTGGTTACTTGATGAAAGAAAGTAAGATTTTTTTGTGCTCAACATGTAAATAAAATAATTTACAATGTGAACTTAAGGTGCAAGAGAGCATACATGATTTTAATTCTGGCTAAAAGAATGATAAATATAAAAACATATATAAATAAATGTTATTGTTCTGACTGTTGAACGGTACACAAAAAATATCATTAGTCTTATTAGATATCTATATTTACTCTTTATATGCCAATAAGATTTTGTGGTGATATTTTTTTTCATGTAACTAGAATATTGACATAACCTGACTATAAAAATATCGTGACTAATTTATTACTTTCCCTAGCAATTTCGTGCAACAAACCATAGCCTTCCTTAGCAAGATTGTCTGTTATATATAAAAATATTATCTGCACTCAAACAGATAGCTTTAAATTGCTATTTTATAAAGTATGCACTTGAAAACTAATTACGTAGACGAAGTACTTGGTAGATATAAGTTTGAGTAAGCATTATTACAGTAAGATTACAGTTTGTTGCTATTGTACAAGCTATGTTATCGCTGCATCGCAGTAGGAGCATTCGCCACAGAAATTAAAATCATCGTAAGCTTCGTGCGAAACCAATGTCAAACATTATGATTCTTCCTTGCCCACGCAGCCGTCTAAGACTAATAGTATTGCCATAAAAATTAAGTGGTTTCTATTGAACATATCTTTTCTGATAGATTTCGGATTTTTTAATTCAAATATATATCCGAAGGCCATCTATAACTCAATTTCACATATTTAGTATTAAGATAAGTAGTAGTTATTTATGTTAAAATGATTTATTCATGTATTATAAAGTGAACAAAGAATGAACAGAAGTCAACGATGCAACAAATATCAACTAGCACGTATAAACTATAAAGTATCGATTGCTCTATTAAAATGTATTTTATAATGCCATCTCTTACAGACAGGCGCAGAACGAAGCGGATGCGATTCGTCAGGAGGTTGCCGCTGTTTTGCCACATGTCACGGGCAAATTGGAATCCACGAAATCATTGAAACCAGTGCCTATCGTATCGTCGGGCATTATCGGTTGGCTAGCTGCCAAGTATGATCATTTTTTTGTAAAATCGTTGTGCTCATAAAATTCCTTCACTTATTACGCAATTTACTTTATCATATTCTGTATATTTAAACTTAAAAGCTCCGATTAACTAACGCTTAATAAAAAATATTCATTTTGATAGTAACATTTCAAGATTTTAATATAAAAATTAAAGCTATATACTTATACATATTTTCAGACCGGATTGTCGATTAGAAATTTACACGTCTTGGATTTCGAAGATTCCACTGAAGCTTCCGGATGCCTGGGATGACAAAAACTATACCTAGCCAATGAAACGATGTTCGAATACTTTGGTTTGATGTTTATAAATTAAATATTAAGAAATTTAAATATTTTTAATTTGTTATTATTATCAAATTCTAAAACGATTTAAAATTGTAGCTTAAAATAGTATGTAGGATCGTAGGAGATTTGAACATAATGATTAACATGAAAACGATTACTGAATATAAACTTTACAAGACATGAATATGAAGCAAAAAAAACAGCTGTTAACATAAACAAAGGTTTATTATCCGTAACAACTGACGGTCATACTCGTATGTCTTCAATTAGTAAATACAAATGGATTTTTTTAGCTTATAGCAAAGAATGCAAAAACTCATACTCCTTGTTATTATTTTGTTACTAATAATTTCTTGATAATATTGCAAAGTATGGAATAAGTAAATACTAAGCAATAAGAAAAGATAAATAGTCAAAATTAATGTAAATTTATTAGTGGTGTTCAACGTATTTCGCGACCTGATGAAATATAGCAATCAATCCAATTATTAAATCTGATAGTATTTTCGATCCCAACAACTATAGTCAACACTATAATTGACCCTCAGATATCCGAAGAAAAAACCTTAAATCAATTAATTAGCTCTGATTCATAGAAAACAATTTGGATTTACGAGGGGTCAACAACCGACGCAGTTATCTGCGAGGAGCCAGATGATGTCTTTAAAATGTTGTGTGACTTAACCAAAGTCTTTCATTGTGTGTCATGAGATTCTGGTCAGGACACTCTTACTATGGAATAAGAGATAGTGTGCCTTGACCTTTTGATCTGTTATCTTACAATGCAATTCTAAGGAAAAGTTTTCCTAGATTCTCAGTTGCCTTTTCTTCTGAGAAACAATGTAATCTCAGATATAGTACAATATTTCGGTGTAGTTAATATTCTGTTAAAAAAAGTTGTTAAATTTAACACATCGAATACAATAATATGCAAATAAAACTTAGAAGTCTTATTAATATTAAATCGATAGATCCAGTTGATGCCAATATTCATTGGGCCATCATATAAATGGATTAGCAAATAGATTAAGCTCTGCGGTATTTGCGGTTAAAAAATTAGACTATTTACCGATGTTGATACGGTTCGATTACTATATTTCAGTTACTTGAACAGTCTAACGTCTTACGGTATTATGCTTTGGGGTAACGAGCTAACACAAACTTATTACTCCTGTTACTCGACTATATAGAGTCGGTAATTATTTTTGGAGCAATGTTTACGGTTTTAAAACAGGGTCCCAAAAACCGTTCAAACTGCCAAATTATTTAATTTGAATAAAAATTAAAAGGGCGCTCGTTTTCAAAAGGTTATTATAGCATTGGCGAATTCATGTATCATAGCACACGTTGAGAATAAAACTATCGTCTTTTAGTTATTTTTTTAAAACTTATAATATATTAAATATAAAGTTTCTTTCGTCGGTTCTTCTCAGGTCAGAGTATTTTCTTTTCCGAACCGGAGTTAGTGTTTAATTTGACAATCAATAAGTAAGTGTAATGTTTCTTTATTGAATAAAGGATTTTATTAAACGTGACATAAAGATTTTACTACCTTGTAGGTATTACATCACAGCATTCTTTCATTAACCTCTATATAAAATCTGAGATCTAAAGAACTAAAGCAATTATTATTAGATTAAACAGTTCAACTTGAGCTATTAACCGAGGAATGCTCAATATTTCTATTATTATGAAGTTGACGCGTCGAAGATGTTTCGACAATTATTAAATATTTTTGAAATACATTTTAATATCGCTATTAAAAAAAAATTAAATAATTAGTTGGAAATATAAAACCTTATTCATTTATTTGAGATTTCCTGATTTAATTAGTAAAACTCATTAAAATGTGGTGCAACGCTTCATATAATAACCATGTTCTAGTTGCTCAATGTATTATAAGCATTTATTTATTTCTCCGTAAATAATAAGATTCGTTTTTTAATGACTCATCTTCGGCCGCGACGTGAGTACAATTTCAAGGTCAAATTTGAGTGCAATATCATACGAAAATACGACTGTATATACGTAGGCAAATTATCTACTACATGTATGTAACGATTGAGTTAAATTTACCTGAGGTAAATAGTTTAAGCGATAGTCAATTGTCATATCTGACCAATAAATAACGGACGGACACCACACGGACATTAAAAATATTTTTCTTCTCTTGATTTTTTAATTGGCTGCACTCGTCACCTATGATAGATCGTATAAGGTCAAAGCCAATTTGAAATAAATATTCGATCATGCCTATTATCGCATTGTTGTATGTGTCATCACTATTTTCTCAAATAGTGTTGTAATTTGTTGAGTTTTTTTGTCGACATATATATTAAGTGTCTAGAAAAAATACATTCAGCGTAAAAAAGCGCTTTAACCGGTTATAGCTGCATGTTTAAATAATCTTGTAAAATAATGCAAGACATATTTGTACATTTTATTTTGAATTCGATTTTAAAAAATGTTCAAAATAATGACCACGTTTATTAATAAAGCAATAAATAATATAATAATACTAAATAATGTTATTCGGTACGACATTATATTCTAGTTCATAAGTACGTATTATACCGATGTAATAACTACTTACATTTCTAGTTTTACTTGTTAAATCACAGAGTATTAAGAGTCAATCATTAAAAAACATCAGTAGAATAAAAAAACATATTGACACAGGTTGTTTATACATTACTCGTGATGTTTTTGTGTGTATTTGTGGTTTGTTTAGACGAAATTACTACTTATTACGTAATAAAGAATTTCTAGTATGCGCAACATATGAAGCATTCAATATTGTCGTGGTTGGATATGTCCGAGCTTTTTTATAAATGATTTGCATGTTCCATATGGATAGAGATTAAGTTCAGATCGATGCCCAATCTATTTGGCTTAGTTCATTAAGGTTCTACGTCACTGTTTTTTTACGTTACTGCAAGTCTGCCTCTGGGGCTGATAAAATCAAACGAATTCTAAAAACGAAGAAATCAACGAGGTAGTCGTCCACTGCTCCGATTTACCATGGGGCTTAAATGTAAAAATATAGGAAAAAAACTTCTGCTAATTCGTTTGCACATGGATCTGCTTGCTTCCATTTGATTAATTACGACTTGATGAATACGAAAAAAACTGGCAGACTTTTAAAACACTGATCAATCTGTTTAAAAATTAAATAAATTTATCTTAGCTCGCTTATATATAATCGATCGATATTATAGAATGCTTGTTTATATGATTTTATATAGGTATATGATAGGTATATATTTTTATTTTCACAACAGGTAACTGTTTATTGAAAAAAATAATGTAATGATCAAGCCATGTCAAAATATCAGAGGTTCATTTGTCTTAACCGATTTCCCTTGTATTTATAATAATTAAAAACTAACTAGATCAGTCCAAGAGGCAGAAATGAGTATATAGGATGCCTTTTGTGTAAGCGCTGTCAATTGTAAAGGTAGAAACAACATGGTGGCATACCATTTTACAGTGGTCTTTCATTGTCTTCGATCTACGAATCGAAGAATTATGTTCTGCTTTGTGTGCATATCGTTTTCTAATTGTAAATTTTAATATATAAATATTATTATTTTTTCAAAAGGTTTCTTAACGTAAACCTTAGAGGAAGATGTTAGCAAATCTTATAATTCATTTAATTCATCGTCGTTTATTACATCTTTGTCAAATTAAAAAAAACAAAAGAAATGAATATGATAAAATTATGAAATGATGATGATAAAAATTGAATCACTTATTCTAATAATATTTAAATAATAGTAAAGTATCATGTGTTATATAGGTTCTATCCTTCTCTTGTATAAATTGCAACAAAAACGAGTTCTAGAACGAGACACTTAGCATTCTAATATTTATTTACAGAAAATAAAAAAAAATATATAATTAAAAACCGCTTAGGTATATTTGCTAGCAGCATGGGCATGTTTCTAGTTAAAGTGTGTTTCTAAAATTTGTGTACATGGTAAAATTCGATCGATAAATAAGCACTTATTCACTGACGAACCCCGTTATTTTCCACACATATTCCACCTTTACCAGTGGAAATTTGATTTGTTAAATACAAAATGTAAACTACAAACCTGTTCAATAAAAATAAGAAGCTTTCTAGTTTCTTATTGTTAGACTATTCCACATGGTACTTGAGACAAATCCAATCGATAAACAAACTGTGAATTTGACAAATATAAAAAGTCCGGTACAAACATCAATATTTTAGCGGTTATCAACGCACTATATTATAATAATAATAATAGCGAAAATTCGAAAATTAAATTAAAAATCTAAACTTGTGACTCAGCAGAACTGAATGATGACTTGAAATATCAAAAAGACCAAGAATATGAAGATTTGTCATTACAATCATTTAGACCCCCAGCTTCATTAGTAGAAAGCTTTAGGCGGATATCGCGAGAGTCAGCGATCAAATTTTATTGATTTGCAAATTTTGACGCAATTTGGAAATTATCAACATGCCAATTGAAACGAAATTAATGGAATAATTATGGAGTAATTATAACTCGTAACCTGTGAAAATCTAAAACCTTCGTACATTTAATCACCGAAAGTTTTTGACCATAAATTTAACATAAATACTTTATTTTACACTCGCTTATAAGTTGCGCAATAACAAATTGGGCCATAATTATTCATTAAAAAAAATAGCACATTTACTATGGTGTAATAATAATACTAACCTTTTCAATGAAGTGTGTTTGCTTCCATTACTAAGTAGCTTATGCTTTGGTTTATCGTAGGCCCCTGTCGGTGTAGACGACGATATCGTTAAGTCACTTGCAAATGAACTAGTTGAGGACTCCTTCGAAATATTCGTTCGAGTTCTTCGGGCTGAAGTCTCTGGACTACCGGGGCTAGCAATCAGTTCCAAATTCATGCGGTTCTTGCCAGGCACTGGGGGCGGTTTCTCATCTACGGGCACCATGTAGGACAGCATGGCTGTCCCTTTAATTGTACCTTTATACCATTAAACACACGACCGCTAATTCACAGTTCCGCGTTCGTTGTGTAAAACGTGTTCACATTGTCATTTGAAGAAACTTTTGTCTGCATATACGTAACGACGTCACTGCGTTTTAAATGTCTCTCTTTGCGATTAGGTACGAAGATCTACAAAGAAAAAAATACTATTTATAAAAATCTATAGGAATGTATACAATAACGTCACATTAATATCGAATAAAATTGTCATTAACAGTATTATTATTTCCTGTTTTAGTAATTACTTAATCAATTCATAAATTTTTTCAGGGTGAGATATATCGATACAATTGATTTTGTATTTTGCATTTTTATAATACGATAAAGTTGAGTATGTCTATTATTATTCTTAATGTTTGATTTCACTCAAATTTATTTAGTTACATCTTTCTATATGGACACTTAGAGTATCATCTAAATATCTATCTCTAAGTAATTGTTTAGCGAATGAAGTAGTAATCAGTAACCATGTTAAAGTTATGTGGACCTACTATAACTACATGTTATTATTAGGTGCGAATGTCGGTGTTAAGTGTCATAACAAGTACTTTTATTAACCGATACACCACATGTTTAATATACAATTTTAAATATTTGATTAACGAAAGGAATCTTAGGTTACAGGTGAAATAAAGTTAATCTTGAATATTTTCATCGTTTCATATATAGGTTATTAATTACGCTATTATGGTACAACTATAACGGCATAGTACGGACTACAATAATAAGTGTGTTCCAATTTTGTAACCAGCCGACAAAGGGAATCGAATTCTTGACCTCTTTTGTCACGACCTAATTAGTGCTGGCAACGGAAACTTACCTACACAAGAAATTAATATATATTTTTAAATAGACTAAATATGGCAATATATTACTATTGTATATATTAGTATATGATTGATTTCCAGATGCTACACAGGCAATTGGGATCCAATTAGACCAGTATGAATGAGTTCGTTAGCGGGGTTATTAACGTCGGAAGCTTGTCGGAGTAGCGAATAGGGTATAGATCAGAAATTTATAGTATAAATATTTTACTGACCGCATGTTAACATTTTTATTGGTAATTCTATTAAAAAGAGCAATTAATAAAGGAGCTAACTAAAACAAATCGTTGTTATATCATAATAGAAGATCCTTAAATTAGCGCTTTCAAATATATAAACCGAGATAGATATAATAATATCAGCCGAGATGGCCCAGTGGTTAGAACGCGTGCATCTTAACCGATGATTTCGGGTTCAAACCCAGGCTGGCACCACTGAATATTCATGTGTTTAATTTGTGATTATAATTCATCCCGTGCTCGGCGGTGAAGGAAAACATCGTGAGAAAACCTGCATGTGTCTAATTTCAACGAATACATGTGTATTCCACCAACCCGCAATGGAGCAGCGTGGTGGAATATGTTCCATACCTTCTCCTCAAAAGGGAGAGGAGGCCTTAGCCCAGCAGTGGGGAATTTACAGGCTGTTTATGTATGTATGTAAATATATAAACTCCTTTATAGAAATTAAATAATTTAATAAGAAAAATATGCATTGTTTGAGTTTATAAATGAGCCTTATACAGTCATTATTAATGATCCTTCCATGAGCTGGAGTATCATCTATACATTTACGTATAACATTTATCGTTCGCTGTACAATAGTGTTTAATTATTTCAATATGCATCGGATGTGTTTAAATGATTCGCTTCAAGATTGTTCCAGTTTTGCCTTTGCCAAGGTGAAATAAATTACTCAACAAACTAAAATATTTAACACGTTAAGCTGACACTTGCATGGTTTACGACGCATAACTTTTAATTTCTCTTGGTTATTTCTATTTGTCTCGGCTATAATACATAGATTTAAAAATATAAATCTTTGTATTAGTGTGACAATTATTTTCTATTAGGCTGTGGCGAGGAATGTTTTAGTTACATTACTTTCAAAGTAAATACTGTTATTTAAGTTTGGCTGAATCTTTAAATAAATGCAATGCAGATCTAATCCTACTCAAAATAATCAATCACCTTCATTTCTCAACGAATGGGAACACTAAAATATTTTTTTAAACTATCGTGTACGCTATTCAAACCTAATTTATAATTATAATACATTAAAAAAAAACTGACGTCAGATGTGATTGTAAATGATTTGGTGCCAGCACAAATCTCGCATACAATTTCTGCGCGGGCGGTTGTCTAAATATAATTCATGCTTTAATGACAATTTGAGATTCATTCATAACATTTAGATTGCATATATTTTTTAGAATAGGCCCTAAATGATTTCCGCATACAAATACATAGCAGAAAGGAATGGCTTTACATAGATATAATCATAGATATAATCTAACGTGAAATAGGAATGACAATATAATAGCATTCTTTAGCAAGGGAAAGGTCAACCTTTGCTATAACACAATGATAGTTAGGTACATGTAGTGCGATTTTAAGTGGCTGACTTCTTGTTATCTATTTGCATATTTAATATCACCTACAGTTCAATTTGACTAAAGCAAAATCTATGAGAATATCTTAAAAAGCGAATATTAAAGTTATATTCGTAACGTAAAATAGGTTATTATAACAATGACATGTTTCCTGTAAGCAGTACAATTTGATATGTATCTTAAGTGCAACAAAGAAGAAAAATTCAAATAAGAGCTGATTTTACATTTGTAAAAAAATAACGTGACTCGTAAATGTTTACGTGAAAAATTCAGCTCAATATTTTTTTCTAACGTTGACTGAAGTAACTACCGAGTAATAAAGTCGATAAGATAATATCCGTTATCTTACGAAGTACAATTTTTATAAATAAAAAGGCGATTACCAATCTTAAAAAATTTGGTAGTTCTGATACAGCTCACCGGTAAATATATATTTTAATATTTATTATTTTAAATTAAATTTTATATCTCTATTTTATTAACGTGAATAAATTTTTTTAATGTATATTTTTTAAATAAATAAACTTTTTGTTACAGCAATCGCATTCACATCAGATCGACCAGCGGATAAGAAACAGCGTAAACAATCTAATAGCTTCTGTATTTTATATTTCGATTTTTACGACATTAACATTTATAACAGATTCAATATTTAATGAGCATATACTTCAGATTAAGCGAGATTATAAATTATAATATACATCGAAAATTTTGAGATGACCTTGACCTTTAAAATGAATCTGTTGTATCTAATAGATCCTTCATGATTCATATTATAGTACTGTTTACTTATAACACAAATATTATAATAATAGTGTAAAATGTGAATCGACTCGGCGAAGCGAGAAATTTGTCGAGTTGAAGCATGTGAATGTTACAATATTCACAGTTTCTGAGTAAAGATTGCAATCTGATATGGGATAGTCCATGTTACCATTTCAGTTCTACGCTCAGCGCTCAGCTCTCTTATAGACGTGGGAAAGATGGCAACTGTTCCGATTCGATAAGCTCAAGTTCTATGCAGAGCTGCATTCACTTATGTAAGTAAACAGTTAATTTAACACGGGTAGCGGAATTCATAATTTATACGAAACAAAGCACTCATAGTGTGAATTCAATATTATCTACATTTTAAATTGAGTCTTTTATTACATTCAAAATCATTATTATTAAATAATATACTTATACGGTACTGGTATCTGTTTATCTTAAAATTTGTTTTCATATTTTAATTTTCTAGAAAAAAACTAATTAATTAGAATTTATTTTTATACGTCAATGCAATAACCTGTCCAAATCTATACATGGATACTAACCTTATCCGAATTTGACCGTGACCTTCGGCTAAGATCTACTCTAACCATTGCACTATCTCAGCTTCTTCATTGAGAAAATATTTTGTATTCACATTCACAGTATAAAAATAATTCTAAATATACTTACTTTTGATTTTTTCTTTGTTGTTATAAAACTATCTGGGTTAAAATCATCTATTTAAAAAATAAATAAGTAAATAAAACAGTTAACTGTTAGCCGTTCCACCCAGCGAGTAATAAATCCTAAATCTTACAAGTGCAATCTTACCACGAGTACTTGTCAGATATCGATTTATCAAGCCATTGCGTTGTTTATAATTTGAGAAACTATATAACAATCCTCATTCAAACCGTTTAATAGCAATCGGTAACATAAAACTAACGAAATTTTGCGTGTGTATATGTCAAAATGCAACTCAATTGTACACACTTCGTGCACATATTTTTTACTAAAAGTGCACGGTCAATGTTACGACTGACGTAGGAAATGGCGTTATGTAATTTTATGCACGCAATCGAATCGTTTAGTTATACGAGGGCTTACGAGTCAGTAAGAAACGCGTTAGTTACTTTTTTCAACGGTACATTGTGGAACACCCTTTGGATGAAGTAGCTTTTGATGAAGCAGGAAACGGGTACATCGACTGTGTTGGTCATCATGCTCAACGCGGAATAATGAAATGTAGGTGGATAGATTTGGCGCACCCAGATGACGTGGGCAGGGCTCCCTATTGTCGGACATATAATGTTTGTTTTGTCCGAGTGACATCAGCCACAAGGACGCGGGGACGCCGCGCTTTGTAATGCATTTCTAGCATGATCTAATTATATCCTGCGATGAGAGAACAATAAAACGGAGTCGTCATCACACTAGGTACTTACCTACTTTAAAATGGTTGTACCTATAATTTCGTTAAAATAATATATAGTTACAACTGTTCATTCATTGCACGATAAAACAAATTATTTTCGAAACTATCCGCAATATTAATAGTAACTCTTTGAACCGACAAGAATAACTGTTCTAGAAACGTCAAAGAACGTCTTAAAAGTCGTGCCTAATCTATTATGTATAGTAACAAAGCTTTAGATTCTTCTCTTCAACTTCATAAAACGACTTTCCAATCCAACTCAACAACGATCAACCCGAATTTAGAATGTATTCATGATGTCTGAACTGTAGCTAATTTAGAAGATGGATATATAATTCTTGTAAGAAAAAAATATTGCTCATAATTACAAAATTTCACGATTTACATTTAAAAAAAAATAACCAGACTATCAAAAATCAACATCTAATTTGTTTGCCTTAAAAGAAAATTAATATTTTTTTAATACCATCTTGTTTTGTTTTTTCGGCAGAATAATATTAATTTATTATATTTTTATAAGGTTATGTTTCTGCAAAAATTCATTTATCACCAAGGACATATTAATGCTATATGTATTATTCAAAATTATTGAAATAATATCACTTCCTTAAATTACTTTTGGATAACGAACTTAAAATTACTTTTCTAATGAAGTGAAATACAATACCCGATACTAAAAGAGGGGGTGCGACTCGGCATTCGTTGCGCGACAAAAAGCGCGGTCTCAGTACAAAAAAAAATAACAAGATATTTTAATCAAAAATAAGAGAATGCCGTACATTCTAAAATATATTACTTTTTGTCATTTAAAACCCATATAATATATAGGTAATTATTTTTGTTATGTATATGCAGATATGTATATGGATACAGCTATTTAATAGAATATAAATTTTACATCATATATTGGTGACATCAATAAATCATCCATGTTTAATATATAATATGTAATTGTTAACTCATCTATAAACAACGTGACGAATTAAAATATTTAATTTGCGCCCAGCTTGCAATATTCTTTTTGTGTATTTCTGGAAATACGGAGACTTCACCTACTAGCATTTGTAGAGGTAAATGTCAACAAATCGTCGTATTCATTCCCAGTTTATCTGAGTTTAAGTTTTGTTATTTGTATCTGTGAATGGATTCAAAAACAGAAACTTAAATATTAAACGAATGAACCTGAAACATAACTATTTATATACGCCTTTTAAAAAATAAATTCCCCGTAGAATGGGCGAAAATAATTAGCACTAAGTATCTATTTAATTTACGTCTGTGCACGCAAATAACGAGACCACATAATTAAACTTCTAAATGTTACTAGACGTGTTAACAATAAGTGGAAATAAATGTTACGATTAAATAAGAAACTACGTTACTTTGTCCTAACGCTCGTTACGTTTGTAACGCGAAAGTTACTTCACCTCGAGATAGCGCCCCGTTAGTTTATTATATTATAAAACTTTTTAGTAACCTACCTTCAAAATATTATTGACTCTATTGTTATTAAAATTTATTTATAACATCGTTATAGAATTTGTCTTCGTTCATGGCCTTGCCAAATTTAAATATTTATTTCAATACAATGTTTTATTGTATTGTATAACGTGTTTGTTTTGTATAAGTTGAATACAGGCAAACTGTTTACGAAATAGGTGTTATAGTTTTAGTGATGACATAACAATAAAACAAACAAGAACTTGCTTTTGAAGATATTTATATTCTCTATTTGAATTATTTCTCGGTTTTTTACAATTAAAATGACCTATATCCAAAATAAACACAATTAAAAGAACTAATCTATTATCTCAAAGAGGTTATAAATATTGTTCAACTACAGTTATTGCTCCCGGGATTAAGAAATTATTTGCAGACAATCTTTGGGGTGAAAACTAACATATGAAGAGGTACTGTAATGATGATAAGTAGAGGTGAGCAGAAAAGAGGCTGCAAGCGGAGTGATGAGTGTTGCGGTGAGGCGAGAGGAGTAAGTGGGAAGCAAAGTTCTGAGGGTTGTCTAGTTATTTTTAAAATAAAATAAGAACCCAATTATAGAAATAAAAGTATTATTTTTAAATTGTATTATATTATTAGTACTTAAAATACTTTTTATTTTTTATGCCATGGCAACAAAGCCGCGGGTAAAAACTACATGGTATATCAGTTTATAAATATTGCTACACAATGTCTAGGCACATCAAACTAATTTTCAGTTATGAGTCATGAATTGAATTAGTATAAACATACGCGTTCATAAAGAGGTTATATTCCCAAGGTTCTTTTAAGAATTTCTTAGACCGCCTAAAGTTTTAAAGTTAGCGACGAAACACTCCTGTATCTTGGATCTTTATTCTCGTGCTGTTTCAAATTGCCGTCCAATCGGAAAAATAGAGTGAAACAACGACTGAACGAACAGCGTTGTTTAGTTCCATTGAGGTCGACGTGGCCGAAATCAGTCAAGACATCAATTAATTAGAAAAGACTTATGGCTTTAACGACATCAAATTGAAAAGCAAAAAATTATTAATGTCACGTTTGAAAAATTTGTAAACTATCAAACAGATCATTTATAATAATCTATACTAATAATATAAATGTGAAAGTAACACTGTCTGTCTGTTACTCTTCCATGTCCAAACCA
Source organism: Vanessa atalanta (assembly GCF_905147765.1). Lineage (NCBI taxonomy): Eukaryota > Metazoa > Arthropoda > Insecta > Lepidoptera > Nymphalidae > Vanessa > Vanessa atalanta. Next base: position 14,486,026 of record NC_061902.1, on the reverse strand, counting down.
CTCAAACGAAGCAAGCTTGAACATAGTCTACTTTTTTATGTCTAAGACATACACCAGACGACAAACCCATAAAGCGCGAGCCAAGCCGCGCTCGATTCTATAGGTAATTCTTATAATTCGTCAATGAGCGTACAAAATATTTTATGGTCATGAAATAAGAGAAAAAAGTGAAGGTCACGACGAAGTTGATATATTAAAAAAAAATACATTAATTTTATATATAGATTACTGGATAGAAGATGTATATTTAAGCTAATATCGCGGCTTCAAATCCAAGCACTACTGTTTACAAGCTCTACTGCGATTATAATTAATTTTCGTACTTGGCAGTGAAATTAACTATCGTAAAAATATCTGCATGTATAAAAAACCCACAGCAATTTAATGGAACAGATAGCAGGAGAGTATTTGTCCAGTCGTGGGACATACACGGTCTATTACTTGACTTATAAATACTATTTCACTAATGATTCAGCCGTAGAAAATATATGTAGCGTATTTATAGGCATGTACTAGAAACTAACTGACCTTGAACCTGTGTGAGAAATATTTGTATTGGTGCCTTTTTTATACCGTGACCGATCTAAAAAGTTAGTTACTCAAAATAGAAGGCCTTGTCGGTACACTTTCATCTATAACTCTACGAGTTTCAGTTGAGATACTGAACAAAAACAGGATGACTGCGTTTAACTAGTCTACTGTCTCAAACGCTATGGCGTAGGAAAATGTACGCTTCCTGCCGACTATCGCACCTATATACTGTTTAACGCGACCTTCCGCAATACGACGGAGATCATTTTGTTTAAACTATGACATATTATGTAGGTGAATACTTATTTATTAGCTTGATTGAAAGCGACGTTACTAAATATTATTTGTTTTGAATAACTGTGCTATCGTTACATTAACCTTTAACTTGGTCTTATTAAGTAATTAAAATAGTCACGTTTAATTTAGACATTGTAACAAAATCTTAAGACAAAGTTCATAAAATAATTCCATCATAAAGTACCTACGAGTGTAAAATCTATAGGTACTTTATAAGGAAATTTTTATATTTCATTGATTGAATTTAGTCCAGAATGTATTTATTGCTACATTTATAATATACGTAACCTATGGCTGGTCTGAAACTAGGCGATAACTTGCGTAATTCACAGTAGGTTGTGCCGACGTCGATGTAACAAATGAACTTACACCCGGGTAGGCAATGAAGAGCCAATGCAAAATACAAAACATAACTATAGGTATGTACATATGTAACTACCTGTCATCCGTAACATAAAATACCATTTGCAATTTTTCATTGAAAAAAAAAAATTTAACTAGATTTAAAATAAAATGATTACACGTCAGAAATAAAAATATATAAACGGAGTCTGAATTGTATCTTAGAATAAACAACATTATCCGGTTTTATTTCTAATTATACCGCCATAATCGTATTATTGCCGTCAGCTAAATACTGCGTAAAAAACTATACTGCAATAAATTAGGTGGTAGTGCATACATACTTGCACTGAATCCTACGATGGTGTCTGGTGTTTTCGGTGTCTTCAGGATCAGTTATCCAAACTGCTTGCACCCGGACAAACGTTTCAAAAACAAGAGGGAACGAATGGATGCGACCGGCTGTTTATAAACATTGAAACAGTCGAAGAGGACGGGATGCGATCAATACCGCGCCGGGTGAATTCTAAGCGACCGGAGCCACGCCGCCGGCCCCAACCTCACCTGCTGCGCGGAAGACGCGGCGTGGGTACACAGTGCACTGGACCGCGGACGAAAGGCAATGATTGCAACAGCGCAAGAGCGGACTGCACAAACGTACTGCACGAGCGGCTGGCCGCAGCCGTGTGTGCGCCGCCCTAGCGGTTACGTCACACAGTTTTGACAGCTGGCGCACGAGGACAACGTCGCTTTCGGCATCCGCGCCGCGGCGCCACCGGCGCTTTGCCGACTGCGCATTCCGCGCAGAAGCCGATCGATACGCCATAATGCAACGCACCACAGCCCGCGCCCGCGACCTCTTGTCGTATTGCTACCTTCTATCCTATGCAGACTCGATGCTTATACACTATATATTATAAGTATGCCAATTTTACGTGTGTTTTTATGCAACTATTTGCTAATTTTATTTATTTCAGAGAATAATCAAAATAAAACGAGATTAAAAATACCTTAAAATTATTCTTAACGTCGTCTTAATTATTATTATGGTGATGCTGTACTACGACTACTCCTTTGTTCTAATATATTTCTTAACCATCAAATGAAATTACTGTTTCCAATCATTCGTTGGTCGAGAAATTCAATGAAATGTAAGTTAACTAGGCAGGGTATATCAATCGAATCAAAGTTTCCAGACAATCAACTGGAAAGTTTGGGAGAGCCGGTGATTTTTCTTCAGACAATATTGAACATGAAGAGCGGCTTGGAGGCGGAACTTACAGACGGATACGATTTACACCTGTAACTTCCTTATGGCGGTTTTAAGCTAAATCATTTCAGTGCTATTTTTGTTTACATACGTTGCTTCCAGAAATTGCTAAGGCAGCTCATGTGCACTCTCTCAAAGTTCAAATTTATTAGAAAAATCGATGTACGGAAAACAAAATTGATAAAAACCATTTTTGTCATCAAGTTAAGTGGTTTTTATACTCAAAAATAAACTTTATAAGATTATGTGTTCGACGTTATAAATTAAGAAAAACGAAAATATCACCAAAAAAAAGTTTATTTGATAAACATACGATAATTATTTCCATACTTGATGTTTTGGGACCAATGAAACTAATGTCGCAAGCCGGGTAAGCCGTGCATCTTGAATATATCTTTAAATAAAACATTAATTGACTGCCAAGAAGCGTTTATTGTGTTGTGGTTATTTAAACATGTTTGTTGTAAAAGGATGAAATTCTCTTTAAACTATCATGTTATCTTTAGTACTGAGAAATACATTATGTATAAGCAAGTTCGGAATAACACTTAGGCAATCGTATCAATTTAATGCGATGTGAAAAAAAATCAAGTTATAGTAATCCAAAACCCAACCAAAACATTGGAAATCAGACTTTACGTAACGCTTGTGCAAACAACGCATTAAATAAAATGTTGAAAAGTATCAACTGCACGTATGGGGATAATATAAATACTCTTTAGTAACTACGAAGTGGTAAAATCATAAAAACCAATACAAATTAAAAATGATAGATCATAGAACACGTTACGGAACATTGATTAATCTAACACTTAACATACAACTGTAGTCTTATTCACTATTACAGTCTGCTATGGAATATAGCGGTACAAATGGTCTTGGCAGCATATACTTTCAAAACGTATATATATTTATAGTTGTTAATAATATTTAATGGAGAAACATTCAGCTATATTGACATCGAACGCTTCGTCGGCGTTGCACGTGGAAGCCATTTGGTTGGGAGTTCATCGGATGGCATTGGGTGTTTTATTTTTCCGATGATAAACATTCATCTAAAGCGACACCAACTTCATTTTAAACAGCTTTCACCAAAAATATTAATAATTAGTGAGTCTTTGGTCATAGTTCTTAACTACCAAGAGTGACTTAGTCAAATTAAAATTGCTTCCAAAAAAATAATTCTGACCAATTTTAGACATCAACATACAGAATCTCATACAAAGCAACATATGCTCAATATTTTCATCGGCAATTAGACTAGAGAAAACCGGCTATTACTAACAACTACAATATCTTAGTATATTACAAACACATACACCCGAAATTTTTGTAGAGCTTGTACATTAGTTTCAAGCTAACCAAAAGTTACATGACGTAGATAATAGATATAATGTTGCAGATATAAAAGCCTGCGTAGTTCTGTACAACATTGGTTAAACAATGATTGAAATTGAATACTATGATAATATAGGTATTGGAAACGACGACGAAGGTTCAATAGACCTTGAGTTGGTTCTTGTCGTCGAAGCCGGCAGAATGGCCAGCGTTGCGAACTATAAAGGAGTTTCCATCAAAATGCATACGCCTTTCTCCGCGCCTGCAAAGTTATAATTGTGATCAATTTGTAATACATTTTGCAATTTGTCGAGTACAATATTAAACTTTCCCTGTTGAGTTGCTACTTATGTCAATTGTAACAATATTGCAACACCAGATTCGACTCGATTCGAATACGTTCATACTCTCATCGCACGAATAATAATACGATAAAAAGGTCCAAGGGCCGAAAACACACCAATTGCCTATTGATCTATTGATTAGTCCTAATTCAATCTGATGACTTGATTGATGCTGACAAACATTTATATAAAATTAAATATAGTTTACACAACAGTTGTTTTAAAAAATATTCAAATAAAAAACCATTTTCTCACCGTACGAAGAGATGTTGCGTCTGTCCGAGAGAGGCCGTGCAATGTAGGAAGGGGCTTGTGATAGAGGCAGAACCATTGCTTGGACTAGTCCGCAGCTGATATTTGTGGCTGCAGCGATGAACCCTACCACCATACAGCACATTTTTATTCGCGATTTTTTTGCAAGTATACATAAAGCTACATATTTGTTTTAATTCAATGAAAATTAAATTTAAAATAATTCATTATACAGATTTATTTTAATAAACGTCTAAAAATGTTCAATCAGTGTTCACTATATTATTTTGTTTAGGTATTATGACCCATTTTTATTCCATAGTCGGAACCTTCTAGTATACGAACATTATTTATAAGATCGGGATCAAGGGTACCGCCGAAATCCATTGCTTAGGTAACAAGCTACCTGACTTGTACTAAATGGTAATATCACAGATACTAAATTATTAATCAGCGCGGCATTCGCCTGTATTTTAACAGTTCAGATTCGAACATTACATAAAATAATTTAATTAGTACGCAACCTATAATGATATATTTTATTCGACATTGTAAAAATAAATGCATCGCCGTAATGCAATCGTCTGCAGGCGAATACTCAAAATTGAATCGGATCGCCCTTAAGTGCATTTTGTTTAAAGTCATTATATTACACTACACTAGGTGCTGGCGCATTTCACATTTCAGGTTACTTTGGTGTCTTAAAAATAGCAGCTAACCTCTCGCTATGGTGGTAATTTGGATGCCGAGACTACCTATGTGGTTATAACGCTATTTTTTTCGATAGGTACACTCTCATGCATTCCACCAAAGCCAACAACCAACTTCAAAAAGGTATTATAACGATGAAGGTTCAATAGACCTTGAGATGGTTCTCGTCGTCAAACCCGAGAATACTTTTATTTTACTTTCAAATAGGTGTCATGACTGGTTACAAGTATATAAAAAATTCGGCCTCATTGCAGGTGATCGTGCAAATACTAAATAAGTACACAAAAAAGTTTTCTCCGGTCATACACATACTTAAATAGAATAAAGGGCGTGACCAAATTCAGGTTTTTTTTTGTTTTGATGAAATCAATGTATTTATATTACTATAATATCATTAATGATTATAAATGCATAGTTACCTAACCAGCCCATCCGAAGTCTGACTGACTCGGACATTATTAATGATCCAGTTATCGGTACCATCGTCAGTAAGCCAGTACTGCACAGCTTGGAGAAGAGACAGCGCCTCGTTCACGTACGACGGCCCGTGTCGAGATTCACTAGTGACAGTTATTTATTACGATACAATATTTATATTTCAGTAGAGGACGTCGGTTTTCCTCAAAAAAATTATCAAAGACTAATAATAAAACAAATACTAATAAAAATTGCCAACTAGCGCCCCGACCGTGCTTCGCATGAGTGCAATGCTGATACTAAATATACTAACACAATGTACCTAACTGTAATATCTTCGAAAATATTCATTTATATAACATGCTGTAAAGGGTTATATTGATCTATATTAAATGCACAATGTATTTAATTTAATTAATTGGATAAGGATTAATGCTGCATTGCTTAAAATAGCTTCGTAAATAAGCCATTATTTATCGTAATAAGTAAAGGATAAAAAATGGTTATTGTGGGTTGTCCCTAAGAGATAGACATATACCATCGCGGATTTATTGCAGACCTTTTTCAAGTTGTACAATACTGTAGTACATTATTTTGATCCATCTTTTTCACCCAGCGTAGGGTTCAAGCCATCGTTTGCAATGTAAACGAAAAAAAAGTGTTTATTTACGACATTATAATAGAAACCTCTAATCAGTGTTTGTACAATATTACACATGTGTTATACATATAAAACTTCCTCTTGAATCACTATCTATTGAAAAAAACGCATCAAAATCCGTTGCGTAGTTTTAAAGATCTAAGCATACCTACATAGGCACAGACAGACAGCGAGAAGCTACTTTGTATTATACAATGTAGTTAAGATACAAAACATTAATTAAAATTAACACAACCCGCGTAAAAAATGAAGTTTTATAACGGAATTTATATTTTTAGGAAAAGCATATTCTGAATGCAAAATTTATGCATAAAACTGTGAAAATCGTGTTGCTTATACAATAGAGTCAACTCAATTGTCTGGACTCCGTGGCACGGGCAAACACGCTCCACAATGAAAGCGCTTTGAGATGCTGTCGGGCGTTCTGATAAAAGGGAAAAAATAAATTTGCTGTCGAAATCAGTATCGAAAACTGTTTTTGTTACGTTAAAGTTAAAAATGTTTAAGGCTTAAGCTACGGCATACTAATTTTGTAAACTAAAACTTTTTGTAACTTTGAATTTATATTTGAAATACAAAATCATGTCTGCGTAGCATTTATGTATGACAGCTGATCGATTTAGGGACGAACTTATAAGATATAGGTTTTATAAATATTTTCTATGAATCAAAGGATTTATTGTCAGTACGAGCTTTTGACGCGTTGGCAACACTATGGGAAATAATACACTGAAGACTTGTAAATTATTTCAGTATTTTCTTTGTTAAATCATCAGAAACTATTTACGTTTTATTTAAAATTTACTCGCGGGTATTCCTTAATTAAATCCGTGCTAAGTCGGGCGTTAAGCTATTTTAACTTTACACTTGATCAAAAACTTGTGTCCTATATTGGTTAATGCTATTATAATACTATAATACACAAACCCTAACTGTTATTGTAAAACTGGTAACTAATCAAAAATACTTTTCATAAATAAAAAAAAAACAAAATTCTACAGTGATCAACTTCGCACAGTTGAATACATGTATTAGCATAGCAAAAATATAATTCACTACAGATGGAGTAAACATCGCTTACTTGTAGAAGACGTTAAGCGTGAAATCTTGACTCATGTCGAGGAAGGTGTCAGTTGTAGTGCGTGTTCCGGCAGCGTCTACTAAATACACCAGCGCACATTGCTCTGCTGTGAATGACACTCCCTTGTACCACATCTTGGCATACCTATAAATAAAATTCGTAACATAAGTTTAAAAAAAAAATATTTTTATTGATGATTTTCATAGTAAAATTAAAATGAAGAACAAAGATTGAACAATTATTAGTAAGTAAAATATATAGTGCAAATATTGTGTTAAAAATGAGTACCTAGGCTAATTGCATTTTTCAGACCTAAAAGAGAAAATTTCACAAAGCGAAAAGCCATGTCCATATCGGCATTTGCCGGTAGCGATCCCTTTGACTTTTAATTGAAGTCCAATGAGTGTTGCAGTGCATTGGATCGTGATACTTCAAAGCGAACACGAAACGCAATTAAATAGGAAAATGAAAAAGCCAAGCCAAATTAATGCTTCATTTGAAATATTTAATGATACAATGTTGTCCAATACAAAATAAATAATGAAACATACATGACAGTAAGTCAACATTGGTGAAAATCCATTTAAATAATATTCGCAATATTAAAAGGTTAATATTCTATACGGCTCATCGTTGAACGTAACGGTGCGTTTCCATTCTAATAATATGTAGTTGGCATTTGTAGTTGTTACTAAAGTTACCAATGATTACACATCGTTTTAAATATAGAAAATATTTATAAATTAATGATAATAGCAGACAAAATAAAGGATCTCATTTGAAGTGATATTTTGCATACATGACTAAACCAAATAGTACCTACTTACTTATACAGATTATAATCATGATATTTTGCTGTGACTTATTTTATAAATATTTAATACTGACAACACCTTTTTTCAAAAAACAATTACATATTTCCCATCTCTCTACGGTTAAGCGTAAAGCTTGAGCTTTTAAGTGACAGGAGCCCAACGTGTCAAGATCGAACGTGCAACTTCCACATTACTCGGCAACTTCGCGCAATTACGTGTCGAAGAGTAAATGTAGGTCCTTCTTCTTACTGTTGCGAACACTTACAACAATTCAGGAACAGGAACAATTACGAGAAATTTTTGATATCAAATCATCGATATTTCAATAAGAATTTTATACAATGACCAATCATACTAATATCAAAGAAGTTTTATTTACTTTCCCCGAAATATTTATTGGTACTTTGACATTGCTATGTAATTTATAATTTGTGGGCCTCATGTGTATAGATACTCTAATATCAATGTATTTTTTTTACAAATACCAGCTATGCCCCGATTTAATTAACAAATTACTAATATTTCTATTTACCCCTTTTAAGTTTATCACTTGTGTCAGGAGTGGGGACGACAATAGCCCAAGGGGTCAGGATCGGTCCTGTGACTTTTTACATCGCCAGGCGGCCTGTAAACCATTGCGATATTGTCGCTTATAATAATTTCTTACATAATTTTATTTAGGATCTCTTTTTCCAAAAAATATAAATTAAAAATTAATTTACAAACGAAAAATAATTCTGGACTTAATAGCGACAAATATATAATGGAATGAATAACTGGATTGTGGGTGGGTGTATACTGTATAGTTGAATAGGTGAATAGTGGTTGGAACTATAACTAAATAGGTTAACAGGTAAATGGGTCGATTGATGGACATAACTTGGAATAAAATGTTCTATAACCATCAATCGATATCTATTTATATTTTATAAGAGATGGTAATTTGTGAAATTGCAATCTATGCGTCTCCGTCTGGTACTCGAGAGCAGGCGTGGATATAATATGTATACCAATATTCACGATTTACTTTTTTCAATTTCCCAGATCGGCTCGATCCGATATGTCAATTTGTTAAATGCGTATATATTTTGTTGAAAATACATGAAACTTTTAATCTAAGATTTATATTTGAAATACCCATTATAAAAGCCATCATAAGCGAATTACTCGCCTTTATAGATATTAACTGACGACATTTACTCAATTCATTCGTATTAGGAGAGTATATAGAGGAGAGTAAAATGTTATGCATACATAAGTATATTCATATGAAAAATACTTCCGTGTTAGGTTAGGTTAGTCCTACTTTGCGAGGTAGCATTATGAATGAAAAAGTACGTCGACTAAAATCGGTATCGATAGCATTAGTATTTCTTATTGTAATTTCTATTCATGTGACATGATACAGGCATAATCGCGCGTGAGGCAACGCTGCCGTGTAACTGCAGATCTCACAATTACGGCTGTGTCGTGAGTCGATCCTGATGCTTCGTGTTTGCTTAGGATGCGTTATCAGGCCCTTAAGCCTCGGTTATGATGGTCGCATTTTCATCTTATTAGTTGGAAAAACGATTATGGCACGTTGTAAACAAGTGCATATTTTGAGAGGTCTTAGTGAGCGTGAGACGAATACATACAAAAACTCACAAAAATACAAATTAGATTATATTGAGTTTAAGGTGCAGTGTGTGGAAGGGTTTGGGTCGTCGGCATATTAAAAGGTAAATTTCAAAAAATATGCAGCATAAACTAAAATCTAATATAATATTATAAGCTAAGCTTCTTTAAAATCGGACAAACAATTTTTTTTTGCTGCTACCCGAATCATATAAAAGAGCGGTAACAGATGTTTGTAGGGACATTTCCTTGTCGACAGTCCGAGAGGTCGGATCGCTGGTCACGTGAGCCCTTTAATTACTCTTTTGTTTACGTTTATTTCTATTATCGAATCGCTGTGTGTTTTTGTTAAGGTGTTGATTGACATTATGTTTCCTTAAATAAATTGTAAGAAATAGAAATACAGAGTGTTTGTCATATTTGTTATTTTTTTTATCTTTAACCACTTCTGATCCTTACATCAGAAGTAGGATAAAGAACACCAACGCTGCCCACTTTTTAAAGGAAACAAAATATCACCCTCCACAATCTTATTTTTGTTTGTTTTTCTTTAAAGTCGCATTTCTTTTTTTTGTTTTTTTGTTGTTTTTGTCAAAAATGGTACGTAGTATATCGCGTAGTAGTACTCGGTTTCGTTCGCGAAGTGGCTCGCGTGACCGAAGTCGACAAGTCGTCCTCGTTATAAGTCGCGTACTCGTACGATACTCGCGCAAACACTCCCGTTCTCGTGGTAGATCCCATCGTTCTTCGTTTAGTTCGAGCGATAGTACTAGATCCTCTCAAAGTAAAGTTCGCCATAGTTCACGATAGATCGCCATCGCGGCGCGGGCAAACACGATTGTCAGGGCATATGTCGATTAAATTAAATTCCAGTACCCCAGTTTACTGCCGTCCGTACCGTCTTTCACATGCCGAGACGCTTCGCGTTCGAGAAATAATTAAAGAACTGTTAGACAAAACACTTCGCGAGTCGCGCTCCGGTAGTTTACCAGCGAATCATCGCTAAAAAACTTCGCGAGTTCATTGAATCTGGCGATATTCTTGTCTACATTGATGATGTCCTTATTTTAAGTAAAACCGTAGATAAGGGGCTTGTTCTGCTCCGCCAAGTTTTGAGTGCATTAACGAAAGCCGGTTTCTCAATAAATTTAAAGAAGCGTTCTTTCGTAACGAATCAGATCGAATACTTAGGCCGTACAATTTGCGAAGGTCAGGTTAGGCCGAGTCACGAAAAAGTTAGGGCTCTGGTTGACACACCTGAACCGCAGAATGTCAAGCAGTTTCGTCAGTTCATGGGTTTAGCCAGCTATTTTAGACGTTACATAGCTGACTTTGCCCAGAAAACCGCTTGTATTACGTGAAATGCGCGCGAATCAAGAGTGTCAAGATGCATACGTCAACCAAGGTCGTAAGTTGCCTCGTACTTTTGAAGTAAACTCATTGGTTTTTGTTAGAAAACAGGCACAATCGACTGGGAAGCTGGATTCCTGTATGCGAGGGTCTTATCGCGTGGTAAGAGTTCTTCCGCACGGTCGCTATGAGCTTCAGCTTGTGGCTGGATCGTACGGTAAATTAACGCAAGCAGCTGCGGAATACATAATTCTGTGGTAAGGAGAGTGGACTCCCGATGTGTGCTCTGCTATGTTTAATGATTGGGATTTGATGTGAGTTGTTGTGCTTTGTTTGTGTGCTCGGACACTGTCTTGGAGTCGCTTAGACATGTGGTCCTGGAGCTGTGTACACGCAGGGTCATGCCACGAGTTGGCCTCTGACGAGTCGTAGTGTGTGTGGCGTATGTCTACGGGGCAAACATTGTCCGTGTTCTTATTGTTGTTAGTTTGGGTTGAAACATGCTTTTATGGGTACTGACTCACACATGCAAAGTTATGTCTCATGTAAGTCCGCATAGACCTCTATCGAGTCATGAGGGTGCACTCCCCCGACGGGAACTGCCCCGGGTGATTGGTACTCATATCTGCTTGTTTTATATCCGCTGTATTTAGGCTGTGCTATTTTGTCAGTTTAGCTTACAAGTATACCAAATTGAATGATATCCTTTAGCGCTGACAAAGAATTTTCTATCTTGGAATATTTATTTATGTGAATTTGCTCTGTGGTTGTATTTCGTTCTGTGCAGATGCAGATGGTCTGATAAGGGAGCTGATACAGTCTGCCTCATCACGGCATCCTCGGGCGTTGGTTCTGTTAACCAAGGCGTCCTCGGGCGTTGGTTTTGCTAACCAAGGCGTCCTCGGGCGTTGGTTTTGCTAATCAAGGCGTCCACGAGTTCTCGGTACTATGGCGTTGACTGTGTTTACAAAGTCGTTGGTAAACGTCTACACATGTCAAGTCGCCTTGTGCGTCGAGTATTATCATTCTCGAGTCGCACTGGCGTCGACCGCTTTGGTGTCGAGTCGCCTCATGCGTTGACATATTGTTGTCAAGTCGCATTGGCGTTGACAATTTTATTGTCAAGTCGCCTTGTGCGTCGAGTATTATCATTCTCGAGTCGCACTGGCGTCGACCGCTTTGGTGTCGAGTCGCCTCATGCGTTGACATATTGTTGTCAAGTCGCATTGGCGTTGACAATTTTATTGTCAAGTCGCCTTGTGCGTCGAGTATTATCATTCTCGAGTCGCACTGGCGTCGACCGCTTTGGTGTCGAGTCGCCTCATGCGTTGACATATTGTTGTCAAGTCGCATTGGCGTTGACAATTTTATTGTCAAGTCGCCTTGTGCGTCGAGTATTATCATTCTCGAGTCGCACTGGCGTCGACCGCTTTGGTGTCGAGTCGCCTCATGCGTTGACATATTGTTGTCAAGTCGCATTGGCGTTGACAATTTTATTGTCAAGTCGCCAGGGACCCGTAGCATGTTTGCTAGGCGGGCAGTCGCGTTGTTTGCGACACTGTTGCAGGTGGCGAAAATGAAAACTCCAACCAGGCGAGTTCGGTCGATACTTCATCCGAACCCGTGGATGAAAATCTGAAGGCAGGAACATCAAATACCGAGGTTGCTGGCTGTAGCACTACGGTCGAGGGCGACCTACAGTCAGGAGAGGCCGTATAAGCTAAGCTTCTTTAAAATCGGACAAACAATTTTTTTTTGCTGCTACCCGAATCATATAAAAGAGCGGTAACAGATGTTTGTAGGGACATTTCCTTGTCGACAGTCCGAGAGGTCGGATCGCTGGTCACGTGAGCCCTTTAATTACTCTTTTGTTTACGTTTATTTCTATTATCGAATCGCTGTGTGTTTTTGTTAAGGTGTTGATTGACATTATGTTTCCTTAAATAAATTGTAAGAAATAGAAATACAGAGTGTTTGTCATATTTGTTATTTTTTTTATCTTTAACCACTTCTGATCCTTACAATATCATATCAAGTTCCATATTAATTGAACTATTACGTTTTACGTGAATCGAAAAAAAATTATTTCTATGATCATTTTTTTTTTAACTAAGTATTTTACGCGCTTGTCTCTTTTTGTTTTATATAACATTACAGCCGTCGTCTTTCTTTGAATATTTTCTTAGAGTTTAATGGAAATAGAAGCTATGAGGAAAATAAAATATTTACTAAAGCCTTGGAGCTACTTAGATTAAAACTAAATGTTTTATTTGCAGTTGTACACTTTGCATTAGTGCAGTTTACAGAAAAGTTTTATTGAAGAAAGGCTTTTAATTATTCTCTGATTTATTATTTTATTGCATTTTGTACGTTAAATGTTGTGAATACAGCATACCACTAAAAAAAGTGTTCCTATGTTTTTTTCTGTAATTTGCTTCGGAAATTAAGTAATTTGGTTTGTTCATTTGTCATTAATTCTTAATGACGACCAGACAGTAATTATTGTGTTAATTGTGTCATATTAGGAAATATTAAGGAAGCGTCTGCCACCAGAGTAGCGCTGCGTTGTCGCCAGCTCCTTAACAGAGAGGCATAACTATGTAGCAAATGTTGACACGTTATTGTTATTAGTATATTGTACTACATTATTAAGCCCCGGCTCTTGTACTATTACTCATTTTTACACATATCCAGAAAAAGAAAAAAGGCATCAAATATTCTACCGCCAAACAGCAATACTTAGGGTGAATGAGATGTGGTTAAAAAATCTTATCGCGCCTATGTTTTTGTGATGAGCCTACTAACCACTAAAAAAAACGAAATATGGTTCTTATACAAAAATTATGTATTTTGAGGTAAAGATATTTTTTTTAGTCTACATAAAATAATGCCTTTAAAACACCTTTTATATTTTGGATCGATAAACCGTGTGGGTTGCTATTAGTAGTGGGCGGACGTAATTATACAGATGCACAGCTTTATTTGTCTTTTCTTCTACAAAAATAGGTACAAAAATATAAAAATAATTTTAAAAAATGTAAGGAACAACGAGTGAATATACACGTCATGTACGAATATAAAATACGCCTAACAAAGCCCTAACAATAATATACTTTTAATTTATTTACTTGTTGTTTCCTTGCTGGTGTCTCGCTTGAATTTCGACCCTTGAGCCATATTGGTAGACGCGGCCATTGGGGTGGATGAGAGCGGCAGAGGCTCCAGAACGAGATAACGCAAGTATTATATTATTTTTAGCGTTAGTCAAACGCACAGCCCCGTCGATGGTCATATCCACCCTATTGACAGGTAAGCTATTTACTAAACTGTGTTATTAAACATTTATCCATATCACTATATTAGTAGATAGTACAACTTTATATGACATATTATAAAATATGAATAGAACTGTTGGACACTTCAAAAAATTGCAAAAATTACTTGAACAGGCATAAAATATGTATACTCTTTAACAAACAAACAGATTTCGTCTACCACGATAATAATTTAAAAAACGTGAATTTTAGTTAATATTTGTTAATACTTAGGTAAGTCTTCGGTGCATCGTACAATGGGTTCATAATACTTACTTAACTCGATCCCTTAACCGCATACAGACAGTGCCGTGCGGCGTCACGGAAACATTATAGGTTGCGCCTCCCATTCCATCAGTAACCTAAAAGTGAAAGGAAGCGTTGAGCGCGCATAGCTGATTACATTTTGAATATATTGATTATATGCTACACCTACGTGTACTATTCTATGTAACACTCCTCGACATGATGCCACACAGGTGTTAAATATTAACTGATTGATCAAAATTACTTAATCGTGGGCAGACAGCGACCTTTTGTTTCTGAACTTACATTTAAAAAATAGCATATCTTGTAGACAATATCAAAGGTATGGTAGGTAGGTACCTACTTATATATAAGATGTCTGCGTAGAAAATGTACACGAGAGTAAGTTCATGTTTAAGTAGCGGAATAAGCGAGCACAAGACGCGAGCCATCTTGACTTGCACTTTAGACTGTTTAAGCGGAATAAGTATAAAAAAAATCCTTTTCCCAATGACATAAAAAATATCAGACCAAACCTGACCGGTATAAATAAAATACATTAAAGTATAAAACATTCCTACTTCCCAGGCCAATCTGCACTTAGAGATTGGCTTTTAATCCAAAAACCGTTTTGCTTCGCCGTCTCGATCCATTAAGGTAACCAGATTAAAGGGGTTGATTACCGCTTTATAACCTATGATTGATATTATCATTACTTTTAGTAATCATACGTTATAATATGTAATACTTAGTTTACATAATCGCAAGTTATTAAACGTGGCGAAAATTATTATTCTATAAACCTTAGAACCTTTAGAAAGCTGGTGAACTTTCGATATTCTCATGGTTCGATTGGTTTTCTCGTTTCAATTTGCTTAGCTAACTAGTAAACTAAGGTTCTAATGTCGCTCTTCCTTTTACCAATTTTAAGTGTACAGGCGCTTCCAAATGTAAACAGAAGCAAGGTTACTGAATTGTTTACTTGTGTCTGTCTCTGACGTCGCTAAACAAATTCATTCTAAGAACGAAAAAAATCGAGAAAAAACTTGAGCAAAACCTTTTAAAAAGTTAAATTAACAATTTCAAAAAACAAAATTTAATTTGTACTACAGCATGTCCGAGCTATAACTGCCCCATTGATTACATTTCCATCGCATATGCTACATTTTTTATTTATGATTCTCCAATTCGAACATCTAAGAAGTCGCAATTATGATAAATGCATTCCTTTATTAATATTTGAAGCACTTGTTAATACCAATACTTTGTGACATTCCACAATTGCCTTCATACTTCAGATGCAATATATGATAACAATAGGCTTAATATTATTCACCGCGAAATATTAATGTTAGTACTCTGTCCATAGACAACGCACGCTACCATAGCGACCGACGTGGCTCCTAAGGTTTTAGGAAGAACAATAGTCGCAATAAATAAAGTGAGCTACGTGAGCTAATCATATAAGCTTTAAGTCATAATATCTTGTTTCAACTCTACGTATATTTTTACGTAAATACGGCGAAGAGTAGGTAGTAGTATGTACTTATAATACAATCAAGTGTTAATGTATTATCCAAGAAATATTTCGATAGGTACCTACTATATATATAAGTAGTACCTATATATATATCACTTCTATACTACCAATACAACCTGTAACTGATATGAAAAAACGGTTGCAGTTGCATTCGTGGTTCTACCAAATATTATGTTCGTTGCTTATATTAACTCATCTAAATATAATCATTTATATATTCAACTAATTTTTATTCATTTATTTCACCTCCAATTCTCGCCACGTGTCAGCGTGAAAGATGTCATCTCCCGGGTAGAAGGGCGCTTTGCGTTGCAACGGAGCTCTCCAAGGAGGCTGCCAGCCTGAAGCACCGACTAGTTCAGCTTGTCCGAGACCACCCTCCAGGAATTTACTGTAATCTTGGAACGTTGATAGACTTGTTTCCTCCTACAAATCAACTTGTGTATGACTTTTTATACTTATTATTTAATTAAATACGCAATTAATTAATTTGGTAGGCAGACTGGCAAATAAGTCACCCGATGCTCAAAACGGCACATAGCACTATCACAAATAATAACTATCCCTTACATCGCCACCAACCATGGGAACTATTTTATGTCCCTTGTGCCTGTTGTAAACACTGGCTTGTTAACCCTTTAAAACGAAACAACAAACTATATATTACTGTTTTGCGATATAATATGAAATGAGAGAATGGTACCTATCTATCAAGACGGGATTGGCAAAGCCCTACCAATATTACCTTCAAGGCTTTATATTAAATTATTCATAAGCCCTGACTTATTAACGAACTAGGATAGAATATTCTACCATCACGCAATTGTTGTTTTGTTTCGATACGAGTGATAAGCCAAGATTTTTATTATATCATATATACATATACGTTATACGAGTTTATAATTATAAACATTATGCATGTAAATAATGTTATTGCAATAATTATCAAAATTATTCATTTAAGACCACGCCCGTAATCTCTTTCTCCGTGATAACGTCATTTATATGACAAACTAACTATTTGAATTTGAATTCTTGAATACGTTGTGATTGGTTAGTGCGATTTAACACTTAGCGTAGGTAATAGGTTCGCTTAAAAACCTTTATTTAATCTGCGAGCTTCAATATCATTTTGTTTGAATTGACTTGTTTCGGTACATTAACTATCCTATAAATTATTTGGATTAAAGTGCTTAAATAAAGACAATATATTCGTATTCGTAGGCGCTTATAGGATATCTGTTTATAATAGTAAATCTCAACACATTGGTATATTGGTCGATCACATATATAAATGATTAATAGTATTGTTGTTTTGTAGAATATTTTTGGATTATTTAGTCAAGGGGTTTTTGGTACCCTGAAATAGAGGACATTTCAAGTCCCAGTGCTATTTTATATAAAAAAAGTTAATAGTTAAAACAATCGAACATTGTCACCTGGTTATAAGAATGTGCTGTATATACGCTTCTTGGGCGTACCGGCATTACATCCTTTCTAAAGTCCGCATTGGCCATTGTAGCACTTATTTATCTGTTCTGTGTTTTATTAGCTGTTTTAAAAAATACAATTAAGTCTAACGACACTGGCAAATACTACATAATACAAAGAGCTATTCACACGGTTATATTCTAAAAGAATCAATTTGTCATCCTCCCTTCTATATTCAAATTTTTTAAATATTTCTCTATGGCGACGACATACATAAAATTAATAGCCAGTATTACTTATAGACGAGTTGCAAATGAGAACTAATATGCTAGATTTAATGTTTTAAGCAAGATAATCTCTCTGATTGAATACGCTAATCTCAAGAACTACCAGATCGACTTATAAATACACTTAAGTCTTCTTTATGATATTCTTTTACGATTATGAACGTGTGTCTTGATACTCGATTATTTTTATATGATCAGCCATAGAGGTACTTATAGGATCACTGTCACTATAATAACCTAACAATCCATCCCTAATAGTAGAAAAATATTTAAATAAGAGTAGCGAAGTAGTGGATACCTACAACAAATCCTCATATTTAAAACATAAAAGCATCTACTTACTGCGAATAATAGGTTATGTTTAGTATAAATATTGTTTAAATAAAAACCTTTTTTCCTTTTATTTATATCCGTTGCATTTCTCAACAGCAAAGTACCTATTGTTAGAAAATTTTAAATAAGCTGCCAAAAACATTGCTGTCTCTTAAAAATACTAATTAGTAAACTAAATTTATGATAACATAGTTAATAAAATTATATGAATAGATACATGGACATCAAGCTTATATACTATGATAGTGCAAACAAACAAAACGAAATAAGATCGGCAACGTCGCAATAACATCGCGCCGGGCTCCAGCTTTATCGATCCATACTGCACGTGACTCTGTATTTTCATGTCTCTATATTCAAACTTGTATAAAATATTGTTTAAAAACACAAATATTTAATCCTTAGTAATTAAAATATTGTCTGTTCCGAGTTAAATTTTAACCTAAAAATACTCCATTGTCGTTTAAGCAATTTAAAACGCCAATAAGATTATAATATTTAATGCTAAGTAATATTTAATTGTTAAATATGTTTATAATGGTTTAAAGAATACATTTAAATTATTCAATCTTTTTTAAATAAAACTGATGGTAGGATTAGAGTAGTGATAATTAAATTGTGAAATAATAAAATATCGGTTGTAAGTTTATGTTCCTCTTTTTCGATAAACGGTTAAAAATAAAACCGTTATCAAAATATGACGATGTTTAATCTGTTGACGCTGTTGTTTACCTGTTGGAGCAAAGTGATATAATACTATATTTTATCCCAAATATGGCTTGGCCCAATATTAAAATATACTTTTAGCTTAAATATTGGGTAAACGTTGATCGACTTCTAATTTCATAAAGTTTTACTAGTCGGAGAGAGTCACTAAAATGTTAATCTTATAATAATTTTTTTCGTTATTTAGCGCGCGTTATGCCTGAATAATATATGTAAAGATCATAAAAGTCTAACCACATACGTACATATCCCTATCGATGGTACTACCTGTAGCCTGCTACAGGGTAAATATAATAGCAATAGTTAGATGAATTACAGCCTTACATCAAAAACATATCGAGAGAAGGAGGCTGCGCACGCTGTGATCGATACAATTAGCAATACAATACACCTATAATTAATTTTATATTTATATTCATCGAAATTCGTATAGTTTTGAAGGGTTGTTTGTTAGAATCAATTAGACGGATCTATTTAACGGGGAATCGTTTAGGTTTTCTGAATGACCAGACTACCGCATTGCTATATTTTTAAGCTGATGATTTGTTTATATGATTCAATTGTTTTACATGGGCAAAAATTTGCTCATGTCAAACAATTCTGTGGTTACGTCAAGACACGTAGTTGGTACACGTAGTCAAGGCTCCAGGAAAGCATATAAAATGCTTAAAAACTGCTGGTGGTTAGTCAAAGTGGTGGGAGGTGTCCGACGACTCCGCCCTCACAAGCGAGTGAAACCTCTGTCGAAGACTAATCTTATTTAATATATTATAATAACTATAAATATACCAAAAACCAAACTTTTAAAAATATATTGAAATAACAACAAATCAAACTAATTCTAAAGTACAATCTACGTATTTTCTATTAAAGTCAATCAAGTCTTATAATAATATGCGTTCACAGCGTTTTTAAAGTACATATGCGTAATAATATATTTCTGTGACATTGATTCTAACATCTGTTTATTAATTTTCTAAAGTACTGTTGGAAATGATTTTACTGCCACGCTTAATGCCACTCTACACGATTGTAGAGTGAGATTTAACAATGCGTCGTAGAGTGAGAAGATACCAAGTATCCAAGTGGTACACTATTTATCATTATTATCGTCATCGGACTAGAATCATTATGTTTCTTTAGTATTTATGAAACAATCGTAAATTTTTCGTTTCTTTACAAGATAGGGTTTTTACATAAATGAAATATATATCTTTAATAGAGTTTCTATTTATTTATATAAGCCTATAATTAAAACTGATTTTTCATTGAATCAAAAGAGAGTATTCTTTTTATATAATTTAAGCATTAGTTGTTATAGTAATTAATCGTTTTTGCATATTAATTGCAGCCAAAAAGAAATACACAGCACAACAGCCAATTATATTTGAAATAAAATTCCTTTAAAGACTCTTTATTCTAAAACGTACTAATTGTATGCTCTTTACTATTTTCCTAGAATTTATTAGAAGAATTAAATATCTATCATTTGTTGTAAGGTTGATAGTATGAAAACAGCCTATACGTTTTTATTTTATAAGATAGTCTAATAGCGAATTATCATTATAATTATATGAAAGATACAAAAATAAAAACAAATATTCATATAATTTATTATAGGAAGGCAAAACAATATTCATAAATTAATTAATTGGTAATATTATGATATTCACTGAGTGAAAGTAATTTTCAAGTTATTGAACTGTTGTCTCTCATTTTCCGTATAGGTAACACTGGCGCCTCGCCACGTTTCGCCAGCCCTGGAAGAAGCTCAGTCGTCAGTGATTTTTATGTTCTTAATCCTTTACCACGTTGCCTAAATAATTTGTTTTAAAAATGAGTGCAACAGCACCCACCCCTGCTTATAAAATTGGAATAGTGAAGCAGGTAATTCATTTAATTTCTTCTTTTCTTTTATATTAGAAAAGGTGTACTAATATTCGCGATACCTCGTGCCCGTATCGTTTGCCCTGTTGGCACCGCGTCCACAATTTTCAACATAACATTGATCGATTTTTCACTGTAGGTACTTGATTTTCTCTATAAGTGTAAACATATTAAAATTAATGTTCAGGCTAATCTTATGTGATGAAACATCATTTAGAATAAGAATAAGACAAATCGCTTAAAAAGTGAATCTAATTAGTTGTTCACTTATAGGACCAATTTCTGATTTTGACTTATTTCTATATATTGCGTAGGTTTTGTCGGGAGATACCATTATTATCAGAAAACAACCACAAGGTGGACCACCGCCGGAGAAAGTGATCGCTCTCTCTGGCATCACTGCACCGAAACTAGCTCGTCAAAGAACTGCCAACAAGTAAGTGCCCAATTCTTAATTAGCTTTTTAAGCATTCTTTTATATTATATAGCGACAATATGTACGAAAACAGTAAATTAGTACTGATGTTTGCACTTTGCAATAAGTAAAATAAAAATATGGTTAAATTACTTTCTTCAAACAAAAGTGAATGGATAGGTGATGTGTCCATAGTCCCTTATGTTTGTGAAAACCTGAAGAAGCTATTTTCAAATGTTACAGTAAAAAATTTATTTCTATTCATTGATAAATATTACTTGACTATAAAAATACGACTTATTACTGAGTAATTTTCTATATATTTTGTGATAATTATTTAATGTTAAAATACAATTGTTTTTGCATATAGATCTTTTATCTTTAAAAATAAACAACTCTTATTTTGCTTGACTCAAAACAGAATTTAAACTAGAAAACAGTAAGGCATAGCGATATTTTGTATTTAGTTAATAAGATAAAATTAAATTTCTCATCTCTCAATAGCCGATAGTCTAATAACTAAAGCTAATATAACCAATCATAATTAACAGTTTTAATTACAATTGGTTAAATTATAAATTCTCCTTTTGATTCTAATTATTCAAACTGGTGTTGTTAAAACACACTTAATACACAAAAGATCCTCACATGCTCTCTGCATTCTTGCTACCATTTTATTTGCATTATTTTATTCATTTTTGTGTAATATAGCATTGTAATCATTATTTGCACTTATTAAAACAATATTCTTAAGTATATTTCATATTAAATAACTAAATAATATAGAAATCCTACTAGAGCAGGTAGGTAATAAATAGAATATAACCTAAAAATACATAGCTACAATACTCATCACAGTACATTTAAAAGTATATATCAATTTCCAGTGTGTCATGAAATCGCTTATTTTACTCATATTAAAGATCTATTTGAATATTAGTTTAATTGCAATTGCTATTTTAAAGGCAGCCAAGCGAATTTGCATAGCGAAGACATATGTGAAAATATAATCTTCAAGTAATAAATAAACATTTATATAATTATTATAACTAAAATAACATACAATTTGTGTGATTTATTTATTGAAATTGAGCTATAATAGTCAGAACACATAAAACTTAACTGAAGATTGTAGGTTCAAATGTGGGCTAGCATATCAAGTTTTCATTTGTTTTTATGCATTCATCTTCTGCTCAGCAGTGTAGAAAAAATTGCAAAGAAATCATGTGCACAATTACAGGCAAATACATACTATTACTTAATATTGTTTTAAAACTGCTTTGCACTGCATAATAATTCCTATGTTTGGTAAACTAAATGTATCGAAATTTGCAGTGACACCGAAACAAAGGATGAGCCGTTTGCATGGGAAGCTCGAGAGTTCCTTAGGAAGAAATTAGTAGGAAAGGAGGTTATTTTCACTGCAGAGAAACCTCCTAACTCTGCTACTAGAGAATATGGATCTGTGTGGGCGGGAAAGGATCCTACAAAGAGTGAAAACATGACTGAGTCTCTGTTAGCTGAAGGTCTTGTGAAAGTGAGAGAAGGAGGTCGTAACATTCCTCAACTCAAAAGACTTGTTGAGATTGAAGAAGTAGCTAGATCTCAAGGTAAAGGAATCTGGGGGTCTGATCTGCAGGTATTTAAATATTTCTTTTTATGGTTATGGTTATAATTTCTGAGGAAGATTTTTTTTTACTAAATGTTTGTTTTTTTTTTTACAATTAGAGCCATGTTCGTGACATCAAGTGGAGTATTGAAAATCCCAAACAATTTGTGAATAAATTCAATGGACAACCAGTGAAAGCCATCATTGAATATGTCAGAGATGGCTCCACTGTCAGACTTTGTTTGCTGCCTGATTATACACCTGTTACATTGATGCTCTCAGGAATTCGAGTAAGTAACATTTCCAAAATGCAAACAAATATTATAAGTTCTAGCTTTGTTGTTATATGAAGGAAATTGATTTTATTTATTTTTTAATATAAATAGTGCCCTGCTGTGAAACAAGATGGTGATTCAGAACCCTATGCAGAGGAGGCCCGTTTCTTCCTTGAATCAAAACTACTTCAAAAAGAGGTAGATGTAATTCTTGAGTCAGTCAACAACAACAACTTAGTGGGCACAATCTTACACCCTCAAGGAAACATTGCTGAGGCACTATTAAAACAAGGATTTGCAAGATGTGTTGACTGGTCTATTGCAGTGATGAAATCAGGTATGAAATAACATTCTTTTGTATAAACCTTGTAGTCAGTAATATTTTTATATTATATTTCTTTACGAACATTATTATTTTGCTACACAGGAGCTTCGACTTTGAGAGCAGCTGAACGTTCAGCTAAGGAAGCTAAACTACGTATCTGGACTAATTATGTCAGTAACGCTCCTGTTATTGCTGCTAAGGACAAAGAATTTACAGCTACTGTTATGGAAGTTGTTAATGGAGACGCTCTTGTAGTAAAAATGCCTACTAATGTCCAAAAGAAAATTTTCTTAGCCAGCATTAGACCACCTCGTGAAAAGTAAGACATTCATAATTACTTAATTGTTTAAAAATTTTTAAACATGTATTACTTATATAGGAGTGATATATTTCGAACACTATTCCAAACTTGACGGCATGAATTACTTTTTACAAAAAACATGATAAGTGAACACGAATATTGCAGACTAATTGGTATTAATATTTATTTTATTCTTAGGAACAGTCCAGATGAAGAAGGTAAGCAATCGCCCAGGCCCAAAGGCTTCAAGCCTTTGTATGATATTCCATGGATGTATGAAGCACGTGAATTTCTAAGGAAAAAATTGATTGGTAAAAAAGTCAATGTAACGGTTGACTATATTCAGCCCGCTAAAGACAATTTCCCAGAAAAGACATGCTGCACAGTTGTGGCAGGCGGAACGTAAGTAATATTGCTATGGTAAGAAATATTTGAAGATATACAGTATTACAACTGCATCTATTTCTGTTACAGTAACATTGCAGAAGCTTTAGTAAGCAAAGGATATGCAACTGTGGTTAGATACAGAAATGACAATGATCAAAGAAGCTCTCACTATGATAAATTGCTGGAGGCTGAATTAAAAGCACAAAAAAGTGTTATAGGCATTCATGCTAAAAAAGATATCCCAACTCACCGTATACAAGACACAAGTGGTGATTCTGCTAAGGCCAAAAAATTCTTCCCATTTTTGAAGCGAGCTCAAAAGACAGAAGCGGTTGTGGAATTTGTTGCTAGTGGATCTCGTATGAGACTGTACATACCAAAAGAATCGGTACTTGTCACATTCTTACTCGCAGGAATTAACTGCCCAAGAGGTGCCCGCCCAGCCATAGGAGGCGGTGGAATGCAGGAGGCAGAGCCTTTCGGCGATGAAGCTCTGCAGTTTACAAAAGAAAAATGCCTTCAACGTGACGTTAATGTTACAATTGAAGAAATGGATAAAGCTGGTAACTTTATTGGCTGGCTTTGGATAGAAAATGAGAATTTATCTATATCTCTTGTAGAGCATGGTCTCGCTTCAATGCACCACACTGCTGAAACATCTGAATATGCTCGGACTATTAAGAATGCAGAAGAAAATGCTATGAAAAAACGCATTGGCCTATGGAAAGATTTTGTAGAAGTTGAAAAAGAGATTGAGAAAGAACGCTCTGCTCCTATACAGGACCGTGTTGTTAAATATGAAAAAGTCGTTGTTACTGAAATTACAAATGAAGGAATTTTCTATGCTCAAAACATGGAGCTAGGTAACAAGCTAGAATCTTTGATGGATAAAATACATCAAGAGTTTAAGACTAATGCTCCTCTTCCTGGATCATATGTGCCAAGGAAGGGACAAATATGTGCTGCTCGCTTCACATTGGACGATCAATGGTACAGGGCCAAAATTGAGAAAATTACAGAAGATAAAATGGCTCAAATCTTCTACATTGATTATGGAAATAGAGAGGTGACATTCATTTCTAATTACATAATTTTGCAACATTACAAATTAGTTACTAGCTTCATATTTATAAAAAATGAATAATACAATTATTACAAAAAAAAAATACTTTATGCACAGGTTGTTAGTCCAACGCGACTGGCTCCATTGCCGCCGGGTACAGAGAGGGAACCGCCCTATGCCACTGAGTACACTCTTGCGGGCGTCAAATTCCCAACCGATAATGATGACCGGCACGAGGCAGTGCGCGCCTTTTCTTCGGATGCGCTGAATAAGAAGCTGCTGCTTAACATGGAAATTCGTGGTACTCCTGCGGCTGTAACTCTTGTTGATCCCACTACTAATGCCGATATCGGCAAGGTATGTATATGAATTCTTTTGTGCTTTCAGTGGACCAAAAGTGGCCCTGATCATTTAAGTAACTTAAATAACATAGATTTTAATCTTTATTATCTTTTAAAAATTAACACAAATTTAAACAAAATCTATGTTTATTAGAACCTGATCAGGGAGGGCCTGGTATTGATGGAGAACACCCATGAGTATCGCCTTAGCATCATGCTGGCCGAATACCGCGCTGCGCAAGATCATGCTAAGATCTCGCGCCTGAACTTGTGGCGGCATGGAGATATCACCGACGATGACGCGGTTGAGTTTGGAGCGCGTCGCTAGCGCGAACTTCTCCGGTACGATGCTACCCTTTCGCCTTCGCATACACTCTATTGTGCGACATGCATGGCGCCACATATTGAGAAGGTCATCTTTACCGTCATCTTAGAGTTTCTGTAAAGGCAGCAGCAATACAACGTACCAACCAATTTTGAACTAATAAACATTATGATATTCGTGTTATTATCCTTCCGTACCTTTTGGACTGCCTTCCCAAAAATCAATTACTGTCTTTAAATAATCGATTATGATCAATTTTAAAATGTGAATGTTAAGTGTTTAAAAGGACAAATATAATATTAAAAAGCGGTGTCTGTCGTACACTCCTTCATTGTGCTCTCCGTTGACGCGCGATCGTGTAGGTATTCTTTACTTGTGCTCACAGTGCATCGGTACGAAATACGACAGTGTGGAACCGATCGAGTGGCAACTTTAAAACCCTTCCATACCTATTCTAATACAATAATCACTTTAGATATTGTCTACATATTTTTATATTTCGCTAAGATAAACTGAATTATTAAATATAAATAGTGAATTATACATAGATTATGATTATGATAGAGACGAGGACTATTTAAGACTTGTCAATATTTAATTAATAAAAATCATATTATCGTATACAAATTGATGGAATAAATGTTAGATTAATAAAATTTCAATTGTTATTTCACTATTTATTTACAATGCATACTTTACTGTTGTTCTGATGTGACTTGATATTTTATCTTTAATAATTATGTTGTAATGAATTAGTTGCTTCCAATGTTTGCATGTCATGTTACAATGTCGATCTCTGTCTTATTTCTGTTGTTGCATATATCTTACTAGATTGTATATTTTGTATCTGTCTAAGATTCATTCAAAATATTATAGTGGTAAAAAACAATGTGTAATGTTAGCTAAGTGTGAATTTTATCTAAAGTAATATAATATGGGAAGTCTGAGTGTAGTGGTATTGTATAAGATTTTTTTACTTCATTATTGTTTTATATTTTACTGAATACTTGTTCTATACAATGTAAGTTAGATTTTTCGTACTTACGAGTATATTGTTTTTTAAACCTACCTCTCTTCCCGAAATGTTTTTGTACTCCACATTACAAACTTCATTTACTCCTCTTAAGAGTACCACACGGTGCGTGGATTGTTAATTCAACTCGGTATATTGAAATAAATATTTTAGGAAACATTTATTATTTATTCCTCCCCACATCGTTGGCATGCGTGGTTAAAAATATCACCTATATAAAACTGAATAGGTACGAGTACAGTGCAGATAATAAATAAAAAAATATTTTTCTAAAAAATTGTGCAATTCGATATATATTTCTAACTTCATAAATAATTACCGAGTGGCGTTAAAAGTTTAAGCTTATAAAAGTACATGTACATTAGGTTGACGAGACGACAACTCCATTTCAATTAAACTAAACATTAAAACTTTAATGCATTGAAGTTGACGGTTTACATCATATATGGTAGTATATTCAACGTTTAATGAATAAGAAGTACTTCGTACCTATCCGATTCGTTTGCTATTCGTTGCTAATAATGTACTGGTTCCACGTCGGCAACGCTTTGAGGACGAGTGGGTCGATCTGTGTGCGCCCCCTACATTCATAATTTTTACATACATATAATTTTAATTCAAGATAGAATACACGCATTTTTATATTCTTATTATTTTTATTCTAAAAGAAAACTTGGCGGGAGAAGTACACAAATGCAAGGTTTTATTAATCCTAAATACAGCAACACAGAAAGGTAAAAGCATGGCGCAAAATTGCCAACGAAATGTTGATGACAACGCATTGCCCATTCACTGACGCTATGTTGTCAACCGGTGACTGTCGAATTAGTCGTCATGTCGACGACTGGTTGATTCTGAATCGAATGGGCTTGTTTGAATTCTGAACGGTGGTGGGCTGGTGTTGAGTCTGCGTAATATGTTAAACCTATAATATTGATTCGTCAACGTTTAATATTGTCGATAGACACGAAAACAGGACTAAACACGCAGATAGTTACGACACACTTATTTCCACGTCGACGGTGCCTACGAAACTGACAGTAACAATTTTTCAAAATAGACGTTGCTAATTGCTTGATCTTGTGCCGTGCCGGCGGCGGCGTTCTTGGATAGCCTGTAAAAGTAAAATTCCAGGATAATTCCTAATTATGTTTTTATTTTAACATCACCACAATAACCAAACCGCATTAGATCCACCAACCGCCATTGGAGCAGTGGGTTGGAATTCATGCTAAACTTTCCCCTCAGAGGAAGTGGAGGCCTTGGTCCTGCAGTGGCCGCTTGCTTTCTCTACTTTTTGTTTCTACAACAAATATTTATTACTTGTAGTAATAGTGCAAAAATCTTTATTAAAATTATAACACCTCTTTTTATTGCCTCCTGCCTTTACTGCCTTTTACTGGGCAGTGGATCTCAGGTGAAAGAAATATTGCAATATTTCGACGTAATGTCGAAGCTCGGATCAAGCTGCGGAAATTCGGTTAAACCGAATGTAAAACGAATTTCCTTCCATCCAAAAAAATACACAAGTTTTTGTTGTCTTTAAATAATTTTTAAATAATAAGGTGTTAAATAAAACGCGTTTTCTCTTAAATTATATATCCGTGTGAAAAGGAGGCGTATAAGCGGGCTTCTGCGTCACGATTTTTTTAAATGATACAGTTAAAAGGGCACTTGCCACTGTTGGTTCCTGCTCGTGTTAAGCCCCGTATAATTATTCGTGATGTTGGCAAGAGACCTGATGGTACGTGGAAAATAATGTTAAAGGCCGGTGCCGCCTCGGGAAAAGTTGAAGCGAGCAAACGATTCAAAAATACGTGCCTTATTTCAAATCTTGTTTGCAGTTAAAACAAATAGACTAGACTTAGTTCAGCTGTACCCGGTCGACTTCGTTCTGGTGTAACCGGTAGACATCGATCAGGTGTAACAGGTTAACCTTATTCAGGTATTACCGGTCGACTTCTATACATGTAACCGGTAGACTTATTTCATGTTCAATCGGTAGCCTTTATTCAGATGTAATATCCGTGTACCGGTTCATCCGAACGAAATTTTACCAGATATTTCGTTCGGTTGTAACCGGTTGACACCGTTCAAATCTAACAGGTACGCTTCTCCCAGCTGCATTCAGTTAGACTGGTAAACATAAAGGCGTTAATATTGAATGTTTTATTAGACTATACGTCAAATATCTCTTTGGGAAAGTAAGTCTTACGTATTACGTATATCTTAGTTTACTTTTTTACAATCGCTAAGCGGCCAGTTGTTTAAGTAATGCCGATAATAATCAAAACGGAACAATAATCTTGAATTGCGGAAGAAAAGTCAGCTGACATAGATTCGATTATGGTTATTATATTTATTTATTCAGGTATTTCTGGGTAATAAAACGCAAATAATATATAGGTCATTGATCAGGCGCCAGGGCAAAAGAAGCGCATGGCGCAGGACTACAATGATTGATTTATGTAATTCCCAGAATATATGTTACAGTTAAAACCTATATTTAGCCAGAATGAGTGATAACTAGTTAAAATTTTTATACGTGATATATTTGCTAAAACAAGCGAATATTAGGGAAATATAAAAAAAAATTGAGTTCATAAGTTGTGGTTTGGGGTAACGTTTCAGATATGGAAACTGTTTTGATATTACAAAAGATGTCGTTGGAAATGAGAACCACTGAGTTTCTTGCCTGTTCTTCTCGGTAGAATCTACTTTCCGATCCGGTGGTAGCTTTACATTCAATTCAACACTATAACATGACGATTCAAAAGTGGTTTCAGAGCCTACTTGAATAAAGAATATTTCAATTTCGCTTTTGTTACTTTTTGCACAACAACAAAGCAATTTAAAAATGGATACCTATTAGTCCCCAGTACAAGGACCTTAAATTGTTTTGACACGTACAAATGTAAAATTTTGTGAATGCCTTATTTGCAATGAGTCTGACAAAACTTTTCTAATGCGAAAAGTTTCAGCCCTGCTGCGATTTCGAATGCTCGATTCCTGGAATTTTCGATACGACGTCATTATGACTCTCCACATATACCATGTGATTTTTTTAATTTTTTTAATAAAATTAAGTTAAAAATTGTGGTCTTTTTGTCCGACAAAATTCATGTTGCGTATGGAGTGTCCACCACCCCGAAAATGTCAATATGACGTCATTATGTATGTATGGGGAGAACCATACATACAACTTAATAATGCTTAATTCAATTTAGTGTGTTTGAAATATTTTAATTATTTATTTATAATAACTGCATATTTTATCAATAATAACCAATAAAATACATACAGCAAAAATTTATTATTTATTTATATTTTTTTAGCAAAAATGACACTTTATTCGTACTTGTTAAATTTATTTGACTGATTTTTTAAGTAGACACACCGTACACCCAAAGTATTGTTGATCTCCAGAATCAAATCCTTGTTTCTATGGTTCCTAGATCTAGTTGGCGTGAAGATGGAACGTGTTGAGTTAAGTTTTTGGTAGTAAAATCACGACTGAGCCGTTCGATGTCTTGCAGTTGTCGAAGTTGACGCAGGACGAGCCGAACATGCGAGTCGCGAAGCATACGTAAATCTTTAACCCATTTCTCTTCACGCTCCATACAACTTTCAGCTACGAGTATAATTATCATGAATTAAATATAAGAACATAATTAATTATTATTAATTAACAATTTTAGTATACCACTAGAACTGGAACTGAGGCCCTCCTTATTCACGCGTCTGTCAATATATTTGTATTATTTTACTTAAAATATTATTTAATTTAATGAATATATTTGTATTATAATAAAATTAAAATTTTAAAAAGAGTTTCCAGCTACAATACAGACCTGTCCGTGGCAGCTTTATGACTGGTTTGTATAGCAATGCTTTGGCTCAGGACATGGACGGAGGACCCGACGGAGACGGTTTTAGCAGACGTGTGGGCCACAGCTTTACGAACAACCGACTTTAGAACCAATTGTAACACTTGTTGAGCTATTCTTTTGGCTTCGTCATTCATTATCTGCTGTATCATTATAAATAAATAAAATATATTATAAATATGTCGTAGTAGGTGATATAAGTAGATGTAAGAATGGGATTTGAAATCGACAACGGCTTAAAGTAAATAAAATATGTTTTATTAAAATCATAACTAATTATATGAAAAGTACATATTATATACCGTTTTTTTCTGTACCGGTTAAAAACAGTATAGCCATACTAACTTTTGATTGCTGTTCAAAACCACTATCTTCATGTGATAAGCTAGATATTGATAGAAGATACAGCGGCGCGGATGGCGGGTATACGGAATAGTACGCAATCTTATTGCAAAAGCCAGGAATATTACTGCTGGTCCTAAAATAAAATAATATATAATATCACATATTTATGTTTGTTATTAAAAAGTAATAAAAATGTCTATGTCGCAATCTCATTGTATTTGATTAGTTCCTTCCTCCTTCACCTTTTCCTCAAAAAGGTAAGGATGTTAATGGCTAGCTTTGACACGTTTTGAGGTTGTTACTTTACTTTATTTTACGTTTTATATCATAACATAAAATGCATATATATTATATACACTCGGTGGTAGCGCTTTGTGTAGGTAGTGTTGTTATGTTCCGGTTTGTAATATGAGTGAACCAGTACAACTATAGACACAACGGATATAACAACAGTGGTCACCACTTACCATCAGGGGGGGCATTTGCCCTTCCACCTACCTGTATCATTAACTAAAAACAAACAAACATTATTTTTGCGCCAATTAATAGATATTATATAAACTATAACAAATAATATTATATATTTTTATGCATACAGTACGTAAAATAAAACATACTATATATAAATATATATATATTCGTAAATTAACAATCGCTATTATCTTTTAAATTATCAAAGTAATTGTTGACAGTGAGATTAGTAGCTATAGGTACCTACTATACTTAGATACCACTTAATTATAAAACTGAGATAATGAGTTCACGATTCAGTGTATTCTGCGTTATATTATATAAGTAGATTAAAGCATTAAAATATAAAACTGATACAACAAAGAAGAAATGCACGGAAAATTAATTTTATTTTCAGCAAAACTTCCCGATCACAGTATATACCTAGTCTTCGCAATATAAATAATATTAACTTTTAAGTAATTTCTTTGACTGAGAAAAACTGTACCTGTTGTACAATAGCATTAAAGGCAGGATTTTTTACATTTGCTAAAATTAAAAATAAATTATTACTGTAATCTGTCATACAAAACATAAAATAATTACCGAATAGGAGCTGAACGAGAGCGCAGTGAAGTTGACTGGCTATCTAAACAGAGAAATTTATGAAATTACACAAATAAATCTTAAGAGGTAGCTAATTAACAAACCATTCAATTTATTGTTATTAGTTACAAGTTGTACTCCTAATAGGTACTAATAGAAGAAGATAATATTTATATGTTTGGACATACGGCTCTCGTGGTTCGGCATGCTATGACAACTGAACTGTCCCATATTCGTGTACACTGAAACAGACATGCTGGCTTCTATCAACTTTACTTCAACGGTTTCACTTCGTTACTCTGTAGGTGCTTCCCTGGCGTAATAAAATCGGAAGTTATGAATGTGTTTTTTAAGAGTAAGAAAAATATTATTATTATGACTATGAATTAAAAATATGTATATACGGCACAAAAATGCAATTCATTTAAAACAAATAATCTTAGTCACTTCAATACTGCCGTGTTCTTAAATGGACCGGCTAGCTGATCCAATTTTGAATATTGCTCTCAAAAATAAACATCAATTGAATTGTGACTGAGGGCCAATTCTACTTATATAAACTATATATGATACGATATGATCCCGATTATATTGCGATCCACCGCACTTTGACCGAACCGCAATTGGATCGTTGTTATAATTGAACAGGAAAATGGCTGAACTGCAGCGATTACGTTTCAATTCGATTGTGATGAATAGACGACTGTCGACTTGTTAGTAGATTTAACGTTAAGGTAATTTTACTACTAATAATAAATATAACTAAACTCGCTAACTAGCTTTACTAACTTCTCTGACTTATAGCTATCTATAGAGTATTATATCTATATTATATTATAGCTATATATAGTTCATAATGAACTATGAATATAGGTATCTAACCAAACGTAACCCAAACGTATAAAAGTCGTTAAAATATTACAAATAGGTTACTAGGTAGATATCGGTCCTAAAATGTTTGCCTTTATAAATCTAAATTAATAATATATGTATTTTTTTACTGACCTTAACTGGGCAGAGCCTAAATTTTTTCATAATTTGAACGATTAATAATAAGTATAAAAAAATTCTAAATATTGTCGTTTAATAAAACGTTTTAGTATTTAAAAGCAAAATCTTGAAAAGTACATATTAGGTGGTAATTATAATAATGACATTGATAATGTCAAAAGAATATAAAGTCCCTACAGAAAAAAATATAACCTCTTTGTATCATCTTTTTTAATATTCTAATTTGAAAGCATGTGCAAATGAT
Source organism: Vanessa atalanta (assembly GCF_905147765.1). Classification (NCBI taxonomy): domain Eukaryota; kingdom Metazoa; phylum Arthropoda; class Insecta; order Lepidoptera; family Nymphalidae; genus Vanessa; species Vanessa atalanta. Next base: position 14,452,619 of record NC_061902.1, on the reverse strand, counting down.
GGTTAACTCGTTTTATTAATTATTTCGAATATAAAACCTCACCATACAGCTAATTTTACAATCATAAATATAAATTTAACAATAAGTAGATTAGAAGGAATAATTAATTCCAATTGATTTGCAGCAGCTTTCGAGGTAAAAAATAAAATTATAAAATTAAATAGAATTATTTTTATATTGACTTTGACTATGGTTCCCAAAAAATGGCTCATTCTCGGGACATCTAAGTATATAACTTTTTAGTAAGAAGGTTATTCGGGGTATTTCGGTAGTTGATGTTTACGAAGCAAAATTAAAACTATTTTAGTTTTACGACATTCATTTATTACAGACTAATTATAATGAAAACAATTATTCTTCATCATGAACAGCTGCTATCTCGAGTAGACTAGTGTAGCACCCCGAGAAAAGGCACGTGAGCCCTATTATTACGATAAATATGTCACGCACCAAACGATAGCGACATAATCCATAGCCTATGGGGTACCACACACACGCATCCATCAAACCAGGAAACACCATTGCCAATAGTGTGAGACAGAGCGCGCCAAACAATGCGATAAAGGGTCCAAGCTTAGGTACTGCTACGGCTACCGACCCTGCGTACGAGTTAATAAGCGCGCCTTAAAATCTTAAATATTTTCACTATTTGGTACAAATATAAATTTACGAAATATAATTATCTAGACTTTTGTAAATATAATCGATCTTACATGGTAAAATAACAAGTACTATACGCAGCATATAATCGACACAATATATGTGCTTCTGGTGTCCTAACGCTTTTTTAATCTTTCTCCAGAGAATATTGTAGGCTACAAAATTCTGTAGTGGAAATGTTAGAAATATTGATATTGCAAATATAATCTTCGCGACTTGTGCCTTTCTGCAAAATATAATTATAATTTATTAAATTCTAATAATTTTCAAAGTGAATTAATATATGTATAAAATCCTTACTTTTCATTATGAGGTAAATTCAGCGTAATCGATGCCTTTATGTCATCACCGTACTTCAGGTATCCAAAAATTCCCATTAGTAAGTAAAGCGACATTATGATGGCCATGCCGATGTTAAATAGGCCAAATAATCCCACAAACCGTTTTGGGTTTTCCATGTTATACTCTAATGCCAACACCTAAACACAAACATAATGACATAGAAATGTATCTTATCATATGTTACTCAAGTTCCATTAAACTTGAAAATTTAGGAAAACTTACAACTCCGACTGCTTCGAGTGCAAATAATGTAGTTCCGATAAAAAATGGAATTTCTTTATAAGCTTTAAGTTGAAGTTTTTCCTCTTCAATTGTAACGTCATCTTCAATAAGGTAGAAGAACACAAGAATAAACCCAAATGCTGTAACTACGTTTGAAATAGACGAGAAGGGTGTAAGTAACTTCAAATCTTTGACGAGACCCATGATCGTTAGAGGTACTATTAAAAAGCAGAGGTGATATCGTAATGACATTTCTTGTCCATAATAATCACAAACCTGTAAGAATCGTTTTAATATTAAGGATTTTATTAAATTTCCCATTCCCAACGGAGAGTTACAAACTGAGCATGGTATATTATAGAGAACAAGGGTCTGCGCAAAATAATTTGCACTCTATTCGCTTACTAGGCGAGGCACATAAATGTAACTGTGTAACATAAATGTGTTTATCTAAAAATTATTCTTGTAGTTGACCAGTTTTGTCTAATGGCTGTCTACGGATTATAGTAATAAATATTTATTTGATACCTGTTTTATATTTTCCGCAACAAATACGCAGTAAATGCAACAAATACCAAGCTGCCATAAAACAAGCACTGTATCCACGAAATAATAAAGAGATTTTGCTGCCCAGCGCATGCAAGGTGGGCCATCTTTCAGTGCTAGAAACATCGATTTTGGATAGGCCATATAACCACGCCGCCACTTTTTGCAGAGTCTATATTGCGCTGCAATCTGAACAAATATTTAAAAAACTACGCTTAATCGATTACTATTTATTTTAAATAAGGAACGGAATGCCTTTTAATATACACTCACAAGTAGTTGTACACAATATGTTGCGAAAGAACCAATTAGAAGAATACCAAATATGCTGCCTATGATTCCTACTCTAGCAACGGCGTCTGCCATCGCTAAGACGCCCGCACCTATACTTCCCTTCAGTAAGTGCATCATAGTGTCTGCATAGCTGTCAAAAGACCATAAACGTTAAAGTATCTTAAATACTCTCTTATTGTTAGAAATGTTTATTAGAATTTTGTTTGAAGTGTATACATTATTAAATATTAGTATCTGTATTTGTATTACAAAGTACATTGAATGACGACAAATAAACATCGTTAGCGAATATATAAGATCTTTGCTATAGATCTTATATATTCGCTAACTATGCTATATATTATGACGTTTTATAAGTCGGTTGAAACTTTGAAAATTGATAATGGTAAGTTAGTGAAAGTCGTAGTAAATGGATATAGTAATAGGTTTATAAAGAAGATACTGACGACGTGGGCTTCTCTACTTTACGGTTCTCATGTGGATCATAATACTCCGTTTCCTCTCCTGAAATGTTTACTTGAATCAATTGAAGTCATTTATTTTAAAAATATTTGACAGTTTATACTAAAAAATTACCGCCTGTTATGTGATCCACAATACCAGCCATAAACTCGTAAACAAACATTTTAGAATATGTTTCTTTACCGGCACTATTTCATGGTTAACCTGTTTAAATTGGTGTATTTTTTCTTTCTTTTTCTGGCGTGAGCTAAATCGATGTTGTAAATATTTTTCTATTAGCGTTAAAAAGCTAGATAGATGTCAGAGCTATTACAGACTATAATTGTAATTTGTCTTTTTTCTTTGTAATTATAATTTGGAGTCATAATGTACACAATATTAGTTTTTCATAATAAGTATTGTTAATATGTTGGAATAGTTTAATTCATTCGATAAAATATAGAAATAATTTATTATAAACTGAATAGTAGCCATTATTAAATATTTTACGGTACAGATCAAGATTAAGTCATGGACAAAGGGTGACGCATCCCTAGTCTCTTAAAATTATTTTTTGGGGGGAGAGGGTATGGTCGGTTTTGGCACCATTCCACGTCGTCGTCTTTTGTAAATCATCATTAATAAATGGAATGGCATAATACTCTAAATTAATGTTATCTGTAATTATTGGTTGTTTCAATTCGCTATTGTTAAATGCCATTAAAAAAGGGGTTTCAATTGTATGTATACTTTCGTTACACAGAGACTACTAACCAAATAACTGTCTCGAATGATATGATGACATCCTTGGGATTTAATATTTGTAGAAGTAATCCACGCTGATGCATATTAAATATGCTTAACCATCTTTGTAGTATGTGGTATAGGTTTCAGACACGATTAGCCAAAAAGGGAGTGTAATACAAGTTGTCTAGGTAATTGGATGCTAATTATGTTTTTTTTTTTAATTAACAATATCGCAATATTCATTTTGACGTTCTAGGCATTTGGGCAAATAAAATTATATAGTATACGTAGTTTTTCGATAAAAAAATGTATTCGTAGTCGAAGAATCTCCCATCGTATTCTTTTGTTTTTCAGAAATGCAATATTGAAGTGAAATGAAAATCTAACATTGTTTTATAAATAGAAAAAGATTTGGTAACTCGAAAACTCTCCCAATTTTCCATGATGTTATTGTGAATGGGTTAAGTTAAAATCACATTATAACCATACATTTCAGGCCGAAAATTACTGGGCCTTTTCATTTCAACCAGATTTTATTCAGGCCTAGTTATAGTCACTTAGTCATCACACACGAACCGTCCATTTTTAAAGATGAAACTAATAAGGTAGGCTATTTTCAGTCTCCGGACCATAAGCCCATAACAAAGACTAGCATTTATAATGTTAATAAATATTGCATAAAAATGGGAAACATATATTGCTTTAATAAATAAAACTATAAATTTCACAAAACTATATATTGAAATTTATTAAAGTATAATATTCAGAGTTATATCAGTTCTAATACAATCCTATAGTAGACGTGTCACTAGCAGACGGCAGCGGTTGCTGAGCGATGAGCGAAGCCTCGACAGCGGAACAGCGGTAGTAGGGCCCCGGCGCGCGCGGCGGCCAAAGACCGAACTTTTCTAAAAGCATCTCTCGCACGATGATTGCTCAATAATCGTTTGAAACAATGCCTTCATTATAACGAGTCACACTTTTCAGGAAAATACGGAGGTGCTCTTAGAAACCACAGTGGAAACAAGTCTAACGATTTACATGTTTATAAATGATACATTACTTTAAAAAGCAACAAGTTATAGCGTTTAAAGTTTGATTATATTTTTACCATATAAAACTATTACACGCCGCGTTCGAGGTTACTTCGCCGTACATACAATTTCAATCGAATCAATTTATGAATAACGCGTGTATCCTATCGGGTAACGTACAGTTAATACAATGTTAAAATTAGGCTTTATTGCGATTACTTTTATATTCTTATAACGTTTTAAAGCTTAAATATTAGTCCTGCAAAATTATTGCAGTCACAATATTGGTTGTGAATATTTCCATCTTAGCTTAATAAAAATTATACTAAAGTGATTATAGAGATTGTTATTATATTTTTAACTGTAATCGTATTGCTTTTTTCAGTTAATATGTATTTAAAAAAATAGAAAACTGAAGCTCTGTTGAAATTATGGTACTAATAATAGTATATTAATTTTAATAATGGAAAATTGTGACAAAAGCCGAGTATTCTATTAAAAGTATTGTAGGGGTCTATTGTTCTATTAAACTAAATATAAACTAAGTGTGAAACTGAAAACGTGACTCGCCGCATGCAGCGTGAGGCGGAGCGCCAAGCTGTGACTCAACTGGTTACATTACTCTATCAACTAGTTATGTCATAGTAACTTATATCAAGATTTCACGTTACATGTTCCTTAAATCTAATTTTTGCAATTTGGTCACAAATTAATATAAAACTAGACGTTTGCTAAAACTTAGTGATATATACAGTTCAATAGTAGTTTAAACGTAAAATACATATTTTAAAATAGGAATAAGCTTGAAATATTATTTTAGGCAAAAATCACAGACACTTTGCTTACAATCGTCATTGAAGTACGTATTCATTTCAAAATCAGCGACTTCAAATACAACGAATCGATTTCGAATTTTCATAACATGTTTTCCGAATGAATCACAAACTTGAGCGAACAATCGAGGAAGAAGAGTATTACATGAATATACTTTCACTTGATTTACTTACACTTCGTGTATCGAGTGTAGGAATACCATAAACTAGTTAAATCACATTCAAATTCGAAGTTATTATTGGAATGAGAAACTTATTGTACATTTAATTAATACTTTAAAGCTCTTAGTGAACTAAGAAGTATTCGATTTAGCAGTTTTATGAAATGCGATTAAGAGCATTGATTGACATTCGTCTGAATTAACTCCCAACTATCTAACCAGTTAATACATAATTTTTTTCTATATCACTTTAGACGAACCAATCTTTAAGGAAAGTTTATATAAATAGGTCAAATGTACGATAAATTTCTCAATTATTTTAAAAAGCGACAATTTACTAAAATATTGTCTGACTGTGAGACAAGTCGCAATGTTCGAAGTATTATAAACATCAATGTAATGGATAGGTGGGCACAATGACTATAATACGAACGCTAATAAAAACTAAAGCTTAACCTCACGACGAACGTAGTTCACAAGATAATTTGCAATACAAGATATTACCGAGCACTGTTTTGATCTCATTAAATAATTATATTTTTTTATGAGAACTCAAGGAATTATTTACAACAATTAGCTTGTTCAAAAACGACACCATAGCATGTGGCTTGCTTTATCACTGCATTTACGACTAAAATTTTTATAAAAACCATATAAATTAAAATGTTATAAGATAATTTATAGAAGTTGTAAGGAGACGAGTAGTTATCCACTTGATTCTTGGCATTCGACGAACGGAGTCTCCATGGCGTCTTCTTTATCGAGTCGTCTAATATTGCGTCGCACGCGGTCTCGCACTGACTGGCGGACGCGAGCGGCCGGTAGTGAGCGCGCACTCGTCAGGTGTCGTTGGGCGAGCGGAGGGAGTGCAGCGCATTGCCGAGGCCCGAAGGCCGCCGCCTCTCCAGGAACGTTTTGAGTTGCGACGCCGAAAGCACTGTGTTCCCGGCCTGTCAAATAAATATTCCTTTTTATTGCTTATACCATTGCAATTCAAAATGATTTAAGAAAATTTTAATTTATTAGTATATACTTTGGTATAAAGCTAGTTTAGAGGCGAGGGTTTTACACTGCCATAAGTGTCTATTAAAGTGTTAATCACATAAACAATTTAAACCGGAATTAGCTTGTTGTTGTATATAATGTTTAACAGTGAATAGGCAACTTTGATATTTTCTTTTAGAACTCTTATAATGTACTGAGTTCGTTTCGTACCTCTTCAAACCAAGAGTCACGGAGAGCGTCACGAAGAACAAGGCGGCGACTAGGCGCCGGCTCCAGTAGGCGGCGAATGAGCGCCTGCGCACGTTCGTCTACACCCGACCAGTGCTCCGGCGGGAAGCAATAGTCACACTTTATGATGTTCGCCGTTGTTTCTTCTATTGACTCATCCAAAAATGGTGACAACTGAAATATTTTTATATTGATTACAAACAAATTGCTCAGTATTTCGTTGCATGCTGTTTTATTAATAATCTAATAGTTCTTTAAGATTTTTAGAGCCTTTTATTATAATAATATTTTATATATTGCAAATAATATATTAATGATATATGAACGAAAGTACAGTGTTCCCATATTTATTGATATTTGAATTTGTCTAAAATGAAACCAACCCCGGTTAAAAATACGTAAAGAAAGACGCCAGCGGCCCACGCATCCCAAGCTGGAGCGGCCGGGCGACCTAACACACACTCAGGTGGTGCAAACTCGAGCTGGGCGGGGGCGGGGGGTAGCACAGTCGTACTCTCCATGGCCCCGGCGGAACTTCCAGCGCTCTCGTCTAATTCGATCGCCGAACCCAAATCGACTAATTTCACTTGTGGTTGAGCTCCACCTAACTCTACCAGAATGTTTTCCGGCTGGGGGGAGAAAATAAAATATGTTAATGTTATATAATAAGATGCTAATAAACTAGAAAACGTCAATTAACTACAAAGTAATACTCAGTACCCGAACGTCGAGATGTGCTACGTTGTTGGAGTGGAGCCAGTCTAGAGCAGAGAGCAAGTGTCTTGTGTGCGTAGCGACTGTACGTTCCGTGTATAGTTCTGGCGAGGCCGCCGCCCAGTCTAGTAGAGGGCCGCCAGCGACCAATTCTAGCACCAATGTGTGGGCTCCCGCACGTGGTACCTCTGCAAACAGCGCCAAGGCACGGACTACCGATCCGTGGGCACCGCTCGATAGGATGCGGTATTCTCGAACTGCGTCGGCGCCGCGACCGCTCACCACCTGATATTATAGAAAAATAATTTACTAAATGAAACTTTCAACATGAACTTTACTAGGGAAGTTGTTATATCTATGTTTATGTTAATGTTCTATCTATGTGCGCTATAATAAGTCGTCAGAAAATACACACATGAATACACATTTGATATGCGTATGGTTTCATAACATGAGTTCTATTATTGTCCTGTCAGAGATCAATCAAATCGTGTGTATATGTTTTTTTAACTTGAGTCTTTTACAGTCATATAGAAAATGTTTTTGTACACTTATTTTAGCATAGTTTTTATGGCGTTTGTTTATTACTCAGTTCGTAAGATAATGTATAAAAAGCCTTAATTTCGTAAAATTATATTAACATTACTGTCATCAAGTAAGCCGAATATTTAGTAACCTGTTTTAGTGCAACCCGCTGACCGGTTCCAGTGTCACGAGCAGTAAGAACGCGCGCAGTTCTACCGCGCCCAATCTCTTCCTCGAGAGTGTAGCGACGGGCAAACTGTTCGCGTTGCCAGCTACCGCCGCCGCCGCAAGTCGCCGGCCCGGAAGCCGCTCCAACTGCTCCGCTGCGAGCGCTTACAACTCGAAAACTGTACTGTCCCGCTGGGAGCTCTTCTAACGCTAATGTATTCGCTGATGCCGGTGTTTCCGTCGCTCGTCGCCATTCTCCTTCACCGACACGACAATATTCTAGATGGACAGGTTCAGACTCATCCCACTGTATCACGAGTCCACCTCCCGGATGCGCTCTCACTGCAGGAACACCTGGTACCCCACCCGATCCCACCGTTAAACGCGCAGAGCTCTGAACACCACCGAGTTCATTGCTGATAAGACAGCAGTAGACTCCAGCATCGGAAGCGCGACAAGCGTGGATCGTGAGTGTGGCCAGGCCGTCTGTACCGAAACTGATAGCAAAGCGTCCACCGTTGCGCAAGGCATGTGTCTCTGGCGCCGTTTTCCTCCAAGAGGCGGTTGCCCTCGTGGCAAGAGCGCGGCACGCCAGTGTGGCGGAGGCGCCGGCTGCGATCGCCACATCGACGACGGGCTCCGCGAGCTCAGGCGCACGAAGCTCGGTCACGACGCCCTCACTGGGCTCGCTTGTACCGCCCCCGCTCCCACCACGCCGTAGTTTCAGACCCCAGGCGCGCTTCGACAACCCCTGCCGCACAAACGTACAAAATTTATATAATTACAATATTACACACGAACAAATAAAAAAGCGAATCATGCAAGCTCACCCGGCTTATTCTGCGTTGTCATCAGGTCACTAATAATTTATGAAAATAATAAAATACCTATTTCTATTTACAATTAAAATAATAAATAATTTCAAGTCAATGACGTATCACATAGCACAAAATCACAGTCTTGAGTAAGTCAATTTGCCCCATTTATCACAGTCTATGTTAAAATGCATTCTCGTGTAAATCATACCTATAACAAAAGAAATACATACAAGCGTTAAAATAAGAAAACATGCGAAAGTAAAAAGAAAATTATAATTTTTGAAATGAATTAGATAGTTAATTACATTTATGGAAACAATTTTGAAAAAATATATATAGAAGCAGTCCATGCATACGCGACAATAGATGTCAAGCGAAAGTTCCATTACTAGATAGATGTAAAGCTGAGAAATGGATAACTAAAATTATAAATAGTAGCGTATTCTGTCCCGACTTCCCCAGCCCGCCGCAACTATTCATAATATTGAAATGTAGGTACTAAAATATTTTTGTATTCGATAAATTCTTTCATTTGACGCCGAATTTACTACGTGTGCGCTACCAAAGATCTAATTACAGATATTACCTCACCTTTACGCATCATCAGATTCGTAGTCTCCTAAATGAGATGATCATCACGATTCTAATACAATGAAAGCCACCGCAAATTTTGTAAAATGTAATTAATTTTTCATGTAATTTTATCTTGCGCTCATAATTAAAAACTTAATATTTCTTTATATTTGGTGCCCAATCAATAAGTAATAAATTATTATTTTCCAAAGATTTATTATTTTCGGTTTTCTTTGTCAACCAGTTTGTTAGATTTTTTTTCCTATTATCTTATTATTTAAAAAGCCTGCTAAAACATGCATGCGTCTGAAAGTCGTAATTAGTAAAATGAAAAGTTTTATTGTATATCGGTGGGAAAGTTTCGGTTTACTTGATTGTGCATTATTGTAACCTAGGGAAATAATAACTGTTCACTTGTCAACAATTGAAAGGGTTTCAGTTCAAACTCCAGGTGGGACTTACGGCTCGGCAATTGATCTACCGCCTTTACTGCTGCTTTCAGGTACGAATAGTGAGTCATAATTGTCATCATCATCATACCAGCAGTAAGGCAAACGCTGCTGGATAAAAGTCTCCCCGAAGGATCGCCACGATTTCCAGTCTTGCGCCGTCTATATAACGCTTCCCGTGATCTTCACAAGATCGTCTATCCACCTTTCCGCCCCAGTTGCTACCGAGTGATGTACCCATTCATGTGATTGATCCATTGACATCAACGCCATTTTTCCCAGTCTTGATGATAAAATATATCTTTTAAGGCTGAGGTAAGCATTTTCGGTCTTATCCCTATCAGTCTATAGGGCTATCAGTAGGGACCTCTGGATTAGGACATTGATATTCAATGAGCTCTTAACAGTCTGTGCTTGCTGCCGGATTTTATCACCTTGATCTTAGAATCGTTATTGTAGATTTAATTTTGAATAAATATGCTTGGTGAGTGAACTAGTGTAATTATATGTACAAATATATCAGATAACCCGAAACTGACTTAAAAAGGTAATTAGACTTCGCATTTATGTATCCATCGAAATTTTATACTATCCATTCAATAAAAATCCATACAAATTTATTATCAATATTAAATATAAATTAATTTATTTAAGTTCTCCGGCGATAACGGCATTTATATAATATAGTGTAAAATAATTGATTACTTATGTATTAGGAGCCACTAAAATATGTCATATTTTTTCATTGTACTTTTTGTAAAATACAAGTGAGTGTATATTCAGTTGGTCGGCCTGAAGTTTTATCGCCAAAGGTTAGTTTTAATGAACAAAAGTGCAAGTACGGGCTGAACTAATCTACAGATGTGCTGTTAAAATTTTGTAAATATTCGAGTTACGTTATTATCGTTAATGGATGCGTTTTTTATAATTATGTTTATATTTGTGTGCGCATTTATATTTATGTATGCGATACTTATATTATTTTAATTAGTCGTTGAGATAATGTGCATAACATTTTACTGAAATAACATTTCACTTTTTTACTGTCTCTGACGACGGCCTTCTACTGTATTTTAGTAGAGTTCGAATATTAGTGAATGAGGTAAGACTACATCCAGTCGTAGATTTCAAGTTTTGTAATCATTAATTTAATTTTTCAATGATGTTAAAAAGCGTACTTACAAAACGCATTTATTATTTTATTATTACTGTTATTAAAACTGGGTTCCATAAAGAGTTTTTTTAAATTATTCATTTTGGATAAGGTCTGGAATACTGTGCAATTTGTTTTATCGTGTTTACGTTTAGTTTATACCAATCGAGTTATAAATTATGTTAACTTTAAGCTGAATGTTAGGAACAACTTCGATGAAGTTAGTGGCTTAATATGCTAGAATATACGTCAGTTCAGCTCTAAGTAGCAAATAAACATTTCCTTCTTTTTCCAAGTACAACTTTCTACCAGTCTATAATATCACTTTTGATAGAAGGACTTACGTTATGATGCTGTGGTGAGGTAGGGGTCAACGGAGCGTTACTGGGCACTTTCTTGTGGTCGTCACGGGCGCTTGAGGGCAGGTTGATAGTATTGGCCTTGGCGTGGGGGCGCTGAGTGCGACCACGAAGTTCTGGTGCTAAGCGGCCCCCCATAGACGGCGGAACACTCTCTGTCTTGCGGAGCCCGCACCACCCCTCACCCATACTAAATAGGAGGGGAATAGGATATTAAAATAAAAAAAATAAAAAAACTAAAATGGGCTAATCGAAGACCAGCTTTTACCTAAATCAATGTTCGAATTAATAAAATACATTTTATCGCTAATCGCTTTACTCTTTTCGTAAGCCTCTTAATGTTAGTGGAATAGGATATTCAGGAATAGGTTGTTATACCAGTTTTATGATATCCAAATTAAGCAAATACGGTCATTCATTGATTAAAGTCAAAGCATATGGAATATTTCATAGATCAAGAATTCAGTTAATTACCAATAAGAAAATTTATTGTTGTTAATCAAAACAAAGTAATAACGTTAAATTCAATATAATCACATATTTCCATAGTTGAAAGTTATACTGTTTGATATTGATGTGTTATTCTAATAAGAATTTAATTTAATTTGAAGACACCCTTGGTCCCTTTAAGAAGCATATCGCTGATTTAACAACCACACCTCACGAAGGCAAATAGCTTTAATGTCTGTAGCGTTGCATCGGCGTTGTTAATAGGCTTAAAGCTGGCCTCAGTAAAATAAAAAGTAATAAAAATAATATCATAAGCATGCGGGGCTAAAAGCATTAAATCACAAGCGTTTTTATTCACATTTATTGGTTACTCGTGTAACATATAGTCACGTAGTACAGTGATGATAAAGGATTAGTATATTTACATGACCATAAATAAGTTAGTTAACAGTAATATATACAAGAAATTTTATAAAAGGATTAAGCATAGAATCGAAGTTTTTCTAGAAAATACAATAATTTTTATAGATTTAAAATATTATACTTCAACTAATATAGATGGAAAACATTTTCAAGTCATAAAAGATATTTTATTTAGCAATAGTATCCGCTAAGCTACATATCTAATTAATTCTTTCAGACAATATTTTTTGAATTTTATAAGAAACGTACGAACGTACAAGCCATCTTTGGTTCTAATGAATATACGGATAGTACGGAATACATAATGGATACATGACAATTCAGAAAGCTGATATCAAAAGAACAAACACACTCAGACACGATTGAATCAATACAAGATGACTGACACTTTACAAAACCGTACAAACGAAGGCAAATAATTATATTAATCATTATACGGATTAATTTAGTCCATTTATTCTTAATATTTATTTACCTTAATTTTGCACCAATTTTTTTTACAATTTTCTTTCCAGGTGGAAGACATCACGACTTAGATTTACGGCTGTCCCGAATAAATTCGAATGTTACAAGTAAATGCGATTTATTTTATTTTATTATCTGATCATTATGTTAGTTTTTTTTTTTCGTATTATTCATAAAAATAAATGAAGTCTTTTATAAATCAAACTTCATATTTTTATTTCCATAGAAAATAGCGGATAATAGCATAGTTAAATATAGTAAATATTGAGTTAGATATTTTATTACAATATTAACATCGAAAGCAGATTTTAGTGTTAGCAGTTAAGTATAGCTCTCCGAATACACCAATGCCGAATCGCGCTCGATCTAGCACAGAATATGGAAGAAGTTTACACGCGATGGACGTACTCAATATCTAGTCTTGCATTCGTGTACTCAGTCGCTACCATTCTAATTTATAAAAACCATACACCTACGTACTTTTGTCGAAAAATTTGTCACCTTAAACTATGATATTTATCGCAACTGAAATACGATCGTGTACAACTTAAATTGGCCCCATTCGATTTAAAATTAACACTCTGAACCATGCGAAATCCGAAACTGAATTAACCACAACTCGAGGACTACTCGGGACTAAATGTTTAATGGGTGAACAATGCCATCAAATACTACAATATGTTCGTATATTCAATAATCGGGTATATTTCTACGTTAACTAGTAAAAATTTGTAGCGACGGTTGTATTCGGTTTGATGATTGTTATACATCTACATGAGTACAGCTTAGAATAAAGTGATACACTATTGTCAATACATATGAGAATGAGGTCTAGCCGATTAGCGATTGTTAATATAAACGTTGGACGTGTGAGTTTGAGTCTATGTATATAACAGTTCGTACTGAATCTTTCACACAATACTTGTGACCGACACCCTACAATCACCACTTATCGCGAATCTTACATTTCTCATACATTTTAAAATGTTCACTCCAGATTATAATTCCAGTCTTCTTTAATTTAATCTTAACACTAACCAAATCGAGTATGAACAACTACGCCTATGTATATAGACTTCGATAAACGCTATTCAGGCATCACAATGTCGGAACTTCGATATCAACCAGAATCAAATCAAATTCTTTAAATTATTAATATCTTAACAATTACAACCTAGTACCCATCGTGTGAAGGCATTTTTGGTTAAAATGATAAAAAAAATGTATAGTAAAAAGTAATAAATTTTAATTGATATGTTTGTGCTGACGCTATATTATAATATCTAACGGTGCCTCGAATGTACGCCTCTATCGATACAATAGACTTAGAAACGGTACTATCAATTTATCGACACTGCTGTTGGAAATGAATAAACCGAAACTCTGGACCAATCATTGTAAGCCATTCTTGCTAGTTTATAAAACGTCAATCACGTCAGTGGCGCGTGTCATATGAGCATAAAGTAACGAGCACGTGTCATTTGGTCGATAATAGAAGGCAAAAGAAAATGGCGTTACCCATGAGAAATGTTAGTTCACAAAGGTATTTGAGCAGTCTCACGCGGTATTTCGAATTTTAAATATTTAGTGAAACGTGAGATAGTTGTTCGGTTTAACCCATTTCCAATTAACAATGGTAAGCAAAATATTATAGATATTATCACTAATTACGAGTCAATTCCAAAGAGTTCTTAAAGCCTAGTGCGATTAACTATAACGTTATTAATATAAACTAAGCTAATTAGTTGTAAACTGATGTTACGAGTTACGTGTTGGCAGTAATTTTATTGCGATACTTTTACAATTATTCGTTTTGGGATTACAATATAATACTTAATATAATTATATTTTCAACGACTGTCGTCGAGATGTACGTCTGGCATAACTCCTTATTGTTTGCTACAAAAAATATTTATTATTATTAATTTGTACGAAATCAAACGAAACATATTTGAGATTCCGTATATTTTGTGACATTGTATCATATAGGGGGAAATCTCTGGTTTACAATTTAAATATAACATACATATATAAATGAATTCAGTCACAAAGTGATCACAAAATATACAAAATATGTATGTAGTGAAAATTACAAATGGAATATAGAACGAACTATAATGCAATAAAGTAAATGTTTTGAAATACAGAAAATATTGTTATTACTATTTAATGAAAACTCTTTGTTTATAGCAACAAGTAACTTATCCTCTAAAAGCTTCCATAGCAAAATGTATTACATGACAACACACTGTTACTAAGATATATGCAAAATTAGGCTTTTAATGCGAGATAAGAAATCAATTAGACTATCGACGTCTTTTAGATTTATCTCTAGCATCTACGGTGTTAGTCGAAAGCGTATGAAGGCAGCGCGCGACCACGGGCGGGTACTTACGCGGAAGCGTCGCGTTGGAGAAAGGCACTAGGATTCTCCAGCCGCTCGCCGAAGATGAGCTGCGATTGCAGTATGGTGGACAGCGTGGAGATCCAGAGGTGGCGGCGGGCCTCGGGCGCGCGGCACATGAACGTCTGCTTCGGCTTGTTCGGATCCACCGAGTGAATGAGGAATGAGTTGCTGCCGTCTATCTCCTCCAACTCCATCTTGTTCACCTAGATTTATTTTACGAGTTTAACGCAATCTTAGAATAATACATTTATTTATTACCCGATGGTATATCCTATCGCAAAACATTGTAACGTTGGTATTTTATTACAAAACAGCAACTTTAACACTCATATTTCAAACGTTAAAAAAAAGACGAGCCTACATACATACATACCTACCTGTATAATCTTTCATCCTTTTTGGCGATTAATTTAACGCATTAATATTAGCCTAAATACCAATTTTAATAATTCTAACATCAGTAATTACGATTTTCCATAAAACATTAATCCCACATTTACCCTTGTTAAGAGAGGAAAATTTTTGAAAAATTCTCTTTTATTGATCTCCTACGTTCCATAAGGAACTCCTGTGGAAAATTTTATTCTAGTGGTCCCAGCATTATAAATTTGAATTGGGTAGATATTAATAAAAAACATTTGAATAAAAACACGTTGAGAGTATTTTTAAAGAGTGTCAAACATTGTTGCTGTATTCAAGCCGCAGTTACCTGAACGTGAGCTTTGTAGTTGTACGTGGGGCTTGTGAATTGAGACTTCTTGCCCACGGCCTCGGTGAAGATTACGCACTGCTGGAAGAGGAACACGTGCAGCTCCTTGCCCTTGTCGTTGGAGCAGTTTGCATCCGAAACTACCAGCGGCTCTTGAAATAGTAGTTTCCCTTGAGCGGCTATGTTACCCTGAAATAAATATACATACAGCATAATGTACACTATACTAACAAAAATTGGTCCGCTCTATTTAAGTTCTATTAAACTCTCGTCAAATATTGTCTTTCCGCGATTATTAAATATCCTATTAAATATTAAACTGAAGGTTTTAAATTTCCATAATGGGATTAGGCGTGTATGGAAGCGATCGAGCCAACTCAGTTATCCTCTTAGTTTATTTTATTTATTAGATAGACCGACCAGCTGAAGTCACGATGATGATGGTAAGTAGTCACCACCACCCTTGAGTACTAAGATGTTATAATCCTCGTGCCCATAGTTACACAAGATCTTTCCCATTTAAAACCGGACCACAACAATACCAAGTAATGCTGTTTAGCGGTAGAATAAGTGGTGAGTGAGTGGTACAAAACACTAACACCTAATCGACACCACTATAGGAGATTTGGCGTAGGTTCTATTTGTGTCTTGGCCTTATTGATCGAATGAAATAAGTCTCCTGATAGACTTGATATATACTCTAGATACTGTCACACTCTTCTATATAATATAAATATTACATCAATATAATATATATAAAATATAATTGAATAAAATTGTAAATTCTTCATACTTTTTTTATGTCGCGAGCGTTTGACTTTTTAAAATATTTTTTTTTTTGGCATTAGCAGCCCGTAAACGTCCCACTGCTGGGAAAGGCCTCCTCTCCCTTTGAGGAGAAGGTTTGGAGCATATTCCACCACGCTGCTCCAATGCGGGTTGGCGGAAAAATTTTAAAATATATTTCGCATTTTTTAATTTCGACCGCAAACACATTTGATCGATCTTTGTATGTATATACAACTAAAGTTACGTATACGTTACATTGTGTATTCAGTTGCATCGCAATAATAAAAATATTTTGATGAATATCGTGTACTCATTAAAATAAGGCGTGTACATTATATCAGGAAGACCGGAGAGCGATTGAGTCATTTGGTGGTAAGGGTTCACCTTTGCTCAACGACACTGCGATGACAAAAAGTAGAACCCACTCCTATCACCTTCAAGTGCTGCCAACAAGGTTGTCTAAGTTTTGCCCCGGTAAATATGGACTCTACTGGCTTACTCGCCCTTCAAACCGGAATACAGCAATACAGAGTAATGTTGTTTGGCGATTGAATAATTGTTGAGTCGGTCAAATTCGACTTCTTTCTATATAAACATTACTTTGAATTAATTTAAGTAAATAAAGAATAATAAAAAGCAGGCATATTCCATTTGTTTCGTTTTCGTTTCTTTATTTCTCTATAAAATATTTAATATTCAGAAGCTATATAATATATTTTTTACACGTATAAAGATAGCGACCGGGTAACAAATTAGCTATTTCGATTGCGACAAACAAATTTTTTTTTAATAATCCAGATAAGCACATAGCATAATCGCTTAGTAATTCCGTTTTGTTTGATCAAACAATAACAACTTTGCAGCAAAATATATATTCAAATCGCCATAAATACAATTCAGCGTAAAGGCACAAAATTAAAAAAAATCGCATAATTGCAGGAATTTTTCGCACATGCAGGTCTTATATACTATTGTTTATCGCAGTAATAATACGATATGATATAGTTTTAAATATAAACAACTCGTGGACATACCGCGAACCCTTGCAGCCGGCCGACGTCCATCATGTCGTTGGCGTTCTTGGGGATGATGGAGGTGCACTGCACGGCGTCGCGCAAGGACGAGATCACGTTGGGGGCGGCGTTGGCCACTTCAGAGTAGGACAGGATCTTCTTTACGAGCAGGTGATATTTTTGAATGCGTTGAATTGGCTTGATCAGAAGATCGCCGAGCTGAAATTAAAAACTTTAGCTGTCATTCTGTGGTAGTGTTGGCTATCACTATGATGTCTTCAAATGTTTTAAAAGCCAAATTAGGTCGATATAATTTAAACATTTAAATTATAACTTGCCTGAAAGTTTTACAAGAACTACTAATAAGAGTTTAAATTTAATATGAGCTGTTTTTGTTTAAATTCAATATGACATATAATTTTATTGACGAACAAAACTGTGTAACACACCTGCAACTTGTGTCCCAGTTTGTGGCGCAGATCTTGGAAGTAGTGTTCATGTTCGGAGACGATGTATTCCGAGACGGGTTTGTTGCGGCAGTAGGCCTCGTAGAGGAACATCTTCTTTTCCAGGAAACGACGGAACAGCGGTCCCAGCAGTTCGGGAGACTCGATGCAGCCTTCCAGCTCACGGACGAACTTACTGCAAGTATCGTTCACTTATCGTACCTTTCACACAAACCATTAACGTGGTTCCATTTGGATCGTCTCGAAGGCGCTAGCAGACATATATTCGCCGAGGAGTGTTTCACTCGTATTGTTTATTGTACAAGTAAATGAGTGTAATTAAACAGTCGAGTCAAACATATGAAACACTTTATAGATTCGCAAATTATGCAATAAAATATTCGCTTAGCGTTCTGTGTGATTCAGGAACATTATCATAATATGTTCATTTTTTTGTTCGAAGAATGCAAAGCAGAGTAAACATTAATCACAGTTGAAACGCAAATAAAATATCATTAGTTTTTTTAATAAATCTCAGAGAAGCACAAACGACATTCTTGTTATCAGCTTCGATCATATTTTAGATGATTCTGTTACGATGTATTACTCTTTCTTAAAATATCCAGGTCAGTCAATTTTATATATATTTTTTGTTTATTCAACAATTAATAACTAAATTTAAGTTCGCTAGCACACTGTCCCGATTCCATAGCAAAGAACAAGTTTAACATCGGACTCGCAACAGTACCGCATAGTAATGATTTAAGACGACAAATGCTGGATCATCGATACATAATATAAATATCCACTGTACTAGATCAACCAACCGTAGGAGCGCGAAGAGGCACCACCGATGTTCTCCACGATTAAGATAATATTATTTTAGTTTATACACATAAAGAAAGATCTGAAGATTGTATGTTTAAAATATGGGATTTAAAAAAATACTAAAGTTATTTCGGTGCATATGATTCTGATTTTATTATAGTTAAATGGTGCCAAATTACTTACTCGCGATGCCACTCGTAGATTGCTTGTATGTTTCCGAAGATCATTCGGAGGCGGCGATCGCGAAGACCTTCGGGTATCGGGGGGTCGCTATTGGGATCCTAAAAGAGGGACACATTTTTACAGTTACAGGTTACTTGTCAAAGTCAAAGTCAAAGTCAAAAATCTTTATTCAATATAGAAGTGTTTGCACTTGCTTATTGATTGTCAAAAATCTACCACCGGTTCGGAATTTAGCACCTCGGACCTGAGAAGAACCGGCGAAAGAAACTCAGCGGGATATATTTTTTTTCATTTTTTTTAACCATTTTCCATGTAGGTACAATGATAAGTATATATTAGTTGTTTGAAACAGCCTGGAGGCGATCATTTCATTCCCAAGGTGTGCAGTCAACTAAAAAGTCATTAGTGTTGTAATATCCTTTAGCACACAAACGCTCTTTAACGACTCTTTTGAATTTTATAATTGAATAATTTTGAACGTTTTCTGGGATGTTACTTTTCTACTCGAGTCTTACAAAGATTGGTTTGAAATGTAGATAAGTCCTAATAAGAGATTATTAGGATAAATCCACACTTTTATTTTGTATACATCTTTTCACATTATAAATTTATTTAATATTATTATATAGGACATAAAAATAAAGAATGTTTAAGGCGTACCATACATTTTGTCTTATCCTATTTTATTTGGTGTCACCGCAATTTGTTAACTAGGTTAAAATAATTCAGTGCCATCGGGGCATTCCCAATGATCCATTTGAGATTGAATCACCTCATCCACATCGAGTCGAGACGCTTACGTGCTCAACGCAATCAGCGCCTAACAAGAATCCCGTAAACGTATTTTAATAGTACGTTGTTAGAGCTTGAACGAATACGATACCATCATGTGCTTCATGTATCCGTCGCAGACGAGGCTCAGGTCGGAAACGTATATCTTCTCGGTGTCGTAGAGCTCGCGAAGCACGTACTCGCGTTTCTTGAGCGTGGCCTCGATGCAGTCGGCACTGGCCGCCTCCTCTTCCTCCCCCGCGGCCCCGTCCGCCCCGCGCGCCGGACCCGTGCCGCCCCCACCGTGCTGCTCCTGCGTTTTCACATATTAACATGTATTTATGTTAATCGACAAAAATACAAATAGAGGCCTTGGCTATATTTGTTAAAAAAAAAAAAAAAACATTTAAAAACCCGAACAAATAAGTGCTTAATTAACTCAAATAAATAATATAACGTAAAACAAAAAATAGAAGCTTTCAAATGTAATTCATCGCCTTGTAACATTATTTAGAAATTGCTATTGCATCCTACTTCACATAAGCAGGATTTCTAACAGGACAAAAATACGAAGCGGTCAAGAAAAACAACTACCAAAGCAATAGTCATGCATTTAAATAAAGATGCCTGAAATGAAGCCTGTACTGTACATACACAAACGCGCCGAAACACACAAACACGCTTCAAATACGACCTATATTACAAAATAATTTAATTAAAAATACCAAAAACTCTAACATCTAATCCATTATTATCCTTCAGATAAATGCGTTTAATTAATTCAAAAACTTCAATTAAATTTTTAAACAACTGAAAATGTACTTTATTCAAGTAGGCTCTACGAGGCCTTTTTGTATCATCATTTTACAAGATTCATTTAAATTAAAAGTTACCACCGGTTGGGATCGTAATTTCTTATCGGTTCTGCTTAGTTTAAATGACACAGGTAATCAAATACAATTGAATTATTATCATATAATGTAATATTAATCCAAGTCAATTCGTCAATATTGATCGTCGTTACTGGTCACGAAATCGTTGGTGTATAACAACTGAAGCGGCGCGGGTACACATGATTAAACACACGATTAATAACCAACGATTATCGATCCCAATTAAAACTGCTGCATCCGAGGTGGAACTGAAAACTGCATCATAAACTCGTTAGGGAGTTTTAAACTACTGGCGAATTTAATACTCTTATTTTTCATCGACATTCATAAGCGAATCCGTGCCTACTTTGTCTACGTTTTCCCTATAAATATCAGAATAATTACGGTTATTCTCGAACGAAATCACAATTAACGGGAAAATCATGCACACTACATGCTTTGACTTGAATCGAACCATTTTTTCCTTGACTATTTGTTCTATTTCGGCGATATCGGCGGGACCACCGTTAGAATCCAGCGCGTCCATTGCCAATGAGTTCTGAAAATGTTACCAATATATAACCCAGGTGTTCTCAAGCACCTACTCGCACCCTCGTTTGTTAGTTACAAGTTAAGAAAGAGAGCATAAATAGTTTTGAGTAGAATATTTTGAAGTAATTTTATTTGAACGAATGAAGTGGCAGAGAGGAAGAGATAGCGTGGGGTGTATACTGACCCGGGCGGCGGGCGCGGTGGTGGCGGTCGCGGGGATGGGCGCCTGTTGCAACACCGCTTGCGGATCCTGTCACATAATACATCATTCTATCAGTCGAAACATTCTCTGTTGAAATAACACAGTTAAGAGATTAGCTTAATAAAAGACTAATTTAAGTGATTCGATTTCGACACGGCATGTATCATGCAAAAAGACCTTCAACGTATGACTCGCCATGGTCGATATAAATAGATATACTTATAACTACGTATCGTTTTTATAATCTAGGACTAAAATATCATATGTTGATGTTTATTGAAGTCAAAATACTTAATTTTCATACGACATAGTTGCCTCAAACTATAGGAGCACAGATATATCGGTGTATGATCGCATCTGCGTCGATTGTCTACTCGGGCGAGAAAGCAAGTGTATCGGCAATCCGAACGTATATACTCGTGTATATTGAGGCGCTTTTATTCGACCTAACAAGACGTTCATGTTTGATGTAATTGAATAGAGCGATTTCTCGTTTGGCGCCAGGAAATCATAGTAATTTATAGCTAAGGGACGCCATTCATTCATATTACGCAAGTTCGTTTAAATCGTATATTTAGTTTCATCACAAACTTTCGTAAAAATAGAACATTTGTGACAAAAATAAAGCGTTTCTTGCTTAATTGTTGGGACTTGATATTATTGCAAATTATATTTTTGTATATTTAGAATTTACGTAGTAAGAAGAGTTTTTGAATTTCATAGTCAGTTTTTAAATTGATGGATTATTCTACTCAACGTTGCGTTGCCCTTTCGAATGATACCAAATATAAACAAATCTTAAAATGCGTGATAGTTAGCTAGTTTTTAATTCATTTACAGTGATTTTTACGTTTAAATAATGTTATGATCTACACTTTTGATTTTATGGAGTAAACATAATCTCACCTTATTTTTAATAAAGAACTTGAACATTGAAAAATCTTCGGTAGATCTGTCAATCTAGCTTATGATAAGGTTTTCTATGTTTTTAAAAGGAGTTATAGCCTTTTGGTTGTTGAGATTGATTGATTCGCTTATTTCTGATGTTAAATCACAGAAGAATATTATTTTATATGGACAAAACTGCGTCATGCTAAACCAATATAGCCATATGATAATAATAATAAAAAAAAAAACAAATCGAATTGAAACTCGTCTAATAATTACATTTTTCGAATTATCCTGTTCCTCTGATTATTATTGTCCTAACAACGTATTTATATTAGTTCCTGTTCGTCATTTTACAAGCAACTCATGACACGTGGTCATTTCATAGGATACAATCATACATTCCAATCACCATAAATTAGAATGCAACACCACTAACGCGTTTCTCACTTTTATCGTTTACTGTAACGTTTACGTTACGTCACTTTCACGTTAATGTAGCTGTACTGATTAGTTACTACTTTTTTCTTCATTCATTCGAAATCAGGGTGAACTATGGCACTTATTATTAATAGTATAAGGTACTGGAGAACTTACTTATATATAATAAAGTTTTGAATAATTTTAAATTTTCGTGTAATTATATTATATGATGGATAATTATATTATGAGTATAAGGTAATTATGCCAAGAACTCATAATCCTTACTTTTATTTAAGAACTATGGTTTTTGTATATATACAAAAAATAAACCTTAATATTAATTTTTAACCTAAGGGTTCGATTCACCTGTAAACTCTGACAAATGGCATGTTTCATACACTAATGCCTTATGTCAGAAGCAAATATTCCTGATTAGAAAATCCTTTAAATCTAAAATCACGGCATGGGCTTGTAGAGAAGTATTACGTCATCTTAATCGTCGTAGCGAGTTCCAATCCTGACAGTACTGAGTTTTGTGCCTATAAAACATTAAGTACTCGATGTTGAAGGAAATGCCGTGGAATACTGTGCATGTGGCGGATTTCATCTTGCCATGTGTATGGGGTATACACCACCTGTTGCATGAATTTTATTTAAGAGGACTTTCGGCATGATGCGAATTTACACTTCACTTTTAAATTATTACCATAAAAAATCTTTAGTATTAAAATTGTTATAAAATAATTGTTTAATAATAAATAGTACAAATTATAACCAGTAAAGCAGTTTAGGAATATGGATAATTACGCTTATCGCCTTACAACAGCCGAAAGCCATGTCGTTCGTTGAATAGTATAAATTCAGTACATTCCTAGAATGCCGAGGTCCGAGTACAATGACGTATTATGCCTGGAGAGTCTGTTATTCCACAAATTAAAACTTACATATTTTTGTATATTTAGTGACGAATACTCGAAAACAAAAACTGTAGTTCGAAACGGTAATCGAAACGTTCTCATGATGTGTGTGAAGGTTTAAGCATTAAACAAAGGTTGCTACTTATTGTTAGCCTGGCTAAAGAAAGTTTGCCTTGAACACTAAAAGGAGACTTATCGTAAAATGTCTTAAGGACATTTTTTGGTGATAACGTTTTTGTTTACTTATAATATGCATTTATTTATTTATTCACAAGTTTGAATTAGGTTTTTTTAAGTAAGTACGTGTTGTATTGTCAAGCATGAAATTACTTACTGCCTAACATTACCAGTGATAATGTAACGGGGATCTTATCTTATACCTAATAAAACATTAGAGTGTAAAATTCTTGATGTTCAGTTTGGAAAAGAATTGTTTCTATTTTCAACACAAGTGAGTGGTAACACTAACCTGTATCGGTTTCATGGGCGGCGGCAGTTCAAGGTCGGGTGCGTCGTCCTCCGCATCGTCGAGCGCGGCCGCGCTGCCTTCGCCATCTTCTACGCGCGCATTTTCAGCGTATGGTAGCTACACACACACACACACACACACACGGTATTACGTAAACATAGAAAAATCAACATGAATAATATACTCATAATGTGTGCGTTTGAATAGCTCAGACACGCAACTAAATAAAGATTGAATACTGTTACGATACGCACTGGACTTAAAAAAATATTCCAGTTGTATTTAATACTATGTATGTTCTATTGATTGATTGAGTTTTAGGTAAGCACGTGCCTGATATTCCTGATAATCCTAGACAAGCATGTCCTCAATCTGCATCAAGGATCTCCTATTTATGATAGATAACCGATCAAATGTCTTTAAAAAATAATTGAATTATCTATAGTAAAAATATATATACACATGATAGCATGACACTAAAATCATCAATATAAAGGATCGTTAAATCGGCATTGTTGACATAGTTTTATGCATTAGCGAACGCTTTGTATCATATCGGTTTAAGTGTTCTCGTTACTCAAACATATAGTAAAAAATACGGTGTTGATCGTCCATAGATACTAATATTTATTCTTATATAGTTTATACTACAGCAGGGTCAGTAACCGACAAACACTCGACTTTACCACCCTGTTAGCTACATTATATCGGGTTTACGATTATGACCATATATTGTCATTTCGTACGAGCATGTATTTGAACTACTAGCACAACACCTTGAGTTTCTTTTCAGATGGCACTTTCTTCAAGGAAGGCTTTTCGGCAGAAGCAGGAGATTTAGCGCCGCCTGGTGTCTTCTCGCCCTTTGCCTGCGACTTGCTAGGTCGTGGTATCCACCTTCTTCTGAAACAAGGTGTTGCTTAGCAAGTCTGCATAGAAATTATATACCTACGAATAGCAAGTAACACTAAATACAATAGATATATAAAAAATATAATAACAACAAGTTTACTTTATAATGTTATTGCCCGCACGCTTAGCTTTGCGAAAGAGGGCGAAGTATCAACGGAGCTACATACATATAGAAGATAAATTGTGAACTCTAAATGAAAATATATCTAATTATAAGCTTAATAAATTTGAAAATATTACACTCGTCAAATAAACAAATTGTTGTATGTCAATTGAATAAATACTAGCAGAAAATATTCTAAGCAAAAAATCGAGTTTTGAACTACTTTTATAAAGTAGGAACCATGTTTTATTTAAAAGCCGGAACCATGGAAAACTCGTTCAGTAATCTCATTGAAATAGGGCTTTCACGTTCAATAGATTTCAAATTGACAGACTGCGATGCTCGAGCGCTTTTTTCACGAACGCTTAAACTATAACTGATAGACAGAAACTACATTTTGCGCATTTATATATATATTTCTATCGAATAGTTTCAGAGAGATGCTTTATATTGTACATAAGAAATAATGGGAGATTTATAATAGCCCGAGAGACGACGTGGCGGGCGGCTAGTTGGATTTATTTACTCAAAATACATGAACGTAATTTTATACATTAACCGCATCACTCGGATTGGTTCTCAACACTTTATCTCATTACAAAGCCACTTTGTGGAGAAATAATATTTATTTTACATTAGTTATTAGAATTTTCGTCTAGAACTACACTTCAAATATATAGAATATTTACTACTACATGAAGACCATTTCGCCCAATTTGTCTATTTTACTTTCCAGAAATGTATGTAAATATCTGCGGCGGCCATTACAAAGACAATCAAACTGCACATAATGTACAAGTGCGTGAGAAAACACTGATGCGGCCTCTATTCCCTCATTCCTATTATCCAAGATTCGACTGACGGCGTACGAGAGTGTAACACTGGCTATTTCCGAAATCTGTACTGTCTGAGCTTCTCGATTCTTCAGGATTTGAACTTGTTAACATGAATACAACACGAGCTATTTTTTAATTGAGTATCTTATGTTTGGTAGGTCACTAACAAATATAAACAAAACGTGAATTAACACACAAGAAAGTTATTTTTATATTAAAATAATAAAGTACACTTATGATAAAATAAAAAATAACTGCCAGTATGTTACTACTGATTATTATTACAACGATAAGTCGTCAAATAAAATAGTTAAATTACACACCTCATTCTCTCTTTCTGTCATCAGTAATTTGACATTCGACTGAAGAAGACAAAGTATTGCGTGTCTGTTATAACATATTATATACCTACAACCGCTAAAACCGTTTCTCGGTAAGGGTGTAAGTATCTTCTTACTCTTTAAGCGAGCAAGAGACAATACAAGTAACTAATATCCCACTATATCCAAGGGCATGTTCGTCTGAGGCATCCACACCGGTACGTACTTGTTTCGTGAGTCTTACAAACTGTGAAGAGGTGACTTCCCGACTTCTGAGAAACTTAGTTTAGGTACACACTACATAATATTAAGCCACACAAGTTGAAGCCGAGTTTCTTGCCACTAATTTCATAGTATATAAATTACGAGATTATTTTACTTTATTTTTGTATGAAATTGAAAAACACGTCGCATTCAAGCTCGTAAAATTTAAAAAGTGAAACTATGAAGATATAACGTCTTAAAAGATACATAAAGGTGGCCTCTTTCTGTGTCGTTCATTGGGTAGGCACTGCGGGCCTTGAGATCAACGTTATCAGCTCCTACGTAATGTGTTAAAGTCATTTTAATTATTATGAAATGGAAACTAGGCCAATTCACGGTGTTTCCTTATTTTCTTTTTACAGTTTTAGAATTAATGCAATTACTTATATTTAATTATATTAAATGTACGGGTTGAATTTTATAATATATAAATTCTATATACTATTAGCGCACGCATGCAATAAACCCTCGAACATGTCTTCATCGTATCCACAGGTCGTAATGAAAATTCCTTTCTCCACTATTCACTATTTAAATAATATTTCATTGATATCAAACATCGATAAACGTATGAGAAATTCAATAAAAATTTTATTCTTATACAAAAAAGTTTTATATATTATATATTAACCTATATAGACAGACGATACAAAGCGGGAATAATTTAATGAATTATTTTTTCTTTTCTCTCTTTCTATCATTATTAATTTGGCATTCGAAAGAATAAGAAAGAGTACTGTGCAACTATACAATCTCTTTACAGCGTTTATTGTAAGGGGTTCATGAAATATATAGGGATATATTTATTTTATTTAGCATATAGTCGATGTCAATTGATAAGTGGACAGATTAAGAACATCGATAAGATAAAAAGACAATTCCCGTGCGTAGTTCAATATCAATTATTAATATTACATTAATTAAACTAAAATATCTTAACACATCTATCAGAGCAAACCTACCCCAGTAAGTGTGGATACTCCGCACCATATGTATGTAGGTGAATAATATTCTTATTTAGAAAGTATAACTTCAACTTGTATCAAGAATGATGATCTCCAGATAGGCAGGTGGCCATTCTCTAAGGAGACTAGACTCTGTTAAGTCTATGGTAAGGCAAATACGACACCACGATTAAGTGTGCAGCCGGTTCGGGATCAATGTCTCCATGTGCTTTTCCCAGCACGGGAATGGACACGTTGCCAACATTATTAGGTTTAGGTTTTACAACTGCTAATTTCATAAACAATATCTAATATGTTGGTCCGTTTTACGCTGTAGTTCTACTTTAACAAAAGTAGATTTGCAAATGCCATAATTCTCATATAAAACGTAATTACCATTTTAAAAATGGAACACATCTCACAACGCTTTCTCGTAGAGTGGAAATCGCTATTATCAACGCTTAACGGCGATGAAGCGCCTGGTAAACATGTCAAGCAGAATTTCGAAAATAACCTTACATTTTTTTTATTA
Organism: Vanessa atalanta; assembly: GCF_905147765.1. Lineage (NCBI taxonomy): Eukaryota > Metazoa > Arthropoda > Insecta > Lepidoptera > Nymphalidae > Vanessa > Vanessa atalanta. The sequence goes on along the minus strand of NC_061902.1, from coordinate 14,424,629 downwards.
ATTCCCAATTATATGAAGTAATATAACTAAAACAAAATAAAGATCAATTTAGATACTTATCGAGTAGAGTATATAACATAAAGAAAGACTTGTTTTTCTGAATGCATACGTCATATATTACACAAGTCCTTAAGTCGAGATAACGTATAAACTATCTTTATTTTTTCCATTACGACCATCATTTTCTTCAGAAATACATCATTTAGGAATCTTGATTATATCGTCCATAAAAAACAAAACAAAAGGAATGGCTCAGGGAAAAGATGGCTAGATCAGCGACTTCTCGATTATAACAAAACATAAAAATGTTGAAATCAACGACATCCTTTTATTTTTATTTACTAAAATGGTACCAATGAACTCACTTGGAGAAAACAATTTGACTCCACATCCTTATATTGATTTAACATAGCACACATCACAGACAATCACGTTCGCAAGTCTACTGCGTTTAGTTCACTAAAAACCGACATACAAATAGTATCACTCCATTGGTGCAAACATTGTTATCACAAATTCGTAGCGTAAAGAGTAGACGAACAAGTCGGGGACGAAGAGGGACGAGTAATATCGGTAAGATTACGGCGATAATTTTGTAATCTATTGGTCGGTAGGTGACAGGAAGCGCGTCGCAAAACATTAACAACGACGAGAGCGCGATACACGGGGAGCGAGCGGCGAGCACGGCCAGGCGGGCTAGAACCGAGCGCGCACGTCTCTGGTGCACGCCGCCGCGTCGCCCGCGCCGCGCGCACTGGGCCCATCGCCAAATTCATAATGCAACCAAACGTTCACTCCCATGACGCATCCACTGAAGAGCGGATACCGTGTTCTTATTACAATAAATCACGTCATTAATACTTATCACTATGCTTGATTAAATTATATTACTTAGCAAATACTGATACTGAAACCGATAAGATTAAACAATAATCGAAACCAACGTAAAAGATCGATTCAAAACAAATTATTTTATGGAATACTACTGCAACACATCGTATTACGAATACTACAAGATACTCTGAAATAAATATTTACTTTTTGCTAAGTTAGTTAAATAAATGCGATTCAAATATATACAAGTTGCATAGAGTATATACGAAGTGGTATTTCATAATATTAAAAAAAAAACAATATTTAGTTTTACCGACTTCCATCAGGCTTCCAATTACTTAGTTAAAGCGTTGCTACAATCCGTTTAATCCAGGTACGCTAGTCTATTAATACCGAGTTAATATTTTAAAGGATTCACAGTTACCAACAGGAGCTGAAAGTAGATCATATTACAAATGAATAATATTTGCAATATACTCAGCTTTTCAGTAATTAAAACAATATCCTTTATTGCAAACAATACTATTATTTCTCCCGGGCCCAACTTCGCTTACAAGGATAGTTTTTAGTGTATGATAATTACATATACGTTTTAAGTTGCAATTTAGTTAGGCAGAAGTTTATCAGCGATGCAGGTTGGTTAGAATAAACATCTCAATGTTTTGCTATAGTTTTAATACATCCTAAAAATATTTGAAAATACGTATATAATATATCAAGATGACCCAGATACGATGGAGAATACATCGTCGGATTCGTGTTCCTCTAAGATGTAAAATTGTTTATAAGAGAAAACACACCCATATAAATATATAATACATATGGTATATAGTTTGTCCTTACTTCTCCTTTTTACGATAACGTTCTCACGCTTTGAAAGACAAAGCAGTGAGTATATATTATTGTGTACCCGATACACGGTGATAACGACAGGATGAAACAATAAATAGACAGAGGATTCTTGAGTGCTCCCTTCCTATTCTTATAGGCTGGGAACGATACTTCACTAACTCTATTACTTTAACGACATTTTAAACCTGCGCCACTGCTTGTAATCATTTCATACCAAAAATATATTGCCAATAATTATAACGATTATATATTACTATTTTCGTTGTGCGTATAACGTTGGCCATACAAGCTTTGACAGTGGTAATGAATTGGAAGGGTGAAACTGAAGGCTAATTTTGGGAGTCAAAGGTCAGTCGGTCAGGATAAAACTCTGCCACAAGGATGTATTGTGAAGCTGGTCACTAGGCTTAGGACGCCACCGTTGTCGGGTGTGAGAATATAACGTATGTGATATCACGCGTCCATACGCCTAGAGGCGTAAGGGACGTAATGAACGAGGGATTAAACGACTAATCTTCAATGATTTGTTTCATTTTTCGTCAACATAGAAAAGAAAAGTTACTTTTTTTTTATATAAATCATGTTACACTATTAATAATAGAAGCGTTTGTTTCTTCATGTATAAGTTGTTGAATTACTATTAACGTAATGTTTCATTTGCATGGCAGTTGCACGTAAAACCCGCTATATTCTTATCTATGAAATAGCTGAAGACTTCACACTTTGTAGATTCAAATAATAAAACGCGTGTGAGAGAGAAAAGAAAACAAAGGAATGTCTCCTATTATTTCTTAGATCAGATAGCTTGTTTGTTGTTCGACAAACAACTGCACTCATATTGCATAAATTGTTATATGTCGAACAATTTGTGTCCCGAGTATTCGCTTCATCTCGGGACGCTGACTCCGAAGAGTAACATGAACCAAGATAAAATGTGACTAATGGGAAACGAGACCGAAACACAAGGCTGATAACATTATTGTTTTAACCGGAAATCCTTACTTTAGATGAGTAATGTTTTCTATGTAGCACTTTCACGTAAATTTATCGTTTACGAAAAGCATCATCCACATATACATAACATTGATTTTGTTACAGGTATATTTGAAACATTATAAATGTAATTTTTATGTTAAAACTATTAAAAGTGAACTACTATTATTCATGAGCGACAGCATCAGAAGTGGTATAGTAAAATATGCACTTACGGAATAATTCCCTTCCTGTGTTTGCCAGGACTTGCGGCATTAGCACTTACACCGGGCTCCGACGACGAAGCTTCTGTCAACAAAAAATAACAATGTTAGTAGAGTGCACAGAAATTTATAAAATTTATAAGGTTAGTAATACCAAACATAAGTATAAAATTATAAAAACTTTACTATCGATTTTAGGCGTCTAGAGTTCTCCCAAGGAAATCTTACAAAAATATTGACACCCTATGATGAAGTCGGTTTGTAAGAGGCATCACCAGCGCCATTTAAAAAAACAGATTTTTGGCTCTTACTTTAAATAAGGGAAGTAAATATTTATACGTCTAATACCTATACATCAATGTTTGGTTTGTGCATCAATATTTCTATATGTGTTCAATAAATAAATAAAAATGTTTTCTAATAAAGAAACTTTTCTGTAATCATAATGATAATTGTTACGGTATACCTACTATAAACTTTTTGATATCACGAACATCTGACAGAAATAGGAAAACGCTCAATAAGAAGGTTTCGTCATCACAATTACTGGTTTAAGTGACACAGTGATTTATTGACATTTTAGTGACTTATTTACCTGCTTTTCAAGTTTACTAACCCCTTTTTTGGATCCGCCGCAGTGCGGTGAAACCTTTATGCAACGACACAGATATTCTTATAGAGAAATGTGTATGTTATTAAATTTATATACTAGTTTTCTAAATAAAAATAGTGATTTATTTAAACGATTTTATTTATCTTGGATATGACATAGTCCGTAATGTAGAGGCGCATTAGTAGGCGCTATGTGGGTCTTGAGTATTTTTTTTATTTTAACGCGCCTTTTTATTTACTTCAACCGTTAACTTGATCCATGTTGTGTGTCTTAGTCTAAATATATTAGTTAATGCTTTTAGGAGTAAAAAAAAATGACACGTTAAATCACATAAACATATGGACGCCGAGGAAGCGTAGTTCATCATATTAATTAATTTACAAAGTTAAAACGTATAACGAAAATTTTAAATGAAACTTTCAAACTATTAACAAGAGTTCACACAACGTCGGAATCATTTAAACTATTATATAGCGGGATTTAACAATTCGAAAAATAATGACAAATATTTGATACCGTTTTCAACTTTACATTTACTCATCGCCAAAATTGTAAAGAATATTAAGATAAGCAATCATCATTTGATAAATTCCAATATCTTGACTGATTGTCATAATCATTACAAGTAGATATTCTAGTTGCCCATAACATTCATATTTTTTGGTAAATAAAAATACATCGGTTTCATTCATTTATACGTGACGCCGAATAGAAGTATCGGCTTCTATATTTGTGCAGTCCCCATTTAGTTCTAACCCGGATAGAGCGGCAATGAATTCATCAATGCAAGTGGCGGATGTAAAGCCGCAACTTTTATCCCAATCCAATCTGTGTGCTGGAGTAAAATGGAAACTTTCTCAAAATTGAGAGGAATTCTTTGCTCAGCAGTGAGACATTAACAGGCTACTTTAAAAGTTCATTTGAATAGTAATAATACTGACTACAATGCAAAGCCTATGGGACTAGAGACCATTTAACTGTATTATGCTGTCTGCACGCAACACGATTTAAAGCCAAGTCGAGTGGTCCGCATTAACACATGATACGAACTTAAATAAATTAACATATCAAGTGGAAGTAAGCCCTGTGACTAAATGTATTTACAGGAAGCAAGTAACATTTCCATATTTAGAAAATAGAACTATAAATTTCTTTGAATTTCAAAAAGGTCACTAAAGTACCAAAATCGGTTTACAATCACGAAAACATGCAAATTGAGAATAACTGTTCTATTTTGCTGTCGACTAAAATAACGAATATTCATATTCATTCGGTGCCGTTCGAGCAAAGTGAACAAAAATTTTAAATAATTTCTGCCAAATGGAAGCTTAGACTCAAACCGCTGAATGCGTTTCCATGTATTTAAATTGCTAGGGCGTATATGACGGAGCAATATTCTGTTCAATTAATTAAGGCTCGGATTTCATAAAGCCATCAGCATAGCCCTTGTGTGTATCTACGTACTCCCGATACATACAAAAATAGTCGCATCAAAAGCAAGCAACATTTTTGCTTTCATAAACTTTATTGTGTAATGACTAAAGTTAAACGAGCGGGGCTATATAGTACAGGAAAAGAAATCAAGAATTTACAATCACATTCTTTTTTTAAAAGAAGGTAAGAGATACCTTAATATCTGCTGAGGAATGTTTTGTAAAAAGTACACGCTCAAACAGTTTTAGTAAAATATTACAATATACGTATTATTTTTCCATGGTTCCGTAAATTAAACCTAACTGGTGCTAGTTTCTCTTTAGAATAATAAAATTATAACGATTTAACACTATATATTCTTGTAAGGTGGTACGTTCCTTGTACCTGTAAGTACACTGGCTCGCGCAAGGATCACCAGCTGTAGCAGCGGTGAAAGTACAAGCACAAAAGTTTTTGCCTCTTTATCACGTGTCAGTGAATCGTTCGTAGGAAAAAATCGATAATCACAATATAGTCAGTCACACGAAAAGAGTTAGTATTCATTGCATGGTGTATAGTTTTTGATAAAAGATATATATTGCGTATATAAACATCGGCATTTCAATTATCTTTCAACGTAAGCGTTGATAAGCTTTTAAGCTTATCTCTATGATGCTAAGCTCGGGTCCTATTAATTAGGTTGTGCGAGTTTAATGCATATCCGTAAGCTTCTATTACATTTAAAGTACTACGTCTTATGAGTCAGTGTGGTAGTTACGATAGTCGAAAGAAGGCTAAGCGTTGGTCCATGGTACCGTATTTCGGCCGCACTCGCACAGATGCGAAGTTATATTTAAATCGACGTCTATAGTACGCTCATCAGAAGCAATGTTAAGGTTGAATTCCGGAACGCTTGCGTCATGAAAATCGCGCCTGGGATAAAGCCCTGACCTTATCTTTTAAGAAGACAATACGTCCTCCGCGTATGATCTAGCAAAAGTACTTCTTGCATAAAACATAGCTTGAACAGCGGCTGCATAATTTTTATGACATATAATGCTAGTTCACAAGAAACCTTCCAAATATTGTTTACTTGATACTAATGTTTTGTAGCGAGTAATGATTAGTAAATATAAGACATTTACTAATTACTATATTTAGAATGAGATGTTTACAATCATTAGCACAAAGTGGTTAACAGAAAATACTTAGCAATAACAAAATAAATATTATCTATAAGTACATTTGATAATAATATTTATAAATACGAATCGAGATGACCGTGTAGAGAATCAAAGGCAAAGGCAAAGGTAGCCGAGTTTTTGACGAACTTTGTGTTTGTAAATCATGTCTTGGTCGACGATAAAGGAAAACGTTATGAGAAAAATCTGTATGTGTCAAATGAGTCTATTATTTGTGTTTCATCAATACGCGCTAGAGTTACGAGTTGGAATGGTGGGCCTTTGCCCACTTTTATTTATAAATGTTTTTCACATTCTGGTATAATAAAATAAAAAGATTTATACTATACTAGGTCGTTTATTTATTTATTGTGGATTCACGTAAGCCTGCTAGTCTGATCAATATGCTGAATCTATACAAAAGCTTTTGTTTTTAGTGGAAATAAAATCAGCAATAGCACATATCCAGCTGTCCACAATTTATAGGTGTGTCGCAGAAACACTGTCTAGGTCTAAAACAAATTAACGATTACGCTCTAATTTTTTGTGACAGAATAAACTCTTGGATTACCTTTTTTATTTTTTTTTATTGACTTTAATAATATTTAAATACTTTCAACAAAAGTCTGATAAAATATTATGCGGAAAGTCGCTTTATATACCTGTATATCTGTGCCGTTTACATATATAATGTAATATTAAAATTTAACTTGACAGGATTGCTTTGCGCAATCCGTTAGGTATTTTTTATTCATTGGCACAAATTCATTTTTGAGAAGACTGTTCGGTACTTAAACGTAAAATGATTATTCTATTTATCATTGTTGTGAAGCGTAACGAATTTGAACTTTCTAGAACAAGAGGTCACTGCGAAACTGATCGAGCAAATAGTCCAGATTCTGTTTAGAATTGATTTTAATCAAGAAGAATGAAGAAAATAAAAATAGGTGACCATTTCAAAATCAACTGTTTTATTACTAGTCATTCTTAATATAAACAGTAGAATTTCGAAAGATAAAACGAATGTTGTCTCTCATAAAGAGATTGTGACACACTTATTATTGGATTAAAATATATTAAACAAAAATAAATCTAACGGAGCCAGTGGCGCCAAACGGTCGTTTCGCCGAACTGGAGCAAGATTCGACTTTAGAATCATTGTCGTATCGTATGGCCTTTAGCATTTAGTTAAAGTAAAAACAAAAAATAATTATCCAACCATAGCCAACAAGTACTTGTCGTGAGAGCTGATTAAGGAATATTAGAATCATTGATTTGGTCGATATCAATAGCAAAAACGGTTACGTGTCAGCAATGATACAAGGACTGTTCTAAGGAGGCGTTAATGTCAGACAAGCAGCTAGCTGGGAGACTGGCGAATCATTTTTCATGCAATATTATAAACAGACACCGCGGCGAACCCGAAAATGGGATAAGAGCAGATTTATTTATTGAGATAACATTATAATATGCGTTGTAAACCTATTTGTAATTTAAAACCTCATGCAGGTCTTATTATATGCTTTAAAATTATTTCTCTTTAAAATTTCCAAGTCAATAATTAAGTTTTGAGAGAGTCAACCACCACTTTCGAAGTTTATTTAATAAATAATAAATTTTGTCGACAGATACGAAACTTACGTCCAACTTTCATAAGTTACGGCGACCCTATGACCTCAAAAAACGAAATCCTTATTATTTCATACTACTGTTATTTGCTTTGGGATTTTTTAACAGTGTCAATTCACTATTTTTATCAACGTTTGGATATAAGCTTATGAATATCAATTGTTTTTACAATTTTTTTTTAAACGGAAAAACTTAATAAATTAGGCTCTTTCAAATATTTTTTTACATCCACAACGTAAAAGAATAAACATAATCTATGTTAATTACTTTTAAACTCGACTATATTAAATAAAATCTATTATTTTAAACATTTTTACCGGAAATCCTAATAGTATCCTATTATCATAAATAATGATATATATTTTAATATTTTTCAAACCTAACAAAAGCTCGATTAAAAACACTTGTAAGAAACATCGGTAAAAAATTGCCACCGTTATAATTAATTCAATAGATCGATATAAACAAGACAACTTCATACATTGAACTCGCAGTGCTGTAAGAAAAACTATTTATTTATACAAAACTGTTCGAGTCACAGCCACTCGGCGATCTAATCACATCCAGCTGCCGGGAGAGGGGAACATTTTGTGAATGAAACTATTTAAATATACAATTTGAATCAGGTCGGTTCATATTGTGAGTAGTGCGTACGGCAAATTATACAAACATTGGAGCGACATACTTGTTATTTTAATATTATGTTGTCATAATTTTATTATAATTAATCCTTGGTTAGTTAAACGTAAAACACGAGGAAAAACATCTAATTCGCATTTTATCAGTTTTGTTTAATATACATGTCAATATTTCCTTATGATTCCACAATTAATGTGATAAAAATGACTTTAACAATAACACAATAATAACGTTTCGTTTTACAATGATGTTCATTGTATAGGAATTAGAGTTTGACGATTTCCGCATTCACGATACTAGTCATTTGAATATTAATATCTCAAATGAGCCTTAATTTCATACGAACAGTATAACGAGGTACTAATCATAATTTTCATACAACATTTCTGAAAATAGTTTTTATGTAATTAATGTAAACACTCACCATGGCGTTTATCCATCAACAGTAATTTCACCATCAAAATTTGTTACGCGTGCCGAAATGAAACGAAGTCGCGCAAGACTCGACTCCTCAGTTCGGACATTATTGTGCAAGACCCGTGCGAGTTGCTATTCAATTTCAAATATGGTAACGGACGTACACACGTCCCATTGGCCGGTCTCGACGTGCAATCGAATCGATCGCGAATCAAATTTATTATAAGTGGTACCTTATTAACAAAAAAATATTACGACTTAATTAACCGTAAATATTCATAATATTATTGTATATCCGTATCGCGTGTAGTGGAAAAGCGTTGCTCTTTTATGCACATCTATAGCTAACCTTACGGGTGATATTTAAGATTCATTATACTCATGTCAAATAAATAAAAAGGTGTAACGTTTTCAAGGATCATATATTCATATTATTAGACTAATGTGATCAACGCTTATGTTATTCATTAAGAAATGCTCGACACATTTCGGAGAGATTACGGTAACGTGACGACGACGACGTGATTTCGACGCTTCCGCTTCGTGACGAACCGCCTTACACATGACATGTCGAGCCTTCATATATCCGATAAATAACGTCAGCGAAACAGGATTATTTAACAACAATAATAAAAAAACTCGAATTGATGACAAGTATCGACGTTGAAAATTATACATCTGTTTTGTATGGAAATCAGGTCACAGAAATATGTAAAGTTGACTTATGAAAAATTATATAGTGAAAAGTAATACAACCGCGCACACTCGTTACAAACAAATCGTATTTACACTAGTACAGTGAACAGTATTTTTTTTTTTAAGTAAAAACAATTACAAGGGATAAACTTTTATAATAAATATTCTATAAAATATTTCTTCTGCCTTTATTTATCCGGGACTGTGAGTACCTATGATAGACACACGGTGACGGTTCTAGAATTTGTAGATGGTCATTTATGTTGAATATACACATTCGTATATCAATAGTATAGTGAATACAGCAGCATTTTAAAATCACCGTTTTAATTACGATACCAATTATATGAATATTATATAATTTTTCCCACGACAAGTTTTTAACGAAAATTGTTTGATTCTGACCAACATTATCACCGAGAAGAGATTATTATTATCAATTTCAATTAGCTAAGAAATATTTATCCAACGAATGTATTATTGACAATACACAAGTAATGAACGTTTATGAAGAATATTCTTAAGTAGTTTATTTCGTGAATTTTCGTATTTGATTTGTCATATAATAATTCTTATACAAATTGTCAGTGAAAAGTTAGTTATTGAAAGTTATTTTATTATAATTACGAGAAATTTAAATTCACAAATATAATAAGCATACTTACCCGACGTAACGTTGTTGTTACCAACTGTATGTGACAGGATCCTTGACATTTTATTGTAAGCCGACCGTAGAGATACTGATCTTGTATTGGTGTAATTTAAGAAAACCGGTGCACTAGATAACACGAGACCCGAAGGCGTTTCACCAGAAGGTACGGGAAACGAGTAAAGTTCGTCAACTTCCCCGGAATCACTGTCATTATTACTGCTTCCCGGTCTACTATTTGTAGCCATCTTCGACTATTCGCAATATCTTTTTTTTTATTTATTATGTATTTAGGTATATTCTCGTAAAATATGGACATAACAATCTGAGCAACATGTTTGAATTTCTTATTCGGTTAAGTAAAGTTCATAAAATGTATATAATTGTATAATATTAATTAAATATGGATCGATTGCACTATGGCTCTAGTTTTCGTGTCTTATTTAGACAGGATGCGTTCAATGTAAAATTAGACGGTTATCTTGTAGAGCGTTCAACGGGCGGGCGCGCGCGTAACCACCGCCCGCCCGACTGACCGAAGCACATTAGCACGCCCATTGAAACAGTCACCGCTTTCGCTGATGCGCTTCAACAATATCAAAAGAATTTAAGCAGCATCTAGCTCAAATACTAGCGAGATGGTTGCGACGCAAATCAATGAATGGCGGAGACAGCGTAAATGCACGCACGTTCTACGCATTAACATGACCGTAACGCCATGTCGCGGTCGTATGACAAAAGTACATTCCAAACAAATGTAAAAATATAAGTTTTTTTTTAGAAATTCGTGAATCCAATGAAAAAAAAACATAACTTAAGTTCGCTTTCGTATTTTTCCTAAATCTACTAGATGCCTACAACTATATACTACTAGAAACATTTGGTACCTACTACCTATGCATATTTGAATGATCATAAATTATGGAAGTATAGCGTATCTAAATTAATATCGAAATATTTCGGAATTCAGCAAATTGTTGTCGTTTATACACATATTATTATGAATAAAAACGTCTAATGTTGTATTAGTTTCGAGATATATATGTGTATGCACTGCACTAAAATATATTTAACTCAATCATACGTAAAGGGAGGTAGGAGGATGTGTGCCAAGCTAAGTAATGTTATGTGGAGTGCACGCCGACGAGTGGCACTTGGCGTCGCTCCCGCGGTCTCTAGGTAACAAGCTCGCCTCTCGACTCTACAAATGATTATTGGCAATCGTTTCGCTTACTCTGGTAAACTACATCAATTTATTTTTAACGGAAACTTAATAACTGGAGATTGCCACCATTTTCCATCACTTACCAGATAAATCCTGGCTGTATTTTCTACTTGCTTTATTATTGTATTTAATAATAACTGAGATGGGAGATTATTTTACGATTTAATAATTTAAATTAATTTTACTAAAACCAAACAAGGTAAAAACGCATTCCCGAGCTGTGTAAAAATGGCCACTAAATAATTACGTTACGTTTTAACAATATTATATGAGGGTTTTAAATTTTTTTAATGAATATCGAATTAATATAAAGATTAAATGATACTTGGAACACGTTCTTTAGAATATTTCGGGCGCGTCGTATATTTTAGTTAGGCTACGTAAATTTTGGTATAATTTGTATGTCTATACTATAGTCTTATCGTATATACTGTGCATTAACGCTTTTTCGGAAAAATATGTAAGAAATGCTGAAGTCACTCGACTCACATTTCTGGGGTACATCATACGCTGGCACGCGTTGTATATTTTGCAGCGTAGCATTTAAACGACGAATGTTAATCGACTTTGATCATGAAACATAACGTGAGCCTGAATCAAACGGTGTAAACGGAGAAGTTTTATGGTTTTAAATTATACAATAAAAAACATTAAATTACATGACACATCACATTGTTGTGATATCAATAGTCCCATCCATACATGACAATAATTTATATTAACTAAAAATCCTTATTTCAGAGTTTGGTTTACATCTTATGTAAGTTGGTTATTGTCATCGAACGTTATGTTTTGCTCAAAGTGACAGCGAACGACGCCGGTTACAGTGAACGAGTAGTACCTTCAAGTTTTGCGAACTACAAATTACCATCTATCTACTGTCGGGAATGAAACACAACATACATTTAATGCATGATGCTTAACGCATAAAGGATATACGATTACAAAACCTAATTGAATTAGATACCTTGTTGGAATAAAGTATATTATGTATATAAAATGATATATATTTAATCTAAAATGCGAGTAGTCTACACTTACCTATAGGTTCTTCGGATGGTTGACTGAGTGGTCGACGGGAGGGAGAAGTTTTCTGATGTGGTTGGGGCTTGAGAACAATGGCGGGTACAGCTCCCTCCTGTGGAGGTTCACCGGGCACGCGCACCAACCACCAGTCGGCACGCATGGCCCATGCCTCCAAGACCTCAACCTGCTGCCCTTTCGTCACGGTCACCTCGCCTGCGCCTCCAGCGGTGTGATCAGCTACCACCCACGTCATCTCCGCTCCAGCCTATAATAAAAGCACTCTTTACTTACATGTATGACTTAATTTTAATCACCTACGTATGTTTATTAAAATAGCAAATGGATAATAAGAGTTTAATTCGTTTATAAGTATTTTATACAACATGTAAATGGTAAGTTAATAAATAGTAAATGGTAGTTTAAACACACTGAGCATTGTGTAAGTTTCTGTGAAACCACCTTTATCTTTATAATAGGCTAGGGAGTAACTATCAGACGCAATTTACTTTCTACCGTCGTCGGTTGGAACCGTAGCAATTCATCTGGTCTATAGGAAACTAACTCCATTTTATATGTAGCCAAGATCTGCAGCGCGGCGAAGTTTTATTTATATCGTTTCCTTGGAAAGCACCCGGCCCTACAATTATTGCTGCGACTACGTTGACATAATAAGATATTTCTCAAAAATTTGAACAAATAAACTAACAATACCTTCCATTGTAGTGGAACTTTTGAATCATGGTATAAAAGATACAAATCATTCGAGTTTAATACGCGTTCAATTCAAATCATCGAATTTCATAATGCGTGAATCCGCAACAAACAAAAAATAAACTATAATATTAATATGATATCGGTAATTATTAATCACCAAGTATGAACATTTTCCTGTGAAGCTCAAGGATATGAGGCTGAAATAACAATTTAGTGCAAGAGTGACAGTGATTATATAAATATTCAGTACCAGTACAGTATCAGTATCGAAAAACCTAAACAAATGAGTTGTATTTTTTTATATTTACGTATCACAGCTGCTAATTTTGCTGTTAACCAATTAAAATTATTAAAACACCGCTATGGCGTGTGCCTATTTCAATTTTAAAATATTCTCGTTTGAGTTCCCCTGGCTTCGTTTAAAGTATATGGGGGACGATTCGTCAGATGCTAAATTGAGTGTACTAGAGAGACGAGATTTAACTATCTCAAAGGCGCAACGATGCATAAGAAAAAACGATAAAGACAGTGGAACGCGCAATTCTAGAACATTATTTTAATAACCTTGACAAAGGTATATTGAAGAAATGTAAAGTTTATAAGTTACTCAAACAAATTCATTTTAATATCTTATTTTAAAAAGTTAAGAAGAATATATTATTTTACAGTGATCTACTTATAACTAACTGTTTTTGAGCGACAGAACATTGATTAGCATTTAGCCACATTTATGGACAAAATACGCATCCTGTACGTCACGAAGATCGCTTAATACCTTCAGATTGGGATAATACCCGCAGATTATGGCCTACGCGAGGAAACAAAATATACTCCCCGTGATAATCACTGCATCAGTTTTGAGTTATGCGTTATGCATCGTTACTTTTCGCATTTCGTTTAAATAAAATTTGACGAAAATAAAAAAGTCTCATGATTAACATATAGAAAAATTATCAAAGATACCACTATACATTCCATTATAATACGTCGAAAGCGAAAAATGAATCGTTTGTCATTGGAAGTTCAGCGAGCTTAGAAAAATGCATTCGATTGAGTCGAAGCGATTTCTATTGTCTTTTTCCGTCTTTCTTTGTTTATGTGAATATACTTATTTGTGTTTTCAACAAACGAACTCGTCAATCGATATCTAACTTGTCTAGGCTCGCTGCTATGCAGACGTTTGCGACATAGACGTAATGATTATGAAACAAAATATATATATGTGTATTTTATTCAAAAGATTATTTTTCCCTATCTTTATTTTATGAACATTTGATGGATTTGTGAATGCAAAACTAGTTTTGGCATCTGAGCCGCGGCGGATATTATCTATTTTTCGTAATAACCCTTCAACGTAATAAGCTCTTTCATGGTGTCATAACAGATCCAATATACCCCGTGTCTTTGCGAATTAATATAATAGTTCGTGCTCTTCTATTAGTGAACCTTGAAAAGATATTTCCATCACTAACATTTATTGAAAGCATCAGATGCTCTTATATCCGCAGTTGTGATTGCCGACACAAATAGCAATTTTGTATTTATGTATTGTTATTCGCTGCGTTTGTAGCCGACGGAGCGTATTATAATGTATTTCTATATTCATAAAAAGTATTATAATTTACAGTCTTTGTATCACGTGTTTTTCATAATATATTGTTATAATATTTCAACTGACAAGGACCCCCCTCACGCCGGCTAAGCCGCGAGCGAAAACTAGTACAGTACATAAACACGATTTAAAAAATCTAAATTTATAATTATACTGTCTAAAAACCTCTGCTTGCAGAAGACTGTGAAACTAAATCCACATAATCCATTACACATTTCATTGCAAAAGCCACTTTCAGACATCTTATAGCTTCACACGTAACGAGTGGCCGACAAATAGAGTAAATTTGATTTAGTGAACATTTTAAATTTAAGAAGAATTTATATTTGCGTAATCCGTTCTACATAACACTGTGAAGCGGTGACAAACGAATGTCATGATATTGTCGTGAGCAACAAATATTGCAAAAAAAAACCTTAAATCACAATTATTGTAACTATTGAAAACGAATAAGTTACAGGAGATATATAATAATGAGAATCAATAAATGTCAAAGGTCAAATGATTTATTTTTAAAGTTAATTTTCCCTACATAATACATATAAAAAAATATATGTACCACCCTAAAGCTATGAGTACGATTCTGCAATTTCATTGTGAGCATAAAATAAAATAAAAACGCGGATAAAAAATTAAGCGATAGTGTTCAACAATAAATTGGGAAAAACAAATACCAACCATAAAAAATGTTTGCATTGTGTTTTGTATTTCTAAACACTCAAAAATACTGCAATATTTTTGTGTTATATAAATGTTGTTTATTAATTTAATTAAATCAATCTTATAAGAATGCATTAATATCAAAGTGTTGATAAATTAACAAATAGCGACATACGTGAGTACGAAACTCTTTAAATGGCACATTGTTTACAATAACCTCAACAACAGATGCGCACATTACCACTCAAGCGATGGGCAAAAATAAATTAAAATGCGAGCGGTATACGTTTTATATTTTACCAAGTGTTACATTATATACGGTGAAATTTATTGTACCAATAAAAAGCGAATGTTTTGAAACGGAAATGTATGTGTATGTACCATAAAATAATATGGTAAAGTGCAACTGAAACATCGTATGACTGAATAGATATGTAAAGTCGGCGAAGGGTTCATAAGGGTGTGTCGAAAAACTAAGCCGGCACTCTTACACGATGTTGCATTCACCTGACGTTGGCGGTTGCCCTTGAGTAGTCGAGCATGGAACGAGCTTGGAGTGTCAATTGTGTGCTGGCGCGAAAGTGCTGAATGGGGCGCGCTCACAGAACTCTGCCTGAACCATGGTAGCGATATTTTGCGCCGGCTTTTATGTTGTTTAGTGGGAACGGGTAAGGGCGGATGCAGAGGTGGGGTAGTAGTCATCGTAAGGTCACGTGGCACCGCGAGGCGCTCAAAACGTAGAACGGCGGGCAGCGGGCGGCGGGCGGAGACGCGGGCGCGGACGCGAGCGGCAATGAGCGTTGGTTGCGACCCGCCTCGTCCGGTGCGGCGCGCGGCGCTGTCGCCACTGCCGCGCATTGTGCCGCCCGCTACTATCGTTCGCTATCTTACGGGCGAAGACCCGTTCATTACGCAGCCTCCGTATCGAGCTACATTTCCGAATTCATATGTGTCAAAACCTTTGTGAAGAGAACTTCTAATTTCTTTACGCGGGAAGGTATTGCACTAATTAATATGTACCGATCGATTTGTAACAAAGGTAACAAGTATAATATTTTGAATCATCTGATATTTTTTAAATATTCTAATAAGATTAGACTATTATTTTTTTCTATTAAAGTTAACATTTTGTTTTAATTATATTTTAGACAGTTCGATACATAGACTAATTACTTGTAAAATTTTTCGTTTGTTTTCATTAAAACGAAAAGAAAAACATTACAAAAGCTTGCACAAATTATGTAAAATATAAAATGTTGTCACTAGGATACATTTTTATAATAGCCCATTGGAATACAAGTACAACAATGTGTATCTAAATAATTAAAACCAAACTATCGAAGCAAATAAATTGTAACAAAAAAAACATTGACGTAAAAAACAAGAGACCAATCATACTTCTCGCTGAATATAAAACTTTGTTCTGAAAAGTTTATTTTGCATGCATTCTGCGCAACGACAAACAATTGACATATAACGACATGTAACAAGAGCTCTTTAATAATTGTCATAGGTTAAATATTACAGAAGATGAAAACATGTTTTATGTTTTCATCAATGTCTTGGTATAAAAAATTGTCCATAGATATTGGCAAGCGTAAGCTTCTCTTACACAGCGTGGATCAACCATGTGACTTAAGACGTTATAACAATAAAGAGTATTCATGTTAAGATGTAGAATTTGACGTATAATCTTGCAAAAACTTCACCCTAGTAAAATTACAATCACGCAGTATCTTCTTCGATTATACAGAAAAATACAGAAAAATGAAATCCCTGAGGGTGAAATAATGCTAGAACTTTTGCTTTTTAATACTTTTTGCTTATGAATTATATAACTAAACCTTTAAAATAATATTTTTTTAAATAGAACTCTAGTATTAATTTTACAAATTGTCCTAATAAACAACAAAACCGAAAAGAAAAATTGTAGGCGATTACAAAGATGTTACGAAGTTAAATCATCCTAACCCCGTTGACTTGGGATGTGGAGAGGTTGGTTTACTCGAGTTGTGGAAACAAAGCAGAGCCAAGGTTCTTTTACCTCCTCGGAGAGTTAATTTCTGCAGAGTTGTTCAGCATAAATAAGTCAACCATTAGAGTGGTGGTCTAAACCTAACGAACAGGCAAAATAGGTGATTTAAAATAACAATATTACAAAAGTTAAAAAACATAGCCGTAGAGATGGAAAGTCAGTTCATTTGAAATGCGTTTTAACAAAGGAATCGCGGAAACGTTGATGTAACACAAACATGGAAAATTCGAACGCGCAATGTACAAATTTAGAGCTCTGCATAAAAACAGTTATATTTTTATTTTTATATAATATACGATTAAAGGATAAGGAATAAATATGTGTTAACCAATTATAACAATCAAAAATATTATCAGATGCAGATTCCCTAAATCTCATTAAAAATCGTAAGTTATCGTTGAAAATAAAAAGACTGAAATCGATACATCATTGGCAAAATAAAATATATTTTATATTGAATATATTGTTACAGCGGAGGTAACGACAACAGAGTATATAGTGTATCTAATTAAGTTTGTAGCGAAGCCGAGACTCATTAGCGACGCAGCGAAAATTACTAAGCCTCGCCTTTGACACAACTAAATTTATTTCTAACAGGATGGCTCTTCCTAGATATCTGATAACTCATTTAGAAAGTAATGCATATTTTACACCAGAGAGTTGTATTACGTCGGAAAGACTATAAGACGAAAAATCGCTTTTCATACTAGAGTATGTTTTGATAAAACAAAATTGTTCATAGCATCAAAATTTCAATAAAACTCCCCACTGTGACCACTTCGCTGAAAGCAATCTCGATATTGATAGTCGCTGAATGCATTTATTACAAACCAATTGGAATAAAACGTCTATTAAATGATTACGCTATTGTTTGTATTCACTAATTGAATTTTTAAATCTATAGGTTTTTATTCCATGTGAAAAGATTTTTCATAATATTACAAGTACATGTAATTAGTTTTCCAGTTTAAGTAAGACTGCAGCCTATAAATTAATTGAATGCAAATTTCGTTTTAAACACAAAGTTGCAACACGCTGTATAAATTTTCGCAAGAGTAATTTTCTTTGTGAGTTGCCCTCATAATTAAATTTTCTCTATGAGATATGAGGCATATGAAAAGAAAAAAACAAAAAAAAAGAATACAGAACGAAGCAGCATTTAGAATAAAAACCTTTGGGTTTATAAATTCATTTCTTCTCGTTTAATATTTGTTTCATTATTCAATTCAAGATAATATTTGCGCAATTAATAAATTCGCTTGCGTCATACCTAGGGAAACAAAACCCCGGAATCCCGGTAACCAGGTCAGCACACGGTCAGTAAAATTATCAATACTAGGATTCCTGGGATTTCCTGGGGGTCATTTACCTTTATCGGGAAATAAAATCGATATCAACAGGGCTCTGGGAATTGTACCATAATACAAAGGTATATTTTTAATACTATGCTCACATATATTTTATAATATAAATAAGACGATGGGAGCATCGTCTCAGCTGACGTATTTAGTATAGTATAAGGGGTAGATCGTAGTTTGTCCAAAGCAAACTCATTGCGTTCCAGAGTCGTAATTACCTTGTATTCGATAGTGTGTGTACAGCGCTAAGTGGACGTGACTTAAACAGTAACGGTGACGTTTATTCGATTTTAACTGAAATGACACCTATTCCATTAATATTGTTACTGCCATCGTTTACAACAACGTATGGAATCTGATTTAACACTCGTAGAAATTATTCCTAATATCTCAGAAACGTTTTATTAATTTTTGTTACACAATTACATTCGTTAACACGATAACAGGTTTAGATTCGTTCTTATTTTTTTGAATAATATCTTGTCTAAACTCGTAAAATTGTAAGCATCATAAGGTCTTTATTGTAATTATTTACGGTCGACGCAGTCCAAAGCTCTCAAGTCAACTAGGCGACTAAAATGAAACTTAGCAAAGTTATAAAAAAATCAGCAATGTTCCGACTATTGTTCAGGTTTGCATTTCCCTTAGTAATACAATTCATTCATTCATTAATTTAAAGTAAATATATTTTAACACTATCAGCGTGCCACGCAAAATGTAAAATATAAAAATAACATTTCGTATATATATAGGACAGACTTAAATATCCTCATCCTATTCTGTATTGACTAATTATTTGCGTCATAATTTCGTAAATTCTTTAGTATATCAATTTAAATACATAAACCTGATTTAAATGGCATGATGTCAAAAATACTTATAGAATAGTATTAGCAGTTTGTTTAAGCTGTTCCACGCCTGGAACAGTACCCACAGAGGCCTGTCTACTGTTTGAGGAGTGTTAAGCTATAGTCTGACATGCTGGTTCAGGGCGGGTTAAAGGCAGTAAAAGCTTGCAATGATAAACTTCACACATCATCGAAACATATCTCAGACATGCAGATTTTATCATGACTTGCCTTCACCGCTAAAGCCAGCGAATTATTGCTAATTATGAGATACGTAAATTCGAAAAATCCGAGGTACGCGCCGTGATATTAAGCGTTTGCTTTGCAGACGACTAGACTATCGCATTTTTTTATAATTTAAATATATAACACATTTATTTATAACTTTGATATTCTCTAACTTAAATCAGACACAATAAAATATAGCTGTAAGATATATGTTGAATTTGTTTTGTGAAAAAGACAGCCGCCTCTTCATCTAGTATAGATTAATATAGAGTAAAAATTTAGTTAATAACCCGTAAGTGTCCCACGGTTGGGCAAAGGCTTATGTACCCTTTGGGCGAACACACGCGTCAGAATTTAATCCGACATAATATGCAGGTTTCCACAAGATGTTAATCGAGTGAGAGATGAATTATAAACACGAATTAAGCAAGGAAAACGTCAGAACTGCTCGACCGTTTTATGTGGTAGTTCTATACGGTACCTGTACATCTACTTCTAGGTAACATTACTTCAGCGGACTCCTAACGTATTAGAAGCAGATTTTACACCTTAAACCTGTTACACTGTATTCGTAAATGTGTTTTCGTAGTTCTATTGTATGCTAATATCGTAATATGAAAATATCGTCAAACATAATATGTATACTTGAATATTGTTTTACGCACCACAACTGACATGGCACGGGGTATTTTAATGAAAAGCGTTTCGGTATTTTGTTTTAATACTACATCATAAATAATATTCACGAGTGTTATCTGGTCGATTGGTCATTTCCTCGTTCGCTCTATCGACTACATATCTACCGTATCACCAAGAGCACATTGAATAACATTACTTTTGGTTATAGTAAAGGATTTTAATACGAAACCGGGCTGAGACTTACTAGAGACTTAGTACAACATTTTATGATATGTAATTCTAGCTTTTTATAGTCCACGGACAGAGCCACGTAAAATATTAAATCCCAATAATAATAATATATTTTTGTGGCATTTTATCGTCTAAAATGCGGTTATATCCATTTAAAATTTAGTATATTTTAATGTGTGTCACGTGAAAACGATCTTTTATATTGAAAATTATGTTCGATTACGATAACTTTATCTTGATAATGTTTTGATAACATTAACACAAGATTAAATAAATTACAAAGGAATATTTTGAACACATTTTTTTCAATTTTAACTATTACTTTAAGGGGTATTTTTCACTTAAAAGGTTATACTGGGATAAAGTCAGATGAATTAAGAGTAGTTTTTTCTTTTTGTAGTGCGTTAAAAACCGATTACGCGATCACATCACCTAATACAGCAATGAGTACGAACATAAATAAATATTGTGTACTTAGTTTTCATATCTCAATGTTGACCCCAAAAGGGTTCTTTATTTTTTATAAAGATATGTCGGAAGTGAGGGGTGACTTACGTATAAACTGTGGATTCTATAATATATTATGTCAAGCTTTGAGATCTCGCGTGACATTCGTTTACGAAAACTAATCATAACTGATAAACACAAAATAAAAAAGATAAATAAGATAAAAAGATTTTTTTGGATAGGGTTTTTATTGTATTAAAAATAACTCGTTTATGTACTAAAAGTTATTTTAAAAAAAAGTTTTTTAAACAATACTTTTTGAAGAATCCACGATAATTTGATTTTGTGAATTTCTTTGCTTATTTGTTGTGTTTATAATTTATCTTGGTATTAAAGGATAGTGAATAACATTGTTACAAAACTTGTATAAGGTAGAAAGTTTACGACTGTTTGAGTATTGTGGGAGAATAACCGTCTACCTACAACGAAGCAGATTTCTGAAATGAGCTCTTACGACGCTTCTGAATAGAACGTACAATAATTACAATCGAACGTCTCCGGTCAAATAAAGTAACACTTGTGACTTACCTTGTCTGAGTCGGTCGTGTTGCCGCTGCCGAAAGACGCCAATGAGTTTCGATCAAGATTGTCTGTGTCGGTGTCTTCGAAGTCTCTGTAAAATTATCTTCAGTTAGTATTATGATTCCGTCATTTTAATCGTTTAGATATGTTAAAAGGTATAAACAATATTGTAGATCATACATTTTAATTGAATTTTGTTTTCAAGTTAATGAGACGAAATTCAAATGTAGTCAACATATAATAATCGATCTTATAATATTTTGTAAATATTTTTTTATGAAACAATAGTCGTGTCCGACAAATGTATTGAATTAGTCTTCCGCACGTACCGACTGGACCGCTGCGAGCTGGCGGGCCGCGCTCGGGCTGGACTGCGCGGAGGTTGCTGCAATGCCCCGCTAAAGTACGTTTCCTACAACAAATACTCTTTTTTAGACTATGTTCAAGACATGGCAACAAATATTTTGACAGTATATTTAAAGTATATTCCTGTTACGTTAAATATTTCTATTCAAAGTAACGTCTCTTTACAGCAAATGACATAGCAACATTTATATAAACCGCTTACATAAAATTGAATTCGGTTGTATTACGATTATCGTCGCTGTGAATACCCTTCAAGTAGGTTCTTGAGGTAAAATAAAAATGTAGGTGTCGTAATACACCAGCGACATGTTAAATTAAAGCTATTTTGATTAACATTTAAATGTTCTAATGATTTATATTGTAAAAGTTACCTGTATGACTTCTCTTAGCCGACGCACCCACGTCTGCTTAACGTCTAAAGAAGGCGCCTTGAGCACGATGCGACAGTCGCTCGCCATGGGTTCGCGGCCCGTCCACACTGAGAATTTGCACTCGTCGCCTTCTATGTGCTCCGTTACACCCAACTCGGAAGTCTAAACAACATATAATTAAATTCGTAACTACAATCCAATCTACTTTTAAACAAACCTTTATTTCAGATTTGTATTAAACGTAACCTTGTTATTATTAAGCACGTAGTTTTGATACGCAATTTTAATACAACAGATATTGCAATGTCTCGAATAAACGTGCATCAGCATGTTATTTAAGAAACTTTATGGATTTTATTTTAAAATGATTATACGAACATAAATGAGCAGATACTAGTGGCAGAAGCCAATGGCTCACGATGTCCTTTAACAATAAAACTTCTGTCCGAAACTTACCATAAATTTTGTCTTGAAAATGTATTTGGCCTTGCCATGTGTGTCCTTGACTTCTTTCGCGAGGAGTAGGTGCAGATCGAAGAGGAACACCCGCCTCTCTCGACATTTCTTGATAATCTGTCGGAGGTCCCACACCTGAAAAGAATCCTGCAACACCACTTCGCCTAAGCTGTCCATGGGCACGTCGCATCCTTCCAGGTTCGACAGGTGCATAGCATCATTAGCCTTTTTCGGAACCGAGAGCATAACTTCCAATCCGTCCTGTGAACAATGGACATAATTTATGAATCATCATCGGCAGTAACGCATAAATTGTTATTAATAAGTTTGGAACAAAATTAAGTGGAAAACAATTGTAATCAACAAAATAACAACCAAGGCAATAATGAAAATCGAATGCGTTTCTATTAGGTTTTAATATTTAGCAAATACTTTTAAAGGAACGTAACTCATTTTTTTTTGTTCGCTTCACTAACTAACCGTTTGACGAAAATAATAATAAAATAAAAAAGGATGCCCATTGAAAACCTTTTGTGATAAATATTTTCTGTTTCTAAATTGAGAGAAAACAAATAATAACATTATAAATATAGTTTATTATTAAGAATATTATACACATTTGCACATACAACGTCATCCTTCGCAGCGGGTCCGATTTTATTCGTGCGATAGTTATTCAAATATTTAAGCATCATCACGATCACTATATCTAAATTTACACCAACCATATCATTTTATACCGAAAGTAAATGATATAACAAACACTGAAAAGCACTACTCACTACGAATCTCGACTGACTGTGCCGCTCACAAATGAATCATGAGGAAAATATTGGTTCGAACTAATCGTCAATTTACAGCGTACAGTGGACTAGTTTATTTAATTTCCAATATCACGTATGCATTGTATAAACTTAAGTGAACAACAAACATTTTATACTGATAATGCCATTACAAAGCACTGAACCTCATTAGCAGCGGAGATAAGCGACTAAATCGAATCGGAAGTAGAAAAGAGCTTAGAAATAGACAGGATTCCCGAGTTCTTGTCAACACTAGACGAATTACTCATCGAAGTTGTCGCTCAATTATTTGTATTTTGCTCTAGGAGTATTGAGAACACATTTAATTAACTCTTAGACGCTATGATACAACGCGAAACTGTCAATCTGCTTGTGATGGCGTGATAAGTGATGCTGATCGTTATATAAGAAGGTACGCGACTATGGCAGAGCGTAGACGATAGCGCTGAAGCCACATTAACGAGTATTGGGACTTGTAATATTAATTACTCCACGATATGTTCAAGTGTCACACGAATATTACACGAATCCTTTGCACTATGCTATGTATTTCCGTGAGTAATTTTGTTAAAATCTTGTTCCCCCCAGCTAGTTTAGATAATGAATGTCGCAGAACTCGTAAGACTAATTAACCTTCTGTAACAAAAGCATTTACATTAGCGCCGCGGCCATCGCGCTTCATTAATTAATTAGATAGTAACTATTGCAGATTATAAGATAAAGTACAACATGCCCCGCTGCGAAATTACTCAATTTGCTTCCAATACTAAAAACTATAACTTTTATTTATTTAAGCCGCCTTTAACGCAATGAGTAGTAACTATACTTTTAAGTATATAATATTTGTTTGAATCGTTTTATTAATAAGTTAAATATATTTGAATATTAATTCCAAATTGGCAATTCCTTAATATAATAGTTACTTACTTTATACATAAATTAAATTATTTTCTTCAATTGCTATCGAAACATTTGACATATTTTATAATTAAAACAATATATCTATACAGAATAATTTACCGACAATTTCATACAAAGTTAGCAAGGCAACAGCAAACAAATAATCAATCTTTGTTTATGATAATAATACATTAAAACTGCAAACAAATGATTATATAATGGTTATTAATATTAACTATTTGTTGTTGTGTGGTGAAGTCATTACAGTAAGGATCGTAAACATCCAACCCAATTGAATTATAAGCAGGCGATTGCAAATAGGGCTCACCGCGATTTTCAAAACACGGATCACGATAAATTTTAGCACAAATATATTTACATCGACATATGCTTCTTATGGAGTTATTTTTTGTAACAAGGACCTTTATCTTATCGCTCCCTCTTATCACTGGATGCTAGTTAGAACATGATAAGAAATAATAATGTAAAAGATTAGATTATGAAAACGGATTCAATATTCTTCATACACGAATAAAAATAAAAGTATTAAATAATTAATTTAGTTTGTCATTAAGCCCGACGTAACTGTGACTAAAATAAAAATATTACTCTTAGAACTAAGCGAAAAACGGGTGTCATTTCTGTTATTTCCGTATTGATATATGATTCCGTATGATACACACAAAATAGTTTTTTAACGTTGCATTTTAAATTTTATTATCAGTTTCATTTTTTAAAGAGAAATGGCAATGTCTCATTTTAAGAAATTGCTAATATTTGTATTTACCCCCTTCAATTAGGCTTAAAGCTTGTGTAAAGGAGCGGGGACAATAGGCAAAGGTGGTCATAGTCGATCCTGCGACTTTTTACATCGCTGGGTGGCCAGTAAACCAGTAAATTGCACTGTTGACGCTTCAAATAAAACCTTAAAATAAATTACATAAAACGTGATGTCATAAGTAGATTGAAACTTTTATTGTTACTTCGTGTCAGAAGATACATAATATAATATCAGTTCATTCGTATAATTTGTAAGTATCGTAGAATAAAAATATTACCTTAATTTCTCCCTGTCCCTCGGCACAGCACGCTTGTAAATCTTTGAGTAACAGTTGATATTTCGTTATTCTTTGCACTGGTTTTATAAGATAGGCAGCTAAGGGATGTTCCAGTTTCTTCTTGCGTTGAACCCTGTTGTTAAATATTAAAGTTTTATTCAAATACAATTTATAGTCCATATTTAATGTTTGAACTTCTTCAACGACTATTTTTTTTCTAATGATCAAATATATATATAGAAAAACGATTGCTCTCAATTATAAGACAAATATAAGAAGTTAGATGAGCTGAGAACGAAAAACGAGATGGTCGAGTGGTTAGATAGTGGTTAGATCATCTAAACCGATAATTGTGGGTTCATCCCCAGGCGAAGCATCGATAAATTTTAATGTGCTTAATTTGTGTTATTAACTCATCTCGTACTTGGCGGTGAAGTAAAACATCGTGAGGAAACCTACATGTGTCTAATTTCAATAAAATTCTGCCTGATGTCTGCCGCATAGGAGCACCGTAGTAGAATTAGCTTTAAACCTTAACCTTAAAGGGAGAGTAAGGTTTAGCACAGCAGTGGGCACTTTACAGACTGTTACTTTACTTTAAACTCTTTTTTTTAATTATTAGACAAATAAATAATAATGTATATGCGTCGATGGCTTTGCACTTGCCTGTCGAAGTAGTCGCCCGCGTGCTGCACGACGGCTGCATTGCTGTCAGGCTTGTTCCGGCAATACGACACGTACATGTCAAACTCGCGCGCCCATGTTACGAAGCAATGTCCCACGTCCTCGGGCATCGTCTCGTACTTGTCCAGCTCGCGGAGGAATACGCGCTCGTGGAACCGATGGATCTCTTCAATGTTGCCAAATATAAGTTCTTCCTAAAAAAACATACGCAATTGTCTATTATATGTTATTCCGTTTTTGCACCGTTTTATGTTCACAAAACGAAGCAAATACATAAACAAGGGTTTTTGTACAAGATTCAGTGTATATATTAAAATTAAGTGTATGTCTTGTTGAATTCTATCAGCGCTGATTTTTTGCTAGCAATAAAATAAAATAAATATATTTAAAAAAAAAATAGTGAGACGTAGGCCATCCATCGATTGTAATCTTTCTATATATAATAGTTGTCTATTATATTATATATGTCATCGTGTCGACTCGTATCAAAATTAACTACAAAATGTATGTTTCATATAATTTTGGCATTAGGAGTGAATATATATAGAGTCGAGATGGCCTAGTGGTTAGAACGCGTGCATCTTAACCGATGATTTCGGGTTCAAACCCAGGCAGGCACCACTGAAATTTCATGTGCTTAATTTGTGTTTATAATTCATCTCGTGCTCTGCGGTGAAGGAAAACATCATGAGGAAACCTGCATGTGTCTAATTTCAACGAAATTCTGCCACATGTGTATTCCGCCAACCCGCATTGGAGCAGCGTGGTGGAATATGCTCCAAACCTTCTCCTCAAAGGAGAGGAGGCCTTTATCCCAGCAGTGGGACATTTACGGGCTGCTAATGCTAATATATAGATGACTTTATATAAATAAACGTCGCAGAAATTTAATGTATTTTACTCTATCCACCAACTAATATAACTCGCAGGTCACATCGCTAAGTTGCTAAACAATCGATGCTAAACCCAATCATGGCATTGTAATCAGTTTATTTAAAATTAAAGTTTTGTAGCTTCTTTAGTTCTTTCTCAACAAATACGATAATGTACAATTTATAACTACTTTAAAATATTTCAACATGCTTATTGATAAATTATTTCACACATCTGAAATAAGCTGACTGGTTATATGGTTTACATACCTTTCCTTGAAGGGCGCTGGGCACTGCGGCAGGGTCGGTCCGCATTTCGCGCAAGTAACATGTGATACACGTCTCCAAATCCTTAACATATGTACGTTCCGTCTGCAGAAGCTCAGCCATTATAAACCTAAACAAGAAATTTGATATTACACACTAATTTTACATATAATCTTTCGTTACTACCTAAAACATTTCCTTTTATGCAATGAAGTACTACATTTCGACGAATTAAAGAGGTGAGGACAAGCAACTTGCAATAATAGAACAGTTTTCTTAGTTAAGACTCATAAACTGTTTCTAGATGTAAAGTGATAATGACCGGAACCGGTCGATCAAAGTGCAATTTATAGCACGTAAGGGAAGCATTTACAAGAACAACATGACGTCTAGTGTCCTATTACAGGAATTAATGCACTTCCGAGCGGGTATTAATCACAGTTAATAATTATTAAATTATTGTATAGTTTGGTTTAAAGGGAATATTTATGTATAATATACATACTCCTTGCGGCGTGCACTCCTTCGCTTGTCGTCCGCGGTCGCTGCAGGCGGCGGATCCACGCGCGGCTCCGCCTCGCTCGTCTGTCCCGAGCTAAGCGACGCCGCCACGCCGGAGTCGCTCTCCGCTTCGCTCTCACCGCCTTCCATTGAACCACTGAATTCTGCATACCTGCGTGTGAGACGTAACGAAACTTTACTCATGTGATCCTCTTCGAAATTAGACACCTTACTACGTGTTCCTTTAGCCATAATCTTAATTTATCAATTAAATTGTATTGACATTTTATTTATAATTTCACGCTAGACTGAAATACTACGACAATTCAACTTTAAATAAGAAAACATATACAATTTATTGTAATTTTAAATATTATATAACCCGTACATTGGATCTTAGTTTTTCTTAACTTCATTGATATCATAAGTACTTTTTGTAAGATATTGGGAATATTTACCTTGCATCTACGGCGGCAACCCATTCCTTGATCTGCACGGCATGAGGGTGTCCCTTCTCGACGAGTCCGTCCGCAAGTTGTGCCAACAACCGCACTCGTTCGCGGGACTCGCGAGCCACGCCGCCCGCTGCCGCCGCCGCGGCCGCTCCGCATCGCTCCTGGGTCTCACGGATCCACTCCACTGCCGCTCGCGCAGACCGCTCGAACAGCGCGAATTGTTGGCACTGTTCGAGACGCTTCTTACGTACCGTCCAGTGCTCCAAAACCTAAAACAAGTTCCATTTACATCAATTATAAAACTAATCAGAGCAATAAACGCTCGATATAAATTTCTTCTTGAACAGACGTTATTACGTGTTATCATTTCACTGTCAAAACCTTCATTCATATAGGCTGTCTAATGCAAACGTCACCGTAAATCTTTAATAAGAACAAACCTTCAACCATTAAAGGTCAAATTCATATTAAAATTTAAAAAATATTTACTGTTTGCATTAAAAACATAAATAGAGTCGTCATGACGAGCTTTATAATTTCACATGGCGTAACTGCAACGGCAGACTGGCTACTAGCGATTTCATTGACCATAACATTAACGCCATTGTCCGCGACTTCATCCAACCGTACTGATCGCTGATCCAACCGACGGGCACAAAAATATAAAATTGTACTAAATGTTCACTCGGATGAAAGTAACGCGTTCATTCAAACATGTACAACGACAACAAAATTATCGACAAGTGCAAGGAATTGATTTCATAAATATTTTCACGTGACATAATTTGAATCGTGAGTAGATACGTAAACAAACAATGACCGATCTGAATCAATTCAAAGATGTTTGTGTTTATTTTATTGCAATGTATTCGAATCACACCATGAATAATGTATTATGAGCGATCGTATATCATAGGTTCAGAGCTATTTTTATAATGATCACCCGGAAAACAATAAGCGTACGAGATAGTTTATAAATAGAATTCCCATATCATGAAACGATCGTGCACAATTAAATATTGTATTACCTGACGTATAAATAATTGATATTTATAGAATGTATACACAACGCATTATGTCTATGGTATTATCTGTGGCATATATTATTTAATATTCATAAGGTACATCAATCGTAGATCACCAGACAAGGTTACAAACTTCATGCAGAAGCATTGTTCATTGCTTGTCAAAAATCTGCTGCTAACTCACGAGATATTTCTAAGACTTTATAAAAAGTGGCGAACCAAACTCGTCGGGTATTATTATATATATTTTTGCTTACAATCTTTAATATGGGCAGGAACTATTTTAGTTTATTGTCAATGTGTGCTATCGTATATAAAGCCGTTAGTTTTACAAGTATTTTTATCACACAAACTGTTCTATTTTCATTTTTGAATGTCTCTTGGGGATGATTGTTCATTGAAATTAACACTAAAACGAATTCCCAACGTTGGTGTGTCGTCAGATATCAAGTGAATATCGTATAAATAATAATTACGTCTCAAATTCTAGAATAAACTTTAATGATACATAAAATATGCATGATAATGATCATGATAAATATTTATACATCTCATATACATAAAACCTAGGAATCTAATTTTGCAATCGACTAAAGAAACAGCAACCCTACGTTTTATCAAAGTATACAAAAAAACGAATAATTTAATAGTACGCATTAATTATTCAAAATTTCATTTCATTTTCGCCATGTCGGTAACGTTTAACTATGCGAGTCCAGATCTACCAACTATAATTATTATCGAGGAACACATCAAAATTGTTTACTCGTTACGTCGAACATTAAAAAGATAAACTCTTTAATAAAGTAATTCTTTTTGGTTCGAATAGGACTTTCTAGAAAAGCCATATGGAATTTATCATGTATCTGACAGATACATGATATAAATTAGTATTTGAAAAGACTATAATTCCAAGACAAAGCCTTTCAATTGGTCGTTAATTGATTTTAATAAAAGACAATTAATGGCTCTCCTAATACGTTGACAATGTCAAACAAAACGTTTTGAACTAAAGAAAAATGGTTAAGTTTTACACACATACCTTGTTTTCCTGTGCCAGCAACGTGTCGAGTATGGCGCGTGTTTGCTCGTGATGTGCCTTGCTGGCGGCCGCTGTCTGTCCATGCACCTGGGCCGAGCGGGCGGCATACTTGAGGAATGTTTCAGCTGTACGACGAGCTAGCGTGCAGGCCTTTAGAAATGCTTCTTTTTGCTCGCCGTGCTTCACTATTAACGCGGCAACCTTCGATAAAGTAATATTTTGTTAAATACAATAAAAGAGTTTACCCAAAAGGCGTTCACGTTATCTTATATGACTAAGAGCATCCATAGAACTGCACAAGATATATTATATTTTACAAATAGTGCAGTGAAAGTAGAATATTCAGACAGAAATTTGGAGTATTTTGCTTTTTTCTAAATCCAAAATGCTACTGAGAGCTTTTTGACACGGAAAGTCTTAAGAAAAACTTCAGTAACTTTTTATAGTCGAGGTTTTTATGGTCGGATTCGAACTGGGTGGCTCAGCATTTACATCCTTATAAGATAGCAGGTGAAACAACGAAGACGGATTTTGTAGTTAAATAATTGCATTGACTTAATTAATTGCATTTGAAAAGTAAAACTTGATTGTATTTTCTATAGGAAATGGTTGACCTTTCATTTGAATCAACATTCACCTGTTCGTAAATTATAAATAGTACAAGAAAAAAAATGGAAATACCTGTGACGCTTTATCCAAATTCTGCAGATGTATTATTTCGTCCCCGTCACTCGTCAAAGAAACCGAAGACAAGGAAACCGTGGAAAGACCGGTATTTGAAGCGGACGCAGCGGCTGCAGCCGCGGCACTAGATCCGCACCAGTCTTCGTCACGTCGGTATTCTCGTTCCAGCGAGTCCAACACGGAGCAAACCTGCTCTGCCGTCTTGTAAAAGTTGAGTGAGGCTGTCACTAGCTTGTGTCTTTCCTCAGCGCAAGTTACTAGCCTTTGCCACCGTTCTGTCACTTCTTCTGATATTTCTCTAAAGAAAATAATAAAAAACGTTTTTCAGTTTTTTATACAATTCCAAAAACTAAACTAGCATAAAAATATTAATAATATGAGTGTAATGTACCTTATAGTATGTGGATCGTAATGATTTGCTGCTCGAAGAGCATCGGCCCTATATTTAACTTGCACGGCACTAGCGTGAGTTTTTTCGACTGCCACTTGGAACTGATCGTGTTCTCGTTTTAATTGTTCAGCCTCGGACAGAGTCCCCGGAATAGAGAAAGATGCTAATAGCATCGCCTCGCCGTTCCTTATCCAACTGACTACCTGTGCTGCATCTTTTTGGAATTGCCCTAAAAAAATAAACAACATTCGTTAATAAAGAAAACATATATTACAATTTCATGAATACAAATTGCCATATTCGTGGCACTTAGTCTTATTTTGATGTCTCTTACCGAGTTGGACACATTGTTCAAAACGGGCACGCCTCTCCTCTGCTAATTCTTCTAAATCTAGCTGTCTATCGTGAAGAAATTCGAGGAGAAGCTGTACACGAGCTTGAGCATCCATTGGGGTGCCTTCTGAGCTATCAGAGCTGGATGCCATCACATCCGATGCCTCTGCGATAGCTGCAGCTAATTCTTGACCTTGTTGCACGACCTTTTCATAAATAATAACTTGTCAGAATGAAAATTTTATTTAAAAATAAAGATATTTTTTTTATATAGGCTGCACTATTTAGTTTGAGTTAACTTTTAATTTCTTGGACAATACGACATATTGATGGTAGTTAGATCATACTTGAAATGTGGCATGCTGCATCCTCGCTACGCTCTCGTTGTGCGCAGCGAGCGCTTGCTCTGCTTGTTGAGGGTCTCTCGGCGGCTCCGTGCGCTGCAGTTCATCGCCCCACAGCTCGAGCCGTGACGATACCTGACATCAGTAACAATCAGAACTTCCTCAATAATAATATCGTTATTTATATTATATTATTATAACTGCTTTCACTTTAAACGACTATTTAAATTATTAACAACAACAAAAAAATGTGTACTACCTAATAATATTCATTGCAAATTTCCTTATCAGCGTGAATATTGCACAAACCATTAAAAAAAGTAATTAAAAGCATGAATTTAAGCGGAAACATTCATTTCAATATATCAATAGTAACCGTATGAATATTTAAATTATAGAATATTAAATAATTAAAAAAAAACAGCTTTGTAACCTTCTGCTTCGGCCATTTAATGTTACATGTTACGCAAAAAAATTAACTTATATAATATAAGCTTTTTTCTGAACTCGTGAATTAAAACAATAGTATTAAATTTTAGTTCAAATAAGCACGAAACCTTCATCGTGGCATTTGCTAATAAAAAATATGCTTGCCTCAAGCGCATCTCTTTCAAAATGTCTGAGCTGCAGTGTGAGTTCGAGACGGCGCTCGCGGTCTGACCACAGCTCCTCAAGGGCGCTACGTGTGCCCCGTAGTCTTTCCAGGGTGGACTCCACCGCCGCCGTGCTCGCAGCCTCCGTTTCTCCGGATGATCTTTGGACAAGACAAAATATTAAATTAAATTTAAATCCCAAGTATAACAATGTTTTACGAAATCAAATTTAATAAATTTCAACTGAACTATTCCTGTCTTAGTGAAAAATGGCAAGTTTCAAAAATAATTTTATTTTAAAACTAAGTTACATATAGTCTTTACTTGTGTTTTCCGTCCATCATTACATTGAATAAGAAATAAAATGTGCTTTTATATCTTCTTATAAGTTTATTAGCGGGATATAAGAGTGATCAATCGGACTGCGCGGACTGAGGATGTATTAGTTACTGCCAATAAATCAAGTAACGCATTCTTGGTTGTAATAGATTAGATTTCAAATGTTATTAAAAACAAAGTGTCAAAATCGCTTATAAACGAACCGTCGTTATAATATATCGATCAGCTACTATTGTATATGTACATATTTCATCAGCAGAATTTGATTACTATTATCCTATTTATTTGGAGTCGTCTCTATGACACCGCATGAAATATGATTTGGCAGACTTTTACTGCCGGCCGCCCGACCGACGCCAACCCTTCTTGGGGTTATTTCCCGCCATCATATCATGTGCCCCACAATTGGACTAATGCGCCTTCTCCTTTTTTTGGAATTGGGAAACTTTTCCATTATGCTGCTCTTAATCTAATCGGATAAATGCAATACCTATTAGTGGATACACGTAACATTCATTTTCCTTCAGTCGGCTCTTCCTATGATATGGGGTGAATCTATTCTAGAGTAGAATATATAATAAAAAACTCAACATGAATATTATTCAAGAAAACTCTTGCCGGCTCATCTCAGTAGAATAGCGTCAAACGATTGTTACTAATACGAACAATTAAAAAACAGATACCTACTTTGTCTATTAAAATAATTTTCGAAATAAAAAATATATATCCTTTGATTTATTCAATTATGTCTAAAGAGTTAATAAATAATGACATAAGTAAAGGAACAAGTGTTACTAACCTCCACCGCAAGCATTGCACGGGCGACTTGTGTCTATGCGATCGCCGATGATACTTGAGCATTTTAAACTAAAATGTTCATTTCACCGGCCTTTAACGTCAATATTTCGTACACTTCGAATCTAATTCAATCACTGACGTCTCGTTTTCAAAACTGATCGCGTAACATTTTATTAGAAAATATACTAAAGAAGCAACTACATAAGCACATGAGAAGTCAAGAGTGACCTATACAGCCACGGCGCCTACTGTTATGTTACGGTCGGTTAATGAAGCTCTTACGCGATGTTGGCGAGCCATCGGTAATCAATAATATTAATAACAATTATTTATAATATGCGGCCATCCAGCGGACACGGTGCTTAAATTTCTAATTAAATGTATTAAATATTAGTCGTGCTGTCGGTGACGGCGAAATGACGCTCGCGCTCAATCAACCATTTGTCATTCAAAGGTGTTGAAATTCACTAATGTCTTCTTGATTGTAAAATCATGAGTCGTGCCGGCGTATGTAAAGACGTCCTAAAGTAGACTTAGACAGATTTCATGACGTAACACACAATTTATGTATGTATGTAGTAAATTTACAATAATAATAATAAAATAACTACAATCTTAAAATATAAAAAAGTGGTAAATAATGACGTAAGTTTCTTTATATAAAAAAATCATTGTTTTTCATTCAAAACATATCGAATAATAATAATAATAGTTTATTAAATTTAAAATTACAATTACAATTAAAATTTAAAGCTATTTCAAACCTTCCTTTTGAAAAAGTTTTTACAATTTTACTACTTTGAGTAATGTTATTAATTGATGATCTAATACAGTCGCATTTAGATATGAATAGGTGGAACTGTTTTGTATTACATATGACAGAAGAAAGAGAAGATGAACTACTGATTGAGGGAAAATATATCGACGAAAATCTAATGTTTCAACCAACATTATTATTAAAAAGATAGACCTCATCATTGATAGACATACTAAATATAATTATACTTATGCTTATTTTTACCTATGAAGAACAAGAATGCCTGCTTTAAAATAAAATATAAAAATGTAAATTAAGTCATAAATTATTTGAGAACAACGATGACATTTGGCAAAATTAGAGATATCCATAGCTATTCCCGGCACTTGTTTAGGAGAAATATTTCGTGCTACCACGGTTTCTAATGTCGCCGGAGCGCGACATTCCTCACGCGTCGGCGGCCAATCGGAACCGAGAGATATCCATCGCTCTCGAGACCGCAGCGCTACTCGGTTCTTGCATGTGTGTTTACATCCTGCCGCACAACTAAGGCCCTTTTCAATGCTTCTAACCCTGATTTATTACGAAATTAGACATAAACTAATTATTTAAAACATATGGTTTCTTTATATATAAAGAATGTAATACGATTTGTATATTCAGAAAACTGTAAAGAGAACACGCATTGATCAGTTCATATACAAATATAGATAAAGTCGTTGACGTTTAATAAATAAATGCATTTCTTCGCTTAGCTTGATAAACAGTTCAAAGTGCACTTTAACAAGGCATAAAACTTTATGAAGCTCGTAAACGTTAGCCGTGACGGACAGACGTCTATGAAGGGAGTTGCCCAACAATTAGGCCTCAGTCGTAGTTTTATGGGACGTTAAAATGCATTGCGGGCATTTTATATCCAATTTAATAGACATCGAATGTGGCACGTAATTAAAATTATTTTCAAGCTATGTATTAATTAAAGCAATTACTTTTCATGTATAATTATATAAGATAAATAATTCTTTTACAATACCGTGCAGTAAGCTGACAAACGAAACGTGATGCGCATCGTAACATAAATTTGCAACGAGTAACTTTGCAAGGACAAAAAGACAGGTGAAAGTTATAGAAAAGCAGTATGAAACTGCGCATACATATGATGTTGTTCCACGTATATTACGTAAATGTGTGTGCCTAAATTATCATTGGTCAATACGTTTATATTACAACTACAGACAATTGAAAACAAACGAAAACAAATAACAATAACCTTTTTTTCTGATGACGTAATTATGACCATCAGTAACATACCTATTCTAAACAAATAAGAAAAATAATAAACTAAAATCATTATGCTGTGTAATGGTAAATATTATCATAGCCGATATCACCGGCCCCGTCAGCCGCATTGTCTAGGCAGGAGGCTGGCGTTGCGTGCAGGACCAGGCGACTTATTCTATAAACAAGCTCTGGCTTCGAAGTTAGAGATTTTAACATCACTAGATAAAAACTAACCGACGTAACGAACATGTATGTATATATCGGGAAATGCACATCGAAGGGTTCTGTTGTTATTGAGAGTAACGAAAAAAAAATATTTTTATGAAATTAGTGTAATAACAACATGATAATTTTGCACACAATATATAATTTTGTTTTAGCGTAGATTTATTATTTACACAACAGTACCAGACGTCGAACTAAAACTATTTTGTTCGAGCGGTTCTTATGACATTACAAATACGAAAATCAACTTTGTACTAATCTATACGCCTCAAGTCTTAAAAAGTAAAACGATTAATAATAAGAAGACTTTCTAAGGAGGTTGACAATATATTCGCGTGTTGTAAAACAAGGTATGCGACAATATCAGTTGACCACGCTAACATTAAAGTCGCATTCATATAGACATCAATTGTATAATGACAATTTCAATTTTATCTTTCATTTCTTTTACTCATGAGATTTTACCTAAAGAATAGCTTGAGCTTTTTTAAAGATTTTAACCGTGTTCTCTTGGTAATAAAAGAAAAATAATTGTTTATGATATTAACTAAAAAAAGTTAAAAACAAGACACGTCGTATTTTATATGTAATAAGTTATGGCAAAGTATAATATTAACATCTGAAAAATCACGTTATTACTAACTAGGTAAGTAAGTACTGCAAGAGTGACATAATCACAAATAAGCCGTGTGTGCATGTTCGTTAAATGTTTTATTAAATAATCATCAAGGTTACAATAATACGAAAAAAGAAAAATACGTTTTTTGTGTGTCCCATTGGCATTCTATAGAGGATAGACAAAATTAAAAGGCAATCCATACGCGAACGAAATCGCAGATTCATTTCGTATATAAAAAACATAAGACGGTAGAGACCTTGATACCATGGCGTAATCTAACTTCCTATTCCCATACGCCTCGACAGTTACAATGAACGTAACACTGGCTTTCTCCATTGCTAACAACAAATACGATAATTCCTCCTCACGACGTAAACAATGATTTCGCATCAACAATTACAAGTATTGGCATTACACGAGCTCTATTAAAAAAATGTTCAATGAGAAACATCAGAAAAGAAACCGGTAGACAAACTATGACTAGTTATTGCCCGTGTCTGTTAACAAATATTACATTTCTCCGTAAATTATTGAAATTACTTAATTAATTTTGCGAACCTTTAAGTATTATTTTTAATCGAGTTTGGTCCCAACAAGACGAAATACGGCAAAATAATCATAAAATTAACCTTAGTAATGAAAACTAACTGAATTTGACTTATATCAATGCCAAACTAATCTACAAAATGTAGACATCAGATGTTTTTTTATTAAAAAGGAAAACAATATTGAGAGCAGACGGCTGCAGGATAAATTTAAGCTCTCGGTCTAGGTTGTTGACTTTGCTGTTTGATGCCAGGAAATGAGGGATGCATTTCATGCCGATGGATTTAATATCGACGTACAGTTAAGCAGGATCCCTCCCGATCGTTAGTCTCGTTATTAAAAGTTGGAGAGAGTGAATGCGCGAGTCAAAAAGGTGAAGTGATGCAGGGGGAGCGTCGGTGAGGGAAATCCGGGGCCACTATACAAAGCTAAAAACCGCTTATATGCATGTATGGCCTTGTAATTATTGTACTAGCTTCATAAGCTCATGTTTTCACTAACCCTTCATTTTAATTTAAATAAAGACCGAACTAGGCGGTTATTTAATGTCTTTTATTAGGAAAAATAAGACATGTAACGGTTAAACGATTTGATGCTACTTGCATAATGACCTGACCAGCGCAATCATACCGAAGCGAAACAACCGTGAGAGAGTTATGATTGCGTACTGATCTTGTAAGTAGAGGGTTCTTTTGAATTAGTTTTATTAATCATTTATAATTTTTCAATTAAAATATATAAATATATGAATATTGAATATAGATAGCGAGATTAATAAATTATTCTATTAATAACGTCTCTTACGTTACTCTAATATCATAAAATCTGGTCAATCCGTATGTTATATGTATATATATATAAACATATAATGTTTCAGTATTTGTGACGAGGATCCCTAGACATGATCGTACATAACATAACTAAAGTACGTAACAGTTTTGCAGGGATGAACGTAAACTGCAACGAGACGACTGTGGGGGTGGAGGAGACGGCGGGCACCGATCTCCGGGGCCCGTTCGCCCTCACCGACAGAAGACCGGAAACGCCGATTGTGAGACAATTTAAATCTGTCGACGCGACCCATCAACTATTGTTGTCGACTTCCCGA
Source organism: Vanessa atalanta (assembly GCF_905147765.1). NCBI lineage: Eukaryota > Metazoa > Arthropoda > Insecta > Lepidoptera > Nymphalidae > Vanessa > Vanessa atalanta. The sequence continues at coordinate 14,386,087 of NC_061902.1, read as the reverse complement.
CGTAGTAGAATTACTGTGCCTACACACCTATATACATCCGACAACTGATTCCAATTAGGTATATTTAGCATACAATGATATCGACTAGGTTTTCTGCGGCTAAATTTATTTATTAATATCACGTCGAAAAAAAATTTGAACAATTGGAAATAGAATTTGTAACTATTTGTTTAGTCTTAAAATATAGACGTACCGGAAAAAAATCGATTAGTAATCTTAAGATAATAATCTTTTGTTTTATTTCGTTTAGAGTATCAAATAAAATGCACATCACACAGCACAGTGCGCATCGCTTCGAAATAAGATTTCATAATCATAAAAATTACTTGTGCGATCATTGACGCATCGTAATCAATGAATATTCAGTTTTCAGCTTATTTAGTAGAAACACAAAACTAAATACCCACTGAAAGGTTTAATAAGAAAGTGCATTGTATAATAACATAAAAGTTATAACTACTAATACCATACATTTTGCACTTAGAACAATCCTTAAACTAAGTCCTATAGGGAAAATGTCGACGAATGCAACGTTTTACGAGAACACATTAACATACTTGTTAATGAATAAATTATTACAAAATATGCTCATGAAATTATTGTAACCTAATCATAATGTTATCAAGTCAACAAAAAAACATAATTAATCGTAAAACAGAGATAAATATTGAGGTGTAGTTCATTACCATAAATAACGACAAAAATATATCCGTTTATTTATAGGTAATGCAGTGCCATTATGTTGTTAAATTAAACCTATATTTTGCCCTGTTACTAGAAATTAAATAAAATCAAGGACACATAAAATACCGTGAGACTCGTTCTAAAATCGCAATGGTAAAACGTATATCTACTAATCTGTTAAAAATATTGAATTATTTATAAAATATCTACATTAGTTATGAGTACAATCGTCTCCCCCACGATATGAAGTACCAACAATATTTTAAAGTGCCACTCTACGGAAATTCTATCAAAACAAGAGCGTATTATGTATGTTTAATCTAGGGTTTCTACCCTTATTTTTTATAGAGACACAATAACCGCTTGCGTAACTGAACACATTACTCTTGCATTTATTAATTGCGAGTTGTATTTAAAAACATTTATAACTTTTTTATTACGTTTCCGTTTAAAACATAATAAATATCAAATTAATAGCGGCGCGACATAGATACACTAAAATCACAGTTCCATATTAAAGAAAACAATTACACACTGAACAAATAATTATACAGTTAATTTAAAAAAAAAACTGCAACAATAATTATTTTATGAATATTATGAATGGCGCGAAATACGTTCGCGGCACTGAGGGGGCGGTGTATACGTCGGTCCGCTCTCCTTACAGATTGATACTGCGCGAGATATTGTGACGGAGCATTTACGACTACGCTACAATCGGACGGCGACTTTCTGGAAAACCGCATAACAAAATGTTGTGTATTTAGTTTATGTAAAAATGCGTAAATATATAAAAACATAATAATAAGTAGATGTAAAAGATTAATTTTTAGGTGATAAAAAAGTAGGAGGTTAATATTAGTTGATTGTATTTGAAGTTTAAAGGAGTCGCGTGAAAATTGCCGGCTTTGCCGTTACATTAACGGAACGATTTTGATTTTTTCATCCCACATCGTTAAATATTAAGTATATATTACAATTGTATATAAATAAATATGAAATGAATGCACATGCTGTCTATTGTTGCTATTCATAATATTTACTGTGTATTTTAATAATAACATGGATGTTCATGTGTATCTGGGACCGCAGGCTAGTGTAAATAATCTATGTGATTATAAAATATCTGGGTGTGAAACTGCCATTGTTTGGCACGACCAAAACGTATTTTCTTACGTGTATAGAACTCTACATTATATCAAACCGTCATCATGTATATTTTATTTATGAATATTTTGTCTGCGGAATATTTGACCAATAATGTATTACACTTTTCGGAATTACATAAGTGGTGACAGTGCTTGGACTTAGTCCCAGTTCACAAAGGATACACGAAAAGGATAATTGTATAATATGAATATTACATGTATGTACATATTATGAATAAGTAACGACTCTTTTCATTACCTTCCTCCGAAGCTTTACATTGGAATTAACCTTGTAAAATAAAGATTCAAATGTGCCTGTAAGAACCTACTTGAATAGAGTATATTTTGATTAAATGAATAATATTCCTTTAAGATAAAATAATTTAATTTACATAATTAGTATAACATAAGTTCTCTTCGTTCTTTGACTTTTCGTGCGATTCCATTGATTTTATTTTCTATTAAATTATTACAAAATACAGTTAAAAAATAAATAAGTTACCAGGCTGGTCTAAGGATTATTAAGTAATCGAAATATTTTTTTTTATTACTTATTGCCTTCATAATGATTTGACATTATATCGATATACGTCCAGAAAAATTAACACAGGTGATAAGCCACCGTCCGTAAGGATAAGATCACATTAAATTGCGTCGTTCCTATGCATTGATTGTGTAAGGAATAATTATAATTTCTTAAATTGCTTATATGATATGGTATAATATAAAATAAATTCAAATTCTCAATTTAAGAATTTAATTTCTTAAGCCAACAGTCAATGTTATAAACCTCGGAGGATACACAAACAGCTTTTCCATATCATTTAAAAAAAAAAGGTAAATTCCGCATCGTATCTTCTTACGATACGGAACAAAAACCAAACGTGATTTATATAAATAAGAAAACGGGCCCTGGAAGAGGAAAATCTTAAAAAGGACACTAAAGAGTCCCCGTCATCCTGAGCTCTGGCGCCATTGTAAACGCCAATTATTGTACTCTTACGGAAAACGAGTTAGACGGGAGCTGAATCATTGCATACTGCTCATGGGTATATTATAAGCAGAGACTGTTGACCGACATATTACTTTCTTAATTCTTAAATAAGGAAAAATAAAAAAATATAAATAAATAACACAAAAAAATATTTCTTATATCATCGATGACATTTTTTGATAGAAACTACAGAAATAATTCACGAAGAACATTATGAGGAATTTATTTTTAAAAACATTGAGTAAGTAAAACAATATTTAACATTTAATTATTAAAATAATAGTAAAGGATAACTTTTTAGATACTGTACATTTACTAGTAGTCTTAGCTTTACGAGTAATGAGTGTTGACCTTTTATGGTCTACGTGTATTTTTACATTGGGGTCAGGTAACTTATAATTAGCCAGTATTAGAAGTCATTGAACACTGAGCTGCAATCTTAAGTTACGATCACTCCATGTTTATTTGCTCCACGTTAACGTTTAACATTTTTTTAATTATTTTAGGAATAAATATATCTAGAAACAAATTATGTTATGTGAATGTGGTTAGAATATTTAACAAAAACTGTTTGGATATTTTTTTTTTAAATATTAAAATTTGATATTTTTTTCATTTATTTATTAAAAGACGTTTCAATAAACTGATGGTGGCTATCCAAGGAGGATGCTATACTTTACCGCCTAACTCACTACCACCCATATTATCTAAGATGATGGTTCAGTTTTGCCTTTAGGTTCACTGGCTCATCCATCCTTCGAACGCAGCAATATGTAATAGTGCAATTATATTAAGCAGTAGAATCCCGGTTAGTACCTACCAAGATGGGTTTACACAAAGCCCTACCACCGGATGAAACGCTTTAGGTAATAACAAAGAGAATATTACGTAAAAATTCAAAAATCGAATTGGTTTTGGGTTTGTTTATAATCTTACACCAATCCGCTTTGAAGAAACAAGCTTTCAGTAGCTTTAGTACGCGGCATGTGTCGGCTCACATGCGGTCAAAATGACCTTATGTCCAAGCAGCGTCGGGCGCTTCGCTTTATCACTTAGCATCTACCGAATAAATCATACAGAATAATCGCGAAATATTAAAAATGTCGAACCTTTCTAACGTTATTGGTATACAAACATGATAATATTAACATTTTTAACACAAATGATGTTATTATTTATAGTATTGTCGTGTGTTTATAGTAATAGGTGTCATATCATCGGTTAATAAACAATTATATAACTGTATCTCTGTAAACATATTTTTAACTAATTTTTAGGCGGTGTTTTGACGCTCCATTTTTTTGATTTTTATCAATACATTTACTATTTATGTATTCAGAATATCTATTTCTTAAAGTCGTTGGCTATTTTCTGCAATTTTCATTGTCATTAAAATCCATTAATTTTCATCAATTAACTAATGTAAAAATATATTCAAATATTATTATAAAACATTGAATAAAATAATACTATATTGAGTTTAATTGAATAATATTTCATGTTTTATTACATCCGTTGACAATGTGTATAATGATAGAATTTCATTTATAAGTAAAAACAACTAGATTTTGATAATACATATTATGAAAAACTGCTTATTATTAGATAGATTCCCAAATTGAATTCGTGTTTGAGAATGTATTTGTTTATAAATATGATTTTAACCTTATTTATAAAAATCAAATAATTTATATAATTTCGTTGAGCAGCTTCTTATAACACATTTGAGTCATCATTTAACAAGTCTATCATACTAGTGGAGCTATCGCAATCGGCTAAACGGATCGGAATGTCGTTTGCTCCAAGAAGAACTGGACAAGCTAATCAGAACTATAGATTGTTTTCGATAATAATTTCAAGTCTTCATATGATCGTTCATAAATAATATACTAAATTAATATGTTTATCTATATATGCACTATGTATAGATAAACATATTTTATTATTTACTTTTTACGTATTACGTTACTTCAAGAGATCAATTATAAAAAACTAGATCGCTTTTTCTGATTTGATTTTCCTTTCGTTATATAAAATATTGGTACTATTGATATTAACCAAAACTAAACAATGAGATATGTTAAGACAAAAATATTGAAAATTTCCTATATTTTCGTTCATATACATACATAGATATATATTTAGCGTTTGTACAGAAGACGAGCATGTAGAACGACCATTTCATATCCATTCACGCGTTAAAAATTCCGTATGCGATTTAAAAAGCCGATCCGAAGATACCTAAAATATCGTCGTGTCTGCAACGACAAACAACAGTCGCGTGCGATATGATATTTATAATTTTAACGACTATTTGTAATATTTCGAAATTTCACTTATGTCGTATTTAGTCTATAACTAATTCAACAAAAACGCAACACACGATCTGTTGCGTTTTTGTTGTTATTACAGATCGAAGATATTTATTCAGAATTATTTAATTGCCCAATAGCTGACTGGATACGTAAAGCTGTTGGTCCTGCGACTGAATTACTTCCAGACATCTCGGATTTGCAGACCCATCGGAATATAAGAGATAGAATATGGGGAGTGCACCTGTATTTGCAGACAGAATTGTGTCGCGTCGCGTGTGTCCTAAAGAAGTAAAAAAGTGGGTTCTTAAATAATTTAATAATAAGTTTTTTTTTTTTTAATATTGTACCATAATACTTCAGAAAAAATACTTTGAATAAGATATTTTGTGTATATATTGATTTAGGTATTTTCGGCTGATCGTAAAAACAGCTTTGTTTTTAATAAATATTATGAAATAAAAATAGGAGCCAAGATCGTTCGGAAATTCGAAAAAAGAAATCTAGATAGCTGTACAAATATGACATCTTTTAATTAAAAAAAAATAAATAACGTATTTTGAAAAGTATGTTCGAATATAAATACAAGACGAAAGAATATAAATCGTTATTAAGCTTGAATTTAAGCAGTGAACAAATTCAGTCCCCTTCAATTTATTTGGTTCGACGCATACTTCGGACAGTTTTTTTAAGCGTCTATCCAAATATCCGGCAATATTGCTACATCTCCTGGTCCTAAACGGGTTACTTGCAAAGTGTCGTATCATTTTCAGAAAACGCTTTAATGTAATAAATATTGTCTTTATTTTTAACTGGATTATCTAGTAATTGTCTATGATATAATGGACCATTTATTTTTCATAACGAAATGCTTATTGTAAGTTGTATTCGAGGGCGGATTACAAGATGTAGAATAAAGATAGCATCGACTAGCTTACAACTCTACCCGGTCCCAGTATCATTCAACTTCCGGTAATCAATACTTGAAATGTCTAAACTCACATATATGTTGTTGGTAAAATTCTTAGTTTCCTTAAAATTACCTGTGACTAGAAACATTCATTCAATTAATATGCATTAGCAGCCCGTAAATGTCCCACTGCTGGGATAAAGGCCTCCTCTCCCTTTGAGAAGGTTTGGAGCATATTCCACCACGCTGCTCCATTGCGGGTTGGCGGAATACACATGTGGCAGAATTTCGTTGCAATTAGACACATGCAGGTTTCCTCACGATATTTTCCTTCACCGCACGAGATGAATTATAAACACAAATTAAGCACATGAAATTTCAGTGGTGCCTGCCTGGGTTTGAACCCTCAATCATAGGTTAAGATGCACGTGGTCTAACCACTGGGCCATCTATACTATACTATTTTAATTTTAAGCTTTTGTATTTTGTGTTTATGGTGTACAATAAAGAATAAATAAATAAATTACGTAATAATTAAATACAATAAAATCATTTTTTCTCTTGCATGAAAACCACCGAAACATAGTTTCACGCTTTTTTATCATTTATAAAGTTTTCTATTGAGTAATAAGTCTTATTCGATAACTAGATTTTGTTTTATTAATAGGCTGTGAAGTTAAACACATATGCAGAATCTTATCATAGAAAGGAAAACATTGCCCCAGGAAGGATGTATTGACTTAGCGAGTCGGAAATTTATGTGTTACGAGATTACTTTTACTTCTCGTGTTTAAACAATGATTAACGCTCATTGTATCAAACATATATTTGTGATAATCGAGTATGTAGTTTTTAATCTGATATACGAAAAAAAATGTTTTATACTTGTCTTGCTGTTTATGCCGTTTCATAGATTCAAGTCAATTGTAAAAATAACATTGGTAAAGAAGGCATATTATTCGATACAAGATTATATTGATGATAAAAAAGCGAGGAGTTAATGCTTGTTGACTTCCAGGCAGGATATATAATTGTATTTCATTAACATGATTGTATTTTTAAATACTGAAAAAGAGTATCCACTGAGGTTCTTGCCGGTTCTTCTCGGTAGAATCTACATTCCGAACCTGTAGTAGCATCACTTAATATGGTTCGTTAAATGACAATTCAAAAGTGCTTGTCAAAGCCTACTTGAATAAATTATATTTTGATTTTGAATTTATCTACATTGATATAGTTAATTGCATTGATAATAAAATAACACTCAAATATAAATGTACAACAAATTAATACCATATAGCCCATCACCATCCTTAAGCAATAAACTATCGTAATATAGAAGTTCCTTATCAAGCGTATTGGGATTTTAGTGTAACTGTATTAATATCATAAATGCAAAAGCTACTCAGTCTGTCTGTCTGTTTATCTGTTACTTTTTCACGGCCCAACGACTGAATCGAATTTGCTGAAATTTGGTATGGAGCAAGCTTGAAACATAAGGCATAGATATAGGCATAACTTACATTAGCATAGCTTTGTATACCTAACACCTGACGACAAACAACTTAAACGCGAGCGAAGTCACAGGTGACAACTAGTAGTTAATATATTTAGACAACGTGTGAGTATTTCGTATGTTATTGTGTTAATATCTAACCTGAGGTCTTGTAGCAACGCCTCTCCGTGTGCAATGGTAGCGGCGCAGGCGTCAAGCGAGGCGGCTCTGTGCTGCGCGCACTGCTCCAGAGCACGCCGCGCCGCCTCAGGGCTCTCATCAGACGTCACTGTGTTCGTACCGCCCCCGCCCCCGCCGCGAAGCGTCTCGAGCCATTGAAGCAGCTACACGATAAATATTAATATATTTCAATTGTATTGCATTACATACGTTATATAATTGGTCTGGGTTACACGTACTAAAATTTACATATTTTGCGATATCGTCGGTTATCACTACCATTTGCTACGTAGATTTTATAGTAGAGAATTGTTTAAGGAAACACAGTCACATCCTTACTCTCATAGTTCGAATACAAAAATGACCAACGGAAGTATAACTTTACAACCTATTTAACAACCATTGAAAATAACATTATTACTGTTGAAAGTTTCTAGGTAATAGAATGTCTTTTGCCAGTATGGGAATATCAACGGCTGCTACTTTATTTTTGAAGTTACATTGTTTGCATAAAGTAACGAAGTACTAATATTCTCTGTGTATTACTAATAAGCGATCGAATCGTCATATAATGCTACATTTGAGCATTCTTTAAATATAAAATGCTTACTTCTTTCTCATGTGTGTAGAGCAACACTGCTAGATCGAGACGACGTCTCCGGCGATCAACTCGCGCGGCGAAGGCGGCCACGTGCGCTTCCAATTCACGCGCCACCCCGAGCACCTCCTCTGCCTCACATTCACCAGAACGAGCCAGCTCTTCTGCCGCCGATAGCAACTTTTCCGCGTTTGTGTAAGTGTTCTACAACATATGTGTTTTTTACTAAAAAAATCCATTATAAATGATACGGGATTATAATTTTGTATATACTAACCTGAGCTACATTTTCAAAATGTTCGTGAGATTTCTGATACATTCGAGCTTTGTGGAGATTCCTGCCTATACCCGTGTTTTTTATTAAGAATTTTTCACCGTGGTTACCTAACCAGTCTAACACCTAGAAATAAAAAAATATATCATAAAAAGTATCAAAGATAAAACATAGCCTATGAGTGAAATCGGACAAGGATCACTAACCTGCCTGCAGTCTTCTTTATAAAGCAGTAGAGCAAGTCGCTGGTGCAACTTTAGCCGAGCCTGGTGGTAGCGCGACTCAAGGGCACGGTGATGACCAAGGATCTGGTGGATAACCGCCAGTACGTGGTTGGCACCGGAACTGTAGTCGGCTGCCGGGTCACCACCGCTACCACCCGCAGAGCTAACTGAGCCCTCATTCTGATTGACAAATAATAGGACAATTCTAGAATTTATTTCAACCGACAAATATCATAATTTACAAATACATTAACATAAAATATGTATTTCGAATTCCAATAAAAATTACAAAAATTATAATAATTCCATAACAATATCGAAATCTATCATTTAAAACATAATATATTTCTGTATAATATGAATATCTCTTTTTACATTTACATAGTAAAACATTTTTAAGTAATGTAGTCGAAACATAATAACCTGAAAAAGGAGGCAGGACATGATTTCCTAATTTTTTATTATTATTTTTTGATTATATATATAAAATTGATATAAATTATTTGAAAAATATTAGATTTTAATTACAATAAGTATATAATAATACTAACCATATCTGCGGGATCTGTCTGATGACAAACTTGCACTAAATGGTCAAGTTGGTACAGCAATTTTTTACTCGTTGAGTGGACCTGTGTACATCATACAATATTGTTTGAAAGATTCAAGCAATTGATTCTAGCACCTTATGATAAAAAAAAAAAAATACTTCTAAAGATCAAAATCATACAGCAACTTTCAAATGGTAGGTTGTTTACTTTAGCTGTATTGTGATTTAATTAGCAATGGTTACATGTACGAATTCTATCACATATGTGTGCATTAAACATAGATAACTTAACTGAGATCATAAATTCACATATTTTGGATGGAAACCAGCAATTTGTGATTGTTATTAATATATTATTGTATGAGATATTTGCCTCATTTAGCTCTCGTGTTTGAAGTTATTTAATTACTTCTTACTCTTTTTGTATTTCATACTTTAAATTCGGAAACATTTTACTTATGAGTCGATTTATACATACAAAATAGCGGTTAAAATTACAGATATCGACATTTAGTTCATGATAATATATAGAACTGCTTTTCTCGTTTAATTAAATTATATTGGCCAAAGATAGCAGCTTTTCAGTAAGTATTTTTAGATATAATATAAGAAGGAAAATTCTGCTTCAACTTACTTCGGTGTAAGCTTGGCACATGTGTTCATATAGCTGTCGGTGTCGCTGCGCGTGTTGTTCGAGTGCGCGCGGGTCAGAGCACGGAGGTGCGCCAGGCCCGCCCGCCGCCAGCTGTAGCGCCACTGCGCACTGTGCGCCCCATCCGCCCACAGCGCCCGCGTACGCTTCCGCCTTGTGGTGGAACACCACCGATAGAGATAGTACTGCCGAGCGTTCCTCCAGACCTGTATACAAATTGTTCAAAGTGATTATTTTATGTACATTATTTGTCGTTTTATAGAAAAAGAACAATACTTATGTGATACATATATCACATATAATTTATGTATTTTAATAAATATGTTTTCGTAAAATATGGGATAACCATATCCCAACACTCTTTGTCTATAAGTTAATGTTAAAATACACTAAAATTAAAGAACATCTGTAAATAAAATGTTTTATTTGTAAAAAAATTAAAAATATGGCGAACCTGCTGAAAGTTGCTTATACGCCCGTTCAAGGCGGTGCGCAAGCGCTGTAATCTGCGGTTCCGCGTAGTGCCTTTTATCCGCAAGACGACGTGCAGCAGCAGTAACCCGAGCGACGCTGGGTCGCCCGCCACCCGTACAAGCTGCTGCGAACCTATACAAGGAAATGAAAAATATAAGATCATTTATACTTATTAAAACGTTTAAACTTATTTAAACTGACTAACCCATTTGATAGTCTAGAAAGCTGAAATTTGGACCAAAGGTTTATTTTACAAGATAAACATAATCTAGAAAAGGAATATTGGAAATTTCTATTATAAAGGGGAGGGTAACTTTATACGATATACGAAATACAGGAAAACCTAGATTAAAGCTCAGTCACATAAAATACTTGTACAATTGTACTACGCTTTAATATCAAAAATTACTTAGAATGTACGTGTAATTTTAAATGAATTTAACCCATATGAACAAATAAAACTCTAAGAATTCAATTAAAAAAATGCTCCAAAGGATTTTAAATTATAATACAAATTGATTCATTTGATAAATTAACAATCTATAGACATTAAATGTATATAAGGAGAATAAAAAAGGAAGAACTCGTTTCAGTTCTATCACGATGTACATTAAGCCCATCGATTAAGAATTTACTTGTACCATTATAACATAATAATTTTTATTATAAATTAAAGTTGATTTCACTAACAATTCATCCTGTTCCTACTGTAATAGAATGCAATTATTCACACAAATGCCTTGTCAGATTTCTCAAGTTATTAACTACTTGGCCTTCAATTTCGTATTTCCAGTAATACCGTCTTAACAACACTGAATTATATTCTCAATAAAAATATAATCTTAAACCATAATTCTAATTGACTTTTCTAAAACGAAAATAAATAGTTTCGGAGTGTGTAAGATACATATTTTTATATATTTAATTAGTATGTTAATGGTGTTTAATTTCAGGTTTTATGAAATTACCTCGCATGCTCCTCCTGAAGACGTTTAGCTGCAGCACAGGAACGACCGATTTCGACGTATGTGGCCAGAAACGCTGTACGATGATTGACTATCCATTCCAGCATCTGGTTAGTGTTCATTGCGAATTATAAATACAGCTGTATAACAGTTAATAGTAAAGCTAAGGAAAAATCAAATGATTTTCGTCAATCGTATATGTAACTGATGATTGTGGGGTAGGTATTGTTTAAGTTTAATAAAAAGACGGTAATCACCTTCTCGCAATCTTGTTCGAAAAGTCTCAACTGAAAACATTGATCGAGCTGCATCTTCTTGTGTTGCCATAGTTTGTGCGCGTGCGCGTGTGCCGATCGCACAGCGGACAGTTGCGCACGAAGAGCGGCAGGAGATCCGCAGTGGAAGGCAGCTTCAGCTGCGCCACCACCGCTTGCTTCCGCACACGCAGCCGCCGCTGTTTCCAGTCGCTGCACTACGCGTTCGCCTACAAGATACAAATTTACACTTAAATTATATACAGAATCATTACCTTGCTCCCTACACTACACTATACCACAATACCAATAAAATTAAAAGCATAATATATCGAGTTTGAGGAAGGTTGAATATTTCTAGAGGTTACATTCAAGATGTTATCTGTGGAATTTTTTAGTAAGGCAGCAATGTTTTTTTTTTAAATAGACTCGACAAAAGATATATATTGTAAGTTAAAATTTAAGTTTATTATATAATAAATTTTATATTACTAGACTCGCTTTTTTGAATATCTTTATTTTATCGATTTTTATACTTCGCTTATACGGCTGTTTGTATGGCGACTTATCTTTCGATAGATGTAAATTTTACGTTTTTGCTTTTGTAATAAAACATAAAATGTACGACAGGTTTCGAAGTTCAGGCAACTTTATAAAGTTTAAAAATGACAAACTGACATACCACCACACTGCCGAAACTAGTGGGTCCTTTACACAGGATATCTTAATAAAAAGTAAGTGAGCAAAAGCGTTTTTTCTTAATTCATCTGCCTGAGGAGCTTCATCAACAGGGGATAAGTTTGTATGGAATATCATTATACCGTGTTAGCAATATTAATATCGGTTTAAAAAAAAATTAGCATCTGTTAATAAGTTAAAGACAACTCTAAAACCTATTTTGAAAATTCATCATTAAGGGAGGGTTAAATTTAGGATGAAAGTTATACTTACTTTCGTTATACGGAAGTTCGTCATTTTTCAATTTTAGAAATACTTAATTCGATATTTAGGCTTCTGTGTTTAAATAAAAGATAGTTGTTACTTATTTTTGGAATTGAATCTCTTAAGGGATTTACTACACGGCTAGTCTAGTAACAAATAAATGAGATGAAAAAAAATACAAACTTCATGTCTTTTTTTTTTCTTTCATTAAAACAACACGAAAATGACTGTCAGTAGACAGAGTGCAGGAAATAAAATAAAAAGTATCATGAATTGGAACATCGTTTTTGCTTAAGAAATAAGGTCAAGTTGTTATAATAAAAATGTGCTAATTATATCTACATGTGGTCGTAATTATACAAACGCGCTGGTGTAATTAAAAGTAATTATCGCTTATTTTTAATTAATACGAAAATTGAGGTGCTCTTTACCATGGAATGTATTTAATTAGCTTAATATCATAATAGTAAAATATCGTACCCCTGGCGTCGGAACATCGCAAACAATCAAAGCACATGTCTATATGCCGACATCTTTCGGTATATTATGATTATGAAACAATCGCTTGCAACATTCCACAGAAAACTCCACGCGCCAATACACAAAACATCGGACGCCAGAAACTAATCACGCGATCGCGGTCTTTATAACGTTCACAGAGAGAGCTAGATTTGTATAAGCATATCGAACCAACCACGACATGGACCTTCGTGCAACGTTCTTGCCGACAGTTTGTATGGACTAACTCTTTTTACTACTTTAGCAGTTGAAAGTCATCCAAGCGTGTAGCGATATAATTCCTATCATAACAATTAATAAACTTCACATCCGTTTTCATGAATGCAATAAACATATTTATATAAACTAATCTATTTTATATTGAAGAAGTTTAAAAAAGTGAATAAAATATATTATGATAAAGATTAACTCATAATTATATATTAAATTTAATATTTTTATTGACACATTTATAACAGATCAGTGACTAGTTTATGATTGTAAATTAAGGTCTTTTTTAGGAGGTAGCATGTTGAAGTATGGCAAGGTACTTATGAAATAACTAACCCTGTGCTTCTAGTTCGTCAACGGGTACTTTCGCCAGTCGTTTGTTGATGTCAGCATGGGCATCTATAGCTCGTCTTGCGCCAGTCACATCATCAGCAAAATCTGCCCTTGCTACGTCTTCTTGTAAATCATCAAGTCGATCAAGCAATTCGCCTGCTTGCCACATTAATTCTTCTAAAGCCTAAATTAAAGTAATAACAAGTAAGTTTATATTAATACCTTAACATAATGTTTCCATTTTAATACATGATAGTAGCAAAATTATCAAACAATGAATCTTTGATGTACTTACTAGTCTCAGATCTATCCATTGTGCATGGTCATATTGAAGAGTACCATCTAAATCTGGTGTTAATTGTGAAGTATCTATAACTTTGGGAAGTGCTTCTAAGCTAATCATTGTTGTCTGAAAGAAAATGTTTTCTATAATATATATTTCTGCACTATTTATAGATTGTAAAGTATCATGTTAAACAAAATAATTAACAATATAAAATCTAATCAAAATGTATTTCCTTCCTTCCTTCTTACATTTTAAAAATGTTTTATTTACATAATTATAACTCATCATTTAACTGATTTAGATGCGTAAATATTTAGTAACACTGAGATTGGGTAACATGTAATTACACATTAGCAATGTTTAGTGAGTGGGATAGCTTTATGCAGTACCTATGCAACATTTATAGGAAGATAGTGGGATACATTTGATTTTAGAATCCAATTACAAAAGGAACCCACTTGAAGATAAACAGTAACAACCAGTTTATATCAATATTATGACGACCTCTTACACTCATTCATGTTAGTCAACATCATTATTAATTTGTTTACTGAAGATAAATTATTACCTCAAACTTGTACTTATGTGCTCCTATTGTTGTGCGTTGCTTTTGCCAGAAGTTGTCAGGTTTGACAACCAATGCCTGGTGGACGGATGAAGAGAAATGCTCCTGCAGTACTTTCAATATTGGCTTTATAGCAGCCCATGCTGAACCTCTCATGTCAATAAGAATTGTAAATCCATGAGATCTAGCAGGATCACTGAAAATATACCATAAATAATACTCAAATCTGTCTTTCTCTAGATTGTTAATGTCTTAAATGCCAATATAATTGTGGTACCTAGGTATACTGATAAGATAATGTAGCAAACGGCGGTAGTCATCTGGAGCGACGCGATCGCGTCTCGAATTTGCAGGAAACCAAATAATAGGTCCTCCGCGACGATCCCGGCCGCCAGTGAGCGAGGCCACCCGCTCCTGAAGGAGGGGCAACACGTCTAAGGCACGCGCCCCGACCTCCATCACTGGCCCTCTTCACGAATTTATTAAAACGAGCCTGGTGACATAAAAACGGAATTTATAATTTTAAAACATTAAATATAATATTATTACAAGGTATCTATAAATTAAATCTTCTTTTATGGAAAAGTGTATTTGTTATATTTTAAAGAGTAAAAATTTATATTTACATTTAAAAAAATCTTGATCAATGCATAAATCCCCAATTTTAACGAACAATTATTTTATATTCAAATGGCTTTTTAAAAGATCTTTATAATTGAATGATGAAATAATAGCTATAAGTTATAAATAGAAAGGACAAACTACTATATCTAGTAAAACATGGTGTTTGTTATACACAGAACATAATAACTTTTATTTGAGTTTATTTCTCATAACATTCTAAATTGTTTAAATGAAAACAAACTTTAGGTAAAACATTGTTGTTGTTTGTTGACATGAGGTATTTAATAATATACATTTTATGAGGAGTATAAGTCTTTTTTAAACACTATGCTAGTAAAGTAATAATTATTGACTAGCATATATAAGTTGCCAAACACAAAATTTTAATATACAAGGCATTGTTTGATTCCCCAAAGTTTAATTACTTTATTTATAGGTATAAATTTCACTATTTTTTATTTCATATAAAATAAATATTTTTTATGTACTTAATTCTCACAATATTTTTTTTTATTGAGGCAATTCAAAATATTTGTTTTTAATATAATTTTGAAATTAATAATAATTTTAAAATAATCCTTAATTTTTAACACAACTTCGTCAACAATTTTTGTTTATTGACTTCTTTGAATTTTTAGAAGGCTTTTAAAAATGCTACAAATTTTATTAAATTAAAGATTTAACATAACTACTTCACTTAATTTTTAAAACAACTTAATTTATATTCAAATTCACGGAACACAAAAGTGACGGATGCGCATTCATTATTTTTCATTGAATTGTAGTTATGTTCGTTGCTTTACAAAGCGTAAGACCAACGCCAAGTAAAGAATAAGGGGTGTATGCAGTGTAGGTATTAAACTTCGCCAATACCAAAACAGCAACTTTGTAGAAAGTACGCAAGCTACAAATGCATTAATTATCCATGTAACATTAAAACATCACAAATTATTTTTTAATAAACGCCGATGACAAATAATTGTTGTAGATATATAACTACATGTCATAACAAATAACCTCAGACAGCCATCAATTTGAACTAACCGTGGTGACTCAAAGTTGCCTTTTAGTCAGGTATAAAAGGTTCGGCACACATTATTGTCACAGTTGTTATTTTCACTAAAGCAAATGTAAAAAATATATCCATTTGTGCCTTAAAAGTTAATAAAAACACGCAGACTGGTCATTATGACACTCAAAAATCACCAACTATTCCAGTACCCACCACAATGGCGCGTCAGGGATGTTCAAACTTTAAAAAACCGGTAATATTAACGACTTGAATAATCTCTATAAATAAAACACGCTTTAATCAACATGTTCTATTTACTTAAGAAAAATATAAAAGTAAAATACATTCAAAAAATGCGTTTTTGATGTAACTGTTTTAAGATAATTTGCTAGTTGCATATTAGTACTGTAATTATGCTATTTAAAGAAAATATGTATTTATTATTCGCGACTTTTCTTAATATTGGATTACATTTCTTATACCGGAAGATTCTTTTATATATATATTTTGGCACTGCGGTTAATAGTTATAATTAGCATAATTTCACTTTAAAAAAATTATTAACAAAATAATTGCCATTATTTTTTTTATCAATAGTCGGTAACGTCAAATATATTTTGAATTAAATGAATATATTTCATTGTTTATATATTTTACTTTCTTTTACAGGGTTTTACAAATTTTAATTCAAGCCAACATAATCTTTATTACGAGAATTATTAGCTATAGCTATAGCATCTTTTTATGGAAGATATTTATTTTAAATGTGGTATTTCAAGATATGTTTGTAACAAAGTATATTTGAATTCATTTTCCTTAACATTTGTTAAAGAAAAAACAACCTTAAGCGTAATGTCTCTATTGCTTTTTGACTTTCGAGTATTAAGTGCAAAATGGTATATTTATTACTACAAAAAGAATTTAAATAATTAAGAGAATATTTTTTTACATTATGTTATTGTTATTAGCCTGATACTATTTTATTTCAATTTGTATAACATACCTTAACACAAATACAACGTAATAATGTAATATTTATTACTCAAGCACAACACTATTATTTTTTTAATAGAAACCTACTTTCTCATATTAATTCATATTCCTTCTTCTTTAATTCTACAACATTCAAAAAAATATGTATTATGTAGTATTTTACATTACAACTGTTTCTACATGTTTTCAATAAATTAAGAACATGTTACATGTCGAAGAAGTATAAAAGTATTTTAGTCAAGTTTTAATCATTACGATGTTTTGAAATTAATAAAGTGATTGTTACTTTTCATATTGAGAGACTAAAAAATATCTGTCTATGATTTTCTTTTAAATTGTTAAATTATTTTTAATATATTTCAGTTTCATCACTTATGCATTTATTAAACATATATCGGCTACACTTGATTTTTTTTTGAAATACAATAAAAAAATCTTTAATATCTTTTATCTTACATTTTCTAAAAACTTGTATAAATATATATTTTATTAATATAAAAAGAATTATGATTGTTCCAATCAATTAAAGTTAGCTTGAACATTACCGGTTTTCGGTCAATAAGCGGGTGAAGGGTGAGGGGTATATTTATTGATTTTTTGACGTCCTAAGTCGGAACTTTTACTGCAGACAGGATTTTAAATTTTGTGCTATGAAATAAAATAGCATAATGTGGGTTTTACGGTTAAAGGTATACAATATTATTGTGCTTGTTTTAGTATTATTTTTATTGTAGTCGACAGTTCTTTTACGGTTTCCAAGAATATCGTTAATTTTTAATTCTAATTTCTTTTTAAAAGATTTTTATAATTTAATTCATTCAACTGGTACAAGATGTGATGTTAACTTAAATTATTATTTAAACTAAGTAAGGGCTGGTGCGATTAAATTTATATTGTATATGATGGAAGTCTTTGTCATGTATTGATTACTTATTGATTGGAGATAGGCCATTGCACTTGTGCAGAGTATGTCGTCGTAGGTACATGTTTTAGGAAAAATAACTTGCAATGCCAGTAGTTATACATAGATTTGCGTAATACACTGCACTTTTATTATATGCTAATGCGAATGATGATTATTAAAGCGAATTTTTAATTATAAAATGATCCTTTCAATCTGTTTTAAATGTGACTTACAAAAAGCAACATTACTAAAACTTTTCAGGGGTAAACTACAAAACATCCATAATGGATATGAAAATTAAAGTACCGGAATTAATATGTATGGATCCAGAAAATTATCGAAAATATTTCAGAGCTCTTTGTTGGAGTGGGACAAGGTATAAATAATTTTTATAAAATCAAATTTCCTTTTTTTAAATGTGTTTGCTTAACTTATGTTTTTTCTTAGAAGGACTGACAAAAAGCCACCCAAAAAGTTTAACAAAAAAGATAGATTAAAGAGGCTCAAAGGATCCAATGCACTGGCAATTTGTTATGCACCTGCTCTTCTGGCCAATCCATCATACTTCGCTGTATATGCTACCGTCCGTAGAACTATTTTAGCTCGCTGTCGACAACTAGAAGCTGCAGCAGCTGATTTATCAGATGAAAGTGACAGTGAAGAACCTAGTCCACCACCACCCATCATTGCTAAGTTGCCAAAGGTAATTTTATGTTGAAACACTTTTAATATTTACTGAAAACAATTGGCATATTAATATTATTGTTATCAAATTCCTAGTTGTTATAAAATTATGATAGTTTTATTTTTACATATAGTCTGCATTAGGTAGCTTTATAAACATATTCAAAGAGGATAGTTCTCAATTTAAACGTCTACTCTATAGTAACTTTAATTCAGTTTTTTTAATATAATAAATAATATCTACTATAATAAGATTTTCCAATTTAACTAACATTTCATTTGTTGTTTCAGATCACAGGTATTGGTTTGCGCACAGTTTTTGCTCTTATCTCTCAGTCCCGGTTCACAGATGCACAGTTTTGTGAATATTCGCTTAAAGCTTTACTGGATGTCCTACAAGGCCATGCACCTGAAGATCTTGCAAATGAACCTCATGAGGTATTACAATTATTTTGTTTTTTATTAGATAATATCTCCAACATTTTGTAATATTTGTATTTATTATCTCCATCAATTAATATTAATTAAAAATACAGTTTGAAAATTTATAATATAATCTGTGCAGATAATGTCAAACCTGCATAGCATGCTGGTAGAAGTTGCAAGTGGAAGTGGACCTACAGGACGCACCGAGGCCCCTACATCTCTGACTTCACTCAGCAGTTCATGTCTCATAGCACTAGCGGTTGCCCGTGGCGAGGCTGAGCTTGTACTTGGAGCTGTCACATCTTTAATTATGACTTCATCTGCGCTTACTGAACAATACATACAGGTTTAGCATTTGAAATATTTCGTAACATTTTTGTTTGGCAATAATTATTGTTACTTTACTGAAATAATAATTGATTGTTTTTACAGTCATTGTTAATTACAGTAAACATTAACAACATCCTGAATATTTTTAGATACCAACAAACTTGACAATATTACAACGAAGTGTACAGTCTGTAATTATTGGACCTCCATCACGTAATTTGTGGTTAAATTTTGGAGTACCACATAAGTCCCTAGTGACTAGCTTCCCAGTGGATTTACCTTCTCAATTAACTACCGGCTCTGGAGAGCTTGTGGTCCGGTCCCTGGTTTCCGATGGTTGTTTCTTATATGTGTTTACATCAAAAGGACTGTTGAAAATCGGCTCAGGATATGGCAGCTCTATACGGCAACATGTATACTTGTATAAATCAGACTTTTTTGCTAGTGATCGACATGGTTGGCTTGGATTTTGTCGGGTTTGTAAAAATTTTTAAATACACACTTTTAAGTACACTTTTTATTTCATTTAATTTCAATATTTCAAGAGCCAATTATATCTAATGAGTTGATTCGATATTTTGGATGTTTTCTTTTTATAGAAAAAATGACAAAACTATAATTCCTCATGCATGTATATTCCTGATATAAGTTAATTGACATCTATATCATAATTTTTAAGACATCTAACTAATCTTGTCGACAGAACAAATTGTACGTAAGGATTGGGAGGAAAAAAAGCGAAGTACATGAGGTAGATAAAGATTCACTAGAAGTGAAGTGCGTGCTGCGATTAGATCCAGGACAACCAGGACCGGTTGAACCTAAATCAGCTGTGTTTACCGACGGCAATCTGCTGGGCTTAATCCTCCTTAGCAATTACGTAAGCTTTTGTTGATTGCAATATATTGAATTTATAAAATAAGTAAAAAGGGGAGTTACTGAGTTTGTTATTACCCTTATATTTATTTATGCACAGGACCATCTCACAATAAAAATGTACGACGCCGAGGCGACAGCAACGGAGCGTGTTCAAGGCGGAAGGTATACATTGACTGCGAGGCGAGAATTCAGTGTTCACTTGATGCGACGACGCATTCTAGTCCTTGGCCGACCAGCTTTTGATGACGGTCTATCGAGACGAATGATCGACTTGGACTCGCCGGTTGCGATGCAGTTAGACGATAATGATGACGATCCATTAATGAGTATCTCCAGCGGTCAGGATTTCGGCCTGTTGACAACGACTTCGGGAAAGGTTCGTGCTTTTTGAGAATATAGTGTGTTTCTATAAATGTCATCATCCCTTACTGCCCTTATCCCAATTTACTTGGGGTCGGCGCAGCATGTATTCTCTATCTGACGTCATCTCACTTTATTTCACAAAGTCCATTGTGCTTATACAAATGTATGTGTGCGGAATTGTGTTTTTTGTATATTTTGTGTTTTCGAGGGTATGTATATGTGTACGTATTTGTGTACATATGTGTATGTACGTGTATGTGTATAAGTGTACTCCAAAGGTTCCAAGACTACACGAATATCACAAGATAAACCAATTTTCCATATACTATGTGCGTATGATTTATTGTTAAGGCATTATGTTTCATGTTATTTTATGTTTCTGATGCAAAAAATTACATTTTTTAATAAGATGTAAATAATATAAACTGCAACTTCTTGAAATATATTAGAAGGTTCGGTGGCCCCACCGCTGGGCCGGTATGATCAGATCAAACCGCAAGTCGTACACATATTTGCGCGTCAAATATCCTAATAAGCATAATGGGGGAGATAATAAATTGATCCTAAGGTAATAAATAAATATAAAAAATATCCTTTCAAGTTTATAATATTACACAGGAGAGATTCTTCACCTATCCCTTATAAGAGCTTGGAGCTTATCTCATTACGGGGTAATTCGAGTGGTTTGTGGTATTACATCCGGCACATAAAGCTTTTGATTTTAGTTTGACTGTCAGGCATA
Organism: Vanessa atalanta; assembly: GCF_905147765.1. Taxonomy (NCBI): domain Eukaryota; kingdom Metazoa; phylum Arthropoda; class Insecta; order Lepidoptera; family Nymphalidae; genus Vanessa; species Vanessa atalanta. The sequence goes on along the minus strand of NC_061902.1, from coordinate 14,364,561 downwards.
ATATACTATAAAGACAAATTAACAACTTTAGAACCGAATGATGCTCGGTTGATCGGATTTGAACATCGATCGATATACTTGACAAAGTACCGTCACGTCCTCATTGTGCACGGATTATATCTACACAAAGAGTCTAATTACAGTTCAATGCGCATTTATGTGTCCCCGCTTAGTCTCTAAGCTTTAAAGCCAATGATGTGTATTGAAATCTGGGTAACTAAGTATCCATTCTCTAATAAAATAATCAATTTCGAAGTCATTATTAGTATATTAGTTATTAGTATATCATATGTGCTGGTGCTATATCTTAAATATATTTAATTTTGTTTGTATTTTTTTTTGTTCGCATCATAATTGTCATCAATTCGCGATGACAAACAGTTTTATTGCACTCTACGACGACGGCTTATTCATTGACTCGAATTTTGTCTTTATTGAGTTGACTTTTTTAGTCGTCGTTATATTCTAGCTTTATCAGTTGGTCTGGATGGTATTCAATCAGTTTCTTCATAAACCAGAATTTTTCAGAACCAGAATCTCCTTAGTGGTTGCCATTTGTAACCTCTTCAGTGTCCATAACGTGTCTACGCTGTTGTCGGATGTTTCTCGAATATCTTGACATTGAAGAACTGCATTGATGTCGTTGTAACTTTCATATCTCATAATTTAGTCCCTGTGACTCGTGTATTATGAGAATGTTGGATCGTTCTACGTTATCGTAGCCTTGGCCATCGAGACGTTCTTTCTCTGCCTGCGTATATTTTAAGTCAGGGTCTTCGCTGGGTCTTGATGATTGTTATACCTCTGTATATACCTAGGTGCAGGTATATACTATTACTACTTTACTGTTTGAATACGGATAAGCCTCCGTAAGCTTCACAGTACAAATGCAGTACGTTACTTCCATTGGTCATCTGGTGTTCACAACAGTTCTTGTGAATTGGATGACAAGCTATTTGGACAGATATGTGCTTAGCTTTAAGAGATTATCTCGGTCAATGTATTAGAGTTGATTGATATCATCGGTGAGTAGGAGGTAAGAGGAGCCGGTAGTGGCACGGGCTTTGATGATAAGCTTTAATATCACGATGGCTCTGAAATGACTGCCGACTGTCTGTCAGTCAGCTGTCTGTTCTGTATGCTATTAACTTTTTCATAGTAGATTTTGAACGTGAGTATTTAGGATTACTTAACGACTTAACTTGAAAAATCGAAATAAAAAAAAAATCTAAACTGCCTAATATTATTTAATTTTCTTATTTATGATTTCTTAGAAACATTTTAAAACTAAATAAGTGAATTAATATATTTTTTATTGCACAAAACCCTACCACCAATACAATTTTTAAAAATATTAAAAAAAGTAATACATATTATGTAACTCCGGTAGTTTTATATTGGCAAAGATTTTCGCCAATACACAAACCTTCAATACAAACTTTTAAAGACTATACATTACATTACATTAGCAGCCCGTAAATGTCCCACTGCTGGGATAAAGGCCTCCTCTCCCTTTGAGGAGAAGGTTTGGAGCATATTCCACCACGCTGCTCCAATGCGGGTTGGCGGAATACACACGTGGCTGAATTTCGTTGAAATTCACATGCAGGTTTCCTCATGATGTTTTCCTTCACCACCGAGCACGAGATGAATTATAAACACAAATTAAGCACATGAAATTTCAGTGGTGCATGCCTGGGTTTGAACCCGAAATCATCGGTTAAGATGCACGCGTTCTAACCACTGGGCCATCTCGGCTCTAATTTAAAGACAATAATTTCTATAAAATTATTATAGATATAAGACAGAAGCCAAGTCTGATTATAGAACAGCTGAATTACTAAAATCGTTAATGTATACTTTTTTGTAATTCTAATTTTTACCCAATATAAAAAGTTTAGTATTGCTAACCTAAAACACCAAATTATTATTAAATAACACCAACCGTAATGTTTCAAGGATCTTCAAATCACTTAAAACAGCAAACGATTATCTGTTGTTAATGTCTAAATATATACTTAACCAGTTATTTATTTCGAATCAATTTCTATTCCCACATTATTTCTCCGAAATTGTGTGGAATTTCCACACAATTTCAAAATTTCAGGTTTTCAAATTTCCCGGCACACGAGACAGCCAATCAAATACCGGAAATTCCCGGGCTTTTAAGAACCTTTTTTTTTAAGAGTTTGAAGACTTTTTTTTGTAGAATTTTGTTTGTTTGCAATGAGTTTATTTCTGGGAAACTCATTAAAGAAGGCAATTTTTGTAACAATCAACATCATTTCTTATATCATTTCTTGTATCATTTCTTTTAATCAAACACAAATTCACTTTTAAGCAGTTAACTCTTATAGTCTTATAGGTACCACTCACTCATGAGATATTCTACGGCCAAACAGCAGTACTCATTATTGTTGTGTTCCGGTGAAGCCACTAACTACAGGGACAAGGGACATAACATCTTAGTTCCCAAGGTTGGTAGCGCATTGGTGATGTAAGGAATGGTTAATATTTCTGCACCATTGTCTATGGGCGCTGGTGACCACTTGCTCGACCACACCCTCAGGTGGCCCATATGCTCGTACTCCTATAAATATTATAAAAAAAAAATCAAAATGAAAATATTATTTATTCAAGTAGTCTCATAAAAACACTGTTGAATCATTATGATACGGTGTTGAATTAAATTTTAAGTTACTAACGATGAAACGAACCTCGTTAAAAGTCATACTAATTCTTAATAAATTTACTATTATCTACTAATTCTAGTATCTTATAATTTCTCATAATCGCAATATTGTTAATTCTCATAATCATAGATTTGTTTCATATTTAAATAATATAAATATAAATAATAACAGACAGACTTAAATCAGTCTTTTAAATAATAAAATAACACATTATTAAAAAAGACTTTTAAAAAAATCAGAGCGTCAACAGCTTTGTCCGACAATCTATTCTGTTTGACAAATCTATTGTATTTTTGTTATAATGCTACCGAACAAGAAGAACACTCTCGTTTTCATCAGATATCGCTTTCGACAGTCTTGTCTCATCTCGAGTCTCGAACCGAAAGTACCGGGACTCGAGACAACTAAAATTACGAAAGGACCTAAACCCTAGCGAGGGCCAATAAATCAATAACATACTCCAGTTACGTGTCATTTCATGAGAACGAACCGGAACTCGGTAGGTTCGGTACAAGGTATTTCTAACAAGAGCATTATAAAATGAAAAAAATCTATTGGCTCTAATCACGTGCCGATTCAAGCAAAAGACGGTGGGAATCCATCACAACCCGGTTCCCTCTTACAAGCTGGGTTTAAACGATTAAAACGGCATAACAATCTAAAAATAAGAAAAAACTACTTTTGCAGGCGCAACGACGATATGTAAGATAAAAAAATACTTTAAAGCGTATTTATTACTATAAAATTAATTAATTTTATATAATGACATACCTTAGGCAGGAAACAATCGTCCCCAGGCCGTTTCAAAAATAAATAAATCATTAAAAAAACAAAAAATAATCCACTCAGCTTATTTCGCCAGTTGTTCTCAGATCTGACTTAATTTTTTCCGAATCAGTTGTAGATATTTAGCAATCGATAAGTTATGACTCTAAATCGAAGAAATAGTTTTTGACTAGAATTAAATAAAGGTTTTACTTTTGTCTACTTCGTTGTAATACAACATACATACGTAGAGCTGTATCTCAAGAAATTCTATGCCTTTCAAGCCCTCGCCAAGCAACTGTCATATGTCATATAAATATATGTATATAGTAAATGTTGCCGGATTTATTATAAACTACGCACATATCTACTAGGAACATATAATAATATGTATAAGGTTGATTAGGTCAATTGTTGTAGAATCAATAGTTTGTTTATGTGTTTTCGCGAATTAGTGCGTACGTTTGTTTTTAGGTAAATATACAATGTGTATGTAGGTTATAACTTATGTTCGTGGTTATTTTCCCTTGAATTATATAGTAAGAGAAAACATGACACTTTTCATACGACGTAGGTACAGGTTGATAAAAACCCCATAAGGTGTTCATTACTATAGTAAATCGTATATATGCTATCTTAGCACCTTATGGGCTTTTTATCAATGTCAATTCAGCAGTTTTTTACAAGAACCATATCTTGATAGCCCATACAGACAATGTCAAATATCTTGGATATTTGACATTGTCTGTATGGGCTAACAAAACTTTTATTTTTAACTTATATAAATTGTTTACGTATGGTTGGAAAAAATTCTGATGAAATGCTTTTCTTTTGTAGGTGTATTATACAGGTAAAGGCACAAGTCTAGGCTACAAAGTTGCGACTCCTCAAACCGGCCGCTGGACACTCATGAAAGAGACACTCTTTAATAAAAACGAGACTCCTAACACAAGAAGGTGTAAAGTAGTTCAGGTAAGATTATTTATGTATTGCTTAATTTAACTTTTAATTATTATAAAAAATAGTGACTTTTCACTTGTGTTAGGGTTCGTGTACCACTCACTAATTATGAGTTTTTTAAATCTAAATATGTAAACTTTATATACCAATTAAAAAAAATTGTGAAATAATTGTTAAACGAAGATTTTAATACTTATCATATACGTAAATACTGAATCAATTTTAATAAAAGTGTTGTATAATATTAAATTACATGTTATGTTTTGCGCGTCGCGATTCATTGATTTAATATTATTTAATTTAATATTATTGGTATTTGGTGGGCAAATTAACTCAACGAACAACCAGATTAATTCAATATAATGTTTTATAATTCTTTCTTGTCTCTCTGATAGGAAAAAGCGAACTTAACCTTTAATCACATGTGAGATTTGCACGATTGGCTCAGTATGGTGTTCGATACAAACCTTTTACATGTGTTTATGTGTAGCCGTAGCTTTTAATAAGATTAAAAATTAATAATATAAAAGATAAATTTAAAATAACTTACTAATCATTACACAAATGTGCAAATAATCATCACAAAATAAAGATAATAAAAGGGTACTTCCCTTTTATTCTAGACGTTATTAATTTCAAAATTCAAGAACTTGCCACTTTACCCCTCGAGGGATGAATTAATTATATTAATAACTTTATTAAGTAGCCTTTCTTAAAATTTAAGATTACTTCGTTCCAAGTTCGATCAAAATCGGTTCAGTGCAAAACCGTAACAGATCGCCAGACAGAGTAACTTTTGCATTTATGATATTAGTAGATTATGATTCAGAGTGTAATCAATTTTTTATTCGTAGGTTGCCTTAGGCCATGAAGGTGTCCACGCAATCCTAGTGTTAGATAATGGATCGGCGTTATTCACGGGCATAGCGCGAAGAGGAGAAGATGGCGATGCCATTAAACACAGGCGAACACCCAAACCTACGCGACCTAAGAAGATTCTAAGGGTCTGTATCATGTCTATAACAGAATATATATACATTATACACTTAATAATTATTATTTAACAACTATTCCATTTGCATTTACGTTATTTATCGAAGAATGCTCGTTGTATATCAAATCTGTACTTTGAAGATGTGTATTTATTTTATAAGATTTGGTATTATGTTTTATTAACTTCGATGACGTCTAAATAAAAAAATCATTTAATTTTATTAGCGTTTTTATAAATTGTAAAATTCTCAGGCTATAAGTTACATTACTCTAGTGAATGGTGTAATTAATTATATTATTAATGTTCGGTGGTTGATGCAGGCTGAACGTCATCATATAGTGTACGCAGCATGCAACTACGGCTCGACAGCGCTGGTGACAAGGCAGGGTGAACTGCTCATGTTTGGCAAAGATACGCAGCACTGCGGCGAGTCCGGACTAGTCAGTGGATTGCGACATGAAAATATCATTCAGGTATGAATATATAAGTAATTTTTATTCACAAGTCGCCGTCTTTAACTATGGCTAGTTTAGGTTAGGTTACCTGTAAACAGCAGTACTTAGTATTGTTCTGTTCTGGTTGGAAGGATGAGTGAGCCCGTTTAATTACAAGCACAAAGGACATAGCTTCTTATTGAAAACAATTTCGATTCCTTGTCGTATCGACGAGGCAAGGAATCGTAAATAGTTTTTACGATCACAGTGATTACTTAATATGACTTCGTTATATTATATACAGTATTTTTTATAATTCTGCCAAATAATAAAATAATTTAATATTTTAATTGTTTTGTTACTTAATAATTTGGATTAATTTGTTTATAGGTCGCATTAGGAAAAGCGCATGCAATAGCTCTTACAAACTTCGGTGATGTTTATTCCTTTGGTATCAACAACAAGGGTCAATGTGGAAGGGAGTTCGGATACACTAAAGAGAGTAAGTACATGTTACTACAAATTTAAAGCAGTGTAATAATTATGTTATTGTAATTAAAATGTTTTTATATGATATGCCAGTGGTAAGTTTATACGGTTGCTAAATCTGGGCTATGGGGTGATAAATTTAAATACTTTGGGGTGTTGATTTTCATTGCTCGGTGTGCTAACTGAAACCGTTGGTCTCCCGCCTTCGCAAGAGTCAGACTATAATGAATAGAATATAATAAAAGAGAGGAAATAACACAAGTGCTTGCGCACAACTCTCTCCAATATAATATCGAGCTCAGCTGGATATAATTTTGTTATAGAACCATATCCGACTCGAAACACGAGTAACAAGGAGGAAGCTCGGCCATGCCCCGATATGCACACGTGGAACGTAGAGTACTGCCGAGTGTGCGTTCTTTGTCGGGAGTGCACAGGATTCGGGAGCGGCTGCCATTGCGCCACGCTGCCTAACAGGGTACCCGGCGAGTGAGTATATTTCTTGTATTATATTTTTTTGCCGTGGGTTTGTGCACCCCCCTTTGGTAGGTATCACTAACACATCGTTTACTTTACCAAAAAAGTAATCAGAACACACCAATATTTTGTATCACTAATACAAAGGGACAATATTTTTTAAAATGTTAAAACAGAGGTGATTCGGTTCAATAAGTTGACGTCCGAGCTGATTTAATTAAATATTTTACTCTTTTTCGATCAACAATTCTTCCACATAATGCTTTGGCAATATTCTGAACATAGAACCCGCATAGGGATGTCTTAATAGGGATGTCTTAATTTCTCCATCTAAGCCGAGAAGGTTGAATGGACCTACATCATATGTACATAAGCTACGGGTAATTCAAATAAGACATCAACAACGCCAGCATACTCGTTACAGATCCCTATCCATGCGACGTACTTAAAATTAGTGATATAAATTTTCACAGGTATCACAGTGACCGCGGAATCGCTATCAGCTTCAAATTAAACCTTAAAGCAAATAACTTCAGTCATAAGTTCGCCTATCTTTGAAAAATATTAAGAAAATGTTGCCTCCATCTCCTCGTTCTCTTTATGGTTTGCATATGATTAATTATCTTTTTTATTGCATTTTCTTTCATTTTCACCTATAAATTAGCGAAACGACACTAGATAATTTATGACTAGTATATCCGCACTATTCATACACTTTATTAGAATCAGAATGCACTTTTTTTTAAAAGCTGCTCCTGTTGAAGAACTGATGTTGAACACGACCACCTCGTCAATGTTCCCTTTGGGAACTGTCCCGATTTATTAAATACTTGGTAGCGTTAACTCATAAAGCCTTGAGTTGTTAACTCATCTCGTTCTGGTCTCGGTAAAATACCTATGACGAAATCACGACACTTCAACGACTTTAATGATAACGCGACGAGCAGTTAAACCACGGATATCGAGAGATGTGCCTTTAGAGCGTGCTCTGTGTCGCCTGACGGTCAAGTTGATTTTATATCTAAACAGCACCGACCAGTGCCGTACTAATCACGTAGCAAGAGTAGCAATTGCTAAGGGAGCGCGTGAAAGGGGCCCCGCATATTTAAATGCACTCATCTTTTCAATTGTTAGTTTTTTATTAAAATTATTCTAAATTGCCAGACAGTCTCATCTCTGGCTTGTCGTAGTTTTCAAAGCCTATAGTAACTTACTAGACTAATAATAATTACCCACAAAAGTGTAATCTGTAAATGACCAATAAACTTATTAAGTGTTGAATTGTTTTTTACCACTTTATACTTAAGAACCAATAAAAGATCAAGCGCTTTTTGAAAGAATTTGGTACGGGCACCGACTGTTACATACATGTAATTAAAAAAATATATTTGAATATACTGAATCTTACGTTGAAAGCAAAAGAAACAAAACACTATTATGATGTTAAATCTGGTAATTCCGCTACACATTGTCAGCGTGTATTTAATAATTGATATAAAGTTGCCTAAAATTTTTCATTCTAAACTCATGCTTGGGTGTATGTTTTCATCTAACACATCTATTCATTAATCGTATAAGCGTAATCTTGCACCATTTCAACCTTGATTTGGCAATGCCAAATCCGAAGTTGATGAACTGAGTGCACTAAAGCAATTGCCAGTTTTAAATAGGAAATTGCGAAACATTCGTCGCCATTTATTACTAAGTGAATCTTCAGTTAGCAATGCACTTCTCTGTTATTTATATATATGAGTATTCACATACAGTTCATATAAGGGCTACCCATACATGTACATCACAATGTGATCTAAATCAGCTTTTACAGTCTTTGTTTACTTTATTACAAATTCAAATAAAATCGATTTTATATATCAGGGATTAAGTTTAAAATTTATTAACTATCAATACCTATATTTTGAAATTTCAGTTTAAAGTATATCTGGGGCTAAATTTACCTTAGTTTTATTATTTCAATGCGTATAATTTTGCAGACGTTGCGGGTGCGGAGAAGGCGACAGTGGATGCAGTGTGTGTGGCGTGTGCAGGCGATGCTCGGAGGCCTCCACGTCTTCGGCTGCAACTTCTAAACCGGAACAAGAAAATTTAACTATCGGTAAATATTTTTTTATAAATTAAATAATTTACTATCTAAATGTTTTTATTTAGTTTTTAAACTTACAATATAATGTTACTTTGAATACATAATATTGTGAATCAAGCTTTATGAAATATTATCATGATTGGCAGTTTACTTACCCTTATTTGTATCTAGATGTCTGATGTCTAATATTATGGTAATTTAAAATAAATGTACTATTAAAACCAGTGTTTGATAGTATAAGCTACTCTCGGGGAACTCTTCCTACCTCATATTTACCATGTGAAATAAATTGGAACAGCATCACGTTTAGCGCCGCTTTGAATATCACATAAGTGACTTGTTTCTGCGATACAGTCGCTTATTTCGATATTCGAAACGGACAAAAACGCTGACTACAATGAAGTGAATTATGCTGCTGGAAATGTCGTGATAGCAACGATATTGGTTAGTTTGTGACCTTATCATTACTATAACGTTTTGTGACATTACAATTACAGGAATTATTATACATTGTACAGACACGATAAAATGTGTTATAGCTGGTTCGACAGACAAAATTTATAACTTCCGTCATAATTGTTCTTTGCCAGTTTATGGACTATATTGGTGTGTTAAATGTTGTTAAAATTGAAATGCATGAGATGTAAAAAAATTATATAACAAAATGTAACATCGTATTAAATAACGTAAATTTTGACAGAAAAAGAGCAGGAGCAGTCCAATGAACCTGGACCGTCAACAGCGTCGGCAACAGCAGCGGGTCCGACGCCTAGTGGGTCGGGACCGGGAACAGGCGCAGAGTCGGAGCGAGAGGCCAGTGTCAAAGTGAGCTGCCTGGCACCTGCTCGCGTAGTTGTCCCGGGCGGACATCGAATCCTCGCTGTAGCCTGTGGACTGCATCATACCATGCTGTTATCTGAACATGGTTTGTGATATTATTTACATAGTATTTCTTAGTAGTAGTTCAATTATAATTATAACCAATTATTGTTTTTATAAATGTCATCCAACATTTAATTAAATAAGTACCTATATTGTTGTACACAGGTGAAGTATTTACGTTCGGATCGAATCAGTGGGGCGCTTTAGGTGCGGGCGATATATCAACGCATCACCGTCTCGTGCGCGTGCGCGTCCCTCGCGCGGCCGCCATCGCCGCCGGCAGCAATCACAGCGCTGTGCTTACGCGCGATGGAGAACTCTACACGTTTGGAAGCTACCAGGTTGTGACACTTGTGACATTCATATTATATATCTATGAAATAGCGATGTCTTAGAGATTTTAATTTTTAGTAGTTATTTAATGTAAAAATATTGTAATTTAAATTAAATATTTATTTGCACATCTAGAAAGGATCATTGGGTCGAGCTCGGCAGGACGAACCGCGTAATGAGCGCAGTCCAGTCTGGTACGCGACGCCTGGCCGCGTACCGAGAATTGGACCACGATATGGATGCCGAGGAGTATGGATTAGTGCATCCGGCGACCAGACCTTCGTACAAGTCTCACAGGCGCTCATAAACACTGACACGCTCTTCAGCTCTACAATCACGTCCAACTCCAACAGTATCAGTTAGTGTCAATTTGTTATTGGATAGCACTTCCCCTACGAATAATCCTGTAGTAGATATTTTTAAATACCTTTTATATTTTTAAATCAGCCATTTAAAATTTTCAAATTTGTATACCCTTTTAATTGTTATGATTTCCTTTTTCAGTAATTCTACCGAACCGACCAGAGCATACTTTCAAATGCATCACTATAAACAAAAATGATGGTGCGTGTAGCGCCTGGACTGGGCCCGAACAAGTTGACTTTGTGAACACACTCGCTTGCCTCGACCCTCTTTACGACGTTCTGTGGTGCTATCAGCCACAAATGCGAGTCATGAAATGTTTTAACATCATTGCATTCGACTCGCACAAGTTACAGCGATGCTGCTCGAATGATCCCGAAGCATTTTCGGATGCTGAATTCGAGTATCCTAATTACGGCTGTATGAAGAGGTTGGAAGATTTCCGACATGTAGAAACTTTTGAATGGATTAGCAATATTCATGATAGAGAAATAGACAACATTGTACTTTCCGATATGTCTGTTCTCCATCAAGAATTAGCTATTCCTTGTAGCCCAGGGTGCCAGGTTACAAGGATCCATGCCGCTTTACATTTACTGGGGAGCTTAGACTCTCTCACGTATGCGCACGACAACAAGTATGTACTATATATATATATTTAACTTTTAATATTCTAAATATGATTAAAAATTAAGTGACACGTTGTGTAATATTTTTTTAAGGTCACCGGTAGTCGAATGCATACGTGATAATACTGTATTGCCAGTGGCACCATTGATTGAGGACTACTTCACTGTCAACCGTTTCGAAAATCACGGTGGCGGTTGGGGCTATTCGGGACACTCAATAGAAGCTATTCGCTTCATGTGTGACAACGATATAAAACTAGGTAAAATTTTTAATTGTCTGTGTTCATATTCGTATGATATGTAGTAAACAATATACGAAATAATACGGTAAACAAATGTGACCTGAATTTTTGGTGTACAGGAGGCATTGGATTGTACGGTGGTCGCGGCGAATACACAGCTAAGATTCGTCTATACGACATTGGTCCAGACGGAGGAGATCAAGAAGGCGACGGAGAAATTATTTTTGAAACGGAGGATGTATTTTATGAATGTGCTCCAAAGGACAAATATCCTTTAATGTTCGAATCGCCACTGCCTGTAGTGGTGAGTAGAAAGTCAATAATAATGTCATATATAACGTATTATTAGATTTTATTTGCGATCATTTAAGTGTATGACATCAAATTAAAACCAGATTATTGTTCGAATATAAAAAAATAATTACAAAACATATATTGCAGACAAGAAGTAATAAACATGAAAAAAATAAAATAAAACGTTAAATAAGGAACGTATTATAATATGTATTATATTGTGTATTTGATAGAGAAATCAAATGATTCACAGGCTGGGAGGTGGTACGTAGTGTCTGCTACAATAAACGGGCCGTCGTCGGACTGTGGTTCGGCTGGTCAGGCGATGGTAATAAACGACGATGTAGGATTTCACTTTAAAACTTCGAAGAAATCAAATAATGGCACTGATGTTAACGCTGGTCAAATTCCTAGTCTCTTGTATAATTTAACGAGCTCGGACCATCCGGTACCTATTAGACATTTGGATCCCGGAGAACCAGTAATCGTTCTCTCCAAAAATGTATCGAGAAAAGTTACAGTCTCGTGTTTCCGATCTCTCATAACACTTTTGCAGTGGAGTTGGAAGACGTTTAAAGATATTTTGTTGGATACAAATGGTCAGATACCAATTAATTATCAAAAGCTCGTGGTAATGAAACATCAAAAGAGATTGGTATACATCATGCGAGCCGGGTTGAGATTGGTTAAATCGTACATAAAAGAGGTTTACCCGCAGAGCATCAAAAAGAGAAATTCACCAGACTACATGTCGTATTTCGAATCAATAGCAGATGCTCGAAATTTTATTCAGACTGTAATGGCTGATCAAACGCCGACGTGTGCTTCGTTACCCCGAAAACAAGGTCGAAGTAAAACTCACAGAATATGCTACGTGCAATTTGCTCTCGAGCTGACAAACTCAGTGTTGAAGGAAGCCCATGAGACATTTAACGCGTGTTTTTACGCGTTCTTTCCAACACCCATTCTGAAATGGAATCATCTTTGCTTAATGCTGTACCATGTCAGGGTAAGTAAGATCCGTTTCGATTATTATTCTATTTTTTTATATTATTATTATATTACCGTTTATGGTCGTATGGTTCAGGATGGCAGCGTTCCTCCGTCTCAAGTACGCGAGTTAACAGCAACTTGCGCTGCGATGTGTCTCTCTCAGAGTCTACGTGATGTATTGCAATACATCGTACCTCTCACCCAGAGTCAAACATCGCGTCAGGATTCGCGCCGATCTGAAGTCAAGGTATATTTTAATATTATGATAAATTTTAATTTATACACTTGAACTAAAATATTGGTCAATGATATTAGTTTATTGTATTATTATAATTACATAATAAACAATATAAAAGAACATGTAGCACTTCAACAAAATAAATATAGTACATGAATACATAAATCTTATAAAGTTTTATAATATATTTGAGATGTTTGAGATACAGTAAGAGAAATGAAACAACTTTTTCTATTATTAAATTTAATAAAACATTTTTCATAAAAATTTTGCAGAATAAAGATATACCTTGCAAATCAGCAACAGTGCCGAGATCATCTCACGCACAGAAACCACCGCCTGTTCCACCTAGAGCCAAGGACTCCCAAAAAGTGAGTCGCAAAAAAACTGCTTCCTTAAAAATAGTCTTATTGTAAAAAAATATCCTAATTATTATTAAAAATGTTTTAGGCTCAAGACAACAGCGATACATCAAGCTACTTAGAATGGCATCTGCTGGACGTCGTACCTCGACTGCTGGATGTAGTACTTAGCCCTATTAAACAGCAAATAACGCATAGGCAATGCGCCCCCGCTCACGACCACGGGGAGCTCCAAACGCAGGATCGCCTTGCTGAATATTGCTGTAAGCTGACGGCACGCATTATTGCCGAAATGTCGTTCAGTGCTTTGCAGTATAACAAGGTGAGATGTAGTGTCTAATTAGTGAAAGTTTAGTTAAAAATAATTATGTTAAATGCTCAGGATACGGCGGTAATAATAACAATTTACATGTAGGACGATCCTGAATCAAAGTCACTGAAGCACCTAGTGACCGCTTCCCGCTTCATGCGTGAGAACTCGATGCGGACGTGGAGCACGGGCCACGGCAGTCCAGACGCGATCTGCTTCACTGTAGACAGACCAGGAGTCGCTCTTTCTGGAGCTTGCGTATTTGTTGGCTCAGGAAAATATGATTATTCTTTAGAACTCTTGCACGATGTAAGTACTTTTAAATTTAATATTTCATTGAATAATTCCAATCAGCTTTTTTGTCTAATTTACAAATTCCGTGTTCTTCACAGATGCGGACTATATCGGAAGATGCCAATCCAACGCACTGTTGGGTTAGCCTTGAAGTGAAGGAAGGTACATTTTCATCAGCTGACGCTCAACATGATATGGTGCCTCTGAAGTTTACAAGACCTGTTCTGCTTAAGGTTATATTTTTATGTTATTACTTATTAACTATCACTTTTGCACAATTTAACTTTAAAAACGTTTGAAATTTATTTATAACTTTAGCATAACGTAAATAAAATTAAAATTACAACTATTTTGTTTGTAACTTCAAATTAATTAACTTTAGTGTCATTTCTGTATACTCTATATCTTTAACATGTATTAAAACAAGTTTTGGAATTTTAAAATGTAACATTAAGAAAATTATTATTTAAGTTTACATTTAATTTAAACGGATGTAATCATCGTGGCGCCTGAGTATATTTGTATTAAATTAGAATATTATAAAAAAAAAATACATTTTTTCCTTTTTGAACATAGATTTGCTGTTTTTGTAAATCTATTTGTAGTGTTGAAAGGATTTGTTATTTGACTTCCGGAAAACTTTCTTTTGATGATTTATTTAGTTTAAAACTTTTCCAACTCTACCGATTTTTTCATCTGGCCTCATAAGATTTTTTTTTCTCGATATATTCACACACTATTCGTCAATTAGACTTCAATACATTACAATAGTTATTTTTAATTAGTCGAATAAATAGGTCTAAGCTAAGTTTTGAACGACATTTAAAAATAAAGATTAAAGATATTATTTTACAATGCCTTAATTAGAATTTATTTTTTACAGGATGACACTCGGTATGCCTTGCGCTTCTGTTGCGAAGGCGCGCGTACGGCTAGCGGAGACTGCGGACTGCCAGCCGTCACAGGCCCGGATGGCACTACTTTCCAGTATTCCTCATGTTCACTCAGTTTCAACGGAACTACTCTTGCTCGCGGACAGCTTCCTTCTCTCATATATTATAGGTAATGTATATTATTGTGACAATGTAAAGATACGCAGTATAAAATAAATCATATTGTATGATGGCCTTGAAATAATTGAATTTTATTTCAAATTTCATTAGGATTTGACCTATTGCTTCTCAAAAGATTCGCCGATCTTAATAATTGTTTTTTATTAGGCCTGGTATATATCACGACAGTGAGCTTATATTCATTACAAAAATTGTGCAAGAACGTTTGGGTAGGTACTACTCGCTTGTCAGATCTTCTACTGCTAAATAGTAACATAGTTTTTGTACACTAGAACTCAACAAAACTTAGTATTGTTGTATTTCGGTTCATTGGAACCAGTGTAACTACATACACCAGGCACATAACAAGCTCCCAAGATCGGTATGAATGGTTAATATTTTTACAATCCAATTTCTATGGATGTTT
The DNA here is from genome assembly GCF_905147765.1 of Vanessa atalanta. Classification (NCBI taxonomy): domain Eukaryota; kingdom Metazoa; phylum Arthropoda; class Insecta; order Lepidoptera; family Nymphalidae; genus Vanessa; species Vanessa atalanta. The sequence goes on along the minus strand of NC_061902.1, from coordinate 14,349,229 downwards.
TGTGTGGCCTTTACTATGGCATAAAAAAGGAGAAGAAACCTACTTTTAATTTTGAAGTACTTGATGAATGACGATGAATTTTTCACTTGTTTTGGGTATAATATTCGATATCTTCGTCGATTGTTTTTTAATTTCAATAAATGTATTTGTGATTGGTATAAAAATCAGAAGAAAATATATCATCATTTCAAATATCATAGGTTGCGCCCATATATTTAAGTCTCCTATAAAAATGGTTGCCATCACCGAAATCGTTTAAGAGCATTTATGTTTAAATCTAGGACCAAATGGATAGATCGCAGTAGCGACAGCACAAATGGTGGGGCCCTGATCAACACGGGCTTAGTGGTTCGCAACGTGGAACGTCTCCAAGATGACATGGACTGGGAGCGCGGCGCTGCTCGCGAGGCTGCCGTGGCGGTGGCGGGTCAGTTGGCGGAGCGAGGCGGCGCCTTGTTGGCAATGATGCGCGCACTCTCGCCGGACGATCTGCGACGCTCCGCCCCCGCTTTGGCTGCCGCACCCGCGCTCAACATGTTACTGCCGTTCGCGCTAGCCAATCTCGAAGGACTACATGATTCCAAGGTCAATATAATTATTTTAGTTATTTATTAAATAGCATAACCACCATTTTTCGTCTATTGTTATTAGATACTTATTTATAAAATTTATTTTTAACTAATTGTTCTTATTTTTTGTTTCAGAGCGTTATCAATCTACTCGAAATCGTACATAAGCTACTGCCGCACGTAGCAGAAATGAACCTTAAGATGCCAACTAACGAAGAGAACCCTTCCAACACGACTAGTCACTACTATACATGGGTAGAAAGCGAACATCCTTACAAACAATCTACCGTCATTAATAAAAGGTAAATGAAATTAACAAATGTTGTTATAAAATCTTGTGGGTTCCGCCTGCAGATCGGCTATTCTACCGTCAAATAGAAATATTTCGCATTGCTGTGTTCCTGTTTGAAGGATGTAAATATAGTCGCCAGCAACCATAAAATCATCGATACCGTTATATTCGATGATGGGTTATTTAATTTTATACTTCTTGCTTCCTTGCCAATGTCTATGAATAAAAGTTACACCATCAGGAAATCTTGTATCTTATCTTTCTTTTCAGGCTGGATCTGATATACAAAATAAGCCGTTGAATACTTATTAAAAATAAAATATTTATCTAATAATATAAAACTAAAATTAAAATAGTCCAATTTCTTTGTTACTGTAATATATTTTCATTTTTATTTCTCAAGGGTGCTCTTCCCTCCTCAAGTTTCATGGATTATACTAGAGATGGATCCACGTAGCATTACCGCGCAACCCGAAGACACGCTCACGATATACGCAGTGGCCGGCGCTCCGAAACATAAGTGTCACTGTGCGAATGATACGCACATAGCAGATCCTCCCTTCCGCAAGGTATATAAGGTAGCGGTCGTCCATTCACCCATTCATTGTAATCACACTGCTACACTACACTGGCTGGCTATTTCGGATAACTATACGCAGCGAGTTCTCTTTATAGTGGCCGTTCTATTTGAATCGTGTCATATATTTAAAATGAGAACTATCTCCATTCAAAAGCGCTGCTTATACTTATACAATGCATGGCCAGCCTAACCTAGCATGAACGAATAATACGATTATTGCGTGCTATTTACTGTAGTACTAACGCGTGTGATGCACTGTAGGGAAGGACTCATTCGCCGTCATTCATTTTCATAATAGACTGAATTAGCGTTATACTTAAACTGATTTGCGTTCTTGCACAGCGAAAGCTAAGTATAGATACTAGTTATTTTGTTTGAATATTACTGCATTGCTTTAAAAATATTGCATTTTGAAATTGATAATATAAAATATGTTAAATACATACTTTTTGTTTAGTAATTTATGTATTAAGTAAAATACAATTACCATATTTAAAATATATAAACCAATACTTACATCAATTTATTGATAAAAAAATGTACTATTCTCTCGAAAATCTTGTTATTATATAAATTATACTAAATCATATTTGGAAATTAAAAGTGGGAAAAAAACTTCTTCACTTTTGAAATATTTATTCATGAATAGATGCGGTTTACAATGTTCGTCGTTGAACGTGTAGATTCATACGAACGAACGCTTTATAAAATTCGTTAAAGACAATTAAAATAAAATCAAATAATGCCAAAGGAGGCAGTGGCATTGATTGACCGACGAATAGTTGGAATAGTATTGCCAACAGTCGGTGGTCAGCTACAAGCAAATAATTTTAGGGTGCGCGAATATTCTGCACATGTATGTTGTATTACAGCGAAAAATTACCGAAGAATGTATTATAATAATGTTCGGATCGTTGCAGCGGTTAATACAACTAACCTCAGAAACTGGGGAGGCAGAGGAATTAGAAGAGAGTATCTCTGAGGCACCTTGTATGCACTACAACTGCACATACGTCAGTGTCACACCGAAGTTGGCAAATATGTAAGTTATGATTATATACATATTAGGTATTCCAAAAAACAAAATATTCACCATTCTAATAATTATGATATATGGTATACATGATTACTTAGTGGACAAATGTCGATCATTTCGCTCGATTGGGCGTTTCCGTTAGATATACCTCCTGCAGAGTTCGCATACTCTGTGCCTTGCTTGGAGAGAAATTTACATTACATCGATATTTAAGCGAATTAATTACGTAAAACAATTGCTAGACGATCTTTTTATGAGTATATTGCAAAAAGAAGGTTTTATTATCGGATATCTTGGAGTTGTATTATCGGATATGTTAAGTTGATTCAATAAAAAAACCTTGTGATAGATAGCTTCGGAACAAAAAACGAATTATTACGATAACACCTATCTTGCTTATTTAATTCTATTACTAGATAACATAATAATAAGTTTTATTTATCTGTTTGTCATTTTTGCCAGCAATTGTAATTTTACTCCCTTTCTGTTTACCGATTGATATGATATTTGGTACACACCTTTAGTTCTGGTGGCAATACAATTGAATATATTCAGTATCGTTATAAATCCAAGATGGCCGCCGCCACAAAATGGCGGATTAAATTTTTTTCAATTCCACCAACATCGATAGTATGGGTATTGAAAGAGACTAACTAAAATAATACAATACACAATAAAAAAAATACAAATCTGAAATGGCCGCCGCTATAAGATGGCAGGTTTAATAATTATTCGTTTCAATTCTTTTAATGTGGGTAATGGATACCAAATGAAAGAGCTTTAAAATTAGAACACTTGCATAGCGGATGATATAGTTTAGAAAGTAAAATACACATATACATTAAAATTAAGTTTTAGGCACCTAATAAATACAAAGAACTTTGTCATTTTGGAATCGGGATTCGAACATGTTCAAACTTGTTTTTGTTTTTCTCGATAACGATTATCGAGAAAAAAGGTATTAATGCAACTCAAATGAGGCTACTTTATATTTATCTAAACCTTAAATGCAATAATAATACGAAGCTGTTATAGAAGTTATCTATGTTTATATTCTAGTTTAATAATGTTCGTATATAGAAAATTAAAATTTGTATTATTTCAGCCCCACGGAGTGGCCACAGCGAGCTTTGCTAGTGCCTGGAAACGAAGTGATATTTTCATTGGAGACTGCGTCCGATTATTTGAATGACTACAACAAATCCAACAAGTAAGTATGTAAACTTAACTTAGTTTCAATGGATTTGGTGTGATTCGGATTAATTATGGTACAACAGAAAATTAGTTAAAATACTATAATTCAAATATATAATTCATTTTACAATTTTAAATGCCTTGTATTAATTATATTTTTGTATTTGATACTTGTAGCAACAGAATTGACTGAAAAAGAATGTTATTAAAAGTATACGTTTGTTGATACAGTGAAGAAAGTCGCTTCGGGTATCGATGCCTTTGCGTCGGTTACGAGGAGAGCCCTCTAGCGGGCATGGGCACGACCGGCGCGAGCACTGCCGGCGGGTGTCTCGCCGCTCTTGAGATGGAGCTCGTACACCTCGGCGCCACTTGCGCCACGCGACTGCTCGCACCCGACTTGGACATACCACCACTCACTCAAGGTAATCTCGATATTCAACACTCTTTCTCATAAACATAAATAATAAATTTCGCGTTAAAATACACGACGGAAAAGTCTCCGTAATCTCAACGAACAATAAACCCCGTGGTTTAGTTTAAGATTTTTTTTAATAAGATGTGGTTAGCGAGTTGAATAGAAGGTGTTTGTTTGAAAGTCAGTAGGTAATGGCGGGCCTACTACAAAAATAGAGTTGCTGAAGATTTCGGAAATGAAAATGGAAATTATATGATCACTCCTAAAGGAACAGACACTAAAATTTTATTTAAAATAAATTAAATTTCGACATCAGAAATGTGATTTAGAACGAATGAACGAATTTTCATTTGATTTCTTAAATATTTGACAAATTTTCAATTGATCTAAAAGTAAATTTATTTTAAACTAGACTTTGCTTATAAATATATACTTTAACTATTCGAGTTCAGTTCAACTGCTTGTCTCTTAAATTTACTTTCAAATTTTAAAAGTCTTTATTTAATTGGAGTACTAAGATGTGTCATATTAATTTCTGATTAAATTTAACCTTTAATAGCTTAACATTTATTTCGGATTGACGTACTAATGGTTATATTTATGATTTCAAAATCAATGTTCCAGCAACTTTGCAACTTTGTCTTATGCTCTAACAAATTACTTCCCCTTTTATAGTTCAAAATGTGAGAGTATAACATTCCAAACTATGTATGAATGCGCGAGGTGCAACTGAAATTTTCTTCTAGCTCTAAGGTATCCGCCCGTTATTGCAGTAAATAACATCATTATCGTAACTTTGATCAATTAATTCAATATAATAAAAAAAAACACTTGGTGCTAGGGCTTTGTGCAAGCCCGTCTGGGTAGAGACCACCCACTCAGATATTCTACCGCCAAGTAACAGTATTCTGTATTGTTGTGTTCCGGTTAGCAAGGTGAGTGAGCCAGTGTAATCACAGACACAAAGGACATAACATTTTAGTTCCCAAGGTTGGTAACGCATAGGTGATGTAAGGAATGGTTAATATTTCTTAAAGCGCCTTTGTCTAATGGGCGCTGGTGACCACTTACCATCAGATGGCCCATATGCTGGGCCGCCAACCATGGTCATAAGGTACATAACATCTTAGTTTCCAAGATTGATAGCGCATTGGTTTATAGCGTCAATTTCTATGAGATTTGCTGACCATTCACCATCAGTGCACCGAACTATTACAGTTAAACTAGTAAATAAATTAATTATAGCCCTTTTATGATTATATTACTTGCTTGTATCTGATAAATATACAATATTTAATTTTTATAAATAGAATTGAATGAATTATTACAATTTAAAAACATTACTTTAATTGCGTTTAAAGTGCAATGCGAGTTAGTTTGGTTATATGTTCTATAAAATATGGATGTTGCATCATTCGTTCGTCCCCTGCGTTCGTAAATGTCAAGGCTTCTGAATGCACTATGATACCAAAGAACTCGCGTCAATGATTACTTCCTCAATTGTTGCAAGACATGGCATTACAAATTGCTACTTCAATTAGAATATCAGTGTTACATATACCTCCGTGGTCGAGTAGCGTGTACACCGGTTTTCATGGGTACGCCACTCCGAGGTCCCGGGTTCGATTCCCGGCCGAGTCGATGTAGAAAAAGTTCATTACTTTTCTATGTTGTCTTGGGTCTGGGTGTTTGTGGTACCGTCGTTACTTCTGATTTCCATAACACAAGTGCTTTAGCTACTTACATTGGGATCAGATTAATGTATGTGATGTATAAAAAAAAAAAACAAATATATTCAAATTTGTCTGCTTATAATAACAAAAATTATTTGGTAGTTTTGAAGTACCAAATCTTAAAAAATGTATTAAAAGTTTTGAAATATATTTTCCAATAAGTCATTTGAAGTAACAAAATTATATACCTACTAATAATTTAGCAAGACAGTATGAATTACTAGTATTTTATTAGAGTCTCTTTGGTTATTTTTGTATCCATATGTATTCTAACATAAATAATAAAGTCTAGTTTTTTTTTAGAATTATTTGTAACGTTGTTTATAGTATTCGAAATTGTTTTGAATTTAAAAACTATTTCTTTTTTTTTCTCATACGAATTATTCTTTACAAATTATCATATATACATTAACAGCTGAAAAAAAATGTTAATCTTTTATATAATTTACATTTACACCAAACAGTTTAGAAATATATTTTTGATCTGTTTGAAAGTAACAATACTAGTTCCTGTTTTGGAAATACTACATTTGTGCACATTGCAATGAATTATCTATTGTGGTTCTAGCTTTAGCGGCTTTTCCCATTCTAACACAAAGTAAAAATAAGGAAAAAAATAAGCTACGGTTAGTGACTACGCACTATAGTAATATAGAAACTTTTATATAACATAATAAAATATTAATATATGTATCCAAAGCAAAGGGCAATAGAACACGACAAGTGCTGAGCCACTGTAGATGTAACTTATAACTCGTGGTATAGTTTTATATATTGAACATATTTTTATATTTGGTTTGTGTTAAGAAAGTCTGGTGTCCCGTTAAGATTTTCTTCATTAAAACAATTTAGTCATGACTCATTAGGTCCTCGTTTAGATGATTATATGGCTCGAGTGGAGCGTCCGCTCGTGACCAGAATGCAGGGCTGCAGGTGTTACCTTGATCCATTGTACTCCAGCTTTGTGATGTACTTGATTAGAATTTAAACTTGTGTGTACATTTTTAAACTGTCTAACTGTATACATACTTGATTAGCTATATTATAAAATAAAATGAAAATAGCTATTCGAAAATTAAAAGATTTCAAGATTCAAAGCTTTAATAAGCCCATTAGCCGGAAACTTTTTTAAAAAAAATACTATACACTTGAGCGATCGTAAAGCTAATGGAGACATAATCATCCTGGCTATTTACATGCAAATAACATCACATAAATAAATAATAAATTAATATTATTATCTATCAGCCACAATAGTTGAGGTGCAGATGCTCGCGATGTCGTCGAGCGGAGGAGGCTGCGACGAGATAGGTGCTGACGAAACAGAAACACTGCTGCTGTCTCGTGGACTCGAAATAGGCTCACCGCCTGCGGTACAAAGTGTGCTCGATGGAAACCCGCTGCTGAGGTCAGTACCTACTTCGCAGTATATATTAGGTTTTACCGGGGTATAGTATGTCTTAAATATTAACAATACAATACATATGGCAGATATTTCAACCAACAACCACCTGTCATCATTACTAAAACATCTAAACATTCAGTAATGCTTGCCTGGAATTGAACCCATAATCTTTCACTGTGGTTTAGGTCCTATTCATTGGGCCATCTGTGATCTGTGTATGGATGTATAAATTAACTTAAAAATATTATACGCTGTTAGAGTTCATTTGTTCTACTAACAATGGTACAAATTTTAAAGGTTTATTAGTAATTCGTAAAGGTATATTTTTTAACACAAATACCACTATAGCATGCAACTTGCGATTCAAACCACGAGGTTAGGGAACTGGCGACCAATTTAATACACTATTTACTCCTTTTTCATAAAGATATGTTATAAGTTTATTTCTAATGTAAAAAAGTTTTTAGAAATTAATGAGTCGAAGCAGCTAATGTCTTATTTTGGTTATTTTCTTCTTTATAAAACCGATGACAAGAGCTTGTCACATTTTTGTAACATTTTGCTCACGATTGATAGCGTACGGATTGTCAATATAACGCAGTACTACATTGTTGCAAAAGTTATCGCTAATGTCATTATAGTAGTAATAATTCAATAATATAACAATTAATAATTAGTTTAGAAATTTTGCTCGCCAACTCCCTAACTAATGGAATGCGCCTAATATTATAAATTGGCTAAATATGAAGTTACGTATGGTGAAATGACTTGCTTCTCTTATTGCACTGCCTTATATGTATTATGTTGACTGCCATATATTTATAAACGAAAGGTAAGAATTATTGGTAAGCATTACATGATGTTGAGGATGTACAATTACGATGTCGTTCTGATCGATTTCGGTCACCGCGACAATGGAGACGAGCAACGGCGCTGGAGTGCTGATAGTGCAAGCGTATGAGTAAACGCAGATGTACTCTATTTTCTCATTTTCATAATCTAATTTGACGGCAATTCGACAAGACTGGATGGAGTTCATCAGCAGGACCAACGGATTTTCAAGTTTTCAACGGCGAGGTACAGGTATCTGCTCCGTAACGCCGAGCTTCAACTAAATCCAATAAATTTTATTATTGTGACCTGGCTCTCGAACCTACCTTAGGCTTGTGGATTGATTAATAACCACGAATCAAGCGATTCAGAAACTATATATGGGTTAAATGTATATAAAGGTTAACATACATGTTAATTTAATAATTAAAAGTAATCACAAACAATAAGTAAACATAATAACGATTCAAATGAATGAATATTACATTAAATATTTCATCTCTGTAACTCTGTTTTTTTCTATATTTATATATATCTAGTTGAGTCAAATAGGGAATTTATTCTCGGAGTGAAATAAGCGACAAACGTGTCTAACGTTTGTTTTAACGTTTTATGTTATGACGTTTAAAAAGTCTCATAGTCTAGTGTCGCGAGTCAAGATATTCAAGGACAAAGGTCACAAAAACGTGTTTTTGTTCATAAATATCTTGTTTCATGCTCTTAATGACTTTTTAAGTTATTAATAAAAGTTGTAGTCTAAATTCTCAACAATTTTAACAACGTCTTATACATCCAAGGGTTCGTTTATAAATTTCTATGTCCATATTGTATTTATTTATTAATAAATATTGGATTTTTTTGCTGTCTGTATTCGACTTTAAAGCTTGGTGGACCAACGATATTTATATATATTAGATATTTTGTGTTTTTTTTTTTTAATCAAGTAGGTACCAATACAAAGTTCTATTGAAGTCGGTAGCTTACACTCATTAATTTTGAAGTTTACATATTTTGCTTCTTATCAGAAGTCAGTCGTACGGATAAAATTCGCCCAAGAGTACCTTTCTCTCCCTAAATTCAATTCGGACCTATAGTTTCAGAGATCTCGCAATGAGTCAGCCAGTCATTATATATTAAATTTTTAAAACAAATATTTGTTATGTATGTTAGTTGTTATTATGCTTAGTAATGTATATAGATTACAATATACACTGAGCATACATGACTATGCAAGGAAAAATCATAGAAATAAATTGAGTATTCGCAGTAAGACATTACACGCAGTAATGTCAAGTTCAACTTAATTATAAGAAATTCTGAATTGACGGCTGAATTACTAAAAAACCACCTAAACGTACCTTTTCTCGAATACCTAAGTGTGAATGTACTTTTTAACCCTCTAGTTCGCTTGACGTCAAATAAAAATATAACAGTAGTTTTTTAAAATTAATAATAAATATTAATCGTTTTAAAGGCATAGTCGGCTTCTATATCAAACATTGTAATCAGTCCATCGAGCGTGATTGAATTATTTGCAAACAAACTTTCGCATTTATTATAATAACCACTTATTAGTATAATTAGTTAGAAGGAATTATATATGGAAATGATCTTTTTTTTTTAGGAATATGATATGATGTATATACAGTATGTTCGTGTGCAAAAAGTATGATTATTATGAAATGAATATAAAATATTTAATCACTTTGATAAGAAGCTATTCCATTTCTCGTATAAATTGGTTACTCTTCAGCTATAACACAACACAAAAGGATCGTTTTTCACATTCCTATCGTATATACGTTTACTAGTAATCGTACAATGAACAATTGCCATTTAACCTCCGCAATCGTTTATCGCAAACAATAACATATCGGGTTTAAATAACTTTTCCACCTCTTGTTTAAGATTATTCCGTGTTATTTATATGTTGTTAATAAGCGCGGGGTCGACGTCGAAAAACACTGAAACTTATATTATTAATTACATTTTATATATTCGTTTGTCGCGTAATCTAAAACATAGACAAAGTCGCTACAGTCGCATACAGCAATGTATTAAAGCGTTGAAGATATATACAATTATACATATATTTATAAAAATAAAAAGCATTAATATGTAATTAAATAATAAACTAAACGAATCGTTGTTGACATAATTATATTCAATATCTTCATTGCACTCGCTCAGCAAGGTTATAACGTCAATAGATACCTACTATTAATGGCGTAGTTTCAATAAAATATGTTTACACCAGTTATTCACATTTATTTATTAATTATAATGAATTACAAACTACAATAGATACTAACACATGGACAAGTGACTTAAATTATCTTTTAAGTTCTCCTGAATCTAAACAGCATGTTAAGCGACGTGAAATATGATGTGGTTTAATATTCACAAAATTATATCGTATTTATAAGACCTTGATAATTTTTAATTTTCTACTTTTTGCAATGGAACCTGGTATTGATTATATTTTTGACAAGTAAGAGTTTTTGACAACTAAAAGAGGAATTACTAAACTCAAAATTATCTTCTATACTATATTTCATCATAAAAATTCGCATACCTTTGTGAGAAACGACATAAATTTCAGTCAAGTCATAAATTTCATTCGCAAAGCATGAACAATATTAAAAATGTATGTTTTTTAATCAATCGATTTGTACTTTATTGACATTCTTATATTAATATACACTTCATATAACAACAATGCAATAACATGATTTAACATATCGAATAATACTGATCGAAAGATAAACAATCTTGGCACAATTTCACGATGACATCTTGAGGTAGAACACTATATTAGTATGTGTAAACATCGCCCGTCGATTACATTTTTGACCAGAGAGGTTCTCTGGTTTTGGAGATCCAAACATCTTATAAACTAACACAGTACAATCATAAGTCCGTTGTCAGAAGTTCGGCTCTCTCTACAACGATATGAAATTCTGTTTCTCTGTACGTCTTTCCGTCAGGGAGAACTATTTGTACTTTTTTCTTTTTTTCATTCTCACGTCTCACTATAAAAAATATCACAATAGCCGCTATTAGCGTTACGAATAAAATACCTACAACGACGAAAATCCAGAAGGTTTGCTTAAAGGACCCGCATCGACTGTCGACGAATGTTGGAAGAGATATGAAGTGACCTTCCAGATCATACCAGCAGTTAACAATGCCACCTTGTTCGCTTAAAACTTCCCGCCATTCCTCTGCCAACCGACAGCTACACTTCGCGTTAAGATTTAATCCATCGATGCGACGCGATAATGTGGTCTGGTTGTATACAAGTGAGGACGGCATAACCGTACTCATTGTATTGTTGTCAATTAATAGTTCCTGTCGCCCCGCAACTGACAATACTTCTCTGTCCACCGTAAACCCTAAAAAAGCACCTTTACTAATGGTTGATACTGTGTTATTTCTAAATGTTACAGGCCCCCTTGAAGTTATATGAAAACTATCTCCTTCTAAAACACGTATAATATTATTTTCTATCAATACTCTCTTTGGTAAACTGACAAGAAACGTTAAACTAGATAAAGTGTCAATATTTACTCCTTCGATCCGGAATAGATTAGTTACTTCTACGTCTGACACGAATCTACTCGGAAGTGTCTTGGCTTCACCCCCGCGCAGTATAAAGTTTGCAGTCGTGAACTTCTTGAAAGCTTGTATCTCGACATTCTTGAAAACATTGTTTGTAAGCTCTATATTTTTAACTCCAGTTAAACTGGAAAAGGCATAAGGCTTCAGAGTGATCATTTTGCTGTCGCTGATCAATATGTCGTTAATATGCCCTTGAATGGCGTAGGATGAAATTTCGTTGACAGTGCTGTTGATTATTTTTATACTAATACCGGGATCTATCTCGCTATCTCTAGGATAAGGAGACCAGGCCAAGGCTCTTTCGCTTATAACAACATAGCCAACATTTTTGAGCTCTATCGTTCGTAATTGAATGAGATTTCGGATTGTATCCGATAGAAAGATAACGCGCTCACAGCCCTCGATTATAATAGCTGTTGCTGTCGAAGGTACTCTGTACGCACCGTCGGGGCGCAGCGTCAGCTCCTGTTTAGAAAAAAAAAAATATAGTTTAATAGATAGGTTCAAAAATTATTTTAAATAATCTATAGTTTTTGGACGGATAAAAACTTGCCTCATATTCTCTGGTGCAGTGACATATGAGCCTCGTAAAGGAATCACAACGACAAGCGTCGTCCTCACAGGCAGTAGGCACGGCGCGCTGCGCAAACGTTCGCGTCAGCAAAAACGCTATCAGAGGCCACCACGTCGCACACCGCATTCTGACCATATCATGTCACCATTGCAATTCGTCTGGGGCTCTGTAAAATATTGTCTTATTTTCACAAAAGTTCACAACCACTATTATTAAAGAAAGCCCAGTGACTATGAACTACTTTAATAAACATATGAGTCGAGTTACTAGTAAAATTATTAATTTTCTACATATAAAACGACGATGTCCTCATGACTACGTGCGGTTAGCGGCTAGCGGTCATTCTCAACAAAATGAGTAAACAGTGCAGTTTCGATAGGCTACGTGTAATAATGGCACGCCCTACACGACTGGAGAGGAAAGGCTAACTTCAGAATAGTGCTAGGAATTTGTTTTTATAAGCCTGATTCGATACTCGAATTCGGGATCTCATGATCTGCAACTGAACATCCTAAATACGGCGAACGAAGCAACACTAAAATGTATAATGAGACGGCGAATACATTATCTGTGGTTTCTCTCACCCTCTCAAGTTTCCTTTAGAATTTATACAAAAGGTAGCATTATGTAAATATGTAATATGCTCTCTATTTTGATGTACTTGTATTACATTACATTTATCGGGTCCGGCATTTCATTTATGCAAATGTAATCGAAATTTTTTTATAATTTGTTTTTATAATTTAATGCAAATTTCACACACTGTTGATTTAGAGCCTCGGGTATCTCATCGTTTATCATCAGCTACCGTTGTTAACCTAGAAGTGTCGACGTGTGATCGTGAACGAAACTCTAGAAGCGTTACGTGAATTATTAATTATTAAGTGGTAGGGTGCAATCTACTGTCGAACCACTACGAAACTGTTCAAGTTTTATTTATTTTTAATATTTCACAATATTTCGGTCGATCTGAGTCGTATTTATCCAATCAATCATTTGAATTCACACAATCACAAGAACGTCTAATGATCAATTTTAAACGAATAATATACAGAATAATCACTAGAATTCTCAGAACACTATAACAAAAATAATTATTACGGGCATTGTTCCTTACCCCTCTAAGATATGTCGTTTTCGATTAATTGAGGATTTTCAATTGTATTTGATTTTAAATCACTATTCACACCGACCGCACAAATAACGCATAGTACTGTAATAACGTGCTATTCACTGGAAGCAGTTATATCTAAGTGAGTCAGATACGTTTTGTTATCGGACGCGTTATCAGATACGCTAGGTAGTTCACAAGTTGTAGGTACGTATTACCTCCGTACATATAAAAGTGTGATTATCATAGAAGTTAATTTATTATAAATAACCAGGAAAAAAAAGGTACATGTAATTTTACAGAATAATTAATGGAAGGAACATAGAGCGCTAGTTTCACTATTATGAACCAAATTTCATTTTAAATTAGAGTCCACTTTATATTTACGACAAAGTTAGGTAATTTACTTTTTACAAATAATTTAAACCAAACCACGGACAAATTTTAATCTAATGTCATCAGATCTAACATTGCTAGAAGATTTTTAAATTTAAAGTAAAATATATAATAATAAAGGTTTAACCTTGTAGAGTTGTTGTTGTAGTATTCATCTAAATGTTTAAATGATAAAATTGACTTTACTGAAAAACATAAATCTAATTTAAATTGCACTTTATTTGGTATTTTATAACTCGCATCGACATTCCTTTACTTCGAGCCGCACCCTTTGAGATAACTGACGTGATATTTATGTATAACGCAAGAATGTCTTTTAATAAGAGAAGTGTGGGTACTCACAGACGCGTCTTCTGGCTATGCTAATTACAACTCGCCGTGACGCTTATTTTAGAATTTTAAAGATACTGTTCGATTTATGTTTGCAGATTGCCGTTGTCGCGGTATTTTAGATGTCTGGAGCTATACGGCAATCATTCGAAACGATTTTATTTATTTAAATTAGTATGAATATTTTAGTTATCGAAATAGTAGTAACATCATTAAAAGAATTCGATCGTAAGAGTTGAATATTATTCTTCCATTAAAGGCTTATTCTTTTGAACTAATTAATCCGATTTCCATTACTTTTTTCTCTTCTGCTAATGTTCACTCACGTATTGTCGTCATTAACGGATAATATATGATTAAATATATGTATGCTTAAGTAGTCACATGTTGCATCTAAATAAGCGCATTTCATATCAACATTTTATGTACGTTTTTCCAATGTAAGCCCTTTTTCCTGTACAATATAACGCCGTATGTCTAATGCGATGTGCGCTTTTTATACTCAAAAATACATTTAATAATTTCGGTATCATCAACCTGGGCATGAACCTACATTACTGAGTCAAGAAGACTGTGATTCATGATAAAATATCACGAGTGAGTAAGACTATTACATGTCTTTGTTGTTTGCTAAAGTTTACGACTTTTTAAAATTTTCAACGTAAGTTCATTTTATTATATATATACAGAAAATAGATATCAATAGATGTCAGAAAATAGATGTCAAACATTAAGTTTCGCTTTAATAATTGTGAGTGTATTTGTATGATTCAATTTTATCGATCGAATTTAGTTTTTATTTTATGTAAATACACATCTAAATGTTATCGTTCTTAAAATTCTTTAAAAAAACGAATATAGCTTAGCTTATACCTAAATTAAACTTAAAATATTTAAGAGTATAAAATGGTCGGATTCATCCAGGTGATATAAACCAAATTCCGAAACTATTTGGTAGATATGTTGACGTTTGTAGCACAGGGACGGATAAGTCATCACGGGCTTCTTAAAGCAATGATATTATTTAAATCGGGCTAGGTACTAATCCATAAGATAAATGTGATTATATGTATGTTTGACAAACTCTTCACATTTATATTCTATAAATTACTTTCAAAAACGTTCAATTTCATTTTACAATTTAGATGTAAAAAAATCCAAGTTAGGAACAAATTTAGTATCGTCTGTTAATATAATCGTTACACAAGTTAGAATAACTGAAATGCAAAAACCTGATTGATCCTTGTATATATAATGATACTTAGCAGAAATCATCATGATAACAATTAGTTCTCACTTGACACCTACGTCTGCGTGACATCATATTAACAAATGTAACCTTTTCAATGGCAGATATTATCTGCACGATTTAAGTGTCTTGCGAGTTGCGTTAAACATTACATTGAAAATAAGAATTTTATCAAAACTTAATTAATAATTAATCCTAAATGTCGTATTGAAGACTCTGATAAAAAAAAAATTGTTATCGAGTTCGTATTCATCAACTACTTGTATATAAACTCATTAGTGCTTGCTAAGGTGTGAACTTACAATTGCCTGGATTCGTATTTACAAATGTCTATTAATATCCCTGTGTTCAATCCACTAAACCATTTCGGTTTTTAATGTTTAAATCTGCAGTGTCACTGAGAAATTTTATTGTTATTATTCCTCGAAGGTATCGTTATCGCAGTCACAGATTTATTATTTGACGTTATTTGATACGCGCGACAAGTGTGTTTGTTTGGTAATGACGGTCGTTTTAAAATAACTCCACATATCTGTATCGAAAAGTATTATGACTACCTTGAAAATACATATATTTTTGCTCCATAGTTTTCCACTTGCAAGATGAGTATGAGGTAAATTACTTGACAAAATATAAAACACAAAAAATAACCATTTCGTCGTTCAACGAATATTTATGCTTTGCACATTAGTACAATTCAAGGTCTCTTGTTTGATACGTGTTTTATTGAGATTACGTCAGCGGTTGTGTGATAATGCCCTTAGACAATGTTAGCCTATCCTATGCAAAATAAACTATGAGATACATCATTCAATTTATATTTATTATTATTATTTTTAATCATACTAGCATCATGCATACTTGTAGGTAGATGTACATATGTATATGTTCAATAAATAGGTATGTAGTTCACATCTTCATTAGCTCTTCTTCTAACGGACCAACCGAAAAATAAATCTTAAAATGAGCAACAAGCTCCACACTGGTAGTGCTTTACTTTCAAAGAATTGAAGAAGTGCTCTTCTATGGCATCTCTTTTTTCGTAATAGGAAGTATATTTAATATTCGATTTTCTATTCGAAAGAATTAAAATTAGAACTAAAATCATATTAATTACGGAACTCCCCTGCCATTGGTCGAAAAACAATCGAAACGGACTTAACGTGTCTAATGCAAAGCACACGTACATGAGCACGTTTGCGCTCAGGTAATGCTGTAAATAATATAAATAAACCAAAGTAACTAGCCACCTACTTACTACTTCCACTGTTTACGCTTTAGCTCTCAAATCGTTTGAATTGAAATAACAGGCATGGCAATGGACACATTTAAATAGAAAGGTAACAGGGCTAAGGCGTCCTCTCCATTCGAGGAGAGGATTCCTTAGCCCAGCTGAGGAGAACCCACATTTGGGTGAAATTATAAAAATAAGCAGAGGAGTAACCTGAGCGTTGCACTCAACACTCACTCAGACAAGATGGATTATTATCTCACCTACAAACTTAATTCGTTTATGCCCATGCAAGTTGTCTACAAAAATATATTTGAATTTATAGGAAGAAGCAAAATGAAACTTCATGTTCACCTGACAAATGACAAAAAACTTCACACACTGATATTAAAATCAAATTGGGAAAAAAGCTGATAAAGCAAAAGAAGCAAAATTGAATAAAAATCGGCGATTACAAATTTCATACATCAATACTGCAACTTTGAGTGCCTCCATTTTAATTTTATAGCCGTACTGAAAAATGACTATTATCGAAATTCATAAAATAATTGCTAGCATAACGGATTAACAGTCACGAGCCGAAATATCATGTCGATTGTTATAATTCTATTAAAAAAATATATTTACTTGATTAACGTTAAGTTGTCCAAGAAATGTGATGATCGATACCGCAATGGAGCAAATATATAATTACATATAAGAGAATGATGACTACCAATTCCCCTTGCAAGATTTAAAAAATATCATAACTACAAGCATATTCCGGATAAAAAGACTATTAGAAAACGACTCATAGACGGCTCACGATGACATTGTTATTTCGACTAAATTTGGATCCAATACATATGTTCAATACGCATATCCATCATATAGTTTAAAAAAATCAACCATGATATATTCACAGAAAATTGGTTCAATCAAATACACGATAATAAAAAAGAAGCGCGAAGTCGCGCTCGCATAATACAAGCGCCCAATTAAATTATTAGAAGCGACATAAGAGTATAATTCCGCAATCTTTCATTCAAAGCTCCTGCGGTACCTAGAGGAGTACCAGCTGATTAGCGACCGCCAGTACGGTTTCCGTCGGGGTCGCTCAGCCGGTGATCTTCTAGTTTACCTTACTCATAGATGGGCGGAAGCAGTTGAGAGCAAAGGGGAGGCATTAGCAGCCAGTCTGGACATAGCGAAGGCCTTCGATCGCGTGTGGCACAAAGCGCTTCTTTCGAAGCTTCCTTCCTATGGGCTTCCCGGAAAATTATGCAATTGGATTACCAGTTTTTTGGCAGATCGGAGCATCAAGGTCGTTGTCGACGGTGCATGCTCTGACTTAAAATTCGTCAATGCTGGTGTTCCACAAGGCTGCGTTCTATCACCCACTCTGTTTCTTCTGCATATCAATGACTTGTTGCAAATCAGTAACATTCATTGCTATGCAGACGACAGCACCGTAGACACCTCATACACCGGCCGTGCTAATATTTCTCGGGAAAACGTCGAAGAAAACCGGAACAAACTTGTATCTGAAATCGAGTCTTCGTTAAACAAAGTCTCGAACTGGGGTCGGCTAAACCTAGTTCACTTCAACCCCAAAAAGACGCAAGTTTGCGCGTTAACTGCTAAAAAAACACCATTTGTCGTATCTCCACGATTCGAGAACATTCCGTTAGCCGCTACAGCTAGTATCGGAATACTTGGCGTTGATATTTCGAGTCTCGTTCAGTTCCGCGGTCAATTGGAAGGCAAAGCCAAATTGGCATCAAAAAAGCTTGGTGTGCTCAGCAAGGCAAGACAGTATTTCACGTCGGCCCATCGTCTAAGACTATACAAGGCGCAAATTCGGCCTCACATGGAATACTGCTCTCACCTCTGGGCGGGTGCTCCCCAGTACCAGCTCCTTCCATTTGACCGTATCCAACGTAGAGCGGCTCGAATTATCGACGATCAAGCCCTTTCCGATCTGCTTGATCCTTTGGCTTTGCGTAGAGATGTTGGATCGCTCTGCATCTTCTACAGAATTTATCACGGGGAATGTTCCGAGGAATTGTTCGAATTAATCCCGGCTGCTGAATTTCACCTTCGGACATCTCGTCAAAATTCCAAATATCACCCGCACCACCTAGATGTCCGAAAATCCACAACAGCGCGATTTTTAAGACATTTTCTGCCTCGCACAACCACTCTGTGGAACCAGCTTTCGCCGGCGGTTTTTCCGAACCGATACGACTTGGGAACCTTCAAGAAAAGAGCGTACTCTTTCCTGAAAGGCCGGCAACGCACCTGCAAGCCCCCCGGTGTTGCAGATGTCCATGGGCGGTGGTAGTCACTTTCCATCAGGTGAGCCTCCTGCTCGTTTGCCACCTTATGACATAAAAAAAAAAAAAAAAAAAAATATCTTTAAAGTTTTTAAGGCCAGAAATAATTTTTAAAAATAATGTAGACACAATTCCTGCGTATGAAAAAAAATGTAATGGCAAAAAAAGGTGTGGAGCTGCTTGAGGATGTCGGAAGAGTGGTTTACAGTTTTACAGTGTAACGGAAATAGTTGCCTTAATACTTTACCAACCATTAAAATAACTGAAGTGGAAGAGAATATTTGATGCAGATCAGTGACGTAAAATATCTAATTAAACCAAAATTTTATTTGGGTGGCAGAATGGAGTACATTAACATGTACTCATTTATCACTTATTATGCTAATAGAAAATATACATGAACTTAATTTTGATATAAAAAATCATTATACAGCCTAAAATGCCTCATACTATTTGAATCATCTATTTAAAAAAAATAAAATAATCAAAAGCACAAATATTCAATAGGTAAACTTTTCTATTTATGTTATTAGCTAAACATTCCATTTTTTTTATTCATTTTTTCATCCACTGTAACAAAATCCGTGGTTTGTATGATTTTGACGCTCTAGGTACTCCACTATTTATCGTTAGAGGTTTGCATAGGCCTTGATGAATGGAATGCCCACGCGCTATAGTGTGTTGGGTTCCGAATGGATAGCCCAACGTGATACTAACAAATCGAGTCATCCTAGTGACAAAATTATTTTGGTACATAACACTTCGACTGATTTGTCTAATCAATAATGGTGAGAGTATTCATTATCTCTATTTATTGTTTTAGGATTAAATTAAGAAGTCCTCAGACACCAAAGTATTAGTTTGATCTTTGAATTTATAAAAATATGTAACATTTTATCGTAAATCAAATAGATTTATTACACGAAATATATTTTTTACAGAGGCGCTTGTTTTATTACATGTGAAATTTTATATTTATAAGCATCAAAATGAATGTTAAAAATTATTTAATTTTGATGGAACGTACACAAGTAGACCGTGATTGGGCTTTTCCTTCGATAAAAAAATTAGAGCACACACACACTTCCTGTACTCATTATATATTTTTATTTAAGTTTATCATCGTTCTAATAATTAAGGTATTATGTATGTAAATCGTTCCATCGTCGTAACTACAAAATCTACCTAAAACTGGTTTTTAAAACTGAATAGCTATCTTTGAGATACTCGTGACTACAAACAATTATCATATCATATTCTAAAAAGGGGTCGTTAATGTCAAATTACTTAACTGGTTTAACATAACGATACATTACCAAAAAAAACTTTCATATTAACTTGTGAACTAGTGTGTAGTGGTTGGAATCAGACCTAATTATTATTGATAATTTGAGAGAAACATTATGAATTTAGCATTTTCTTTCTACTCTAAATTCTATTTCATTTTTATTGATAACAATAAAGCTCGTCAATAGGAAATCTGTTGAATAATACAGAACAAAAATAAACTAAACTTGTTTGTCTTTGCGTATTTTTATGTAGATAGGTTGACCTGGAAAAGTGCAAGAGCGTTTTAGGCAGGTATTGTTGTGTTCCGGATTGAGCCAGTGTAAATTAGATCCCGATTTCTTCCGCCTGATAGATACTGTAAGAATAGACATATACACTGATACACACTAACAGTAGTTTGATGTTTCTTGAGTCTTTAATTATATTGGCTTTCTCATTTTTTAAACCCGAAAACAGCATTATTTTATGTTATATAGTATTCGAGCGGGTGGAAAAGAGTGGGGTACCTAAGCGCGCAGACGGCCCTGCACAAAATCCTATCACCGGGATAATTTTCATTAAGTCTGTTATGTGTCGTAGTTTTAAGACATATTTATTTTACAGTTAATGAACTGTAAAATAAATATGTCTTAAAACTTACATTAACTAAAACAATATTTTTTACCTTAGAGTAAATTCTAAGTTCAGGATAGAACCGGTTTAGCCGATCCTTTTCCTCGTATCATT
This sequence comes from Vanessa atalanta, assembly GCF_905147765.1. Taxonomy (NCBI): domain Eukaryota; kingdom Metazoa; phylum Arthropoda; class Insecta; order Lepidoptera; family Nymphalidae; genus Vanessa; species Vanessa atalanta. The sequence goes on along the minus strand of NC_061902.1, from coordinate 14,328,328 downwards.
GTTAGTTAAGTGAATGTATATTTGTTCAGGTTCAGTTTAACTTCTAACCCGTTTTCTTTCATTTTTAATCGATTGCATCAGATCTATTATATTATATATTATTTTTCACTTCGAAACATATTGCAATTTCATAGACGGTTGTGATGATGATGTGCCTTAAGATCGATAGCCAATCTATAGCCGATTTAAGGTAAAATAAGATCTGATTTATTATTTATTTTAGAAAAGATATAAATTTATTTTCATCATCAGTTGATTTATATGGTCAGTTGCGATTACAACGATGTATTCGTTAATCGAATTAACGTGAACTGTACGCTTCCTGCGACGCACGAAGCCGCTATTACTCGTACGATGACGGATCATCACCCGCTCCATATTGCATTAGCCAAGTAAACGTTTGACTTAATAAAACTGTCTCTAAAGAAAATATAAGAATTTAAATATGTTATAGAGATTTTTTATGTTCATAAAATAAACTGTTTTGTATGGTTAAAGAAAAGTAAATAATAAATGTAATTGGTTATTACATCGCTAAAGACAAATATAGAACTCGAGGCAATATAATTCTATTAAAGTCAGACTGGAGACTGAGATTTTATCCAGAGTTTTATCTTTAAAAGCGAAACCAACGCCAACGTGAATTACATTCACGACTGATTGCATTTGAAGTGAAGCTTAAATATATATATTTTTGCTGCAAATTCGAATATCAGTCAATCAGTAAGTTAATAAAGTCTTAGAATTCTTGTTTACTATGTGTTCACTACAGGTATTTCTTAGATAATGTTTCATTAATAGTAATGATCCCATTATAAGAAATATAAGGAAAGTATTAAAAGTGGAATTAGTCAACATATTCGTTATGTAATAATATTATATCTGTTTTATTATGTTGTAATATTTAAGTTAAGGTATGCATAAACAATAATAATACTTACTATGACATATTTTAAATCAATGAAGGATATATGATCAAACAATCGAACGCTCTACATACCTATGTATTGGTATTTAATGCGCCGCATTTTCCGATTAGGGAAAATAGGGAAAGAAAATAATTATGAATCAATTTTCGAATTGATGCATCCTTTGGATAATCTTATTGTCGTCACGCTACTAAAAGCATCAAGCACCTGTATTATGTATATAAAGAACTTTACCTCACTACTTTCGAGATAAAAAGATCGTGTACTACTCCGGGAATTCAGAATATTCAATACGAGCGCTGTACGACTACGCGTAATCTGTGAAGCCTCGACATGGTCCGTTGATTTTCAAAGGTTAAATTAGGGATATATTAGCTAGGTTCGCGTATTGTTGAGTGCCTCACGTGTATCATGTTATTGTGTGCTATGTAACTAAATTAAAAAGTGTAATATTTTATATCCGCTTTCTACGTTCAACGAACAATATTCCAATTACTTTAACATCGAGTATATAACAATAGTAATACGGAAAGACGCAGGATAGCATTAACATTGTATTGTTTACATTTATTTTAATATTTTATCACGTGTAGTTTGTTCTGTATCTGAATCTGAAATAATCGAGATTCGTTCAAAGGTTAATATATATCTCATTTTATTCTCAGTTAACGTTTAATATTCGCAACTGAAACGGTCTAATTTTATTGAATAACGACTATATATAGGTAAGTATGTATACATTTATATTAAATTTTTCTATAATCTATTTTTTTCATATATATATATATATATATATATGGATTATCCATAGAGTGTAATGTTGACATACCAAGCTTTTTTAGAATTATTAAATTATACTACTTCTGATAACATTTGATTAATTATAATTTTCGTATCATTTTACTTTCGTGTTTATTCATTGTACATAGTTACTTGTGAAACGATAACATGTATGTGCCACGAAACGCAATTAACTCGCGAAATCGCGCTGCTTGCTCGATTTATGAGATGATTGGCATTTCATCGAGTAATGTTAATAACAGAATAATTTTGCTCGGTGTACAAATCGGATGTTTTCGCTACATCGAAAATTATTTTCATTTAATCGAGCAGCGTATGGCCATTGCACTAATGAGTTTATTTTGATAAAGTACTAAGTCAAATCGTTGCAGTGGTTCTATGAAATGTATCAATATTATTAAATACATTTTTCCTACAACAATTTTCAAAAACAAATAGTATTCAAGCGTTTATAATAAGTCATAACGTATCAAATAGTAACGTAATATTTTCAAGTGGCACATGTTTTGTTTCAAAACTTTGATTACATGCCAAGTTCCACCGGTAAATTGCCTACGTTTATTTGTAATATCATAAAATAGGAAATAATATTACCAACCTTATAACAAAATGGGTAAATTGGTGTAAAAACATCAGCAACACTTTTGAAGTAAACACTAGTCGTAGCAGTTCTCTCGAGCACTATCTGATATCATCCGTATAAAGCCGAGAAGACTGGAGCAAGAAAAAATTTCATTTGAAGGCACAATATTACGCATATCAAAAATAAGCATGCGTCGCGTCAGTTTCCGCGGTTGCGACTGAGCGCCGAGCGCGAGCGCCGCTCCGGACCGTCAGTGGTGACCGGTGCGCGAGTGACGGGTGCGGGCGGCGCGGGTAACGCGAACTGCGTTTGCGACTCCGCTGGGCTCTATGTGTGACCTTCGTATCAAACCTACTCACGGCAAACACGCACCTATAATCTAGTAATGAAGTAAGCAGCGATATCTCTATTGAGATGAATTCGATACATCTTTACGACTGATAGAGTCCGTGTTTGAAAATTTTAATTTTAACCAACTATTTCCATAAATCTACTACAATCTTGCTGATAAAGAAATTAGGTATTATATTTATCATTTTTTAAATGTAATAATCAAGAAATGTATGTATAATATGTATCATGATATTGTAGCATACATTTTATTTTATGACATCGACGTAATTATAGTTTTCCATTATAATAAGAAAATACTAAATACCTTCACAATTCCTGAAACTGTATGTATTAAGTAAAACTAGAAAATTTTACAGATATCAAATGATTGATTGATCACATATTCCGCAGTCTTTCTGTTTTCCATTTCATATTGAGAAAACTTAGTTAACTTTAAAATAAGTTTTTTCGCGTAGTATCATAATAATCATAAAAAAAATATGTGCCGCACCTGTAATTCTTATGTATTAAATGTGTTTCAAATATATATATATATATATACATAACTAGATACAACGCCGAGTAAACTTGCTTCGTAGAAATGTAACTTAGTAGAAATGACAGATAAATGGACACATTTAAGTTGCAGCTAAACACCTCATCCCACGAAGACATTGTGCAGGCTTCCGACAAAGTAACACACGTCCGATACATATAGATCGCATACGGTACGGTTTGTTTATCCACCGCTTCGATCGCAGACTAGATATCTTAACAAATTAACTCAAAAAATATTTCCTTTTACTGAATTAAACTGAAACTAATATTAGATAATTTATTGACTATTAATTATATCGATGGAAACAGCAGCCTCAACAGAGTCTGTTTTACTTTCTGAAATATATGTTGAGCATTTTGTTGTATTGCTCTGATTATGTACCTATTGTATTTTAAATCTCTAGGCTTTTATGAATAATCCAAATATTACAATACAATGTATGTATGTATGTGTGTGATATTATATTTACAATTATTGGAAATAGTAATAACACAAAACAACATGTTTTGTCCTAAAAAGAAAATTTTAGTAACAACTTGAAAACGTTCTACTGCTGTTCAAAGGCTTTCTCTCCTCTAGAGGACAAAACTCTACTCGCGGATCTAACGCAACCCGGTAAGTGCAGGATTTTATGACGATGTTTCTCTTCAACGCTAAGAGTAACATGAATTTTAAACACGTACCTATTAATCACATAACAATTTGAGTGGTTTTTGCCGATTTCAACAATCCTGAAATCTTCGGTTACGATTTACGCCCTCTGGGATTCTCGGTTTGGTTCCAAATGGAAAAAAAATACGTTTTGCATGTCTCTCAACTCCACTTTTCTGACAAATACAGGTTATATTTTATATACCCACAAAATTAAAGGTCAGTCTTTATATTGCGAACTGTTTAAGAGGTGCGTTATTTCATCTATAAATTTACAGACTAAACCCTTTGGCCAGGTATTGTTTTCCATAAGGCTGTGTAAGGCGACATATTTGCTAGAAAAGGAATTATCCGATACTTCGGAAAGGGTAAGAGCCTTAAAGAGTTTTTGTATGTATATTTTTTATCAAACTTAACAATGGTACATATTATTCAGAAATGGAAAAAGAGTCTCGATTCAGATCACTTACCTAAGTGAAATATAATTAAAAAATATATACTTTGCAAATTTTCATAAATATACTTTTTTGATTATTTATATATCCAGATAGTTCAAAGCTGACGCATCGAAACGCATTGAAAAAATTGTGGCCAACTGTTGGCTACTAAGTATCTACACGCACACTAGTGAACTAGGATGACGTTTGAATTTGGCTCGTTTGTTTTAGTTCTTTTCTAGCGCGACACTCTTTCTAGATATATAAATAATCTAAGAAAATCTTAATAGGTATAAAACTAGGCTTGTACTGAGGGGCCTTCCATCAGAAAACACCATGACAATGTTCTATTAATTTTAAAGAAAATATAGCGAATTTCTGTACATATTTGTATCCCATTTTCGGCCTATTGAGTGGTGACTTTTCGGAAATTATACCCGATTTTTATTTCATTTATCAAACTGCAATACCAAATTTAACACTCTTGGGTGATGAATTGGATCTTGAACACCTGACTTTAACTATAACACGACATAAATACAAATTTCTATATTTATAACATCAGCATTTCATCCCCCATTTAACCTACTAAGGAGATGAATTTTGTTAGTCTTCACCTATGCTCCTACGAAATTCGTGTGGATTATTCCATCCTGTAAGACGCAAGGTTTAATCTGTGCGTTTAATAAAATTTTATTAAATATATAAATAACACCTTACCAGCTTAAAAATATTAAAAGTGGATTTAGAAGCTTTCTTTCTTTGTGGGCAGCTACCGCGTTATCACCAAACAATAATACTAAGATTTGCTGTGTTCTGGCTTGAGGAGTACACCAGAAGGATATGACACGAAGCACATAGTATTTTAGTTCCCAAGGTTGGTGACGGTGAAGTCTATGGTCGGTGTGACCATTTTCCCTCAGATGGCAATTCATCAGTCTGCAAATGTATTTATAGAAGTAAAGAGACTTAATCTTAGGATAAGTAATGAGTACTATTAGTATCATACAATTTATTTATATAAACGTTATATAAACGTTAATTTAAAAGTATATATGTTTTTTATTATGTGGTATTTGATACTAGTCCAACAGTTATAAGAACGAACTTTTTTTACAAATTTAAAGAAAGTATTTACAAATTGTATAATGAATTCTATGCAAGAAATAGTTTTTATTACTTATCAAGCGATGGCGATGAGTACATCACGCCGCTGTCGGCCTGTCGCAGCGGTTTTGCACCGGATGTTATATTTTTAAATCGGCTCGGCGCCCGGTATAACTGAATTACAGGCCGGTAACCGATGTAGAAACTGGTCGTTTCTTAGAAGAAAATCCATAAAATACTATTCTGTGTATTAATATTATTCCTCATGAAATTGTGTTGGCTTACAAAACTTTAAACGTTCAACCTGAGAACGATGATGAGATTATGTTAACTTTTGTGTTCGTTTATGTATTTTAAATTCTAGTGGACCGAGTGTGCTCATACTGCAAGTGTAATTGAAATAACGTAGCTCATACTGCAAATTGTTTTGCGAATAACATTGCGATATAAAACGTTCTCCAACGAAACTGACTCGCTCGTATCATATTGCTGTTAAAAAGGCTTCTGGCAATTTATATATAAAGCTTCCTACGTAGAGTCGAGACAAGTTTTATTTATAATAAAAAAAGAAACACGATAATACAGATGGAATTAATAAAATACAAGAATGATAGTCAACATTTATTTCATACGCAACATCAATGAAATAACACATATTACATTAATAATAAATTTAAAACTTTAGTCGTCTTATTACGATTGCATATGACATAGAATAAAAACCCTTTTATGAGTAAATGCTTCTTCGTACCATCTCACATTGCACGTTACTCTGTTTAATCTTTTAAAAGTTACTATAATTAATAATTGGAATAACTACATACTTCTTGATATAATATTATTTATCTACAAGCTATTACATCAAATTAATAAGACCGTGATTGAGAAACACATCCATTACTAAGTAAACATCGATTGATATATGTTACGATTGATCGTATATTATTTAAACATCAATTGAAATATTTAATATCATACAAAGTTGGTGGAGGAATAATTGCATTTGTATCACAAAACAAACGACATGCTTAAAATTTTAGAACCGAGTCAATAAATGATAGCTACTGCAAAATCATTCTTACAATTTTTTAATTTTTTATAAAAATATATGAATTGTACTAAAGTAATGTCTTTGTAAAAGAGACTAAAATCACTCACTAACCTTTGGGACGATAGTGTGGTAAAAAAATAATTACTTAGACATTCTGTAGGTCAATATACAATGTAAATATTGATGTTTATGGAATAGAATGTACATTATTTTAACTATATAATAATGTAGGTAACTACAATTTGGTATTAAAAGTTATATTTTGTAAAGTTATTTCACATTTAATTTTTCCAAATGCCTAAAGGATTATTATTGAATAGTTTTACACATAGCATTATAGTTTTTCGAATATTAATTGTGATTTATAGACATTCATTTAATAGATATACAAGATAAGCGATAGATAACTATTCTGTAGACCTTACTTCTAATTAAATATTTTAATAAAGAATATTTACAAAAAAAAAACTTACAACATTGTCTGGACCGACACAAATATTCGTATCGAAATAATTATTTTAAATAAACAAACTAAATATCACAGCAAAGAAACATTAAGCAAACATCACGCTCATACTTTCATCTGGAGCTCTAATATACTTTCACACAATTAAACTCGAGATCTTTGCGATTATCATCTGCCTGCGGTCAAAGGCGAGTCGGCCCTTGTTGCCAATTTAACCGTGTCGAAAAGATGTACCTTCGCCAGGATCTACAGTTCCAATTGGTTTTTCAGGTAACGGCCTGTTTATCATTTTGTTAGAAGCATTTGAAGCTGTAGATTTATTGGATTTTATCGTCGACATAAGTTGAGGGCTGCCAATCGTGCTGTTAAGAGATTTAGCGGAAGGGCTGACGCTGGTATTTGAATTCATTTTATCACGTACAGCGCGGAGATAAGGACCTCGAGGAACAGCTTGTTCGCCCAAAACATCGGGTATAGCACCCAAAAGAGTCTTCTTTTCTTTGTCACAGTTAGCTATTTCTGCGTATAAATGAACAGCAAAGTCTTTGGGTTCGAAATATTCATGTGCTAAAGCTGTTTGCCTATTGTATGGCGATAGCGGTGTCAATTTATCGAGTGAAGGAGTACGAGTTCCTACACTAATCATCTGTTTCTTATTTTTACCAATCCGTGGTGTTGTATTCTGAAAAGGTAAATCGTAAATATTTTCTTCAACATTCAGTATGGTGGGTGTGTTGTTATTGCAGCTCTCTTCGACTTTAATGAGTTCGTAAAGATGTTCAATCATTTCGCGAGCTTCCACATAATTTTCAGGATCTTCTAGTTTTTCTTTCAAGTTTTCTAATAATTCTTTAGTTAGTTCTTCAGGTAATGTTTGAGTGGTTTTATTTTCAATCTCTACTACTTCTTGGGTAAATTCACTAGGAATAGTAGTTTCTTGAATAACGTCTTCGACTCGTGGTTCATTGAGCCGGTGTCGCTCGGAATATTCATTAACAGATAACTGTGAAATAGATCTAGCATTGTCTATTCCATTGTTCAAGCCGCAAACGCATAAACGATCACAAAGGGCGCCACATGATGAGTTAGATGATATTATAAGATTTTTCAAATTAACGCAATGCCCTCGACGTCTCATCCACCTAATGAAGCTGATAAACATAACTATGATGACACAGCCTAAAGCAGTTACAATGACTATACCGATTATCTTCTTGTCTCTTTCACTTATATCCCCTTGAACGTTCTTTTTGTGAGGGAATCTCGGATTCTTTATTTCAGGAACTGTTCCTGTCTCAGGGCTTTTATAAGTTTCGCATTGAATATTAGGCTTGTCGTTACAAACATTATCGGCGAATTTCTTTAAAACCATATTCTGTTCAGGTACGTTAAAACAGCGAGCAAAAAATTCATTAACAGTACAATAGGTTTCACTTTCAAATGGCTCTCCAGAAACAGTACCCAAACCCGTTGCCAGCCAAGAACTAATATTGCAATAACAGGGCTTACCGAAATAGTTACTTTCGAAAATAATGTTATCCGCAAATTTTGAGTATGCCTGGCCTATAAATCCAAGACTTCCGGAATGCATATCTTCAATTTCATTTTCTGCAAATATTAATTCATGTATAGATCCACCAGGAGCAACAATAGCGTTTGGTGCTAATTCGTCGAATGAATTTCTTCGTATTTGAAGTTTATTCCATGAAGAAAGTTCGAACCCTTTCTCATTGAATATATGGAACACACTATCGACGATAACGACTGCAACTACAGTGGCATTGATGGCGCCCGTCTCTACATTTTCAAATCTGTAATGAAGAAGATAAAAGAAATTAATAGAAATGATAACCGCTAAAAATTAAATGGGTTAACGCAAGGTCAAATATGAATAACAGAAAGAGATTTAAAACTAACCTGGATCTTGAAATATTCAAATTAGCCACAGCCGACTGAAGTGACTTCGAAGCAAATACATGAATATTGCATCCATGAAAATGCAAATTGTTTATAAGTGATTTGGGTGCAAAAGATTCTCCTTCAATGCGATGAAAGGTGCAGTTTGTCGCCATTACTATATTATATGTGTTGGCAGGGAAGGCTCCAGCTTGGATACTGCGGACGTCAACCGATTCCATCGAGATCATAGCCGCTGAAGAGCCGAAGGTCAATTCCGGGAATTCCGTAGTCGAAATATTCTTCAAATGAACCTGTAACATAAAAAACTATTTACAAATCTCCAATATATAACACATAAAAGCAGAATTCGCATTGCAAAGTAGTATAGCATTCGCGTCGTACATAGAAATGAATATACCAGTATTACATATGTATATCAAAAAAATACTGACCGTCATGCCTGGTCCGTGCTCGCCGACGTTAGCTGCGGTTGGATCTAGCATAAAGGTACCAGGACCTAGTTGCAGGTGGCGAACATTGTCGATTTTAATTGATAAAAGCCACGAGAAAGCTCTCCCTTCCAAAGATACGTAATCGCAGTCTCGTATTGTCACAGAGAGTGGCCCTGAAAACATCCCAAACATATATTTATTCAAATAAACTACAAATTATTCTTAAAAAAAAACTTTACTGAAATATTATAATATTTGTTGCGTAACTTTAAGCATCTTCCGTAAAGGTTGAAAATTGTTTTAGATAGCACGTGTTGTTTGGTTAACACGTTTTGAACACGCCTCTATTGTCTACGATACATTCACGCTTCTGTATTATGAACAGTTTGCCTCATGAGTCATTATCCTGTAAAACACGAATGCGGAGTCGGGGAAACGTTATATTTTTAGATACCGATCCGTATTCGAAGCTAGCTACGGCTACCTACAGTTTGAACGAGAGTCTTCTTAAGATTTGTGTGGTCAGTCTGCAATATAATTGTTGTTGAATAATTATTATTTACAGATTTCGTATTGTAGCGTCGAATAAATTCTATTACATTATATTCCAACTTTATTTATATAAAACCGACAACAGTGGGCGATAGTCGTTTTATATTTTGGACAGTAATATCGGATAGATAGATATGAAATTCAACTTATTTTTAGATTTCTAAAAGATATGAGCGGACTTTACATTTTTAGGTTTATTCATACGTAGTACCTTACTATTCACATTATTTTAAATAATATTATAGAATCGATCTAGTTTATAGTTTTTATAATTATTGAATTTGGATATTGAATATTATGTCAAAATTATACATGATACATGTCATTAGTAGAATTACACTCTGTATGACTGTTTTATTCAAAGTGTTGATTTTGATGAAATTTAGTATGGATTAAGCTTGAACCGTAATAAAAGTTATAAGCTATTTTTTAGAATTTTATGATAGAGTAGAAATAGGTAAGAGTAGGACAAGTATGTAAATTCATACAAAATTACCTCTACAATATCACCCTTATAGTTCAAATTTCCAAATATCCTTTCTGTGAGCATCTCCTTCACAAAAGTAGTAAGTATCCTCAATTCGGACAAGTAAACCGTACCTATAGTTTCGTAGAACTCGTGATGAGTTTGTGGTACATCGTACATATATTTCAAGTTGAACCGTAACTTATTGAAAATTATAAAGTTAGATCACAAAAGGCCGAAGGTATTATTTATCAATAAGCCTTATAAACAAAAACTTTATACTATAAAATCTAGGATGCATTTTCCAGAAAAATATTGTAAAGTATACTAATGTAATTTCAGTCAATTTACATTAAATTAACAGCCTGTAAATTTCCCACCGCTGGGCTAAGGCCCTTTGAGGGGAAGGTTTTGGAGCATATTCCACCACGCTGCTCCAATGCGGGTTGGTGGTAAGTTCAGTCAATATTCAAACAGAATGAACGATTATAAATACTTATGTATATATAGAGGTTTAACTATACATAGATATAGATACATATCTCGAATCATAAATGAGATGCATTTTTCGTTAACTTGTGCTACCTGTTTAATCATATACTTAATTGTATAGTATTGAAAGGAAATATTACGGCTTCTAACATAATTAACATTTCACGTAATATAGGTACTGGACCATTTTGGCTCTGTCACGGTTAATTACTATACGCTGAATTCGGTTGGATTAATAATTAATTGGCTGACTTCTATAAAATTATATACACAAATATGTATGACTAAAGACTGCGTTTAGGGGTAATCCGTAAAACATTTTTTTTTTTAATATTATGTAAAATTATAACGCGCACAGTGATAGGGATTTGTGTGTGGGTTGGTGTCATCCATTCATCACAGATTCCACCAAACAGCAGACGGCTTTACTTAGTATTGTTATGTTCCTGTTTGAAGGTTTAATGATTTACAAAGGACAAAACATCTTAGTTTCCAAGCTTGGTAGCGTATAAACGATGGAAGATTTTAATATTTCTTACAGTGCCAATGTATTAGAACTAAAAAAAACTATGCAATGCAGATTCATTTGATTCGTCGGAACGACATAAATTTCATCGGAGTCGCTTCACACTTGGCAATTTTATCACAATAGCTGTCATTGCCATTATTTAGCACTTTAAGTGAATATGTCGGTCATCAATAGAAGTAAGAAATAGGAAGGGACACATCAACCGATTTTAAATTTTTTAGTTCTAATCACTGAGTTTACAAAATCGAGAACCGGGCCGAATTTGACGATGTCAGAATTTTTGATTCTCTATACTTAATTTAATAACGAAAAAGATAAGATATAAAATATATTATTATATTTGTACAGAATAATTAAAGACTAAGGTAAAATCAGCAACGTCCGACGTCAAGTTTAGGTAATTGAAGTAAGCTCAAAACTAGATCATAGAATTAAATTTAAACAAATACATTATATTTATCGCGTGTTATTAATATATAAATTAGATGAGCTAGAACAATGATCACTCATAATAAATCAAGGATCACTAGAATTATAAGTTAATGTAACATAACTTGAGATAAAGTCGTCACTGTGTATATGCATATCTTAATAAACGGCACGGTCGCAGAAATAGTATGACTTAGTCACCGAACGCACTGATTCCATGCTGTAAGTACTTGCGTAAATGTACTGCTTTACTTTACTCTTCGTGTTTTGGAAGCGTCTCTCTATTATTATTAAAGACAATCTATCATAAATATCCAAATGGTCTCTTATCCGTTAAGCTACAAAGAACCAATAAATGGAAATGTAACTAATAATTCGACTTTTTGTAGAGCTGATGCAAATTCGTAACTTTTTATAACAATTATGTTGTTGTTACAAACACCGAGATTACAAAAAAGTACCTAAATTTGTAGCAATCTATAGCCAATAGTTGACTTCAGTTATGGACTGAACCATTTTGAACTTATTGCAATAATGTACATAGTTTACGTATTGGTTTCCAGTTTGACAATTTCTGAGAATACCTACCTTTCGAGTAATGTCGGAGTTTGTTTAAAGAACAAACTAAGTTACATGATCTATTTGTCGTAAACATTAAATGCATTCACAAATAATTCGGAGGGAACAATTTAGTGGGATGGTAGATGGATGATTATATTTCTTAACATTCGATAAATATTGCTTGTAAATAATCAATTTTATTAATTCATCATCATAAAATTGTAAACAGGTTAGTTTTTTGTGTTTGTTTTTTACTAATTCAAGCTGCTTATTTTTTCTGTGTGAAATCGGGGTAAGCAGTTTATTATAAAAATAATTATTTAAAACAGAATAAAAAAGATGTCATATAGAATTATACATCAAATGTCATTTTTGTATAAGTAAAATAAATATTTTTCGTTAATTTTAAGGGGAAGTGAAAGTGTTCATTGTTTGTCTTGTTTTGTCAATATGTTTAAATGTTTGGGTCGTGCGTCATTGCGCAGCTTTGTTCCATATGTTACCATTTTCATATGTTGCAGCGCCGTTAAAAAGTTGAAAAAATAAACCCGTAAAGAACAATATGGCTTTAGTTTAATTATTTTACTCTAATTTACCTATGTGCACGCAATTATAATAAAAAAAAAACAAATCAAATGTATTTTATTCAATTTAACTTCATAATGAAGCGTTTTTGTATCGTCAATATTTAAACAATACCACCGTTTCGGAAAGCAGTCTCCAGAGGGAAGCAACGGCAAGAAACTCACATAGTTGATCTTTTAAAATAAACAGATTTACAATTCACAATTAGTGTTCAATAAGTCCATTGATGGAACCCGAGCCTAAATCCAGTTGATTTTTTTATAAGTATTCTTTTAACTAATAATAACATTAATTAATTAATTTAATATTAACATATATATATTTCATTAATATAATATTATCATAAATATATTCTGAAACAACCGTTAATACACCTATTTATTTAAAATTTTTGCGTAATTATCTCCTAGAACTAATATTGTAAGCAGTTCGGATAGCTCTTTTCTGCAGAATAAATACTATATCAATATCAGATATTCCATATTCTTGAATATTAGTTATTTACCGCAAATATTTTTTACATGAATGATAATTTCGTTTGTAAATTGATTTATTTACAATTGCCTTAACGAATTTCATAACATCTGAACCGATGGTTTTTTTTCCATGAATAAACCTTTGTTCTAATTGCACCATTAAAGTTAACGTTCATTCGTTTCACACTTCATTCCTTTCAGTTACTCTGTATGTCAATGCCATGTTATTCTCGGTTATGTTAAGACATCTACTAAATCAGATTTAATTCAAATATTGTGCATAGTTTGTTTTAATGTCGTATTTGCAATAAATAACATAATTGCTTATTAGGCTAAGGGATTAACGTGAACCCTGAATGTGAGTGTGAATCAGTGCATCATAATTCGTGTGTGTGTAATTGCCGAGCAATGTATGTTTTATACGTAGTTATTAGGCCTATCTTTCTGATAAAGAGGAGAAAATATCTTTGGATTATAAAGGTGCGTCAACAGCTTCTATAGAACTACTGATAGGAATTATTGTGTTATTTTTTATAGATATTTAGTCGAAGTAGGCCGTACTCTCAGACTTGATGTCTCATGTGCTTGATACGAAACTGCTCGGACTGGTTCGTTCAATGAATGCAGAAAATCTCTCTTACATAGACGGTCCAGCACGATTTAGTGTGTTTAAAACATTTAAAGATAAAATTATTATTGTTAAAATTATATCTCTGAATAAATTTCCTGTTAAAGGAAAAAACTTGCAATTTATTATTATGATTTATTTATTGAAATACTATCGATATGTCTGTTCTTACTTCATTCGAGTAGAATTAAGCTTTTATCAGTAATCACTCAATCAATTGATCTCTTCTACTATGCCTTACTGAGCGCTAGTAACTACATTTAATCGCATGACCGACGCCTATTTTCGTATAATATTACATCTTTCAATATTTCCTTATAACTAATCATCAAATCTGAATGGTTGAACGGTACTAACGAAGAATTTAGCAAATTTAAAGTATTTTTCATTTTCTATATAACGTAATTGGAGTTGCTCTACATTTATCACAAATATGTATGTAAAGTAGGGTTGTGCAGATTTTGCGACTTGAATCGACAAAATAATAAAAAAATATAATTAGCCAATGTTAATCATACAACAATACGCTATTATAAAATGTAAATGCCGAGGCTCCTTCGAGCATTTTTCTGCATTGCTGGTATTTGGTTTTGGCAATCCTAGCATACTACTTAAATTCAATCTGTTTATAAAGTCACTATTATATAAGCTTAATAAATGCTTGATTGCAGTTTCAAGTTAACGCCGTAAACAATTTCGTAATTTTTGACAAAATATAAAAAATAATCCGACGTAAAGTTGATTATCAGGTCTATCCGGCCACGAGACTTTTGCTTCTCCGAACCGGTTATACCGATATGAGCGGCGACCGCGCAAGCTTACTGTTACAGCTCATCACTACTTTGTATCCTTTACTGTTATTATGTAGGGAAAAACGTTTCGTTTCTAATCAAGACAGAACACTTTGACTTACATTCCATCAAATTGAATTGTTATACAATACATGTCGCGCAAAGCTTTTAACGTTAGGTAGGTCGGAAGTGTGAAAAAGGGCAACCTTTCCTAGATCCTTATTAATAAAGCAATAGAAACAGTTAAAGCCCAGCAGACCCGCTGCTCATACTAATTAGTCTACTGCATTCTCTGAATCAAAATATTTAGCCCCTGCGCTTCGCAAAGCCGGATAAAGTATTTTTATTTTAATAAATATATAAATGTTTTATTGATGTCGCGTTTGCATTGAAATAAATTCAGGTAAAACACTTCGCATGGCAGCATATTAAAATATATATATATTTGTATTCGTTCTATGTATTTACCAATATGCTTATATGGTATGTACATAAAATAGATGAAAATTTTACAACCAGTGGCAATCAAAAATCAAATCAAAAGTTAGTGGATGAAACTAATACGTTTTTTTTATTAGGTTTTAGCCAAAGGCAATATTTGTGACTATCACTGATTGTAAAAATACAATTTGAAACGTGAATATTACCTTTGATGTTGCTGAATGTCTTCGTTTCGATACTCAAAACATCGCAATTGTCGATTTCTAAGTATAGATTGATGATGTTGAGGTTGACGGCAGAGGCGGTCCTCATGAGGACCAGCTTGTTGCGCGATAAGTGCACGTGTCGTGCGTCGTCCAGCCGAGATAGAGAATTGACATCTATCATCAAGGCCTCTGCACCGGCCACGGTTAAAATTTCAGTACTTTCCGGTAGGTCTCCCTCAAAAATGTTCATTTTCTGTAAATAAAAAAATGAGTAAAATATTGGCAATAGCTGTTAAAATTAATATACTACTACAATATTTTTATACAAAAATGAATCGGCATCTCTAACCTCGTAGACAATACACGTGATAACATGAGTTCTCGTTCCGTTATCAGCGGGTATCGTTACTCATACCACATCTAGCTAAATGAAGTCTGTTATCGCTAATGCCTTATGTTTTCGTTAAAGCGGATAACGAAATGTAAAAAGAGATAAATACTGACTTATCATATAATTTTAATATATATTATTTATTTTACAGTAATTAGTACCATGAATATATGTTTATTTATACTATGATGTCATCGAACACGTTAATATAAAAAACTTCAATTAATACATATTATGTTACTTATTTGCGAAACGCGAGATTATTTTATTAAATAACTTTATTGTAACTATTAAAATGACTATAATCTTACTTTGACCAAGTTGTATGCATTATTATTTTTTTTTATTTCATAACTAAGAAGCTAATTTGAGGTACATGTATGAAAGTACATGAAAGTAAAAAATCAATGTCATGTTAAAGTATAAGTATATAGGATTTGTTCTTTTACAATTCGTCCATAGTGGTAATAATAGAATGTTCCTAAAAGTGAGAGCAGCGTTACAGTAACTTTCGTTTATCCTATTGTCTATTCAAGCGCCAATGGCCGAATATCCGTACGTTTATACGTTAGTTACACTGATAGGACAAAAGAGACACAATACTTCGTTTAGTTATCGATTTATTTTGTTATTCCCGATAAATATTTGCTTCTTGTATGCGTTCGATATTTGTTATCGAGACGTTCACATTCATGAGCGTTGGCACAGATAACATCGTCGGCCTGACTCATTAATATTATGGTAACAATCTTTGCTATTTAGCATAGAAAAGTATTATGTTATTTAAAGTAGGTAGGTTACTTGGCTTACATTAGAAAAAAAATTGGTTTAGTTTTAACACTAACAGTGTTTTCCTAAATGAACGCTCGAATAAAAATTGAACAATATCCCACACTAATGAAAATATGACGCGACCATCTTGAGGCTGAGAGAAGTGCACCCGACGCAAAAACAATCAAAATCGGTTCATAAACAAATTTCTCGATAATACATATAAATATATTGTGACGAAATGATAACCTTTTTCGTTTTAATCGGTTTAAAATAGATAGTTAATTGTTTTATCAGAAATTAACGACAAGAATAAACAATATACTTAGTTCCTTACGAAGAAACGTGGAGTATTTCGTTGAAAAAGAAAAAAAGACGTATAGACTATAGATGACACGTCCGCTCTCATACGCCATCGTAAATAAAAATAAACTCGAGCACAGACAAATCATTCGACCGACTATTATTAGTTATATCCAACATTCTCTGGGTTTATTTTATTTTATATTAGGATTAATAAAACGTTATTACTTTAAAATACTATTCGACATCCGTATTATGTCTTATTACATACTTTTTTTTTTAATGTTATTGGATTTGTAGTCGAATTTCATGTAAACTCGATGAGTTGTGTATACAATTTCTGACTCACAATCAGAGTCGAGTCTGAGCAGTTCATGTTTTGCAAGTTGCAACAGCGATTCGTGCAACGTTCGCCTTTTAAGGACTTGAACTGATAATAATCGCTACAAAACTTACTGTCGCTTCCATTCATTGGTCAATTATGTGTTCATATTTATTTAAAAAATAATCTACTTAATAAATGATAATTATGAAATCATTATGAAATATTGTTGATTCATTTAGCTATGACAATTGTTCTTAAATACTAATGAATATAAAATAAATAATTATTTATTAAATATTAGATGATTAATATGTTTTTTTAAATCCTATTGTTTATATACTTTTTTTATAAATTACTCGAGATAACATATCGGTTTATCGTGTAAGATGGCGGCTGGTCATGAATGATATGTGTTGCCGTTGCTACTTGTGCATAAATTAACCATGTTGATAACATCTGTGTTAAAACAACTTTTATAATTGCATAACATTAGTGGTCGTCAAACCATGCTTATGCGTTGTCATTACGGGACAACTTCTTAATAAGAAATAAATGATCATTACTCGATCGTTCGGAGCCTTGATCTGTTTCTCGTAAGTGCTCCTCGAGGAGGTTACGGAAGGATCGGCGAATACAATGCCCGGAGACTTTTGCTTGGCACAAGACATAATTCAGTCGAAACAATACGTGGGTGCGATCCAGTCTAATATTTTATTATTCATCAAAAATAGTTCAATGTTAACTTTAGAATTATATTTATTATGATAAAACGATATAAAGATGTTTAGCTTGAACAGATTCAATTACTATAACAATTAGAAATAATTAAATCAGAGCTACGTTAGTCATACGCAGTCGACGACTCAGTAAAGCAAACTCTACGCGGCTCTGTTAAATAATATGTAATTATAAATCACTTAATAATATACTAACAAACGACACGATAATCATTATTACAAAGCGATGAGGAGAAAGTTGAATAAATACGTACGTCATCTCAATTATTCGCTAAAAAAACATTACGAACACAAGAAAGTGTTAAAGTATACTTTGCAAATATGTACTTTCAGATTTCGTTAATAAAATCAATCAAACAATATATAATTTGTTCAAAAAGACTCTTACAGTCTTAAAAACACTTTCGAATTATCTTTTTACAGGAAATTGAATGTAAAACTAAGCATCGGTTCGGAATTCATTTCTACCGAGAAGAACCGGCAAGAAAATTAGCATTTACTTTATTTCTCAAAGAAATATATAGTCAACCGTATACAATAAAACGTGTGTATAAAGAAATCAACGAATGCTAGCTTAACGCGTTGTATTATCGCCATATGACCTGGTTTGTTGTCGGGCTGGTCCGAAATGATTCGAGTGACGTGTCCAGCTCGGTGAGACGTTACATTGCCACCGTAAATGACTCGCATGTTATGAGATAATGCCGTGTCGAGAGTAAACCAATTGCCGAGGACAAGTGCTCCGATGTCTCAATGTTCCTTTATAATTAAGTATAGTTAATATATCTCTACAAACTATTCGGTATACTGACTGCATATATTAGGATTATTTTCTTTCGAATAACGTTTTACTTTCATCGATTGTAATATTGTTAAATTAGAGCCGACGGCCTTTAGCACGATTTTGTCAAATTATGTTTTATGATTAGTAGAAGTGTGTCGCAAGACAAGTAAGCCCCAAAGTATCTGGAGTCGAACATATTTAGATACTAATTTTGTGCATTTAAAATTTGTCCTGTTCTGGGCATAGATATTTATTAATGTTTAATTATCGATTTGTATAAGAAAATTGAACTAATGCTTAAGGTTTTTTTTAATTCTACGTCGATTCCATTTTCAACGTTCAAGATATTCTCGCAAAAGGGATTATATTAAAGCTAGAATAAATTTTAGTGCACTTGACATGAAACGTTAGTAAACTCAACTTGAAAGTCAACGGCAAAGTCGAGTTAATAAAGAAATTAGAGAATAGCAGGAAATCGGAGTTGTGAGGGGTGTCGGCAATATGAAACAATTCTGATGAGCTTTGCGGTGAGTTTCGTACTTTCATTCAACAAATATGAACCAAGTAATCGTAGTAATCAATTATTATTATTTCCAAGCTGGTGACCGTGCATCACATTATTTAAATATCGAAATATAAAATTAAGGGACGTCATGTAACTTATAATAGAGATGTGAAAGTGTTGGTGCACATAGTGGTTATATTCATAATGTCACCGTCATGTGGGTCTCTTTCTACGATCAAGAAAATAATAATAATAATGTGATGATGTTTAATCGACGGCACGTTCGGATGATGTTATGATAAAATAACGTAAACCATGTTCCTGCGTCTCTATTTTAAAAACACGACCTAGTTTGTATAATAGCAAGTCTTCCTAATATTCGAATGAATCATGCACTTTGTTACCGCGTAAATTAAGGTATCGTAGTCAGCCTCGTATCGTCGCGGGCGCAGGAAGTGATCTCTCATTACGGTTTTTTTATGGTTTGTTCGTTGCTCCCGCAGGCGCGCTCTGTTGCTTGCCCCGCATACGTGTACGATGCGCGCTTCCACGGGCTGTCTCATTTTGTATTTTATTTGTGTCCGACTCGACTAAAATTTATCATATAAATCGATTGAGTAACTTGTTTAGAATTAGCTTTGTAGTTATTAAATATTTATTACGTCATGGCTAAATGAGAAATAATAGTACATTATAAAATTAGCTAAATTAACCGACTCTACTGATAAGCAATCAAAACAAATATTCCGTTATGTGGTACAGTTTTATGGTAATTAATAATAAATAAGTATTAGGATTTAAACCATTTTCAATTCAGGCTTCAATGTTCTTTAAATGATAAGCGAGCAAATGTAATGTATACAATATACAGGAAATATAATTCAACGCAAAGTTAAAGAGCATAGTTGTGTTTGAAATCACTATTAACTTAATAAAGTGATCGGCCGAGCTTCTCGCTTTTACTCGTTAATGTTCGTACCCTTCTGCCCCTTTGATAGCGTCGATGTAATTTAACGGGATACCGAGTGAGAAGGACGATGTGTGAATGTGGACCGTATAAAATGCGCAACAAGTGTTGAGCTGTGACGGCCTAGTGGTTAGAAAATTGAACCTTAACCGAAGATTTCGAGTTCGAACCCTGGCAAGCACCGATGAATGTTTGTTTATAATTCATCTTGTGCTACACAGTGAATGAAAACATTTTGAGCAATCATGCATGTGTCGGGTGAATATCTGCCACATTCTTCTCAAAAACAAAAGAATAATATATATAAATAGGGAGGGGGGGCATTTACAGGCTTTACTTTTACTATACTTTACTTGACTTGACTTTTTACTTTTTATTCACTACTAGTTTTGATATAAATGTTATATATGTATATATGTTACTAGTTATTTATTTTTACAAAGCATGCTCTGATCAATACATCGTGTTACGAAGTTGTCCGAGAAAAATATATTTCAGTGGAAGTAAACAAGTTGTTTGCATTATATTGAAAATATTGTTCATGATTAATTTATTCTCCGAATACGATATTTTCTTTCAGTCGAGTGATTAAGAAATGAAAAAATTACATTTAACTGTTTGATATCGCCAGTTAAGTATTGTTCGAATTCGTTCGAAAAGCTTTACGTACTTTATTTAAATTCATAACATGCTTCAGGAAGTAAGTATATAAGTGTATTATATATATGATTCCTGTTTTTTAAACATTTAAATAGTAATCGTTTACTTTATGTATGTACACATATATTACTCTTTGTAAAGGCCAAATATTATCTTCATAGTGTCGTTTAAAATTTATCATTTTTTTATTTACGACTATATATCACATTTATGTGATAGTTATTATTTACATTTTATAAATTTAAATAAAAAGAGAGTGCTTTTTTTAAATTTCTAAATAATTTGAAGCACAAAATGGTGTCTGTTCGGTGCATTTTATTTCATAAGTGCGTAGAAACGGTTATAAAGTAATTAAGCTGTTTTAAATATTTAATATTTAATCGCTAATAACATTATTTTTGTGTTCGATCTATCTATTTAATAAATATCAAAGAATTCGTGAAAGTCTAGAATAAATAACATATTGATTAACTATAGTATTAACAAGACGTTATTACGTTGGACTGGTAAGAAGCGGTCGTTGCAATATTAGAAACAAGTTTTGAACATGTTGATGATGTTGATTTTGGTCAGTTTTCACATAAAAATTACCATACATAATATTTCACGGCAAGGATAATATCGACATTATTTATTTTAATATTTCATATGCCTCGGCACGTTTTTAAATTTGGACTAGACAAATTCGCGAGTGCGTGTGCGACGTAAATAGCCCGTACTCTCTATTCACAGTCGTCCGACTAAACGAGTCGTGTTGTCCTGTTCTAACGAATATTGTTAGTACGAATAGCAGTATAATATTTGGGGCAAATAGTTTTGACCATGCCGGTGAATGTTATAACCACCAAGAAACTTTGAGCTCAGTGATGTGTTATTATCTTTAAACAAGCTTGTACTGCAATTTTTATTTCCATGACAAGTTGTAACTTGCAACTGTGTCATCGATATTAAAAATAGTCGAGTTAATTGCTTTTGTGACTGTCATAAAGAGATTATTAGACATGTATTTATAAGTTTTCAGTCAAATATGGTCTTTACCTTTCGAAAAACATTAATTTCTGCTGTAAAATCAATGGATTCTATTATTTATGTCGATAATGACTTGTGACCGTGAATCGGGTTGTTTATATAAATGAGATTTCGCTCCATTATTCGAAGTGCATAGAAGTTAAATTGGTGTTTAAAACGTAAATTAGAAGTGAAGCAGCAGACAGCTGTGCAGTAGAACACAATACGAGTGTGGTGTATGTGTGCAATACGCGGTCACAATGTACGCATTGAACGCGTGTGCGTTTGTTCAGTGCCACTTGTTGCTCAGGACTCGGTGTCGAGTTCGTGAACTGTCGCTCTTACAAGAGGAAATTATGGCCTGTTTATAAGGTCCACCACTGAGCTCACACATAATAAGGGATCAACTTCAGGTAGTCTTTGTGTAGTCTTAGATAGATGGAATTCTCTTTGTCAATTTTATTATTTGACGTTTATCAGTATTTTGGATACATATGTAGCGTGTTTATATATCTCTCGATTTTGTTTATTTTGGTATTAAATTTCTCATTTATTAGTTATATTATTTACTTATTATTATTATTATACATATTATGAAAATAATTTAAAATTAAAGTTATGCTATAGCGCTTTGAGTGAAGTAATTTTAACAATAAAATTATTTATCAAATAAATTATTAAAAACGAACTAAACTTTCAAAAATAATATGTTATTTCTTCAATTTATCTAATTGATATATAAAAAAATAAACATTATTTTGCGTTGAAAGTTGCCGACGCCTGACAAAAGTATGTGTGACGTACCACATGCTACGGACACTTTGTTTGAAATCTAATTGAGTACCTGGTTATGAGGAACGGAGCAGTTGACATTGGTCCGTAAAGGGTGTTTTGCCGGGACACATTTGCAGTAAGATAAATTGCACACGCCGGTATGTTCGGCAATCACAAAGGCGATTAGCGCCTGGAGCACGAACAACGCGGGGAGGCGCGACATGTTGCCGCGCAGGAGCGCGACCAACCGCGCGCTACGACCGTCATGCACAGACTGGCTACTATTGAGAGCCGAGAGCGGAGCGTCCACTATCGCTACCGCCTTTACAGATGCTGGCTCTAACGATAGTGATGCCATTTATTAAAGCACGCCTTAATTATCGATATCGATAATGAGGTTTAATTAGTATCATTCCAATGATATTTGCTAATTGCCATCGACACGCGTATTTACAATTTGGTTATTGTAATTATTGTTAAATGTTATGATAATTATAATTATCAAAGCGTCAAATTTTAGTTTCTATATTCTAATTATTGTTTAAAACTATGGAAATATTTTATCATTCACACTAAAATTCTTGTAATGAAGATGCATAGTGCTTTTTTTTAAATATAAGTTTTTTAAAAAATTAAATAATAAAAACAAATACCCTTAATTAGTTAATTAAGGATTTGGTAGTTACTAATATTATAGGTAATTAAGTCGCATATAATTTAAAATATAGGTTAATTTTAATTATAGAATTATAAATAAGTACTACTTTTGAATGGAACATTTTTGAGAATATAATTGTGGATTAACGCATATTAAATACTATTTAACAGCAAAAGATTATAAAATGTAATTTTGTCTGTTTTAAGTGTAATGCAACTATCGATATAGTTTTTAAAAAGGGATTGGCCATTTCAACTTCTATTCCAATCAGCGGTCAGAGGTAGCTTGCTTTGACATAGCGGGGCCTCTAAGTCCCTTCGAAATGCAATCAAATAAATCCTTATTATATCATTTTATTCAGTAAAATAGCAAAATATTCTTTATTAAAATGCTTTGAAGTATTTCCAGAATTTTTAATATACTTACATACAACTTCAATGAACAATTTGTACAGATATAATATTCGTATAGGGTTTTTCAATATTAAATGATATCCACGTACATTATTAATCGATAAGATATGTATGTGTGTGTTGCGGAGTGACTATACGAGGATGTAACGCCTTGTCCATGAGATTACTGTTTTAACATAATCTATAACGACATACAATTGTGTTTAATATACGCAATATGTTTACGTTGAAGAATAATGCAATTGTATTATTGATTATATTATGTATTTCGGTCATGTATACAAAGTTTTTTATGACATTAATTTACGTTTATATTGTGAGTTACTCACCGTGTAGTTTTCAGAGAAGGAGAAAGCCTCTTAATCCTTAACGTTATTATTAACGTATTGGTTGGCAGTAGGCCGAAAAGTTTTTTTAAGACAATTTTTGTCATGCAGTTTACATATTGCTCACGATGTGAGCGTGTCAAAGTCTTATATAATGAGGACTCATTATATAATAGGCTTCAAATGAAAAATGCGGGTTGATATCATCGAATACCATTTATTTATTGTATCCTACCTACATGTATTTGTTTTTATAACTACCCGAACCGACAGACGTCCTGTTTCAGCTTTGAATGTTTAATTCGAACTGCAATAAATAATAATAAATAATGTGTTTATTATAACGGGAACCGCTACTACCTCATAAACGCTCTTTAATTTTAAGTGTTAGAAAACTAAAAAAATAAGAAGAATAACTCGTTCTCAAGTTATGACGTGACCAAGGGAAATAGGTACTCATTCTTAAACATGCCTATATATCGGGCTCGGTGGTTAAGGAAACATATTTAATTTATTAGATTAAAAACGAAGTACGCATAGAAATACATAAAAAAACTGACAAAATAAGACAAAAAGGGGTACCGCATTACAGGTGTTAGCTCCATGAAGTATGTCGACATTCTTGTCTCTGTCAATGGAATTATTTCCCCTTTTGATTCTATTGATTGGCTAATTATGAACAAAACCCGATTTGTACGCAATAATAAATAAATAAATTTAAATAAAAGTCTTTGTGTGAAAGTATCTTTTTACTCGTCGAAATAAGAATGTTTTTTTTTTTTTAATCTTTATTGTATCCATACTAAGTCCAGTCTAGTTCCTAAATTTTATTAATCAGAAGCGATATTTAAATGACATATAAAAAGTGTAGTTTGATTTTTAAAATTAGCTAACTTGCGAGTATATGTACTCGCAAGTTGGCCACCTCGCACTCGACTATCATAGCGAAAAGTGCTTAAATAGTTCTCTTAAACTGAAAGTCTAAACGTTATTAATAAACCACAGAATTTGAACTATCGTATTTCATTTGTTTAAACTAAGATTTGATACATTCATGAAACGATACATAAAGCGTTCCACGTATTTAAAATTAATTTACATAACCCTGTTACAGCTCGTGAACAGCGTTACAATAATGCCAATTATGTTAGTACGAGTGTTATACCAAAAATGTATCATTTGCTTGTAGAAATTATTGAAATATGTAGAAATTATTGAAGTGAGCGTGGAGAATTTGCTCCGATGAAGCCATATTGCCATTCCTTTTGATAGAGACTTATTGCAATTTATATGAATTGAATTTCAAGATTTAATTAATGTCTGCTTTATGATGAATTTTAAATACGGTGAAATGTATTTGAAAAGAAAAGATCTAGCTGAAATTAATTAGCCGCAGACATTTTATTGTACCTTTCAATAATAACCGAGTAAATGTGTCTGAATATTAATGTGAATATGAAAAGAGTGGAAGTCATTCCAATACGATATAAAATAATATGGTTAAGGAAACGTAAAACATATATAAGTAATGGCTGGTAAAAAAGTTATGGATAGATTGTAGATCGATGGCATCGATAGATAGTTGGTCGGCATAAAAAAAACATACTATATTATTATATAGTATATATTTATAACAAATCATTAATACATTTAAGCAATACTGATGAAGAGTCTGCATCGATCCATCGTTAATCGATGTTTGATCCAACAATATTTGTCGATCAGTTAACGCTACTATACATCGGTGTGGTAGGATATACATACCGGCGTCGATTAATGGCGCCATGGTGGTAACACCATTACAATTAACGAAATAATAATACAATTTATATATTTATTGTTAACAGGTGCATATCGACTGAGCGGCAGTTCTTATCAGATTTCGTCGCCGGAGCAGAGAGCACAGCTGGCGGAAGGCTCGCGCAATGGCTCGCTCCGGGTCCGCGCGTGGAACCCTCTCGGTGTGAGCTGAAAGCACCTTCAGTACCCGCACGACCGGCTGCTCGTCTCAGTCTACCGATACTCATCAGAGACCAGTATGGGGATATAGTCTGTTCTCCAGCTCTCAAAGTTGAGGTAAGGAACATATAAAAAAAAAATGTCCATAAGAAAGTATCTAATCTAGTTATTTCTCTAGCCTTATCCAATGTAT
Organism: Vanessa atalanta; assembly: GCF_905147765.1. Taxonomy (NCBI): domain Eukaryota; kingdom Metazoa; phylum Arthropoda; class Insecta; order Lepidoptera; family Nymphalidae; genus Vanessa; species Vanessa atalanta. Next base: position 14,302,130 of record NC_061902.1, on the reverse strand, counting down.
TTTTCTCCAATAGTTCTTTTAACTGTATAATGTCGAGAGAGAAAATATCGCTTCTGGTGGGACAAGAGAAGTAATACTCTGACGCTCATTCTATCTGATCGGGGATGGGCCTTATTGTGAATACATTGGCTCCGTTCCTTGTCAGAAAAGCTTGGAAAAGGCATATATGTTCGCCGGTTCTTAATTCTAATTTATATTTTTGTTATGATTGTAGTGAAACTCTCAGCTCTTAAAGGCATACTTTAAAATAAAATCTAATTACATTTATATAAGGGATAATCCACTGTCACTTGATTTGAATAGCAATTATTTTTCTTTCCGTCTGGAATGGTACTTTAAAGATTACTGTTATTGTTTTAAAAGCGTGCTCTTTTATCAGATACAAGTTTTTACTAACTACTAAATAAAAGAAACACAAGACATGATAACAGACATGTTATTATAATACGCATTGATTCTTTTTCAATCCATTTAGAGATTCAGAATTGACCGTGAATGAATTAAAAAGGACCTCCTTTTTTAGCTTTTACACACCTTTTTTTTAGTTCAGCTAGTGAAGTTAGTTAAAGTGATTAAAAAGTATTGACGTAGTTATGGACGGGCTAGCCAGAGTAGAACTAGCTTTTACCAAAATAAAATTCTATTTATCTTTCGCTAAAAACGAACCTTACCGGAGATGTAAGCCTTACTATTTTACAATTTGTATTTTTTTTTACTAAATATGTATCAGACGGGATGATAAGTAAATTTCGTAAAGACTGCTATTTTTAATAAGGTTTAATGTTTCAACCGCAAATAGTTTTTAATTAATTGTAACAAGCTATTTATACGATGTTATTTTCATGAAACGTTCACAGAAATAGTCCTCATTTCAATATTATTGTTTACTTAAAATAAAAGTAAATATAGGCATAGAAATGTGAAATGAAGCTTACATTTAATGTAAATATTTGAAATAAAAAAAAACATACAGCCCGAACAATGTCGGCTTCTCGTTTGCTACATGTTGTAGAAAAAAATGGTAATCATAATTGGTTCAAATTATAAATTTGTTGAAGGGTTTCGTCAATAATCAAAATTTAGTTATTAACATAACATATTTAATCAAAACACATGCAGCTGATTTTATTTTAGTGCGTTGTGTGAGATCCTGTCAAAATGTATCTTCTTTTCAAACCAATAACGGATCTAGATTTATAGTTCATATATTTTTTTAATAATATTGGTTGGAGGACGAGCAAATGGGCCACCTGATGATGTAAGTGGTCACCATCGCCCATAGACAATGGTGTTGTAAGAAATATAAACCATTACTTTGGGAATCTTGAGAACTAAGATGTCTATGTCCTTTGTGCCTGTAGTTACACTGGCTCACTCATCCTTCAAACCGGAACACAACAATACTGAGTACTGCTGTTTGGCGGTAGAATATTTGATGAGTGGGTGATACCTACCCAGATGGTCTTGCACAAAGCACTACCACCAATGATCGTCTTGTGTAATCATGTCGGTTTGACTAGATATTCGATTATATTATAACCATAGACGAAACAAAGAAATAATAAATAAGGACTTATTGCTTTTCTATATTTTTAAAATTAATTAAATTAAATATATAAAAGGCATTCAAATTATTCACATTATAATTCAAATAAGTGCTTGTTTAAAATTAAAATGAAAATTATTATATATTTTATACAGTAATAAAGCGTGGGACGGCGCGGCGGCAGGAATGAGAGCAGCATTTCGCTATTGAACCGCAATTTCGATTCTGAATGCAAAAAATATATCTACTAGCGCTTTTGTTATATATATATTTATATTGTATGTATATTGTCTAATAGGTGGTTGTTCAAAGACTAGAGGACAGTATTTTCCGGTCAAATCAAGCATCTGCGCCGGAGCGTCGAGGCAGCCTGTCCGATGTGCCGTACCAGCCAACCGTGAGGGATACCATGTGGTTTCACGCTATTACCATGATGAAGGTAATATAATTTTCGTATTGGTGGTATTGAGTATTACTCGAAGTGTCAAGCCAACAATTTAATAATAAAATAGAATAAATAATGTTAAAACAATATTTATGAAACTAACTTTAAATCAACAGCCGTATCAGAACTATTCGTTCGAGGAGTTGCGCTATGCAAGTGGAGCTTGGGGCGGCGCATGCACGCTGCTAGAGGGTCTAGGAGGCGGTGGGCGCATTCCCGCTGAACGAATAGTCGTTGACGCCCAGCGCGATGGCTCTTATATGGCTGTTTGGGTGCCACGTGCTCCTGGGAATTACATTTTTAGATGCACACTGGATGATTATCCTACGGCACAGGTATATAGTCCCTCGATACGTGTTTATTTGTGCTAAAAATTAACAAACAACAATTTTGTTATGACTCTTAGCGTTCTGGACTTATTTTACTCAATAGATTTGAATTTCTAATTAAGATATTAAATTCGCCAAACTGTGATTTATGCCGGATAGAGGATTTGCATGATATGGGTACATAATTTCCTAGTAGAGAGTATCCGAAATGCTGCCAGGAGACAGGAGTCGAGCCGACGTTTCGGTGTAAATTTAAAGGGTGTCGGAATTTTTGAAAGCGCACTGTAGGCAGATTTTTTCTATCTGTGAAAATGATTTACCAGTTTAAGTTAAAATAAGTAGTGATAATATAGTTATTAAAAAATTTATCTTGTAGGATTTAAAGGTGGAAGTGGCAGAGTGCGCTGGCGAGGACACGACAGCAGACCGTTGGCTAGGATCAGCCACCTACAGATTACGTCGATTCGCTATCCTGGATAGCGCAGGGTTACGGATTCGAGCTGGGCCTAGCCTGCAGTCGGAAGAGTTAAGCCGCGTGCCTGCGGGAGCGTATGTAGCTATTGTCGAAGAGGTTTGTAAATCTATCAATATATTTTTCTACCTTATCTCGTGATGAATAAAATATGCCCCCCCCCCTCCAAGAATTGACGTATAAATATTTGTTATGTAATGTGGTAAAGCTATGTATTGATTTCTAACCTCCAATATTTTATTGCTGTTTTAGCACAGCACAAGAAACAAAACACCGACATCGAATGAGATAATCTTATTGAGATAAATTAAGAATGTATCATTGGTTATTTAAAGGGGAAATAGACCACTTACCATAAGGTTGTCTATTATGTACATTTAATGTAGTCTTGATATTATTTTTGTTTCAAGGTGGTCAATAAAGACGGTACGTGGGTACGACTTAGTCACGAGACAATGCAGACATACATCGAAGGCTGCGTGAGCGTTGCGTGGTGTCTGCAGTACAACAGTCATCTTGACCGCACCTTACTCGTGCCCGTTGAAGACGAAGACGCGCAGGTATGTATTTATGATAATCAATTTGATGACGTCATTGTTAATATTACTATAATTAAATTACATGCACGTTGTATTCAATAGTAAAAATTAAAACAGGCAGTAAATTAATATGACCCAGATAAATTATTTTTTAATTTGTATCTTTAATCATATACTGTTAACTATGTTATAATCGAAACGAAAAATATAAATATGCTAATTATATTTCTGATGTAAAGGAATCATTTGTAAATCAGTGCCGTGTTTCGGCTTCGCATTAGTGAGCTGTTTCCTTCAGCCACACAACATTATACGTGAAATTTAAATTGTCATTAGTTAGGTAGCGTTTGGTAATATAAATTTTATTTTCTTTCCTTAAATCGTAAACATCTCCGTACCACGACATAAATACAACGTAAAATATATATAGTGCTTTTCAAGGTATGGCAGTCTTATACTGCCGCCGTTAGTATTCCTAACTCTTTCTTTAAACCCTCAATAATACAAATTCCTTTCGTGTTGAATTTGCCTTTCCATCAGATTATGAAAGCGTACATTGGTTTGCGCACAAATTCTTAATTAATAACACAATACAATAACTAAATTCACTTGGTGGTAGGGCTTTGTGCAAGCCCGTCTGGGTAGGTACCACCCACTCATCAGATATTCTACGGCCAAACAGCTGAAGGGTGAGTGTGCCAGTGTAACAGGCACAAGGGACGTAACATCTGAGTTCCCAAGGTTGGTGGCGCATAGGTGATGTAAAGAATGGTTAATATTTCTTACAGCGCCTTTGTTTATGTGCGGTGGTAACCTCTTACCATCAGGTGGCCCATATGTTCGTCCGCCAACAAATGCCATAAAAAAAATACAACGCCATTGTCTATGGGCGGTGGTGACCACTTACCATCAGGTGGCCCATTTGCACGACCGCCTACCGATATCATTAAAAAAAATTATGAATCAACACAATAAACTATAATCTTATAATGATAACAAATCGATTTCCAGTTAGATTCGTTTCTTTTAATGAGTGATCAGGATTAGTAAATACACCTACAGATAAATATTTATAATTTTGTTTCTATGTGAACATCCGGTGCCAAACACATGACTTGGACAAAGTAAAATACATTTATTATATTTATATTTTCTATCACGAGATTCTGGGAAAACATCCCGACGTGCTATATAAGTAATTTTCCCTCTATTTTCTTTGACATCCATATCAGTTTAAGAGTTAAATAATATTTTATTGATAATATTGATAAAGTACTCTTTTGAGGTATTATGATCTTTCTGAATGATAAAACAAGAATTATTTTAAATAAATGTATTAGTCATAGTTTTTCAGTTCGTAAATTAACTGTAACATAATTATGCAGACAGCTTCGTCGCCGATTTTTTTGAGATCTTCAAAAACCTATCTTTTCTATAGAAAGCATTCATGAGCTTTGTCATTCTGCGAAACATCATTGTACGCGAAAATTAAATTCTCATTAGCTATGTAGTGCAATTAAAAGTTTATTTTATTTATATCGTCTTAAGATGTTAAAAAGGTACTTTATTGTACACGGTGATTTGCTTATTGGAAATATACGAGCCATAATTGAGGTTTGTGTCGAGACTTATATTTAGTACTCGAGTCTTGAACTTCACACTTACGCAAGCAGTTGCATGTGATCGGTAAAATGTTATATGTCGACCATGACCGATCTTTTTCTTCGGTTAGATAAACGACGACTTATTTTTCGGTGTTAGTTTCAGTAAGAAGACAAGTTCTTTTTCCACTGAACTAGCTAATCAAAACACAGGATATTTAAATACTCAAAGTGTATGAACACTCAATTCGATACGACTACATAGGGTGTAGAAGGATAATTCTACATGAACTCCCTCACAACATAAACGTGCACCCTCTATTAAGAAATTAAGTATTCAAGAAGTTCTATATAAGTGTAACTAATTTTAAAAAAAATGTTAAGGAACGTTTGTGTGCGAAAGTTTACTATACAATTAGTGAGTTTATGATTGATAGCACTTGAATTAAACGATCGCCTCCTGAATATTTCTGTTCATATTCAATATATGTATATCAATAGTTTAACAAAAAAAAGACCCGCTGAGTTTCTTTCGCCGGTTCTTCTCAAGTCAGGGTGTTCTATTTTCCGAACCGGTGGTAGTGTTTAATTTGACTATCAATAAGTAAGTGTAATGCTTCTATGTATATTGAATAAAATAAATTTGAGTTTGAGTTTGAGTTTGTGACTTTTATATTCACATTTCTAGAATGTCAGTCACATATCCGGTGTAGGCGTTGCAATACAACCAACATGATACAATATTGATTGTATTAAATAATTAAATGGCAAAATTTAACTTCAGTTGTTATTTTATTGTGACCAGGAGGAATACACAGCGAACTATGAAGTGCTTAACGAGGCTCGATCGTTGCTTCCTCTGTGGCAAGAAGAAGAGGCTGTACCCGCGCCGAGCAACGGTAAATATAGCATTTTGATTATACTAAGACGTGTATTTGTACTTAATATATGTTATCATATGTTATTGTTTCTTCAGTTCCAGATCCGATTCCAGAGGAACAGCGCTTCCCTTTCTCAATACAATGTGATCTCGCTAATGAGGTAGGTTTATGATAATTATACTCTTTTAAATGATCGAATATTGACATATACGTCATAACCAGAATGAGAACTTCATTTAAAGCCATTGCTTTTTATAATTAATCAAGCTAATAATATCTTTACTGATCTTATAAATGCTAAAGTACTCTGTATGAAACAAGCTTGGAGTTCAAGGAATGGCATAGACTTCTTTTCTAAGGCTAATACCTGATGATCAACATCTATAACGCGAGCGATGCCGCGTGCGACAACTGCCATGAAATGTAACCTAAGCAGACCAACTAAAACTATACGCCGGCGGTACTTGCTGAATTATTTTATTCGTTCAATATATTCTATTATTGAGCAAAACACTATTTTTCTTTAGATATGAAAAAGTTTTGATACAATCTTCTTATTTTTATTTTACATTATGGCTCTCGATATATTTTATTTTCAGCGCTAAGACTAAAAATTATTTAAATTATAATTATCTACTTGAAATAAATAAAAATGTAATATCAAATTCTAACACAGAAAATGTTTAGGTTTTATATAAGACGATGAACTGAGATGGGAGCTCTTACAGGGGTATCTATTGCGCTTCTCTAACCAAAACAATTGAGGACCGTAACCTAAAATTTTTATCATGTTTTTAGGTAACTAAATAGTAACTGATCTATGATTTTACAGAGCGACGAAAGCAGCAGTCCGTACATGTTTGGAGAGCCAAGCAAGCGTGGGCGTCTCCTGCGCAACCAATCTACTTCTATGCCTACCCCAAGGTTTGTAACCGACTCCGATTTTTCTATGATATAGTTCGAAAGTAAAAAAAACATCCCGTATATGTTGTTGGACTGAGGCTTCCTCTTCCTTTGAGGAGTAGCATTGAAGTTTATTCAACAACGTTGTTCAATTCGAGTAGGTTGACTATACATGTAGCAGAATTTCATTGAAATTGCACACATTCAAATTGCCCCACGTTATTTTCCTTCACTGCCGAGCACGAGATGAATTATAAACACAAATTAATGAAAATGCAGTGCAGTGCAGTGCTGGATTTCATTTGAAAGCATTTTAATAATTTTGTTAAACTTTAAATTGTATGTACATGTGAATATTATATTTATCTAAAGTACGATTGCCACCAGACGCATGCCGCGTCGCAACAACGGTAACAGCGACGAGTGGTGGCCCATGAAGCACTGCTCGAGTGACAACGTAGCGGCGATGCAAGAGGTATTAATCCTATCAACATTGTTAACTATTATTGTCGTTGTTCGTATAAATGGAAACTGTCCGTAACAGAGAGACACCAGAAATAAATTATCTTAAAACAACTGAACTGATATATAATTACAAGTGCATGCAATAATAACAATATCGAAGGTAAGTATTCGAAGTTTATTGTTTTCTTTAAAAAAAATGTTGTATTAAATGCGCTTTAGACCGATATTCTGGAGACAAAGGAAGAAACAATGGCGGGCCGCGTGGCGCAGACCGGCACGCAAACCTCGCCCGACAGCGTCGTCGAAGATGTCGTTAATGCTCACTATGACGCGCCGAAGGTTCTTGTTATCTATTTTTTTTTTTTTTATTTATTCAACCTACTTTAGTTCACCTAATGCACATTATAATATGTTACTTTCATATTCTTCAAAAAGTCTTGTTCTTATGGTCAAGTGAATTAGTATTTACATTAAACATATTGGGCTAGAAAATATATAAAAAAAAAACTATTTTTTGGATATTAGCCTGTTTTATGTTTAGTATGTATGTACGTCTGTTCATTTGCTTGTGTATATATATCAGCAGGCATCGCACAAAAAAATTGCATCAAGTTTGTCTCTTACTTTCGCAACATTTTAATATTGAATAAAAGTATATATAAATTTAACTTGTTAGCTTTTATTAAAAAAAAAAGATATATGCGCTTTTTTGCCAAATTCGGTTAATATCGCTATATATGCATCTTTTTGTGCTTCTGGTAAAACTTAATAAAATCCCTCCAACCGCTGTCTGAGGATTTGTTTTAAAGATTATGTAATGTTCGTTTTCTTTGTTAACTCAATGTGCACCGGCGTCAGCTAATTGGCTTATCAATGGTCTCTTTTAAAGCTTAAACATACGCTTACTTATTTAGTATAAATAAATTAAAATTCGACTTGATCACCGTTATCTAATTACAGCTACACCCTGTAAAATGTTATAAAATTGTAATCTCCAAGACGAAGCAAGAGTATAAGTGTACCAATGAATGACATTAATTTCATTATTCGATTCGATTGCAATGTACAGTGAAAGTTATTTAATTTCGTGCGTACGGTTCACTTTCACAAAATTAAACTGGATAAGAATAACGTCCCTAAAATGCGATCTTGGGTTAGATTAGCAACGTCTAAAAATATAATAAACGTTGCTCTATGTTGAGTGTGAGTTGGCAGTGATAACGAAAGCGTCGTGTATCCGCGTATATAAGCTTTTAATAATAAATTAATACATTTATTGGAATTGATCAAAATTAATTTATTTGGTTTTACCCGAATGCCGGCGACATACATACATGCAATGTTTGTTTGAAAGTGATAAATTTGCAAACTAATTTACAAAAAGTGAATAGTTATAATTTTATTATAATTAGTTATCCTAATTAGCTTTCCTAAATAAATATATATTTATTAATATTTATTATTTTGGCTTGTGTTTGTTTTACAATTTAGTATCGTAGAAGTGTTAGTTGATCTTTCTTTGAAGTTATCAGCAGTTGGGGAAATTCCTACCGAAGACAAAGTCAGGCATTTCTTTTAAATCGATTTCAGCATTTCTATAAGAACGTTCAACGAGGAGGTAAGTAGAGCAGTGAGCAGGTTCGGACAACAGAGCCGAGCAGATACGAAGCAACAAATAGCTGATGCGATTTTATTAATGTAATTTTTTTCGAAACATATAAATTGGTGCAGGAGTGGAGCCCTAAACGGTTGTCCTGGGAGCATTTGCGTCCGTCGCGCAGTCGACGTAGCGCGTCGCCCCCGCCTTTGCCTGCGCGGAACGTGCCGCCACGCAAGTTCGCACTCAGTCCCGCGCAGGCTGAGTGTCTGCGTGCTATTTTCGCTGCACTACTCTGGCACGAAGGTAATAAATTGCATTGCAATCAGATAGTAATCGCTAATGACAACTGTAGTGGGTAGAGAATTGTATAGTGTAGGTATGTTTCAACGAGTATATTGTATGATAACGTTCAATGCCGCCTTCATTTTTAATAATTAGGTATAGTGCACGACGCCATAGCTTGCGCCGCGTTCTTGAAGTTTCACCCACAGCTGCCCAAAGCAGGCGCACGTGTTGTGACACGACCCCCACATGACACACCTCCGCCAAGGCCCCAGCGTCACTCCGTCGAAGTATCTAATGCAGGTGTGTAAAAGTACGAATATTAAGTTGTTCGCTCGCCATTCTAAAACAAATAATAAACAAGAGCATCCTTTTTACTTAAATATAATTGAAAATATATTTTTTTTTTGAAATACATACGTATGCGTATTATAAATATTTTATATCAACTCTACAAGGGTTAATTGAATTGCGAATACATGATGTATACTTAGACGCTTATATCAAATTACAGGACAATATTTGCATATTAATCCATCTCCACTGGATACTCTGACGCGTTCCGGCACCGAGTTACCGAGCACAAGTCGAGCGCATATATCTGAGATAGACGCCCCTATTCGTGAGGAGGAAGCCGGCGCTTCGAGCGCCCCTGATACTGGTATAAGTTGCATCAGATACATTTTACTTTCTCTCTAATTATATTATTTTTATAAAATTTAAATGTACTGACGTTGTATATCAGCTCCGTCTGTGGTGAACGTGTTGCCGCCGTCTTTGCGTGCGCTAGTCGCGCTCTGGGACGCACTAAACGATGCCGATCAACTGATTGTAGCTACTGATAAGTACGAAACTAATTTCAATATCAATTTAATGCAATAATTGTCCTAGCTGCTTATTTTAGTAAACGTTTTGTTTCCTGTCTTAGAAATAGAAAAGATCTCATCGAAAAAAATGAAAACGAGGACTCAAAACTGGTAGTACGCAAGAAGAGAGATTATAAATATGGAAGAGCTCCGCTCATGGGTAAGGTTTTCAACATGCAATAATAATTAATGCGTACTTTTGATATATGATTTGTTGTAATAGTGTTTCGCCTCGGCAGTTTCCTGCGAGCTCTGCGGTGGTGGTATGGTGCCTCCGCCGCTAGCGGCACATATGCGACACATGCACCCCGGTTGCCGGGCGCCCACAGTCCGCGGATACGATCGCTGCGGACAGTACAAGCAGGCAGACTCCTTTCCTAATGATTCGACCTCGTCCGAGTGTGGACAGCTTTCTCAGGGTTAGTACTAAAAAAGTATATTTCGTAAATTATTACATTTAGATTGTTAAAGTAATTTATAATTAATTATAAATTATGCTGTTTCTGAGGAACCCACAGCATTACAACATTATCAGCCTTGTTTTAACTCCTAGTTTAAATTACAATTATAAATTACAATAAAATTTTCACTCAATAACAATTTTTACGACATGCACTTACGAAGCAATGGCATTGACGTTGGTGCCTTTTTTTAAAAGTAAATTTAGGAATAGTGACACTGTGGTGATCCGTGATGATATATCCCAATGATATGAGTAAATATAAAGAAACCTTAGATTTAATCATTCCATTTTAATTGCCAGTAATCTACTATATTACACACTACGATTACAAACTGTTCTTGTATTCCAGTGAGAATTTAATGGGAACTTCAGAAACGGAGCATAAGTTTAAATTTTTTATTGTACTTCACATTTTATAATGAAGTAATCAATAGTTTGAATATAATATTAAATATATAAAAAATATAGTTATCTATTGTCATTTTGAAGTAATTAGGATGCCCCTCATATTTTTGTGATTGTGTTGTTTTTCGATATAATTTTCTTCATTACTTAATCTATTGTTATTTTTTATCTTAACTTGTTTTCCTATGGCGTTTCTTTTCCAAGCTATTATATTTTTAAGTACATTTTCTCTTAATTATATTTTTATTTTTTTCTTTACTCTTTATTTCGATCCTCGCAACCCGCACAGACCTTATTGGTGTGAAAATTCGAGCTACCTTAGTAGCGTACCAATTGTGGTACTTGTACTGCGAGAAATGCCGCGAGCGCGCGTTGAAGGCCATCGCGCGTCAGCGAAACAGACTGGGCCCGGAGGACGGTCGTTTCGGCTTCGAGCGCGCCCCGCCCGATATCGATCACCACACCATGAGAGACAACGCCACCTTCCTGCTCGACCTGGCACCGCTCATCAACTCAGGTATCGTACTATGTCTCATTTTTCAAAATTTTTTATGTAGAGGATATGTATTAAAAGGCAACGTTTCACTTTAAATCGCTTATTATAGAAATTTCTATTTATTCTCAATATGATTTTTACTCTCCAAGTAAAAGAGTAAAAATCATAATGAAGAGGCCTATGTCCAGCAGTGGACAAGTATGAGCTGCTGCTGATGATGATGATTTTTACTGTCCAGTTAGACGTGCATTTAAATTGTTTATTATATAACAGAATCATCAAGCAGTTCTGGTTGGCATGAAATAGGTGGACGCAGTCCGCCCACGCCACCTGGCAGTGTATGGCAGCCGGCGCCGCCATTCCAGTGTCTACCGGCTTTAGGCGCTGCGCCCAAGACCGCATCAACCGTACCCGATACCGCAAGATATCATTCGCTAGGAAGACCACCGCCGGCAACTTCGGTAGGTGCCAATTACCATTTAAATTGTATTGTGTTTATGCATAGATATTCCATTTTAATACACGTATTATTTAACTATTTGTGTTATTTAGGACGAGATACCGTCAACGTCTGGTAATGCTGGTGCCCAGTGGGCGCGAGTGCCTCGCTCCGTGTCTATGGGACAGGCGGGAGGGCGAGATCTCGCAAACGCGGCGCGTCCACTTCAGGATAACATCGAGCCAGACCCACAAGAAACACTTTCCGGTAACTAACCAAATAAAAAATAAATAACATAATGCTTTTATTCATTTAAACAACTGTTGAAATGAAAACAATTATGAAGTGTCAAAATTAGGTAAATGATGCAATAGCTTCTGAAGTATATTATTAAATGAAAACAATGTTTTTATTAGGAGTCGGCTCGTCCCTCTTAGCCCAGCCAAGCGCAGCTCTCCAGAAACTAGTTGGTGGGGGAGAGTGGGCAAGTGAAGGTTGTGCGGTCTCAGCTTTTGAGTCACCGCAAGTTGACCCCGATATGATCATGCGCAGTCCAGTACTCGCCTTTATCCTTGCCAAACGCGACCTCCCATCTTGCCGACAAAAGATGGATGCTGCAGTTCGAATAAATACGATCAGACAGTACGCTTTCGAAGTAAGTATAATTATACAGAGCTAATGTCATGTATTGTATTTCAACGTTTCTTTTTTTAATTCTAATATACTCTTCAAAGGCACTAAATTGGCTACTACGCTCGACGTCTCAACCAACTAGCGTGCATGATGTCATGTGGTGGTTTTGCAACGCGCTCGACAAGTTCGCACGCATCGTTCCGCCGCCACTCTCTTATGATGATAACAAAGAGGTATTACTTTGTTTTCATTTAAATAATATAAGTATAATATATTATAAAATCTATCACAAAACAGTAGTATAATGATTGTGATGCTCGTCTTTCGTATTTAAAGAATACGTGCAATGACTGGAGCCGGTACCCGACTCCGACGGCATCGGCAGCAGCTATATGCCCTGGCGGTCGAGCAGCGCGGGGTGCACGCGCCGCCTTCCACGCATTCCTCGGTTCTGTGAGCGCTCTGGCGCCGTCGCTACCGCCTGCCAGCGCTGCAGCGCTACAAGCCGTGCGCTGCTGGGCGCTTCACTACTCGCAGCACGATAGATCATTCTTGCATCGGTTAGTGTTTTAAATTGTAAAATGTTTGTACTGTGAACTGATATACGAGCAAAGGTTTTTATTAATGTACGCTTTTGTTGACTAGTAATCATAAGACATTATGTTGGTTCATAGAAAGTGACAATCATTCAGTTCTGGCTGCCAGTTTTAATAGTAATCGCGTGCAACTGCATCTTAACCGACGACTTCGGGTTCAAACCCAGGCAGGCACCGCTGAATTTTCATGTGCTTAATTTGTGTTTATAATTCATTTCGTGCTCGGCGGTGAAGGAAAACATTGCGAGAAAATCTGCATGTGACTAATTTCAACGAAATTCTGCCACATATGTATTCCACCAACCCGCATTGGAGCAGCGTGGTGGAATATTCTCCAAACCTTCTCCTCAATGGGAGAGGAGGCCTTAGCCCAGCAGTGGGAAATTTACAGGCTGCTAATGTAATGTATGTAATGAATCTGGAACTGTGGTAAAACATAAATTGAATGTTGTTCATAAAATACATGAAAATGATCTGTTTGCTAAATTATGCGTGTGAACTGTTAATGCCGCCGGGATCAGATCGCAAGTGTTTAGTGTGATAAGCAAGATCTTGTCACATGCCGAAGACAGCGCTTATGAGGAAGGTTTGCTTGGTGCTCTCCAAGAGAGTTATCATAGCTATCTCACTAAGGTATTGTTCTTATTTATCTATTTATAGGAATACAATAAGCTGAGAAACCTATTTCTAAAAAGTAACGTTTCATAGACCTATGTGTTGGTAATCAGGTTAAACTAATATATAAATTTCCCAATTTTTAGCAACAGGAGTTTATATGGAGTTGCCCCGATGTTACTGGCTGGTGTGAAGTGAGCGTTTCGTCGCGCCCCGGAATGGCAGGCGCTTTGACTGACGGCAGCACCGAGACCTTCTGGGAGTCGGGAGACGAGGATCGCAACCGAGCTAAATGGATACAACTCTTATATTCCGGACCGTCTCATCAAGATCGACCACATATACTTTGTGTACACGTCGACAATACTAGAGATACCGTGGTAAATATAATATAAATTATACATTAATGATAGCAAAATCGAGTTTAGTTTTTTATAATCTATTTTTTTTGTTTTTAGAATAAGACCTTGTTGATGACATTCTTGTACAGCGGTGGATCAAGTGACATGACTCATATGCAAGATATTGAAGTCGATCCTAAGGCGGCTACTTGGGTTTGCTATACTTTACCAAGTAAGTATTCATATTGGTTTTTAGTTTTAGACACTTAAATAACTGAAATATACCCGAAAGTATCTCTTCTAATATATATTTTTTGTTAAACAGGATCATCCACTTCTTCAGTGCGTTTGCGGTGTGAGCTTCGCGGACCAGAAGGTGCTGTGCGCGTGCGTCAGCTACGTGTACTCGGAGCACCCATAATGGACCCTGAGCCGCATTCATCGGTGCATCCTCTACATTCTTTGGCGGAGAGAGATACACTAAGAGTGTTTCGATTGTTGACGTCTCAAGTGCGTATATTATATTCGAAAACATCCGACTTGAAGAACCAAAACATCCATGAGCGCATGTGAACAAATATATTTACTGCACAGGTTTTCGGAAAACTTCTGGAATGGGAGCAAAGTAGCAGCGAGTCTGGCGAGGGCGGGACAGCCGAAGAGGCAGCAGGAGACGACAGTGATTTACGGGAACACGTTGTTGGCATCCTATTCGCTGGACACCAACTCACTTCACTGCAGCGACAGGTTAGTTGTAAATCATAAAAGAGTTCATGTTTGATTTATTGTAAAATAATATGAAAAAAAGGAAATTAATTGTAATTGAAATGAAGTGGTTTGAATGAATTTAATGTTTTGATTAATTTTGCTAAATATTCGTTTTGTGTTTACTAAACGCAGGTTATGTCGCACATCGTATTCGCGATCGGGTGTGAAGCGGCCCGAGTGCGCGACGACTGGGAGACTGCTCTCCTTTGCGCGGAGGCGGCTGACCGTGACCCCGACGAGCCACCACGGCTGCCTCTCGTCCACCACCAGCAGGACAATTACTGTTTTGAAATGCTTTCGCTGGTTAGTTGTTTTATATTTTTATACCACTTAAATATTAGCAATATATAGACGAACGTTTATTTGTGGCGATCGAGGTGTACTTTTAAGTAGTATATTTACTTATAAATTTGTCAACTTAAATGCTAAAAAGTAATTTTGTGTCTTTAACTCCATGTCGATTGTTTCTGTTCTTGTTAATATAGTTGTTGGCACTCAGCGGTAGTGCTGTGGGGCGCGCACACCTCGCCCAACGAACGGAGCTATTAGCCGATTTGCTGGCTTTGTTGCACACGGGCAGTGAACGTGTGCAAAGACAAGTAATTACTTTTACTTTTGCTAAGGTTGTTTAGATAAATAATCATTTATAAATCTTATTTTGTTCTTGATTCTTAAAATTAAACGATCAAAGCAAAATATAGTCAAATATATATTTTTTATGAAGAATACTAGCAATGCCTCAAATTAATTAAGGTATTAGTAATATTCCTATTTACCCCTGCTTTTAAGTTTATCACTTGTGTTAGGTTAGGAGGGGGGGGGGGACAATAGCCCAAGGGGTCGTAACTATTTACATCGCTAGGCGGC
This sequence comes from Vanessa atalanta, assembly GCF_905147765.1. Classification (NCBI taxonomy): domain Eukaryota; kingdom Metazoa; phylum Arthropoda; class Insecta; order Lepidoptera; family Nymphalidae; genus Vanessa; species Vanessa atalanta. The sequence goes on along the minus strand of NC_061902.1, from coordinate 14,286,578 downwards.
CCGTAAACCATTGCGCTAGTGACGCTTCGCGTATATAAAATAATAGATTTAATTTTTTTTTTATTTTTTTTGCGTAAAGGTTATATCATTACTACGCCGGATGATCGCTGAGGTACCGCCGCAAAAAATGTTAGCGGCGCTAAGTTATGGTGGAGACATAGCAGTTAGGTAAGATAAAGTGATATTGTGTTACAATACTATTCTAGATTTCAGTTATGTTAGTTATGTGTTGCTGATTAAAACAATGACTATAAAACTCGAAAAAATAATTTGTACAGGATAACACTACTGGACCACTTAGTGTGTTACGTTGGCAAGGCAATCACGGTACAAGTCAAGGTGAAAGGTGGAGGCACTGTTAATCCCGGCACAGTGACCTTAGGAGGCAGCGTCAGCCCCGTCCCACCACAGGTCTGGTTTATGCGTGGCGAGACTACCAAGAAGCACGCACATCTTGTCGTCAAACTGCTGATAGATATGGCAGAGGTAAGATATTACACACAATGATTAACGATTAAATCAAATATTGCATGTTTTTTCCCGACAGTAATTAAACTTACGTCGCTTGGGACATAGTCCTACGTTTTTTATATCCTCATAGTTGGTAATTTAATTTTTTACTTACTCAGATTTACGTAATTACGTTTTCGCAGGATAAAGTATCCAGTTCTTGGGGCATGGAGACACGCTCCGCTCTGGTGCAATATGTGCGTGGAGTTGCGTTAGTTGACGAAATGGATCGTCGGCCCCCACGCTGTATTGCATCGGCCGTCGTCTGGCAGGCATTGGCATCTCTATGTGTCTGTGACCACCACCATATCGAACTGTGAGATTATATAACTTTTTATTCGTTTTTTATATTATTTTGTGTTATTAAATAATCGATGTAGGTTAGGAGGAAATATCTTTTGGAAAATATTTTATCTCAACAGTTTCTTAGCCAACCGCACAGTTTATATTTTTGTACTACTCAAGTATGTTGCATGTTCGCAAAAACTCTTTTTTATTACTCACATTTTCCGATGAGACAGCGGTCGGCCACGACTGGCCCAAAACTTATTCATACTTTTGGAGGCAAGGAAGCTTAAACAATTAACTTCCAAATTTTGGAATGCTATTGAAAAGTTCTTGGCGAATTGAAAAACCCAATGACTTTTTACTGAAGTAAAACGGGATTTGAATCTAGGACATAAAGATGTATACTTATGAGCTAGTTACTAGATTAACGAGTAAATATAGTATATTTATAATATTTAATATAATATAATCTTAAATATAATTAGTGTTTTTTACTTTCAAATTGTACTATAAGTTTAGTTGTAGTACAATTTGAAGTAAGTTTTGTTATTTAAAATAAACTCTCGTAGTATAAACAGATCAAACGAGAGTCGAGATAATCGCGGTCGGGATTCTGCTGCTGAAACTAGATCGCATTGTACCAATCACGATGACGGTTCTACGCTAGCAGTCATCGAGTGTCGTTCATGCGGTCCGTTGTGCGCAGAGTGTGATCGTTTCTTGCACCTCAATAGGGCTGCACGCAATCATCAACGACAGGTGAGTGAAATTATTAGTACTTTAGATAAGCTTTTTATAACACGAGATAAATTTGACGCATGGTTTTATACTATTATTGAATTGGTGAAAAACTTATTCGATAGATATGCAAAGAGGAAGAGAGCGCCATCCGCATTGACATACACGAAGGCTGCGGGCGAGCCAAGCTCCATTGGCTACTGTTGCTCGTAGATCGACGTACGCTCAAGGCACTAGTTGAGTTCCGCGGACTCGAAGGCGCGGGGACTGTACCGACTGAGACAGAAGGTAGCGGAGGGCTGGCTGGCACGTGTCGCTTCTGTGGAGCAAGGGGAAGTACTGGACTACTGGCCATAGGAAATGTTTGTGCCGACCAACAATGTCAGGTAAACAATACAATAATACAATTTATAAAAATTATTCAATAAATATGAATCATCCTTTAGATTCGATAGTTTTTTTACCGTTTCTAACTTTATAAATATTTCGTTAAACTAATAATTTAATATTATGTGTAATGTAAATAATTATGTATATATCTTGTTACGAACAGGAACACGGTCGGGAGGCCTGTACTCGCGTGCACAGTTGCGGTCACGCATGCGGAGGCGTACGGGATGAGAAAACTTGCCTGCCGTGCTTGTTCGGCTGCGCCGGTTGTGAATCGTTGCGGCAGGACGCAGACGACATGTGCATGATTTGCTTTACTGATCCACTTCAGGCTGCGCCCGCTATCCAGGTAATAAAACTTATCATTTAATGTATGCTTGTAATTTTTTTTCATGATTTCTGTATCAAATTACAAATAGACACGACACGACAAAACTAACGAAGATATTTGGTTAATTTTTGAACTTACTGCAATATACCCAAAAATATTTCATTTAAACTGTAAACAATTGTTCCAGCTGACATGCGGGCATGTGTTCCACCTGCACTGCTGTAAGAAAGTCCTGGCGAACAAGTGGGTCGGGCCCCGCATTACATTCTCTTTTTCGCAGTGTCCTATTTGCAAGGTAAGTTGATTAAAATTACATAGAGAGGTTTGTTATAACATGTGTCGATTGAGTGGAGTTGGATCAGTTTTAAATAAATAACACAAAAACGTCCAAAGACACTTGATATTTTGATAATTTAGCGTTCGAACGATATTTTAATGAGTTTTAAGTCTGGATAACATATAAAGTGGTAACATATGTGATATGATTAAAAGATTGTAACAGTTAAAACAATTGTACAAACAGGAGGATATGACTCATTGGACTTTAGAAGAACTTCTGACCCCGATACGTCGACTGTCCGAAGAGGTTCGTCGCAAGGCGCTGATGCGGCTTGAGTACGAAGGGCTGGCGGCGGGCGGCTCTCGCGGCCGCGCTCAAGAAGATCCCGCCACATACGCCATGGAACGCTACGCCTACTACGTCTGCCACAAGTGCGGCAAGGTTACCGAAGTCGTTTTCTGTCTTTTATTTTGTAATATTTTATTTTATGTCGACTCACATTGGTTTCGTTTGTTATCTTCTTGGCTTACTGGCGATTGATTTCGACGCAGTTTTATTGAGTTATCATACTTCATACGTTTTCTTGATTATTGTTGTTCTCTGCATGGTTATAATTATTTTTCTAGTAATTAAAGTAATTACTTATAATGAAGTATCTTATCTAATTGTTTTGACAGACGGGCTAGTGATAAGAAACAGAAAAAATCACATATATAACAGTCGGTGGAACGATGGAATGCGTTATTTAAATTAGAATTAATTTTTTTAACTTATTTTCCTAAAAAGAGTTATAACAGCTGAAGGGACCCCAACCACTAGCCTCAGAGACCCCAAGCAAAAGGACCCCAGTTCGTAACAATAATTACTATCCTACACTGATCTTTAATAAGGATTTTTGTAATCGATATTTGTAGCAGTTACTGCCTGTTATTCGCGTCCCTACCGTCCGACCGACGTAACATTGTACAAGCGTCTATTATTTTCAGTGTTTCTATTTAAATTTTACATAATATATAATAGAAAAAGTCTTCATTTTCGGATAACGCTTGAATCTTTAGGAACTTTTGTATTTTAAATATTTTTGCAATTTTTAAAATCATTAAATTAAGAAAATAATATGTTCGTCATTGCAAAGTTATGTCGATCAGAAAAATTTACATCTGTCTAAAAGATCAAGCTATTTTGTACAGGGTATAGTGTCTATATAATGTTATATTGGCAGATTATTCAATACAATGGATCTTTCTAATAACGAGTAATTGTGATTACTGTTTCTACGCATAAACAAATCTGGTATGCTGCATTCCGATTTATTAACTCAAGGAACGCGTTCAGGCGTACTTCGGCGGCCTGGCGCGCTGCGAAGCGGAAAGCAGCGGCTGGTGGGAACCGACGGAGTTGGTCTGCGGCGCATGCAGCGATGTTGCGGGCGCGCGCACGTGTCCGAAGCACGGCGCGGACTTCCTCGAGTACAAGTGCCGTTACTGCTGCTCCGTCAGTATCAACCACCACATACCACCCACACTTGAGTTTAATGTATTCGAAATCAAATGTCTTTACAACACGATTGTAAACACATTGAAGGTGAAAACGTTTCATCGTCCGTTTAAAATGGTTTTGAACATACCGAACATACATTACTTCATTCGTCTTCATTCTTCGACTGCTTTTACAAATATGTCGTAATCGGCTATAATTCAAATCTATAAAAACTATACATCAAATTGGCAGGTGGCAGTATTCTTTTGCTTCGGGACGTCGCACTTCTGCAACTCGTGCCACGACGACTTCCAACGTGTTACAAACATACCCAGACATTTATTGCCGCAATGTCCCGCTGGTAATTTAATACATTTTATCATTCGGAAAAATTATTCGTTAAAATTTATATGTAAAGCAGTACAATTTTTATATAAGTTAAAAGAGACTTTATAAATCCTTTAACGATTACGTGTAATTTTTAATTCAGGACCCAAAGGGGAGCAGCTTCCCGGATCATCCGACGAATGTCCACTCCACGTGCAACATCCGCCGACGGGCGAGGAGTTCGCTCTCGGCTGTGGAGTCTGTCGCCACGCACACGCGTTCTAAACCACCAACAATTGTTCGGTCGAAATCCATATAATTTGCACACATTAATGTTTCGTCTTAGCAATACTACCATTTTAATGTTAGCCGAAAAGAAAACTTAACCATCCCGAACTGACAGATTTTGATCGGAAATACTAGCTTACCTTCACTCATTGAATTGTACAAGACCTAACCCCGGGTAGTAACAATTGGCAATAAAATATTGACATCTTTGTGTTACCGAGCAAAGTCCTCGGATTGAAATCCTACGAAGTGATCAACTGAAATAAAATATGTGCATAATATAGTCGTCACGGTCTTCATTCTGCGCAAGCGCGGGGAAAAGAAGTGACCATGCGCTTGCCATTGGTAAAACTTAATTTGCCTGAACATAAAGGATAATATGTCTTTAATGATGACTTATGTAAAACCACTGAGGCGATTGTTCCTAGTATCAATTGTATACAATCACCGACAGCAATTTATTTACAATTCGGTCGGTATTTGTTAAATATTTAACCGATATAATTAGTTAATAAATATGTTAGTATTGCGTTTTTTGACGATGCGTTTTGGAAGATATATTTATAACTGTCCAGTCACGATGAGTTTTATAATTTTAATTTAATATTTAAGCAGATACGTTCAGTTGAAGGTGTGTTTTGGTTTTATTCTTAATATTTTTAATATATAAGAATTAGTTGGAGAGTTATTTATTAATAAAATATTATGTATTTAAATTGAATCGAGGCTCTGTGTTAGTTAAATAGTTATTCATTTCGTATAAAATAAAGCTTCATCGATATTCTCACAGCTTCCATCGGCAATCACAACGTGGACTCGCTCGTAGTCGACACTCGTGACCGAGTATACTACTCATAGATATTAATTGTATTTAAGCAATCATCGAGTAGGATATTAGGAGTAAATGTTTTAAATGCATATTTAATAATATTGTTTTCTCGATATACGTACACGTATTATGCATTAAATATACGTGTTGTTATTATATATATGAAGCAATATTATACACGGTCACTAAATATGAGAAGAGGAAAACGCGCACATTCAATCAGTGAGATACACTTTTGTTATTATGAAATATTATTGTAACGAAAAATATATATAGTAGAACTAACATAAATGCTCTTGTGTTATAATTGATGTCTAAGATTGCTCATTCATTGCTCTTTTAAAATTATAACGGCGTGCTGTTTCATGTTCCGATTCGAGATTGTTTTTTTTTTTCACTCAGACCGTTGTATGCCATTTGACAATTTTCGATTATATAATACTCGTGCCAAGATCTTGCAACTCGTAATAATCGTCTTTGAATGAAATCACTTCTACTCTCTCTCTCTCTCTCTCTCTCTCTCTTTTAAGTCAAAGAGAATAATATTCAGAAAAAATGAGTTGTCAGGGATTATAACATTATGGTATTTCTTTGGTTTAGAGATATTTCACAGTAATATTATATATGAATATTCAATAACTACGCAGATATTAAATTGCGGCAATGAGTGTATCGGTTTTATGTATTACCATATATTCCTATAATATGTAGTAGCTGTAATAGATATTAATTAATCGATGTTGTAATATCCTGCCTTCTCTGTATAATCTTGTTTTTGATTGATTTTAACATCAATTCTGTATTTATAAAATTAAATTCTATTATATTTTGTATATCTATAGTTATGATGTTACTTTTATTGATAATATTATTGTTTGAACTACTAGGACGAGGCGAGTCTGTAGCGAAAAAAGTTCTGTGAGAGTGTAACCGATACGATAATTTTATCAATCGTTACGTCACGTTATTGAGAGCCACCTCGTGCATATCTGACTCTATGTACTGCGGCGTCGTCTGAAGTCATAAAGGTTGCATGCAAGGAAATTCTAGAATGTATAACGGAAGCATTAGAAATAATATGCACCACGATTCGCATTGTCTACTTCGTTGTTTTATGTCAACCTGTGTTTCGGTTTCACGTGTAATTGAATGTCGTGTCATCGTAATAATAGATATTGTAATGATTTAAACTACATTACTGTGTCTCCTCAATAGGATCTCATGTATCAATAATATCTCCATGAAACATACAGGTTTAGAAAATTCCATAGTGTATTGCCTTCGAAGGCTGTTTCACATAAAATGACGATACTATATATTATCAGCTGACGAATTGGAGAAATTATTGAAACAGCAATAGACTAATACTATCTTTTAATATTGATGTGCTATATCAATGTATGTAAGTTTTGAGAAATTTCTCCTCGTTCGTGGGCGGAGCCTCCTTGTAACCATGGAAACTGATAAGAGAAAGGAATTAATGCGTGGACCTCTAAACTATACCGCTCTGGTAAATAGTCAAAATTGTCTGAACTATTACTCATCTATAACTTAAACGTAAAAATACTTTCGGCATATGTAACAAAATTATTTTTAAAAAAATCACTCACGGAATATATGTCCTGCTATTATAATATTGGGTGCACCTTAGTCTTCTATGTAATGAATGATAAATAGGTTACGGAACTAGGTAAGAAATTTTTCAGTAAAGCTTACAATACGTACTGTTTTGTTTCATTTCCATTGCATTCATTTCCTCGGCCCTCAGATGCTCGTATCCTAAGATATTCAGAGAGTTTGTCAGTGGCCTAACAACAAGAAAAAATAATTTTAAACTTTAATAACAGACGAATTTGCGAATATGCATAAATTTGATTTCCCGGTCTATAATTTTATCTTCTACTGCAGTTCTATTTTTTTCTAATATTTAATTACAGTCTTGATATATTCATTTAGTTTTATCTAAAAAGTTTACATAATTATCAAAAATCTTAATTCGAAAGTAATCCTGAACTTTGATGCAGCTTATGAGTCCATCAGTGTATTATTCGCATGCTTGACTTATTAAACAGAAATATAATCGCTCGCCATTATACATGATATAAATATATGTAGCTTACAGCCGTTGTTTAGTATAGCTTATTGCGTTGCCAACGCAATCAGGGATATTGTAGCCTAGTTCCTATTATATTTTATTTTAAATATTGGACATCACATACATTACTCTGATCCCAATGTAAGTAAAGGGTGTCCCAAAATTAACGCAAGATTTGAATATGCCGCCATTTGTGCAGTGAAGTGTTGGCAACCCTGAAAAAAAGCAATTTGACAGCTAACAGTATAGGGTTATTAAAAATGGAGCGTTACACGATAGAACAACGTGTCTTCATTATTAAAGAATATTTCAAAAATAATGAAAGCTTGGCGGCTGCAGTTCGAAAATTTCATACAAAATATGGTCGGAATAGTGTTTTAACTTCGTCAACTGTGAAGATATTAATTGAAAAATTCATGGAGACTGGATCCGTTGGAGACGCCAAACACACTGGTCGTCCAAAAACAAGCCGTTCAAATGTGAATGTCGAAGTGTGTGCGTGAGAGTGTTGCTGACAATCCAGGAACCTCAATTCGACGTCGTGGACAAGAATTGCAAATTTCAAGAACCTCTCTACAGCGTATTCTCACCAAAGATCTGTGTCTTCATGCTTACAAAATTCAATTAACACAACAATTGAAGCCTAATGACCATGCACAGAGAAGAGAGTTCGTTGAATGGATTATTGAACATCAACAAATGGTCCCTGATTTTTCGAGCAAAATCATCCTAAGCGATGAAGCACATTTTCATCTTGATGGCTTTGTCAATCGCCAAAATTGCCGCATTTGGGGTTCGGAGAACCCACATGTGATTGTCGAAAAACAAATGCATCCACAACGCGTGACTGTATGGTGTGGATTTTGGGCTGGAGGCATAATTGGGCCATATTTTTTTGAAAATGATGCTGGTCAAGCAGTGACTGTTACTGGTGCTCGATATCGCGACATGATTACACAGTTCTTTCTGCCAAAATTGGATGATATTGATGTGTCCAATATGTGGTTTCAACAAGACGGTGCCACATGTCATACAGCCCGTGACACAATTCAATTACTGCATGAGACATTTCCAGGCCGTGTACTCTCTCGTTTCGGTGATCAAAATTGGCCTCCTAGATCGTGTGATTTAACACCATTAGACTTCTTTTTATGGGGTTATTTGAAATCACAAGTCTATGTCAACAAGCCCACAACCACCCGTGCATTAAAGGAGGAGATTCAACGCTGCATCAACGAAATTCAGCCACATTTATGCAGAATGGTCATGGAAAATTTCAACAAAAGAGTGCGCATGTGCATGCAAAGCCGTGGAGGCCATTTGTCCGATGTGTTATTCCATACATAACCCTATCTTATGTACTTTACGAGTCAATAAAAATATAACTATCAAAAGACTAAAAACGGCGTTTTCTATTTAATTCAAATCTTGCGTTAATTTTGGGACACCCTTTAGAACACAACATAGAAAACTAATGAACTTTTTCTACATCGACACGGCCGGGAATCGAACCCGGGACCTCGGATGGCGTACCCATGAAAACCGGTGTACACACTACTCGACCATCTTAAATAAATTGTATTATTATTAATATATTGTATATAATTGTAAATCATCTATTTTCTACTCGACCACGCAGGTCGTCATTTTCTAAATGTTGTTATTTTTTAGAATTGGTTACGTCAAATCTAACTTAAATAAAATTATAGTGTAATATTGTATAAATAAAAAAAACATGGAATTTATTTCACTTGCGGTCGGAAAATAAATAAAAGAAAAAAACGTAAAAATAAAAGAACGTAAGAGATTGTTGGGAAAAGACGTCATTAGGCATAATTTTTCTTCTGACCAAGAGTCTTCATTTAGCAATATATTATCGATGTTTAAAGAACCAAATTATCGTAAGATACACAGGATGGAAAATGACATTGGACTTTTACTATCTGAAACAATACCTGTTTCTCGATTTGCTAAAGTTAGTTCTGTCGATTATTTTACTTTATATGGAACTAAGGTTTTGACTTTAGGGTATGGCGTTACTATAGATTCTAATGGATCCTACGCCGATGCTCTTAGTGTCAACAAGCTATTGCAAGTTTTGGATGCTGTTATTATTAAGTGTGCATCGAAAAAAATTGCACCGGCATTTTGTTTGGTTGGAATTTGTGGTCTATGGCCTACTTCCCGACCTGGTGACTCCGGTGAGCCCGTATTACATGTATCTGGTATTGTCGATGTTTGTTCAGGTAAAGATTTAGAACTACCAAAAACGAGATATAATAAAAATGAAATGATGAATTATAATATGAAACGTAGAACTGTTGCAATGTTCACACGTGGAAGTAGTTACGTAGATTGGATTTCAAACGTAATAAATTCAAATTCGCTATAAAAGTTTTATGATTTACCTGAGGTAACGTTCATATTTTTATGTAAAGGTCTTTAATTCTGGTAGTGTATAAAAAATGATCTTATTATAATAAAAAAAATGTAAACTGAACTTATTGATTTGCATTATTTTTGCTCTTTCATTACTGTAAGAGTTAAATATCAACTATAGTAGTTTTGTTAAGTCTAGTTTGTTACTTCAATAAAATGAATCTCATTTCAAACTGAATTTGATTTGGTATTATTTTATTGGTTTCGAAATTTATTCCCTTAAATTATTCGATAATGCTTTTCGACAGTCTATAATTATAGATTGTCGTATTGACACAATACAAATGTATCTATTGAATTTTATTGGGCTGTCTGATAGTTACCGCAGTATTCTATAGTAGGTACAGTACAGTACAGTAACAGCCTGTAAATTTCCCAGTGCTTGGCTAAGGCCTCCACTTCCTTTGAGGAAAAAGTTCGGAGCATATTCCACCACGCTGCTCCAATGCGGATGTGTATCCACAAGGATACATGCGTGGAAGAATTTCGTTGAAATTAGACACATGTAGGTTTCCTCACGATGTTTCCCTTCAACACCGAGCATGAGATGAATTATAAACACAAATTAAGCACATGAAAATTCAGCGGTGTTTGCCTGGGTTTGAACCTGCAATCGTCGTTTAAGATGCACGCGTTCTAACGACTAGCCATCTCGGTTCATTCTATAAATTCAACAAGAAACCTCGAGGGATCGCTTTGTCAATTGTATATCAGGTAAGGGCCATCTTTATATACTACGCTCTACCACTTCAAGGAGATACTTTTAATGAACGGGTTTTTTTCACATGTTAAATGATAGTGGAGACTAGACTTTTTATTAAGATTTCGGCAACGCCGAGCGGGTGTGATGTGGTACTGTTTTTTTTTTAGGAAAGGTGACAAAATATTTTTTTTTCCTGAGTCTTATGTAAGCTTCTTTTAACAGTTTTCATGAATCGTCTCGCCAGACTACTTGACGAGTTCCAGCCATCGGAACAAGCTGGCTTTCAATCAGGCTTGGCAATTTGGCAGCAAATATTTATACATAAAATTAAATAAAAATAAACCAATGAAAATATTAAATTGTAAAATTAGAAAATGAATCTTCAATAAGAAAATTAAAAGTAGCTATACTGGTAGGCGCATGAAGTATGCTCGGCTTAAAAATGACTTATTTGACATTGAAGTTTGTAACTCACGATATTTAAAAAAATATTTATTGACTAATGTTATTGGTACTTATGTCTAGCAGAGTTGTAAACCCTCTATCATATATACCAACAATTATATAATTTTATACAGGGTTATTGGTAATTCGACGTATTCCCGTTAGGAGGTGATAGGGGTGATTATTTGCGATAATTTTAACCCCCCTATGCATTTTTAAATTTGGACCGTTAATTATTGTTTTAATATTATTTAAAACCAATTAAAACTATACTATATTAGACAATATATTGACAAAGTAAATACAATAACTCATTTTCAATCAAGAAGTAGACCAAAATATAATTTAAAAATCGTTGAGTACGTGTGAACTAATTGTATGATTTTGTTTTATCGTTTGTTTAGATTTAAAAGTTTATTTTTTCAAGACTAAAAAACGGTCTATTCCAAAATAATATACTAATTGGTTTGATTTTTAATGCGAACAGTGATTTATGTATTCCATTATGAGCGCGTTCAATAAAGAACTCAAAATTATCACACTTAAGACCGTGGTTTGTCCCATTCTATTAATGCTTAAGAAATTACTCCATCTAGTTCTTAAGAATAGTGCAATGTATTCCAAAAAGTCTTAAGATTAAAAACCTAATCAGTGACCGTAATTTCATACGAAGTCGAATTCGGACGCTTTTGGCGATCAGCAATGACGTGAGACAGTTACCAAGCCGAATCGAAATGAGTAGGTTATATTTGCCAGGAAATTTAGTTGGCAACTTCAACATGTAGTTTTTATGTCATTATTGTAACTGTGCGCGCACACCCTAAAATATTATTCTCATTTTATATTTTATATAACGCACCAACAGAAATATAACTACTAAAATTCGTTACTTTTATTTCACGTGTGGTCGTAAAATATATATAAGTAATAAATATGCTTAGGTTATATGCAAAATGAAACCGCGATTGTCAAGGAATATGAACATGAAACAAATTCTTATATTTTTTATTATAAATCTCGTTACATGCCACGTTACGTGAAAAATCGGTGCGTATTATTGGTAGTCAAGATGCAGCTCCACGCGAATTTCCATAAATCTTGAAAAATGGAGATTAAAGTAGAAAACAAAGATGGTTATTTCCATTATCTTTATCTTTGTACGTGTACTGTACTCAAGCCTACTTGGAGCCTTACTACTGCACATTGCATCCAAGGAATAGAAGATGATATATCGTTTGCAGCATTTAAAAAAAGACGTAGGTAATTAGATTTTTTTCGTCTGACCAAGAGTCTTTATTTAGCAATATATTGGAGATGTTCAAAGAACCAAACTATAGCGAGAAAACAGTAAAGGTGGAAAATGAGATACTACTACATGTTTGTTATTTCACATCTATTTCTAAATTTACTAAATTGACGTTAGACGATTATTTAACTAATGTTTTGACTTTAGGGTATGGTATTATCATAGGTACTAATGGGTCCTTCGGCGATGCTTCGAGTGTCGACAAGCCGTTGCAAGTTTTGGATGCTGTTATTATAAGGTGTTCATTGGTCTATGGCATGCTTTGCGACCTGTTGACTCCGGTTAACTGGTATTTTATGTATCTGGTGTTTTAGGTGTTTGTTCAGGATATCATACATCAAAAGTAATAACGAGATATTACGAAAATAAAGGTTTAAAGAATAAAATAAATTTGATACGTGAAACTAAGTTAAACACTGGGACGTAGCTTGGATTACGAAAGTAATAAATTCAATTTCATTGTGAAGGTCTCAAGCCTAACTAACGAACCGATACCGTTATATTGCCTTACTAATTTCATATCTTAAATATAATTGATATGCATTATGGTTGGTCTGCGTTATTGACAGAGCCGATAAAAGAATTAATACTACTAATCTCAGAAAGTAGAACAATATAAACAAAATAATTAATTGTAGAATTATTTTTTTAATATGGAGGTTTAACTTATTTCATCAAATATAATGTAAAGTTAAGAGTTGATGTAAATTCGCTCCTTAACCTCGACAAACGGAATTCAAAACAGATTTTTTGCAAACAACTGTTGATCACTGTGTTTGCATTGAAATTATTCTATATGTTTAGTAAATGAAACGTATGTCAAAAATATTTCTTAAAAAAATACATATATAATATTACGTAGTTCTAGTTTTAGTTCTACTAACCAGCCCTGGCTCCACACTGGTTTAATTTATTAATAATACAAATAAAAAGTACGCTAAGCAAGAAAATTGTAAATTTATAATACTTATAATATAGTATTTCATAAATGATAAAAATAATAATAGAAAATTGACTAGAGTCGTAATTTTACGATTAGGCTTCTATGATCAGAATTTATCTACGGATTATAGATTCAAATTTGGATGACTTTAACTGCCTATGTGAAATATGTGAAACTTGTAAGTACTTTGGACCATTTACTTTTCTAAAAGAAGTGATTATCGCTTCCATAAACCTCCTTCTTATTGTTCGTGCACACAAGTTTACTCCACAGATTTCTTTCAGTTCGTAGAGACGACAAACAAAAACAACATTTAAACAACATAATACATAAAAAACAATATTTTTTTATCATTACAATAGAAATCATCAACTCGAATCAGAAGTATAGATAACACAGGACTTATGTATAAGTAATTAATTGATATCAATCAATAACTTGCAGTAGTCAACCAAATTACTTCACTCGTCAGACCAATACGGGATGCATTTTTTTTAAATATTTAAGTTAATTTCAAGTTTTAGATTGCTGATATTTAGAAATGTTAAAGAATGTGTACTTTATAATAATATTGTAATGTATATTTTATGACTTTCGTGTATAGCAAAGTTGTGGAGTCTCAAATCTAGGTTAAATAAAATTGTAGTGAAATATTGTATAAATAAAAAAATATTTATTTTATTTTACTTGCGGTCGTAAAATACACATAAATAATATAACTAAGTATACGGAATCTAAATCTGTAACCGTGAGTGTCAATGAGTATGAACGTGAAACAAATACTTTTATTTTTTTGTATTAAAGTATACTCATTAAATGCCACGTCACGAGATAAATCGTTGCGAATTATTGGAGGCCGAGATGCAGTTCCAGGCGAGTTTCCATACGTCTTGAAAATGGAATATAAATTGATGAGGAAAGGACAAAACAAAGATGGTGATTACCGTTACAGTCATATATGTACATGCACTGTACTCAAACCTACATGGAGCCTGACTGCTGCACATTGCATCCAAGGACTAGAAGAATATACATCAACACTAGATATAAAAGGCGTTATAAGGCATAATTTTTCTTCTGACAAAGAGTCGTCATTTAGCAATATATTATCGATGTTTAAAGAACCAAATTATCGTAAGATACACAGGATGGAAAATGACATTGGACTTTTACTATCTGAAACAATACCTGTTTCTCAATTTGCTAAAGTTAGTTCTGTCGATTATTTTACTTTATATGGTACTAAGGTTTTGACTTTAGGGTATGGCGTTACTATAGGTTCTAATGGATCCCTCGGCGATGCTCGTAGTGTCAACAAGCCATTGCAAGTTTTGGATGCTGTTATTACTAGGTGTCCATCGAAAGCATTTACGCCGGCGTTTTGTTTGGGAGGAATTTGCGGTCTATGGCCTTCTTCCAGAGCTGGTGACTCAGGTGGGCCAGTATTACATGTATCTGGTATTGTCGGTGTTTGTTCAGGTACAGATTTAACTCAGGGGAACACGAGATATGACAAAAATAAAAGTTTGAAAGTTAAAATTAAAATGGGACGTCAACCTATTGCAATGTTCACACCTGGAAGTACTTACGTCGATTGGATTACAAACGTAATAAATTCAATTTCGTTATAAAGGTTTTATGATTTACCTTATATAAACTTATATAAAGTTATTTAATTCTGATAAAAATAAATTCAAAACAAGCTTCTAAAATAAACTGATTTTATGATTTCTAATTAATTCTCGTAATACGAGTCATTTCTTTTATATCAGATTATATAGAACGCAATTAGGAAAAAAATCCATCATATCAAGGAAAACATTGTTATAAATCACCATTATCTGTTTTAATAATGCTTGCATGTTTTTTATTTTAGCCTATTGGGCGTGTAAATTGTATTCACTTTTATTATTTGGTAATTATGTCTTCGTTTCAAGGCGTAGACTGAAAAGCAGCCTAGCTGAGACTACGACCTTTTCACCAAATCATCAAATCTCATATTGTTAACTTTTTTTTATGGTTTTGTACCTTAATTTTTGTTTTTTTTTTGTTTCTTCTTGGTGAATAAAGTTACTTATTATTAGTAATCAAGTAAAAGATTTAGACGTATGTCACGATAGCCGCCCTCAGTTCAACCGAAAAATAAAGATTTTTATGCTCATTTCTAATTTTATGGTATCTGATTGGTTCTGTTAATTATTATTTATTAGATATATAATAGTTAAAAAATATATAATAATGCTTATATCTAATAATTGATTATGTTGAATTTAAATTTTTAAAATATATAGAGCAATATAGTACATGGTGATACTACCTGTAAATAGTAGAACATTTGCCAAGATAATTTTGAAATGTAATTTTTTTATTTTGATGTGACATTGTATTTACTGTTGGTTGTCCTATTGAAAATAAAGTAAATCTAAATAAAATTTGTAAAAGATTGAAGCTGAAATCATTGATTTGCATTATCGTTGCTCTGTGTTAACGAAAAAGCTAAATATTAAATACAGTAGTTTTGTTATGCACTTCAATAAAATAATTTCTGTTTGATGACGTATAATTTTATTTATTTCTTAATTTATTCATTTAAAATATAAGAAATTGCTTTACACTATATAATTATAGATTGTCGTATTGACACAATACAAATTAATTAATTTTATTGGTCCAAACCAGCTTGATAGTTACCACAGTAGACATTCTAAAAATTCAATAATAATAATTTTTTTTTTTAAGAAAAGTGACCAAATACTTTTTTTTTTCTTGAGGCTTTTATATAAGCTTCTCTTAACAGTTTTCACGAATCGTTTCGCCAGACGACTTGACGAGTTCCAGCCTTTGGAACAAGCTGGCTATTAATCAGGCTGCATCAGCGCCAGGTCACATCCATTTAGTTCGGCCGATTATGCAGAAGATTGAAAACTACAATTAAATGCTGTATAATCAGAATCAAACTGCTGTTGGATTTGGACTTATGAATGCATTACAAACCATTGACTTGGACTTGACTGGATTTGCAGTCAATGAGGGGGCCGTATAGTAAAATTTATACTTGAATGTATTAAGTGAAATTTATAATTTCGTTACATAAAATTAAATTAAAATAGACCAATAAAAAATATTAAATTGTTAAATAAGAAAACGAATCTTCAATAAGAAAATTAAAAGTTGCTATAATGATAGGCGCATGAAGTATGCTCGGCTGTTTTGCTCTCGCAGCTTTCTCGCTCATTCGGCATTGGTGTAATTCTCTATTTATGTGTAAATATCATTAAAAATTACTTATTTGACCTTGAAATTTGTCCACTCACGATATTTTTAAAAGGACGTGCCCAGGACTGTGCTAAGTATACCGAAATACCCACTAAAAAACCAGCGGTACCCGTACCTCTCCATTTTTTCAACAATCGTCACAGGATCGCTTTCGCATGCTACTGTGATGCCCTGTCGGTCAGCTCGCCTATGCGGGCTTCCAATTCCTAGGGGGGATTCGCGGCGTACTGAGAACATACTTTTTTTTGCCTCCTACCCAAGGACCAACCCCTTAAATCTCAAGCGAAGCCGCGGGCGACAACTTGTAGTAGCTTATAGTTTTCTACGTACTTAGGTGTTATGTACCCATAATACAAACAGAAAATGTGAGATTTATAATAATATTATACATCTTTAAGTGTTAGAAAACAATATTAATCTTTTACTATTTATTTATAAAGTACAAGAATACGGCTTATTTTTAATTTTTATATTTTATTAATTTTTGGTATCCCTTGGGAATATCATCCGTGATTAAATTTGCCTTGAATCAAAGATAATTAACGTCATTTTTCATTTGACTGTTTAGGCTCTCATTTTCAATTTATCATTAAGTAACTGAATTAATTAAATTTGATTTAATTGGAACAGTTTATACAGCCAATGAGTATTTAATCAGTGTTCAATTATAAAGTTTATAAGACTTCTTTGCCGGTACAAAAGTAAATGTTTGTAAACAATTTACTGAAGATCAATCGATCAATTAGTAAATAAAGAGCCATATATTATTCAACGATGTGATTCGTGAAACAATACTCGATTGGTTTATGCAAGAAGCGTCTAACAGCGATATTATCTGTAAGTAAACAGTCGAAGAGAAACCACTTGATATTTTATATCGAACTTGATAAGTATCCTAACTAAATGAGATCGATTCGCCGTTACATTCGGTATCTCGTTATCTCCTGTATCTGGGACGATCGCGGCCCAAGAATCACACATTCTGGGTACGATTTTCTCAACACTTGTAAATGAAGTGGTTTAATTTTGTGTCGATTCATGTGAAGTCACGTTTTGTTAAAGGATGATCACTTTCGGCAACTTTAAGGTAGGAATTATATATTATATTTAATAATAAAATAATTATTTAAAAATATTATGACGTTATTAATCACATTCTAAAGGATTATAATTCAAAAGTGAGATAAACATACTACAGGCAATGAAGTGATGTTTTTAAGTATGTATTAAAAATATTCTTAACAATATTCTCTTTCTATTCAAGAACTTGTTAAGTTGGCGAAAGATCGGCTGTCATCTTTGCACTCTCGCCGTGGCTTTGAGCTTCAACAACACTTGGCGAACACCAAGAGAGGCGTTCCGGTACGGTGGTCTGCAAAGCTTGTTGTTGATCACTGTTGCGTCGGCATTAGTGGCCGTTCCTGTGGTTCTCTTGCATCTCGCTGTAGGGCAGCTCAGCCAGCAAGACGCTGTAGGTATTTGGAAAGCAGTGCCCTTCTTTAAAGGTAAAACATCAACGAAATAAACATAATAAGTTATGCTAAAATAATATTTCACCTACAATTTTCCGAGTTCGTACAAAACTGTATACATTTATGTTTTTTTAATCTTTATTTATTATAGAGGGTTTTTTCACTAAGTGAATATGTCACCCTCGTCATTATATACAGTTAAATACATTTCTCACATCACATATTAGTACAATACAGTCATAGATAAGGCTTTCTAATTTCTATTTTTGAGAGCTAAATTTACAAATTTATATAAAACTGTATACATTAATGCACACACACTAATGTATTGTTTCTAATGTACTGTTTGTGAAGAAATGCTTCAGTAGTTACTTGGCGACGACACAGTAGTTTCTACGTAAATAAGTAAATAAGTAAAACTAAAAAAATTTTGTTTTTAATTAGGCTTGTATCACGATATGATAATTGTAAATTAGTATCGAGTTGACAGAAAAAATGCAATAATTATGTCATATAGAAGTGATAAATAAATTGAATGAATCATATGAATACATATGTACATACATATTATGTTTATACTGTCCGCGTTTAAGGATCTTTCTTACAAGCTAGTAAACGAAACATCATTTTACACTGTTTTTATCGCAAATCTACCACCAGATGTCGTGTGTGTATCATAAGATTTTACATTGATTACAATTAAGATTTACCATTAGATTGATTCTACCATTAAAAAAAAAAAACATTATTAAGTATATACGGCCTGTATGAAAATCAACGGATACGATCACCTCGCTTTTTATGAATTATTTTTATGAGATATATTTTGTTTAATTCACGTAAATTATAATATATATAGGTAGGTATATATCGCCTTCATAATGTATTTTTGCTTTCAGGAGTTGGATTTTTGAGGCTATTAATATCGTTCTTATGCTCCATATATTCAATGCTATACTTAGCTTTGTCTGTTATGTATATTTTTCACACTTTGAATAATTCTATATCATATGGGAATTGCGCTGAGCTACTACATCCGCCGACAGAGACTATAGAAGATGTAAGTAATTACATCACATAAATGTATGTGTACGTTATCAAGCAGTGCGAACTATTACTACATAATTTAAGTTGCTACTTTAGGTTAGATCTGTTCTTGTAAGCGTAGTTTAAGTTTGATACGTTTAAACCACGGTATCAATCAGTAGAGCTATTCCGTGAGAACAGAGTCAAAACTCAGCGCTGAACACGGCCGTGTAAAGTCCGAAAGTGATATGTGACGATAACTAAAGTTATAAGTTATATATTAAAGGTTTAATAGCAATTCACTGTACATCAATTTTCATGAGTGATTTTACACAGTAAGCTATTTTAAACGAAAGGGTTTGATTTTATTTCATATTGTTAAAGTTCATTGACGCTTATGTATTAAATTGCGAATTTTTACACTGTATAAAGCTATATTGAAATTTGAAATTGAGATATGGTATGTAAAGATGTATTAGAAAATACTTTTAATTTTAATTTTTTCAGAGTGATGACGTACAACTTACATACAACGTGACAGCGTGCTTGAAGTAAGTATTCTTATAACAACAATAATCAACTTATTATAAACTACTTTATATAAAACTACTTGAGTTATATTATACTCATTATAATCAGATATAAACAATACTGACCTATATCTATACTAGCGAATGCCCAACATTGCAATGCGTCACTAATTGGGTTTTATAAACAATTGTCTGACACGCAATTTTCGACCTCTGTTGTACTGTTCTAGTGTAAAAACAAAAACTGTACAAGGTCTTAACACAGAAGCATGCTCCTATGGGATTCATTCAAACACACCAACGACACAAACAAAGAAACATACATTAATATGTTTTATTTTCTTTACGACGTTTTATTACACAGCGTGTAATAAGATTAGTCTTATAGACTATACTTATATAATAATAATACTGTAACACTTGGTGATAAGACTTTGTCCAGACCCGTCTGGTTATATTGTGGTACCACTCACTCATCAGATATTCTACCGCCAGTCAGCAATACTTAGTTTACATAGTTGTAATCCAGTTTGAAGAATGCCTGTGCCGGTATGCCTGTGCCAGTGCCTGTACAAACAAAAAGGACATAACATCTTAGTCCCAAGTTTGGTGGCATTGGGGCATTGGTGATGTAAGGAATGGCTAATATTTCTAACAGCACTAAGGTCCATATACCATCGTGTGACCCATTTGTTAGTTTGCCTCCCTATGACATTAAAACATATGAGTTTTCAAAACAAATTTTACTTCTTTACATAAAATTTCAATGGAACTCTGTGGCAATAATGGTTTGTTATTTATTATATATGAAGGTTTAGGTTTAGGTGTAGTTATTGGTATGAGGAATGATTAACATTTCTTAATATGGTGACTCATAATATTGTTAGCATTAAACACATAAATAAAATATAACTATGTCTGTCAAATATTTGTATGGATAACAAATCAAAAAAACAACCTTCAATCATTACGGCAGAAATCAATAAGATTTTTCATCTAATTATACACTAAGTAATAAGTAATGATTAGCATATTTATATAATGCTTAACTTTTTAACTTAAGATTTTTTCGTGTTAACTGGAATTCTATATTTAAAAGATTTCATTTCATCTACAAAGGATGATCCTTTGTTAAAATGCCCATATTTTAGTAAAGTATTGGAGCAGCTCTTTTATATGATTATCACAGTGAAAGTGTGTGTGGGCAACTAAACATACTCTATTTTCTCAAATAGTCTGATGGGGTTCGAACCTAATTAATTATTGCAATGTTTACTGTCAAATAAAGTGTTAACCGAACACCTTTCTTGTGCCTAATTTGTATCTAAAATTCAACTCATGCACGGCGGCAATAAGACACATGTGTACTTGACGTGGTAGCAGAATGTCGACATAAACCGTAAACTTCTTAAATGGAGAAGAAGTCTTTGACCTTTTACATTTTTAACTTTTTGATTATTTATTTTAGAGAAACATTCTTGGCGCCTGTCGATGATCGGCCGGAGTATTATGTGGCTCTAGCGTTTATTGTAATTGTGTTTTGGATAGTGTTTCCTTTTATGTGAGTAATGGATTTAATTTATTGTCCTTTGTTACATCATTTTTTGTATTACAATGCCTTCCTAATATGCTTTATTCACTGGCTATTCAAATTTGACACATAATTATTTATTGCTATTGCTTATTTATTCGTATTCGTCACAACTATTTAACTGGGTTATTATGCATTTTATATTACGTTGTACAATTAATATGATACCCTTTATATAATGTTGAAACGATATAGGTTGGAGCATCACTTTCGTTTAATGAGTGTAGATTTTCAGACAGATGTGTTACAAATATATCGAGGTTGATAAAAATAAAATTGCAGAATAATATAAATATGGTATTATAGTATCTTTTATAATTTATTTTATTTATTTATGCACGTTTGCCTAAAATGTCAAATTCCTTAAGAAGAAAGCATGCTTGCGCAACAGTTGGTCTTTTACGGACTTATTTTTATAGCTGTGACGAATACTTTGGAATTGTATTGTCTTTGTCTTCTTTCGTTGCATTTTAATGTTATTTTTAATATACGACATATTGTGTTTATTTTTTAATTTTCAGCCTTTACAACCCAGTAAAACTAATGAAACGGATGCTATATGTACTCGGACCGTTGGTATTGCTACTAGCGATTATAATAGTCAGTGTTATTGGTAACAAACAAAAAGTTGAACTTCTCAGCAAAGTCGCTGATTGGAAGAATTATGTGCAACCAAGTATCTGGCACGGTGCGTTAGTACAAGCGCTGCTTACTTCTCAAACAGCGGGTGGATATCTGATTTCTTCGGGGGAATCAATATATGCCGATCTAGATGTTCAGTGGTATGGCTATTTAAAAATAACGGCTTCGTATTGGTCTTTCTACTTAATACTTTGTGCAGTTCTGTCACACTTTGTTGTATGTTTTTCTGATGTCATTGATGATTTTTTATCATAAAAATATTATAGAAGTGAAATAATAAAAATTTTAAAAATTATAGGAACTCGCTTATATTTGTCGCAACAAACATTGTAGCCAGTTGGGCTGCCGTTTTGTTCTGGTTCGCGATTGGAGGCGAGGGGGACAAAGAAACCGGGAATTTGGCTGTGCTCATGGAAATATATAAAGTTTCTGTCGAAAAGAATCTTAGCAAAGCGTGGCCGCTTCTATGCTTTGCTATGTTGACGCTCTCAGGAATTATTACAATGGTATGACTTAAAATGTGATGAATTATGTATCACGAAACTTAAATTTGGAGTTTGTTTAAGTTTCCCAGAAATTAAAAATATAATTTGATTGATATAACCAATTAAAGTACATTGATAAATATACCTAGAAAACTTAACCTTTTACATATTATAGATTAAAAATTAAAGCTGAAGAGTTTGTCAACGCGATTTGATAAATAATATGATTGCTTTAGATAGCCTATTAATTGAGAAAGGAAATCTGACTTTAATGTCGACGTCCCACGGGGCGACCAATAACGTATAACGGGTTGCAAACGCACAGAGCAGTTAATTTCTGGTATTGATTGGTTTTTAATTTGTTTCGTTGCCAGATGATGACACCATAAGATCCTTTAGGTCGAGTGACGATATAATATATAAATGTGATTGGGTTATGTCTATTGAGTATTTATGATATATATGTAACGATACAAAGGCCTGTTTAATTGCAGTTAACCTTTCTTCACCCCCTTTACGACCGTTACCGGCGCGTGGGTGGATACAAGTGGCGACATGTCTCTATGGGCAGCTCAGCGGTCAGTGCAGTTGGGGTTATAGCTTTGGTCTCTGTGGGAGGCCATGGCCTCGAAGTCGTTGAGGACGTCGTGGTCCCTTTCCTCGTCAGCGTGGCCACTGTCCTGGAGATATCAGCGTTTGTTTTTATATATGGTAAAAAGGTTGCCTGTCCTAGCTAGTCATTATGTTACGTCGTATTTTGTATTTATATATGTACATAGTATTGAAATAGCTGAGTTAATAAACGAGAGTATATTTCGTGTCGTTTTATTTGTGTATTAATCATAGAATAATAATTTATCAACAGGTTGGAAAGTATTGGTTGAAGATATTGAATTTCTCACTGGCAGAAAAATAAAAAAAATATGGGTTATGAGTTGGTGTGCTGTTCCTGGTATAATTGTTCCTGTTGCTTTATGGTGGACTATTTCCTGGTTTATAAAGAAGCAAAACTGGACCGAAGCTCCTTGGGAAAAGGCGGCAGTCGTTTCGAGCGTCTGTGTTATTTTCATATTATTTTTCACATTCGCCGCTGTGTCAGTATCGAAACAAGTTCAATATGATTTCATCGGGGTAAGATTTAGTAGTTTAAAACAGGTGATTATCATTTAAAGCGAAGCGAATGTTTTAAGTTTGACTTACATGCGAAGTGGCTTATTAATTTTCCGTAAATGTTTGTCTAAGGACAAGACCTCGTTAAATTGTCATATTTGCCTGCCTTGTACAGTTTCCTCAAGTGTGATCTCTTTGAAAATACATTTGAGGAAGTTTAGTATTTTGGCTTTTATTGCAGAAACTGAAGTCATCGTTTAGTCCGTCGAGACACTGGGGACCTCGAGATCCTATTACTCATCATTACTGGCTGGCGAGTCGAGAGGAAGGCGGCCAAAGTGCGCCGCCTACGAGATATCAACGACGGCAATTAGGACAGTTCTCTGGAAGTTCTAGTTTCAATGACGTGTCAAGTTCCTACAGTATCAAAGAAATGCAAGTCATTGCAAAAAAAAGGAGATCGAATTCCGATGATTGGCTAGTCCTATATAGAAAACATTATATCGCCGAATTGTGTCACAAAAGATGTGAAACTCGAAAGCGTTCAAAGTCTCTGGATTGGGCTGTTCTACCACGACTAAAATTGCAAAGTAAATATCATTCTCGAAAGAACATCCGTATTAAGGAAACGTCATTCAATGCGTTCTGTTCTAGCGACAAACAATAACATTACTTTTGATGTTAAAAGGGACCTTGTGTGTTTCGTAGCTATTAGATTATGTATGTGTGCTTATAATGTCTAGTCACGTTTTCAAATACAAAGTACTTGTAAATTGATATCGGGTATTACCCGTTATTTATATCAAAAGATACATGAAAGCAATTATATTAAATTATTAAATATTATATTTACTATTTTTTTTTTAATAATTCATACCCAAACTCTACCTAAAAGCAGACCAGACTCTCATAATCTAGCGTAGTTGAGTGCTAGTTTGAAGAATGAGTGAGCCAGTATAACTAGAGACACGACGATCTAAGGAAAGATGAATATTTCTTACTGTGTCAATGTGAATTTAGCTGTGATGATCACTTATATCAAGTGTCTCACTAGTCAGATTGCTACGCTACACGTAATTGGTATATAATATCAGTTTTAATTAGTTAAGATTCGAAGTCGATAATAAAAACGTGTTTAAACGTATTGTATAAATGACCGGTAAAGGTGGGGTTTTGTCATTATTTAAGCTCTTTTTGCTTTCACTTTATAAACACTTCCTTGATCAAGTGCAATTACTATTATTATACATTGACGTAAACACGCGTTGAAGTGGCTACTGCCTACTTCAAATGATTATTGTGAAGATACTGTTGAGATTAATTATTATCAAAGCGAATACGTTATTATAATATCAATGTTTTATATTATTTTGAAGTGACTGACTTTATAAAGTGATATGTAATTGCGTTTAAAATTTTATTAATTTTTTCCTTTAAACTTGACGAAATTTATGATTACCTTGAGGAAATCCACCAAGGCTTTCGCAAGTTATTGGTAAAAAATGTTATGCATCGAAATCCACTGCTTAGCCCCAAAATAATGAAGATATATATTTTGTTTTTATATAAATAATATTTGATTCGTGAGAAAGTTTCGCACGTAACCTCCAAAACGACCAGGAAATAAAACAGAGCGGCCGCTTCAGAGCGTGCCCGGTCTACGTGACTTTTGTTCTCGTCGACCTTCCTCTAGGAAGATGACTCCGTTTCGCTGTATAAGGCCTCACCTATCCTTTGTTATTGTAAGATTTACCGATCAAGTATTCCCGGCACATAGCAAGTGCGTCACTGAAAGGATGCGGTGAAATATAATTGCTCATTAAGCTTTTTTGAACGCGTCGATGGAAGTCACCGTACAAATTTACGGCGTAAGAAATTATGTTTGAAACGTTTTTGACTTCATAATTATTTTTTTGTCAAGTTATTGTTTTTCAATCTTCTATGTTAATTTATAAGTTTTATAATCTATAAGCAGGGGATGAAAGGTTTTATATAGGTAATTGTTTGTATAATCTTTATATATAAGAATATAACTTTTATGTACTCGTGTAAGTCACTGAACTCTTCCTTAATGGATCGATCGATTTTGTTGAATGTGTTTGTGTATGTTTGATTAGGTCCTTGGAGGGTTTAGATTGAACCTGAAAAGTGTGCGATCGGCTGTTTGCTGTATGTCATCCGTACGATGTTGGGACGTGCAGTAACAACAGTTGATCAATGCAAACATTTGTTTGGAAAAATTATATCTTCGTTCCAATGACACGTGTGACGCGTTACATATAACATCGATTTACTTACTCAAGGACCCTAAAATTTACGTTTGAGCACAAGAATATTTGTATTCATTTTTTTATTCGTGCTATTTATATTTAACTTAAGCCAAGCTGAATTACATAGGTACTTGGACATTTCTAGTGATATGTTCCAAGCAGGTCGTTTTTGGTCAGGTCGGCCGGTATCAACGAAGAATAGTGAACAGTGCACTCTCTCATAACCAATGTGACGGCAATGTCACAAGAACGCAGACAGTTCAAGCGCAGGAACACCGGCTGCTACAGAGGTTTTTGGACGACTGACCTTGGAATCTGCTCTCTTATCTACTAGTCATAATAGCCACATTATATTTTATACAGAACCCGCTCCTTTTTATTAACGTAAAAACTCAAAAGTATTCTGCGTACTTAAATAAAGCAAGTGAACATAATCTTTTCTGGCTCAACATGCGATAGCGCGAATAGAAATCAGCCAAAGTAAATTAATAATAATAAATGATGCATGGATACTAGCCGTCTTTTTTTCTGTTTAACAAGACCTTTAAGAAGAGTGACAAAAATTCTTGTAATCGTAACATTGAATTAAATCATTCACCATGAAGTAGGAAGTTTTTTTACTTAATCAATTGAAAAAAAAACCTTTTTTTATTAACCATTCCTTACATCGCTGACTTGCCACCATACTTGCCACCATTAAGATGTTCAGTCTTTTGTTCCTTTAGTTACACTTACTAACCTTACCATTCAAACCAGAACATAACAATACTTTGTATAGCTGTTTGGCAGTAGAATATCTGAGTTGTGGGTCTGATGACGGGTTGTGCTTCAACAAGATACCTACGTATTAAATATGTATAAGATTTTTATAAATATTTTGTTCATAATCGATTATTTATACACTCGATTTACGTTTTTTTTTATGATATCGGTAGGCGGACGAGCAAATGGGCCACCCAATGGTAAGTGGTCACCACCGCCCATAGACAATGGCGTTGTAAGAAATATTAACCGTTGCTTACATCACCAATGCGCCACCAACCTTGGGAACTAAGATGTTACGTCCCATGTGCCTGTAGTTGCTCACTACACTGGCTCACTCACCCTTCAAACCGGAACACAACATTACTGACTACTGCTGTTTGGCGGTTGAATATCTAAATAAAATTATAATAAAATTATTTCTATTAAATGCTATAATTATATAATTAACTAAACATGAACCTTGTATTAAATGTCCCAGAGATGACGCACACGATACGTTTTAGTAGTAAAATCTTTTAAAATAATAAAAAAATCCAGAATGTAATTGAAATACCTTACACATATATATTTATTGATTAGGAAGCCTGCATTGCAAAATTGAAACTTGGGAACATTTAATGGTTTGAGCCGAGATGGCCCAGTGTGTTAGAACGCGTGCATCTTAACCGATGATATCGGGTTCAAACCCAGACAGGCACCACTGAATATTCATGCGCTTATTTTGTGTTTATAATTCATCTCGTGCTCGGCGGTGAAGGAAAACATCGTGAGGAAACCTGCATGTGTATAATTTCAGCGAAATTCTGCCACATGTGTTTTCCATCAACCCGCATTGGAGCAGAGTGGTGGATTATGCTCCAAAACCTCTCAAAGATTCTCCTCAAAGGGAGAGGAGGCCTTAGACTTATTTACAGGCTGCTAATGTAATGATGCAGATTTACTTACGTTTTAGCCGACTGATGGTCAGATTATCAGAAATATTACTAAAAAAATGTCACTTTACCACCATTGAATCGAAACTTAATCATTGCCAACAATTTAGTTGCGGTTCGATGGTATCGTATCGTAACAAACATGAATAAGTAAAATTGGCCCTCATAATAAGCTAAAATTTATTTTTGTGAGAAATTTTCGAAGCTGGATCGTAATAGAATCGGTATCGTAACTGTTAAAAGGTAGTAGAATTTCCCCCTAACTGATACATGGCCAGCGTTCCAGAAAAAATAACGTAAGAGTAATCGGATCTTATAATAATAATATTTTAATACTCACCCCTCGTTTAATAGTATTTTATGCATTGCTTTCATTATTTTCCGATGAGCTTGTAAGTGACGCATTACGCAAACAAACAGGTAGTAATTTGCAGCTGACTAATGACAATGAAATAGGTAGGTATGTGTAATTATAGAGACATCAATTTTATAAGTCAGATTGGATTAGGCAAGTTTTTTATAGTATAGATGGGCGGTTGGTTAAACGGGTCGCTGGTAGTCAACGTAAATTCATCGATGGTAAGTGTTCACCATTTTAAGAAATACATACCTACATACATACAATACTCTGGTGTAGTTACACTATCTATTGTTACACTGGCTCGCTCACCCTTCGCACGAAACACAATAATACTAAGTATTGTTGTGGTATAATATATGATGAGTGGGTTGACCTACCCAGAGGGGTTGCGTAAAGCCCTATTAACACATAAAATATGTGTTAATAGTGCGTACCTAATGATAATAAATTATGT
Organism: Vanessa atalanta; assembly: GCF_905147765.1. NCBI lineage: Eukaryota > Metazoa > Arthropoda > Insecta > Lepidoptera > Nymphalidae > Vanessa > Vanessa atalanta. Next base: position 14,258,274 of record NC_061902.1, on the reverse strand, counting down.
GCTTAATATTGGTACTTCCTTTTGATTCCATAATGTTAATATAAAGGACCATATTATAATTATAAAAACTGTTTTGATTTTGAGTGGTTTTAATTTAAAGTGTTTTTATTTAAATGTGTCAATAGTTTTAACAACTTTCATTTGTTCGTTCCGTGTATTATAGGTATATTTGTCAGCTGTTAAGATGTACTGGTTACATTCACAACAATTTACAAACTCAATCATTATTAATGTTATTATCATTTAAAAACGATATAAAATAATCCAAAGTAAATCTATATAACTGAATACAACATTAAATATGAATCACTTCATCTGAGTAAGTTAAATAATAATTAACACAAATTCCACAAACGTACAAACGTGTCAGGCTCTCGGGAGCCTTAATCAATTAAGGGATAATAATCTTACGTATCATAAGTTGACAGGAGCAGCTCAGTGAGTTCGCGCTCCGCGACAAGTGCGCATTCGAGTTTGAAACAGCGCGCGAAGCAGATCGCTTTGCGGTTACGGTCGTGCGTTTTACAGAGAACTTGAGACTTGTGTGTTTTCGTGAGCTTAAGTGATGTCGAAGGATAGCCCGAGGCTGAGTCGGCTGGGGGTGCTGGCCCCCGCCGCGCTATCTGCCTGCATGGACGCTTCGGTGCTGGCCGTTCCCGCCGCTGGTGCTATCGTCTCCACCGTGCTGAAAGAACTGAGCAAGGCTTTCATGCTTAAAAAGTGAGTCCCGTGAATAATGCTGCGCACCTTTATCATTACTCAAACTTTTTAGTCTAAATACGAGAACTGATTTTATGGCTGTTATTTTTGTATCGTATAAAGTTAGACTTATACTAATAATACTTTGTGATATGATATTTCGTCTTTTGTTTTGCTAATTGGTTTTGTTTACCACACAAATAAGTATATTATTACTAGAACGGTTGAATCAAAACTTTTCTACATCAAGTTTTGTGTATACAAATATTTGAAGTTGATTCTAATATTATAGGAGAAGTAGATGCTTTAGCCGGTGTATTTGTTACCTTTTCGATTGTTTTTCTCATATCGTAATAATTTTGTGTCACATATATATGATTGTATGATTAGATTATTTGTAATTATGATACAATATCGGAAATAATATTTAAGATATTATATTGATCAAGAGTTACAAGTAGTTCTTTTTTCTGTAAATATAAACCAATATCTATAAAATCGCGACGGACGTATTACACATTTATTCAAAACAAGTTGTCGCCCGTAACTTTGCTCGCGTTTTAGGGGTTGTCGTCAAGTGTTAGGTATAAAAAGTAGCCTAGAAGGTAAGAAGCCTAATGTATTGTGTGTATGTGTACATTGGGGTTTAAGGTTACTTCATAAAAAAAAATCATCTAATTAGAACCCTGTTTCTTTCGTCAATGCGTAATATAATATATACAGATAGACAGTGTCACTCTCGCATTGATTATATTAGTATAAATTATTTCTCGTAATTTAAACCAACACGTAAAATAAGCTTATTCATATTTGATAAAACGATACTCATATGATAAAAATAAATTCCACACCTATTAAACAGTGCTATTCTTTAAAAACTTATGACGCACTTAATTTTTCACTAAACCAATACGATACGCAATTTTGACGCGTGTATCCTTTGATTATTATAATTATTATGGTTAATGTCGCAGCTCACTGACTGACAAATCACGATCATGTACTACGGTGAGTTTCGAAATCGTTCGACTTCTCTTCTGATTGAGAATCATTCGATGATACAAGAATTATTTTTGAAACAGATGTAATTATGTGCATCAATTGTGCGCTATGCGATGAATGCTAAATGTCGTTTACTCCGTTTTAATCCTCGACTATGATAATAAATCCTGTACTTCAAATAAATACTGTAATTACCATGAAGAATCCATTTAATATATAAGGACAGATCGATTGACGTGCTTAAAATTTATTATAATATATTAATGCGTACTGTCTTATTACAGTTTAATATATCATGCATATTTATTAAATACATGATTATAATAAATATGAATTCAAACATATAATATGTACATATAAGAAACGCCGATGTCAGCGTGTAGTCGGAATATTATTCGTTGTGTATAAATAACGTGTAATAAATATTTTATTAGACGTATGTTTAGTCATATTTAATAGTTATTTAATTTATTGTTTATTAAATAAAAATAATCTAGAAACGCGACAACTATTTAAAATAATTCTCACGAGTTAACTTTGAACGTAAATAATACTATGAGTAATGCAAGATGTTAATACATGTTATAAAGTTATATTACATCGGTCGGATTATGTTAGTATGTGACGAAATAGTATGACAAAATAAATAGAAACATCTACTTCCTAATGTGGTCAGTTGGCAATGTGGTATTCGTGACGAAACAGCGGAGGTCGCGGAGGCGGCCCGGAGGCCGTTCGAGCACCTCATTCATCTCTGCCTCTCGTAACTCTGACAGATTTACTTGCACTTCCGATTACTCCTTAAACTGACCTTAAATTCAAGACATGTTTGATCATCGTATGCAAATAAATAGGTACTTATTAGTTTCCCAATTTGTAAGATCAAATTCCGAAGTACCTCTTTTGCAATCTGTTGATTCCGATTCTGTGGTTCGTTTTAAAATACCAAAAAATATTTATGTACATTATATTATGTTCATTAATGTTAAAGTTGTCTCGCATATCTCGAAAACAAATTATGATATCAACTTTAAACAAGTACACACGGTGTGTAGTAACAAAATGTATGCTTTAACATATTTAAAAGTTGGAATTTAAACATTAATATTATTATTTTGGTCTTATATACACATTAGCTATTACAGTATCGATTACTTAAAAAAAAATTGTTCCTTGATAACAAAAGTCTTAATCAACACTTTCAATCGATTTAAATTTTTAACGTTAAGTAATGTTATATGGTACTATTGCCATCGCACTTGAATTAGAACAATTCTCGGTAATGGAAAATCATTTGTAACGTACATAAAAATGATTTGTAACTACTTATTCGTACTTGACGAAGAAGTACTTTTACATATTTCCATGTAATGATTAACCATTTATTAATAATAAATGGTTAATCAGCCCTTACAAACCATGATTACTCATTTTGATAAACATACTTGATTTGGAATAATCTGAGATATTCAGTATGTACAATAGGTAATATTTTTGATGCAAAACGTAATAAGCTTAAAATAAATAAAGGCACGCAATACCTATTCCTACGTGTACATGTCATGGAATATTGAGATGCGTATCTCGTGAGGGAAACACCCAATATACGAATTAGTCATCAAGCTTTTAGAATACCTACCTAGAAGTGTTAAGTTCACTATCGAAACTATAAAACAATAAAAATTTGAATTTATATGTATCGTGTTTGAAGTTAATATTAAAAAAATCTAGTCAATCTAATGAAATAATATCTTTACCAATTTTATTACAATATTGACCTTTAATGTAATTAATAATACGTAGTTTTATATACTTAATAAATGTTAGACATTAGTGAAGTAATTTGACTTAAAACAGTATGCGGGTAATATAAATTAATATAAATCAATGAGTTTGTATTGTTTAAGAATTGTAAAGTTTATTACCCTCAGTGACGTTTGTATCCTTCTTAGATAAAAGTTACGATTTCCTTTGTCACGTTACCATACTATTAACACCTACTCTAAAACCGTTTCATAATAAACAGTGTTGCACCACAAAAGCAATTATAACTAAAGCAAATAATTTTAAATCAAAATAAACTTTATTTAAATATGATTTACAAAAACTTTTAATTCGTCATTTTAAAAAATTATCTTAAGTGAAGATACCACCGGATTGTAATGTAGATTCTACCGAGAAGAACCGGCCAGAAATTTAGTAATTACTCTTTGCCAAAACTTAAAATACAAAGTTAGTTTGATCTATATGTGTAATATATATATAGTTTTTTTTATTAATATAATACAATTGATTCAAATTTATGAATCGGCAAAGTTAATAAAAAATTGCGGTTTTTTTTATAGAAACCGATACCTTGATCCAAGACGGATCTATTGACATTGCGGAGGAAACTTGGCGTTATAAGCTTATCCTCAGGTCTCGTGCAGATACAATGATTGATTCTATCAGAGTGATCAATGTTACTGTAATTGTTAATTTCAATTCAAAAGAACAACAAAGAACAATGACAGGTATGCCTAATGGCACACGTATGATTAAAAGAAAAAAAAAACATATACAAACAATAGTAATAGTGTCAACTCTTTTAAATTTTAAAATTGAGTGTGTTTTTGGGTTGTAATATATCACAGTAAGCAAACTACAATTTTATAGTAAGTATGTACGTTCTAAAGTTTTGTTGAATTCGATAAAAAACATAATACAAAGAGTAACTGTAAATAAACTATACAGGTAGTTCAATCTTTCATTAGGATATTGTACTAATATTTTACTTCATGTGAACGTATGTACGTTCGAACCTGGACTTTATATTTATTATTAACGAGGCATTGTTTATATCAAGATTGATGTAAACACGCTGTAAATAAACTAATAATTTTCTTTAACGGGCTCTTAATCACCCATTTATTGGCTTGTTTTTACTGTTATTTCTACAAAATAATGCAATGAGAATTACTTAGAAATAATATTGACACATCCGTTAATAAATCTTAATTCACATAAAAGGTATTAATTATAAAATAGTAATGTAAGAAAAAAATATCGTAAAATTTTGCCTTAATATATGTCAAATTATGTAAACAGAAGCAAAGGTGAAAATTTGGTTATAAATGGTTTAGTTGTTCTATACTCTGTCGGTTAAATTGATCTTTATATCATTAAGATTAAAGATGAATGTCGAGTGCCTCGAGCGGATGCGGTGTCAATCACCTGCGTGTGAGGAGTGGGACCGGTTTGTAGCATTTTGCATGTACATACATAAATGCTGTTGGAATACATGCGCGAATTTATCACGCGATTGCTTTTTTTAAACTGTTTTGATTTACAAATGTATTGTAAAATTTCTATAAAAATAATTACTTACTTTGTATTTAAAAATAGAAATTACGTAACACTAGATAAATTAATAGTTGAATACGCAATGTAATGTAAGCAAGGAGCTAAAAAACATTATTTATTACTATGAAATTGATATAAAAGGAAGCGTAAAGAATTGATCAGCGTTCCCACAGAAAATAACAAGAATTAATTATAACATTAAGTTTTACGCAACTAGTTAACATTGAAGCTGTTTAATATGATTAAATATTTAAGATTTTTTTTAATCGAAATGTCATAGCATTACACTTATTTTTATTTTGTCTTCTCTTTATTTCTGTAGTAGATCTTTTAATAAAAAGTTTGAAGGTACCTTTAAGTAGTCATTTCGTTGAATCAATTAATGTCATTACAATAATATTCGGACGGCTCCAAGCGCTACCCTGTCATTAGTCTTTGGAAAAACCATGCATCAGCGATGCGATGCGCCCTAATGATACGTAATAGTGAAATTGCTCAACGTAACAGGAAATATTGCGGTAGTTTGCAATCAATATTATTTTCCGCGGAAGTTGCGAAGTTATTTCTTATTGATGTTGTCAATTAACGATTACTCTTTAAAATTATTATTTTTATTTGACAAGTATTACACCGAACGATTTATAAAATATTTCATGTATTACGTACAATTTAATTCTATTTCATTAATTCCGATTAATGTTACAAGTGAGAAAATCAGTAGGTTAACGTAATTATAAATTTACTTTTTAAGTTCGATTATTAAAATGGGACTGTAATGGCAATAATCGTGAAAATTATTGCATATATCGTCGTAGGAAGTACTAGAAAGGTATTAACACTGAGGCATCAAAATGGTTATATTGGAAAATGGGATTTATATTAAGAAGTATAAAACTCATTTTCCAATGTAATGACCTTATATACATTTTTTACAAACTAAATTTAAATACTGTACTTTAATAATTCTCTCTTTCTGACATTATTAATTTGACATTTGAAAGAACAAGCACTGTTTAACTCAATGCCTTCTAAACAACATTTATAAGAAAAAAATTAAACTGTTATATTGTACTTAATAGCAGTACGGGTAACATTTATTAAAAAAGTCTAAGGAGTTTTTGACAATGAATGTCACTATTTCAAATTTAAAAAAAGTGTTTTTAAAATAAACCTATGCTCCAAATGTTGGCTTTCTAGACTCAGTAATTATTGGCCGTGTGTCAAGTGTGATAGTCAGTCGGGACAAACGATAATTAGGTATTAATAAATTTCTACTTTTTTTTTTTCTTTATTACCAGATAACTACATTGAATAAGCGGCAACTAAAACTTAATTTGAATGATGTACAAACAAATATAATGTTTGAATATTTACAATACCAAAACAGAAATGAAGTCGTTGTTAGTTAAAAGCAGGGCAAATAAGTCTGTTTATACATGAACACCGCTTAGATATGTTAGATTTTTTGCTCCACTAAATAAATATTTTTATATGAAATATAGGTAAGTCCTCAAAAGTACTCTGTTTAAATAAACTGTTGAATAGTATCGTTTATAGAGCCTTTTCTACCCTCAATTATGAATATTTTCTCATAATTTACAAGTGAAATACAAATGGTAAGATCTAATCTATAAGTTATCGAAATCTTCATTACAAAAACGGTAAAAGTTGATAAATTAAGTAAAATAAAACGCTAATAAATATTTAATAGAATGAAAATCAGAGAAACCGACTAGAAGTTTTCTTAATTTATACATTAAATCTGTCAGTAAGTATGTTCACATGTTACCTTTATATTCTGCACCAAATCGATGAATGATTATAGATGAATGAAATGATTATAGAGACTTTATAATTATAACAAAACCAACATATATTGATATATACGTATGTATATTTTGTAATCACGTGAAAACTACTGAACTTATTGATATGAGACTATATGGAATCGCCAGTAGATGGTAATAGGTTATTGTTATTTAATTACCAGTTAAATAAATTTATTCTTTGCTTAACAAAAATTTTTTTAGAAATCCGGCATTGTCTTTTCGTAATTAAAAATAAACTTACGAATCATTCAGCACTCGCAGAAACACGTGTAGCCATATTTAAAAGAACATGTCGCAAGAAAAATGATTTTGTTTACTGTATCTATTTACACTTTTTTGATAGATGTCTTTTGATGAATTTGATGATGCACACACCACATCCTCGAGTAGTCATTTCGTTATTGGATGTTCCATAACGCTAATATATATAATGCTAGTGCAGTCGTTGGTCGTTACGATGATTGGAATAATGTGTACTGTTGTCATTGTAAGTTGTTAAGTATAAATAAGTGTCAGAGATAGAGGTAGCACTATAATTTCAATTATACACAGGAAACACTTTATGAAAGAACACAATTTACTGACAAATGACTATTTCAGATGGTACCATGGAATCATGTCTGCGAAAGAAGCGGAGCATTTGATGATGGAGAAAGGCAGGAACGGGTCGTTCTTAGTGCGCGAGTCACAAACGCACCCCGGCGAGTACGTGCTCTCGGTGCGTGTACGCGGACGCGTCAGTCACGTCATGATCAGGAAACAGGTAAGTTGTATTTTTTCCTCTTCCATATACGAGGAAGTGTCCTTAAAACATTCGTAAGTGGCCCTCATTGTGTAGGTGGTAATGTTGCAAAAAATGGAATAATTTAATTAGGTATATTATCTCGAGGGCCTGATGTGGATTTCAGGTTGCCGACCAACCTAATAGTGACGTCACATCATTGGGTAGTAAAAATTTGTTATTTTATTTGTTTTGTTATTGCTGGTGATATCCAAATAAGGCTATATAATTATTATCAAAACGTCATCAAAACAATTAAACTCGTGATCATTTGTAAAAAAAATAGAACAATATTATATCTAAAGATTATAATGTTGTCTCTGGAACTGTCAAATACAATATTATAGTGAATTAATTTACCAAATAAACGAAATAAAATTGATAAGATTAATACTTGGTCGTAGGGCTTTGTGCAAACCTGTCTGGGTAGGTACCACCCACTCAACAGATATTCTACCGCCAAACAGCAGTACTCAGAATTGTTGTGTTCCGGTTTGTAAGGGTGAATGAGCCAGTGTAACTATAGGTACAAGGGACGTAACATCTAGGTTGGTGGCACATTGGTGATGTAAGGAATGGTTAATATTTCTTACGACGCCATTGTCTATGGGCGGTGGTGATCACTTACCATTAGGTGGCCTATTTACTCGTCCGCCTACAGATATCATAAAATAAAAAAAACGCATAAAAACTTTCTGATATTTAACGTGGCTCAAGCTAATTGCTAATTATTTTTATAAGTTTTTTTGTACTGATTTGATTTAAAATAGCGTTCCATGTATGGAAGGTTATAATTGTATGATCTTGTATAATGGGAAGGTAAAAAAAGGTAAGGTCTTATTTAGAGACGAATCATTGGACAATCTATTTTTTGCTCGCTTAACTACCTACGCACTGTTGAGTAACGAATGTAATGTATTATATGATGCGCAACGTTACGATAATATTACTTGAAATTACGATAAAGATAATTTAAAAACATTAAAAAAAAACATGAAAGATTTGTCATACATTTCGTGCTGATCGGCGAAAAAAAAAATTATGTGAAATTCGATCTAAAATTATTTTCGAAGAGACCTAACTAGCTGACGTTTATTTTACTTTACTTAAAATTTTACAATTTTACTTATTATTAAAATTAAAATAAAAATACTTTTTTTATCATTATATGTCAATGGAATATTAAAAATATTCATACATACATATTATGAATACGAAGTTAATTAATCAATATTAAATTACAACATAAATATTTATATGTAACATAATAATATATATAATTGCCGACCGCCTCGTGGATCTAGTTGTTAGGCTCTTTTTATTATTTATAAAAGGTAGGCAGATTGACAAATGGGCCAGCTACTACTACTACCAGGTCTGTTGGCACTGTTATAAATTTTAATTTACATCTCTTAATAAAGGTAATAATAAAAAACACATGATTTCCAATATATTATGTTCATAATTACTCTAAACATAGAACCATTTAATCTTCATACCTAATTATTTAGAGTACTTTTTATAATTTCGTGCTTCGTGCTGATGAAATTACTAAAATAACTACGACTACATTTTGGCTCACTTTTTGTTAGCATGCACATTTTTCGCACATTCCGACGTGCTAATATGTTCTGAGGCTGTTTATTTCTTATTGACATTATTATTTATAGACGATTGTTAGACATCAACCTTGTTTAAAAGGCAATGAACTACGTTTTTGATAACAAATGAATATATTATTAACAAATTTATTTCCACATTGAGAACTTAATTCTCTTCGGTTACTCTTTGATGCAAAGCTTCTATTGGCGCGTTTTGGGGGTAAGTCCAACTCGAATCGGTCGATCTCGACCAGGGGCAAGAATGAGTCAGTCTACTCTCTTGTGTTTGTGTTGCACATGTACTATACTTCTGCTATATACTAGCTGCTCATCCTGGCTATAATAATAATAAACAATAAGGTTACATATAGGTACAACTGTTAGATTGATGATTAAATAATAAAAGGAAAAAAAAATTGTTTTTCCAAAAATTGCAATTTTCGGCTTATCTCTACCATAATATGCATGTAAACCTTCGATAATTAAATTGATGAAGTGCTCATTGAAATCAGTTGTGCAATTTAAAAGGTTTGAGCGTACAGACGGCGAAACTACTGAACGTTTCAGTATGAGACTATGACCAATCAACATGGAATCGTCCGTAGATGGTTATAGCTTACCATTTTATTTAATTCCGTTGATCCCTACCTTTTTTTGCCCACCGGGCACCGAAGTTAGCGAGTAACATCTCTCGCTTAGTAACGAAATTGCTGCTGAAATCTTGCCTAAGACTTTTATGATGAACGTAATTTAAAAATTACCAATGTCTATTTGGTGACTTAAAAATAACTATAATAACATAAACCTCGTGTGTTGCTTTCCATAAAATAATCTGAAAATTAGTAACCACTATATACAGTAGGAGTTTTACACATTATATAAGTAATTTCATTGCACACAATCAAATAATAATTATTATAAAAATGACTTCGTTAAGTCACGTAGTACATTATCTCGTGATACTATTATTAATGTGATTATTCCGTATTTTAAAAATACATTACTATATATATTCCCATAGAGTCTTGTCACGTGTTTTCGCGGAGGTCTTATTAAATAAAAATGCGATTGACATAGGTATGCCTGTTTTAAATGCAGATTACTGCTGTTAAGGAAACAATTATAACGATATTTTTCAATTAAGTTGACGAACAATAATACGTAGTGATTATTTGAAATAAGATTTATTACTTTATTTAATATAATATATAAAAAAATAATAAAAAAAATGTTTTAGTTTTTATTATATGTATTGCAACTCATCTTTGCCTTTTAGTTAAATAAGCAATGAAGGGGGGATCTGGCACATAGTGTCAAAAATAAGTTAATCGATCCTAATAAAACAAATTAGTGGATAAACGTTGACGTAAAAAAATATAAAGGTAAATATTTACCTATGAGGTAAATCAATACCTGATATATATGAATGTTTATCGTATAATATATGATACTACTATGATGTGCTTAAAATTTTCTTTTCTATAACAGATCGTTAACGATGAAAATATTTATAAGTCATAAAATATCATTTTTCAATAGTTTTATTTAATTTAATTTTGCACAAATCAGTAGGTAGGTACATGCTCCATTATTGAGTTCACGAAAACAAAGCAGTGAGTTAGACCCAGTGAATTATATTAGGAGTTTTACATAATGTAAGCAATGACATATTGCACACAAATTAATAATAATTATTATAAAAATGACTCAAGTCACATAGTAATTTGAATTGTACGAATTAAGTCCTTTCATTTGATACCCAAAACGATTTATTTAAAAAATACTTTTTCTAAAAACACTAGCTATATATTGGATTTAGTGTGACGTCACATAGCCTAAAACCACCAGACGATCAAGATGATGGTTTTTAGATTTCTGTTAACGTGGTCATCATATTAGTCATTTCAAAGTATATAAAAGATCAAGCAAATGTTCTACGAATCGGTTAACTCGATGCGGTGACTCAGTGGTCGTCTGGCGGCTGTTACCTTATTAAGTTACCCTTAAGAACTACATTATATACGCTTAGTATACCTACTTAAGTTTCTTCTAAATTAGTTTTTAACTTACAAAACATTGTTAAGGAACAGATTTTTAATTTTAATATTATTTGATTAAAACTTGGTATGGCATATTGAATGTCGATAATAATTGTCTTGATGTTTCTTTTCATTCAAATAAATATATTTATAAAAAATCATACAATGTTGCAATCCTTGCCACACATTGTCATTTATCATTTAACTGTATACTGCAGGCGAATAGCTCTACTGTGGCTCTGTTAGCCTAGTACTTGCTCTTACAATGTTGCAACAATGTATGCAGCTAAATGATAAAGTGTTTGAGATAGTGTTGTTTGTATTGGTTATTTAATTTAATCTCTCTCTATATACGATAATTCCCAAGTGACTGTGGCTAATTATTATTTATTTGCTACACAGAGTTAAACAACTCATTCGTTATAATTACAATTTTAATTAGGTATATTATATTAAGTTACGATTTTTTGTTTAATGAAGATTTTAATTTAATGGTAATTTTCTGTTTACACACTGTATACAGTCAATAAAGTCAGTGTTATTTCTAAAAAAGTCTGCCTAGGAGACAAAAAGTTTATTTTCTTAAATAAAACATTATCACTGCTAACATAATAGTTTTATGTTTATTTTTATACTACGATGCAAAATTAAATATAGTAATATTTTTAAAAGAATTTTAAACATTTGACAAAGCTCAAGTATTTAAAAAATAAAGTAAATTATTGATTAACTTCATTAGGCACTATTTTTTCACCCTGACCGTCATTTTGTTTAATTTAACTTAAATAAATAATTTCATTATAAACACAATAAATATTAATACTAAATGATAAATATTACATTATTATCACTCTTTTAATTTATTTTCAAATATTTTTCAATAATAAAATAAATAACGAAAGCTGTGAACGAATTTTGCAAAATGCATCTCGCAAGAAAATTGCTGCGATTCAATGTTGCAACGAACTGCACTGTACTTACTAGGCGAACAGATATCAAAGAGAGTGTTTCGTATTCCCTATTAAATGCGAATTCCCGCTTTAATAAATAGAACCAAATACACAATTTTGTATAATAGTTAATTTTTAAAAATTAAACTAAAAAAAAGGAGACTTAAAGATAAAGATATAGTCCATGTTTTATATTTTATATATTTTTTTTTAATTAATCAAATATATTTTTTCTGTTATTATATTAAAATTCAAGTATTATAACTCATTTATATCAGTGCATTATGCACTGGCCTATGAGCAAGATATAATTATTTTCCCTTTTCTTTGCATTTAATTCTTCTTGTAGGTGAACATAGTGCGTCAATGATTCGCTACTTGTGCTCATATTAAGCTTCAGATTAAAAAGATATGTTAGCTGTTTCATAAGGCAATATACTTATACAATTCAATAGATTTCAATAACTTTACATTTCTATATACCTTGCAACTAGATATAGGAACATTTTCTGTGGTCTTACTTAATTCACTTCCCGGGATTAAGGATACATTGTAGATTTTATTATTGTGCGTTTTTTTTTTATAATTTTATTTTTCTTTAAAAATATAATACAAGATCTGTAAAGAAAGTAATTATTAATAATTAATTTATTAGATAAGGTAATTTTATTTTTAATTTTTTTTTTAATTCGTCAGTATCCCGATCGCTCTTTCTCTAGTACATTAAGACTAGAGGGATGAGAAATCAATCAGAAGTTTTTATACTCTTAGACTGTGAAATACGAATGATGAAATGAAATGTGAATATCACTTAACGATGTCACCCGCTTGGATCGAGTTTTAATGTTGTTTTAAATGTCTGTCTCAAATAATTGTAATTATTACTAGAATTGTATTATTTTCTACCACATTGCTGTGATAAGTTAAAATTACTGAAGGCATCCAAACAGGTGGGCAGGACAGATATTTAATTTATTTATATAGTTAATTTTTGTAGGTAAAACAAAAATACTGTTATATATTTTTACTAAGGGTTAAATGTCAAAAATATTTATCTTATGACTTGAAAAATTTTAATTTATAAAAATATAATATTTTGCATTTCATTTTCTTTAAAAGCTATTTTTTCAAGCATTTTTAGCAATTTATATAATATACTCTTAACTTTTAACTTGTATTAACTACTCTGAATTTTTATTTTAAATAGAGAAATAGGATCTATATATTTATATAGTAGCTATCAATCAATGTACTAAGATATGTTAACTCTAGTGGAAGTCTGATTTCCTAGTACTAGAATGCACTAGGTTGCATTCAACTACCTATATGCGTGCACTAAAGAAGAAAATCCAACAAACCGAAATCTAAAAAGAAGTTTTTTTTTTTAAATAATTTGAATTCAGACAATGTTTGAATTGTGTTTATTTGCCTATATTTTTGCAAATTAAGCAAAATTAATAGATTAATAAAAGAAACAATATCGTTAGAAAGTCCCTCTGATGTTGTGTTTGTTTGTTTTCCCAAACTTTTCACTTTTTTCAACGGCAGCGCAATTTTAAGTGCATTGATGTAATAGGCGAACATAATCGCAGGGATATATATAACAATCAATACTAACAAATAATAATTTAATAATAAATAATAACAAAACCAACGAGAACGGCGGCATATTTTCTATGACTCAAAAATAGTATGTCCGAAGTACCAAAACTTCCCGCCAAAAAGTCAACCTCTCCGTGACAGGTGAACGCGCGCTTTTTTTTTAAATATACGCTACGGGGGTAAAAATTGAACATTTTGTTTGTCTTGTGTATATTGTCCTGTTTGTGTGCAACTCCGCGCGAAATGAAAACAATATGCATTAATAATTTAAAAAATAAATAATTCTTCTTTACACAATTATTGAAATAAAAAGTTGACTTGTTCTCAATTTCAATTTTCACATAAGATTTTTTTTAGCTTATTTATTATTTGGAATTTCATTTAATCAGATCAAAATTATATTATCTATCTGCCTAGAATGTCAACATAACTCGATTGAACCGTCCTTTTTTTCGTTTCCCTTATCTAAAAAGGCATCTTGAGGCATAAATAAAAATAATAAAAATAAAATATTATATTTTTTTGGCATAACAAAGGGGACAGTTACACACTTAATTTAAAATAGACAGCGAATAAGCCGTTTGCTACCTTTAAAATATTTCTTTGCCAAAAGATAAATAATATAAAAAATTACAGCTCCGCTCAATATCTCAATAAAGTTAATCTTGTTATCTCACAATATTATTCATATTATCAATAACAATTCAAATTATAAACATTTTCGAGATTAATTTGAATTATATGCAAATTAATAATTTATATTGTGAAGAAAAATTTAATTTTATACTTATTTTATTTCTTTGTATTTCCAATAGCGGGCGTTAAAACATGAATGACTTCTCGATTGATTAATTATTGTTATTATATTACTAAAATTATTACTTACTAAAAAATAAAGTGGCGTGGGTGGGTTACCTTTATAATAGAATAAAACTTTGCCGCCAATAGGAATGAATTGATTTGATAGAGACTTGGCGCTTAAACAGCGTGCATGCAATAAAGTGAAGTTGCATTGGGATTGCAATGAGGTACTAGGACAACATGATGCTTGAAGAGATTACGTTTTCTAAGGTTGCAATATTCTACATGCAACTAAAAACTAAAATGAAAATTGTAGAGGTGAAAATCATATAGATTTTAACTGATAAAAAAATTGGAAAAAAAATCAGAATGATGTAAAACTTTCATTCAGTAAATTAATGTATTATATATAATATACAGTTTAATTTATAATATAAATAAACAAATTTCGTTTATAAGCGTACACTAGTATCTATTATGAAATTAATTAAACTTACTTAAGAATTAGTCTTAAAAGTAAGAATTAAACGCTTTTGATTGAAAAGATATTGTATACATAGATAGATGATTATTATGAATTATTTTCTGACCACTTTAGTTTTTCATTTAAATTGCATTTGTCGCACGAGTAAAATGCAACTTGCACAGGGCAACTGCAATGTGGCATAACGTGGGCAGTACTTTTACTAGGAAAACAGGAATCATACGAAGGTCTTTGTTGCACCGAACAGTGGCGGCAACTGCATTTTAGCAGTCCCGTTTGTGATTTTAAACTTATAATATCTAGCATTCGATGTCACCAGCTAAACGATACCGTAAATACATAGATCCATACATTATAAATAAACGTCGATTTTTGTCCTACATTTTTAGTAATTATTATGAAAAGGGAATAAGATTTCCCTTTAAAATATTTTATTTAAAAAAATATAGACACATTCTGCATCAATATGCACATCTCACATACGAATGAGTAGGTGTTCATATTCGAATCGATTTGTCCTGCCTTGCTTAATTAGGAATTACAAATGTTTTCAAATATAAGTAAAGTTAAATATGCGTTTAAATAGTCTTTAACTGTTATGTTATGTTAATTTATAATTTTAAGTTTAAAGTTAAATTAAATAAATATATATTTTAAATCAATATTTTTTGTTAATTGTGTATTTGTGTTATAGTTTGTGTATAAAATATATGTTGGGATTATTATACTATATTAAAAGTAACCGTCGTATTGAGAAACAAGTAAAAAAATCACCTTTACTACACAATACAACCAACTAACATATCGCGAAACATACATACATACTCGAAAAAGATAAATATCATCTTAATTGATAACTTCTTACTTATTTAGTTCAGGTGTTAGGCAGGTGCATGGTTATAAAATAAATCAATTATTGATTTATTTGAATGCGATGGTACGGGACTTCAAATTGGACTGACATATTTGACAAAATTTCGCCTCAATAAGTCTTTAGTCTTTTTTCTTCTATTTGAAAAGAAGGTTTGGCCTACTTGGTGAATAACCACCAAGCTGATCAAAAGCAGGTCGATAGATACAGGTGGATATAAATATGATAAATACTGATTTCCTGAAGAGGTGTTCTTTCACCGTCGAGCACAAGATGAATTAAAAAAAACAAAAATTAAGGAAATACGGAAAGTCTGTTGTACACGCAAGAGATTTGGACCCGATACTATACGTGTACATAAAATTCCCGGAAACAAAAAAAATATTTGATGCAGTAATTTAAAGCATGTCTGTAGAGTTTTGATATAGTCAAATAAAAATAAAAATACTATATTTATATTTATATCTATAATTATTTATAGTTTTTATAGACAGGAATTAAAAATGAAAGCGTTTTTAAAATTGTTTAGAATTGTTATTACAATTTTAAATGTTTGTTTTGACTAGAAACTCAATTTCAATTTGTTTTTAATAACAATAATTTGGAAAAAAATTCATCCTACTTTAAATTAAAAAAAAAACCATTTAGTCTACAAATATTTTCACATACAGTTTACTGTCTGAGTCTGGTCTTAAAGGCTTCCTATTATAACAATGAGAAGAACCGATAAAAAAACAATATATAAAAACATATATATAAAATATACCATAACTTCGTTATAAAATAAGAAAGCTATGATAAGGGGGCGGTCTATTAAATTTATTAAACTGAACCCAATTCTATTCATCGAAATTAGATTGGAATAAAATAAATAAAATAATCATAGCAGCAGGATTGTTAACACAATATAATTGTAATTTAAACCAAAACTAGTACTAATATGCATAGTGCATCTAAAAATGTATCCACGCCATTGAACGTTAGCCGGAATCGTCTTTTCATCATCATTCATCATTCCATCTCGTTCATGCTGCGTTGCCACATCGTGCAACGCATTGTACCAGGCATCCAGAAAGTAAGGAGTTGTTAGTCGAAAACAGGGCATGCGCGGAAAGCCTAGACTGGATGCACAAATAGGTCATTAGTGCACTGTATGTGACCTAACTTCACTCTAGTTTATTTCAATGTGAAGTTGGTTTAGTGTTGTCGGTTTGCAATAAATGCAACAGTGTATGATATCGCACAAATTACCAGGATATCATATCGTCGGTGAAGTTAGCTATTGGTCAGCCTAGCACGTGAATATAGGAAATGCATTTTGCATCTGCGCAAGTGTTGTTTTCCCAATCGTTGATAGTGCAACAGTGATAGACGCAAACAAGAAAATTGAGATTAGTAAAGTGCGCTCTTCTATTCTTATTAAGGTAAGATTGATATATATTCCTTATCTCATTTGCTGGGAACGTTACAATGCCTATAGAAGAACATTAATATCGAATCGAAACATCTCTGGCGTGAATATATTTTTGTTCCATGTTATTGGATATTGTTTGTTTTGATGATATTGATTGATGCAATGTCTGCCTTGAAAACAATATACATATTTACACCACATATGCTACTTTAAATATTATACGAGTTTTATCGGTTTCAATTATTAAATATTTATATAAATTATATATACATATATTTATATTTATATATATAAATCTATAATATACATATGAGTATATGTATAGATAACGGCAGTGTTTAATATTATTTCGTTTGGTAATATTTTATTTTTTATTAATATATATACGTGTATATCAATAATATGACGAATTTCATATGAAAAAGGTTTTCTCTATGAAATGGAATAAGAGAATTATTTTTAGAATGTAAAGTGCAGTCCGGATCGATGGTGTTGCAAGGTGTTTAAAAGAGAATATAGAGGCGTAATGATGTGTTAGAACTCTCGAATAGTTTAATCAAGTAATAATCTTTAATACTGGTATGGAATATAATATATCCTGACCCGGTTGCACTAATTATATTTACAATTGGCCTGCATGACAGTCGACCAATGACGTAGCGATCTGAGAAAATTGATTTTACAACGACGCCATCGTCTATTGCAAAGTTTACATATGAAATATATCAATTCGGTTTCATTTATTATTTATATTGTAAACACACTCGTCGTCATTTTATACGTATGTGTATATATTGTTTGTTTGTTCTGTGTATACCACCTTGGAATCGATGTTTTTTTTTTATTATAATATCAATCGATCAACCTAAAGGTTTCCGGAGGTTTCTTTAAGCAATACGGTCGTCTTTTGTTTTTATATTTTCTTGTATTCCTTGTTTTTTTTTTTTTCACGGTACACTACACTACAAATATACTTTATATTTGTATTGTACTGTACATATCGTATAGATTTAAAGTAGCTTAAATATATTTGTGATGTAAATAACATTTTGAATTATTGATACTGTCGTTAGGTCTAAAAATTTTACGAGTATACTTTTTACTCTTGATAAACTTGAATCGCGTTTTGTATGGTAACATATTCTTATAGTTTTGAGCCGTGAAAAAATTCACTAGTGTTGTCCTTTCTAAGCGTAAGTAATAAGTGGTTGTAATTGATATTTGTTTCATTTTCAGTTGTTGTTATTAATTGTTATATTTACGCTGATCATCATGTTCATCAATCGGCCCTCGTTGATAAAAAAGATGACGAAACGCTATTAGTGCATATAACATATAATGAGCGGTCGCTGTTCTCTGTTAAATACGGGTAAGCGTTTTGTCGGAAATATCAACGAATTTACAATTTTGTGTATCTTTTCAGACGAGTACAGAGAATTCTAGTGTGCTATGAAACACACATCATCAGTCAAGGGAGATACTTTACATGTGTCTTTTAGGGTATTTTAAGTTAGATAATGTGAAATTAATAACAAATTCTGAGCAATAACAAAAATC
Source organism: Vanessa atalanta (assembly GCF_905147765.1). Taxonomy (NCBI): domain Eukaryota; kingdom Metazoa; phylum Arthropoda; class Insecta; order Lepidoptera; family Nymphalidae; genus Vanessa; species Vanessa atalanta. Next base: position 14,239,302 of record NC_061902.1, on the reverse strand, counting down.
TATTTGAACGTATAGGCGATATTTCAACTTCAACTGTGCAAGGGTCAATTTCTATGGGCGGTAGTGACCACTTAACAAAAAATTAGAAGGAAAACATCGTGTAGAAAATGCATGTGTTTGTTGATACAACTCCAAGTAGTCTATCGACTACCAATCCGCCATTTGCCAATATCGTTATTTAAATTGGAACAGCGTCGTGAAATATACTTTCAACTTTATCTTAAAAAGGGGAGGAGACCTTAGACCAGTCGAGGGATATTTTCAGTCTGTTACTTAAGTTAGTTTTTTAAATTATTAATAATGTGATATTTTTAAAGACTTTTGCAATTGTATCTAATATATTTGCAATTAACATTTAATTTAATTATATTTGAATGTTTGAATAAAAAATAAATACAATAAAAATAATTTTATATAGTAAAGGTAATTAATACTTATAAAGCATATATGTATTATTGTCGATAAGAATACCATTAAACACTTTTTATCTTTTTTTTTTTCAATACAAGACAATGACTGACACATTAACAGCCGAGTTCTATTGTGTAGATTTAATTGATGTGTAATATTCTATAGGCTCTAGCTGCAACAGGCTGTAACGAGTTTAATTCTCAGACTTATAAAGAACCTATTGACTTATCACGGCTACAGAAAGGGTTTACATACAACTTTTACATTGAAGAACATCATACAAATTCTTGATATTTTTTTCGGCTAGAATTATTGCAATTCTCGTATTTTCACAAGTATAATACGTATGTATTATGCATATAAACGTTCCTCTTGAAACACCCTGTTTATTGATGAGATCCTATTAAAACCCGCTGCGTAGTTTAAAAAATGTAAGCTTCCACATTTTTTCAACGTATAAAAGAGACGTTTGATGACTATTTAATAAAATACTCTGAGAAATGAGTGACAAATAATCGTCAGGTCTTTGGCCAATATTAGTTAACTATTTAAAACGCATGTGTACATTAAGTTGATATAAAGAATACCAAAATCATAATATCAACGAGATATTACTTGTGATGCAAAACACAAATACAAATGTCCACAATTATTTTACAAGTCAAGTGTTTTTCTTATAAAAATGTATATAAAACGGAATATAGCCGTTCTTCCTTTTATGTGAGAATGTTTCACAATCAATGATCGTAATTACTTTATGAATAGAAAATAATTACGACGTTACGGATTTTGCAATTTACAACAAAACATTATATTATTGATGAAAAAAAAAATTACATATTAATAATTAACTAACTAGTATCATCTGTGGTTTACCTCCATTCGAATTAAATTCAATTTTGTGTATGTTTTTTTTTTGATAAATGACTTTAAATAAATCTAATCTCAATATAAATGACTAAATTTCTATGTATCCGTCAGCAGCATAACAAATACGACGTGGGCAGCGGCGAGCAGTTTGACGACTTAGTAGGGTTGATCGAACATTTTCGGTCGTACCCTATGATAGAGACGTCTGGGGACGTACTCCGCCTGTTACAACCAGTCAGCGGAACACGTCTTCGAACGGACGACATTCACAACAAAGTTCAGGTAAGTCCAGTCATTATGGTCTGAAGACAAGAAACAGAGACGTATTGATTTCCGTTCACTGACGGTGTAAGTTCCATCTATATAAGAAGATCAATTCGCACCTCTGCCCTTGTACATAAAATAAAAATAAAAAATCAATTAGGAATACAAAAAAATTGCCAATGCTGTTTGTTACTTGGCTAATTAACTAGTTTAGAATATCAAGAAAGTTATCGAATTACATCAACAACATCAATAAATATCATGTAATTATTTTTTAAGGATATGAGGTATAATCAAGACACTCACCACAATACAGGATTTGACGGAGAGTTTCACTCACTTAAAACGATGGAGGACCTACATATTTTCACGACAGAGGAGGGCTTGAAGCCGCAGAATGTGAACAAAAATCGATATCGCAATATATTGCCATGTAAGTAGAAATTTTTTTTTTCAACTTAATTCTGACACAGCATTGATACTCCTTTGTAAAAGGACAGAAAGTTCATAGTCAAATCATATGTATTTTATTCAAGTAACTACTACAGGTATAAAGCACTTTTGAATCGAAAAAATATCAACTCTACAACTGTCTCGGAAAACAGCCTCCAGTAGGATAAAATGGTATCAGTCAAGCCTGTGTTTTATTTGTGTTTATAATCCTGTGCTAACCGGCGAAGGAAATCATTGTGTGCGCGGGGTAATTGAAAATCTGCAATATACATATGTCATAATTTCAAATCAATAGGAGAATAAGGCTTTACCGATTAGTTATACATTTACTTCTTGTGTTAGCGTAGATTTAAATACATTTCTATTTACAGTTGATCAGACCCGCGTAAAATTACGCAGGAACGACGATAAGACTCAATCAGATTACATAAATGCAAGTTACATTCGCACCTCCCAACTGGTCGAACCAACCGGCTCAGTTCAGTCATCAAATGAAAGCATCAACAGCGTTAATTGTAAGTTTTTTTTTATTATTACAATGCGCAAACACACTCTCTACATCACCCTCACTCTCATAATTCAATAGAAGCGAAATATGACACGTCAACCAATTTTCAGAATTGGCACTTGTACTAAAATTACTCCAAGGAGCCAATAACTTTTTATTTGGGTCGACTTGAGTTTTACACTTGTATCGATATCTGCGGCTTTATAAGTTAACTATTAACCACTTTTAAGAAACTGGACACTCGTTATGAGTTGCAACGTCTCTTTAAATCATTCACCTGTTGCTCATTCATGACCAGGCACCCTCACGCAATTGCGGACGACTGTACAAAGTGTCAAATGAATTTGAAGAACAATGAGTGAATGAATAGCTAACGAACAATAACAACTATTCATTTCTATACGATTACATAATCCTAGCTAGACTGGTACGCTGCAACGCCACTTTTAAATTTAATCGTTTTCGATGGTACTATATCAGTAACTCAGGTGCAAATTAGCACAAAAACTGACATTTTTATACATATCATTAGCGAAGTTAATAAACATGCCACTAAATAATGATACAAAAAGACCATACGTAATAGAGTTAGTCTATTCTAAGTAGTGGTTAAACAATGGCAAGCCACATAACATAAACCCAAGGACTCGTAGTTGATTGTAGTTATACGTGAACTTCACGGCGACAGATCCTGTTTCGGCATAACGTATATCGTAAAACGTATAAACAAGGAAAATTACCCACAGTGTCTCATACATCTGATGTACGTTAATGTCATACTAATGAGGTTGCTCCATGGAATACGTGAATCGATACTGAATAATTCGCGGGAGCTACGCTTGTTCGATCGCGTAGTCATTTGTTTGTGGCAATTATTTTTTATTTATTTTCCTGTTGAAAGATTTATATAATATCTTAAATACTTATGTAATTTTCTCTTTACAAAGATAACGCGTTTAGTTATATGTATGTTTTGTAGATTATCCATATTTCAATAAGTTTACCGGTAAACGGTATCATCTCAAACTGTGTAATTTTTATTTTCAGCCTTAATCCTCAGACATGATGCCAAAAAGGCAGCTCCATTGGTCACAAAGTCCTTATCGGACGATGCTCTAAGAGATGTCAAGAGGTATATCAAAATGGACAAAACGGGTAGCAATATATGTCGAAATATAAGTAAGTCGCTGATATGTTATCAAATGTGTTACGAATTATTAATTAGCTTTGAATTATTAATGTGTAATAATTACATATTTAGCTTTAAATTATTTGATTATTGGTTACTTCTGATCAAGTAGAATTATACCATGTCGTTTGTGTTACGATTTTATAAAGTTTTTTTGGCGCATTCACAAAGCTCGTTAACGCCTCAACTCAAAAATTATCAACAAAATTCAGTTAGGGTTGTTTGTGGATTGCTCCTTATAATAGGATAAAGACGATGACGATAACTTTGAAATATTTCACTTTAGAATTATTTCAACTTAGTATATATATATATTTATATTTCAGTGAAAGACAAGATATATATAGCCACTCAGGGCTGTCTTACCAACACGACAGATGATTTCTGGCGCATGTTGTGGCAAGAGGACGTGAGGGTGGTGGTGATGATCACCATTGAAGTTGAAAAGGGAAAGGTACTATTAACTAATTATTCACAATTATAACTTTGTTTATTTGTAGCATAGAAGAAAATTGGATACTAATTATTACTAGTGTTGCTTATGGTCGAATATCACCAGTTTTTTTATTCAAAATGCATCGCGGATTAAGGCCTGATAATATCAATTATTTTATTTGTGAATAATATTCATTTTAAATTTGACCATAAAATTATTGTTCAGTGATTTCGATATTAAATCATACGTTTCGATAAGCATATAGTCACGAACAAGAAGATAAATATTATGATTTTTTTAGAGAAAATGCGAGCGTTACTGGCCCGAGTCTGGCCAAGAGGAGACATATGATGAGTTGACAGTGAAGTCCATGTCTGAGACGTGCTATGAGGACTATATCGTCAGGGAGTTCGATGTCAACGATAACAACACTTGCCGAACAATGTACCAGTACCAGTACACGGTAAGACGTTCGAATAATTATGAAATTAACTTTTTTGTTGATACTAAAGATTATACTTATAATAAATATATTGGTTTAAGACAAATGGGTTTACGGGCAAGTGGGCTCTCTGATGTTAGGTCGCCACCCATAGACACCCTTTCAATTGGGTAATAATACTGAGTTGCTTCTATATTTCTTGGCGGTAGGTTATGTAAAGAGTTGGTGGTACATGCCCAAATGGGCCAGCACGAAGTAATTGATTATACGCAAGACATTCAAAATAAGCAATGGTATTATGAATACAAATATTTATTATATCATAGGCTTTGTAGATGCTTCTACATATTTGGGTATTTATTTCTATATTTTTTTTTTATCTATGTTCTATTACATGACTGATAAAAAGATTTTTTTAAATATTACCAATGACCATTTCTTTTTCTAAAAAAATACCGCTAGTCAGTATTTTTTTAAAATATTTTTTTCTTTTTGTTAGAACTTTTTTACTACTAGTCAAATTAATTAATTAATGTTGATATTTATTCAGAGCTGGCCCGATCACGGCACGCCAGTTGACACAGATGGAGTCTTGGCGTTTGTAGAAGACATAAACAGGCGCATGTATAGGATCTCCCAGGAGAAAGATGGCCCGGAACAGGTGAGTTTTCCTTTACACAATAGTTTGTGAAATATAATAGTTATTTGATACAGAAAATATATTTATTTAATATTAATTTCATTTAATTCATTTTATAAGTATAATTTTTAAGTAATTTCAAACTATCGTTTGAAATTTGTCCTCTGTGACTAAGATTAATCGTTTGTCATACTTTTAAATTTTTTAAATTTTTGGCAATTTATGTATTTATAATTATTCAGGAATTTATTTACATATTGTCGTATCAAAAACAAATGCAACCATTGTATTGCCAAACTCTAGTCACAATCTTTATGAACTGTCATAACTGCTAGCAGTAAAGATGTAAAGTGTTTTAAGTTTAATTAAGATTATCTATACTAAAATTATAAACTTAATGAAGAGTTTGTTTCAACTCATTAATCTCAGAATCGAGCAAACTGATTTAGATTATGATTTTTGGTTCACGTTTTCCGATTTATTGAAAAAAAAAAAATGTATACCCGTAGCTTATAAGATTTCAACGCGTTTCGTCCCACGGCTTAGCGTTTGTTAAGATAAATTAATGATAATCTGTTGTGCATTTTCAGAATGTTCTGTGCGTGCACTGCTCAGCGGGCGTTGGCAGAACTGGTACTTTCATAGTCCTGGATATGCTGATTGACAAGATAAAACTATCAAGTAAATATAATATTTTATTAATTGTTTATTTTAGTTTTTATGTTATGGTTACAAGCGAATTATAGCGAAAAGTTACTATGAAAGCGAATGTGCCAACATATATGATAGCGCTGTACACAAATGTTCTATTGTTTTATGAATATTATATGCGTTATATTGCTTTGAAATATATTTTATCGCATGTCTCATTAGCAGTACTGACACTACAATACACTACACTAAACTACACTGCCAATCTTACATTCCGGCGTCTAAGACAGCTTGCTTCATTCTAATCGCGACAGAATAAGGCAAATCTTAATAGCGGTAGATATAACTTATTGCAAAGCGAAATTTCGTTCATTTCTTGTGTAATTAAAAGGCGATGAATAATCTTTTGCGATGGTATATTTTGACGAAAGCAATTCAGTCTGATCCTAATAATTATTAAAATATACACTATGATATCCGCTTTTGCGCGTTATAAAAATAGAAATATCATCTAAAGTTTTTACATGATCACATCGCCGATGTTGCTGCTTGCGAGCTTAATGCGAATTTGAAAAATGCTCTCGAATTTTTGCTTGATGTTTAAAGTGCGATTTTGAAAAGTGCAATATATAAAAAATACTTTATGCAATTGATATATACTTACAGTCGAATGCTATCCATGAGCTTCTGTTACATAATTTTGTTATTACAGGATTTAATTGTGAAATAGACGTGTACGACACGGTAAAGTTGGTGCGGGCGCAGCGCAGTGGGATGGTCCAGAACAAGGCGCAGTACAGATTCCTTTACCTGGCTGTACAGAATTATATCGATAACAATAACATTAAATTAAAAAAGAAGGTAAATGTCAAAGGTGTCGCATAAATGTATTAACAAAATATTTTATTAATCGTTTCAAATGTTACACGGTAACTATATATGGATGTTGTGTTTATTGTTAAATTAATCTTGTTTAAAATATTTTAAAGTAGTGTTAGGTTAAATGTTTTAACTATAATTAATCTAAATTGGGTATGATTATATTCGCTGGTGGCAAGTTGTGGATTTCTTATGACGAAACTAACTTACGACGAAACTAACTCACGTGGGTAAACAACTTGCCTTTATGTGTTGCATTATCATTGTAAACTTCAAACGATGTTTGCGTTTCTTTTAATTTTAATAATCGTTATATCGTATCATTAATCGTATAATTAAAATTTTATATAATCGAGTCATTCCAATCGGATATCGATTTTTCGGAAACCTGATTGATCCAGACAAAATGGTTCTTTTAAATCAATCGTTTCAAATGTTACACGATAGTTATATATGGATGTTTTATTGTGAAAATAATATTATTTAAATTATTTTGAAGTAGTGTTAGGAAAAATGTATTAATTGTAAGATCAGCTTAATTGGCTATTATTATATTCCCCGGCGGCAAGTTGCGGAACTGTCTCATGACAGATCGAGATCGAGAGTCATTCTATTATGAATGTATTAATCAATGTCAGTTATGTTACTTATCTACATATATATTATGTTGACATAAAAATCAAATCAAATAAGTCGAAGGATAAATACTTCATGTGTTAATGGTCGCTACAAAAGAATATACATTTTCTGTGATCGGTGAGCACTTAGTCCCTTGCCGTAACAGGGAAGTTTAAAACAGGAAACACTGATGTGTTCTCCATTCATTGAACGTTTTTCTTGCTGATGAGAACATTTGCTTCAGGTCTCGTGTACGACGACGTACGAGCACCTACTTGTGTCTCTCTTCTGTTTTCACGATTTCAATGTTTAATGTCATTGTTTACTTAATATTTAACCTTGTTTATTTTTTATAAACATTTGAATTCTACTATCGCCGTTTCTAGCACAGTTATCGTATCTGTCTTACATGTTCCGCAAACTGGCACTGGGATAATTTAATCTCTATTAAATATATAAGAAAGTATTTTATTTGGATAAAAAAAAAATATATAAATGTCTAAATCGATGGATAATTAATAAAGAAATATATAAAGTTTAATTTATTTATTTACTATCTATTAAAGGTTACTAAGCGAGAAATTGTATATCTAATATGAAATCCAGTATACGGGTCACCATTGCAAATATCGTACCTTATCTTGACTTCGGTTCGTCTTCGTATAGGGAATAGGAAATGTTTGAGTGATTTACACAAAACATCCATTAAATTAATTTATACTAACCTCAATTTAACATTATTTTTTAACAATAGATAAGATTATGGATTAGCAACACTCAAATAATCTATATTAATAACAATCAAATGCCGGGCGTTAGTGCATCGCTTGAGAGCGGCTGAACCGATATTTCCTTTTATTTGTTGTAAAATGTTCGAAGCAGTTCGATTTAGGTTTAAACGAAAATTAAAAAAAAAATCAAATAGGTACGGGAGAAAAAAGATTTTTTCTATAAGATAGTGGCGCCATTCGACTTCTACAAAACAGTAAATGAAAAGTTATCGCGTTTATGATATTCAATTGACATTTGAATTTGAAATGACATTGAAGGCTGTCTGTTTACTTTATGTGACATTATTCGCGATTTTTCCCGACATGGAAGCAACTCAAACTATATAATAGTTTTTTTTTCGTTATACTTTATTGTCAATCGTAGAATCGGAATTTTGTATTTAGTTCTTCTTCGTCATTAACCTCATTAAATGGGCCGAATTGAAGGTTGTACACAAATATTTCATATTTTTGATAATTTCCAAAACAAATCATACATTTTTCAGCGACTTTCAAAGTTTTGTTTATAAAGGAATATAAAATTACACTAACTACGTGTGAGCACAAATTTAAAATTAAAAGCTCATCCATCAGCTTTACTGAAAAAAAAAACAAAATTCGTTCAAAACTTGACGAAATGAATATTAACAGCTGATGTCAACAATTCACACATGTCACAGTTCTTTGTTTAAGTCAAAAGGAGAGTTTATAAATGCGTTGTATATTATATACCGTGCTTCTTCATTTGGACGAATTGTCTCGACAGTCACCCAGTGTGAATTCAAATTGGGCAGTTAAGACAATAGACTTTATTTCTAGAAGAGAAATAAATTATGTACTAGAAACCAAATTAACACAGTATTTGTGTTCAGTTTCGAAAAGTTATCATTTATTCATCTGGACGTAATCTTTCATTTGGTCGTATTTTTAACAACTTCAGGTAATTTCATTTTTATATGACACAGCGCCATCTGTCAGTACATAAAGAAACTAACTGCAGAAGCTTTAGTTGAAAGTTCAGGTTTAGGTAAACAATTAAATCATTTAATATAAGCGTTTCACCTTCTTTTTAAAGTCATCAGAACACAAATCTTTAACTGTTTAGACATTGCTAACAGAAATAGTACATTATAATAATATAACGTTAAAAACAAGTCAAGGCAAATCTTCAGATCAAAATATCGCCATCTTTTATTTAGTAAATAAACTAATTATGCAATTTTAGTAAACGCAGTTTTGAATATTGACGCTAGTTGTCAGATTTTATTATGATTCTTGCTCATTTTTGTAAGATAATTTGCAATTTTTATAAAATTTTTGACTGATCTTAGTACACTAACGAATCATGACATTTTCATGACTCAGTAATAACCGTTTTGTATCATATTTTATTAATATTTTCACACAACATCCCATAAAAAATAATCATAGATTATGGGAAAAAATGGGTATAACAAAAAAAAAATTAAAGCAATAGTTTTGAAATATATATTAGTCACACGTAGTTTTTGTTTTAGGCAATATTTTTTGATTAGCACATTTATTAATTTTGTAAGCGACTTTGTGTGTTTCAAAATTATCATTAAAATTCGTTTGCATTCCGATTTATTTGCGGTCGATGCCTTTAGCTCCACGGTTAGGATTTCATAGACCAAGCCTGGGAGTTATTTGGATGGTTGGTACTTATTGACGCACTTCCGTGCTCGATCGTTGGATTTGATCAATAAAAAAATCTTAATGGTTTTAACATCACCGACCTGCTTATGGGCTGGCTCTATTCGACTCTGCCTGAACTGAACTGAAGGCGGCTATAAATTGATAAAAATATATATATAAATTAAAAATTGATATTATTGTCAAAAAATATACTTCATATGGGGAAATTAATGAACATTTCTTTTTCACAGGTGTATACTTCCGAAGCTTAAGTGGAAAATACTGGTGAACCAAAGTGTATAATTATTTATTATTGAGATACTTCGTGTATTCAGTGTACAACACTAAAATGTGATCACAAATTAGAATTAAGTATTATTAGTGTAATATTCAAACCGAGGTAAATAGTACTATGACAGAACTTACGGGATTAAAGCGAGACAAAACATGTGTATGGTCAGGAAAGAGAGACAATTGTTAGTTTTTATCTGTAAATAATGTAGTATTGCATTTTGATAAATAGTATTGCCATATAAAAATATAAAACGTTATTTCACAGACTGTAAAAAGGGAGCCATGGTCACCAATGTTTTGATCTTGGTAGCTAGCACCAAATGATAACATAAATTTTAAGAATATTATCTAGATATATATATATATATATATATATACATAAATTGTTCGTAGGTTAATTTTATTGTACCTTGAATTAAAAGGTTGTTTTATAATGAATTTTATTTTATCTATCCCCTCTAGAGAAAGTGCAGCTGTTAGATTTTTATTCACAAAATCAGTGGTGTATTTACCAGCAGGCTGAGCTGGCCGAAGCCAAATTAATTATGAAAACCGGATTTCGAAGTATTTATCGAAATAAGTCGTGAAGATATCTTACTATTTTTTTCTTTCTTTTCATCGCACATGCGAGATAAATAAGCAACTAAAAAGGTTTTTATTAAATTTCATTTGTTCGCTTGAAACAATGCTTGAAACTAGCTACGAAGTTTAAATTGATGTTCAATTAAAACTTTGTAGGCACTCAGGCACATGTGTTAATACAGTTAAGTTAATAACGCAGCAAATCTAACAGCCTATACTTGCAAAATGTGTAAATCCACCACTACACGAAACGTACAACGCTTTATTATTGAATATATCATGTAAATAAATTATTTCGTTGGTACTAACGACTTGCTTAAAAGGCAGCTATGAACTTAGAAGTTGGTAGTACTTAACACCTGTGCTTCGGAAAATATAATTCTGTCTTATTGTGTCAGTGAGTCATCATTCTGACATGTACCCGTATTTGTGCACATTTGTGCCCTTATAATTTTTCATGTGGGTTTCATTTACTTCTATTCTTACTTAATGTCAAAGGGGTGTGGGATGTAGTATTTGTGCCAGGCTTCAGGTTCTAGCTTGAGTGAGTTTGAAACATTCATCTAAGCTGTCGAATATGTAATATTAGCGTAACTGCACTTTATTGCTAATTACGATCCACCATCGAAATTTTGCTAATCACTAATTTAAGATATAAAAAATGGATGGGAAATAAAAAGAAGATTTTTAACTTGACGTTTATAATTTTAATCCACAATTAGTTTAAAATATTTGAAGCTATTTTTGTTTTAACCTAATGAAATAACATGAAATTCAACTAAACATAACTACAAAGATATTTCAAAAATAACAACACCACTACAAAAGCTTTAAGCTTTAAATTCAACAAATACAACTTATCGAATTCTAAAAGAAATAAATTTAGCTCGATATAATATTTGATGTTATATAATATTTGATTTTCGCCATAATAATAATAATAATTTACAAAACAACATATTTGGCACGAAACGTAACAAAATAATATAATCGGAGAACCGCAATGCATGCAAAATTTATAATTTTTAATACTTATATAAAAATAACTTCAATATTTTACAAATTAAAATATGAAATAATTATAAATAGAAAAGAAATTGGAAAAATACAGTTTTACAATTCCTAAGCTAGAAGTTAACCATTGACACACATAATTTAATACTATATTTATGAATGTGAGGGAAGATATATAATTCTGTATGTCTGATAATACACACGTGTTAAACTACATCGCAAATAATATAATACCTTCGCAATCCGACAGCATTATTGCCATTTAAAGGGCTCTCGCAATATTGATGTACATGTACAGATGCGAAAATGTAGAAAATATTTTGTAAAATATCAAATCCATGATGGCATAAAAATAGTCGATAAACAGCATAGCAAATTAGTACTTATAATTTAAGTAATAAAATATTATTTCATTTAAAATATGAGTGCTTTTGACTCGGACTTGGACCGTCTTAATAATAAACGAAAGAAAGTTTTTTTTTTTTTGTGTAACCGGTAAAGGCGTTAATGCTTTCCTGTCTTTTGGCTGTAAACATTATAATACACACTCGAAATTCTTTAGATGTCGAGGTGTGAATGTCAATTTAAATTAAGAATCAAATTTTTTGAATGATTTCTGTTCGTCCAGATTTATTAGCAAGACGGTAAGTGGTAGTTTTCGCAAGTTATGGTTCTAATTGCACAATAAATTGCTAACAAGCATTATTTTATCTACTTTAATGGAACCAAACACGCACTGTGGATTTTTGTTATTTAATTACGACGATTATATAATAAAATGAAATATTATTGCCAGTCGAAATAATATTTAAGTATTATTGTATTGTTTATACTGTAATTCTGCAGTTATAAAATGTATTGTACAATTTATTTTAAAATTTTTCAAAATTTCAATTAGTATCTTTTGAAATAGTTCACGATATTTGTACCAGTTATAACCCTACAGTGAATTTTGGTTCCGTATATAATTTGATAAAAAATTGTAATAGTTCATATAATATTATGTAAATAAAGTACAATTACACCGTGTGACCATTAATCAGACGAGATTTTTCTCCCAAAGGTAGGGTGTTTATGGAATTTATATTTTTTTCAATCGTAAGTGTTTTATAAATAATTTCTAAGTGCGTGTTAATACTGTGCACTTATAATAAAATAGTGTGACACTCTGCGGTTCCATGTATCACCGAAAACAAATGAGATATTACAATATCTTATTATTGTATACAAAGTAATCTCCTATGAATCAATTTATTTCAAGATTTCTTTAAACTAAGGATTGGTTTGCTTCAGCGGAATCAAATGATTACGGCTAAGGACGCTCTGCGAAATCACACCACGCGATTTTTATTTTTGCGGTTTAAATCCGCACTACGTAGTCAGATTTGTATGGGTGTGCATATTTTCTTGTTCTCGATCTTAGTTTTCGAATACAGGTACGCGCGTAAAAGATACCAACTACTGCAGGAATTGTATAAATCTGTATTAACAAACAAAAAACGCGCGATGTTAAATTGCAATGCGGTCTTAGCCTAACGTAGACGAAAATTGAATTAAGCACATATTGAATGTATTATTTTTAATTATAGCCAATTACATAGTTCCTTGAATATCATGGTACCGCGAGAGTTGTCGTGAGACGCGAAAACATTAGAAAGCGCACATTTATTTGGCATAACGTATACATTATCTATAGCTAATACTAGACTCTATACATTGTCTAATGCAGATATAGTTTGAGTCTAAAAATAAGAATATTTTAACACATCTATACAACAATATCACTCGTTCGTTTTCTCAAACAATTTGACCACAAGTACGCTATTAGGTGAAAAATGTTCGGTTTAACTATACTAATATTATTGACGGATTTTTATGCGCGAGTACGAATTTAGTAGTATTGTTTTTTTTTTTTTATTAATTTGGTTGTAGATATAAAAGTAGATTTCTCTGATTTGAGTTGAGTTAAGTTTAGTAAGCCGTTTTACAAAATTTTCAGAATTCAATTCTTGTTTATTAATAATTATATCGATAGCTTTTGTTTTATCACAGTCAATTTTAATATGATTTTTTATATTACCGTTTGTTTGATGTATATGTTGGAATTTTGCGATTTATTTATTTTTAATTTTTACTATTGTTGCTGCAGTTCGCTTTATTTATGTTTTCGTTATTCCGAATTCATGTTTACGATATTTCGTAAATGTTTTTTAAATTTACATTCTACTGTTCAATCAAATATTGCCTTTTATATGATCCGATTTGTGGAATTACGTTCATAATTATTATTGTTTGATTTCAAATGTAACCGTCAAAAATATTAATTAGTTTATAAAGAAAATCCAAATTTCGATAATTTTAATTGATAATAGTATTAAGATTTCGTTGTGCCAGAAATATAAAATAAGAGCAAATATTTTGTGGTAAAAACCTGATCAACCGAAAGACGAGAAGGTTATAAAAAAGTATTTGGCACATAAGTGAAATATTATTACGGTATAGGTAGAAATTTTAGGGACTAGGTAAGGTTATATATTATGTAATTAGTTACATACATACGGTATAAAGTATATATGTATATAATAGGAGAGAAGATACCACGATTCATACACATTTACGCTAATGGTAAAATTTTATGATTATATGACTAAACGTTCTTTACCGTTAACTCTTAACTGCAGGTAGTTGTTAATAACGTCTCAAAACTGCCCTTACCAAGTCTCGCCCAGCCATTACATCCTCTTCTTGAACCCAATCAGGGAGACATTTACGAGACAGCATTTTTTTCTCTTTTTTTACTACGGTAGAACGATACATGTATTATACGTAGTGAATTCTAAATCTGCTGTCATTTGCAAGTAGATACTTAAAATTAACATTTAAAAAAAAATTGTTGATTATAACGTTCTTTTGATGTAATTTGGTTATTTCATTTGGCCCGAAATACTCATATGATTTTATTTTTACTTGCAGGGTTTTTGAAAATTATATAAAATATTCGATTATTGTATTTTTTTTTCTTTTACATTTTTTATTACCTGCTTGCAAATGAGACGCAGTTATCTACAAGGTTATTTGAATGGAATAGACATATACTAAGGGTTACAGAAACACCAATAATAAGCTGTTCGCTTAAACACAGATTTTTTTTTGGTTTTTTTTTGATTATATGATCGTTTATAATGATATGAAATTCGGTTATCCGGTATTCTAGCCGTTGTTGTTGTTTATAAGTGAGGATTAGAAGATTACAGATAAAGGAGATAGATAAAAGTTCGGAGAGAGCGCAGCGCGTGTAGCAATTTTTAAATATACGGGGACGAAAAATAGTCACCAAATAAGGAAATTATAGCAAGTGTATCATACAAACAACTTAATACGATTGGACTTTAACAAACATAATAAAATATCCATGTGTGCAATAGCGGCCAATTGATAGTTATTCGTCGTTATTACGCACACGTTGAATCAGTATAAATGTACTATAGTATAAATTATTTACTACAACAACTTAGGTTAACTTAAACAGATATAAAGCCAAATTGACACGGTCACAGGATGTCCGTCTCGTACACTTTGTTGGTGGTAGCGACCGCGTCAGGCGCTGTCGACTGAGTGTCGTCGGGTGACGCCTCGCTCCGTTTTGGGTCGCAGTCACCAGCCAAGTGCGTCATGCTTCCCGAAATATTAGCTGGTGCCAGGTTCAGGCTAAGTTTGGTGAGCAAGTTTGACTCACTACCGGTTTTCTTCAAATCTGGTTGCGCGTTAGGCGGCAGCGTTGACCCGCTTCGCTGAATCATCTGCAAGCGAGCGTACTGTTCTTGTAGTGCTTTTTGTTTCTTTAGAAGTTCCTGATGCCGTTGTTCTAGGAGTGCCTGACGCGAAGCAGTTTTCTCATCGTTGGAGTCGGAAGAATCAGGTCGGGGTGGAGAGGAAGGCGAGGTGGGAGATGCGAGAGGCGAGCGGGAAGTGGTACGCGGCGGCGGGGGCGGCGGGGCTCGGCGCACGGCCATCGCGAGCAGTTCTGGATGACGTTCGGGGACTGGCGGCTTGGGAGGATGTTGGCCGCGCGCGCGCACGGGAGGTGAAGCGTCCGTGTCGCTGCCGCTGGGATATGAGTGTAGCCGACGCAAGGGCCCCTCGCCCCGTCCGCCGCGCTCCGGTGGTTTAGAGAAAGTTTGAAGTTCATCTAGTAGCGCATCGAGGGCGTTCTCCGGCCGCACTTCAGCTGCTCCCCGGCCCGCAGCTGCTCGCCCGGTGACGGCGGCACCCTGCGCATCATTCCATCCACTTCTAGATTTGCAAGGCGAGCTTCGCGAATGTAAACCGCGATGTTGTAATTTTGTTAAATTTCATGAATGATATGAACGTTAAGATGGCGTGAGAGAAATTTCAACATCGCAGTTCTCGACATAAATACAATAACACCGACTGCACAGAAACATCGAGAAACAATCATTCAAATAATAAGATTCACTGATTAACTCTCCGTATTCACAAATATGGATAGAACTAAATGGTTTAATGCGACCACAATCATTCAAAAAGAATAAAATGAAAACGAAAGGCGATTGCCTCGAATTTTTTGCCGTCGAATAACGCTCTTTCCAATTTAATCGTAAAGCTGACATTATAATTTTGATTATGTCAATAATCCGAACGTATAGTCGACGACAAAAAAAAAATGAAAGAATGTGTCGAGCCTGTAATGATTTGTGGTATAGAGAGCCGAGGTGACATCAAACGGAGGTCGGAGGCAAAGAATGGGTATGTAAGATATGTTGCACGGACTTATGAGCGGCTGAACGTGATGGAAAATATTATACAGTTGCTTCATGTGTGACAAAAATGCATTAAATATTTGGAGACGACATATCGCTCTTAACAATTGTGATGATTTTGCCATTAGTCAAAAATTTTAAAATTTGTGTAAATAGTGATTTAAACTTTGTCTACCGATCAAAGAAAGCTATTTAAATGTTATTTTAACCATTACAAGAACTAAATATAGAAGCTAATGTGAACTGCGTTCTACTCAATACTTTAATTAATTGTTTATTGAAAGTGCTCACTTAATATACCAGACTTTAATACTGAAATTAGATATAAATACTTTATAAGCGTATAGGTACGAAATTTAGAAAAAATATTACCTTAGCTCCAGATGCAGGTTAGTCTTTTGAAACCAATTATACTCGACAACTTAGAACTTAACAGGCATTAGGGATAAGTGGACTCATCGATTAATCTGTAGTCATTTATGGTGTCGGTGTCTCTTGTGGAGTGCGAAAGTGAGAAAGAAGAGTGGGTTCAAGAATAGTAGAAGATTCTAAAAGCACTAGTGTACGAATGTGATAGCTAATAATCTAATCGATGTTAGTTCTAGATAGAAGAAGAGGAAAGAGGATACGGGATGGTTACTTAGAAATTTATTGGGATCCAGAGGATTGGTTTTGTGAGCTGCTTCTGGAATCGAGAACGAGCTGCAACAGAAACAAAACGGCAAGATGCACAAACTATTATAAAGCAGGCTAAAGAATACCATGCGTGTTAAAGAACTCCTTTTATTGTTGAATATCTATAGTAGAACAACTACTATTGTGCAAGTTATTGTAAGTAGTTTTAGTGTTTATATTTTTACAATAAACTGTCATTCATGATTATTTAATTTTTATCATCATTTATATATTTTGTCTTAAACGTTGCGTATTACGAGTTGCTTATTTAATTACATTTAAAAATTATTATTAAAAAATATACCTACATATTAAATTTAGTCTTCTCAATTCTAAAATCTAATTCTCGATGCGTTGATACTTAGATATATATCAATATCATACAGTAAAACCTTCTCCGAAACGCGTTGCATATTCTGTTATAAGCTTTATGTATATCGGTTCAATAATTTTAAAGAAACTTCAACATTTATTAGTACGCATGTCGAAATTTGTTATAATAAATCAATATTATTGTTAAAAATTCAAAACCATTAAATTATATTGTTTTGTTTTGTAAAAATTATTGATGTTTGATTTGAATAAATGATTACGTGTAAATACGATGATAAATGAAACCTCAAGCCTGATAATGGTAATCTATAAATAGAGTAATGAGAAGTAATTATTATTATCTAGTACCATGCCTTCATGCCATTAAGTGTTATGCGCCTAGTTCTACGTACATTACTAATACACATATATAATTAATTATATACAGCAGGCCTTTATGTATAGAAAATAAATATGCCGTTAGATCGATGAATATGCTATTTGCTATTACGTTAAAAGCAACTTTCAACTTATGATTGTATCCAAAACGTTGCATATTAAATCATTATCGATTAAAATATTAACAACAATTTGAACTAAAAATATACTATCGGTATTATAATAAAATACACAACGATTTGTCTGAAACAGAATAAAATATATACGAATCAAATTATTAAACATAAAAAATATTAAAAATATAAAAAGATGATTGTGGTAAGCTGAAAGTTGCATAGGTCGTCGGAAGCGCTTGGCCTTGTCTAATCGTTTTAAGCAAACGAGCCGCCCATGAATATGGCACTGATTCAGATAATATTATGACATTGAAAAATTTAAGGACAAAAAACTTCAAGTGCCATTAACACGAACTTATGTTTTTTGCAAAATTATTATTTAGTATTTAAATATATGTAAGCATGCGTACCGATTCTTTCAATACTGTCTGTACTGGAAAAAATATGCAAAAATTCTATAAGTTAATGAAACGTCTTGAAGCGTATTCCCTTACAGTATTACGAAAGCATAGTTTACCGCTGTGCACCAACATGCCTACATAAATACAGCTCTGTGTTTATTTACACAAGTATGAATATCAAAAATAATGTAACGAGAAAAGTAACGTGTAATAAAAATATACAAATAAATTATTTAAACGTATTTTTATGAATAATAATAAATAATCATAATAATAAAAGAGTAATAATAATAATTATGGTTATATAACGAAGAGATTTATTACTCGTTAATAACTATAGCTTCTCTGAAGTATTGGCTCTGTCTCCAGGCGAACTGACGGGTAACAAAACGGAAAAAAGACGATGAAATTTATCATTAAAATAGTATGTTATAAATGACACAGCTCAAGTAAGTCAATGATCAAGATCAATCAATCGGGGAACAGCAGCTACTAATCGTTGTTATGCACGGAATCGTCCCATAATCCCCCTCTTCGTCCTAAGCATCGTGAGACACTTCATTTACTTTGTGACTCGAATGACATATGTTATAGAAGAGGCAAGAGTTTAGAAATGAAGTGACAATCGAGATGTCATGCTCTGCTTGCCAAATGTTCACGTCATAAAGTGTACCAGGCGTCCCAGTACCGGCTATCCATTACAAGTATCAACCTTTGATATATTTAATTATAAATAAATAACATACTTTCGTAATTATAAACGGTAAAGGACTCTGAAGAGTGGCAGGTTCAAAAAATATCTGTTCGGCATCTAGGTAAAGTACATCATTACTTGGAGGTGTTCATTAAAATTGGCATTATTTTCCTGAAGCGAGGATTAAAAATGCAACGTTATGGATAGTGCGTGGTTGCAGGGTTTGTGCAAAAGAATTCCAAACTTGATATTTGTATTCTGTTCCTGACGTCACACTCTGTCACGCCTACAAAAATGATAATAAAATTCACACCCATATTTTTAATTAATTACCTTTTCAAAAACCTAATTCAAAAATAATTATATAAATGAGTAAATTATTTGAAAAATAGTAGTGTTTAAAAGATAATCCTTTCAACAGAAAATGTTGATTTAGTTAAACAGTTTTTTTTTCTTCAGAAAATATTGATTCGAAGGGTAAAAAGGTAACTCAGGTGTACCTTAAAATATTAGATCTCATAACGTCACTGTAAATTGACAGAGAGTGACGAACAATTTTTCACAAAATGGTCGAATTTTGAATAAACTGCCAATACAATAAAAATAGTTGCATATTGACGAAAAACTGAATGTATTTCGTAAATACGCATAGAATTTAGGGCCGAATTAGATTTTCTTGTCAGAATACACACAAACAAAAACATTGAAACAAAAAACATCGATACTTTAGTCATATAAAATATTAGAGGATAAAACCGATAAAATATTGGTTTAACTGAAACTAAAAAAAGCAATTTTACAACTACAGTCTACTTCATCTATTGAGGAGTAAATTTTTTGTCTTCCTTACAGCTAAATTATTTTATGGAGTTTTTCCAAAATAAAGGGCACGTGCATAAAATAAATCTATGCAGTATATACTATAGGTTTCATACACTAAACTATAAAGCAACTAGGGTAAACTTAAACCAAAATTTAAATTAAAAACGAACACTCCGCAAAATAATCGAAGTGCGGGAAAAAAATGCAAATTTTAAACTTTTGGCAAACCTGCAATTGTTAAGCGGTTATAATATTTGGATATCGTGTGATCTCAAATACTCAAGGTGCTGTAAGTCTGACCTTTATAAAAATCAATGATTAGATTTTAACATTTCATATTGATAAGGAAACTCGGAAGAAAATTTACGCTCCATTATAATTTTGAGTAGTTAAAGACGGCATCGACTGCTTCGGAATGTCATTAAGATAACTGATATAGATGTTTTTTCTTCTTCTAAAAATATGAAATTCCATATGATTTTAATATATTTCAAATATTTTACTTTTCAATCATAATATCTCTTAAATGCTAAATGATTTATAGATGTGATAGAAATATACTATCGTACAACAATGATGGCAATCGTTCAAACGTATGTAACATTTGGTTCGTACCGCATTATTAAAAAATTACGATGTAAATGTTTCTTAAGCAGTTAAGTTAGTACCGTCTCAATATTAAAGTCAATTATTTATTTAGTAGCAAATTTTCTTCCAAAAATCGTGACCTTGATTATTTATTAATTTAGAGTCATTTGAATTACAATGATGCTTGTACCTTATTATTGGTCGGAGGAAGTGCACAAGCATTCTCCGAATTATAATCCTCTGAAGACGGGCCAGCAGTGGCTGAGCTCTGAGAAGAGCTTGGAGAAACACGGCCGTCAGTGATTGGCAAGCGTTGCTCTTGTACGCATGCCAACCTATATTGAATTGAAACACAACGAGAGATAAAGAAAAGTTTACAAATACAATTACTGATCCAGTATGGGATAAATTTTGCAAAGCATACCTTTTCAGAGTCACAAGAGTTCCAGTAAGTTTCTTGCAACGACGCAAAGCCAATTCTAAGCGTTCCGGTTCTTCTTCAAGCATTTTTTCCTTCCGGACCACCTGTATATATATATATTCACGATAATCACATACAATTTTAGCAGATTTAAATTTTATTTTCATATCTTGTAGTTTTAATTTTATTTTACCTTCTCCATTTCTGCGGCCAGTTTTGCCTTCATTGTTTCTTGCAGTATCGGGAACTTCAGCTTCCAATCGGCGACTGTCTTGCTACTTTTTGAAAGAACCATAGCAATGCGTTCGATATCCGCCATATTGACACGAGTCTCCCTACAATAGGTCAATACCACTTCAGAAATACTCTTTATTCAAATCTAGTTATCATAATATTATAAAGATGAAAATTTTGTATGCTTTTTTGGATTACACGCAAAATTAACAAATTAGATTTTTTGAAACTTTTATATTTTAGTTTATAGTTAAAGGACGGAGATAGGCTATATGCTAAAATTAATTTAAAATAAGTAGATACAGCTCATCGAAGCTGGCAGCTGTAGCTAGGGAATTAATAAAATATTACCTGTTTGCTGCTTGGCCACGCAGACGCTCCACAGTAGCTTCTAGTTCATACAAGTCGTTCTCAAGAAGCAGCATATCTTGACGATATATCTCTTCTTCGCGCGCCAGCTGTTAGAATATTTTAATGAAATAAAATTTACATTTAAAAATCATTTGTCGTCTTCGTTAATTAATATGCTTTTTATACATACTGTATCGTTATCATCATCGCAAAAAGAGGCAGCTATATCACCAATTTTTACAATGGCCTCAGCCATCATTTGCCTCATTTGTATGGAGTGCGACAGGGTCGAACGACGAAGATTGCGGGTCTGTGAAAGATACAACATACTAATACATCAAATTGTGAAGTATCAACAAGCTGAGCAAGTTCGCGATGCTGATTATAATTCGCATTAAAAGTTGCTTCATTCGCAATGCATACGTTTTAGTTGCAAAAATATTATGTACCTCGATCCTGAGATCGCGGCTTTGCTTCTGAAGTACTCGCAGCTGGTTGAAAAAGTCCGGATTGACGTTCAGAGTGTAGGTCCTTTGCGGCACCAGATTCAGTTGCTGTCCCACTAGACCAGCCGGCTTGGGTGGCGGTGCTGGCTTAAGCCGATCACGTTCTAGTATAATATTTGAAAAGAAACTAATTAGTTCCATATATTATTTGTATTGAAAATGACCGTAATCGAGATTTAAAACTATATATCAGATTACAAAGTAATCATTTTTATATATAGAAATTCCCGATGGCCTAAAGCAATAACTAAGCTAAATCTGTAAATATTCAATTATATTTTTGAAATCCATTAGTTAGTGATTTGGTATTTCATGCTAATTATTAATTCATCAAGCCAATATAGCTTCGCGAGTCGAGTATAAAAGCATTATAGTTAGTAAGGCTCTTCAAATAAACTCGTGTAAACGGATTTCAAAAAAGTTACCTTGAGATGACGTCCTTGGTAAAGTTGATGACTTGATTGCAGGTTTTGTTGGTTTGGTATCGGCTGGTTATGGCAAAGAAGTAAGCGGAAAGAAATCAATTACAAGAATTATGGTTGTGGTCATGATCTTAACTACAAAAAGAAGACAGATTTTTTAGCAAGGAGTTTCGGCTGAAGAATGAACAGAACGCGCATGTAACATTCGCCTTTGATATTAATATTAACGTACCTTTTTTGACATATTATATATTTTTATGACTATTATGAATATATAGTAATATGTAATTGCTAACGATATTTAATTTTATGTTCGTTAGTTTGGTTTAGTGAGTTAGTAATAACTAAGCATGTTACATGAAGAACTTTGGATAAATCTCATTCATTGTTATATTTTGACAGAATCAGATTTATTCATATGCGCATTTACTTCATTCTCAGCCACTGATTATAGTATAAATAAATATATATATATATATACATGTTTTCGTAATGTAGAGTGATGCAACATTGTATATGAATTCAAAAAAAAAACAAAGTATCGGAGGTGTAAAGAATTCATAATGAATCAAATGTACCATGGAAACATGTAGTGAGGAAAATTGACTATTTGCATACTTCGATGAAAGAAAACCACTCCTACATGTGAATGTCCAATTTTTGGAGAAAAGACCTACAGTACATGATAATATGAAATGTCCTCCGTGAGGATAAACGACAATGTTCCAAGAATCATCATCAACTATAAGAGACAAGACTGATTGATGAATTAAGGAGTGATACTAAAACTGATGGAAAAAGCGCATAACCGCGAAGAGGACTATTGGAATATCATACGTCACTAGAATAGGGAGCTTGAATACCAACACCGGACTATGAAATACTTCAGTTCCATTCCAACTACTAATGTTGCTAAATAACCACTACAAATCCAACTCCGTTGAAGCGTTTGTTTAATAAACATATTGTATTTATATTTCACAAATGCATACCTGAATGTTGTGGAGAATGTTGTTTAGGAGAGTTCATATCTGGTGGGTCATCACTAAAGGATACCGATTTCTCAAAAGATACAGACTTCTCTGAAATAACAAATTTAAATGTATGAATATAAAAGGGGTGCAGGAAACAAAATCGACTTAAATAGGTCAACCAAAGTAATGAAAAATTTACGACAGTTTTCGTAATGATGTCATATTGATCAAAGTTCATACGAGAGATGGCTTAAAGTGCCTTTTTAATGCAAACGTGCAAAAATGTTGGAAAAATCGATACTAAATTTGCGGAAAAATTGAGGTCTATAACCAATATTTTTACAAAATTAATTTTCAAATTCAACCAATCACTGAAACGAAATATTGTGTAAGACTAAGAAAAGCGTAATCATTAAAATATGTTAATAAGTCGATGTTTGTATATATATATATTATATATATAAATATTACACGATGTGATGGACGTGCGCGAAATAAAAAATAATAATTACAAAGTTTATAGGTAGGTAACTAATATCCGAATTCTAATTAAAGAAAGTAATCCATATAAAAGAATATTCACATGCTATTGATAAGGGATACTGTGTAATACTTTGAAGCTATTTCACTATTCTAATAAACAAAACAAAATAATGCTGTCGATCGAACTTGATTGTTACTAAAATCAACTCAAATTTTAAGTGTACTTGTAAACCATACTATGACTGTCTCGTAAAGCATACGTAACAATATGTTTTGCAATTTTAGTAGCAACATGATAAAGTCAACGGTTTGTGTCTACTGTAACGATTATGATTCAGGAGTATTTGATTTTACAATGAATGAAACTGACAGAAACAATGACGCTGCGGATGATCAGTACTCTGTATAAACAATTTACATTAGAAAAGGCTGAAAACAATAAAATCACACGAGTCAGCAAGCAAGCAGCACTTTCGGCGTGATAATGTATAGGGACTGCTCAATACATTGCTAATGTAAATTTTGTCCAATAGAAATTTTCCCGAATTGCTGTGACGTGTATATGATGCATGTTGGTGGAGAGAAAGCGTCACTTTCCCTGGCCACATTCCGAGAGGCGCGGAAGAAGCTCAGTATTAGGACTACACATTTACTCGCTCACTAATAGAATGTGGTGGTGCCCGTAATTTGCGGTTTCGTACCTTCGTTAACTACAAACTCTATTATAACCATTGATTCATATAAATAATAAATTGTACAAAATACAACTAGGGACATATGTATGAACATTATCTATTAATATTATTATTGTTTTTATATGTTATTGTTGTTTCATCATCTAAAATTTTAAACATTAGCAATGCATTGGCAATTATCTGGCCGCGATCATTCACACTTACGAAATCTGTCCCTCCCTAATTTGGGAGGTCTCTCGTTGCTGGCCAATCGATCGGCATCTGAATACAGGAAACGCAAGCCACATTAACGCACTAAGACTTTGATAGTTACAGGATTGAAAAACGAAAATATGTGGAGTATTTTGACTAATCCGTCACTAATTTAAAATATACGTATATTTAAAATGTAGATTGACTACATTGAGATGAGAAAATTTAAATTCAGAAATATCATCCGCAATCGAATGTCCACAATCGAATCGATCGAAGAGATTTTATTTTGTATTATGTTGAATGCTGACCGGTAAAAGAAGCCCATCGACATGGTAACACTGCGTTAGATATTGTTCCTGAAAAAAATCAAATATCCTTACCCTGACCAGCAGGTCTTGTAGTGTAGGTCTGGTAATCCAGCCTCGGCGACGCAGGCGGGGCTGATGCTGCTGCAGATGTTCCCGGAACCTGCAGAGCTTTTTGTACAAGCCCTGTAAGATTCGCGAGCTGGCGCTCCATGTTTTCTACGCGGAGGCGTTGCATATCGTCGATAGGTGGACCAATCCTATGAAAGAATATATTAGTGCGTGAACCTATAAAATCAGCCACATAAATCTTTTATGTAAGCAGTTTACTGTCGCCATTAGATAATGAGTCGCAGAGCACCTAGCATTGTGGCCACAATATCGCACAGCATACAAGAAGAACTTTAAATAATTTAATAAATATACATCTTGAATATATATATAAATATACATCGTATTTATAAATTAATATATCGATTACGATATTTCATATTTTAGAAGCTAAAGTTATCACCTGCCGTCGTATGGGGGCCGGGGCATAGGTCGCGGAGCAGTTGTGATCGGGTTTACTCCATACATCTGGTACGAGTCATCAATTATGACCGTTTCGCTGGAAAAATTATCGAATTTATTGAAAATTATTTTAATTAGGGAATTATTTAGTTTATATTCATTCCGATGTTTTTCGAGGACGAAAAGAGTAAAATTACTTACCGGATGGGCAACATAATTGTAAAATTACTTACCATCGTATAAATTAAAAAATATTACAATTTATATTTAAAACTATTGTGAACATAATTTTACTTGGCTTCTTCATCGATGACCGGAGCAATAGACGGCCTCCCGGCAGCAGATCCTAGGAATTGGGTGTAATAAGGGTCTTCGTAGGGCCGAGGGGCGATGACTCGCTCAGGCGAAGACATGTATCCATCTCCAGAATGCGCTGTACGAAATATATTTTTTATAAAAAATATGGATAAAATTAATCGAATTTCGAAATTGTTATTCTTGCGTTGCCAATGTAATTAAGAAAAGGCTAAGGATATAACGTGAAAAAATTGAAGTAAAACTGTGGTACACCAAGATGACAACATTAAACGTGTAATTGAAGCTGAATGAACAAATTGAAGGACATAATAACACAGAGGAAAGCGAAAAGAGCAAAGCCTTAATCGAAATTTACATTACAAATAAAAAAAATATAATTAAAACTCTGTCTTTATAAACTGTGTTAGTAAATGTTTAATTTTTAGAAAAAAATGTCTCACTAATAAACATAATATTCACAGCAGAAATAGTTACAGAACGATTCATCTCTTTCTGTCATCAGCAATTTGATATGCCAAAGAAGAAGACAAAGCATTGTGTCACTTTACGAACGCTGCTCAGATTTATTAGTAAGTTGAAACTTTGGTACCAGTAAGTGTGTGTTAAAGTATAATGAAGAATAATAATGTTCCCTTGTAATGTTTTTGATATTGGAATATTATATAAATACAAACTGTATATATATACTAAATATATGCATTTAATTGACCTAAAGATCAAATTATGTAAATACTTTCTAAGCGTTTCTAAGAATAAAATATACTATAGCGTTATCGACTAATTATTCACTATGTCAAAAAAAGTTAATAATAAAAAAAAGGTTTTAGAAACATTGCATTACAAATTCATCGTTTTAATGACTACTTTATATCATGACCAAAACGTGTAATATTAATTAATTTAATATTTGAGTGGAATCCATACGGAGGAGTCGATGTTTGTATGAAAACTGTTAACACGACACTGAAAGAATAAAAAGCTTCAAGCAAATAAGATTTTTGAAGCGAAAAAAAACACGTCGACAGGAGGAGGCCGGGGTTACCAGGAATAGAGTACAGTTGATCGGTACCACGGGGACAATCAGCTCCGGCGAAGGGGAAACAGCGCTCTGAGCCGCCCCCCGGAACGTACGAGCGCACTGGTTTTGGTGGCGCAGAGGGACCTACACACACAGTTTTTAGAAAAAAATCCCTATATAATATTCTAGTCTATGCCGGATCTCATTAATTCGTAAGAAACACGTGCATTATGCAGTGAACTAAAAAATACTGTCGGTATTATTTGGTAATGGCGGAAATTTGTAAAAAATCTATGTCAGTAATTACGCCATAGTGGGAATTCTTTGGTAAATACGAATGTGAATTTACTTACAAGGATTTTGCTTCGTACGATCAGCCGGCACAGGTGGCGCAGCTGGGGAGTAGGCCCTCAAGACGGCTCCACCGCGAGGTAAAGTGCTCGGAGCAGGACCTCCCATATAGTAAGCAGGCGCTTTCACCTTAAACAAAATTATCATAATTTAAAACGTGCTTTATTTAAATTTATTTCAATAAGTACCTATAATCCAACCTATACCTATAATTAATATTAGAGTACATTCACAATAATCCGATCTGATATATCGCCCGCTGGTAGTATCTATTTCTGCATGTTTTTGTAGTGGCACTATTTACATACGTATGTAGGTACAGATTAAACACACACAACTTCACTGGACATAATACCTCTATTGGGCGTTCTGTCACGATTTAACGATCTGGTTGGATATTATTAGTATAATTACCGAAGTTGTGAATGGTAAAAGCCGACCAACGATATACGCACATGTGGCATTTAGAATACGATAAGTATGAAATCAAAATATGTTAACTTAACTCTTTGAGCCGTGATGGCCCAGCGGTTAATTAATAATAAATATTGGACAACATCACATACATTACTCCAATCCCAATTTAAGTAGCTAAAGCACTTGTGTTATGGAAAATCAGAAGTAACGACGGTACCACAAACACCCAGACCCAAGACAACATAGAAAACTAATGAACTTTTTCTACATTGACTCGACCGGGAATCGAACCCGGGACCTCGGAGTGGTGTACCCATGAAAACCGGTGTACACACTACTCGACCATCTTAACCGATGATTCTGAGTTCAAGTCCGGGACAAGCAAAAATGAATTCATGTGCTTAATTTGTTTGTAAATCATCTATTTCCCGCAGTGAAGGAAAATATATTTTAGAAACCTGCACGAGGTGGGTTGGTGGGTGAGTATCTGCCACGTGTACTAATCTTCATTGTAGTAGCGTGGTGGAGTAAGCTCCAAAACTTCTTTTCAAAAGGGAGTGGAGGCCTTTCTCCAGTAGTACGACATTATCAGGTCGAAACTTGCCTTTTTTATAATATGAATAAGCAAATCGCAATGAGCCATTTGACAGTAAGTGGTCACCACCGCCTTTCGATATTGGTGCTCTAAGTGATATTAAGCTTTGTTTATATGGCCAATGCACCACCGACCTTTTGTGAGACTGTATGTGTCTGTTTTGTGAAACAAGTATAAAGATAGCATATAATAAACACAAACAAGATATTGTTAATTTATTAAAATTTAACGATTCGAAAATTTAAATTGTATGATTTATTTAAATTTACAGTAAATACATCTTAACAATGAGGATAATATTGAAAATGATTTTCATAACGTAAATACGCCGTCGCGGTATATTTCACGATCACACGAATCGGATGCCGTGACGTCAAACGACATGACTGTCTTATACCGTGATGTCCCCTCTCCCTGCCGCTCGTTATATTTCGCTTACCTATAACGTATTTTGGCCCCAATATACATTTATAATAATAATAACAAAAAAATTATTTATGAACGAAACTCTGTTTTTTTTTTAATTGTAAATTATATCAAGATCCATCAATTTCGATGTTTCACATTTTCCGGTCGGGATTCATGTTATATTTATTAAGGCCGATGTGTATCAAACACACTTTAAAAAAAAAATGGTCAATTCGAAATTTAAATATTAGTATAGATACTCGATTATATTATACAATAAGTGACGCATGATGTTTTATAGCGTGTCGGATTTTTTATACGTATTAAATAAAAAATAATATGTTTAATATCTTTCAATTTAATGCGAGTAAAGCTGATAGGCAGTTAAACCCTCTAGCACGCATAAGCTCATCTTGACCTCACCGGAGTGCGCTTGATATTACCGTACAAAGTAACGAGCAACCACTAGTATTATAATACTCGATACAGTCACCCCGCAACAATGTATTCGAAGAGATTTTTCGCGGTTTACAAACAATTTAATAACAATAACTGTTTTAACATCGCTCGACGGAGATGTCATTCGTTACTTTGTCTGTCAGTAGAAAGCACGATAAAAAGATATTTGTGTAATTGAGCGATTCTGTGGTTTGAGGAAATTTTAACTGAATTCGATGTTAACATGAGGTATGTTATAATCTCTATTGAAATTAAAAAGTGCTAATATACATTATTTCGTGTCTTGAATCGTTTAATGATTTAGGTATTGCAAATTGTTAAGGATGCGGTTTCTAATCTCGTCCTATTGCTATTACTTAAGGCTTATTCATTTTCTTCACTGAAACGGAATTGCGATTCAAAGAGTCGCTGTCTCTGTTTTACCATCATTTCCTCAGAATAAGAAACTTAGCTGAAGGTTATGAGTTCAAACAATGGTAATTTCTAAAAATTTTCCTCAAAAAATTAGGAGGTCTAAGTTCCACAGACATTTGTAAATTTATCTTTATTTTGATGTTTAAGTGCTTCAATTCTCAATATGGACTCGGTCGTAACTTTGAATTTTCCAACCATAATATAGATTAATATTGTTAAATTCTTCAAGCGACTGACTATCTGGTGATACATAATCTGTATCGAGTTCTAATATACGGTCACGTGACACCCCTTTTCCGAGGTCACGTCACTGTCACTTTTACAGAGTATAGGTTAGTTTTATTAACCCCTGTCATTAATCAAACACTTTAAGCCGTTTATTTATTTATGGAACTACCGAGATTATCAGTATTCTTGCACTTTCACTAACTGGTATTTACAGCATGCAATTAAGTATCACAATATAAGTACAGGGTGTATTTCTAGATAGATTGTGTCATGATAATTTTATGCCATTTATATTTATGTGATTTCAAACATGTGACTTTTTTTTTGGTGGCAATATTTATACATTCTTCTAATTACTACAATGTTTTTGGATTCAAAGTATTGCAATGTTCGTGCTAGCTACGGTGGCGACATGACTGAAATTTTTCAGATATTAAAAACACTTTTCTGTATTTTATTTCAATTTAAATTTATTCGCCTTAAAAAAAACTCTATAATATTAATAAAACTCTTCAAGATAATTAAAAATAAATAAATTTGTATTGAAGCTTGACCCCTAAGGGAGGACATAATATGCTATCTATACTATAATCATGCCTAACAATGATCGAAGCCGCTGGCACTAAATAATTTTGTCATAAGTAAATCTAAAATCGTGCATCTTAACCGATGATTACGGGTTCAAACCCAGGCAAGCACCATTGAATTTTCATGTGCTTAATTTGTGTTTATAATTCATCTCGTGCTCGGCGGTGAAGGAAAACATCATGAGGAAACCCACATCCTATTTTAATGAAATTCTGTCACATGTGAATCCACCAACCCGCTTTGGAGCAGCGTAGTGGATTATGCCCCTAACCTTCTCCTCAAAGGGAGAGGAGGCCTAAGCCCTGTGGGAAGTGGGAAGTGGGAAATTTACAGGTTGTTAATGTATATTATGTAAATCTAAAATTATTTATTTTTCTAAGAACATTATTATTATTTATAGAGAACGAACTAATCAGTTCTTAATCCCCATCATGACATATTATGTTCACGGTAAAAGTAATATAGTGAAGGTCACTCAGTACATGTAATTTGAACATGTTTATCTTACGTCAGTCAAGATCATATTCAATTTCGTGACTGTTTCTCTATATCGCTGTCCTAATGAGCCTTAATTTATAATGGCTTTGGATATAATATAACAAAAATACTAAATATTTATAAAGCGATTATTAAAGTATTAATCAACGAAATATAATAAGTAACGAAGCATTATAATAATAAATAAAATAGTTTGTTATTATATGTATTTGATTCTTTATTTTGTTTCGCATGCATAATTTTTCGTAACTGTTATTTCGTCGCCATTTATAAACGTTTCGGAACATCTAACTGTTAATATTTTAAACTATCTGTGCCCGCAACTTCGAACGCGTTTGAATTTAACAAAAAAAGTGTGACTTTATTATTATTTTACATATAATTCTAAAATAAAAGTAGCCTAAGTTACTCCATCAGCTATCTGCCAGTGAAAATCCCGTCAAAATCAGTCCTGATGTTCCAGAGATTAGCCGGTTGTTCCGGCTAATCTCTGGAACAGACACTACAGACAGACAGACAAAAATTCTAAAAAATGTTATTTCGGTATATGTACCGTGTATACATACATATGCGTTGAGTAAAACGCGGTTATTTTAATATTACAAACAGACACACCAATTTTATTATATGTATAGATTGTGAATCGTAAAATTAATACGAAAATACATAAATAAAAATAAAGTTCTAGGTTATATATTTGTTTTGAACTTTTTAAAAAGAATACTTTCTCAATAAAATAGTTAATTTTATTTCCAGATTGAACTACTTTAGTATGACACGAATTCAGTGTTTAGTGTTGGCAATTATTCTATCAGCGGACGCAATCAACCGTTCCGTCTACAAAATAGTGCTGAGCCAAAAAGGATTCGCTCAGGTTGGTATATCTTTCAACCATTAAGTGTATTAACCGGTGTGAGACTTATGTAGTGTATTAGCTTACCTTTTTCATGATATAGGTAGGCGGTAGTGTAAATGGGCCACCTGTTGGTAAGCCACCGCCTTTAGACATGTGCTCCGTAAAATATTTTAACCATTCCTTACATATCAAATTACGACACCAACTCGGGATGTTATAACACTTGTGCCTGTTACACTGAGCAGTGTAACTAACACCATTCAATTCGGTTTAAAATAACCTATTATACATACCTATTATGTCTAATTTAAATCAAATCATTTTGCCGAATTCATTTGCCATAAACTAATTAGATCAAGACAATCAATGTTACCAGTATTAGCGATATCGGAGCAAAAATAAATGTTATTTTTTAATAAAGAATTCAATTTCTTTGAAATAATAGGTGTTTCAAATAGCAGAAGCTCTATAAGAAAGCATTGTGTATCGACTTTCATTCAAAAGAATCTTTATAGTTTTGCGAAATTAAACGACCGTTTTATTATTAGTTCCTCATTATTCTACAGAATATATTACGTTTGATTTCAGTTCCTTCAATACGATTTGGAAACACCGCCGATAAGGGAATTCACATTTTGCGCTTGGCTACGTTTTTTTGATCTGTCTGGCGATCAAAGCGTTTTCACTTATATCGGTAAGTTATAAAATTTAAATATAAAGCACGTGAAAATTTGGTTTAAATATTGAAGTGAAATCTGAGTATAGACGTACATAAGTAGTTTATAAAAATTCTGAAAATATAAACAATAATTCATTTTTATTTACAATGCCAGGGCAAGAGTAATATCGACCAGTGGTGCTATTGAGTGTCCAGATGGCAATTTCACACATTTATTTACTTTGTAACAAAATTATAAGGCACAGAATAGTGATGACTTGCGGAAATAATTCGACTCAATTTAATTCGAATATCATATCAAGTTACGTGGATTAGTATTTTATATTATTTTAATACGATTAAATTGTATTGTCATTATTCTAAACGCTATTTTACCATTGCGATTAACCGTTTTTATCATTTTTTTTAAATTGACGATTTATAACCTAATTTACTTGCCTTCGCCTTATTTTATTTATAGTGTTGGTACACCTGGCTGGATCTCAGTACATTTATGAAACGCCTTTATATTTTTTGTACTCATATCTTTCGCGTTGCGTGAATACATTAACTTTATTTAACACTAGTTTATTGAGTATTACAATATAAGCCTTAGTATACACTTACATAACCTAGTTCGAAATAGGCTCGAAATAATTTTAAAAAACCGTGAATTTTATAATTATATTTAAAACATTAACAAATAATGTATGTAAGAATCGTTGAGTAAATATCGTTGCAATACAATATTAATGAACACGACCCCTTTATTTGGACCAGTTTGGTGCAATATTGCCTAATATTTTAATTTTTGGTATTACGTAATAAAGCTATGTAGTATGATTATCAAGGTGTTGTTCCCAAAGTGAACATAGTCTATTACGACGAACAATGTGACAGAGGAACGTTTATGACGATGCTTTATGAAGTGGTTTACTGTTCACTGATTAATTAAACGCGAACAAAGCGAGTTGTGGTCGCCTTATATAATATATATTGATGGAACGAAGCTTGAGTCTTATTATTTTACGCTCAAGTAACGTAGGAACGAAAAATCGAATTACAACTAAAGCTATTATTATTTGAGACGAAAACTTTAATTTCAATATATATTAGAAATTGTTTTTTTTTTAACAATAATTTACTAAATTTTAATATTATTTGCGCTACAAAACTAACGTTAATAACGTGCGTTTTAGTTTGAAATATAGTGTCTAATTTGATTAGTTCTTGATATTTACGTAAACAAGTAATTTTTTTGTACACACATTACATACAAACGCGCACTTAACTAAGACGTTCATAATTTATGAGGGCTTGATTAGCCGGTTCACAGTCTATTTACGATAATCACGAATGCTAAATTCAACTATTTAGAGCGTGTTTTTTTTTTTTTTAGCAAACGGTAATAACCGTGTAGTAAGGCTTTGGCTCGATTCTGGAGGACGTCATATAAAAATATCAATGAATGGACGAGCTTCATCGAGTGCACTGGTCGATATAAATAAAAATACGTGGCGTCACATATGTCTGTCCTACCAATCAGATTTTGGCGCGTGGGCACTGTACGTGGATGGAAGATTGGCATCCTGCGAGGCCGCTCAAAGTGTATGCATTCCTTTGCTTTGTATAGCATATTTCTGTTTGTTAAAGTTATTTCCATGTACTTAGAATTTGAATATGACGTAGTGTATTGGAGCTTTAACTTATATTTTATCGAGGCATTACAATAATATACATTTTGTAGAGTAAGATATTATTATTATGTAGAGTTCGATTACAATATGTATTTATTATTATACAACATGTTTTAAAGGGCATTGCACAAGCAATTTTTATACAAGGTCACGAACAGTTATATAGACAGCTCGAATCATGATTACCTGCGGCAAATCTGTGTCTTGCATAACTAGACTCGTTGTGCAAGAAATTTTCAGACGCGAGCACTTTCATGTTACGCTGCGTCGAAACTGTTCGTATGAGATTGGTTAATATTAACTTATTTTACAGCTTTATGGTTTCGTGATTCCCGGTGGAGGGAGCGTCATTATCGGTTACGGTATAACCGACTCAGGTACTATAACATCCAATATTATACGTTAAGCTTAAATATAAAATTGATACGTTTTTTAAAATTTTATTATAGGTATCCCAAGTGGCTTAGATGGTGAACTATTTGGAGCTAACATGATACTTTCATCAACAATAGAACGAAATTATACAATTAAGAGAAATCCTGAATTTCAACAAAAAACATTTACAAAAAACAAACTATTAGTTACCAATAATATTAAATATATAGTACTTGGGAATATGTCTAGGGACAACATGCAAGAGTCTGCCGAAACATCGAATTTTCCTCTTTACAATACAACTCGAAGTTTTATAAAATTTACAACGCCACATAGTACAATAGAACACGATGTTGGTCTAGATTTTTCACCGGTAAAAATTAAATCGACGGATACTTCAAATGAAAAGGAAATTTTGGACTTTTCATTAATGGATAAAAGTTTTAAGGGTAATGGTGATAAGGTTAAATTTTGGACTCTTATGAGTCAAACCGGCAATAGTAATAATTTCAAAGGAAGAAATAGTAAAAGTACGGAGTTATCTGGTTCTGGAACTCAAGAACTTCCAGCAGTATCAGAATATGAAACACCGCCACCGCCGTCATCATTTCAAGGTTTTGTACGTTCACATGTTAAAATGAGGAAACCATTAGTAATTCCTTATTTTGAATTAAAGGAATACGGAAAAGTAAATTCTGCAAAGAGTATTTCTAATCAAAATACTTATGGAGTGTTTGATATGGAAAAA
This sequence comes from Vanessa atalanta, assembly GCF_905147765.1. NCBI lineage: Eukaryota > Metazoa > Arthropoda > Insecta > Lepidoptera > Nymphalidae > Vanessa > Vanessa atalanta. The sequence continues at coordinate 14,204,110 of NC_061902.1, read as the reverse complement.
CCTCCACCACCAGAGAAAAATGCAAAAGTATACGGTCAATGGACAAGTTCACAATTTGCTAATAGTGTCTTAAGTTATATTAAAAATTTCAACAATCAACAAAGAGAACAGAGAAAGATACCGCCAACAATCCCATTAATTAAACTATCTGATTCGTTTCCATATGCGTCTGATTTTAAGTTAACTAAAATACGTCCACCTTACAAAATACAAAGAAAAGCTATTATCGACAAACGTATTAATAAACGTGACGTTAAACATCCAGAAATAAATGTTGAAATATTACACGACGATATAAGAAGTGAAATTTTAGAATCCCATGCCAAGACTCAAGCTCAAGATGTTAAAATAATTAATCGCGGTACTATTAAAAATAATAAAGATCATAGAATTTACAGGGATGTTGATAACCAATTGTCAAGCGAAGTACTAAAACCGCGACCATTCGTTGCATCTTCGAAAATAAATATAAATAAATTCCAAGATCGGTTAAATCGTTACAGAAACAGTAATTTAATGACTATACTTCCATTTTTAAAATCGACCGAATACTTCATTGATGGAAACAACAAGAAAACGAGCAGTAGCGACGATATATACACTCGGAGTCTATCAAATGCAAATAAGTGGCACAATGTCAAATCTTTTAGTAATGATTATACACCGCGACATATTAATATGGAATCGGATGAAAATCAGGTCACTATTGATACAAAAGGAGCTGAAGCAAATAAAAAATATCCATCACTTAGGTTAAAATATATGCCAGATAATCATAAAATAGTTAAAAGTTTTGACGAAGACCCTATTTTGAATGGTCGTACCATGGCAATAGAAATATCTAATTTAACAAATCCTAATGCAGATTCGATTTCCATATTAAAATACAATCATGGCTTTCTACCAAGCCACGCTAAAAAATCACCCGACTTAGGTAAAAATGTTCGAGATAAAAATACTTCTACTAAAAATGACTTCCATCAAAATGTTAAAATAGGAAATGCTCTGAATGAGCGTTTTATAATTGGGAATAATGAAGAGCAAAATCAGCAAAGTTTTATCGGTGGAGACGAGAAGATTCCAGATATAAATAGGTATAGATCTGATTTTGATCGTAAAGGTGAAAATGTACCTCCCTCTCTCGGACCTAAAATTTGCAAAAATGCCGAATTATATGATCGATTATTTTACGTTCAGCCGGACGGTAGTGTTGACATCACACAAATACTATCGCCTATTAGGGAACAAAATGTAGGTATTGAATTTATTGCACAAAATTATAAAAAATGCTCATTAGATGAGTCTAAATTTAAACAAAGCTCCTTGTTATATATTGATTGGAATAAAACACCGGTCAGACTTTTCGGAGGTTCATATCCCCAGAAAACAAAGGACCTGTGTGGTTTTTTCTAAAATTGTATTATTGTTTTTCTGTAAGTAATAAATAAGAAATAGTCTGTGTGTTTACAATGCAGAAAGACTGTTTTATCATGGTTATTAAAAGAGGAGATTTTTTTTTGTGTTCCTAAGTAAAACAATATACATAAAACTTTTACTAAAAGAACATTTCGGAGAAGCACTTAGTATATAATAGGTACATTGGAGACAACGCCGGACAACGGTTTTACTTTTAATAAATAAATGATTTATGTTAATGCATTTTTTTTTTAATTAGCATTCTTAGTTTGAAAACTGATTTTATGATCAAATTTTTTAAAGTGATTATTATTAGATGTATATAGATAGCAAGATAGCAATGTTTTTTGTGAAGTTAATAACAAAAAAAAATATTTAATATTAATAATAATACATTATTATTATCAAACAATAATCAGTTATGTAACATATGTAAATGTATTATTGTAAGTACAACGTTTATTATATTCATAAAAGACTGATATATAATATATATAAAAAAAAGGTTTATTTTTAAACACATTTTTAAAATAACTCTTTAGAACAATATTTACAATAAACCTGACTTCAAAGTTAATTTCGTAATTAAAACGAAACAAAAATGTTAATAACTGTTTGCATAAATTTTATCCTTGGCCGAAAATATTTTAAACCAGTTTTTGATTATGGAGAACCTACATTACAGTTAACTTTCTCTTTATTTTATTTTTTTTGTCACAGAATCAATCACGTCACTATCCGTTCAAAATATTTCGTAATTCATAAGCCTAAAATTTACAACTCAATAAGTGAATAAGTCTGACTGTCGATTGGATTAATATTTAAATTACTTTAGTAAAATAGCAAAATTCTTTGACATACCATAAAAATAATCAAACTAAATGTTGACACTCGAAGTTAGGTAAATCAAGAACTTAAAGCTAAACTCTGTTAATATATTTGGTATGCATTTAACGAAGTTCGCGATGTCGGCATTTGATTATCTCTTGTTCCCGATTGCGTGACTAGAATTTGGAATAATTCTCAAAAATTTTGTATATTATATATATAAAACGAATTTGCATATTTAAATATATAAAATTACTCATATTTCGAATTTGGAGCGAACGAAATGAAAGAAACTTTAATGGAAATTGTGTCATAGATATATAAATTTTTCTTCTAGGTTAATGTAAGTCGATATATAGAGCGCATATTTCGCAATTTGAAAAAGAATGAATTCGAACGTAACTAATAATATAAAGAGCACAGCCAAGTTATATAAGCATATTATGAGCTTCTTTGTTGGGAGTTGGTGAAATAAAAAAAAAAAAAAAGAATTTACATTGCGTGTGTGCAATTTTAACCACAATTAACCTCATTGTTAACTGTTTTATACTTCACACTATTTTTTATATTGTAGGGGTTTCGTATAACAAAGAAACAATTTCGTCACGTCTATTCCTGGTTCAAAGCTTCACGGTTCCAACAATGTTGTCGAATTATTTGCATATTTTTTTAACGTGGGTATTACAAACAAAACCCTCTATTGGAAAAATGTATGTTCCCTAATGGAATCGTGAGAGTGAATTTGATCACGCTTCATGTCCCATCGAGCATATTAATAAGGGCTTATGAAGTTATAGTTCCGATATTAATTTGTTTTAAAAGCGCACACAGAAATAATACACTTTACTTAATTGAACGAGCTATATACATTATTTAGTTGTTTTTAATCTCGTATATCAATGATATTTTAAAATGACCTAACAATTCAAAATGTTTATGAAGCTATCGATTTATAAACCCTTGCTAAAAATAATTAGAATATAATCTACGGTAAAAAAATAGAGTTTTTGATTTGTACGACGAACGAATAAATTTATAGATTTTAAAAGTAAGAACACAGATACATAATAAACTAATCAATGAAATTATTCGAATTTTAAAATAAAGATTTTAAAAGCATAAGCTTATAATTTTCGCAAAATATTAGATAATTAATATCTTCTAAGATGTAGTGAGTGTCTGGATAGATTAGTCTCACCGGGACATAATCAAGCGATGTAAGTAATAATTATTGACTTCTCGAAAGTATTTGAACTGCCACGAGAATTGCAAAACCGCAACAAGAAGACTCGAAATTGTATATAGCTATTAGTTCTACGAGAAATATCTTGGTAAATGAAACAAGTATTCTTACATATAAACTGGTCACGAACTATATTCAGATTCATTTTATGTTGCATTGAAGTACATTCAGATCACAGACATACCTCACTTTAACTGTTATAGATATATTTTTATAACTACAACGAATAAACAATATTCCTACGAGATTTTTGGATTCTTTTAAATTTCATCATATAAAAGTATCGGTATTTGGAAGCTCGTTGGTTTGGCTACAAATCTTGATGTCTCAGGATAAATCGGAAGAAATTTCAACAATGTGGAATAAGTTCCAAAACTTCTCAATAAAAAGGAGTTTCTTCTACTTTTTACACTCCCATACATGTAGCAGTGCGTTCTCACTATATCACTTTTGGAATGTTGACAACCGATTTACGTTGATACGCAATTTTGATACAATTTAATAAAGATATGTTTATAATATTCAATAATAATATTTAGTAAGTCAATGTCATATCACATTCTGACATTTCACGCACGTTCTGCGGTGAGTTTCGAGTTTCGTATTGCGGAATACTTCTACACATGATACTAGAATGAGATCTTTCTCGAGCCACCGTCGAAACGGAACAGGAAGATTATCCTTTTCTTCATCTCAAGTCAACATAACTTATGAATAAAATAACGATTATCTGCACGAATCATTAATTATATAATATGTATTAACATACTTATTATAGTATTTCAAATAAATTTAAAGTGAGACGAGAAATATTTATAATATTTACACGGGTTATCGTTTATTGATAAGTCATCTGTAATATTAGACGGCGAAGTAATAAACAATGTTTTAATATCAAAACCGCTTAAAAGGAGCGAGCAACTACATTTAGTCGGGTAAAGGATTACGAAGTTAGATGCCAATCAAACTGTGGATTGCGGCAACGCTCCCTCATTTCGTAACGGACGTATTTATTAGATATAATTATAACACACACAAACTATTTATTTTGTTTAAATCATTTTGTATTTGAAACTTTTTTGAGTTCAACTTTTCAAATTTATACTGAACTCGGCAAACTTGCATTATTTCCCGTTTAAAGAAAACAACAGCGAGAAACGTTCGGGACAAATAAATACTTTTGTGCAATGTTGATGGAGGTTAAATGTAATTAAATCTGACAGGGATTTGAATACATTTTTACTTTGTTTAAAATTTTTAAAGGAAATTTCTTCGAAAATTGCTTTCTAATATTAGACTCTGTTGCGTTTTAAATTTGCGTCAAAAAATATATGAAAATGGTTTTGATTAAATATTCATGTTACGGCTCAGGTCTTATTGAGATCATTATAATTATAATATAATTTAACTGGCCATGAAAATAGTTTACAATGAGTTAGCTGATTAAAAAAAAAAAGAACTACTTTCTAGAATAATGAAATTACTCAAATTAATATAACTAAAAAAACACTTATAAGATACGAAATCACAAATACTAAGGTTTTGAAATTATCCTTACAAAGTTACTCATCTTTTCTGCATTTTCATAAATAATTTGCCATTCGAAAGAACATAAAATGAAGAAAATCATTCAGTCCTTAAATTATCGTAACAACACAAATTATAAACATAACAATATACTTGAGCCCAGGTGGCCCAGCTTAGAAGAATGCGGGTTCAAACTTAAGCAAGCACCACTGTAATTTCATGTGCTCAATTTGATTTTATAATTCATCTTATGTTCAGCGGTGAAGATAAACATCGCGAGGAAACCTGCATGTGTCTAATTTCAACGAAACTCTGCGACATGTGCAACATGTGCATTAACCAACCCGTATAGCCCGTAGAACCTGAATAAGCTCTAAACCTTCTCCTCAAAAGAAGAGGAGGCCTTAGCCACGTTACTGTTACGTAAGATACTTGTTACTGTATGGTTATTAAAATGCGAATAAAATTTGCGTTGCTAACTGCACAGTATCAAGATAAAAATTAAAACGTCGACACAGAAGGATTCACTGTATCTGATGTTACGTTGTTATAACATTTCAACATACAAAACTTAAGATAAAATAATTAAATTATATCAACCTTGTTTTCAATTATTTTCGTTGGGTAACATCACATAGATATATCTGTTAGGATGACGTTCTATAGAGTAATAATATAGAAAATCTAAGCCTGGACAAGTACCAATGTTATAATAATTGTGATTATAATTAATTTTTCCTCGGCGAACCAAAAGTTCGAGAAGAAACCAGCATGAGTTAGATTCTGTCCCTCGTATATCTCCCAAGTTGCATAGCAGCCGAAAGACAAATAATCTCCTATCATTCTTCCTGGCTATCGACTTCAAAGGAAACTTAAACGTGTCAAAATTAATTTAGACATATGTCTTTTCGAACCTACATTCGATCACGTGATATGAAGTTCTAAATCCCTTTGTTTAGATGGATGTGAATGGTATTTTATCAACAGTTGAGTATAAAAATGAGGCATTATAATTTACAATATAAAATATTAGAATAATTTTGTAATTTAAAATTAACGTAAATCAAAAAATTACTATGAGAGTGAACTATATAAAAACATAGTTCAGTTGTCGTGCCAACCACGAACAAGGAAGTAGATAATGGCGAAGAGGGGGTTATGTCGTTTGTAGTCACGGCTTACGAGTCGTTCTTAGGCGCACCAATAGCCGTTTCACTTCATAAAAACATAAACCGAATAATTGTCATACAAAGTACAGTATCAATATTTTAGTATTCCTTTCCAATAAACAGCTCTATATTATTTTACATTCATATTCAAAGTGGTAGAACGTTTAATGAGGTATTTATATAACACTGATTACTCCAACGGATCTTATGTAATTATACGATATTAATGTCAAAACGTAAACCAGTATACATTGTTTGAGAATATATTAATACCAGCGAATGCACAGTGCTAAAAGTTAGTTGTTCATTAATGAAATTTATAATATCAAGTGTTTCTGTTACATAATACTATTAATAAAAAGTTACGAGCGCTTTTTACATGTAAAACTTGATACGAAATTGAAAAAATAACTAAAGAAGGGTCGTTTATATTTATTTTCAATATTAGTGTGATAAGTGATTTACAAAGTAGGTTTTATTTTAGTTTAATGAATTTTTATGCATATACTACAAATCCGATTAATGAAATTGGAAGCGTCAATAGTCTATGGTACCTACTGCTTCGGGCTATTGTCGACCTACTGCTAATACAAGTTTAAAGCTTAATTAAAGGGGTAAATTTAAATATTAGTAATTCCTAATAAAGGGTACTCCTATTTTCAAAACAATGTAACATGCAGAAGGTGTATATTTGTTACGTATCGAAAACGCTGATCGGCTTAGTGGAAACGTATTTGGCAGATTTACATCCGAAATATGCTTCACGATGTGTTACTTCACCACCGAGCAGGAAACCTATTATAAACGCAGATTAATCAGATCAAAATTCAGCGGTATTTGAACCCGCAATCGTCTATCCCGATTTCGTATTCTAACCATTGGTACATCTGAACGTAACAAAGTTAATTTTATATTACCGTTTACTATGTGGAATAGTAGCTTTATATTTATACCAAGACAATGGAAATGATACACGCATGAGCAAACCTTCGCAAACTCGTCGAGCGTACGTTGAGATATTATATTAAGGCGTATATATAAATATGTAAAATAACCTTATTTAAGATGCATTAAAACATTTCATCTTCGTAATCGTCGTCAGAGAAACTTGAATATAATATTTATTACTCTTTATTACCCCCTTTTGCTTCAAAATTTTATACAAACAGAATAAGCCGTATTAGTAGTATTTTTAGTATAATAAAGTAATATTTTTAAGAAAGATAGCGCATGGATATGCGCTATGTAAGTTACAACCTCTCTGTCGCTAAATAAATCAGTCCCGGACGAGACGTTGCGCTAAACGGACCTGTGACATTTTTCGCCACAAACCGCCGTTTACATAGGCGGTTTGAGGTCTGTACGAGGCATATGTATCAGTAACGTCTAATTGATCAAGGTTATATAAATACTTATATCCACATCTTAACACATTATACGGTATGTACAGTGGGTATATGGGGATGTAATTTTAATAATTTATCTCCTAACTAAGGACATCGTGAGTTAAGGCTTTATTTCGTCCGAGTGACGTCAGACCGGGCAGCTAGTAATTATATAACTGTTATACATCCTAATTAATATTACAAATTCGAAAGTGATTTTGTTTATTTGTTACGGTTTCACGTCTAAAATACTCAACCGATTCTAATTAATGATTTGTCACGGTAAAGGGATATATAAAAAGACACACACACGAAGTTGATGCTGCGGGCGATAACTTCTATTTTTTATATTTTGTTTTTCTTATATAGTATAGGAATATTACCTACTAGACTTCGTTATTCGTGAATATGTACAATATTTATTATTAGTTGAACCTGATACTTTATCCGTGTAAAATTGATAAAACTACATATAGCCGCAAACGTCTGACAGCCTAACGCATCCCCCCCCCCCTTCAAACCTTTCGGGAATGTATAAAAAAGTAGCCTATGTCCTTCATTGGGACTCATTGTATTTTCATACCAAATTTTATCTAAATCGATTAGTGGTTTAAGTGTGAAGAGGTAACAGAGAGAGTTACTTTCGCATCCATAATATTAGTATAGATATAGAATATTTTTATTATATTATTATTACTATGACAAGGTTAATGTAGATTTAGGTATTTAATTTATTATTCAATGAGGTATTCTATTTTTGATTGAAACGAGTATATGAATCTATGAGATCAGAAGCAAACCTGCAATCTTTGAGCTACCTGTGATGAATATATATATATTTATATTTTTTGCTTAAGACATTTATTTGTCAAAAAGAATTTTACATGTTTCACTTATAAAGATTTTTAGTGCCATTGCGTTTTATTATATAATTTTTATTAAATAAAATTTCCTATCAAATATTGACAATTTTTCAATACATTTTACTTGATAGTAGGGCTTTGTGCAAGCCCGTCTGGGTAAGTACCACCCACTCATCAGATATTCTACCGCCAAACAGCAGTACTCAGTATTGTTGTGTTCCGGTTTGAAGGTTGAGTGAGCCAGTGTAACTACAGGCACAAGGGACGTAACATCTTAGTTTCCAAGGCTGGTGGCGCATTGGTGATGTAAGGAATGGTTAATATATATATATATATATATATATATATATATATATATATATATATATATATATATTTCTTAGATGTACGTTAATATTGCGTTCTAGGTGAGTTTCTAAGTAATTGGTACAAACTCTGTTCGTTTCAACCGCTTATAACTACCGCTCGCCTAGAGTTCGACCATAATAGTTATGAAAATCTTAAATAATAAATGAATAATGAACATGATTCGAAATATACTTTTACTGCTCAAATTTCTATGATGTTTTAAGATATAGCAAAGATAAATAAGAATTGATTTGTCTTTGTCTATTTATGCATAGATAAAAGATACATACGGATGTACCATTCGCTTAACCTTGTTTGTATTATCGTAAATATTTATAATTGTTGCATTAAACTACACTTTATATAGGAACAAGATGCTAACCAAGCCCAGTAAGTCATATAAACAGGTTCAACATTCGAATACATTACATGTATAATTTTATCTTTATTCAATTTATAGGAATTGTTAAAAACTGAAATACCAAAAATCGATGAGAGACTGAGCAAACGTTGCTGTCTTTTTCTTCCGAATGATAAATCAATAATGATAGAATGAGAAAAACAGTGTTTTATTAAACGCACGGTAGACAAGTGAGTCCGTATATCGTTGATAGTCCGTTTATTAAGTAATGTTATAGTCTATGACCCTAAATAGCGGAGCGGTGCCCATAAATATAAACCAATATGGTAAATCGTATGAAACAGGTATTAATAGGTTCAGCTAGTTACAGATCTGTTCATTTGTATAGAACCAAGGTAATATATCTTATGTGCCACTTCTGGCTGATGCCTCCCGTGGGAAGGTTTGGAGTTTTTTTCCAAAATACATATGAGGCACGATTTTATCCGATCGACACATGTTTGTTAAAGTTCATGAAAAACTCAGTAGAAAATGTCGCACTTCGGTTTAAATTCACATGTTTTCAAATATCTGCTCTTAATAATAAACGGAGAGCTAAGAGATTTTGATAGAACAATGACGTTTTATAACATGATAAAAAATAAGGAAAATTCATAAGAAACACAAATATTATTATATAAAGATAACATCTGCTTCAAGTAAATTCCTGTTAGCGATTCGAGTCCGAATAGCGTATCTAACATCTTAACACCGATATTGTATCGTATAAAGTTATATATATAACACGCTAAAAATTATTATCGAATCGTTTCGCTGTTTAATTGTTGCATCGACATGCACGACGGAAGAGAAAGTGTTACAAATTTTGATTTTATTTTTTTTTCATTACCTGCGTACGTAACCAACGTGTGAGGCACACGTTTGATCAAGAATTGTAATTATAGACCTTTCATTGTCTCTCAATTTACTTTATGAAAGTCATAAACAAATTTACATTGTGGCAATTTTAGAGTGGACAATTTGTTCGTGAAAACGAATCGTTTTTTTTTTTTTTTTTTTAATATTTAACATTTTTAAAAGTAAACCGTACGACAGATTCAACGGAGCGCTCAAAGTTGTAACCTATTTAGAAATGAATAATTAAATATAAAGTGTCGTTAGTTTGAGATATTTCTTTTGCCTGCTACAAAAACAAGAAAAAAAATGAGTATGATATAATCAGAATAGAAACCACTTAAATGTTATATAAATTAATTGTTGTGTCATATGTGTCTGTGTTAATTAAAGAAAAAAAAAAGACGAACAAAATGTGATGAAAGAACAAAATTTGAAAATGGCGATAAGGAAAGAAGTAATAATGATTTTCATACTCGAAAAGATAATTTTGATTCTTTTTTATTCCTTGAAAAAAAATGCATCAAATATAAAGTATTACATTAGGTTTGAAAATAGAATTCCTATAGGTAATATTCCTAGAAGCTCGAAATAAAACGCAGGTCAATTGAGCGACATCTCGCCCCTCGTCGGAATCTTTCCCTAAGTAAGTTTCATTGGACCTGCCCGAGCGTTCACTAGCAGCGTCGGTTCTTTTCGTGTGCAATTATCCGTGGTACGCTTTTATAATCGAACGTAAATAATAAACGCCGACAATAACTGGAATTAAATAAATACGAGAACATGCGAGCATAGTTGCGGGCAAATAGCATGTTATCAAGCAATTAGGTCATTATTTACTCGAGCGTTTAAAAAATTATATTATTCTTTATAACGTCATCATATTCAAATTTAAAAAGCACTTCCAGTATTTTCATCATATCTTCTAAGAAGTAAATGACTTAAGTAATCAAACATTTAAGCATTTATAATTTTATATTTGTAGTTATTTATGTTTCGAAAACAATTATCTGTTAAACAAATTCGCTAAGCAGAATCCGACTTGATTACCTAACCGAGATACGTACGGCTGTCTAGACGGACTACTGGATCGCTTTCTTTAATCTTATTATGTAAATTAAAAAAATATATAAATCACTAGTTTTCGCCAGTGGCTTCGCTTTCGTCATTTTAGTTGTTAGACATAAAAAAAAAAATGTATGTCTATATCCTTCCTTGCATTCTAAGCTTGCTTCATACCGATTTTTTATTAAGTTCGGTTCAGTCGTTTGGCCGTGATACATCGATAGACAGAATTATTCTCGCATCTATATTATATTAGTATAGATAATAATTGACTTAATTAGTCAACTTCACTTTAAAGTAAGTTTTAAAACTCCATATTTTTATGTTTCCAAAACAGTGATTAATTACGTATATATAATTATACTGTACTTGTGTATATTACCGAACTCCTAAGCTACTGGAGTGGTTAGATTGGACCGGGTAGGTAGCGCGGTGATCTGGCAGAATCTTTTTTTTAATGAATATAATAATATTACTATTGCACACATACAAATGCGACTAGTATTTATTATAATTAAAACAGTTGATTTGTTTTAGTAATACAGTTAAAAGGTAAATGAGTGTTCTTATTTCGTTTCGTGTTCATTTTTAGGAAATTAATTTCAATATGAGACTCCTGACCGATATCGCAACGGCGGCCGCTCTTCATAGACATGCCAATTGCACAGGAGATAATATTATTATTCACAAATGTGTGCGCAAATTCTTAAATTCTCTCTGCTCTCATTTAATTTATCATAAGATTTTGTGCAAGTTCGTCTATCCAGACGCAACTGGAATGACTGACTATCCAGTTTCCAACCATTCTAGTTGCTAACATCCTCAATACCGTGTGTTCCGATTCGAAGCGCAAGTAAGTCAGTGCAATTACAGGCACAAGGGACATAACAAATTAGTTCCCAAAATTAATACCCCTTTCGCCAGTTCGCTTACATATATAAATATAAACATAAATTATGTTTTTTTTTGCAGTCAAATCAAAGCAAAGAGATTCTATTGAGTATGCCTTGATACGATATGATACTAGTACCCAGGATCTCGATATCGTTTGGCTTATAAGGCCATCGGATCAAAGTGGCACTTATAACACAAACTACGAAACAAAAACATTTATAAAAAAAAGCAGTTTATTCAATTAAATATTTATTAGCAAGTATATATAACAACGCGTTATTTTTTAATTAATTCCTTTCCAATAACATCATTCCTTTCAATATAACAATAGGCTCTAAGTAGAATCTTCATATTACACTTGAAACAATCGTGCACTTAGTTAGGATTTATTGTTTACAATACTTGGAAATGTTTCAATATATAATGCAGTATACATAAATATGGTGTAAGAAATGTTCGTAACTTAACGATGGATTAGAATCGGAAATGTCAAAAACGAACTCAGTTAACAACGTATTCAGGTTAATTAAAGGAAACAAATATACATTCGGAATGGAAATTCCACTGAGTTCAACGTTGAATTTCATCTTATAGTATAGCAAGAGTAGTCGAAAACCTACCTTACTATATTCACTAGTGGTCGTCTATTGAAATTCGACCATAATTAATTACTAATTGAAATATTATAATAATTAGGTCCTTTGTTCAATGTTCACTAACCTATCCTGTATGATTCAATTTAAATATATACATAAGATATATCCATTGGTAGATATAAAAATTTAGGCTCAGCGTGACGATACAATTAACCCCAATGAATACATATTATTGACTTGTGTTGTCGTTGGCTGGATGAAAGGAAATCTTTTATTTAATTTAGTACAATGTATTGTAATACGTCATATTAATACATTTTGGCTATCTACATCATATGAACTCTAATTTTAAGTTACAACACGCTTAAGATTACCCTTCGCGTATCAATAGATATAATCATTCAATTGTAAAAAATACATTGGTAAAGAAGGCATATTATTCGATACAAGATTATATTGATGATAAAAAAGCGTGGAGTTAATGCTTGTTGACTTCCAGGCAGGAGACATTACATACATATATAATTGTATTTAACTAACATTACTGTATTTTTAGATATTGAAAAAAAGTAACTACTGAGTTTCTTGCCGGTTCTTCTCGGTATAACCTACATTCCGAACAGGTGGTAGTTTTACTTTAAATAGTTTGTTAAATGACGATTCAAAGGTGCTTATAAAAGCCTACTTGAATAAAGTTTAGTTTGATTTTGTTTTTTTTTTTGAAATATTAATTAATTAATGACGACTGTCATTATTTCGTCAAATTAGTTTTAACAATTAAAGTAATGAATTTAAAATATTTTCGTAAGTTACTCATATATGCCAAATAATATAAAATATAATACAAAATAATACAAGCTGTATTAAAGTAATCCGTATTTCAAATTTAGAATCCTCGTAATTCTATATTTTCCGATCGACGTCACTGATTTACAAAGAAATCTATCTTTAGCCTTTATGGAAAACATTGTATCAATTTTCTTTTCATAAAATATTTCATTTATTTAATTCGATTCAATTTTAAAATTTATAAAATGTCATTCGAATATATGTAGAACTATCAAAAATACATAGACACGCTAATTATTTAGATCTTTCCGGTGATATGATTTTGACGGAAGGTTAAGCAATCTCTTAAGATACACATATTGTTCTGAAACATAACGTAACTCGGTTGGCAAATGTCATATTTGTGTCACGAGGCTTCGCTATCGGTGATCTTAAACGTTGTCGGTAGTGAGTGGGGTGGCTTGGTGACCACACGCCGCTGGCTGGTCAGTTCTTCTTGTGTTTGTGGTTGCGTGTGCGCGTCTCGTCGGTGCTTTGGAAACTTTACCGTAAGTTTTTATAATCGTTATTCTTTTTTAATGTATTGAATTATACATATTGTTTTTTTTTTTTTAATATATGTGGATGCTCTGCGAGTTGTTTAAGCTAGCACGGCGATATTTCATTTATATTACTTTAATTTATGTGTATTTTTTTTCTGTGATATATATTGAAATAACTTTTTTTATTTTCTTATTATTATTTTTGACTTTTTATCTATATTATATTTAGGCGGACGGGTAAATGAGCCTCCTTATGATAAATGGTAATCACTGTCCATAGACATTGACGCTGTAAGAAATTTTAATAATTCCTTATATTAATGCGCCACCGACTATTTATTTTCCTTGTTTCTGTAATTGGCTCATGTACACTTCAAACTAGAACAGAACAATACTAAGTAATACTGCTTGGCGGTAGAATCTACGATGAGTTTTAACTACCTAGACGGACTTCCACAAAGTTCTACTACCAAATAAATATATAAAACGTTACATAATTTTGTCCATTAGCACTGTTTTACAATTTTATTAATTATTCGTGTTTGCTATTTCTGTTTATCATATATTTCTGGTAAAAATATTTGTTGATTCAAATCCTTTGTTCTGCTTTTAAAATGATTAAAGGCTTTGATGTTTATTTATTATACATTTATACTACATACGTTAAAACGAGTGTAGGTGCTTTAAATCATGCTCACTAATACTAATTAATCTCTTAGTAGGCGTTTGCGTGGAAACTGATGAAACTAAGCCTTAGGTTTTTTTTTGCTCAAGGATTTAAAAATTAAAAATAATAATTTAAGTAATTAGTATATACAAACATTAAATTCATTGTTAATTATGTAAATACTGCTCTACTTTAACAGATTATGAAATAATAGAAATATGGACTTTGTTCTCACCAAAATATTTGGAAAGTTTCTCAATGATCAGTCGGTGTTTGAGAATTTTTAGACTGCATGATCCCATATGGAAGAATATACTACCTCCTTCCATTTTTTTTCTTACATGTTCTTGTATCCAAAACAACGCTATGTGTCTATGAGTATACATGCAGATAGACATTCAGTAAACATTTTCTCAGAATAATTATTGTCCATATAAAAATAGGTGCTATAGACAATTACTAATAATCATTAAAAGCCTTCCAGTTTACACTTATACTATATAATATAGTATAGGAATATAAAATAACTTGTAACATATATGTAATTATTATATGTAATATAATTATTAATAATCATCACGAATATTAATCGATATATTTTTGTCGATGAATTTAATAATTATTAATTATCTTATATTAAATTTAAAAAGTAATTATATTATTTGTCGACTATATTGTAATGAGATTAATACTTTATCAAGGTATTAAAAATATTTTGTAATACTTTGTAAAGGAAGTAGATGATTTTAAACTGTCCCAATATGCTGATATACTCGTCGTATAATAAGGTAATACCATTCCCTTTATGTTTGCGAGATAAAAAGGAATCCAGTGTTCATTTTGCGGCTTATATATTAAATACCCTTGATCGGTCTTTTTGCAATACTCCATAGATAATCACCACCCGATATAATGAGATATTTCATATATGTATATGTTTTAATTAAGTATTCACTGAACCTCTGCTCTTTTCGCATTTCATATCAATGAAAACTAATATTGAATGTGCATTGTTTTAAATTCATAAGTATAAACACTATAATGGCGTCGGTTCGATGGGTGAGCCAGTATAATTTTGAGCACAAGGAATATGGACGACGAGCACGACGGATTGACAGCGGAAGAAATGTTTTATATTATCATTCGCCTTTAAAAAAAATACAAAAAACGTGATCAGAAGTCAGAGTCTATAATGCTTTATAGTCGACTTACTAGTCCATAAAAATGCATAATATTATCTGAAAATTACCTTTCCTAATAAATGGTTAATCAATAAGATTGAATATTTTATTGTGTACAGATTAATATGTAAAACAAATAAATTATTAAACTTTATAATGATAAAGTGTACATTAATAAATTACAAATAAGAAACGAATTTAATACAAATTACAGGATTGTTTACACATACATCTGATAATTCGGATTATTAAAATTTATTGCGTGCATTAAAATTATTGATAAAATAAATATTTACTATTTAAAAGAAAACTATAGGTACTCATAATGGAACAATTATATCATCATGTGGCATATTTGATGGTAGAGCTTTGTGCAAGCTCGTCTCGGTATGTACCACCCACCTTTATATATTCTACCGTCACACGGCAAAATAAAATGAGCCAGTGTACCGGACACAAGATGTCCCTCAATATAATAACATCTTAGTTTCCAAATCTGTAACGTGTAACGTTGTAAGGGATAATGAATATTTCTTAAAGGCCATGAAGTTACTAAGATTCAAATCAAGCAAATAGTGTTCCAAATTATTTGGAGAATAGTACTATAGCCTGTTCCTTTCAGCCGGATTTTAGTGGACAGGGTTTTAGGTCGCTTTAATTTTCATATTATCGCACAATTTAATTATGACCAAAACGGATTTCCTCACATCACAACTGTTCCTCAACTAAATTATTACAGAACTCGGACATATAAATTTGATGGTGTAAATTTAATTATTGCTCTATCCTCACACCAGTCTGAACTAGTCTAAACTTGTACAAGAATATCCGTTCCATCGGAATAACAATGATGTATTAATACATTGTATTTACGTGTAAATTCGTATAACCTGTATACGAATGCTTTCAATTAAAGGATTCCGAGATAGACGATGAATATATCTAGATATATTTGGTCTCGATGATGGTTAAACTATTTCAGATGTTTGCATTTGGGTGGGAGTGAGTGGTCGTATTCACTAAGGGTACAGCTTGGGGCGTACATTATAAAGCAACATAGCTTAGATATACACTGCTTTTGCAGTTCAATCAGGGACTAGTGGACCAGGAAACTGTCTGTAAACAGATACATAGTTAACTACAGCATTTGTACCATCACTGATTTATTGACAATGTAGTTCGATATTACGAAAAAAAAACACACATAATATTACATCGATAAAGCATTGCGTACAGAGCGTAAAACTGCCGCTCATAATTCGCAAGCCACGTTGTTGGACACTGATAACTGTCTTCGACGAAAAGATTACACCTCCACTTAGACTGAACTCATCCATAACTAGTGAATCGATGAAAACACCGGAACGTTATGTAAACATAACATTTTTACAAGACATACGGTGTAGCATGATTATAATTAGTTGGAAAATTTGCATATATAAAATCATATTAATGGTCATAAATGCAAACAGAATTTAGAATATATAAACGGATGACCATCTGAAGTAAAGGAGACACGTCCAACAAAAAGTTTGGATCTCTGAGGTAGAAAGATAGTACGACTATAAAAATAAGCCGCCTTGTAATATTGATCCTTAAAGGCGATTGCAAACGAATGTTACAGTTAAAAAAATTATTATTTTATAAAATCATTACTCGCCCAAAATCTCGTCTTTAGAAGACTTGGACTTAGGAAATCGTGAAAGAAACTCTGGTCTAAGAGACCGCGTTCGTTCTGTCCATTAAGTTACTTATCATAGTCTTGTTTAACACTATTTGTTTACAGATCCATTTTGTATTCAGTTAAATAGCACAATGCTATGCTAATAACGGAACCGTACTCCTTACACCGCATACGGGTTTATTTCGTTTAGAAATGTAAAACATCGATTATGCCATCAATTGACTCGATACATCGATATGACTTTAAATTGATCGATAGACATTGACATTGACCTTCTCGTTTAAGCGAATTACTCTACGTGACTTTGAGAAAAACATTTAACCTTGTCAACCATTTAACAGTGGCTATTATTTCTAAAAATAAGAAAAGAATGTGACTTTTTGCAGAAAAAACACTTCTTAACGTCTAATCGATGTTTTTTGAGCTGCTGTTACTGTAATGTTAAAACGTCGATTCATTTCGTAGAATACAATAGTCATTTAGCGTGAAATATTCGAACCTAATAATACTTTTGGTCTTGGATTCGACGCGAACGACTGAAATTTGAACTTAAATTAACTTATTGATGTATAAGTTTTTCGAAATTATTTTGATTGATTCGATATCGTCATTGATATAAGTTGAAGATACGTATGAGAAGTATACACAATACCAGTGAATGATGAATTTAATAACATTTATTTATTTTATTTGAAATAATGTTGAATTTCCCACGTAACCGTCCTACCGACTTGGCTAATTAACAATTAAAAATATTGATTAATATTATCTTATACATTCCGAAACAATCGATCGAATAAAGAGATTGTTATTTTGAACGACGCTAATGTAGAATATTCAAAATTTAAAAAGATTAATTAATTTCTATCGTTAAACTTAATTTAAGAGAATACAAAAACAAGAGAACGTCTACAAAGGATACTTAAAAAAAAAAAAAAAAGAAAATTACATTTACCTTACAACCTGTGAGGTCCTACAGCGTTAAAAAGATCAGCATAGATGGATGAAAACATCTTGACAGCTTTTTCGTACAAAAATAAGAATACTTTTTTTATTAAGAAAATTGTTGTAACAAAAGAAAATTTCACCCGTAATTTTATCAGTTCACTATGGAAAATGTCTTTTAAAATGTTAATGGCATATTTAAAGGAAGTTCTTTATACGTAAAGTAATTTTATAGGCACTCTAGCATAATAGAATAATATTCATTTAAAAAAAAAACGGTAGAGTGATGAATACTGTTCGTACTATGTAGGATTGAAACTTGAATGCTGTTATTCTATTTTCAAGTACAAGACTAACGATTTTAAATTTCGTCCTTTGAAGTATGTACTCACTAATCCCATTGAAAGCTGTATATCATGTCGCACACCCACATGGCTCGGGTATTGATTAATATGAGGTTCACTTAAAATAACGTATGTAGTTAAGAAACACCACATTTTGTTGAGTTGTATTTCGATTTTAAGCAAAAATGAAAATTGTTTTTTTTTTTTAGATTTTTTTTTTATAATGTTCTTTTGTTATTTGTATAAGGCCAAAAAAATCTCCTACACTAATGATGCTATTATAAATTAAATAAAATAAAAAATATAAATTACGCAAAAGCATCATTAGTATCCTTTAAAGTATAATTAGGAGAGAAAACATTAATCGCACGACATTTCGCGTAATATATATACTCTCGCTGTCAATCCAAGACGTTGGTTAGTAGTATCCGGCCGAAAGTCGATATCTAGCTGATCCCGAAGCCGATTAACAGCTATCGCCAAAACTTTTGAGTGAAGCCGAAGGTTTAATCATCCTAAGAAATTCAGTTCATGATTGGATAAAAGTGACTAATTAATGTTATGATGACTGTATAAAAAAAATAACGAAATTAATAAAACAACTTTGTAAAAACACGTCAATAATAATAATAATTCGAAATAATATCAATTATACTATTTATTTACGTATAATTAATTTAACACTTGCAAAAATATGTATATATATATAAAAAAGTGAAATTCGCTACATTATCTTTGTAACTAAGCTTCTCAGAAACTTCTTAAGTAAAACCATATTGATTAGATTGTTTTTGTTCTTTTTAGAACTTGTTTTTTATTCACTAGAGATGGATTCCGGTTGGCAATCCAGTTTGAGCTCGGCCCTTCCATTGCATTTTGGCGCCATCGTAACAGTTCATTCGGTTATTAAAAATCTTCAGCTTCGGCCAAGATTTTGATCCAACAAAACTTCGGCCAATATTTTGATATATACACAATGATGCAAATTGTTATTTTTATCCTAGACGTTATCGTTGGCAATAAACGAACCACTACACCAACGAAGTCTACGAAGATATAGCGAATAGTTATCGTGACGAGAAATAATTAATGTCATCGAGCGCACGTCAGCGTTACGCGTGGAGAAGAAAGCGAAGACTTCCACATCAATTAAAATTACTAACACGCCGTACTTTACACTTTGTTAAAACACGCGAATACTTATAATATATTAGGAAAGAAAATATATGACGCAAGAATTGTTCGAAATGAAAGTTATGCTGATACGGTTGTATTTGCAACAATGAGATTGTTGTTCGATGCCGTTTCGAGATCAACCACTAGATTGAATTAAGAATTTGCTTGCATTTTATGAGATATTCGAAAATGTATTTTGCGTTGGGACAATAATAACAGGTACAACTCTGATGTTTGAAATCGTTTTGGATGGTTAAATAACGTTATTTTCATAATAGCTTATATTATTCCGCAAATGTAACTTTTGTTATTATTATATAAGTATTTTTACTTTTACAAAATATTTCTTTAAATTATGCTATTATAAAATCGCATAATAAGCTATTGTGTTAAGTACAAAAATGTACGAAATATATATTTTTTTATTTTATTAATCTTAACAATATTATAATTATTTAGATGGATGCGTGTTACGCAATCACCGAGTTAATGAATGGATCGCAATATATTTTGGCACGGAGATAGATTAGTTTGAATAGTGCATAGAATACTTTTATACCGGAAATATGTCATATAATAAAAACGCGGTTGAAGCCGCGTTCGGAAATTAGTAACTAATAATATTTATGACAAAACATTTAAAAAACGGATAAACATAATTTATTGGGCTTGTTTTGGCGCCGCGTCTCGAAGCTATCGTTTTCTTCAATATTATACAACTTTCATATTGTAATTTAAAAGCATTTACTGCCGTTAGGATTAACGTCCAGTTATTGGCTCATGATTTCCTCTCTATTTTATTGCGCTCGGATTAGGTATGCACATTATAATGTACTCCGCAATAATTTTATATACATTTTTGTGCAAGAGATAAATGTATAATAACCATATTGAACAGCAAAATGATTATAAAATATTTTTAAATGTATGGTAAAACTAATAGTTCTTACTCGCGGCTTTATTTTCCTTTATTTATGTCCTCTACATGGCAAGAATCATCGTCGCACGTAAAACCGACCAAAATATTATAATGAATACTGTGGTGAAAAAATACACTGAAAATCCAGCGATGCCATCTTCGCCGCAGCTAAGTTAGTGCAGATGTAGCAGCAGCTTTATCGCATTAAACTGGGAGAGCCCGAGCAGCAATAGCACGGAAGCGTTATTGCGTAAGGCGTCTGAATAATTTCTCTAACGCGATTCGAACTCGCATCGCGCATTCTTTGATCGTTCTGAGCGTTACCGATTGACATTATTTTCTATTACGTGTTTTTGCTTACCAATAGACTATGTGCTAGTGATCTCACTTCTTTACTTAAGTGAAATTTTAAGTCTTGTTGTGGTCGTTCAAAATATCCGCTTAACGCAGAATAGTTTACTTGTAGCTCAGGAAAGTTATTTAATAACGAAATTGAAGACTAAAGCAATTTTATCATTATTAAGCTTAGTGTAAACAACGTTTCGTATGATACAATCGGTGGATCAAAAATATTTCGTGAAGAGGTATGTTTTCAAAGTAAGATTGACAAAATTCTATATGACTTTAAAATATATCTTTACGTAAATATTAATAAGATTGAAAAAAATCTAAGGCATGTATGGTTGAAAGTTTCTTGATCATTCATGCCAACGCTATTTTAGGGGTTAGAATGAAACTTGGCACGTAAGTAGAGTTTCCTTTTTAATAAACAGATAATTAGATAAGGATTTTGTTCACGCCTCGATCCTTTTGGAAATAACGTTGAAAGCAGACTCTACAACGCTGCTCTAATGCGGGTTATGAGGTTTTATCGCCAAACACGATATGAATTACAAACAGAAATTAACCAATCAGAATTTCAATGGTGCTCATACGGATTTGAACTGCAAATGTCACATTCAGTGATCTGGGCGTGAATACCTAAAAATGGTCTTGTAATATATATATACTTTGTTGACTAGCCACTACAAATCTGTGTTAAAAGCTAGTTCATGATATTAACAAAAATAAAAAGGTTTTATCCATGCTACAACTAGATAGAAAGCCCAAAATACTGTTACTTTCCTCTACACACATAGAGAAGCTTTTAGGGATTGATAAAAACAGTTCTTAAACAAGCATTGTTAAAACTGTTCATCTATATCATACGGAGATAAAGTTAAGAATAAAAAAAATCATAATCAGAATGAAAATATACTCTATTCAATGTAAAAGTAAGTGTTTGATAATTGTATATTTTTAGCTCTTTGTGTAAAAACGCAAACCCATCTGGGATAGCAGCATCTGATCGCTTAGCATGTTCTATTGTTATGTTCCGGATTGAAAGGTGAGTAATTCAGTGTATTTAAAGAGACAAGTTTCAAGAATCTAAGTTCCTTAGGGTGACAGTAACAATGTCTATAATACAATAAACATGAAATTAAAAAAATAACTGCATAAATCGTACACGAACAATTGAGTTATATTATGCTGTTGTTCAACTGCTATTGTTAGCGTTAGTACTCGCCTTCTTATCGTCTACTGTAATGAGAGACAAGAAATAAAGGAAATCCGAGTCCTCACTGCAGGCAATTTTATATACGGTCATTTTTCATCGTTTGCTATTGGATATTCCGTTTGTAACGTCGTTGC
This sequence comes from Vanessa atalanta, assembly GCF_905147765.1. Lineage (NCBI taxonomy): Eukaryota > Metazoa > Arthropoda > Insecta > Lepidoptera > Nymphalidae > Vanessa > Vanessa atalanta. Next base: position 14,181,582 of record NC_061902.1, on the reverse strand, counting down.
AATAGGTGCATAAAGCATAACAAAGGCAATGATTGGTTTAATAAAGATTCTTCAGCTTCAGGTTTAATAAAGCAACTTCACTATAATTTGTGCATCAAAAACGTCACAAGTAAGTATAACAGGGCCGAATACTGATGACGAGCGGTTTGATACAAATTATTACTAGCCCGTTTGGCCTAGTGGACCCAATATGCGAATATTAATCACAGATTGTGGGTTTAAATTCAGTGTGTTTTAATTTGAAGGTCAAAGGTAACATTGTTTTTGAAACCCAAAAGGGAAGCAGCGGTCTACCAGCCTTCTAGCTTTTTTTTTTTAAACAAGAGCTCTTTGTTTAGCAGTGTGATATTTATGAATAGAATTTAATATACATATATTTTAATTGCGCTTATAATTATTAATGGAATTTACGTTAGAACATAAATCACATTCAAATGACCACGGAAGTACTTGAAGTTTTATAGAAAAAACCAAAAGGAGTGTTCTCACCGACCAAATAAAAATTAGATTGCGTCATACCAATCATGATACCTTGAAAAAACCAATTAATTTAAATAAAAATGCTGTATTTAGGCCTTTGAAATCATTACATAATGAATTACCAAAATAATATTTATTTTTTGCCGTCGAATTTTAACAAAAGTGAAATATATTTAAAAGGTATGTAAAATAATACCTTTGTACCAAATATCAATTCGTGCTATATGCACACGGTCGAATACGAGATTTTATTTTGTTGGATTGATATGATATTCACCAAATAAAAACTCATCCTCTTTGTTTCAATGTTAGTGCTTTATATTTATTGGCTTTAGTTAATAGTCCGGTTGCAAGGATTTAATCCACTCATCGATCTAAAGCCAGAATTTGTATTAATATAATTTGATCCAACATTTAGTAGCGCATAAGGGGTTTATATTTCTTATAATACCAACGCCAATGAACAGACATGACCATTGACTTTCCATCGTATGACCTATTGATTCGTCCACCTACACCAGACTATTTTACAGTTAATAAAATGAACTCCTATATCAAAGATGACAACGCGATGACGTCAGAGTCTTAAATTATCAGGAGCTCAATCTATCTGAAAGGTCAAGTTTTCGAGTTAAAACCTATTTAACTCTTCATTAAAATTGACACAATGATTTACAAGGAAATTGGTCTGAGGAAATTCAAGCTACATTTCAAATTGCTAATATCAAAGGTTCCAATGAATATAAGCCTCAGTCTTTACTTAAATCGATTTAAATCGGAATATTTAAAAAAAAAAAACTCTAAATTTAAATTTTGATTACAATTGCTAAGCGCTATTAAGATTACAGTGACAAATTAAGTAAATCGGATTAAATTTATTTGCCATCATATTATCGGCGTGAAAAAATTAGTCATGAATTATTCAAAAGTGAAATTTGATCGAAACATACCTAGTCACGTATTGCATTTCGTATAAGCTCAATATCTTCTCTTTATTATTAACATATCTATGTATATTTTTAAGACGCTTAATATTGTTATTATTAACATTTATTATTTAATAAAACCTACTCCGTAAAACATATACATATGACATAGAACGATTCTGGCTTATGTAATTTATAGAATATTTTCGTTTGGTGATTTTATTGTTCTTAGTGATTACTAGGTACTCAGTAAAATTCATATTGCGAGGCGACGTTAAAACTCGCCATTTAAAAAATACTTGAAAATAAACAATTGAATAAAATATTTTAATTTGATTGAAATATAGATAGTTCGTGACGGACATATTAACCGTTATTAATCAATGGATTTTGCAAGTGCTCGGGATGTAGAGCCATTAAAGGTGCGCTCGTTTGCGCTTTCCAACTTGTTCACGGTTAATTCCAGAGATAATCACTAATTGTCGGAGCTTATAACATGCTAATATTAGAGCAAATTGAATTATAATAGTTTCCTGCAACGTTATAAAACCTCTAATCGGACTAAATTGTTTTATTATGGGCATATTGAACATAGTATTTTTAATCATCTTTATTAATATTGTAAACAGGCAAAAGGTATTTGTTTGTATATAAAATAAATCACTGGTAGAAAGCTAAATTATTTCTGAGTGCTACTAAATTATATTTAGATATATTGTATCATTTTCTTTATCAGTAAATTACGCCCGTGCGAAGCCGAAGAGCATGGCGAGTATTGTATAATAATGTATAAAACATATTAAATCTCATCAAAGTTATTAACACTGCAATTTGAAACGTTTGATGAAAAATAATAACTAGAATAGTAAAAGCAATGATTTTATAATGATTAAAGTTTCAAAATACAATTGTTTAAAAATATAATATGTAGGCAATATTGTAAAACAGAATCATTGCAATATTTTTCTCATATTTATAAGCAGCTTTCAACGTTTATAAATTAAAAGGATACTCGACATTTAATTGAGATATGAATTGAGCGAATAAAATGTAAAAACAAATTAAATACTCCAATAACATTCGTCCTGAATTGATTCGAATCTCGTACTTTGATTGAGGTGGATTATTAACTGGGTCATGACGGTTCTTAAGATACTTTAGAACTGTTGAAATATTTTTCTCAATACCTATTTTGTTTTTTTTTTTTTATAACAGGAAGCAATCGCCGGTTTGGAACGTCACTGAGTAGATCGTAAATAAATCGCATTCGTTGTGATATCAACTAAAGCGGATACATTTGCAATGTATCATGTAATTAAAACGTATTTAATACATGCGTATGTTTGGCGGTATTCAATTAATATTAATATAAAGAAAATTTGTTTGATTGAAAGTCGAACTTCACTTTAAAGTTATTCAATTCATAATTGATTTCATTTATATCACAATCTGCAGTAATTTAAATCATTTATCGTACAAACTATATGAATCATAGTAGTATCAGAATTACCAAAAGCCTTTAAATGTGTACGTTACGACCTTCCCTTTTAACAAGAAGACTTCGTTAAACATTTGACTGTTTTCCATACGGCATTTGAATGTTCCCTAATAATTTGCTCCTTCAGCACCGAGCACGAGATGAATTATAAACAGAAATTAAGGACATGAGGTTTGAACACGCAATACTTTGTCAAGATTCGCTTGCCCTCCCCACGGGTAACTCTCTTATCTGATTCATAATACAAGTTAGACAACTAACATTGTTACAGCCATAAAACTATATCGAATTCAAGTTTTTATAATAAGCCGTAAACACGTTCGATTGTGTAATATAGATTTTTGGTAATCGTTCAAAGTGTACATATGTCGCAATGGTGAGGCGCGTTTCTCGAATAACGCTTAATGTCGGTCACCCGCGTGGTCAGTGAAGCGAGGCGGTGCACAGGCGAACGCGGATGCGTGTTTTGCACGTAATACCACTTTTCCCTCGGCGCCCGTTCGACTGTCTGCCGTAACCGCGCCTTTATCTCGTTAATCTTAACTTTCATACATTTTACTAGCTATAAACTTGACACTGTCGGATATGCTAAGCGAAAAACGTGCAAATGAATTTTTCGTATAAGTAATATAAGTATTTAGTGAATTAAATGCTGTCAGATAATGTGGTCGGGACGGTAATTCGAAAAAGGAGGTTTTATTAAAAAAAATAGCAAATAGAATAATAGGAAAAAAATTTAATGTTTTTTGAAGTACAGTCACGCCCTTTATATTACCCTATTATCTAGTGCATACAGCAAAAACTTTAATAAGTATACATTACTGTCGGTCCTGGGAAATTTCTAACGTTAAACATAAATATAAGCAAACAGAATAAAATTACAACCAAACCGGGGTTCTTTGCTCTATCTAAGAAAAAGAAACTTTAATGACCATGACGTGACGATTTACTCACTCAATTGCTTGTATATTCAGTTTGAAACAATTTCCCAGTAACCACTGACTCTTAGTGGGTGACCATCAGACAGACATTGGCACCTTAAGAAATATAAAGCATTCATTGTATCACCGATGCGCCACCAGCCTTGGAAACTAAGATGCTAAGTCCCTTGTGTCTGTAGTTACATTGGTTCGCTTACCTTTCAAACCGAAACACAACGCTAAGTATTGCAGTTTAGCGGTAGAATATCTGATGAGGTATCTACCCTGACATGCACAAACCCTACCACATACCACCGTAAAATAATACCTGAAACTTGACTACATCGCTTTCATAACAAACTAATTGATTGATTATTATTAAAAATCAGTATTTAATTATACTTATTATTTAATTTAAGCTAATAAATATATTTTATTACGAATATATATATCCGTTATTAAATCATACTTAATGGATTTCAATGATTGTATCATAACAAAGGAAAGCTTATATCCCTACTTCGAAAACGTAATATTTTATTTATATTTTTATTATACAATTTATTAAGTGATATTTCATGTTCGAATGTAGCTGAATGTAATTAATAAATACAACGATATATATAATTAAGTAAATATTGTTTCAGAAGATGCGGATAATAATATTGTGTGCGTCGTTAGTGGCGGTGATAGCAGGCGAGGCTGACTGGCATCCTATTATACCGGATACGCCACTCGCTTATTCAACTTATTCAAAGTCACCTGAAAGATCTTTGGACGCAAGGTAATATAATATTAATTTGAGTATAATGATATAGCACTCTCTAGCGAGCTACGTCATAAACAGGGTACCGTTCTACTTATTTATTATTATTTACGACACGTCCGCGACTCTATTCCTCTATTCCTCATTCTAAACATTATTAGAATAAGCCTCCAGTTTATAATTACTAGATGAAAATGGCGCAGAAAGGAAAACTTTTAAGACATGTCTCGTTGGATTTGTAAGTAAATCTTTATACAGAATCGACATTTGATACTCTGATAGGAGACTTCATAACTTTAAAGCATGTACAGACGATACAAACAACAAAATATTATACGGTTTTTATTATATATATTTATTTAATATTATCATACGTTTGTTTATTAAAGGTCGTAATTTACATTCAATCATTGCGACTAATAAAAAAAATTCAAAGAGTAATCATGTATGCTTCAACTTACCAATCGTTATTTGATGCGATCGAGTAGATAATTTTATCGGCGGTCTTAGATATAAAGATTAAAGTTATAGATTTAATTTAATATATATATATATATATATATATATATATATATATATATATATATATATATGTAAATACTTATACGAATGAAGTCTCTACATATGAAGAGCTGGCAAAATTTCTATTATACAATTGAACGTTGAAACTCGTTACAGTGTTGACTTTCAATCTAGTGACAACATTAGTCAGGGGAAAGATATCCTTGCTTTATTTATAACTATATTATTTTTATTTGATAGGACTTTATAAAATACTAAAACCATTTTTTAATAACATAAAGAATTATAATGAATCTGTTCTATTTCAGTTCTCAATTGAAGATTGTTAATCGAAGACCGCTCCAACCTAGACCCCCTTCGTTCACACCCAACAAGGCATCGAATCTATATAACCCAGCCCCTTCACCTGGATCTGACTCCTGCAGTGTATACAAAGTATCTATGAACCAGGAACTGTTCTACCAGTACGTGGAATATGAAACGACACTTCCAGATCTTAAAGAGTTCACACTCTGTATGTGGACCAAGTTCCATAATCACTCAGAAGACCACCCCCTATTTTCATACTCGGGTACGTAAAAGTAAAGGTTTTCTTTTTGGTATATAAATCGAAGCTCATTCCACCACGCTACTCCAATGTGGAAAGTGTGGATATAAGTTTCTTCAACGCCCAACTTGAGATGAATACTAAACACAAATTAAACATATGACAATTCAGTGGTGCTTACCGAACCGAAATCAAAACTGGAATCTCGGCTCTTTTCTGGTGTGTACTTATGTTTCATGTACACTGAAAGCTATCTTAATGTGAACATAACCTAGACAATATAATAAGTGGAGAGTATAGGTCGTTAATAATTCTCTTTGAATTTCCAAACTGTTGTGGTAACGCTTTATGCAGTACTCATATTATAAGCGCCTTTATTGGAACGTAAGACGCCTTCCCACTATATTTCTTTTGTTTATTTTTATAATATACATTCAATGTTAAATTTAAGTAAATATTTTCATGCTTAGAATAAAAAAATCACGTGAGTTTTGGTGATTAATCGAATCAATTACGCAACGGGGCTTCAAGGAGCCGGGTCTGTTTTATCGTCAACTGTGAAGTGATATTCGGGACGCTGATAGTTTATTGATTTGATTTAAACGCTATTATATGATATGTCTATAAAACAGATTAACCTTTACACTGTTAATCGATTGTACCATTTAATTATAATGTTGTAATTTACCACACCTCCGTTGTAATAAATTCTCAACGTATACATATTTAGTAACTTCGTCGCGGAAACATTAGAACTGGTTTTAAAGGTTTGATCTCATTTCAAAATAACGAATCAAGTTAATAATATAGAAGCCATTTATACAAAATCTTCAAGTTTCTACACATTTAACAGTAAAAGTAAAGTTAACTTGTAAATGTTGCCCAATGCTGGACTTAGATGTCTTCGATGGTTTGATACTTATTAGACCAATCTACTCCAATATGGATTGGTGTATACACAATTATGTTTGTTTCACTTGGTGGTAAGGTGGTGGTGTTTATTCAGCTCTAGCTCTCGTCACATATGCTACCGCCAAACAACAATTACTGCTGTTGTGTTCCGAAGGTTGAGTGAGCCAGTGGAAAGTGTAACAGGCGTAAGGAACATAACATCTTAGTTCCCAGTAGTAGATTGCTTAATTTTTCGTATTTTACCCATGACCACATTACCACACATTTCACTGAAAAGAGATTTTTAAGATTTCGTCACGATGTTTTCCTTAACCGCTGAACGCGCGATGAATTGTAAACACAAAAGCATAATAAGAAAATTCAATAGTGTAACAGTTGCTTGATCTCGCAATCATAGTATAAGATTCACGTGTTCTGATAACTAGACAATGATGAAATTTACATTTAAGTTTTGAATATAAGACTTATGATGAAAAAACTTTTCACGTCAAATAAACGTCCATCATGACTTTGTTAATATTTTGGTTGTTTTAAGAATATCTAACATTCGTCGTCACCTTACATATAAATATAAAGGTTTACACACATTAATGGTAAGATTAAATTTACTCACGCGATAAACTTACCCTACCTATTGACACGTGTTACAAAATACAGTGTGGCAGTTTGAGGCAAGTTGCATAAGCGAAGTCGTGATCAAACCTTTTACACACCGCGAAATTTATCTATAGATTGAACAATTTATCCTAAGAGCAATTTGTTGGTAAATGACGCAGAATTGCTTTTCAGTTTCCTTAGAAGTGCTGGATATGTCTTTTATTTTACTCATTAATAAATACATCAATTTTAATATTTAAACGTTTTGTCGTTTATTTAAGAATTAGAACATACGAATTTTAAACGTAGATTGGGGTTTGAACCCAGATAAGCGCTAACGAATTTGTATGTGCTTCACATGTCATATCGTGATGAGCTAAAATAAAACGAGGAAACGCGCATTTATTGAATGCAAAACTGCATCAGCAACATATTTATACACCAATCCGAACTGGAACAATGTCGCGGAAAAAGCCTCAAACCTCTTTCTCAAAAGGAAGGAGGTGATTTCAATGCTACTTTTATTTTATGTAATAAGCATATCTAGCTTTATTATATCTTAAATTTTATACATTACTACATTCTTAGCTACTTAAATCTCGCTTCATGTTATGCTAAAAACATCAAAGGAGTTTTATTTGTATATAAGGTAAAGGATTTATATTTTCATTTTACAGGATATTAAGTGTTATAATAAAATACACGTGCTCTTCGGACACCGCATACAGGACACGTTTCACAAACAAATTACAACAAATCCTCTTACTGGCGTTTATTTAAAACAAGATTTCTCTTTAAGTTTTAATTTATTTTTCCACAACTATATACAAATATTATATGTAGCTGAATTTTAACAAAACAACAAACTAATCGGTTATTTTTGTAAACGTTATTTATCGGGTGTTTAATTAAACACTGATATCTCTGTCTATCATCATTGATTTGACATTAGAGAGAAGGAGACAACATTGTTGAACTACTCACCCCTGAATGTTTTTTAGGTAACAGCGACTTGAGCTGTCGTAATAGTCATTGATATTCAATAATATTCATAACTTAAGACGGCCTGGCAACGCAACCATGTCGAACTTACCGATTAATTAATATTACATAATTATAATATTTACATAATATTCTGTCCGTTCATTACATAAATGTAGATCAGTGGGTTAACTTGCAACGCCTTATTTGGAATAATTAGAATTGTACGCCTGCATTAATGAATAATCGTATCGATTCCAATTTTTCTGATCCAGCTGACAAATGATATTTCGACACAACGATTATTTGCTGTTGTTACGTGTTACGCATGCTATAATTGATATGACAGACTTTACACATTCAAAACACACACAATGAGGTTAATACTTTAAATTGGTCTATTGTAAATCAGTGAGCGGAATGTGTATGCGGATGATGTAAAATGAGTTTATGACAAACAATTCCACACAATCGCGATTCCTAAACAAGCTTCGTAATAAATTTGCTATTGTTATATTAATTAAAAATTAAATTTCTATGAATGTTCTAATAACGTTCATTTATATGTTATTTGCGGGTTTTGTTATACGATTTGTTCAATGTTTCGACAAAGTTATATACCATACAAGGGATATATACCAGCAAACCCTTGAGGTATTTAGTGAAGAATAAATTGAATTTGTAGATAATAAGTTAAAGCAAAATAAAATACACAGAATACTTATTGACGCCACGTTAGGTTCCGAGCGATACTAACCGACTGAACAATATATAATTCAGGGCATATGCGCAAGCATAGATTTTCTACTTCCATTATTTCATAATTCATTTGAAATTAATGTTTATGTACTTTCTGAGTTAGTTTATACACTACTAAGTTTTAAACTGTCGACGTCTACTGAGAATTTTGGCAGCAAATGAAAAAAACTATTTTATCCTGGTCTCTTCTGCCTGCCTGGTTGTAAACCAAAGACCAACCAACGAGTTCATTGAATAAAATAGATAAATAAAATATAACATTTTACAACAATATAAGGAGATAGATCAGATTTGTTGTTTGTGGATAAGTATGCACGCGGCGAGTTTGTTTTTAATATGATTACGATAAAAGAAATTGAAAATTGTTGGTATCGTTTTACAATAAATCCTTATAAGTATGCTTTTTAAAAGTTTATTTTTTGTGGGCTTTCTGTATCTCAATCCACAGGGTAATTTTAGGGCGGGATTATAGCGTCTTTATTTTTTAATAGAAATAAATTGAAATAAAAAGCTTTCACACTGAAGTGTGATTAGCTCTAAGCTCGCAAAATCTTTACCTGTAAATTATCTTCCAAGTTATTTAAAAAACGCTACATTTTAATCTTGCTTAAAAATGGAACATTTTTTTTTAAATGGAACATTTTTAATCAATATATGTACCATACAAAAAAAATGCTTCCAAATGTGGAAGATTTTGTGATATGCAAAAGTATAGCCTAGTTTACCAATGCTATAGTTTTGTATTGCTCTAAATTATCTATACTAATAATATAATGGAATCTGCATCGTTATATTTTTACTTGTAATTATATATTACGCAAGAGACGTAACTTCTTAGTTCCAATATTGGTGGTACATTGGTAATATTGACAAGACTTACAGCAGTAGATGCTGGTCGCTTACCATCGGGTGACCCACTTGCCCGTCCACCTACTTATTACAAATTAATATATATATAGGTATATACTCGAAATATTTCCATAATGATATATTTTAAACAATATACATTATTTTAATGCTAAACTTTTTTTTTTAGTCGGAGACAGTCCAAAGGAAATTTCGGCATGGATATCAAACACCAAAGAGGCGAGTTACTTCAGTATGGCTGTGCACGGACAGACATTTTTCAGACTCAACTATCCGTTGAAACTTAATACGTAAGTAAATTTATTTTTGATTTACGCAAAAAGAAATAAATACCCGAATACAAAATCAAATTTCATCAATCCATTCAATCTGCTTTCTTTACATTTATACGAAAATTATTGCTTAAAAACCCTTTTCATAAATAAAAGCCCAATCAGTCCGAAGAGTTCAATATCGTTGCCTTAAATGATCTCTACTACGTAAATTCTACTTAAAGTCTACGGTTTCCTTTTGATTTGATGCCCTAGTAGGTCTGAGGTTCTTAAGTCATTAGGGGAATACTTTGTAACAAATTCAAATAATTTAACATTAAATCGACTTTATTTATGCTTCTAAGAAAATAAATTACCATATTTCTATTACATCAGAAAACGATCGATGTTTAAGGCTAATAATTGAATATATAAAATTCTTTCTATATCTAGTAAAATAAATCGAAATGTTTTTGTTTTATTTGTTTAAGGGGTCCAAGTAGAAGTTACCAATTTTGGAAAAAGCTTAAATTATGTTCCAATTACTGTCCCCGTAATAGAATAATGTTGCCAGAAAAAATAACATTAATGCAAGGTTAATAATGACAACACTTATTTAAGTATTACGCTTCATCCAGTTATATTTACCATTATTAAAATACATTATTAATAATAAAATATAAACAAAACATCGATCTGAAATAGAAGCATTTTTTTATGTGGTGTCATCAACGTTATGTTTTACGGGCCGCAGAGCATAAAAGAGAGATAGAAATTCCTTAAAACAAACATAGCTATCAATACACCTCGATGACCTCCGTGGTCGAGTAGTGTGTACACCGGTTTTCAAGGGTACGCCACTCCGAGGTCCCGGGTTCGATTCCCGGCCGAGTCGATGTAGAAAAAGTTCATTAGTTTTCTATGTTGTCCTGGGTCTGGGTGTTTGTGGTACCGTCGTTACTTCTGATTTCCATAACACAAGTGCTTTAGCTACTTACATTAGGATCAGAGTAATGTGTGTGATGTTGTCCAATATTTATTATTTATTTATTAATACAGTTTAAAATAAATTGCAGTTCACATTGTGATTAGATCTGATAGCAAAAATCACTATAATTATAAACATGATTTACATTTAAAATATATTTCTTCTAAATTTAAATTTTAAATATCTTTCTTTCCAAAAAACCCTTCTGTATTATGTACCTGTAACCCTTATGTACATTCGGTACATATAAAAGATATAAAAACACAGGTTTCATCAGGTAAATAATAAATACTTTATAAATTAAATTTTTGTTATCGATTATAGATATTATACTGCTCCAAAATATTTTAACTATGTATTCGATTGCTTTATGGGCGCCAGTGGAATGTAAGCTATTGAATAACGTACTCGAAATATTAGCTTCATTTACCAAAATTGTGAATATACTCATCATGATTATCTGTATTTTCCCTTAAACATACACATTCGCTTTATACTGCCTGTATTTGAATCAGTGTGATTGCTCTGTGAATTTCTCTGTTATTATTGTTTTACGTTGTGTATCATTGACGAGAAAAGTTCACCTGGAGTGAAGTTTTAAAATTACACCATAAATGTAGTCTGTTATTGTTAAGAAGATTATTAAAATACTAGTGAAAATCGGGAGACGACTTGTTTATATATACAATTATCATGGCTGACCGTTGGATGGTAAAGTAGATCTCTAGAGTTCTCTATAGTTTTCAGTCAAGCTGTATCCATACATATGTGTCAACTTTCATGGCGATAGATCAAACGGCTATGATGTCTATTCATCTCAAAGAGATACAAGAACTGATATAGATATGCATTATACGGTATACTAAATAAAAATGAGATTAAGTAACATTTTAGATGGTGATTTATCTTAACACGTTGTAACCGAAGTAAGCAAAGCCCAGTCTCGTAGAATACGACGTGATTGATTTCTCAATATACGAGAACGGTGTATATGTATTCAAATTACATTTACGACAGACTATCAATCATGTGAAACAAAACAAAATCTTATTGCTCCAAGTCACTGTATAAGGATATAAGATCCGAAGTCAGCACTATAATATAAACTATATTACATACGTCACACGCATAATAACAACACCACTGAACTAAAGTAAGTTCGCAGTAGTGAAGCTGGTACAAACTTGTTGTAAGAGCTTAATGCGATGAAAGCGTCGAGAAACAAAACACGAACACGACACACGCGGAAGGCAACTCTAATGTAAACATGACGAAAGTGAAACGTCAACTGTAATTATCATTGTAGTCATGATAGAGTCGCAAAGTAAGCCAAATACTGGAATGTTTAAAGATTGATTCTACTAGTATGCGCCTAGAGATTGATATTACACAGCATTATTAAAATAAACATGAACACGTTGCGAGGAGTTGCATTTATTTATTGGCTAGTTGTCGCCCGCTGCTTCGCTCGAGTTTTAAAAAAAAAGTAGCTATGTCCTTCCTTGGAGTTCAAGTTTGCTTCATACCAAATATCAAATTCGGTTAATTAGTTTGGCAGTGAAAGAGCGACAGACAGACAGAGCTACTTTCTCAATCAAATATTAGTACAGATAAAACTAAAACTCAATCGTACCCTATAAAAAACAAAGTTTGTCAAACTGTATGAAATGATACCGAATTATTTTCCATTCATTGATATTTGGATGAAATAAAGCTTAGCAAACCACGAACGTACAAAAACAATATATTTTACTTTAAAATACTTCAGCATACTATAATAAAAAAAAATCATAGCAGGCAATCGATTATAAGCAAATTAAATGTAATTTAAGGATTTCATTCTTCATTTCAAAATACTTCGATGAGATTAACTAACATGCCTTTTACTTTTTTATCTTTAAAGGTGGTACCACGCTTGCCAATCGTGGAATGGAAGAACAGGCGAGTGGCAGATTTGGGTAAACGGTGAAAGAGTAGGAAGAGGTTTCCATAATAGGGTAAGTTTACATTTGTTATAGATTTAAAATATGAAATGTACGAAAATTGCAATTATATTATAACGTGTACGTAAATTGAGAACCAGTTGCCTAATACTGTTTAGCTCGCTTCATACCACACGTCGTAATTAGTTGAATTGAGTTAACTTTGACGGTATCAGTATCCGCCTGACCTCACTGACATCAATTCATTTATTTATACATTATATAAGCGCAATTAGTAATGTCATTTAAAATAAATATCACTAAAAGGAAATAAAAGGAACGATGCAATAGAATTGTGCAAAGATAATTGTCGTATTTATTTCTTTTAAAGCTGCGGAAAGACAACTACTTGACAACCGTTACCAACTTAACAGTTTCAATTGAGTTCGTATTTTATTTACCTCTAATGCTTATAGTCGTATTTATTAATTATCTTTTTAAACATTTACAGCTCGTTGGTCATATTATAAAAGGCGGTGGAACTGCAATCAGCGGTCAAGAACAATCGCTTTTGTATAAAAAGGACGAGGCACAGCCAATCATAAGTATGTGAAATTCCCAAATATCATAGCACCAAAAATTACCGTCAGTCGAAGTACATATTCAAATGATAAAATTAAAACCTCAATTTAGTATAGACTATTGACTGACGAAAATCAACCGTATAAGTTTATTAACAAATAAAACCCAATATTTATTTACATTGCAGAACAATCAGGTCTTATCGGTGAAATCACGATGCTGCAATTATACCATGTCGCTTTGACTGCCGGTAAAGCTCACAGGGACCACAAACATCATCACGTGCACCATTTCAAACATGACGGTACACCGTTCGAGACTTCTACAGAAGCTGTCACTGAACCACCACCGCCTCCAGCCACTCCTTTGGGCAACGGAAATTATTTAATTGGAGGACAATTACAGAGACCGGCTAATCTTAACTTGGCGCGTCCTCAACAACAAATGATACCTGTCCAACTTTCTAACGGTCTTCAGCTCCAACAAGAATACTCTAACGGACAACTCGGGAATAGAATTGTCTCGGAACAGTTTCTTAACAGTATTCAGCCCATTCAAAGTAATCAGTTTAATGGCAATATTCAAGGGGCTCACGTACCTCTAGTTGGTTTGTCGGTATCCCCAGTTGACCAAAGTCAAAGATATACTTCTAGACCTTTAGGACCAAGCAAAGGTACTACTGTCGTTTTATCAGGATCACTTCTCAATCCCGCTAATGTACAATATATAGACGAAACCGCCAATTCGCACAATTTGTTCAAAAGAGATTCTCACAAACGAGACAAAAGAGATAATCCCGAAAAGGAATTGGTTGAAGAAACTAGTACAGGTAAAAGCAACGAACTTTGTTTTTTTTTATAAACTATTCATCAAAATATTTACATGGCAAAGTTTTAATTTATTTTATTTAAATATTCAATTGACGCAATACGTACATAAAATAATATTAATATTGTGTAACAGGCAAAAAAGACAAGCGAGGCCTTGTAGCATTATCCGATGGATCTATTGTCGATGAAGCTTTGCTCAGTCCAGATGTACTCGAAGACAAAGAAGACGAGATATTGTTCCAACAGTCCCTACTCAATGGTTTAGCTGGCGTTGTGGGCAATCTACCAGTACAGAATTTACAAAGGAAGAATGTAAGACTTAACTACATAAATACAATCACGCTATATAAAGGTATGTAAAGGCTAAATAATAATAATTTTTTTCACATTTCAGGTCGATGAGAGAGAGCCAGCAGAGGCAGAAGTAAAAGCCGTGATGCAAGTTTGCAGCGGATGTACCTCTGAACCTTTCAAGAAAGCACTCGTTCTCTCGTGGAGATCAACCCCGAAGAAACTTTACAGTGGAGCACACTACTATAAAGGATTACCCATTTGTCGCGCATTCTAAGTACACACTGAAGCTTAAGTTCGAATTGTGATGTGGATAAAAATTCTCAAAGAGGATTTCAAGGTACAAAGCCGCCCGACCATTTAAACAAATTTCGTCTTCAGTACCGGTCTTGATCTATTTTATTTTGTTGTAGACACCGTTACAATAAATACCGTCAACACGTATTTAAATTTTAAGCCATAACTTAACCAAATTATGTTACCTTCGAAAGTACCATTAGTAATAAATCTAGCTCAAGATAATTACTCCATGTTATTGTATCATGACGATAGTTTTAATTTTAGATATATCTGTACTATTAACCTAACTTGCTTAGATTCTTATAATTTCCAATCTATCCGATTATTATTTTATATATTCTGTTTTGTTAAACCGGCGGAGAAATATTTTTGCATGTACTTAAAACTTGCCATCGCAATTTATTTATTGTAGTCGTAAGATAGTCTCGATAACTACATTTGTAATTTGTTTAGTACTAGCTGTAGGATTCTTACCAACCTGTTACCTTTTTTTTAAATATATTTTTTAAATATCATGTTCTTTTTAATTTTATTATTGATTATTTACAATCGTTCCCTTTTGAATAATGTTATCCTTTATTCCGTTTAATTTACGAGCTTCCATCCAAAGAGATGGAAGGGGGATTGGATTCCATTAGCAAATATAGCAATAAAAGGTATAATATTCAATGATGAAGTAAATTAAATCTACTATGTAACTACAACAGTTTCATTAATAAAATATATTATTATAGTACATACAAGGTGTCTATAGTATTATTAAACGAGACATTTCACCAACAAAGCGACGTTAGATCGTATTAAGATCTCAATGGTATTGTTTTACTGGGATGACAAAGTATAGCGGCAAGTTGACTTAAATACGTACAAGCTACAATACATAATTATAAGACGTTTAACGTTAATATATAATTAAAAAAAAAATTACATTACGTTATTTACTATGTTTGATGTGTTTTTAACAATATGAAGGGGATTCTAATTTAAATATCCGTTTATTCACGACGCTTAACTAAGCTGAGCTTAAAGATCTTTAAAATAAACACTTACTTTACATTTCAATCTACCTCGCACGTCTCATATTAAGCAATATTATTGATCTGAGCGATCATTTCTGTATCGTAAGGATGACTGTACCCCTTGTTCCACCGTCAGCGTAACTGCTAATGAGGACGGGACTAAGCAGTGTTTATATATTGAGTGTCTTTTCAATAATTAGCATCCATTGACGATTTTAAGCTATTTCAAATCAAAACAAGCAATCGACTATGAAATAGGTACTGTTCGAAATTACTATCAACCCGTCGAGGTGCTTGACCTGTGTGACCGATATTGCACTCGAATCGACTAACTAATAGTTCATATTTAACAAATTTCCTCATTAATCTAAAAGG
This sequence comes from Vanessa atalanta, assembly GCF_905147765.1. Classification (NCBI taxonomy): domain Eukaryota; kingdom Metazoa; phylum Arthropoda; class Insecta; order Lepidoptera; family Nymphalidae; genus Vanessa; species Vanessa atalanta. Next base: position 14,165,249 of record NC_061902.1, on the reverse strand, counting down.
AAATTTGTAATTACAAATGCATTCGCGAGTTAAAATTAAGCCGAGAATTAGTAAAAAATAATAATTTGTGAAATATTTTTCACCAATTTGCAGCTGCAGCAGCTTACAGCAGCAATTTCTTAATTTCGATCGTATGGTAAAAGTTCAGCGGTCTCACTCATCAAAACATTAATTTAAGTAGGTACATCACTTTGGAAGTGTATCGAGGCACTGTCGCGTTAAGAGCACAAAGTGAAATATAAAAGGTATACCTATATATCAGAAGCCACCTTGAAGCAGTTAATTTGTAATCAATCAAGTGCGGTACTGTTAAGTGTTCTTTAAAATACCTGCTGATAAGAGTCACGTCGTGTTGCGTGGGGGCAGCGCCCACGACAGCAGTACTGATATTAATTATGCATTATTTAACATGCATAATGATCATTCAGTAGTGTCTGATTATAGCTACAGTTGCCCACAAATGTTATTTCTATAATTACGTAATAAATAATTACGAAACTGTAGTGGGGCCAAATGATCGGCCACTAAAATCTGTTGTAGGGTACTATTACGTAGAGAAGGTGCCACTTATAACTTTTAATAGTTTTTAAATATGATATTGATTTTAATTGTAATAACCTGCCAATTTTAAGGTGCTTGTCTTTTAATTATTTCGAAAATGCGACGTAATTGGAGCTATTTCACGCTCCCTCTCCCACATACTTGTGCATGAACTACGTGTGATGGAACGTAAGAAATCATTGAGTGTTTGAGTAAATGGGATCGGATTTGGAGTTTTTGTGGTAAAACATTTATATAATTAAAACTAAATTATTCATAAGACTCTCTAAAAAACATTCGGTAAACTAGTTAACTTGTGTGACGTACATTCCACGAGCGAAGCGGTTCGTTCGCAAATAATGCACACGCAACGCCTTTTAACGTTAGGAGAGCAATGTTATGCGCTTACGCGTAAGGATGACTAAAAAGTTTAAACATAGAAAAAGAGTAGCGATTGTATAATTTTAATTGTATAAAGTAAATTACGAAAATTATTCAGAACAAATAATCATCGTTTACAAATTTAATATTTGTAAATTTCTGTGGTTTTACATAACAGTTTACTAAATTTTACTGGGTGAATGGGAGAATTATCTATACTTTGACTATATATTCACATTTGTGGCCTCTAGTTTTGAGAAAGTATTCGTTCATATTTTTCAAAATACGCTTCAATTTTTATTTTTTGTATGCTTTATACTTGTAGCTTTGGACAATGAACAAAAAAGACCAAATAAAGTGATAAAAGTAAGTGAACTTTAAGTAATAAAGGGTGGCGGTGCCACATCGTCGGATATTGTGCGGCCTTTCCTGTACTAGTATTACGTCATATCAAAGCTGCATCCTTTTGTTTATTACATAGGTATTTGCGCCAATCTCGTCACAGGTTAGTAAATATTTTCATACTTGCAAGATATTTATTTTTCTATGCAATAATCTAATTTATATTTAGGTCGAGATGTTTTCAAATTATATCGTTTCATTCGCGCATTTTCTTAAAACATCAAAAATATCAACCAAATAATCCCAATACAAAATGTTAATATGAAAAAAAAAACCTTTTACTTTAAGTTTTCCTGAATTAGAGGGAAAACTATGAAGAGGTAGCAAGTAGCGATATGTACTCAAATAAATTGATAGGTACCTAATACTTAGTGGATTTTAAATTTGAAAATCCCTTACTTTAACAAATTAGGTAAGAAAAGTACGCTTAATAAAATTATCATAGTGAGATCGGATTGGAGAGCCGATGGCTTGACATAACTAAATACGTTATTTATATATATTTAAGTTTGGTTTGTTATTCAGACAGGTTCATAAAATATTTTCATTATCTATAATTTATAAAATTATTTCTAAATTATATTTTAGACTAGGCGGGTAACCAACTTCAAAGGAAATTTCATTTACTTTAACAATCCTACACACAAACGGCCAAACGTAATTACAGGCGTAATATTACTTATCTCGTTAAGTTATTTTTATATTCTTTATATAAATACGCCTCTAGCAAGTTATAATCTCCTAGATTGTTTTTTACAATACTGTAATACCAACTTGTAAACATTGACAGTACGATAAAGAATCCCTTAATATTTAGCTGTTAGTTATTTTTATTGGCACTTTGCAAGCCATAACAATATCGGTTAGGCTATAAGTTAGTGTTAATATTGCCAATGTGTTTAAGTTTAGGTTTTGTACTTAGGTTGCCTTTAATTTATAATAGGTAGGATTTAGTGATTCAAGAATGACTAGTCTGGACTAGCTCGTATGGACAGACTAGAAATATATTTCTTAAAGCATGAATACAATATAATTCGGCGAAATGCAATCCCTTAGGGCTAGAGACGAGCTCCCTGTACTTACTAGCTGGCAAGGAAAATCTGCTTGAATTTATTCCTCAGACGTTGGTTCTGTACCCTATATAAATCTATTATTTCAGGCTAAACACGTATAAATATAGCATATGTCGAATTATGTTTTAAATATTGATATTATTATTTTTATAGAATTGTGTTTTTAAAATATTTTTTGTTGTCTTTAAAATTCAGCCAATCACAATCCGCTGCTTACGGGCATATCATATAAATCATGTATAAGTTGTGGATGTTTGTATATTATTTTGAAATAATATACGTTGTCACCATTAAAGCTGTCATATAGATGTACATATTTTGCCGTGGATAAGGTTTTTATATTAACCACTAGACAGGTCTGCGGATCATCGACGTCTGTGGCGTTTAATTGATCACGATGAAAATGAGTATAAATTTGAGCACGGAAAATATTTAAATTTAAAAACGCATTACGGCACCATGCCGTACCTATATTACGTATAGTATTAATTAACGACCTAATTTTAAAAATTACCTGATTATTGATCTGCTATTCGATAGCAATGTTGCTTGCTGTTGCTGAAGATCTGGATTCTGCTACCTAGATACATTATGCATACAAGCTAATCTGAGAGTATAAAAATCTTTACATTTCAACGTGTGCTATTTTCTTATATTTCTAAAAGGGTTTTCTAATTTCTAAAAGCCTTTGTTCCAAGTTCCAAGCATAAAATATTTATAGTGGCTAAATATTTATTGAATAGCGTCTTCTGAGTAATAATATTAGATGTTAGTAGCATTTTAATTATGATATAAATTAATAATTTAAGCCGAGGAATCCTTTAAGTAAAACCAACTAGAGTTTTTTTATAAAGTGGTACAGAAATATTTTATATACTTTTAATTTTTATGAAAATTAATTTGTGAGAATGTTATAAATTAATTAATCGCATTCATTTCGATTTTACTTACGATTTGATAAAAAGATAGTCATAATTAATATAATAAATTACGCATTCATTTTAAAATCAATCAAAATAGACTTTATTGCAGTAGGCTTTTACAAGCACTTAAACTTCCAACGGTTCGGAATATAGTAGATTCTACCAAAAAGAACCGGCTGTAAACTCTGTAGTGACTGTTTACCAATATTTAAAATTTAAACAAAATGATGTCAAATAAATATAATTAAATTTATAAATTATAATCTGCCTGGACGTCAATACTACTCGATATTAAATCCTTACTTACAAAATTGCTGATTTTGATTACTGCTTAGTGTGAAACTCAATATCTATCATTCTACTAAGAATATTATATTTCAAATAATTTCATAAATGCTATGCTATTTCTTTTTAACCTCAGTAGTTCATGTTTTCTCGACGTTAGATTTTTTTTTTTATTTTGATATGTTTACGAAATATTCGAAGTCGCATTTCATTTTAGAGTTCCCTCGTGTTATCAATGTAGAACAAACATAACCTATTAACAACACCAACGACGTGTATACAACAGTTGCCGCAAGTGAAGACATGGTAAGTTTTTGGTTCAATTGCTTCCGTCCTGGAATTTCAATATTAATTCTCGTGGCCGACCGGGGACGAAATTCAATAAGAATTAATTGAAAGCCACAGTGGGAGCGGATTTATCTTAAGCCATTGCAGAATTAGCAGCACCCTTCAATGGTATTAATTCAATTACGTCAAATGAGAAAGTTAAAAAGTTGAAAATTGTATACCATATAAACCCGGTGAATAAATACAACTACGCGTTAAAACCCGCCTTATCTTGTGATGAAAAGTGGATCTTCAATGATGATCAAAAAAGTTAGCCGAACACAATTGAGACAGCAAAACCACATCCCTAACGAAAATTATGTGTTAAGGAACTACATGTGAGTGCATGATGGATCTGTATCGTTATTGTTCACAATTATAAATGCTTGTTGAGACATGGTACAATCACTACTACAGTGATATTGTGTGAAGGATTACAAATGAAAATGGTCGAACTCGCTGTTAAGGAACTGAGACTTATCAATTGGTCCAGTCTACTTCTGTCCGACAACTTTCGTTCACATACCGCATAAGAGATCCTTCCAAAACAACAGGACATACGACTCTCCATCATCCACCAAAATGATCAGACCTCGCTCAAAAAGTTTTCTATTTTGTTTGGAGTTTGGAAATCCTTTCATTGTGGAAAAAAATTAAAACCGACGAGGCGATGAAAAACGCCTTTAGAAAGTTCGTCGATTTCCGTACCGGAGGATTTCTATAGCAGAGGTGTCAATGAACTTCCATAAAAATGGCAAAAGTGCATCGACAGCAGCAGGCAATACTTTTCTTAATTAAACTAATTATTTTCCATGTTAATTTTTACCAAATAATGTCAATGTCATAGTTAAGGATCTAATACTTCCTCATAAAAACGTATTCGTACAGTTATGCTTGAAAAATGGAATAGTTATTTTAATTAATTTGTGTTGAAATCTTACATACTAACGATAGTCATTTGTTAATTAAACTTACCTTATTTTTATTGTGCACGTGCTGAGACTGTGAGTGATAATCGGAGTCGATCTCAGGCTCACTGAAGTAGTTCTGTTCCTATAAACGAAAAAGGCTATATAATATAAATTTAATGGTATTAGTACATTACAAGTAAATTGTCGAGAGATTACTTCTTTTTTTATAATATATACTTTATCTCTAAAGTCAGTTTTGTTAATTAGAAGAAAAATAATATTATATAGTTTGTACATCAAGGCCTTAACTATATACAAATAAGAACTAAAAACAGTTACTGTATAAATCATAGCCGCGTGGGATCGTGACAATAATGCTAGCAGCATTTCCCCGTTAGATCGCAATTCCGATCCCCTGGGCCAAAAAATGAAAAAAACCATCCAGCCACCAGGTGAGATATAACAAAATATGATGAATTTCTTTCAAATGCAACAGAGGCCATTGTCAATGGAATTTAATCAGCTACGCCCGGAATTTTGGATATAAGTGTATTCGTAAATAGAAGTGGCAGCTTCTATTCTCTCATTCTAATAAACAGTTACTGATGGCAACTAATGCAACAAGCTGAGGCTAGAAAGATACTTTCGGGAGCACATGATTCTAACTTCCTAAAGTCTTGACTGTGACTGATAACTTCTGGAAAGAACAACCAATATTTTTTTTGTTTTCCCGACCAATCATTCAAAACTGTAGATTAAAATCGAAGCTAACGAGTCACCAGTAGTCATTTGAACATTAAACGTAGATAGTTCTTTCTAAATGCCCGAATCGAATGAGCAAAAGCCGTTACCAGAAATAAGTAACAAATCCCTTTCCTTATTCTCTTAAGCTGATCCCCCAGCCACGCAATTTTTTTTTTTGATCAATGATGGAGATAAGAAATTATTTTGGCCTCATCTCATATAAAGGAAACAGTGTTAAGAGTCGCAGCCGCCGCGGCCGAAGCTGAAGTGAAATTGCGTCTTTGACCCATTTGTAGTTGAAATACTTGGACCTCGGAGTACGAGTGCAAAAAACTTCATTAAATGTATAATATCTTGCTTTATTGCCCCTTAACTAAGTCCTTATAAATATTATAAAAGTCCTAAAATACATGACGATGTACAATACATGACGGAATGAGCAAGGAATGATTCCCGAATTGGAATTGTCGTAAAAATCTATTTTGTTAAAAAATATTAAAATCATTTGATTAAGGATACGAACTTTATTAAATTTAATACCAAACGTCTCCGACTTCAAAGTTACTATTAATGAATCTTAATCAAGTTTTATTATAACGGTCTTAGCTGTATATCAAAAATAAAGTCAACTAAATCTTTTATATACTAAAACGTCCGGGTTATATGACTGGGGAATACAGAATGTATACACTGAAGCATCTTGTATCTGTCGCACGGTTGGCAAGTTTCACCTACGGGCCGAGGGTGAAGAAGTCGTTGAAAAAGTAATCATAACCATCAAACACAGCAAAGCAATAATTGAGCAAAGCAATAATTGAACCCGATGTCATAATAAATAAATAAATAAATATTCGACAACATCCAATACATTGCTCTGATTACAATGTAAGTAGCTAAAACTCTTGTGTTATTGAAAATCAGAGTTACGACGGTGCCACAAACACCCAGACCCAAGACAACAAAGAAAACTAGTCAACTTTTTCCACATCGATTCGGCCGAGAATCGAACCCGTATATAAAACCTCGGAAGATATTTCAAAGCTGTAGAAAACGACGTTTAAATCAAACGAGATAGATAATTATGTTAACAAATATTTCAATGAAAATATAGTCTCAAAATATTTCATGCTTATTTTCCGATGTTTACTTAGCCGATGGAAAGTATGCAAATTTGATATTTTTATCTTAAAAGGTCAAAACGAACACAACGTTAATACACTTATACAATAATAATTAAAACTAAAAGTATGACATCAATAGATGCTATTATTATACCTTTGTTTTGAACAATAAGGTTTCTTTACCCTTCTACAATTCCTTATTGACTTTCATACCATATCGTAAAAAGTCATGCATATTCTTACAATTGAAGAAGGAATTCTGACATACAAATCTTAGATTCCTCCATACGAATTGCTAATAGCAAAGCTACAAACTTATTATTACATTATATAACTAACAGTTCTTGATTTGTAAAAAACAAATTAACAGACGGTTAATGTCCCACTGCTGTTCAAAGGCCTCTTCCCCCTTTGTGGAGAAGGTTTGGAGCGTATTCCACAGCGCCCCAGATTACTGGGTTAAAATATTTTAATTTATAATACATTACTATTCCTCTCAACTACCTATATGCATTTTAAGTTTACGTCCAAAGTTCGAATAAAAACTTTGTCGACGTCCGTTATCGTTCAAAACGTCATTTTTTCGGAAACCCATACTGAAAATCGTAGAATATTCAAGCTGTTGATCAATTATGTTGCTTCAATTCGATGTCAAATCTTTGGTCTTTTGTCCTCTTGTGGTTGGAACAAACTATAGAATTATTCCATAATTATAATCAAAAAATGTACCCTAATGGGTACCACAAAAAGCTTGTAAATATAATCGCGTTTTGACAGCATTTGTCTAATCCTATTATTATTGGTATCCTATCTGGGCGGAAGATTGATAATGCACCTTGCAAAGCCTATCATGAAACCAAAATAACGCAAAGAGGATTTTGAACCACATAATATAATCTCGAACTTGAGAGGAACAACGAACGAACGGCGACTCAGGAGTTGGATCAGCTATTCACGGAAATGATGTGCACAAATGCAGAACATGGCCGACTTCGGTCAAATCGTCTCATTTTAAAACAAAGTCGAAAACCAATGAATATGATAATTATATCATTAAATGTAGCAAAGAGCAGTCACACCTTTTTATTTGTTGCTATCATAACAGTCAAAAAATTTATCTGTTGCAATATTAATTTCATATGTTTCCATTACACACTAATTGTTAATGTAAATATTATTAACCTTTATGAATTAAGGTTACAATCCCGAAAATCCATACACAACGTTGTAGCAGCGATGTTGAAGTATTAAGAATTGATTACGCTAAAATAATGATAATGATTGATGAATACTTACAGGGTCCCATGTAGATGAAGAGCAGCTTGAGCTCCCCGTCGGCATGGGAACCGACCCGACGCCCATCGCCCCCGGGAACGTACCGCCACCGATGTCTGTCGCTTCGAAAAGCCGCAGAACTGAACGGTCACGAATATCCCTTAGATGGGCCCTGCGAAAAGGCATTTACTATCAAAACTGAATAATAATCAAATTTACATTAAAACTTAAATGTAATAATGAGTTATAAATTTAAGACGCGTGACAAGATAACACAAATGCAAGGTGAATCTCGATCTAGCTTATATCTCCCTCCAACTAAACTTCATGTTATTATGACAAATGAATAGAAACTCTAGGGCATGATTTTCGAATCGAACTCACACTTAAAAGCATTCGAGCTAGTCCACTCGACAAAAGTTTTCGTTTAATAACCAAGAGTTATTAAATATATTTTTTTGTTTTAAATTTAAAGTTCGAGGTTGAGTTTGTCGTTCACTATATTGAGACGAACGAAGAGGTTTTAGTATAGATATCTGTGGTTAATTAATGACGGTGACGAAATTGGCAGAATAAAAAGAAACAACGTAATAATTTCTGAAAATAACTCGTTAAAATAGAAAAAGTCTGAATAAAGGATTGACCATACACAAGATGTATCATAGAATAAAATAAAAACAAACGTATTTTGGGTCGTAGTTTATTTTTTTTTTGAATACTGGACCGCATATTTTGAACATACGATATCTGTGTTCTAGCGTTTTTAAGGATATGGAGCGTGGGTTGTCGAGTGCACACGAGAGCAGAGGGGACACAAGTGGCCACGCTGAAGTGACGGTATGCATTCGATAGAATTACGTATTTAATTAACGACACTCAAAAAATTCTACTGAGACTGGAGGATAAATTGAAATCTAATTTATACATCTGTAAATTTCTCATTAAAATTTAATCAACCGCGTTCATTTCGCATTAAATATTGCTACTATAACGTTTATTTACATATATAAATATATATATATATTTTTATGTCTTTCAAAACAAATCCACGAATTTTATTTAGTACTTATAGAGCATATTTTTACCGGATGGACGCAAAATAGTTTCTAGTTTCAGAACTTACATACAATATAAGTATTTTTATTCATATCGTATTGTTAAAACCTTACGGAGTAATAGCTTTAACACCGAGAAGTTAGTACTGCGAGTTAGAGCGGTTAGAACTTTTTCATAACAATTATAACATTTAAAACAGAAGTGCGTATTTATAAAGTAAAAATTAAATATTAATATAATATTTTTAATATAGAGTTGAGAATAACGTACAAAAGTCCACGCCGGTAAAAGCGGATAGCCACAGAACTTCAAAGCATAAAAATTACTTAAAAGTGTCATTAAAAGTTAAAATAAATAAATTTAAGGGTATAGTCACTCAATAAATGGTACTGCGAAATGTAAAGCAATATTAGAGATATTAAAGTTACTCAAAACTAAAATTAAATATTTAGTTTTAGGGTAAAAAAATATTTTAACTGATACGCCGTTGAAAAACTTTTTAAGCACTTTTTTAGCCATCAGTTTCAATTATTTAATCACTTTACAAAATAATTTTGATAAAAACATCCTAATCAATTCAATATTTTACTATATTAGGACAGTAAATTTTTGATTTTATTTACAAAAATGTATATATAATAATTTTAAATTAGTGTAAAACTTACGGGCAACGTTCGTCGTGTATATGAACTATACCCTCTTTACGTTTCATCTTGGTTGGCAAGTTGAAACAACTCACACAGAGCCAAAAAGTTTTACCGCGCGAATCCAGCCTGAGAGTTGTAGCGTCACGAGAATCTGAAGTAATACTGTTCCGCGTGGGCCTTTCGACTACAGCGCAAGGGCGGGACCTCCCACATTTTACCTTGTCATAATTAAATAACACATTTTCCCATGTTTTAAGCTATGTAAATGTTTCATAGCTAAATATGGTTTTTCTAAGGCTTATTTGTAAAATATCTGAAATATACGTGGAAAATAACTTGTTTTTTTATAACTTTGTCTGAAATTATTCCGAGGTGAATTCTACGATAATCGAGTGATTGCCCGTAAATTTTAATAGCGTTTTTTTTAATTCAGAATTTATGTTTATTATAATAAATTAATTTTGAGTAATTTTGAGTATATTTAATTTAAATATGTGGTACATGTTTTATTATTTTAAAAGTATTTTTATATAGATACCCATTGGAGCCGCGTGGTGGAATATGCTCCAAACCTTCTCCTCAAAGGGAGAAGAGGCCTTAGCCCAGCTGTGGGAAATTTATAGGCTGCTAATATAGATATACTTTGTTCAGAATTACTATGCGCGTTAATATCGTAGGAGCACCGATGAGTTATCATCTGATTTATTTGTGTTTACAATTCATCTATAATCTGTGCAAGGGGTATCACCGTGCGTATCTGTCGACGAATTTCGACCGCATTTATATACACTACGGTACGATGGAGGAGCGTGGTGAACTAATATCTTGAATTATTATTTAATATGAAATATCGATTTTGGACAGTAGTAGGATATAATTAAATTTATTTATTGTAATTTTCAATCAAATCTTGTTGTTAAATAAATATGAAAAATATCAACGAATTTATCATTAAAAATAAAATCATCAAAAATATTATTTTGATGTCTTTCAATGATTATGAAACGTTCTTATTGATTTACAAGTTGAAGTTAAAAGAGAGCAAAGAAAGCAAATATATCGATGGTTACTCGTAACCCCGGCGTAGTACCGTTGTAGCACTTTTTCATGCGAGTCGCAATTAATATTCCGGAAAATCTTTTGATTATGTTATTACCATTTTACATGGCTTTAACGCGTAAATAAAGTCAACTGAGTGTACCGCAAAAGTTCTTTCCTCTAATAAACACATTTATACGATACCTTTATATTATGTTTGGAATTCTTGAAATTATTTCGAATAGCGATTCGCGATTAAGCGTTAAAACAAAACAAATGGTCGTTACATGGTTATACATATGGATTGAACTTTATTACAAAATGAAAGTATACGCGCTTTTTTAATATCGGTGGGATATTTCAATTAAGCTGACATTGCTCTCGGTACCGTTCAACGCTTTTTGGTATTTGAGAAAAACCGAACGCAAATGTTCAGGTATTCGATCCTTTTATCGCACATATACGTTTATTAAAAAAAGCTTTGTGATTTAGATTGTACCACAATGTTTTGTGTAAGTGGTATTTATTGAGATGAAACCGTTATCGATTAACGTTTTTTTATATTATTATTAAGCAGCCCGTAAATGTCCTACTGCTGGGATAAAGGCCTCCTCTCCCTCTGAGGAGAAGGTTTTGGAGCATATTCCACCACGCTGCTCCAATGCGGGTTGGCGGAATACACATGTGGCTGAATTTCGTTGAAATTAGACACATGCAGGTTTCCTCACGATGTTTTCCTTCACCGCCGAGCACGAGATGAATTATAAACACAAATTAAGCACATGAAATTTCAGTGGTGCCTGCTTGGGTTTGAACCAGAAAACATCGGTTAAGATGCACGCGTTCTAACCACTGGGCCATCTCGGCTCTCGATTAACGTAGGGTCTATTTTATAAGCACTCGCCAATTAAAAATTAAATTATAAATACAATGAAATTTTAAAAACGAAATTGAATTACTGTTGATTTAAATATTATATACATAGAAGTTGCGAAATTTTGAAACGAATTATTGCAAGTTCCAAACAAACATATTATTTTCTTGTCACACGCAAGGGTTGAAATTAAAGATTTCAGTAATATTTACCTTACATCCTCCAGTTCATAAAACATATCTTTCGTGTTTTCATGAATATAAATTTTGACGTTTTCACTGTCCATATATTGCATTGTGAGCTGCTTCGGAAAACTTCGAACAAATAGTGCCTTTACAGTGTCTATCGAAGTTATTTCATTCGGTAGCAAGGCTCGCTTTGTCTCATTTCTGTACTGAAGGAATACAAGACCTGGACAGAAACAAGACAGATTCTTAGTTTTATTAAACAAAACAGGATCAGATCTTAAATAAGCGATTATACTATATAAGCTTTGAATACACACCGAGCGGCCTCTCGAGTGTTTTCGAAGGTGTTCGGACGACGGGGAGAGAAGAACGTTGCTTGCCACCACGGCGAAACCCCGTGGATGAAGTCTCGACTTCCGACATGACCCCGGGGTCGTCATCGAAAAGCAAGGCATTGTTCGGCGGCGGATAACGCGGTAGAGGAGGCTGAAACCAAACCAGATGTACACATACATGCTTTGATGTTCTTAAAAATAGTAATTTAATTTATTTCCGGTTACAGAAACGAGTTGTATTGTTAAAGGATACAGAATTCTCAAAGTATTGTTTTTTTTAATATGGATTATAAGGCTACGAAAAACGGATAATAGTGTAATTGTATAGATATACTATGATAGATATGACCAATAAAAAAAACAAGTTAATTACATAGATACACCAATTAGATAACTCTCTCTACTCTCCACTCGTACTATCCGCAATGTAATTTTAATGCAATGAACAATTGGTTTTATTATAACACACAACCGACACATCGCGCTCGCTGTACATTTTTTTCCAAACCGCATATCAAACTTTATCACAAGTTAACGCATGTTATAAGCAATTCTTGATAGGGAATAGACATGAGATTAATAATACAATAATACGCACGTAGCGTAGCTTTGTATTTTATAACATTTAAAACTTTTTGCGATAATAATTGAAATAAGAAATGAATTGGTTCTAATGTCAGCATTGGTAATGAGATTTGTTAGTTGCTATTAGCATTGACTTAAATTTGTATGTTAGTTTTTTTAGTTATTTAGCGTTGAATGTACAAGTCTGTACCTTTCTCAAACGAGGATCTAAAAATTTCTGTTTCATGTCGCGATATTTAGTGACAGTTGAATACTCTGGTTTTATTGTAGGCATCTCCGCAGCGCAGGGTGGCTGAAGTATTATTATATAAAATAATATGTATATAAATTAAACATAAGTTATTTAAATTAAGAAAAATATATTTTAAATTACTAACTAAGAAAAAAATAGAAGTGTTAACTTTCTGAACTTTTCTCAATCGGTTGAAATTAAAAAAGATACTATAAGTTTATTTTATAACTATGAATGAAGACTTACCTCGATGTCAATTGTACTGATATGTCCTGGATGATGTTGGTGCATGTAAATATTATGATTGCCTGCAAGAGTGTGTCGCCTCGGGTCGTCTCGGCGAGAGGGTCGTCCACGTGTAAGTCCACGGCTGGCTTCCCCGTCTGATAGTCCACCTGTTCGATGTAATTGAAATGAATATACATATAATTAGATTTTAATTAATCTTATTAATATACATATTTTTACAATAGTTATTAGAATAAAATATAGTGTAGAATTTACCATATCGGTAATGAATTAATTTTTATTACAAATGATCTTAATTGTCTTAAAACAACATAAATATGGAACTCTAAGTGAGTAAAATACGTCTCTTATTTAAAATTACATCTTTATTCTTGAAGTAATAATGCAAAAACCATTATCAAAATATAAAAACTCGCTTTACGGCCTTCCATAGTGACAAGATATTTTTTAATCAAAATCTAAAAAATATTATCGATATTTGTGACAATTCGACATAACTTTGAAAAATAGTGAAATTGCTGTCGGAACTTAGTGATTAAAATTCATACAAAAATAAGTATATATGTGTATATATACGAGTATTATTACTAAAGATATATCAGTCAGTTGTTTGTATTTCTTGTTATAGCGTAAGTATTATCAAATGTTTCGCCTTACACTAAAATTAAACTTCTATTTAAAAAAAAAAACTTTATAGTTATTCGTAAAATGAATATTGTCAAAATATACACCCGGATAGCTCACCGTGTATCATAAACGTCGATATATCACCAATAATGACATAACTAATCACTTAACAACAATGCTTGAAATTATTATATTAGGACGTGAAGGTTGAGCGAGCCGCCGTAATTATAACCACAAGGAAACAAACAGTTTAGTGACCGTGGTTATGTATTTGACGCGGCAAGTCTAATTATTATTACTGCCAATATTCATCAGCGGTCAGCATTTATTAGATTATCGATTAGTTAATATACGTCCATATTATTTAACTAAGACGGACAGTAAATTTTAATCAATGAACACGGTTTAATTTCAAACAATTCACACTGACGAGGGGACGGTTCAGGTGGTGCGAGTTGCGGGCTTTCATTTCACGTGCTTATAGTGTATGTACCTTCAATCTCTCGAAAACATAGCCGAGTTTGCTTCAACAATTTCGAGATTTGGCTCGTACCCATACTATAGTTAAGTCCGTAAACCGATACGCCGCCCAGACCGGGGCCGGCCCTTCGTAAGATATTTTTTATTCTATTTTACTTTGGTTTACTTAACAGTACGGTTTTATGCTCCGGGTTTCGGTATATGAATAGACTGGAATATACAGATATTTGCTAGATACCGTTTTCTTGTGTATATAAGTTATTTGAAGTTATCTATGAACTAACCTAACCTAAACCGTTGGTTCACTTGAAGAGATACCTATGTAACAATAAGGTCGCAAAAACGCCTCTTTTATTTAAGCTGTATCCATGTTGTATTTATCTATTTTCTCTCTGTGATGTATAATAAAGTGTATAGTTATTTAACGTGATCTTGGACTGTTCTATTTAGAAATCTTCGTTCAAGCAAACGCATGACTTTCAATAGTGTTCCATTTGAATAATTATGATCATCATTTTGATACTAATTTAAATAGAATCGCGATAAGAAACAATGCAATTGATAAAAATAAAAATTTGGACATTTACAAAAGTGAATTATTAAAATTAAAAGTTTTAACTTGGTAAATACTTTACACTGTAACCTAATTCAATACATTTTTTTCTTGATTTTCTAAAAAACTACAGCATAACTAAATATTTCTCTTTTATTTGATCGTTGGCTGTCTCGAATGTCCTTATCACTTATTACTGAGAGACGACTTAGTTCTTAACTAATGTGTGAGTGAGTATTTCGTTGGTGATCTAATAAATAAATATGCAAGTGAGTAACTTTCTACTTGTCATTGTTAGGAATGGGTTCTATTAAAAATCTGTGTTAGGTTAGGTTACGTTACACACCTAGCTAATACTAGTTTACTTTACCTCACTTTTAGTTTACGTTACCAAACAAAATGTCATTTCGTTTTTTATTTTATTATTGCCTTATTTGATTTTCGTCTTCTTACTATGTCTTATTTGGTCATTTTTATTGTATTTCTTTCTTTCGAATAGACGATCCTTACAGTGTGATTAAGATCTAATATTGTTATAAATACATCTGCACAACGTTGCAGTACGTCGGTTGAACACACGGTGAGCGGGTACGATCCGAGGGTATAAGTCAGTGCAGTGATAATTTAATTGTAAACTGTCTAGTATGATTTTCCTATCTTGGGGGAAGGGCGTGGTTAGCCTAGCGATGGATATTTACAGACTGATTTCTTTACTGGCCTGTTATTTCTATTTCGTATTTATAGTTTAATATATATTTTATTACAGAGCCATTGCATACGCATTATGTCTAATTTTCTTACGAGCTTTGGTTCGGAGTTTTAACAGATTTAGAAAAATTGGCTTCTAAAATGCAGCCGAGATTTTCCTGTGATTGGTCATCTGCTGTAAATTCCTGTGAGCATGCGCAAATACGACCAGTTGTAAAGACCTCTGAGACGATTTATATCTTGCAGTTTCACGGTTCAAAGTTTGGTTTCTCTGTCGTTTCCATGGAAACGTACACTTGCAAATATGGTCGACGTTCAACAAGTAAACATGTAATGTGATTTTTTATATAAAAAACTTGTTGTCGAGTGTTTGTCATCAATGTGAATAATATTTTTATTCTAAGCTTGTTATTACGTAGAATGTTTTAATATTTCCTTTTGATTTATATTTTTAATATGAAATATTATCAAAATAATGAAGGATTATTGCTGAACATTAAAAATATGTCAATATTGTTCAATTTTGATTGAGTAATAACAATTAAAAAAGCTATTACATAAAACAAAATTGTTATTGTATATTTATATATAATAAATTTAAATCGCAAGTAAACCAAGGTACGCGACTGTGCTTTGTAAATGGGAGGCGTAGCCGGTTTTCAATTAATCATAGAAACGCCTCTTTTCCCCCCAGCTATATGTTACCTCCCAAAACTGCAATTTCTATGAAAAGGATACGGATTTTGGTCAAGGTCATTGTCAGTGCAGACAACGAGATCAATGAAATCGATTTTAATTACGAAATATACATCGAATTCAGACTGAAATTTCGTACGAAAATTCCGAAACACTAGTTGAATATTAGTTATTTAGAAATGTCCTATGTTCGAGTACTAGTGTTTCAATTACAAATATAAATAAATGACAACTGTAAAATTGGCATGATGGAAAACAAATGTAATTAGTACAATGTACTGAATTATCAAAATTAGTAAAATGCAATGTCGACATATTTTGTTTGTATCGAAGATGTAAATATAGCGATGAATACACATGCTGCATAGATGTTGCCGAGCGGTTAAAATACAACGAAAAATCCAATCGCATTTTACGCACGATTCTGTCCGAGTATTTACTATTGATATTCCCGATAGTAATATTTATCTAAGTATGTGACACCGTAGAATTGCAAATTCGCTAGTTTTCTATACATATAATAAAATTGGAGTGTCTGTTTGAAAATAAAATGCGCTAAGTACTACCTCATAGGTGAAGTGGAAACGTGTGCATATTATGACGCTTACAAAATTTTAACGCGCTATATCTCAGTTACAATTACTCTAAGAAAAAAAAGTATAAATACATTTTTAATAGAAAATTTTACAAGCTTTAATTTTTGTCTGAAGTAATTTTGCGTTAAAACCTACCGTTTTCCTGAAACTCGCGAAAAAACATTTTTTTGTCGGGATTTCCGACCTTTGACCTCAAATAAAAAAAAACCAGGTACTGGAATGATTCGGAACTTCTGAATATTATTTTTAATTATGTTTTAAACAGAAAGCATTTTCAGGTTGTTGTAAATTTTTTTAATTTTAGTCCTCTTTTTTGGTCTAATTTGACCGGACTATCGGTGTTCGT
Source organism: Vanessa atalanta (assembly GCF_905147765.1). Lineage (NCBI taxonomy): Eukaryota > Metazoa > Arthropoda > Insecta > Lepidoptera > Nymphalidae > Vanessa > Vanessa atalanta. The sequence continues at coordinate 14,148,057 of NC_061902.1, read as the reverse complement.
CTTAGAGTAAGTTAGTGTGTAGCTCAAACTGACTCAACAATATGTACATATATAATACAACGATAAAAAAAATTTACAGTTAATTAGCTAGATTTATTATAAATTCATAAAGCTTGCAGTTATTCAAACAAACAAATATCAGTGTGCTGAAACCATAACCAGAAGAAGAATCCATCCTATTTTAAATCTATCGTGATGTCGTAACAACTGGCACAATTACTTCTGTAAGCAATCCAACTATATTAAACCCATTTAAAGTATTAAACCTGAATATAGTTCTATCGATTTCCTTGTAAGAAGTATAATTTAAAAATGTATTGAGAGGTAGCAGAGTGTGACATACTTCAATTATGTGTTTATCCATTTAATAATTTTTGCTTGACATAATTATTTGTCTTCATTTTTATTCATTTTTGATTCATTGAAGTCTTATTATTATACTTATATTCTAAACAAATAAGGGAAACGTCCATTATATGTCGCTCGCATGCCTTTTGTATGCGTAATAATAAGAAAAAAACTTAATTTATTAATTTATTTTTTACATCTGCCGGAATACGCTTTCTTTTCAACTTATTAGGATTGTAATTTCATAGGCAGTCGGATTAATTTGATACTACTAATGGAACGTTGCATGGCATAGACTACAAGCACCGCCCATAAACATAGGCACTGTGATATTACCACTCGTCCGCACTTCGTCCATTACAAGGAACTAGCATGTTTCGTCATGTATATTTGTATTTACATTGTATTGCCGTTTCACGATAGAATAATTGTTTAATAGGTGACAATTTCCCAGCGGAACATGACAAAGACCCAATAAAAAATTCAAATAACGACGTCACGATGTACACAAATAGCTCGATTGCCTTTAACATGGTATATTTCTTTGACATTTAATCGATATGTTGACATTAAGTTATCAAATGTCCTTTACAATTTCCATCGGTATTATTTGATATTATATTGAAAGTTTGACATATATACCGACTTGATATAAACATTTAGTATTTTTTAAGTCTATATGAATGATTATTGATGATCAAATGTCTTTCAGAAGAAAATCGATTTTAAACACACGATTGATTCCAGACGAAGGAACTCTTCAACGGCAACAACAATAGCAGTCACGAAGTTTTATTCATAAAGAATAGTTTTAAATATGTTTTTACTGTTAAATTATTCTACTATTTTAGTAATGTCGTTCCAGACCATTTAATTCGCATAGTATGATTTTAGTACTAGCAGCGCTTTTTATATAAAAGAAAACTAATAAAGTGTTTTTTAAATCCGAGCCAAGTCGAGCTCGGTCGCTTGTATAAATGAGAGATTGAAGGGTAGATCACGCCAATAGCGCTTGAACCTGATATTGATTTAAGGCGCAATCATGAAAAAGGCTAATTAATTTAGATATTATTGCTTTTATTACTCAATACTGTGTTTTAAAGGTAACTTTATACACGTTTATGATCCGGCTTTTATGTAGTTCGCGTAGCATGTACTCGATTAAAAAGTTTGTGGAAATAAACGTTGGTTTAAATTGAATTTTCTATGAAATATATGAAATAAGTCTTCTAAGACTTTGATAATACTAGTGCTCTTGGAACTGACGTGGATTAAGATTTAACCGGTTTCAGGAAAGTGTTCTTTGTCTCTGCATTTTTCAGATTGATTTCTGGATACCGATTAAGGCGTTAACATTTCACTAGCGTTCCGCCCCGACTACGCACGGATACTAAAAGCACTTAGCAAGAAAGTGTTAAGTATTACCTTTATTTTTTATCATATATGAGTAATATAAATAATGGTTCGAGTTGAAATTATATCGTGAAAAAGGTTCAAAATTTATCCAACAATTAAAGATTAATTGGATAATACTGCCAATTTCAAAATATGTTTTTACAGCCAGTTATCCCACCACGCGTTTCGTATCGACCAATTTTTTCGTTACACATTATTTGGATATGATGATATTATCTTCTATAGAATGTATTCAATGCTGATGCTTGATTATAGTGTAAAATACAGCTTTCTCTTTCTCCGATGCTTTACGATCAAAACATTAAAATACTTAGAACCCATACTTTGTTTTAATATGCATTTATTTATATTCCGTTTGTGCATACAAATACTATAAATTTTCATTTTAAAGTTTATGCAGTCGTTCTGAACTCGGGACATCATTTTGATTCTTTGAGTTTTAAGAAAACGTCTGTGCGTGTCATACGCACGCATTTACAGTTACATGTGTGTGTGTACCAGAGCAAAGAAGGTATTTGATATTAATATCAATTTTGAAAGTAGTCTTTTCAACTTCAGAGGTACGGAACACCAATAATGAAGTTCAAAAATCAAATGACCTATGACAGCAGACGTTATTCGGTACCACGCTCCTTGTACGTTTAATGGAATCATTTAAGCCTTTGTAGTATATTTTTCTAAATGTCTGTAAATCTGTTATTTTTGCTAAACTTACGGTGAAAGCTCAGCCAAAGCAAAATATGTAGGTTTTTTTAGCATCGTCATGAATCCCGTCAAATTAAAGTAAAGTGTATTCGAGTAGGCTCTAACAATCATCTCGGATCGGCATCGTTTCCTAAAATATTCTACCGAGATTACTGTATTATGTGTTTATAATTGTAAATAACTAGATCAATGGTTTCAGCGAATCCGAAACTAACGAACAAACACACAAAACTTTATATTACAAAATAATATTCCATAAATAATTTTCTACGTCAAATATTGCAAGACTTCACAATGATTACCTCCATTTGTTTCAATGCACCTCATCAGTTCGTACGGTAAATTATAGCTTATTTAAGTGAAAACGAGACATGTGTTATTCCACTCAGTGATAGGAATCTTACATATGAGCAATTAGAAATTCCCCGTCGAACACACAACACGAGAATTTGTTGGCAATGAAATTATTGCCAGCAGCCACGTTGATCGATAGTATTCTGTTGCGGTTTTCAGATTGATACAGATACTGCGTGATTTAAAAAGATAAAAATGATGTTAACAATTTTTTTAAGAAAATCGGAACTATTTCTTGAACTATTTACATTTAAGAAAAAAAAAAATATAGCGCGATAATGTTACTAATAATAATAATAGTTACAATAGAGACAAAGGAAATCATATGATGTCCTTGAGAGCTCACATAGTGAGGGTTGCGAATTTGTATTCGATCATTATTATCATCTACTACTACTGAAATTAAAAATGGAACCTATGCCATTTCTAAAAAAATAAAACATTTTTTTAAACAACACTAGCAATGCCCTATTTTAAGGAATTATTAATATTCCTATTTACCCCTCGAACTAAGCCTAAATCTTGTGGTTGGAGTCAAGACGCCAATAGTTCAAGGGATGAAAAAAAAGTCTTAGGTTCGACTGTCAGAATCGAACCACCGACTTTTTTTTCACATGGCCCGTAAACTATTACGCTAGTTATTCAAAAAATAACGTCATAGATGCCATAAGATAGCCATTAAATAACAAAAAAATATAAATAAAGAGAATTCGAAAAGGAACGGACACACTATTCTGTAAGAATATGAACAATTTTAATTTGAAAAAAAAAAAAAAAATGTTCGTCTAGACTTATAATTTAGCATAATGCTTGCTTATAAGGAGGATACTATGGGTAATAATAATTATATTTTCGTAACATACATGGCTCTGTCCGTAAATTAAAAGTATCGCCTTGTTGCATGATAAATATCTGGTTGATTTCGCTCGCCGGTATTAATCAAGGGAGACTTGCTAGGTGGCCTACTAAGGCTGCAGATCAAATTCTTGGTTCGAAGCGATAATCAGTTATAGGAATTTTCTCTAATAAATCTCGCTATCATTTTAGTCGGTCGAGCGCCTTGCCCATATTGCACCTAGAAAGTTATTTTATATTACCACGCTATTTCAGTGCGTTTCATTGACATACATCAAACCTCAGTATGTTTGCTTACATCGTTGAGCACGAAATTATTTATAAACATATTAGGCACGTTCAAACTCAACTTGCGATCTTCAATTAAAATTTACGCGTTCCATGCCAAGGACATGCCATTTCGCTTTTTTGGATTTTACATATACATGGGTTACATTCAAATTAAATATTATCAAGCGCAAAACAGCAACTTCTTTCGATGTGTCAAGTATAGCCATAATATAATAAATTACGTTCAACTTATAGCGTGTTTGGTCACGTATCGGTACAACGCACCCTATTTTGTAATCAATTTGTCAGAGAACGCTTCCGTCAGTGCGTAACGGCCGCAGGTTTTTCATTTAACAAATATAAATAATGAAAATGTACGGTACTTTAGTTAATTTATTTAATTAGTAACAACAATATGAATATGAAGGATCCATGATCGTCACGTCAATAGTGTAATTAAAGGGGGTGGTGGTGGGGGGGGGGGTTTGACTGCGAAGCGCATCTACTTATATAAAAAAATATTATATACTATTACTTTCTTCGAGACGCACTAGCGATTCGAATTTAATCCTAATCAGTAATTCGGTATATTGTATCAACAATCCGCTGTGATTCTTTTTTTGTAAGATTTTATAAAATCCATAAAATTCTACACAAATATGAAGATATTAGAAGCTAGTATATTACATAATTATATTTCGTTTGTGTTAATTAGTCTTCTGAGAAAGTGACAGTTCTAATTTAAAAGTTAATTATCCGCCATATTCCGAGATATCGTTTCAGCGTAGTTGTAACAAAGTTCAAACTTTCTGATACATATCACGCTGAGCATCCTGCTCATAAGCTAGCTGAAGTAAGATAATTTATACCTACGAATATCAACGTAATTATAATATTACAGTAGCAACTATTAAAATATAGAAAATATAATATTGTTGCATTTTCTTGCTTAAGATATTATAATTTAGTCATCGAACAACGTCATCTATTTCATAATATTATTATTTTATACACATTTATACACAAGAAATGGATAACTATGAGGCAAGGATATGAAAAACAGAATGGACACGAAAAATATACGAACACAAATGCTATTTATGAAGATTCTAAAAAAACTAAAACCTTAGTTGAATTTACTGTATATAGTAAAAATTTTAAGCAAAAAAATAATAATTCTAATAAACATTGTACAGCGTTTGAGTAGCTATGCCATTGTGGACTCGCCTTGCGAACGTCAAATTACTAATAACAGAAAGGGAGGTAGCCGTGCAAACTAAACAAGGTCAATTAGTAAGGTCATGAGGGAGGTACTTTTAACTTGAATATCCAAACTCTCATTATAAGTAAACGTAAAAGTGAGATAGTTTATCTGTTACGCTTTAACGTCTTAACTAGTCAACTGATCATTATGATTTTTTTCATACACATCGCCTGGTAGACGGAAAACACACAGGTATAAAACAGGAGTTTATATTATAAAAATCGTTCCGCTCAATACATTCGTAAGGAGCATGAATTATAAATTGAATTTACAAAATTCGATGTTAGCATAATCAGATTTACTTTGCAATCATTTTGTTTGTTTATGATATATAGCCATCTAATGGTAAGCGGTCACCACCATCAATGGCGGATGCAATGGCGCTGTAAAACATATTAACGATTCCTTACATCTCCAATGCGACACCAACCAAAAGAACTAAGATGTTATGTCACTTGTGCCAGTATTTAAAATATGAGTGGGCGGTATCTACCCAGACGGGCTTACGCAAAGCCCTACCACCAAGTTAAAATACAAATATCTCGGATTTAATTACAGGGAAACGTTTATCTTCTGAACAAAGAAAATATTCCGGAATACTATAATTTGAATATCTTGCTTTCAGGAAATTTGAATTCAGTTTATACCTTGCTTTATTAAATCCAGACGTTGTAACTTAAAAAGATCTTCTGCGAAAGACAATTGAGTGAGCTAGAATTTTTAATTAACTATTATCTTGGGTTCCAGAGGAAAGATACAACATTCAACCTTATTCAAATAACGGGACTTATACATCACCTGATAAATAATTCTTATTGCGTTACATAAAACCTTTTTTCTGTATAAACTGAATATCGATTTTTTTTTGTCTTTCACGGTACTCGTATATATGTAACTGTACCGTTATAAAGACTAATAAAATGTTTAATATAAAAAATCGTGGTCCGAAACAATTTTTGAATATTCAATTTCTTTGGATCGGTTTTTTTTTAACCAGCACTGATTTGCTCCACGAATACGTTAATACTATATTTATATATTTATTCTGTAAATATTGTAAATTATATGTTTTATGGTAGAAACTTTATTATGTTATAATAGCAGAAATATTTCATGAGTAGTTTACGAATGTATATGAGATTTGTAAAAAAAAAATATTCAATCACTAATCAAACGTTTTCAAAGACATGCTATGTAAATATTTTAAAATAAAATTCAAACAGTTTGCTCTGCAACGGAAATTAGCGGTAGATACTCAATCCTATAAAATACAGAGAAATTATTCACCATATCAACGTTTTGACATTTGTTGATATTACACGAACATCAGAAGATTTTGTACAGCATCATTTTAATTCAATAACGATATGCAGATACCGCAGTAGCACAATGGTGTACTATAGTGCATTCATTTGTCTACAAGCGAGTTCATTGAAAATGTTTATGGATATATCGATTGGATTTTTTTATTAAATATTTGTACCAAATGGAATTCGCATCATAGTCCGAACATTGATATATGTATCTACATTATGTTTTACCTTTTGTTGTATACTGAAAAGGCGGCTTTACCGAATTTAAAATGTGATACAATAAATAAAACTAATCGAAATATATATACGGAATTTTATTTAAATAAGATCGACCTCTAAACAAAACGTATAGATAAGCTGTTAAAACTCGTTAATTTAGGAAAAATTAGGGTGTCAAAAGAAAAATAACAGCTGATTTACACCGGCATAAAAGGATCCAACAAAGCTCATGAATTCGTTTACATATTAAATTATTTATCACACACAAAAAATGGTTTATAAAAATATTTTTTGTCTATGTCATAAATAGCAATAGTTCCACGAAATACTTTATAGATGGAAACAACTCCGTTAAAATTTTATTATATATATTTATGCATCACGTGGAAGAAGTGACATTACCTTCGCGAGGTTCAATTGCGCGGAATGTATGGACCTATGGTTTATTCAAAGCCCTTATAAAAATGTACGAAGAATTCTATAGCCGCGGCTATATTTACAACAAGATTATATTTTATGACCACGATCATAATTTTGCTTTCCTTTATCATTTTATTGTTTCTTTGCTAAATGAAAAAAGTATTAATTAAACTAAACTATATTTGAAGTAATAACTCTTAAGAGTTAGTCGAGCTAGTCTCTTAGTCTTAAGCGATAATAATCATAACCGCAGAAACAGATACTGGAGATTAATTCTAATAACTTAAAACGGTAATGATACATTCACAATCCTATTCCGATCTAACTCCGATTGTCATTGATAACGAATTCTTATTATTTATATCGGTTACGATACGATCACGATTTTATTCCGATCCAACTTAGACAGAACCGCAACTGAATCGTTGCGTTTGTAGAATAGGCAGGCTGAGCGGTAACTAAAGCGATTTGTTTTGATAAAAACGTATCAATTTGTTACTAGAATTTGGGCCCTGATCATAGTACTTTTGAAAGATCGGAATTTTCGTACACGTACAATAAAATCATACCATCGCAATTTTTTTAAATCTATCTAGGTGAGTGGACAAAATTTGTTTTCTCTTTGCCTGAAAATGAAAAAAATCGACGTCGCTATTTAATTTTTTACTACCAAATTAAAGTAATTGACTGATTCAACCATTACCATCAAAAGCTTCTAACATTTCGTACACATATGTTTGTTACTCAAATTATATCGAGAGCAGTATATTAAATAAATGAACTAATGCCTGAATTGTAAATTCGTTAATTATTCAAAAGCAATTTGCACGGACTATTTTTATTTACAGAAAACTTTAAATCAAATATTATTTATATCTTGTTCATTACATATATTGTATAATAAAAGTACTTATATATTATAAAAGATATTTAACGGACAAACTGACACACGCTATAATTAGGGTATTAAAATTATTTGAATTTAACATTATGCACTAATGATATTGTCGATTTTGTGAACAGGCTCATGTAGTAGTTTTAATTTAAAAAAAAAAAAAACAGTTGTTTATTTATTTTCCCATTTCGTTTTTGTGATCATGGTAACATTTTGCCGACGATACGCAATATGAATGTCATGAAAGGAACAGGTACTATCTCAAGTGATCACACGGAGCGTTTTTGGTGTGAATTTGTTAACATTTTCATTTTATCACTGAAAACCGTAGAAAAAAGAGAAAAAATTTAAAACCACATTAGAATTAAAGAAAGATACTAATTTATTTCAAATTGGAAATATAAAAAATCTCAGTAATAGTAACCGTACGAAAACACTGAAAATCAACGGCTAATTCACATCGATGCTTAACGTAACAAACTTGTTGATTTGGTAAAAAAATGAATAGGATCGTCACTTGTGATGAAAAGTGAATCAACGTCCGACGCACTAGTTTGACATAAGGGAGGCAGCGAAACCACGTTCAAATGCTAATAGAATCTGCGGTGGATCTGCGCTGCCATTGTTCATTACAGTGTCATGTGATCTGGCGCAACAATTACACAGGAGGTGTTTTGTAAAGGACTGTTAATAACAGTGGACAAGCTGGCTCTCAAACTACCGAGACTCGACATTGAATTTATTACCCATTTGACTCGAGTCCTTGTTTAACTTTTGTTAAAATGGCCAATACTTCGATAAATTAAATATAATAATTATATATAACTTGCATTTTCTATATCGATCGATCCAAAGCCGATGAAGAAAGTGATCGGATTGCACTCAAGTACACACAAGTAAAATGTTTACTTTCATATTTGTGTTTTAAATTTAAAAATTCGAACAGATTCCACGGTTTTCTTTAGGCGACATTTTGTATTTGTGGCGGAATATTTGTTTTATTTTTTCAAAAATAATGTTAAACACAAATTTGTTACATCTGTTTTCTGTTGTTTTTTTTTTTATATTATGCAATCAGAATTTGGTTTATTTCTTACAAAACTTAAAGAGTTTCATAATGAAAGGAGACGCCAACATTCACGCATTATTTTTTTTTATTATTTGTAAATAATTCCACGTAGTCTGTTCCAGAATATATCTAACTCTATGGTAACTCGCATCCGACGGGAAAACCGATAATATAGTTAGCAATGGAGTAGTGATATTCAAATAGATTCATGGCTTTATATCTCTATGCATTCTATTGAAATTTTCACCGTTTGAGTGCTTAAGCATACTATTAAATACAAACTAAAAGCTTTGTTATTTTTATGTACACAGTATAAACTTATTAAGTAATATTATTGTATTTTTTTTTTAGATTTTATAATTGTAAGAAAAGTAAAAAAGAAGATGCATTTTATGCTATTACAATTTCGAATAAACCTACTTGAATGTGTGAATAGGCTTGGATATTTTATTGATTTTTTTTTTCCACCATTCCTTACGTCACCAATGCTCCATCAACCTTGAGAACTAAGATGTAACATCTTAGTTCCCAAGTGCCAATCCCTTGTGCCTGTAGTTACACTGGCTCACTCACCCTTCAAACCGGAACACAACATTACTGAGTACTGCTGTTTGGCGGTAGAATATCTGATGAGTGGGTGGTACCTACCCAGACGGGCTTGCACAAAGCCCTACCACTAAGTAAATTCATTTGATCCTTCTTGACAGTCTTCATTTATGTCTGACATCAATAGGCCGCTTTGGTGTCTCTTATGTCATTACCTCATAAGCCCTCTCCTCCCCCCTCTCTCCTCTCTCTATCCCCTTATATGCTTCTATATATAAATAATATTAACAGAAAAATATATTATTTTTTGTAATTGATCTTTATATTTGTATTTAATGAAATTTAAGTTGCAATTATAATGTATAAATTTTATTAACATATTTAATAGTAAAGTCAAGTTTGTTCTAGAGGTATAATCTAATGAAATATATGAAAAGATAACAAAAACACGACAAAGCTGTGTTTGGTAATGGATTGTAAAAGAGCGTTATTAAAACATACGCGGAAGCACTTTCGGTCCTTTGTTTGAGATTTTTGACCGAGCGAGTTATCTAGATTCGATGACTGCATCCGCATAATTCAGCTTTGACAAGAGCAACGCTTCGCATAATTTTGTTTGTACACTGGTGTGTGTTTATACCTGACGGTGTTTTTATTTTTTGTAAACATATGTAATTTTCAAACATCAAGCTTTGAGGTTGAAAAATTTTAACCATTCTGTACTCTTATATTTAGCGCACTACGATCAGAAACAGTAACAAACAATCTTTGTATGTAACTTATACTACTTAATAAATAATAATTAAACTATTTTAAAGCGTCACGGCTGTATATAATAAATCCAATCATTATGTTTTTTTAATCAGTAATAATTTGTTTTCAATTAAATCTACTAGTTTCAAAACTATCTCTGTTTATAAATATATCGACTATAGTCACTACAAAAAACGTAAACTACTTACTTTGTGAATATACTTTAAACCATTGTATATATTTAATCCAGTAACGTTTGGGCAGTTTACTCGATCAACGTTGTTTCAATGTTCTGGGTTATAAAAGCCCTGTTAATTGATTTATAAAAATCTATTGCTGCCATCGAAACATTACAATAGCACGTTCGTTTATTATCTAAATCTGCACCAAAGTAGAATCTTGCAAATAACAATTAAATAATTAAGTACAATTATTTTACCGTATAGTTATTTTTGTTCGATTTTTTTTTTTGTATTATATCGTCTATATAGACGAAATTTAGCAATTATGTTATATCACTATCATAACAGTATAAATAATCCGTTAGCATTTTTTTATTTCCCAATATAGATAGACGGTCAAATGAACTACCTGATGTTCGCCATCAGCCAAAGACATAAGCTAAAAGCTTTGAAATAAAACTAGTTTTTTAACGGATTTAATCGCGTATATTAATTATTTTTAACATCCCGACGTTTCGAGCACTTTGCAGTGTTCGTGGTCACGGGCAGACTGTCCGTGATTGCACGCGATTAAATCCGTTAAAAAACTAGTTTTATTTCAATGTGTAATAATCGCGAAAATCTAAGACAACATTAAGCTAAAAGCTATTAATATTTATATATGTCCAAACAAAAAGTTTTTAAGGAAGATTTGAAATAATGTGAATCACGACTCAATTAAGCAGGTATTGTAAAGATTGATACCTATGGCGGTTATCCACAACGGAGACTAAGCCAACTGTGCAGGAAATATTATGGGGTATAAGGGATTGTGCAAACTCAGACGCTCTTTCTATTTCCTCGCTCTCATAATCCGATGGAACAGCAAACAGACACGACCGTAGTTAGATCAGGCTCAGGGTTACAGCTTTACGTCCTTTTCCCAGATAAAGAAGCGTACACAATGTTAACATCCAAGTTACGAGTTCCTAGTTAGTAAATTTTTTTCTAGTCAGAAGAACTCAGTACTTATTATGGGAATTGAAACTCAGTCCAACGAGGCAACAGCATTAGTTAATTTTAATTTAAATGGTCGGGCGGGCTGCCGAAATTGACAGCTCTGAAACAAATGACGTATTTCTAAATTTTAGCCTCGATAGGTTCCTTTGACTATCTAGAATCAAAGCATTCTTTGTTTATTGAGACGCCTTTTTTATAATCAATTCTTAGACTTACTACCATGACCCAAAAAAAATAATGGCCATATGATGGCTATTTATCAAAAAAATAATTGTTTATTATCGTATTACCTTTTCTTTTGTAAGGAATAATTGGTAATTTTAAAGTACGAATGTACGTGAACGACTTTCCAACACCTTATCAAGATGTTTGGGAAACGTTTATCTGATAGGATTTTCGCGCACACAAAATTTGTTCGTTACTTATTATTCAGACAATACGAAAAACACAGAAAGCTTAAATACGCTTCGTTAAAATATATTTTAATGTCGAACCGCTCGGCGTCACACGGGCGGAGTTTATTAATAAGGAAAATGAGAAGAGCGCTTTGCAAGAAAATATTAAGTAGGAATTTTACTGTGAAACATAGATTGAAATTCGTTTACGGCTTATAGGGTAATATAATAATGTCAACATTGTATTGTTACAGTATGTTATCTGACCGCCCGTTCGCAGCGTATGATTTTTTTAAATGCATTTATTAAAACTAAAAGGCATATACATGATGTTTCAATTTGTCGAGAGTATGGGGTAACGTCCCACCCTTCCTGTCTGGCCTCGACGCTTCCCCTTGGCCACTGTAAAAATCACAAATGAAGTGGGTGCGGTAGGTTTTAGTTCAAAATGTTAATAAGAATTGTTCTCGTTAAGCGCCTTTTATGCAGCCGATAGTACACTTCAGTACGAAATCTTTTTTGTTTTTTTTTTCTAAATTTGATCTATTTTGTACTAGTCCCGTCTCGGGTTTACATGGATATAATAAGTATACAAATAGTACAGTTATGCAACAACAAGAAAAAGCTTGTTTTTTTACTGCTAAGAAATTTGAATTGTCCTCTTGAACCATCGTTAATTGATGCAAGCCGCATTTAAATCAGTTGCTCCAGATTACTAATATTTATCAAACCATTACAGTTATCAATATTATAAAATATCAAATTACCATTTCATAATATTTCATCCATTATTTCCAGAAGCCAGAATAGTATTTTATTCGAATATCGACAGTGTAAATAACTATGAATGATTAAATTATATATTGTTTATATTTTAAATGTTAAACGTCGTTAGAAATAGGCATTTATATTAATACTGTTTACATATATATATATTTTATGACACAGGTTGGCGGACGAGCATATAGGCCACTTAATGGTAAGTATTCACCACCGCCCTTAGACAATGGTCTGTAAGAAATATTAACCATTCCTTACATCGCCAATGCGCCTCCACCCTTGGAAACTAAGATGTTATGTCCCTCGTGCCTGTAGTTTCACTGGCTCACTAACACTTCAAACCGAAACACAACAATACTAAGTACTGCTTTTTGGTTGTCGAATATGTAGTGAGTGTCCCTCTACTTACGGGCTTTAGACGGGCTTGCACAAAGCCCTATCACCAAGAAAATATTTTTTTAAATAAAAATAAAATATTACAAATGTTCACAATCACCACAATGCCGAGAGACAAGTAAAAAGTATTCTTAGCAATTTGTTGTTTATCAATAATATCACCCTTAAATTATACGCTGTACTTTGTTCCTTTGATAATAATTTAGAGTTCCTAATTTGAATTTTGACAACTCAACAGCAGCTTGTGTTTCCGTCGGAAGTAAGTTATCTTTTATGACTTGCTCGGAATTCATTTAAATTTCGCCCAAGGACCAAATCACGAGAAATTAATATCGGGGGTCAAAGTAAATGTTATTATATCGTGAAAATCGAACTTTACAACGTCTTGTTCTGAGCATTCGTACAAAATAATCGTCTCACTGATGCAAAAAAATCTGTTTTAATTGTGAAAATAGAATACATTTCGTAACATCGACTTCAGTTCTGAATATAATTTGTATGAAATAATTGTTGTCAGTAGCAAAAAGCAATACAAGCCAGAATTGTTTCACCCCTCTTTTCTTCCTCATCTTAACCAATTTTTTGTCGAAAAATATGGATTACAAGTCTTTACTCATGAGTTTATAACAAAATTTAAACATATATTTTCCAATAACGAAAAGAAATATGAGTTATAAATGTATATATGTATAATATATTATTGGGCAATGTATACGGTTCTACAACAGGATCCCAGAAAGTTTTAAATTAGTAAGTTTATGATTGATAGCACATCATGGGAATGAAACGATCGCCTTCTGGCTATTTCTATTCATATTCAATATGTAATTATTATTATTGTATTGTAAGTAATATAATTGCCAAAAAAAAAGGAAAAAATTTACCCGCTGAGTTTCTTTCGCCGGTTCTTCTCAGATCAGGGTTTTTTTCTTTTCCGAACCGGTGGTAGTGTTTAATTTGACTGTCAATATGTAGGTAAGTGTAATTAAACTTTTTTTAGTATCGTATTACTCTTGTTAAATAAGCATTTCTATAATTTTTAATTACTTAATTTAACCTAATATAGAAATATAATTAGGTATATTTTATCCATTGTAAAGCAAAAACATACTCTATTCAATAATAAACTCATTGCTGGAAGTTCATTAAGACACAGTTTGTTGAGGGAGACATTTTTCAAGACCTATTGCATCCCCAATCCCTGCGATAAGCTTTGAACTTAGCATGCTATATCTAATAACACTTTCACTTTACGGGAGGGGTGTTTTTAAAAAATTAAGTATTTTCAAAAAAAAATATTGTATCTACAAAATCAAATCAAATAATTTTTATTCAAGTAAACTTCACAATGAAGCACTTTTGAATCGTCGATATTTAAATACTACCACTACATAAAATCTACACTAATATTATAAATGAGAAAGTTCTTTTCGTCAAAACTAAACCTCTGAAACGACTGTAATGAAGTCTCACATAAATGTACTTTGAAACCTGGAGAGGGACTTTGTTTTATAAATGACTATATTTTCGTAGAAAATAATGTAAGCGGATCTTAAATGTTTAAAAAAAACGAACGCACATATCGCGTGAGACTTGATACGACTTTTAAAGATGGGAATTATATTTCAAATGAAGACGAAAGCTTGAATTATATGCAAAGGTAAACCTCTAACAGATTACAATTGCAAAATCGATGAGATTGTGTTAAGCTATATCTAAATTGGTAGTATTTATACTTTCTATGTGACTAGTTGGAATATAAGGCGTTAGCAAAAGTGTATTACAACTTCTTTAACATGCGACGGTTTTAGATATTAATAATGTGTTTAGGAAAACTGGTTGATTATCATACAAAGGCACTCCCATGAATGATTAATAATGAGCTCACACTAAAGATACTCAAGAGACTACAGACTCGAAACTTGGAGCAGACTTCGTAATGAAGAAGCGTCGCTATTTTATTTTAGGGGTGGGTACAGCCCAAGACAAGACAAGTGGTGGGTAAGACAAACGTGCGTTGAATTTTTTTTTTTATTGGTGGCTTATTGTAATAACCTAAATGTGTTTTTGATGATTGTATTTTGATGTCAACGTCAATATAGTTTTATTTATGTGTGTATTTTGCCAGTATTTTTGAAATCTATGTATGAAGGTGATTTTCACGTCCCGTAATATCACGAGAATACATAGAAAAGTGGATAAACAAAGCTATTCGCGAAATTTTATTTTAATTTTTAATTTAAAGTGTGAGGTCCCTTATGTAGCACGAGTTGGTTTTTCTTTAAAGCTTCATTTACCTGTTACATATGTTAAGGAGTCGGGCTGCGTCAATTAAACCTCGAGCCTAGTTACACACTGATTTAATAGAAGCGTTGCACCGGCAGGGACGGAGCCACACACACACGTAAACGCTTAACTTAACTACATATATAACAGTACCTTGGCCAATTACGTTCCGTCGAACATTTAACGTCTTCAAGGATCGATGATGATTTACGGATAGAGATTATGATGATGGTTTATGGGTTGAAGAATTTTTCTTCGGAAATAAAAATACAGTGACATTTCTTACACAATATAAGCATTAAATTGATACTGAAGGTGCTGAAATTAACTTTCAAGGCGCAAAACGATAGTAGATAAGACTTGACAAGAATAAATCTAACTATTTAAAGATATAAAAGACTATTGGACCCACAGAGATAGTGAACTGGGTGTCAGTAATTCCTTTAAATAGTTATATTGATTTTTGTCCATACCACATTTTATGACAATAACGTTTATCTGATTCCTATACGATAAAGGACAATACATATATATTTTACTACACCTATTACCATCATTAAAATAATAATGATTCGAACGGCAAAGTTAAAGATTTCAGGGTCGAAACGCCTAAGTTCAAATTACGCAAAAAGTTTCCTTAATGTCATCCTCATAATGAAACGAAGGATTGCTAAATGCTAAATCTTAGTCAGTTAGTCAGTTACAACATTGTAACCTTCAGAAAGAAAAGATAAAATCATTTATTTTAGTGTGTATACGAAATGTGAATATACGAAATCAGTTTATCCAACTTTAGCATCATAAGCCTTGTGGATTTTGGCTTCCCAACTTGGTATAATTATTTTCCGAACATTTTTACAAATAGTAAAAAAGTATGAGGGTTCAATATTCCATCGAATATCAATGATACTAACTTGATAAATAAAGCGGTGGTGTTCAAACAAGAGTATCTCCCCACAACAAGCCCGTGCAAACAAAGCTACGAGAACAGCAGCTCAGAGTAACGTAATTATATTCGCTTTTTGATTGATTTAGGGTTCCGGAAAGATCCCTAACAGTTCCAGTAAGTCATATTATACAATACAAGAATATACGGATGATATTTTTAATAGAATTGTTATGAATTTTATTTTGTAGTCTTGACAATGTCGTATGTGAAAGTGTAAGTGAGTAATGAATATCCTGTCAGTTCTTTTTGTTAGCATCAACATTTCGAAAGGTGGTATTACGGCTTTGTGCAAGACCGTCTCGGTAGTTTTCATTTTATCGCTAAACAGAAATACTTACTGCTGTAGTGGATCGGTTTGAAGGATGACTGAGCTCATGTAAACTCAGGCACAAGGGTCATATCATCTCATATCTCAAGGTTTTCAGCGGATTGGGGGTATTAATTATGGTTAATATTTATGACGTCAACGTCTACGAGCGGTAGTTACCACTTATGATCAGGAAGTTCATTTGCCCGCCCACCTACCTATACTATAATAATATATAAGAATCCAGTTAAATTTTTATTCAATACATACTAAAATAAATATTTTAATACTTGTCTGCAGAATATACAACAAAATTAGGAACTCTTACACCCTGAATCTGGACCTCGCGAGATTAAAGCCATTAAATGTTCAAGATTACTTATAATATTTCATTTTGCTACTGAACCCCTAATCCATTCGTTACACTTAACAAAATGAATAGCAGCGTAGTTGAGGTTTTAAAAGAATGCAAGGAAAAGGTATTTCCGTTCAAAATTAATCAAATTTTACGTAGAACCTCTTTTTTCCTTAATCAACTTGAAATGAAATTTATAATTATTTAACTAAGGTGTGAAGTAAGTTTAAATATTTAAAATACGCTCTACACCGCTCGAACAAGGACAGATGATTGATATAGTTGCTTTTTTGCAGTAATAGATTCGAGTCCGCGTGTCGTAAAATTTAATATGGAAAATAATTTTATACTGATTGACAGCAACTGCAAATTATTTATTTTTTTTGTCGTTTGAATGTAGAATCAACTTTGATAAATCTACTATATGATAAAAAGCAGTAATAAAAATAACAATTTCAATTAATGAAATATAATAGAAGTGACGTTTTAATTGGTCAGTTAGTTTGCTCATTTGAACGTGAACTTACACGACGTTTGACTGTTATTATTTCAAATACAATTGATTACATATGCGTGATAATTATAAACTAATTAGTAAAACACATTTATATAACTACGCCACTCGTCTCGTATCATTAAAATTAATTAGATACACAGGAACTATATATGGAATGACAACAAAACAGATCTGGTTCAATGTATATAGAAGGCATAAGCTCTGTACTTAAAATCAATATTATGTGGTAAATATTATTTTTACTAGAATAAAATTATTATGATAAAGGGCAAATTCATACTTCTAAAGGAGTAATGTAAAGTTCATATTTGTCGTCGAGTGCTACTAAAACACGGGGTACAAAACGTATATTATTATACTTTTGTATAATATCAAATATATAAATTGAAATATAAATATAAATTAAAATATATTTGTCGGTGAGTGGGTATGACGCTCTAAACGGTTCAATTACGGGCAATCGACGAATGAAGGCTACAGCTCCGTAAAAACGACGGATGACAGAAAGTTTTAAGCGTATCGAATTTAACATTTTAAAACTTATACTGCTCGCTGGCCCGTAAACTCGCTGTTGCTTTGTGGGCGAGCTACAAATGTCACTTTAAATGGGTTGAAGGGACGCAGTTATTGAATTTAGTATTCATTTGCGCGTATACTTTTTTCTAATCAATAAACGTATGTAAACCTAATAATATTCTTGACAATCTGAAAAGAACGAACCATCTATCAAGAGGATCCCATAAAGGAAATTAAGGGATGCTTAAGTCCTTATAGATTATGAATATGTCTATATTATAGGTAAAGATATTTTTTACAAATTTCAAGTCTTTGTTTATGTGTGTTATGCTCTTAGAGTAAAAATAAAAAAAAATCTTTCACTTGTATTATATCAGATGTTTAATGTTATACATAAGCCGAGTAGTGAATAAAGCATATTTACCGTCACTCCTCGGATCTCCCTGCCAATCTTCTTCTGAAAAAATAAAATAAAAATATTAATACATCATCATTATATAATACAAGAATAAGAGCCGAGATGGCCCAGTGGTTAGAACGCGTGCATCTTAACCGATGATTTCGGGTTCAAACCCAGGCAGGCACCACTGAAATTTCATGTGCTTAATTTGTGTTTATAATTCATCTCGTGCCCAGCGGTGAAGGAAAACATCGTGAGGAAACCTGCATGTGTCTAATTTCAACGAAATTCTGCCACATGTGTATTCCGCCAACCCGCATTGGAGCAGCGTGGTGGAATATGCTCCAAACCTTCTCCTCAAAGGGAGAGGAGGCCTTTATCCCAGCAGTGGGACATTTACGGGCTGCTAATGCTAATGCTAATACAAGAATAAATACATCTAAACATTTGCTTATTATCTTTTTTTAAATCATATTATCATTATTTTGTTAAGATTAAAAAGTACTGCTAAAGTAATAAATAAAATGTATGAGTTTGATACATTTTTAATATATATATCATTACATTCATACAGACTCGTTTAAAATATGTTTAATCCCTAAACCAAAATGGTAGAAATTAGGTTAACCAATATTTAAAACCATGGAAAAAAGTCAAATCAAATCTTGATTCAAAGTGATCTGCTTTGTGTAAACAATCCGACTGTTAAAATTTAAGATATTATTCTATTTTTAAATATAATTATTTGTTGAATTAGAAAAAAAGTATTTTATAATGTTATTATAATAACATTTCTGCATCAGTATTTTGTTGAGACCTTATTACAGAATTTATAATTCCAGGCTTAAAATAAAGCCCGGGATTAAAATGTCTTACACAGATATTAAAGGTAAATTCAGCGAAGTAAGGGATCGTAAACATTATTAAAGACATACCTTACAGCACTTTGTTATCGGTCTCGTTAAAAGCGCAGCTGCATTTGGCTTCTCTAAAATCAGTGGCAAGATAACATAAAAACGGTACGGATCATGCCTATATTTAAAAAAAAGTGTATGATAACTTTTCGCGCTAACGTTAGATTCACTGAATCACGTATTTTCCATATTTAATATATTTAAGTTTCAATTTCAGATCTCGACATTTTAAATACACACTTTGTATTTTTGGTGTTTATAATTAGATAGATAAGAAGTATCAACCGGAAGTCGTTTTTGAATCGTGATTGTACATAGTATTTCTTGTTGTCAATCTTTCTCAATTACAAACATAATGATATCCCATCAAAAACATAAATGTGATTATGGGAGTCAAGTTCAATATTAAAAATAAGCGTGGTAGTTTACTACTCTGAAGAATTGAGATCTAAGCGAGTGCCAAGTACTGTTGACAATCCTGATTTTATTTATTAGTACGTGGTAGATTCTAAAATAAATTTAAAAAGTCGACTTTTGTTTTTTGTATTTTTTTTGATTCAGCAATGATTTATATTTAAAAATAAATCTAAACTATCCTAAATTTAAGCTGTTGGATTATTTACATAAGGAAAATTAAGGAAAAAAAAAAAAGCTTGGGATAAATTTAAGCCTAAGATTTGACTTGGCTTTTATACACACAATGACCCAACAAGGCGGCAAATTTCGAAAGATCACCTGGACTACTTCCAGGATAGGTTTTTGATCTAAATGTCAGTTAGAGATAAAAATGCCGATTTTTAGATGTTAATAACTCACAAAACCATTTAAGCTGTATATCTAGGTTTCTAGTTAAACTAAAAGATTTTAATAAAAATATTTTATAAATTGTTTTACGTTAAATGTTAACGCGTCAAAAGTGGCTTCATATGTATTTTTACTTTTTTTTGTTTGCTCGACTCTCTGTAGCGTTTCTAGATAAATTTGAAGTCACTACATCCTTCCCGTCAAAGGGGATTTGATTCTGTTCTGTAATATGATATCCGCTGATATTTGTAAATTCTCCACTAAATAAGGTTTAAATAAAGAAATACTTTTTATTTAGTTATCATCTTATATTTATATACATTGATCATAAGCTGGAGATAAAAACGTCCTCGATTTCTTAATAATATAATTAGGAACTTGTTGATTGTTGATGACTTTGCGTTTAATTAATTATAGGTAAAGGCTTGATATTAACTTAGTTTTTTTTTTTTTGACACTAACCCCGTTGATTTTAAAAACATATCCTTGTAATTATTGTAGTCTACCTATTAATCACCTTGGTCAAGACTAGCTTTAAAGAAATTCATATGTACGTATAAAATGTTTCAACGACGTATTTACAATGCCATTAAAAAACGTTTATTTACAATATTGACATGAAATATTACCAGTAACATAAAATTGATTTTTCGATTGGCTTATTTATTATTCATTTCTGTGAATATATGTCAATGTTAGTCACCGTATTTGTTCTTTACATTTAATTTATTCATTACATATGAGACTTTTACGGTAATCGAAACTTGAGTATTAATATTGCACTGCAGGGAGATAATATCTTTGACGTGTAAGGATATCGAAATGTACTCAATCCTAGGGCGTGTATTAACAACCAGCCAGAGATGTGCAGTGTATTGATCTTATATTCATCTCCATGTCGTGTATTTATTTATATAGAAATTATTATTACATTTTTTTTTGGCCAGAGGATCGGAATTGCGATTCACGATCATTCCACGCGGTCAAGATTTATACAGTAACTATTTTTAATTAATATTCATATTTGTATATATATTTAAGCACTTAATGTTATCAATTCTTATAATAAATAGTGGGTTTTGTGTATCATATATTTAAAAAAAAAAGATTATGATAATATCTTTTTTACAGTATTCGGCTAAGGCGGCCATTCTCGATGAGGCTAGCTACACATATCAAATAGTGCAAATGTGTATCCTAAAAAACACTCGCACTCTCTATTCCCTCACTCTTAATCTGATTATACACTAAATCCGACATCACTAAAAAGAGTGCATTCACAGGATCTACGTCATATGTTTAGTTTTATATACTTAGAAACCTCAGACTACAGATGTTGATACTAGGATCTCGAAATCAGCAGTTGATAGCATATCCTTAGTATCCTACCACAGATTCTCTCCTCACTAAACCTCTGTAAAGCATATATTGACAGCATCGAGTAAATATCTAACATCGATTATTTACACACTAAAGCAACGCGGCGTAAACTTCATTGGCTCTTAGTAAGACTGTTTAATTCGGGTTTTGACTAGAAATAGTTCACGTATATACCTACATACGTATCTTCAAACTGCTGTTGAAACAAAAAACCTTCTACTTATAATCTACTACTAATAAACAAAATTAAATTTACAAATAACTAATAATTATAGGTGAAAAAAGTATGATATTGTAATCAAAATACAGACGTACAAGTTTTATATAATCTTCAATGAAATTTCTGGTAGTTGTCAATTTTTCAAAGTTACCGACTTAAACTAATTTCAGAATAACTAGCATCAATGTTCGTAGACACGTAATACATCAAAGAAATAGCAATTACTTTGTGCGTTACGAGTTTTCACCGGTGATGCTACATTAAATGTAAAACGGATCTCGCGTTTGAAGAAAAATCAGCTGAATGAACTTTCAGTTGACGTTATCGCATTGTAACTCTTAACATGGTGACGGAAATCAAAGGATTAATTTGAATGATAGTGACTTCTTAGTGAAATGATGTAAGAATTTCACTCATTGGCATTATAAATATTATATTATATTGACATTAATATTGAACTACGTTTTACAATGGTTAGTCTACAAGTAACAATGTTCTCTGAAACTGGTTCTTAAGATAGAAAGATTACTTATTTAATAAATAAAATATCGTTTGTGAAGATCTACCAAAAACACCATCGTTCACTTTGACAATAGTGTTCTCTTTATAAATATGTTCTAACGCCTCCCTTAATAAATAAAGCTTGAAATGCGACTGAGAAATATATTTATACAAACTTCAAAGAGAATATTGAATAACAGGTATTTTTACGTTTCATATAAATTCATTTTTCTTTATATCATATAAGGTATAAAGAAAAATGCATTGTTGCATTTTATCTATAAACCTTAACAAATGTATCTTTTTGTGCTACTAGGGGTAGCATTATTAACCGCTTCATAATGAACTTTGTGTATGTTGAATTAACAATAGATTTTCATAGGCAAAACATAATCTCTTGTAAAAAGTATTTTATATGTTTTTTACGACAAAAAAGTTGCCTATTACTGGCCAGTAATACTTACTTAAGTGGATTGTCAATATAATATTATGTGCGACAGTATCTTAAAATATATACGTTCAGTGAAATAAATTCAAATTGAGCTGTCTCTCTTTTATACTACCCTAACCTCCTATAGCATAATCTCCTTCTTTCGTATTATAAGTCATTTATAACAGAAAATAAATCGCTTATTAATAAGCTAATATCTATTAACCAATGATAATTACATTATGTCTGATCGCGTGTAGTAATTGATTGTACTCACCATTGTCACGACCTTTCCGTTTTTTCTTTCCGCCTGTACTCGAAGACTTGCCGGACTTTTCCGACTTATCTTTGCTTTTCCACCGACTCAACATTTTCAAAGCAACGTCCACATCGAGTTTCACAAATGTTCCATTTTCGAACGAAAACTTTTATCTTTTTATAAAAACACTGAACATTTTCATTGTATTTAATCGAACCACAAACACTCGGTCGGTACCGTTAATTTAAAGTATATTAATTAATAACAACACTGGTGTATATTTTATTTCAATTTTATAAATTTTAAATGCGTTTTGACATAAACAATGTACTAGGAGATATGTAATTAATTTAATATATTCATATTGTTTGGATAAAGAAGCTGTGAATGGAGAAATTATATATATATATATAATACACATCATACATCATTCAAGTTTTATTGACTAAGTCGTAAAAATAAATTTTAATGCACCGTTTTTAATGTACTCTTGGATTTTCTTGGAAACTTAATAATATAATAAACCGTCGATACGCAACGTGAATTCATATAAATATTCTTGAAAAACTAATAGATAATACCGTATAATGAAACCTAAAAAAATAAGTTTTAAACTCAATATCGGATTTCCAATGGATAAAAATTTATACTGCAGTATTGATCTATGTTATAGTCAGTCCGATTCACGAAGACGCGCCCCCCTATTTGCCGTAAACGGGGAGTGCAAATTGCGGGAAGTTCGAAACAAACGTTGCTAGTTGTTACTAAATAATTAATTTTATGTTTTTATTTTTAGATAACTTCGAATATTAAGATGACAAAATTGTACCTAATTTTACGATAGGTGTAGTGGCAGTCTTATGTAGCTTGCGATTATTCTGGTTCGGAAAAAATACCGACTTCCAAATATAGGAAAAAAGGAGAATTGGTATATTCCTTACATTTATTCCTTAATTATTAAATTAGTAGTATTAGAAAAGACTAATATATTGAAATGACCGATTTTAGTGAAATATAAACTAAACGGTACCTTGAAAAACCTACACATTCATTCCTATAACAATCTAATTCTTTAAGTATACTAGGAGATTTCTGACAGAAAAACAGAAACGAAAATAATGCTTGAACTGCTTTTATATTAACTTAACAGACAATTAAATCCTGAAATCAGAAGGATACTTCAATTATTTGCATCGATATAGAAGTCAATGCAGCATATAATAAGAAGTAAATTAATAATATTGGTAAATATTTCAGATCGAGATTGTGAGGAGCCTCTTTATTATGAACGCGAAGTAAGGATAACGTGATCTCACCCCTTCATCGATTTTTTTTTCCTTTGTATCTAGTTAACCAATGAATAAACTTCAATTATTAAACTCATTGTTTGTAAACAAAGTTGCCTTATTAGTAATATGAATAGACCATTAAACCACTCTACCTCTAAATTTTACAAAATGAACCGTATCAATTATTATTAAGATTCATATTTATTTCAATGTTCGCGTATTTCTCGTTATTTACTCTATTAACTCAAGATGTTTCTCAAATATCGAGTAGGCACATTGTGTTATGAGTACGTAATTATATTTATATTATGAAAAGATCTGCTATAAATAATCGGATTCACAAATAAAAATCAATATACATAAGATTTGGACTGCAATTTATTAAACTTTTAATAAGAATATCTTTGGAGTTTAATGAGAGGTGATTTAATCAGGAGAAGAACTGGAGGTACAGGCATAACTTGCAAAATTTGCAGACTGAAGTGGTAGTATCACGTATATCGAAGGACCGTTTTCCGTAGGAGAAGACAACGTTTACGGCACCCTCCAGCTAAGTGGACCTATAATCTGAAGAAGCGACCGTTTGTAATCGTTTGGCGGACTACCAGCAATTTTCTC
Organism: Vanessa atalanta; assembly: GCF_905147765.1. NCBI lineage: Eukaryota > Metazoa > Arthropoda > Insecta > Lepidoptera > Nymphalidae > Vanessa > Vanessa atalanta. Next base: position 14,123,133 of record NC_061902.1, on the reverse strand, counting down.
GAGCCTTGAGAAAAATAAAAATAAAGACGAAGGATGTCTCCTGTCTATAAAATTTCTATTTCCAGATTACGACGGGATGAATCAAACATGTCTTTATTACTTATTATTGTCTTTTATTGATCTTGATGCCAGTAAAATGCCATAAAGCTGGGAGGTATGTGCGACTCGCTGGTGCCCAGCACGCCTATGCATCCTATCACACCAGAATAGCCACTAAAAACCAGGGGCAGCCTCGCCATTTCTTCGGGGGCAGCACTGGTTGGTTCTTGCAAGCTACCGTGACGAGATATTGAGCAGCTGATTACAATGTACATTGACTACTAATTTGCTTATATCGTGTTGTCACGGTAAATATTACGGTCTAAAATTTCAACCATTACGTAACCTTTACGAAGTTGATTAACTCGGTATCCAGTAAAGTAATAAAGAATATTTTTTTGAAATTTCGGCTAAATTCGATCCTATTGTGTTATTATAATAACAACGCTATTAGGTGTCTCCGAGATTCTGATAGTCTTGAATTTGAACAAATCCATTAAGCCTTATTGACAACATGTCAGACAGTATCGGATTGCGAAATCAAATATCATAACTTGTATCGGCCACGTTTATAAGTGTTATTATATTATAAAAGTATTTTATTCAGAACAGTAGCCACCAATATTCCTATTTATCCCTCCATTTAAACCTAAAAAATTGTGTTAAGAGTGGGGTCAGGATCGATACTGCGATTGTTTTTACAACGCTAGGCGGCCCAACCATTGCGTCATTGACGCTTCAATCTTCCAAATTCTTCAAATTAATTTCTTCAAAAAAAATATTCATCGCATAAATCACGAATGGAATGTGAGCAAGAATGTTAACAACGAATCTCCGTTGAATCGCAATTCCGATCCTCTTGGCAAAAAACGGACCATTACTCCTTCCTATCACTAGTGGAGGCAATAAGTGTTATACTTTTAATAAATAATTTTGCATTACTTTGTGCAAGTAAATATAACTGTGATTACTCTCTTTGATGTGTGATCTACTAATTGACGTAACCCAAATATGTCGGCAGGTACATAGTCCAATTGTACTTTAGTTAACTGACCACATGTCATATCGGATTTGAGACATGTTGTAGTCCGAAGTCAATTCAAATTTCGTAGCTCTCGCATACACTAATGACTACCTAGAACAGCTAATGGAAATAATAATATTAATGATTGTTGAAAACTAAAACTGTATTATTTTAGTTTAGGAAAAATCGGCTTTCTTTGCTCGGAATCAAGCAAGCCAATGAAAATATGTTTTTATTTTTATGATTTTTAAAAATAGAATTCTACATAACATCTAAAAGGAAAATTATGTATTTTATACATTTGCAACTAAATCTTTGAACGGATTATATGATATAAAATCCGATTCCATTCGAACGCCTCTTCAATGCAATCTTATTTTCCTGAAAAAGAATTTCACATAGGATTGTCTACTTTGATCCACGATTCTTTTGTCATGGTTTGTACTGGCTGTGAATATACCAGATATGACGAGATTAAATGACAATTCATATATCTATCACGTCGAAAATATATAGAAACTTTTTAAAACGATTGAATTTAACCAATAGTTTAATTATTATTATTATAAATTCGCCAATGTACGCTTTTCCTAGAGTAAAATTTGAACAATGGTTAATTACTGATTTCAATTTCAATTAAATTTTACTTTCACAATTCAATTCAAATACAAACTTCATTCAGTTAACCAGGCTTGATTTGTTGTTTATTTTAACAATGTTGTTTTAAAATTATTAAAGTAAATAATAAATACTTTTGGGTTTTTGCATTGGGTAAAAATCTTATGTTAATGACATGTTATCCGAAGTTCACCGTAATCAGATGCTACTATACATCACTTTTGTCATTTTATAAGGTTAATTTTAACATAAAACTTACCTTAGACGTAGATTGTATCAAGAGAAGCTCTGTAAAATTTCAGTAGCACTTTAAATCTTTAAAAATATATATCAAATAAAGCTATTGTAATGAATATTTACTTCAATTACTTTTATCATTTACATAATCCTTTGCACCGTCTGCAATAATTACATACTAATATTAAGTGATATTGTACTTATTATGTTTTAAGATGGGGTAAGGCTTTGTGCGAACCCATCTGGGTACCTTTGTACTAAGTATTGTTTTGTTCCGGCTTGAGGGGGAGTGAGCCAGTATAAAGATAGGGATTTAATATTTTTGTTCCCATGATTAGTAGCGCATTAGCGATATAAGAAATGGGTAAAACTTCTTATAGCACCAATCTATGAGCAGTGGTGACCACTTACCATTAAGCGACTTATTTGCCTACATATGTTATTAAAAAAGATGTTTTTCTTAAGCAATTATGCTTTCTTTTAATTTTATGATGTTTTAAATTTGGAATATTCCACGTGTTCGTTTTTAACATTGTAATCCGTGTGTATCTTCAGGTCAAGAGTGAATTGGCGTCTTATCGGCAAGCGAGCATGCTTCATCTTAGGCTGCATTAGGTGCGATTGTGGTCAAGCGTGACCCTATTCTCCTATTATACAAAGGCAGTTCACTGATTCGTAAATTGATTACTTGACGTCAGTTTGATAATCGATTTCATGTAGTCTATTCGCGATAACAATAATAATTAATATCATATCAATATTACTAATTGCATTGGATTTGCTTTACTAACAAACGAGTTTCTTGTCGGTTTTTATCGGCAGAATCTCCTAACGAACCGATCTCCATATGAAGATTCAGTGATGCTTTTATGAGCCTACTGGAACAAAAAATGTTTTAATTTAGATATTAATAAACTATCAAACTTTGATTCCTTAAATATTCAGGGATGGAACAAATAAGAAAATTCGTAATCACCGAACATTATATAAGGTTTCATTAGTTCAATTATTCGGGGATTACCCTAAAATCAAGCCTATATACAGATGTTTGATCGGGCGTAAGTGTGATGCGATTTATGAAAATAACAAGAATGATTTTATGTAAATAATAAAAATCATAATATAAAAAAATGTTATCTTTTTAAAGCCGGTTGTTTTCCACTACTGCAATTAGGTACCGAGATAAAAATATCTTATTTTCATCCAAGAAATTCTTGGAAAGCTAAGGATCTATTTATTTGTATACTAGCAGGGTTAAGTAAATTTGTAATCTCGTAATAAACCTGCAAGCTCTGTTACGTATTCTAACCATAATCATGTCAATTATTAAAAAAAAAAAAAAAAAATACTTTGAAAAAGAGCGCAAGATAACACAGTTAATCTGTCATTACAAGTATACTTGACTTAATATTATATACTTGTACGTATGTAAATACATAACCGAATGAGCTCAGCAGCGCCACGCTTCGGATTTTGAACTGAAACTAGAACTGAAAAAAGGTTCGTTTCAGTGCAAGGGTGCAAGCTGCATTTGAGTGATACCCCAGAAACCTACTAGATGGCAGTGAACGAGTCCAGTAGTTTTAGAATAGGGCAAATCGCGGCGCTGCACTCAGGTGACCAAAGGACTTGCGCCAATCAATACAGTGTCCTTGAAATTGAGTTAAAAATAAAATCTTCCCGGTGGTGTTTGATTATAGAATTAACGTCATAAAATATTTATGAACTTAAGTGAAACGGTATTGGTATTGCTGTGTTGAAAAACGAAAAGACGGAGTATTGTTTTATAGTGTAGTCTTGAAAATATTACCCGTTACTGTTTATTTGTGAGTATATGAATTGTTTTTGTTTCTTCGAGTGTTTGTGATGTGCTATGCTGTATCGATCTGTAAAAGGTGGTTGAGTTCATGACAGATTTATTACTTAAATTAAATAATTACAAATAATAATCATCCAAATAAATTTTACATGCTCAATGAGGTGTCATGAGAAAATTGCGCGATGAAATATGGAAAATCGATTGAAACTCTCGACAGTCATATTGAATAGGTAAGTTATGAAAAAATATTAAATCTCTTCTTATAATTAAATCTCAGGCAATGTATTTATAAGTTATAATTCAACGTAAACACAACAGGAGACAAGTGACGACTATTATTCCATTACTTTGGGTGTCGCGCATTTTGTCGACGCTCAGAATCCATTGATATCACATACATCCGAAAGTTAAATACTTTCAAATTAATGGAATTGGTCTACGTTTTCCCAAAAATTATCAACATTTGTTTAATTTTAATTCCAAAGATCAGTTTTGGAATACATAATATTTTCCGGATATAGAAATATCCGAGCTACATTGATTCGGGTTTTCGTCCATTTTGAATAGGATCAAACAACGACATAGAATATTAAGTGTTCAAGTTATATATATTATCGCATTTGTTTGCGGACGAGCATATGGGCCACCTGATGGTAAGTGGTCACCACCGCCCATAGACAAAGACGCTGTAAGAAATATTAACCATTCCTTACATCACCTATGCGCCACCAACCTTGGCAACTAAGATGTTATGTCCCTTGTGCCTGTGATTACACTGGCTCACTCACCCTTCTAACCGGAACACAACAATACAGAGTACTGTTATTTGGCGGTAGAATATCTGATGAGTGGGTGGTACCTACCCAGACGGGCTTGCACAAAGTCCTACCACCAAGTAAATAGTTATATAATCATTGTTAATAAAACCGCACAACATTGTGCTATATTTATATAGCCACTGTTAATGCGTGGTTATTGATGCTGACTAGGTCGTTATGACAATGTTCAAACAACCATTATCATATTTCGTACATAAACAAGGATTCTCTTTTCAAAAATATTTAGAACATTATTTTTTTTATTAAATTAATACTTCGAACTGTTTCAGGTACAATGAGAACAGCCCATCATTTAAGCCATGTAAGTAGAACCATAGACATATTGTTAAATTTTTAATAAATAAATCAAATAATAAGGATTAATTATATTTGTATTAATCATTTGTGTCTTAAAATTTCAGGAGGTGCCTACAGCGCTGACAAGCGATCGGAGCGTGCACCGAGTAGTACCAACGTGCAAGTAACACGTATAATAATATAATCGATGTTTACTAAATGAAATGCAACAAATGTCTTCTTATGGTTATTTTACTTGTTCGCTGTAAAAGCATTGCGATTAGGAAAGCGATGCCAATCTGTTAATGGCTGCTCTATGTAATTTCTTTATTTATTTCTGTTCTTTCCAAATCATCAAATGTCTCAAAATATATGCTAAATGAGGAGATTATTTCGCAAATGTCGTGATAAAAATCTCATTTACATAGCAAAAATAAGTTGTAGAAGCAAGTATTTACTGATATTTTCCATATCTCCATATCTATTCTGGTAAAGACAAATACATTTCTGAATTATAATGTAATGTAAATAAATGCATTTGAAGGGATGTTACTTTACAAAAGATTTATTAATATGATATAAATACAAAAGTATATAACATAAGTGTGCAGATAAAACCCAACATTGTTTTTTATTGCACAATATCAAAGTGAACAATTTTTTCGCAAAATGCTATAAGCTCAAAATATATTAATTGGAAAACATATCTTATTTCTAAGCTACATACGTAACAATTTTAAATTCGCAGTATTATGACATTTGATGATTTTATAGATCAATGTGTTATGAAATGATGTTGTAGTTTAATACATGTTGCCTGCTGCGATAACTCTCTGCTTTATGTTTAATTGTTAACTTAATCTGTGTATGTGTGTGTATCTTTCATGTATTGTATCAATACAAAGAAATTTGACTATGCATATGAATATGATGTATATTGATGTTAGACTTGTTTCTAAAACTACCAAAATGACTTAATGTTTCCTTGTATTTAGTTAAATTGTAGTTTTATTGCTTGTGAATTACTGTACATTCATGGACATAATTAGACGAACTTATAAATGGCGAATTTGTTTAAACACAACTATTTGCGAATGTGTCTCGAATCTACGATTAAATGTATCGATTTGAAATTAAAAAAAAATAATATTAGAGATATTGATCAGGTATATCACCGCAGCAATAGTTAGTACTGTTGTGATACGGTTTGAAGTGTCAGTGAGAAAATTTAACTACAGGCATGAGGGCCGTGCCATGTTAGCTCCCGAGGGTGGTGGCGCATTCGCGAATTTAGATTAATAAATACATATTTAATAATAATTTACGTTCCTTTAAATATGTCCATGAGTTTCAGTATTTGATTTAATTGTCAATGTCCCTGCTTTTGGTAAATTGCAAATATAAGCATATAAATAATTTTAAGATTTTATTTTATCGGTTCGTACGAATATTCAACTCAGATTTTCTTACGGCAAGCATATAAGAGTATATTTTAATTTATTGCGAGCAATAGAAAGTTACACTTCGTCGCGCAATTAAACTGAAGAGGTTAAGAATAATTTCTTTTAATTAATATGTATTTACGTTTGATAGCTATTATTTCTTAATTAAATACGGAGTGATATGGAGTCCCGGCCTGTTTTCACATATTGAGAGGCCGTATTCGTTTTAGAGTATTTTTAGTATTGAGTAGAATGATTGTTTAATCTCCTGTAAAGTTCAACTTTAAAGGTTTCAGAACTACTTAAACTTCTACGTACAATAAAAATGGCTTGAATTTTAATACATATATTTATACGTAATTAGCAGATTGAAAATGAATTATAACTTATCAATTTTAGACTTGATACTGAAGTTGTATAGGAAAATAGTTTTTGTAAGTCAAAAAGTCGTAGTGAAAATTATGTTTCAATTTAAAATAGCATACCAACGTCTGTATAGATATATATTTATACTCTAAAAGGAACGATGTATAATTATTCCGTTACATAACATAACATAACGAATGCATAAAAATTACATATTCTCCCTATTGGGTCAAAATTGGGATAAAAATGAAATAAAATTTTGAACCAATAAACATAAAACATATACCAGAAGGTGCGGCGTTCGGAGGTTTTATTACATAACACGCGGCAGACGGTTCTGCTTAAATTAATATAAATGAGTACCTACATATGAAAATATTTATATATTTTATATTTACATACTTTTTTGCGCTAATCGTAATGTTATTACGATATTGTTGTAAATATTACTGGCAAAAAACATCTGTACCAGATAGCTCATAAAATTTTAACGTTGATAATATTAAATACACATTTGTGAGATTGTAAGAAAATTTCATGAGTCATGACATGTAAGACGTTTGTTACCAGTAAATGATTACGAGCTGTCAATTGCTATATTATACTTATCATTTGATACACATATACTAATATATGTTTTATTTATATGTTAGACGTAGTGAATGTATTTTGAAATGGTTGTGTAGAATTTGTAATTACGAATATCAATTTAATCTTATGCTTTGTGTCTTATATATAACTTTTAAGACGAGCTAATAATATTATTGATATTAAAACTTTGAATTGGAATATATAATTTATTTATTAATATTAAATCGCACTGTCTATAAGGATTATTAAGGTAAGTAAAGTCGTTAAAACGATCTATTTAAATGTTAAACGGTGACAAATATATTTAAATAGTATTTATTCGATAGTCATTAATTTGTTCGCAACGCGTCGCATATCATACGAAATGACAATAATTAACAACAATTTTACACCGAAATAAATTAAGTTAAAACTATTATGATGACATAATATTAGTTATTAAATAATTACCTATTCAGTATTTGAATACATTTATTCATATATTCCATTAGTTTGATACATAATGACACAATGGTTATAAATACTGGATCTTCACCGAAGATTGCCGGTTTTTCTTTAAACATCTCGCGTTCGGCGGTGAAGCAAAATAACGCGAGGAAGCTTGTATGTGTCGGTTGAAAATCTATACCACTTGTACGTCTACCAACCGACTTCGGAACACTATGATGGAATGAGCTCCTCGAAAGGAAAAGGTGCCTAAATTCAACAGCGAAATTTATTTAAATAATTATATAAAATATAATGATCATGTTCTACTATTGACATTTATAAAAAATATATTGTAAGAAAAATTTAATTTTAATCCTTCTCGTGCTTTGGGCGTGATCTTGGTTATCTTACTTAGTAAGATTGGACCAATTACTATGCGATCCTAATCCTGAATAATAAACCCACATCGAATGCACAGACAGGCACCGTACATGTGTAAATATTTGACTCGGTGCCTGAACTTCGCTCGCTTTGAATTAATTATGTAGCTGCTCATATCTAAACTTACATTATCGACATAGCTTCATTGTAACCCTAATATAATATTAAATTACACATCTCTACATTTACTTAACACACAGAACTTTTAGTACCAGCTTGAAAATGTACCAAACATACTTGCGAATAGATTCACACACGAAGGCGACAACACCCTACGTTAAATTAACTAAAAAAATATTAAATAAAATTGATTTTTTTTCCTCGTACTGCCAAGATAGTGTCCCTCACACCTAAACATTCTGTAAGCACAAGCGACATTTTATACTAATGCACGTCGATTTTTTAATTTAACGTGACCGGAGCGTACTTAGCGCTTTACTCAAGAAAGTATTTTTTAGTGTATGTTTTTTAATGAATCTATATAACTCCAAGTATTAAAAACAAAATGAAAACTTTAGCTCTAATTCCAATATTATTCTACGATTGACCATATTTACATAAATGAACGTAACTATCAATTTTGGAGATGAATAAGTTACCGCATATAAGTATGTATTTTTCATTCATGAAGAAGTTTTAAATTTAATCCAGTTTGTTGTAAAACGCCACTAGATGGCGTTGCAATACATCTTTATTGCAATTAGTATTTATGTCGACTTGGTTATAAAGGATTTTTGCAAAAATATATATTGACAATGGTAGTGTCATATTAGTGAAATCTTCTCCTCCTAATTGAATAGCGATAGAGTATTTCTTTATGTCTAGAACTAGTTGACAACTAGAGTGTCAAGTATGTGAAGAACTTTGCAGATGGATTATAGTTAAAAAATAAAGATACACACTACTATGATAGCCACCTGTAAATAACAGTACAGAAAACAGTCATTATGGAAAATAAGGATTAAGTTTAAGTTAGTAAACCTCATTTCCCAAAAGTACAATTTTATTAATTTAGCATTTCTTCCTCTTCACTAACGGTCTGTAATTTTCCGTATAACTTCAAGCTTAAAAGCTGTGGAGATTTACAACTATATTTAAACTTGTAACGAGGCATATAATTCATGACCTAGTCTCAATTTAACCCAACTACTCTAAACTTTATAGTTATTTGTATAGTTCGTAATTATAATTTAAGATTTTAATAAATTGTGTCTCCGAATATTTATGTAAATTCAGTAATACTTATTAACAACTTCGTTGTTCAAAAGCTAACATATAAAGCTTGCAGATCCCGAGTATTGGTTTCATATTTCAATTTTGGGTACATTAAGTTTATGTTGAATAATTCTCCATATCAGCAAAGAGATAGTAGTCCACTCTTTTCAGCGCCTGATCTCTCTCAGGTCGAACTATGAGTATCATAGATTCAGAGAGTGTCATACGCCTGCAAGATTAGTTTTCTGGTTGGTCTTTGAACTTCGGTCAAAATGACGTAAATATAATCAGACTGAGGTTTAAAAAAAAAAACACTGCTTAACAACCTTTATAGAATCGATACTTCGCGTTCCAGATGTTTATTGTATTTTATTATAGATATTTCCTTATTAAATAATAATTAAATATAATATTTTCTATATCATAATATATTCGAATATATTTCGTTTCATAAAACACAAAAGCGTTCGCATTTTAATTTTTTAAGATACTTTATTTAAGAAACATGTTTAAATCATTGCGTTCAAAATTTGGTCGTTACCATGGCAATGATGTCTGTGCGTTGTAAGCGTTATTCCTAACGTTTGGTTAAAAATAAATCTTGTTTATCGTTACTGTTCCGTTCATACCGAAAACTTAAGTAGTTTTAATTCGGTCGAATTAGGTCACGCATTCGACATACTAAGAAACTTCAGTAGTATGTAAATATTGTAACAAAATATGATTAGCAAGCAATTTATTGTGTTCTAAGAAATGTTAGTAGAGTCGAATGTGCAAATTATATTGTTAGTTAAAACTGTTCATAAGTACCTTAAGCGTTATCAATTAAACTCGATGAAACGGCCGGAATGTTGTCGAAAACCCAATATATGTTTCAATGTTTGTTTTCACATTTTGTCACAGAACACAAAATTATCTTACAAAATTCTTAATGTTAAGGTAAGCATCAAAGTCTTTATATGAACATACTCGACTGTGCTAAATGTTATCTATATTCGCGTTTACTGATTGTTTTATACGCGTTTTCGGAAAGCATTTCGTTTAAGAAGTCATAAGCTATCCACAAATTAACTAATACTGCATCTATTTATATGGATGATCGGGATAGGATGGCGTGCACAGTACTTTAGCTACTACTAGCACTAGCTTCTGCACTATTTCGCTAGATGGCGCTATGCCGTTACTTAGTTTCCAAACAACGTCCAATAGAGGCTCTACAAGCGCGGTTTGCAGCATAACTTTAAACATCACTTATATATATTTAAGCGAAAAACTGTAATATACATTTATGTATAGGATGCGGTTTTAACAATAAAAAATATGATAAGAATATTAACAACAGTTATAAGCAAATACTAATAGAATTTTCAGTCAGATCGTATACTTATTCGTCATTATCGAGACACTACGTGGTAATTACAACGAAATACTACAATTTTACACGATTTCGTGAAAGAAACAACATTAAAAACAAAGCGAATGTTCTTTTTATTGATTCTTTCTAGTTTTAAATTTTGTTTCAACCGATATCTATCCGGCCATGATGTATTTTATGCCCCATAGAAATCCAATTTGTTATAGTCATTATAGATTTAGGTCGTTCTTTATCAACATATGTAAAAACTAATTTAAATCCCGACAAATCTAAAAACGACATGGAGATTGCCCGAAGTCCTACCATCAAGTGAATTTGAATGTGGCTAAATAATTTCCAAACATTTCCTTAAGAGGGCAGTCATGCTGGGCTACAGCAAGTCAAAAGTGTTAATTTGCTTTGAAATTAATACATTTTGTATTTAATATATGGATTAGCGACAGATTATTAATTTCAAGATATTATTTAAAAAACTCTTCTATATGAACGTACGTAACTATGTAGCATTTATATGAACTTCGACTCAATATTTCGTTATATTCAGTAAGCAAATAGATATTTTACATATTAATATAGATGCAACGTTGTTATAGTTAAACAATGCTTTGTCCTTTTCTTGCAAATGTTAAATTAGTGATGACAGAAAGAGAGTATTATTAGATATTTATATATACATTAAACTAATAAATATTTACCTATCATCATATTTTAAAAGAAATTACTGCTAGATTAATCAAGTACAGGACTAGACACTCGCACATGTTATCGAGAATCGAGAATACTAACCAACAAATCGATATTTCAGTCGAATTCTATGCCTCGGGTCACTAATTGCTAATGAACCCGAATTCCTAGCAATCTTAGCAGTTTAGCCGAAATTTTTATGATGATTTCTTTATATTAATTCTATCGCCTTTACTTTTATCGCGAAGAAAATTCTAATGGAACAAAGAGATGTACCTATGTTATTTATTAAATTAAATTCGGGAGAAGAACGACTCTTAGATATAAAGCTTTAGTATATTCATTTTGTTACATTCGACTTTTTACTTCGCCTTACATTTTTTTTTTTTTATAAAATAATAAAGACAAAGGCCTGCAATTACCCCTCCTAATTGGTTTTATAAGATTCTAAATCTTTTTGCGAGTATTAACTATACTACAGCCTGTATTTGTTCCAGTGCTTGGGTACTAAGTGTTGGTTCAAACACATTAAGCAGATTTCCATTCAATCCATTTACGTTTCCTTTGCCGCCAAATATAAAAAAATATATACATCAATTATAAACATAGTTAAGAGCATAAAAACGATTGATTGTAATCTACGTATTCTCCTTCACTTTTGACTTCCGCTACATTGAATATCTTTATTGTAACGAAGTTAGTTCACAGTGAACTACAGAAATGAGTGATCGTTATTTAAACTAGATCTGTTTATTTGCATATTTTTTATTGACATTGTATTATTAATAACAATTTCGTTTCTTGTCATAAATATATTCTAAAGCGCTGGTAAATTATTCCATTATTTAAAACAAATAATTATATGGCGGAAACAATTTGGTTCCAACCGGGTGTCTCTGACACATATATTTTTTTAATAATAATAATATATAGATTTCTTAATAATGTAACCCTATAAAAACTAATAAGAAGCGAGCTATTTTTGTTTCTTAGAATATTTCATTTTTAAATCAATGTGCAACATTATTTTGTTTCTTTGTTAATTGTCGCTCTATTGATTGGAAAGCTATCTGCTGTGAATATTAGTACAAGATAAGTGCGACAAGAGACTTTGGCGGATATTTTTGCATACATAACTATACCAAAAATGGATTAGTGAATTTCCATGTATGTAGGTTAAGTCTAACGTAAATCGTCATTTATAAAATATTTCTTTACCAAATATAAGAAAAAATATATTTATCATAATTTTTTTTAACATTCTCGATAATCACTCTGGAATGTTATATAAGACCCCCAATGTAATTTAATATGTAATGTATAAAACAAAAAGAAATTGCTTACCTTAAAACAAAATATAAAACGAAAACAAAATAACTTAACATTTGAGATTCGAAAGGACCAGTTCCAATCGGAATTATGACGTCCCCAAAATACATCCTACAGGTTCGGGCTAATGCTATCATGGCTCAATAGTATTTCAACCTCAATATGACCTACATCCCATTCTCAAAATTGATTTCCAAACAATACATCGCTCAACAACGCTCCACAATCTTTTGATAGCTTAACGTTCCAGTATGTATTATTCAACGAGGTAATAACATTGAATGTGTACGTGATGGAATTCCATAATAATAATAATATTTTCAAGAAAGAATAGAATTAACTATGCTAAAAATATAATAATAATAATAATAACAATTTATTGGTGCAAGAAGTAAATATTACGAAGAGAATCTTATACATATGACTTTACAAAATAAGTATGACTTCAATCAAATATTACCATTAGCTAAGTACTCTATTTACGTTTCGTCACGGTAGCATGCGAAAGCGATCCCGTGGCGCCCACCGATGAGACGGAGAGGGTACCGCTGGTTTTTTAGTGGGTATTCCGGTGTGCCGCTAACATCTTGGGCACCGGCGAGTCCCACATACCACCCCACTTCCAAGTGGGGGAAACGCGTAACAAAAGTACTCTATTTACGTGTGGTTTGGCACTTTTAAAACAGTGAAACTTATTATCCTTTACCCATAATATAATAACCCATTTATTTACATAATCTGTGTTAAGGATAATTATCTCATCCCCTAATGGAATTTTACAAATACAAAATATGAGGCTTTGTTTTTTACTAAAAACAATAATTAAATAAAGTAACACTCTGTAACTTCTCTTAGAGTCTGGAATTTTTCTACTAAGGTAAATTTATATGTATATATGGTAAAAGTTCATCCAATCCATACAAATTAAGCGCACTATCATAATTAATTAACTACTAATATTTATTAGTCTTGATTTAATTACTTCAGTTAAGATTCACGTTTAGTATCCAATCTCTCATCATCTCTGCTTCATTAATAGATTAATTGCTGTTCATTAATTACGTATATAACAATTATTATCTGACTAAAATTCCATTCAAATGTTAGGATTAATCATAGAAGACCATGACCTAATAGATCTCCTGGCTAAGGTTTCATTAATTAATCACGTAATGATTTTTAGCAATTATTTATAATTTTGTGTGCCATAAGTCATGTAAAATATACATATTTGGTAAATGTTTTATGGTCATCGTCCTCGGGTCACGGATTAGCGAGACATTTGTAACAAGTGGGTAAAATCATACCACTGTGCTTTATTGAACAATAGCTTCATCAAGCCATTTGTCGTCGTTTTTGCGTACATTGCAGAGTATCTCGAACGATCGATACGTAAAAAACCAAAATTTCGGAAATATTCTTGCGTGGATCATTAGATTGCTTCTGAAATTCACATCTGTCCTAACATTATTTTTTGAACAAAAGTATCAGTATCAGGCCAGGCCACTGGCAAGTCGTCCCCACAAGCTGCTGAAGATTATTCTTCAAGCTAAGATAGCTACAGGTCCTTATGCGTTGGTATTCCAAGAGATCGAAGTAGAAGAATCGAGCAAACATATTGCCATTGTTATTTAACTCTGTAGGTTTCGGAATGTATAAACTACTGGACGATTCAATCTGGTAAGGTGTAACGAAGCTTTCCGAAAGAATCCGCATATTGACTGCGAATAAAGGCCACACGTTGCTTTGCTCACTACAATAAACTTGTAATATTTCGTGATTTTTTTCGAAACCCTTTCGACTAATGGACGATCCCTGAACGTTGCATTTAAATTAAATTATATATTCTTTTCGATAGATTAATCATTTATAGGTGTCGTTTTTATATTTAATTTAATCTTAATATGACAATTTAAAAGTTTTGATAAGAGCCTAGTAAATTAAACACAACTATATAATATTAAAAATGTGAAAGTGAGTTCGTTTGTTACCCGTCTCAACTATTCAACCGATAAACGCGAAATGAAAATGAAATTTTACATACACCTTGCCAGGGTTACAAAAAAAAAACAAAGACTACCTAAACCTTTCTTTAAGAGAAAGGCTTATTCACCATACTCCAGCGCGCGTTAGAACATAAGTGCCAGAATTTTTATTAGGTTTTCTCACATTGCCCTCCTTCGCTGCCGAACACGAGATGAATTAATTATGAGTTACACAAGTTAAGCAAGTTAAAGATATGCAATTCATGTCAGGGATTAATTGTCTTATTTACAATTATATTTAATTAATTCGGCTCTTTACTTCCTAAAATAAATATTTGATTTTCATGTTGCAGAACTTACTCATTTTTATATTGCACGGAACGAAAGTCTTCCGGACTTCCGTTCCGTGCAGCAAGTTCTATTTGTATTCATTATAATATAATCTATTCAACGAATAAATAAGCAATAATTAAACAAGGATTAAGCAAGCGTTTTGTTTTATTTATTCAAGTTCCATTGTCAAATGTAAAAATAAATTTTCAAACGGTTCTTTTATAAGGAATACTTCAGTCGCATAATGTAGAAAGTCTTCATCTTGTTGCTTAGAAAGAGTAAGGATTGACACTGACAAATAGGCTATTTGATGGTAAGCTGCTCTGCTCATAGACAGGCAGTATGAAAAATTTACAAGAGTAGATTTGTGAATCTAAGATGTGATGTCCGTTGTGCCTTTAGTCAAACTGCATCACAGATTTTTCAAAGCCGAACAAAATAATACAATGTTTGCTATTATTGTTAGTTAGTAAATCAGTGGAAAAAACCAATGAATAAGTTGTATAACCACAAACAGATAACCCTACCAGTGAAAGCGTTACGTTATGTATTGCTGTTATTATAATATTTAGATTATAAAATCCAATTATCGTTTTCATACTCTAAGTAGAATTTTAAATTAATTATAATTTTTCCATGTTCTTAAATGGATTAAACTACTTATGAATTTACAATCTCTTCGACAATTGAAATTTAAATCTCACAGTGTCTACGAAGAAAATATTTTCTTTTAAAAGTACCAAGACTGTACCATATCTATTTCGATGTACGTAATAATATTGCGCAGTGAGATTTTAATATAGATACGCGTTCCCGAGAACTCGTATAAATGATATTTGCACGTACGTACTACCAACAGCGATATAAATTGAAAATTATAAAAATGTTATTGGAAAAAAACTTTTATATAGCTTCGTGTAGCTAATTTTATTTTTATTTTATTTTCATTAGGACAACCAACAGTAGATACAATATCACATCCAAAATAAAAAAAATACATTTAAAAATTCAAAATTATCAAGGCAAAAGTTCTACTACTTACAGGTAGTCTCACCATGCATTATCATATTACAGAATGTAATTATTGAAAATATAAATTAAAAATAAGGATAATAATTGAAAATAGGAAATATTTTAAACTATTATATAATAAATAATAATTAATAAAACCATATGATTAGAATTGAGCACAAATAAAATTCTTTATTTTTCGATTGAATTGACTATCAAATTAAATACAATAAAACATATTAAAATTTGATACGAGATGAGATGATAAGCGTTGAAAAATATTTTAGAACTCGTATATAATATTGTCATATAAGTGTGCTTCGCAGTTGTACCCACTTTAAATATAGTTACTTTTTCTTTTTTAATTATTATTTATACTTATATTACATATCTACGAAGTATATATTTTTACCGAAAGATTAATAATAATTATATCGGAGAATTAGGTTGGTTAGTTGACAAAATAATGTCCGTATTTTTGGCTAATTTTCTCGACGGGTGTTTACTAGTTTAAATTTAACATGAATATGTATTTTTTATTTAAAATGGCAATCATCTAAATAAATTGTTCATCTGATGGTAATTGGTCAACACCTCCTAAACTGGCAGTGTAAGAAATATCTACCACTTTTACTTCGTCAATGCGGCTCCTATTTTGAGAACAAAGATACGTCTCTTGTGCCTTTAGTGTCTGGCTAACTCAGCCTTCAAATCGAAAAACAATAAATCTGATAAATGCTTTTTGGCGGTACAAAATATGACGAGAGGGTGGTACCTAACCAGAGAAAACTCGGTGCTGGAGCGGCTCAATTTCAGATAATTTGAATATTATAAATATTTAAATTTTGATTACACATATTATTTCACGGCTTGTTTATTTAGAAATTATTTTCAATAAAACAATAACAATTAAAAAAAAGACCAATATTATACGCTACATCTTATATCGATTAATTAATAAAATGTTTTATACTCCTAGAATAAATCACTGAAACTCTAAAACCATTTGTTTATTTTTTAAAAACATTATACTGAAAATATGCTTTTAATGTCGTCCTAACCTCATTGTCACAGTAGCAATCTTCGGCTGTTTTTTCGAACCGATATGACTTGGGAACCTTCAAGAGAAGTGCGTACTTATCCTTAAAAGCCGGCAACGAACCTGCAAACCCCCTGGTGTTGCAGATGTCCATGGGCGGTGCTAATCACTTTCCATCAGGTGAGCTTCCTGCTTATTTGCCCTCTATAACATAAAAAAGAGAGACTTTCCAACTCCGCAGGACATATTGTAGTGCACTAGTCTGTTCCCAAATACAATTTTATAAACCGTTAAGATGAAAATCCTACATGAATGAAAATAATTTAGGCGCAGGATCAAGGTTAACCCTGCCAAGTTTAAGAGTCGTTTATCGCGTGATAATTTCTCAACAACAAAAGTGAAATAAGAACTATTTCAATTTGCAACGTTTTCGGCCTTCTTATATATAATGAAATAATCTGTTCCGTATATGATAACCACGGAATCCTAAAAGTAAAAAGAACATATACATAAACACGAATTATATTATTATAATTAATATTAAAAATGTTTCTTTTATTTTAAACTACACGAACATAAAAATGTGTTATTAAGAATGTATTGTTATTAAAATTACGGTGTGACCTACTTGTACCTTACTATTGTGCAACTAACTAGTGGTATCATCTAACCCGTTTCAGTGAACTCGTTAAGCCGCGAACCATAGCCATTGTATTGCAATATCTTTTTCAAAACATGTATCGATCCTTTAAATACCAGCGTTTTATTAATAAAAGCTTAAGTTGAATAACTGAACTGATAATTAAAGTAACAGAATATTTAGTAGATTTCAAAAATAAAAGGAAGTTTTCAAGTAGGTTGATATTTGATGAGAAATGATATTACTATATTGGGCCGTTTTAGAAGTCTCGTTTGTTGTGACGTCGTATGTCATGACGCCCTCTTATTCCCTCATGCCAGCGATATTTACTATAAATATACTTCGTCGCTGTATATGTACCAATATAATGAACACTTTGTTTCTTTGAACGCCCTAATCTCCAAAAATACGCGAACGTTCACTTAACGTAAAGTCAGCCGCCGCCTTGCGCTACGCAATGTTCTGCTTTTCCGTACATAACTTTTCATACATACCGATTGAAGTACTCCGCCTCTACGCACCATGGACATTATATGGCTACTGTATAGCTACTGGGAAGAACCGATTGTCGTGTGATGGAAAAATCCAATTTTGTCCCTACGTCCACGCTAGGGTTGAAAGTAAGTCGGCGGATGACTTTGGGTTATTAGTAGAATTTGAAAAAAATTTTTAAGCTTTTGATAGCCCTGCGCTGGTGACGTGCGGTATTGTAATAAGGATATTCTTTATTTGTCTTATTAACGAAACTATCTTTTTATTTATTTTACGCAATATTTATTTAATCGTTTCCGACATTAGTGTCACTGTCATTACATAAAACGTATATAAATTAGAAAAGTTATTTTTTATTATGTTTTGATTTTATTATATAAAACAAATCATGTTAGCTGCATTAAATATCAAGGAAATGTCAAAAAGAGGCGAACGAAAATGTCGAAAACGAGACGAAAATAAATTTAACTATTAAATAAGCATGCAATGCATAAAACGAGAAACGGAAACAGAGCGAGCAGCGAGACCGAACTCCATTAAGCATATGAGAAGATACCACACATAAAACATTTGGTTTATGTAATAACCGGCTTATGTAATATAACTTTTTGTTAAATGATTTATGAGTTTAATTATTATTTGTAAAAATAAATTAACATAACTTGATATAGAATGTTCAAAGCCTTTTTTTATTTGATAATGGACCATTAACATAATACTAAATAGTTGGACAAGGCTTCTACTACGAGTTCGTGGTACTTACTGCCTGTAATGCTTGCACAAAACCCTACCACAAAGTCATGTAAAGGAATTCGTGTACCTATTATTACTGGGCTAAGACCCTCTTGTAAAGTTTTGGTGGTGTGGTGACACCAAAACACACTTCAATGCAGGGCGCGGGATACAAGCGAAATTATAAACACAAAGTAAACACATGGAAACTTAGAAGTGTACCCGGATTTGAACCCGCGGAGGTCACCCGGCGCCTTCACTAGAGAGTTTAAAGTTTTAATATAAGATATGTGTAGAACTTTATCTACTATACTAAATATATAAGTAATAAATTGTACATAATTAATGACCTCCGTGGTCGTTAATTATGGAAAACTGGAAGTTTTCATGGTCCGAGGTCCCGGGTTCGATTCCCGACCGCGTCGATGTATAAAAAGTTCATTAGTTTTCTATGTTGTCTTGGGTCTGGGTGTTTGTGGTACCGTCGTTACTACTGATTTTCCATAACACAAGTGGTTTAGCTACTTACATTGGGATCAGAGTAATGTATGTGATGTTGTCCAATATTTATTATATATATTTTCAATTATGAATTTAATTTTTATTAAAAATAAATTAATGTCCCGCAAAAAAATATTGAAAAATTCTACTGAAAGAAATCGTACATATGATTTCGTAAAATAATTTCGGGACTCCGGTCCTTTGTTGCCCCATTACCTATTGGTTTCTAAATCCGGTCCCGTCTAGGCTGGTACATAATAATTATATTTATTTTGTATAATTATTTCAATAATTAACAATTAAATGCGTTTCCTACCGTTTATCACTGCTACATTGCAGAGCGACCAGCTCTTTCACTAATCACTCAGAATATCCTTAAGAATGAATGAGGTGATGTCATTCATTTTAAACATTTTGTCCTTATTCTGGTTGATTTGTTCGATATGCGAGACATTTTATTTCCTAATAATTATTTATTATATTCTTAAGCATTTTTGCGTGCAATTAGGCAGCTTCAGTGAAGATAATTTCCTTTGAAAATAATGCCAAATCAAGGCAAACTAAATTAAACCAAAATAGGTTGGTCGTTAGAGTGAAATTCCTGTGATCCCAAGAGTGTCTGAAAATAATTCACATGCTGTTGACCTAGAATACGGTACAGTTTGAAATGCTTTTCTTCTTAAGTGTTACATAAAAGCCACTTATAAATTTATAGTTTGTAAAAGAAATATTATTAAATATTTCTTCTACAAATATAAACTTTCAACTTGTAACTATTTTAGATGTATGTAGGACTGTCTAGAATAATAAGAGCCGAGTGGTAAGAACGCGTGCTTCTTAACCGATGATTGCAGGTTCATACCCAAGCAAACATCCCTTGATCCATAAACTAAATTTGTGTTTATAAATTATCTTGTGCTCGGCGGTGAAGGAAGAGATCGCGAGGAAACCTGCATGTGTCTAATTTACATATGTATCCACCGAATCGGAATTGGAGCAGTGTAGTGGAATAAGCTCAAAAACAAGCTTAGCCCACCAGTAGGATATCAACAAGCTGTTACCTAATGAGATTTTAAAGCGCACGTGATGACGAATTGATTATCCTCCCTAATAGACAGACAGAAATATTGACCATTGTCATTTGCCTGTTCTTGCACTGGTTCACTCACCATTCGAACAGGAACACCGAAATATAAATGATTAGTATTTGACAGTAGAAGAATCGGTATCAGATGGGCTTGCACAAATCCTTAGTTTGTGCTCACAGTATTATCAGTTTCACACTTATTGTATTCCAGTAAAATAATTATAATGATTACAAAATTTTTATACATCCCAGTAGACATTTCAAAAAAAGACCGTGTGGTTATAGTTCGAGAAGTAATTTATTACATTCAAGTTTTCTCTGTGAAAACTTATTTGCAATCTATTTTCGTTAAGTTTATCATTGAGAAATTCTCGAAGAGTTGTAAATTTTATTCAAACTTTTACTTATTAATATTAATATACAAATATTATTTGTTTAACTGAATGCGATAATTTCAGGATTTGATTATTTTTTCCTGTAGATTTCAGTTTCAGGAGTATATTTATATAATACATGTATTTATGATATAGGTAGAACGGGAAAATGCACCACCTAATAAGTCACGGGTTAGTGGTCACCAATGCAGTGCACCACCAACCTTGAGAACTAAGAAATGTTATGTCCCTCGTATGTAGTTACTCATCCTTCAAACCGGAACACAACAATACTGAGTACGTACAAATCTTTGGCGGTAGAATATCTGATGAGTGATCTATCCAAATGGGCTTGCATAAAGCTCTTCCACCAAGTGACCATGATTAAGTGAAACCATGTGTTGCAGCTAGTTTTAATATAATGTTAAATCACCATCTTGTTAAAAACACGGCCGTTGAACCATAAATATCATACCCATTACATGAACGAGTCTTTATTCATACAGTGTTATTATTTCAGTAAGATTCAAGTACGTTTGCAATTAAGATTAAACTTTTTTTTAAATAAAAAAATGCATTGTGTTCCCGCTATGAGTTTTGTACTTTAATGAAGGAAGACCTACTTTACTGACATTATTATGTAATGCAAATTATCGTACCGACCTGAGAGATAATCCATTGAATAAGGGCAAAAGCATGTGAATCCGAACGATGTGGAATCAAAGCCTTATTATATGTTTATGACAAATATATCTCACGCTCTGCAAAGTTAGGCAAATATACATTTGCTATAAGGAATTTTTCTACTAGTTTTTCTAAATAACGGCGTGGTGGAATAAACTCCAAGAATTTTGGATGTTCTTTCTGCGTTTTGACTGGGCCATTTATTTTACATAACTACCAACAAAAAACAAAACATATATTTACACATATTTTAGTTATTGTCAAAATGTTGATGGATTTTCAGTTTTACTATTAAATACAAAGAAATTACTGAATTGATAACTTACTGCTCCCTCGATAGAAACTTAGCAATATTGTTCAAAAAGCAAAAAGAAAACTTATATGGTTTACCAATGCAAAGAAAGAAGTGGAATGTTCAAAGAAAAGTGATACATTAGTAATTTGACGCCGCATCCATTAAACAAAATTCTACATATACATAATGCAGCTTCTTCAGATGAATATCTGTACCGTTATATGTGAAGTTGTTTGATTTACGTAAATTGTTTTTGTTACTCGCCTGGTTTTTTTTGAGGCACTTCTGGTGACAGACTGATTCGTTATTTGCTTAGAGGATCGGAATTATGATTCAACGGGGAAACGGTATCATGCTTGCTACCATTCTACGCGGTCATGATTTGTAAAGTAACTTTTTTTTTTTATTTGTATAAAACTTAGGCCTTACTGTATGTTAGTAAGTCTTACGTAAATAATTCATATAGATAAATGTAATCGAAACTTCAATATGAAAACAAACGATCTGTTTGAAACGTACAGATAAATCAATTTAGGAAGAAATAATACGCCATTGAAAGAAACTAAATCAATTTTCAATCATCAATTTTTGTTTACATCGAGTCAAAATAACAACATTTACCAAAAATATACTTGTCCGACATGTTTCATTATATTTGATGTAATAAATTATATTGCAGCCAATATACTGGTACCAAGTGTATAGGCTATATGATAGTGTAATTCAGAAGTATGCTCTCACTTATATAGCTATGTCCCCACACTCTCATGATCCGATGGAACATGAAGCCGACATAGCCGACGAGGGATCAGGAGCTTTATGAGCTTTTCGATCCCGAGGCACGGGAAAGTAACAATCGCAACATGTTAAATCCGAACTGTCCCTGAGAATTCTTTGATAAACTTCGTCCAACGCGGAGTATAAGCCCCCGAGGTAATAATTACCTAACAAACTGACGACATTAAGTTAGACACGATTTAAATATGGAATGCATAAGTATTTTACGTTTTAATATATAGAATTCCATATAGACGGTATACATGAGTCAGCTAGGTCCAGAAGGTATTAAATTCAGGCGAGCATTATTGAGTTATCATGCTTATAAATCATCTCGTTATTAGCGCTAAAGGAAAACGTCGTGAGGAACATGTTTGTATCTGATGATATTACGTCACATATTGATCCACCGACATTGGAGCCATATGGGAGGAGGCCTAAGCAGTGGGACATTTTTTTAAGACACAAGAAAATATTTTTTTCATTTATTGTATATTACTGAAAATTTTTGACAAGAAAATATTTTTCGGCCAGGACAAGGATACAGCGTTGGTATATATGTTTCCTGAAAGCAAGTATTTTTTTCGCCTAATCCTATATATCTATCTCATCATGAGGGGTTTATGCTTCAAATTTAGAAATATCAAAAAAAATTTGTTAATATACAGTACAGTACCTTAATAAGATCTTTAAACGTTAAATAAAAACAAAATGTTATTTACTTTCAATTTAAACGATAACATAGTTTTAAAAATATGAAACCAAGTAAGATATATATTTTTTATACACCTCTATATATAAATAGACAAAGGAAAAATAGTTCAGTCGTATTTTCTCATCTGTTTATCAAAAGCTTCACTTTTTTTATTTAGCAGCTATTGACAGAAAACACGGCGCGAACACTAGTTCCAACAAAAACATAACCGTTCACACGACAAACATTGAACTATGATCCAATAAACTAAACACAATGAACAAGCGACCGGTTAGGTATCGTACGTGTAAAATAAGTATTTATTTTAATATATAATAAACATACGTAAGCCGATTTTTCGCCCTTACTGAGACTGGACACGTTTATTAAAATAAATCCCAGTATTTCTTAAACTACTGATTCGAATTGCAAAAATGTTGAGTAAATCGTAAATATCTACGTTAAATGTTTCAAATCTATATGTTTTATATTTAGATAAGGGGTGTTGGCAACGACTAAGTTTACCATCACTTTTGTCCTATCTTGTAAAAAATCTAATACAAATATTTTTTTATTGACATTTGTTTATATGATATCTACATATGTATATGTGAGGACTTTTCTGTAGACATTTAGAGATACACATTTTTTTGTTAATCTATTATAGTTTTAAGCAGCTATTCGTAAGTGTCTGGACCAGAAATTTTCTGTCCGACTTAATCAGCACATTAAGCTAAACAACATATTAACATACTAATATGTCCGATCTATTATTGGTTGAACTGAAAGAAGATGACTTTTTGCGTTTTATTCGCATCACGTTCTTCCCATTTCCAAATAGGTATTTTATGTAAAACCTAAAGTAATGGTTTACAATCCATCTCGCTATTTACGCTTATTTATTTAATTTATTTTATATTATATTCAAACAAATTTTGGGCCTAAACAAAAACGCTCTAGTGTTGATTCTAAGAAGTATATTTTTTAAATTTGTATGTATTGTATATATTTTTGGCTATAAATCAATTTCGATAATTTTGTTTGCTTTGAGTTGAGCGTTGCTTCAATCGTGTATCCCATCTTAATTTAAATAAATAAATAAATACTTATTGATCATCGTCACGTCAGCGTCAAATTAATAAACAATTTTGTTTTGAAAAAAAATAATATTTTATATTTATTAGATAAACGTTATAAGATGTCATATAAATTTGCGTGTTTGCCAGCCATTATTAACTTTTCTTTTTAAAATATTATAAGGAAAATGTTCTTTCTAAAAGGAATAAAAAAGCGCTAACCGTGGTATCCACAAGAACCCGTGTCAGGAATTTGCTTCATTAGGCGTTTCGCATATTTTGCGCAAATAAGTTCTTAGATGGTATTTTCTTACCGTATATTTTCGTACATATTGGACATTTAATGGGTGCGACGTCTTTGGTCGAGATATCAAATATAATCTATGATATGTTTGTAAAGCATTACAAAGCAAATATATTAGCAAATCGCATCAAGTATAAAAAAATCTATGGTTTGTTTATAATATTATTATTTTTCTTCTTCCTCTTTTTTCTCCTTTTTAATAAAAACATATACACGAGCCTAAGACAAGTGTACCAGCCTCTGTAGAATTAAACATATTATGATGTCAAGAATTTACGTGTGAGACGGCAAGTGTTGGGAATAACTGCTTTCTGGATAAGTGTGATGGTGGATGCGGGCATTTGCGGGGCGTTTAGGTTAGTATGTGGTTAGTGGAATATGCTCCAAACCTTCTCCTCAAAGGGAGAGGAGGCCTTTAGCCCAGCAGTGGGAAAATTTACAGGCTGCTAATGCTTAGGTTAGTCTAGAGGATTTTTGGGACAACGCCCGTTTTAGATATTACAATGGGCAAGATATCTACGTTATCTATGCCATTGCCTTTTGATTTCGGTAGCCAGTTCTACGTATTTTGAAATCTTTTCAGTATGTGTATTAAGGAGATTATGTGTGTTGCATACTGCTATGTCTATAATAAATTCTATATTTTTATTCTTATCTATAACTGTAATATCCAGTCTATTGTAATGTATTGTCTTAGGTGTAATTATTGTTCTTTCCCAATATAATTTAAATAGGCAGTTTTCTAATACTGTATCAAGTGTATATTTATTGTTTGCTTCTTTTATACCAGATTATATAGAACGCAAGGAAAAAAGTCCACCAAGTAAAAAGTAAAATAATCAAGTAAAAGATTTAGAAATATGTTACGATAGCCGCCCTCAGTTCAATCGAAAAATAAAGAATTTTATTAGTGCGAATTTCTAATTTGGTTTTATTAATATTTATATATACGTAATAGTTAAAAAAATGTATTATAATTCTCATCTTTAATCATTGATTATGTTTAATTTATATTTTAAGTGCATATTGTGTAATGTGATAATGCATGATGAGACTGTCTGTAAATAGTAGACCATTTACCAAGATAATTTTAAAATGTTTTTTTTTTAATGTTATATTGTAACTACTGTTTGTTACTAAATAATAACTCCTTTTTCGATTGGAATAATCTAAATTAACATTTATCTGAATATGTAATTTTATATAAACAAAAACCTTTTTTTTAATCACGAAAATTGTTTCGTTTAATCGATACTTTTTGAAAAGCAATCATATTTCAACTCTTAGTTAAAATGCGTATAGCTTGACAGGCCGATGCGATCAAAATTTCTCTTTTAATTTATCGGATATTCGGGTTTGACAGGAATCTGTACTCGTTTTATCTAAAACCGTTCCCGGCAGCATCGGTTGCGTAATCAAAAATGTTATGCTACCACATTTAAATGTCAAAAATATTGTTGAGTTAATATTTGCTCGTTTTCATTGTTGTATTGTTAACAATTTTCGAATTTAAAATTGTAAGTAATATGGAAGTAACTCTTAAATTCATGTAGATACTAATTTCCGTCTGCAGCTTCGCCTGTAGTTCTTTCAAACCAAGACAAATATATATGATCAAATACGAGATTGGAAAAACGTGACGCGCATAAAACTCAAAAAGTCATCTTCTTTGTAAAATCTAACAGTTCAACCAATAATGTACATATTGTTATAGTTACGCTTTTGATATTTAACTCACGTCTCGCTTTAAACAACAAACAACCATTACATAGAAGGCCCGCATATTAATAGCTGCAACAAGACGGTACATCTTCATTGTAATTTAATAGAAGCTACAACCATACCTTCCTATAAAAAACTATAATAATATAAAAAAATACTGTTTATTGGCCGAGAAAGCCCGGTGACTGGAACGAGTCCTTAACCATGGATTGCGGGTTCAAATCCGGAACACGATCATTAAGTTTTCGTATGCTTAACATCGTAAGAAAGCCTTCATGTGCTCAATTAAATTCGGCAAATATATCTTTTTGCAACGTGGTGGAATAAGTTCAATCCTCCTCTTTCAATCCGCACGATGAGAAATAGCCTTTGCTTTCTCGTTTTTTCACTATGGTATACAAGATCTGACGTTTAGAAGAATGCAATTACCTTAAAGTTTGTTTAGCCAACAATAGAATCCAAGGCACTTTATAATAGCGGAGATTAAGTTATGTCGAGATTTATTCATGAACGAACCATTTTACGTTTGTTCGTCTGAAGTTGTTCCAGTTGGAATTACTTCCGATTGCGTCTACAAAGGTTTCTTATTTTTCCCTTAATAATATTCTACGGACGCGGAAAGACATTTATTTGACTTAAGATATATCAAGTACCTGGATTTCATACGAATGCTTCATATTAACATATAATTATATTATATTACGTTTTTATTTCATAAAAGATCTCATAAAATACTTTTACTGACCGAAAAATCGGCGACGTTGCGGTAAATGGTCAATTAAGAAATTACGTAGGTAAAGTATTAACCGTACGAGCCCGCACTTGTAATAAAAGGCACAAGACTGAGTTTTTTATTACACTGGCTCACTGGTATATTATTAACTGTACAACAAACGATTCTATAAATGATAAACATATGTAATATGAATTTGACTATATTAATAGTCAGAATTTACACAAAGGCTTATATCTCAATACAATGCCAGAGAGCATTAATAGTTCATAAGCAATAAAGCATATCGAATAGCTGAGTAACTGATATTGGTTAATTAATTATCAATATCAACTAATTATTAAAAGAGAACATCCACAAAGGAATAATATAATGATAATGCAATATCAGACATACATATACGTAATAAGGGATTAAAATGACTGCAAAATTTTATGAATAATTTACCTATAGTTTGAATGTTGTATACGGATACAACTAACGTGGGTTCCGTTTCAAAGGGTAATTTCGTTTTAATTATTTATATAAATGCATTAATCATAATAAAATTAATAAATTTTATTCAATTCTCGTATCGCTGTATCGCAAACATTGTGTTTAATAGAATTGTATGGACTATGTTCTCATATGACACATAATGAAAGTACAAAGAGTGATGGAATAAAGCCCGGTGAAACATTAATGATGTTTATTAAAATAATTTCTAATTTATGAAATGAAAATAGAGCCGAGATGGCCCAGTGGTTAGAACGCGTGCATCTTAACCGATGATTTCGGGTTCAAACCCAGGCAAGCACCACTGAATTTTCATGTGCTTAATTTGTGTTTATAATTCATCTCGTGCTCGGCGGTGAAGGAAAACATCGTGAGGAAACCTGCATGTGGCTAATTTCAACGAAATTCTGCCACATGTGGGATACACAATCAACCCGCATTGTAGCAGCGTGGTGGAATGTGCTCCAAACATTCTCCTCAAAGGGAGATTATGCCTTGGCCCAGCAGTGGGAAATTTACATATATATATGAACCTATGAAGGTGTTATACCGCATGTGTTTTGATTACTATCTCTCTTTAATTCCTGTATTGATATTAGAAAGAACATGAAGACATGAAGTAGCGCATATTTTTTTTTACTTTTTTATCAAGGATTTTTAATACACACACACACATATATATATATATATATATAAGGTATGAACGTATAAAGTGTAAGTCGTAAAAGTATCCTCGTTAGGAGAAGGTTTATAGCTTGTTTCACGAGTCTACTTGTAATCAAATTGCTTACGACACATGCAACCTGCATGTGTCGTAACCAACCTCAGACTGTTTTGTTTTATGAAAACTGAAGAATTAATAGTAATAAATATAATAGGATATAAAGGAAATTATTAATGTCTCTTAACCTCATTTTGCATGGGTAAATCCGGTTCAATTTAAAATAGAATATTGTGAATGTAATTAAAGTCTAACTATAAGGGGTGATAAATCGTTATAAAAAAAATATACAAAGAAAAATTATTAAAACATAAACTGTTTAATTAATTGCTAAGTTAAACATAGTCTAAGACTGATAATTCTGATTCGTTATAAAAATAAATTTCAACTTATATATATTATTTACCAAAGAATACAATTTGTTGTTTACGACATTTTATTTCCGTGATAGACCACCCTTTTTATCTCTCGGACTCCTGTGGCCGGAAAGGGAACCTACTAAAACTACTGCTATGTCTTAAACACTTCCGTCTCCACATCTCCTATCCATAAGACTACTCCAAATTATATACATATGCCTGTTTCTTAAATCAGTTGCTATTGCTTGGTTAACACCACGACTACGGAAAACTGTAACTGAGCTTATCTGATTTATAAAAAAATATCATCATACATAAACTTTTTAAAAGAATTAATCTTCAGAATAATTTATGAAGTATGAGCAGAATGAAAAAAAGGCATTAGTCAAGAATCACTGGCAGTCGTTTAAGACGAGTGTGTATTATGCTCAGTAGAGACTCTTGACCTTAAATAACATAAAAAGCAGCAAAGAAATAAGATCGAGTAGCGATCTATAAAAGGGCTCATTCCTTTATGACGATTGTAGTATGAAATTTTGGTGGCTTTAGGCGTTCTCCTAATAATATATATATAAATCATTAATTGGGATGTATGCTTGTACGGGTGCTTCCCGCGTGTACTCGCGTAGCCACGCTGACAGTACCTTACATCCAGGACCAGCGCAGCTACTTAAAATGCTCGAAATCCTAGGAAAGTTGCTAATAGACAACAAAAAATCTATAACCTACTTAAAACGCGAGCGAAGCCGCTGGCTACAACTGGTACCCAAATAAATTAGACATAAATATATTAGCTGCAGATTCTAAGTTATAATTATATATTTCATACATCAACTAAATTAACATATCAGTAGTAAATTAATTTACTTTGATAACCACGTGTAACGATATTACATTAATTAAGAGTTGTTAGCGCTTTGTCGTGATACGTATGTGATATATGAAGTGATATTACTGTATCGTAATTAACTGTTTACATGTTTGAAGCAAATTTTACCAGGCAGCCCAATTTCCTTTGACGTTCAAACGAATATGTAGATGAAGTTAGAGGTGCAACTCGCTGTGTATCGATTGCGGAATACATCATTGAAAAAGATCATTGAAATTTTAAAGGAATTCCGCTCACATTTTTATACATAAATATTTGCGACCGTATTGCTCACTTTAAATAAATAGTTCAACATATATTAAACAGAAATAAACTTTGAGCTAATATTTTTTCCAAACATTTCATTATACCGGACTAGCACATAAAATAACGCAAAAAGTTCTAAAACATATATCACCTCGCCTTATAGCCTCCAACGGGCAAAATTCCGGCCGTTTTTTGCCCTCTTACAAATCTTAAAAATAGTTATAGATAGTAAAATAGTTATACAAAAACTATTTTTAATTCATATTTTTATATATTTAGGTACTTAATGTTAATACTTCTTACGTAATTATTCCTTATTCTTCAGTATAAAAAAAAAAATATATATAATTAATTTTTTATTGCGTTTATATTAGTTATAATTAAAAAACTAATCAATTGTTTTTTTAAACAATTGATTAAAAGACTTTTCATATAGTAAGTTATGCCGTCCCTTTAATTTCCTACCATTGCGGTAACCGTTTCATATCCGCGAATGCGAGAGTTAAAGCCTTGTTCGTATTCCCAATGCGGTTTAGTGTGTACGTAACTCAAGTCCACATCGAAGGTTTGCTTAAACTTTATAATTGTTTCATTTTCAACTCCATGTGGCCCTATAGGACTTGAAGCGTGAAACAACGGTAGGTTCGTTTAAATACTTTACAAGAAATTAATTATTGTTATAGGAGAAATTCTGGTAACCAGTCTCAAGAAGAAACAGAATTTTAGCTTTAGAACGCATGTTTAAAATTATCTATCTATACAATTTTAAAATGATTCGATATAGCACTTAGCTCATGGCGATGTGTCCAGCAAGATGAAATTTTGAAGAGTTTTGAGAGTGTTCTAACTGATAATTTATTTTTAAAATGAATTAAAACCTTTTTTAATCCGTAAAGAATGCAGGTTACAGGTTGCCAAAAAAATTTAATACTATAATTTGAAATTCGTTGAGTTTGAATAATTAACCGATGGGCTATCCGACTTGCTACACGGCTAGTTCAAAAATAAACTGAGCACATCGAATGAAATAAATTAACATTTTTATTAAAAATGTATGACAGGTTTCATTTTGTTTTACTCCGATTACCAATTGGAAACTTTAATTAAGATATTGACGTGGGTTCTTGACATAACTGCTCGGAGACAGTTTCAACTCTCTCTTGCTCATCCGCAGAGTTTATTCTGTTACGCGGCTAAATTGCGACTTGAAAATGTAGCAGAAATTCACGTGACTTTTTTTATGTCATGTTCGTGTCCCGCGAAATACAAAATGACTTATGAACCCAAATTAGGTTGTGACCTCCGAAATGTTATACTACCTTTTAGATTTAGATTAAGAGTTTACCACTAAAAATATTGTTCCAATGCGCACGTTTATTTCATATCAGCGGGCATGTCTAGCAATCGATTCCACAAAGGGCTTTCCTCGGGTTATTTTCCTTTACCGCTGAGGACGAGATGAAATGTCAACAACAGTTTATCATTTCGAAAACAGAATACGCCTGTCGGGATTTAAACCTGCTACTGTAACTTTACATGAAAGATCTACGTGTTTTATCGTAGATAGACTATAAGATTATATTGTTAAGTGTAACTATACAATAAAACGAAAGATCAAAGTAATTAACAATATCATTGTGTAACTTCATTCTGTATTGTTCGCGGCGTAATTATTTAATATTTTAGTCATAAATTATTCATCGTGAATTAATTGTCTTAAACATACGCGGATTTCGTGTCTCAAAATCTTTAAACCTTTGCAAATAGATAATACATAAAATTTATTATATATTCGTTGTTCATAAAACCTCTTTTACGAAACCTTTCCTTTATTTCCCTCGTGTATAATGGAAATGGATTTTCTTTTAAAATGTTCCGGTGGATTTTCCTTATAATAATTTCATAAAAATGAGTATGATTTATTGCATTTTCAATGTAAAATATTAAGTAATAAAAATTACATTACAAAATGTGAAAACATAAGCTCGATTTCAAGTAAACTGTTATTGAAGTTACTCATTTACGATATTCAGAGTGTATGAAGTGCGAGTGCGTAAATAATGAATTATTGCTAGTACATGATTTAATAATTGAATTGCGAATAAATTTACACTCTAATCACTGATGATAGACGGAAACACTCTAATATATAAACGGGTTTGTGGTTTACAGTTTACTTTGTAAAAGAAAAACAGGAATGTTCAGATAGCCTCTGACTTTTTATTTAATTTGTTCACTTTTAATTTTATTACTGTTTATAAAATACATATGTATATAAATTAGAATATAGTTTTTTTTGTTGCCTGAATTATTATCTCTATATTTATTTTCCTTTTTTCATTAAATTATCAATATTTTTTCATTAAATGTAATTAGTACTGATATCTATTCTCAGCAGTTGAGTTACTTTCACAGTATAATGTCTTACGGTATAATGCTTTGGGGTAACGCAGCCGCTATCCAAACTATATTTGTGCTGCAGAAAAGGGCTTTCTTTTTATTCGCGCAATCTTTAACATAGGAGACAAAGAATCTTTAAGGTATAAATTTAAAGATATCAAGATATTGACTGTTGCTTCTCAATATATATTCTGTAATTTTTTGTATGTACGGAAAAATATCAATGATTTTATGAAAAAATGTGATTCTCATAGCATTGGTACAAAGAACAAACACAAACTTGTTACTCCTATTACTCTACTGCATAGAGTCAGTAACTCTTTTGTGGGGCAATATATACGGTTTTACAACATGATCCCAGAAAGCGTTCAAAATGTTTCTGTTGCCAAATTTAAAAAAAAAATGTTAAGGAACGTTTTTTTGCAAAAGGGTACTTATACAATTGGCGAGTTTATCATTGATAGCACACCTTGGGAATGAAACGATCGCCTCCTGGCTATTTCTAATCATATTCAATATATGTACTTAATTTGATTGACAAAAAAAAACCCACTGAGTTACTTTCGCCGGTTCTACTCAGGTCAGAATGTTTCCTTTTCCGAACCGGTGGTAGTATTTAATTTGACTATCAATAAGTAAGTATAATACTTCTATGCTGAATAAAGGAATTTGAGTTTGAGTTTGAGCACTGGGAAGGCTGATATGATTACTATTATTTAGGTATAGTCATGTCATTGTAACATTGATTACGTTTTATATAAAGAATTTAATTTCATAATTACGACTATTTTGTGACCAAGTGACAAACACCTTAAAATTAATCAACACCCCCACCCCTCAATCGCCAATTTTCAAAAATTAACAGAACTTCTTTGTTGCTTAACATGAAATGTTATGTTATGTTTTATTCATCATGAATTAGGATCTAATTCCTTATTTTTCGTGCTTCATTATGTGTTTGATAAATTCAGCAATCAACTGTACGAAGCTCGTACAAAATACAGTTACTTCTTTACTGTTTTAATGTTTTTTTTTAATACTAGCGAAGTCGGGGCCTTCCACGGATGCAATGCTGATACTAAATATACTACAGAATGGTTTTATTTACAACGTTCACAGTTTTTTTTGTTATTAGACAATGCATACCGACCGATATGACCAGGGTCTTTTAAAATATGTAATATCTTCGAAAATATTCATTTAAATTACATGATGTAAAGAGTCATATTGATCTATGTTCAATGCACAGTGTATTTAAGGTACTTGATTGGATGAGAATTAAAGCTGTATGGCTTAAACTCGCTTCGTAAATAATTAATAATTTATCGTAAAAAGTAAAGGATAAAAAATGTGGTTATTGTGGGCTATCCCTAAGATATAGCGTATACATATACCATTACGGACTTTTTTAAGATAATTAATGTAATACATTATTTTAATCTCATAGGGTTCAGCCAGCGTTTGACTAAAAAATGTAATCGCAATAAGATGTGTTTATATACGACATCATATTTGAACCTCTAAAATTATTAGTATTTCTCTGCTTATGCATGTAATATACAAATAAAACTTTCTCTTGAATATTCCATCTATTAAAGAAACTGCATCAAAATGTGTTGCGTAGTTTTAAAGATCTAAGCATACATAGGGACAGACAGAGAGTAGGAAGCGTCTTTGCTTTATACTAAGTAGTGATAATACTCAAAATGAAAAAGCAACCTATTCGTGGAATTAATATTTTTTTTTTATTAATATGATAGGCGTGAAGTCCGTTGATTACATAGCAAATTCCTGAAATATTTCAAACGCGTTTTTCCAGAAGCTTAAACGAGTGAGGCGTGACGTAGTTATGCGTAGCATGAAATCGAGTATTAAAAAAGATAAAGAGGTATGGTACGGGCACTAATTCGTTCACGCGGCCGAGTGCCGCTGGTCGCCTCGACTGGGGTGGAGCTATTTTTCTCCACAATAGGGTTATCCTGTCGTTTCTGATAAAGAGTTATGTATTGAATAATGCAATGAAAAAAGTAATATTTTGTAGATGTCTAGAGCTTGTTCTTGCACGCTGTACAAAAATGGGTTTGGGGATATAAATGAGGCAGTTTCTCTCTCTACCGAAACATGCGCGTTTCATGTAATTTTCCTTCATCACCATTTTGTGTTGTATCGATCTCGGCAGCAATGAATGAAACTTTACTCATAATATTTTTATTTATCTCTCTGGTTTTATGTATACTTTTTCTAAAATAGATACGAAATTAGACCATAATATCAGACTAATAAAATCACTTAGCCAGCTAGAATATATGATAACTTTAACTTTATAATTTAATATATTTTTACATATTTATTACTTCTTTTTATTTTATATTTATTATCGTGAATACCATTAGCTTATAATCTACGATTATAACTATAGTTTATAATCTTTCGTTTAGGTTAGGGTAGAGTTTCTATAATCAAAATGAAATTCACTTAGATTATAATCTACCGAAAAATAATGCTTTAAATTGTAAACAGTGTGCGACGGTTCCATAATATTTATGCCAGTTTACAATCTCGCAGAGATATCTCTACTAATATTGTAAAGGCGGCTGTAACTCTGTCTTTTACGCTTGCACAACAAGACTGCTGAATCGAATTTGATGAAATTTGGTATAAAGCAAGCTTGAAACTCAAAGAAAGTCATTGGCTACTTTATAATATCTAAAACCTACAACTGGGGCAGTTGTAGGTTTTAGATATTATAAAGTAACACGAAAAATATATAAAAATGTCACAATATTAACAACATTAAAATTAAAAACAAAAGCTGGAGATATTTTCTAGGCGGCTAAGTGATTTTCTTTTTATTAATAAGATTATAAGCAGATTATAATTTTATTTCATGAAGTTTAAGCAAGATTTAAAAGCGAGCGACAGCCATGTTTACAAGCGCTCGGGAGTGGTTTTATCAAGCATCTTAGAAGAAAACTACTCAGATGATTATATCTTAATAAAACACTATAAAGCTTTACACCTAAGACGTTCATTTTTAACGTAGCTCACTATGATTAAAATTTTATTGTAAATATTATATTAATTAAGTGTTTTATCGTAGCGTGAAAATAATTATTGTTTGATTTATTTTGTTATTTTTTTAGTTTCATGTTACATGTTTCATGTATATTGTGTAACTAGTAAGTCGTACTGAATTCGTCAATGAGAAATTCGGTTGTAGCATATTATTGAAGACGTCAGTCACACTCGCCACGGAGAGCACTTAAAGCCGTTGATAAAACGTTCGAAATTTTTCTTGTCGAACTGTCGTATCATCCGATTATGGCATCCGAATATGTCCCCCGCAGGTTAATATTTTCCCTTCGGATGAATCAAAGTTTCTGACATTTGTTTACGGAGTACTAAACTATTGCCGCGACTAATGTATGAAAATGTTTAGTACATGTTCCTCAAAAGTACCTTTTAGTAAAGACGTTTGGATATGCTGCCGATGGGAAATATTTTAAGATACACAAATAATTATAATAAATTAAAATATCAATGTTCTTTTTTTACAGCTCTCAAAATCAACAACGTGAATTATCGTAGTTTTACGTAGTAATTTAACATTATTAGCAACTTTATCGACTGGCCAATATTTATCTATTACTTTTCACAAAATTATAGAAACTATAGTCTTCGGTAAGAATAATCAAAAATCACCACAGAAACCGCATTATTATCTAATTCGTGGTTTAGAAAAAAATAGCGAACACATGCGAAAAACTGCTTCTTGAAAAATATTTCAAATAAGAACTCATGTATTAAGCTCTTGGTTATTATTTCCTTAAACAATAATATAATAATAGGCAAAGAAAGAAGGTAGGTTAGGTTAGGTTAGTAATTCACTGCGGGTTGGTGAAAAACAAATGAGGCGGAATTTCACACAACACATGCATGTGTTTGGCAATAATTTTCTTAAACGCAGAGCACGAAACGAAAACACAAAACACAAATCTAACATATGAAAACTCAGATACAAATCGCATTTCGAGCCGGAGACTGGTGAAAATGCTGTAAACATTTTCTACTCTGTACTTTTCGTTTACATTCGTTTATTTATTAATCGTATAAAGCACTACTCGTAGTGAACTGTCAATATTGAGTGTTAATATATTACTAGATGAACCTGCGGCTTTTTATATTTATAAAAAAAAACTAAATACTTATAAAACCTAACAAATAACCGAAGCATTTTCGGAAGTTTTGCTTACTCGATATAATACTAATGAACATGCGTAAATTTACATGCACGTTGACGATGACTCGACTCAACAAGATTAGTTGGGTCGAATTCGTTGACGAATATCATCATATTATACATCATATCATATTGATATTTACATATATGTTCAAATGGTGACAGAAATTCATTATTTGAAATAAAAAAGCTCTAATAATAACTATAGTCGGCTAAGTCTTTTTGGTATGTTTGTATTTGAACGGGAGCAAATATATTCGCAAAATAAGTGTCATGTTTAAATAATGAATATTAAATTATGGTTAACCTTATCAAATAAATTGATTTATAATATGATAATTAATACTGGACATACATTACTCTGATCCCAATGTAAGTAGCTAAAGCACTTGTGTTATGGAAAATCAGAAGTAAAGACGGTACCACAAACACCCAGACCCAAGACAATATAGAAAAGTAATGTACTTTTTCTTCATTGACTCGGCCGGGAATAGAACCCGGGACCTCGGAGTGGCGTGCCTATGAAAACCGGTGTACACACTACTCGACCACGGAGGTCGTCGATTGATTGATCAAATTTAATAAATTAAAAAAATAAAACCGAATACTCAAATACGCTTTGGTAAATACGCGTTTTTATTACATGAACATTTTTATACGTAAACTGACTTTAGCAAATGCATTAATAAATAATGAATAACTGAATTGGATTTAATACCAAAACGATTTTATTTCTAACTTAGGTACTACAAACGCTTTTTGAAAATATCAAAAATATCATATTGATATTTGTGTGTATTATATTTACATATATACATTTTATATGTATTAATAATCTAGTTAGACATTCGATTCCGTAATAGTTGTTAGTTAGTAAATCGATTAACATAACCGCTACGTTCATCTCCGTGCGGTTATTGATAATATCGGCGAGCAATGGCTTCACATGTTGTCTAAAGCGCTATGACAATATACACACCGCAAGACGGTTACGTATTATATAGACATAATTATATATGTCGTAGGTCAAAGATAAAACAATGTACTAGTCACTGTATTTATTAATATCAACAGCGGATTCGTCCGTATGTAAGGGTTTAGGTAAATCAAATCAAATCAAGTTTATTCCAGTTAACTTCACAACGAAGCGTTTTTGAATCGTCAATATTAAAATACTACCACCGTTTCGGAAAGCAGCCTCCAGCGAGAAGAAACCGCAAGAAACTCGCATAGTTGCTCTTTTCAAATAAAGTACCCTAGGTCCTTTTCAGTAACCTTGAGAACGTGACGTGTATCCGAAATTGCATCATAATCGATTGAATTATAGAATACGATGTAAATAAGTAACAAGGAGACTTCAAAAGATAGTAGTGTACCATAGGTTGTAACAAAAATAATAAGCAGATTCCGCCCGTACGCGGTACAAGTTCGCCGTAAATCCAATTAAACGATTCCGTAAGCGGGAGTTCATATCGTTTAAAGACACTGTCACTACGAAACAAGGTTGGAGACAATGTAATCATTATAACTTAGATTAACTGTGAAATTGTACAAGTTTTAATGAAACAAGGTAAATATTTAATTAACTTTAACATTGCTTGTTACCATATTATGTTAGTAGGGAATTAACTACCTGTTAATAATAATCTATTTAACTAAAGTCTTATCTCTAGAGGAGAATATTTTTAAGCTTAATCAATTTCGCCATGCTACTCCAAAGCTGGATAGCACATACGCCTGTGGTAGATATTCTTCCGACGCAATATGAAGGCTTCTAGAAGATATAGACTGGAAGATGATATATTAAAATCGAATTTTAATGTTCTCATTTTTCTTATAACTATTGTGATACTTTTTCCGTTATGTAACCGTAAAACGAGCGACCGTAACCTCTCTGTCTCACTCACATACAAACAGTCTGGAACCCTGTAGAGCCCTGTAAGCCCTCAAGCCCTCTGATTTGATTTCATCGGTCCATCGCATGGCCGTTCTCCCGTGCGCTCGGAAATCGACAATTTTGTGCGACGATGTGTAACTTGAATGTTTTTTTTTTTTAAATACACTTTGTTACGACAAAGGTACAATCTGTGACTATTCGAAGCAGCTTTTGATAGCTAGAATTAAGTCTAGCACCATTAGTCTTAACATAATTGGTTGCTAGATCTGATTCAAAAGATATTACATAATAGGTCTATATAAAAAACTCATTTAACATCAAAAATCCGTCCAAAACTCTACTGGACCATACAGAAATATAGGATCGGAAACACGTAAAGGCTTTTCTGAGTTAACAAAACGGCATATTTATAGAAAACGTTGCTATTTTCCGAAGTCTAGGCTACTATTGAAAACTCATTAACAGCAAACTCTTATTACTTTTTACTGGTTTGATCTGCATTTCGAACTCTGAGTCCTCATCAGGATTTGCATTCTTACAAGCGACTTTCTGGTTGTAATGAATTGAACAATGAGGTCTATTATAAAAGTTATAATTTCAATTTATCCAATATAAATATACAGCTTTAATAAGTAAATTAGAATATAACGTCATCGCGTATTCCTATCATGAATACTTTTAAGGTAATTTTTTTTTTTAAATGAACGATAAACTCTTTATTGAATAAAACATTTTTACGGCTCATAATTTTTCATGATAAAGTAAATCAATGTTCTGCTTTAAGCTAATGTACGATAACAATCTGAGTAGGCAGACGGGCGCTTTGGTAGAAATTATTTGATTCCACCAACGTCACTGTGAGGCCACCCATGGGAGATAAGATACCTATATAAGTCTCTTGCGAACTTGCCTGGCTCACTAACCTTTCTAAACCGAACATAGCTATACAAATTACTACAACACTAAGTTTTCAAAAATCTGTTCTAATAAATGAGGCGACGTTACTTTTTTTTGTATTGCCAGACTGAAAAAAATCTACCAGGAAATCCAGCACGTTTTGGAGTAGGTTTTCAATATTTTTATATTATTTTCTACTATGTGCAGTTTCACCCGTTTTAATTATTACATTTTTTTTCACTTTTTTTTTCACCAGATGGTGATGGTCACCACTGCCATAGATATCGGCGCTGTAAGAAATACTGAATATACCGTACATCGTCAATGCGCCACAAACTTTGGAAACTAAGATTATAGTTCACTTGTGCCTGTAGTTACAATGGCTCACTCACTCTTCAAACTAGAAACAACAATACTGAGTACTGCTGTTTGGCGGTAGAATATCTGATGAGTGAGTGGATCTTCCAAGACGACTATTACGTGACAAGCGTTAATTTCATGTTCTTGTATTTGAATATGGGTCAAATGTCGTTTGAAGCTCCGCATATACACGTTATATACTCGAGTTCGCTCCGAATATGTCCAGTTCATAGATATGTAGATTGCGAAATTAAACCGTAAGCAGCTTCAGTCTATAAACTTGGGAAGATTATTTCGAAAAGGATGTAAATCAGGCTTGTTTGAACTTAGTATTTTTATGCATCACGAGAAAGCAATTTTAGAGAAAGCGATTGAGGAGTTTTAACGAGGTTCTACTTCATAGAATATTTTACTCCAAAAATGGGATAGTATTTAATCATTCAATTAGTACACGTGCATCTTAACTGAAGAAAAGGTTCAAGCTGAAGTAAACACTAATGTTATGTTATGTTATGTTATGTTAAGTTATCATATTCGTAACTTGCTATAGATGGACATATGTCGGATGTACAACGTATTCACCAACTCGCATTACAGCTAAATGGTGGAATAAGCTCCAAGCCTTCTCCTTAATTGGATCCGGTTAGCACAGCATGTCGTTTAGTATGTCCTTTACTTATACAAATGCATAAAAATATTTTTATATATAATATTATAGACAAGCAACACGTCGTCGCATGTCGCGTGTAATGAAAGAAGACGTTTTGCACATTTGACGTGAAATTGCTTTAGAAAACGTAAACATATTGCTGTATACGTGAAAAACGTATTATCGGGGTATAATATTTCGCTTATTTGTTTATCTTGACAGTTATTCCATTACAGACTCCTTAGATACGAAAATTGTAAAGGAATATTTTTTATACACCACAAGAATCAGCGCCGACAATTTAAATGCCAAAATGATTCATATAGAATTTTTTTATGAAACTTTTGTATTTTTGAATTAAAAATCTATATAAAAACAATGATTAACGAACGATATATTTAATATGTCGTTTAAAAATTAAAATGCAGCGATACATCTATTAAAAATATATATCGAAAAACGAAACGTCCTGAATACGGACCCAGGCGTTTAGAAAATAGAAATTTAATAAAATTTACATTTAAATTGCGAGCGGAAAATATTTAATTTGAATTAAATATTATTATTAGAAGCTGTCTTTGTCTTTAAAAAAATATTAGTTTTATTGATATATAAATAACATTCCATACTACGGGGTTAGAGAAGTAACTTTTTACGCAGGTAAAACCGCAAAGAGATAAATAAATCCTCTTATTCTACCACTCGTTAGTAAATTAAATTCTAGCGAAGTTTGTGTTGTGTTAAAACTGTACACATGCTTGTGTATTTGAAAAATATCTACTAATTATTTTATACTAAGAACTCATCAGACACGTACGATTACGATCTGCATTAAACATAGTTTTTTAAAATTGCATTTTAATTTGAATGAATATTTTTATATTGTTGATACAATATCCATTTCGTTATCTATTTTCTATGTAAAAAAAATTATCATAATGTAAATAAAGCAAGCGAAAACATATTTCTAAGTTGAAGACTCATTTATAGAGAAAGACAAGACTAGCATATACTGACTACAAGAAGGGTTAAGTTAAATAAACATATTTAACATTGATTCGACGAATCCATTATATTCGTTAAGTACTCGCGTGAAAATTGCGTATTAAATGTCGGCAAAGCCGTTACGTTAACTTTGAATGTAAAATTAAATGTATATAAGCATTTACGTCATATAGTATTGCGTTATAAATAAAGATATATAAAGCAATAACTGTTGGTGGTACATAATATAGAACAGCTGTTAGAAAAATACATGGAATACCTCAATTTATGGTTTGGTCATCTGCACCTCTTCTTTGATTGGAAAAACTATACATACATATATACCATCACGCTACGATCCACTTCGTAGCAGCAGTAAAGTTTAAAGCAGACTATATAAGAAGCAAGTATATTATACCAAGAGTATTATAAGTTATCTCCCCTCTCGATACAGAAAATATCGGCAGTATACGACTTCGTTTGCATACTTTTAATACACGGAACCCATTTTATTCCCCCTCGAGACCCTTTTATTTTCTGCTATAAAATTAATCATGTATAGTATTGAGTATTGCGTTATTGTAACGAGAATCATTGATATCCAATGAAAAGGCTGACGGACAATGTCGATATAATGTATTACTGCTTTTGTTTCAACAGTCATAAAAAGAGACGTGATGCATTTTTATACGCACGCCAATTTATTTAAATTATTATGTGAATACAATGTTCTTAAGGATTGTATCAGATTGTATTTTT
Organism: Vanessa atalanta; assembly: GCF_905147765.1. Taxonomy (NCBI): domain Eukaryota; kingdom Metazoa; phylum Arthropoda; class Insecta; order Lepidoptera; family Nymphalidae; genus Vanessa; species Vanessa atalanta. The sequence goes on along the minus strand of NC_061902.1, from coordinate 14,081,034 downwards.
GGTTTTATAATACGTTTTTATCTTTACTGTTATTTTACATTGTTCAACTTATCGGATAACTCGATACGATATTCTGTACGTAGCTTCGTACAAATGCCTCAAGGCAGGGCAAAGGCTTCCTTTTCTTGTGCTGCATAATTTCACAGATGATCTTATGTCACACAAGGAAGGAATAAGTCAGAATTCATAAGCCTCACGATGTTATTCTACACCGATGAGCACAAGAACGTGACCGGGTTTGAACCAGCAATAAACACTCACGTGTTCGATCTTAAGGACCATTTCGTCTCTTCTTCTCTCTAAGTCAATAGCTAGTAAAAATGATCTTTGTTACACCGATATTTTCATTTCCTTTACATTTCTACAAACGCTGTCTCTATGTCTTCGCCTCTGCGAGCATTTCAAGTGATTGCTAATTAGATATACCAAAGTTTTTCAATACTGTTAGCTTCGTTTTCAGTTTAACTTGGCCATCGCACTTTTTGTTCCAATGAATGATTAGTAGAAACGATTTTACCATTTCGACGTGGTGTGGACGCACTTCATTTTCACCGAGTGCGTAGAACCATATCGCTTTAATATTACAGACACGTCCACAAACAAAGCCCGCATATAACTCAAATGTGTCAATAAAGTTGCTTATTAAGAAAATAATGAACGCAAGAGCGGTTCAATACTACAGTGCGGACGGTCGACGCAACATCCTTTGATGTGAAACTAAAAACCAACATGCGGACGGATACGTGTTTGCAAATATAATCACCTATGTTCTCTAAAAATAGCTTTGCTCATCTTACTAAATAAAAAAGGAAAAAGGAAATACGCTACAATAAATGAAATACGATAATAAATATTTTGTTCGTAATTAACACACACATACACACATATATATGGCAATTGTATTTAACTAAAAGGTGCTAGCTCGTTCCTTAGTACAATACGTACAATACATAGTTTTTTATTCCGTTACTCATACGTAAACCACCCAACTACTGAAAGACACATTAAAAATTAACCAAATCGGTCCAGCCACTTTGGACTTTAATGACACACAAGTACAGACGAAATATGAATTTACGAATAAAACAATTCTCTAAATATATATTTCAAAGTACCTCGGTGTGCACGCAAAACTGTTTTAATTTAATGTTTGTATTTTAAGGGTAAAAACTAAGAATGGATTTATATTTAATTAACATATTTAATCTGGGATTAAAACGATATACGATATAATAAATTCCCTTATAAAATTCCCGATAAAATTTTACCGGAAATTTAATTGATGACTGAAGCACTTAAAAAACAATAATATTACTGAATATTCTTCTTGTTTCCATGAACGGTTTTTCTTTTTTGAATCGGAATCAGAATATCGTTTTTGCTCCTATAGATTTTAGCTTAACCTTATAAACATTAACGGCCTGTAAAATTCCCATTGCTGGGCTAAGGCCTCCTTTCCCTTTGAGGAGAAGGTTTGGAGCATATTCCACCACGCTGCTCCAATGCGGGTTGATGGAATACACATGTAGCGGAATTTCGAAATCAGACACATCCAGGTTGCCTCACGATGTTTTCCTTCACCGCCGAGTACGAGATGAATTATAAACACGAATTAAGCACAAGAAAATTCAGTGGTGCTTGTCTCGAAATCATCGGTTAAGATGCACGCGTTCTAACCACTGGGCCACCTCGGCTCTCTCATGAGTACCAATACCGAGAACATTTTGTAGCCAGACTAAAGAATATTTTTTTTTCATCCATCCAGTAGGTATGAAAAAATATGAAAAAAAGTGAATGAGCGATATGTCCTGTAATTAGAAATAATGCTAACTCTTCTTTTTATTACTGCTTTCAACAATTTATATCGTGAACAGTGAAGGAAAACATCTAGAGGAAATTTACCACTTCATGGATTCACCATTGTAGCAGCGTGGTCAAATAAGATGAAAACCGCCTTATTAAAAGGATAGTAGGCCTAAGTCCAGCAATTGGATATTTAAAGATAATTCTGCTTTACATTTTAAGTCACCGCTATTTTCCGATTACGTAATTAAAAAAAAAAATTAGCATCAGCGTTATTATGCCGCTATCGGTGATTTGTTACAGCGAATTTAACAGGATTTTAATCATTTAAATTAATTAATCCGATTGAAACGATTTAAATACAAACAGTTTTAATTAAATATTTGTATACTGTATGTATTTTACATGTTGAGGATTGTTTTTGATGTGTGTCAACATTCTATTAAATTTTATTATTTTTACTGTTTTAACTAAACTCCAATTATAAAATTCAATAAAGCAAAAATAATTTTTCCATTTAAAAAAAAAACAAACAGGCTCGCTTATTCTGATAAAAAAAACGTACTTCGATTTTTATTACATATTTTAAAGTATACAGATATGTAACGCGTACATCTTATACTTGCTACCCGACTTGACCTCCAAAAGTAAAATTCATAAAAAGTAACCTTCCATTTCTCTTCGGTTAAAATTCAAATTTTTAAACATAGACAGAACTATTGAGCGTAGAAAGATGACATTTGGAATATTGTTTTTTATGTAACGTAACAAACCACTAAGAGAAGGTTTTATATATAATTATAGATAAATATACCTTTTACTTCCGATAAAGCGATGTTGGTAAATTTAACAACGTGAAAATGTGCAAAGAATTTCTCGTAAATTATTCGCAGTTTAAGTTAATTCGAAACTTGAAAATGAAATACATCGAATAACTTAAAAGTAATCTAGAACTGAGAAGAAACTATTAAAATAACTTCATGTAACATTATAATTTTTTCAAATAATAAAATATTTTTAAATCCTATGTAAAAAAAAAACATTACCTAATTGCTATGGCTTATAAACAATACAAATATATATACACGATCATAAGCGTCAATTTGTTGAGTTCTCAATTCGTTGAGTTCCAATCTAAACAAATATTACTTAAATTGAAAAAAGTACAAGAATATATAAATAAAAATAGACTACACATTTTATTAAGAAAAACGAATATCTTGCTACTTATCCTTGGTAGAACCTACATTCCAATATATAATTTCTGAGCTATAAATTTATTCCGTCGAGATATTTTCCGCAACTAAGTATATTAAAAACTAAAAATCTTTTGAGAATCTCTTATAGTGTACGGAGTTTTCGGCTGAAAAGCGCTTGTCAATTTTCAATCCATCAACTGTATAAGCTACAGTTACCACTACCACTTTGGTCGGTACACCCAATCATAATATATTGTACCGCCAAGCAGCAGTACTTGGTATTGTTGTGTTCAGGTTCGAAGGGTAAGTGAGACAGTGTCACTACAGGCAGAAGGGACATAAAATCTTAGTTCCCAAAATTGGCGGCGCAATTGTGATCTGAGGAATGCGTAATATTTCATACAATGTCAATGTCTACGGGCGGTGGTGACCACTTACCATCATGTCATTTTAACTAATTAATAAAAATGATCACATTATAATACTAGTACTATTAATTGCTGTTTGCTATATTTATCAGTATAACAACGCTTCAGAGATTGTATTTTACTTTTCCAGGAACATAAGTAGCAACAAGAACTTAAGTGCGGAATTATTATTTTCTAGTCAATTAGTGACTATAAATTTCAAGCAATATAACACGAAAATTCCATAATAAAGTAGTAGCACTAGTTTGAATAAGTCAAGAATAAGCAAGGTATCGAAAAAAATTTTACTATTGCCTTGGTTTGAACTAACCACTGGACCATTATGGCTCTTATGACGTTGTGTTCCATTGATATAGTTATATTTTATTTTTAATTATAGTAACGATTATGGTTTGCATAGGGATAGGGATTTGTACAAGCTTGTCTAAGTAGTTGTACTACCTGTACATTGGGTCACTGTACTCGTGAAAATTGACTAAATCGTATATATGTTGGTATTAGACACCATACACCCACCCATACACGCTAGCACAAAGCCGGCAAATAGGTCAGCAAAAGGCTACAATGACGTATTGAAAAAGCAGCGAAAACAAAGTTAGGGTTTAAAGGTTTATTGAAGTGACACAAGCGAGCTTTACCAACGCGCTGTAATACTGTGGTTTTATTCATTTGTCGAACGCACGTTTGAAAAAGGAAACTATTTCAACGTTTATTTCAAAACTGATAAAACTATTATTATTTACGTTTATTTTTGCGTCTTCCGTTTAAAGTTCAACTTATTAACACGGTGTTATTATAGTTGTGTTTTTTTCACTTCGTATTAGGAGAATACGTATTTTTATAATGTTTATCAGATTATATACAAGTAACTTTTACGGTGTAAATAGCCACTGACCTTTTTGTGACATTCACTTACATGACGTCGTATCCTTGTGCGAGTGAGCCGAAGGGGCAGAGGTCGTTTCGTGCATATAGTATATTATTAAACGAATTGATTGAAACTTTCCTTCACCAGCTGTATTTTTGGAACGAAGTTCGTTTCCGCGACTTACAGACGAGTGAGCTGGCAGAAATCGGCTGGCTGGCTTTCCTCTCATTCTTTCTAATTTTATTTATTTAATTGTGTCTGTTATTTAAAACACACATATATATATATATATATATATATATATATATATATATATATATAAAGCTACTTCTTTCCAGCCGGGTTTTTATTTTTATTTGTATTTATTTATAACGGTATACACGAGTAAGAATAATTAAGAACCAAGAAACTAAATGGCCTAGTATATATTCAGCAAAGATTGTGTTTATTATCAATGAGAAATGTTTTATTGAAATTAATCTTTTGCTAAACATGTCTCCTTCATGGAAACACCATGTGACCCACAACGGTTGAAAAAATGATCAGGAGGCACGGTATTCTTAGTCGAAAAACCTTTGGCAACTTAAGATGTTTAATTTGACCTCGGTGGGGAGGCAAAACATTGTAAATATGCGACGTATATATGCACTCACACACACCCATGTAATTCACACGAGAACAACGTGGTCAAGCTCCAAATATATTCTAGAATAACTTTTAAGTCGTGTAACTGGACGATATTGTATTGTGCGAATTGCTGTATTGTTTGTTTCGAGGCAAAATATTATACGAAGCGAAATAAATAATAAATAATAGTAGAGTGGACGACAAGAGGACTATTATTTAAAATTCAATAACAAGATAATGTTTTAATGGAAAGGTTTTAGGTCTAGTGCTTGTGATTATACATCTATGGATAGCTCCTCATAGCCGACATTGCGTAATATATCTTCTATACATATGATAAAATTTGAGTGTCTGTTTGTAATATTAAAATAACCGCTTTTCACTAATTTCTTAAGTATTTGTACACGGTACATATACCAAAATATATATTTTTTAGTTCTCTGTTTCTCTGTCCGTCTGTTTGTTCCGGCTAATACCTGGTAAGGCTAGACCGATTTTGACGGGACTTTCACTGGTAGAAAACGAATGCTATAAAGAGTAAATTAGGCTACAAAAATCACTTTTTTGTTAAATTCAAACGCGCACGAAGTCGTGGGTACACCTAGTCAACAACATTTAATAGTATAATAAATATATGTTTGTGACGATGTCTCTCTGACTGTTTCAACAACTGCAGTCAATGGAAACGACATTGCATTGAACTGCATTGAAGATATAGCGCAAAAATATGTACGCAAGCACAGGTGCGCTCTATATTCAATGTTTGTCGTAGTCCGATAGCAATCCGATTTGATCGGAGAGAAATTCTTTAATCCTGCCTTTATAGAACCATTGACTTTAAGTGATTTGCGCGACTTTGCCACATGATCATGTCGCCCTGACTATTCAGCCAAGCCAACCAATCTTAAGAAAGACTAACCAAACTACGCAGGACATATTATAATTCACAAGTGTGAGCGAAAACACATGTAGACTCTCTATTTCCTTACTCTAATAATCCAATGGGCAAATCTGAAAGGACTGGAGAGTTTTAGGAGCAGGACTAACGGCATAACGTGCCTTCCGAGGGACGGGAGTATACACACTTCCAACTTCCAAACTCCGGGCTGTAACTGAGAATTTTTCGATTGAAAAACTCCAAACATTTTTTATCGGCCCGACCTGGGGTTTTGGACTCAGGAAAGACCCTCGGTATCTGCGGCCATTAGGTAGTTCTAAATATTTTGGATAAGTGAAGTTCATAATATACCGATAGAACAGCACGAAATGTACCGGAACCTAATCAATTTCGAATCAGGAGCTACGGAGTAGAATTTAATGATGTTACGGCGGAGGACCGATATCTACCTATCAATGTATCAGCTATAACGATGATGTAATTACTTGGCTTTCCGATAGAAAATAAATCGAGAAGTAATCGTGAATTAATGAAATCAAAAAGTGTATTCAATTATTTCCTTCTTCAGAATCTATAAGACACGATTTATTTAAAACGGTGCGATTAAATGATTACAGCATTTAAGCGAGCGAATCAATCGTCTCAAAGCGATTGGAAATTAAATTGTAATTTACAAATAATAACTTGTTTAACTGTTCGCTAACTGCTAGCTTAATAACGAATATTTTAAAGGATTCAACTCCAATAAGCATTTCTATGGACTTGAAATATAAATGTACAGTTTTAAATCTTATACTTTCTCGTATATTTTGTAAAACAAGTCTAAAGCTAATATATATGTAATATTATAAAGAATATCACTTTATCAAATTTGAAAATTACATATTTTATGCTTTCCTTTTTTTATATTTTCTGCTAATAATGTAATATTTTTAACGAATACGAATCAAAAGCGTAAGAAAAAATTATTTTTTTGTGATTTTAAGCTTGTATTCAGGATAGGAATATATTTATATAATATATTACAGTTGTATCCTACATTCAAGTTGTGATTTTAAAACAAACGTACCTCCCTTTTTTCATGCCTATGAAAAATTTTTCAAGAAATTAATTACAAGTAAATTTCCATATACAAACATCAAACGTCTGAATCAAAATTTTCAATCATAGAACGTAATCATAATCTTAAGTTTTTAACTTAAGATCAATGTTCATTTAAAACAAAGTCAGTTGTAGACTTTGTAATAACATTAGATTGTATTAACATTTTGCCACCCTTGCGACGCGCTTTCAAATAGATCGCCGTAAGTCTTTTAGGAGAAAATAATGAAAACATAAGGCGTCCATACTTGACAAATTTATAGTCTGCGGAACTTAAAGCCGTAGGGCATTGCTCATTAATGACCTGTCTTTTCACTCCCGTTAACGTAACGCCTCGCCGTAACATTACGAACATCTCTACAAAGGTTTATCCTCCCTATCCTATCAGAGAATTATCCGTGGACAGATATCACCATCTCATCATATTCAATTATATTGCGTCATACTGAAACGGATATCAGAATTCCAAAGGTCAATATCTAAACTAGGTTATAGCATTGGTTGGGTTTTAATCTAAACTAGATTCTACAGAACTATGTATGTATATTCGAATAAATACTGAGTTTCTTGTCGGTTATCTTCAGTAGAATAAAATATAGCCATCCTAACTAGTACAAGTTCTAAACGACATTTAATATTTACGTGATAGTATGTAGACTTCAATTTATAGTAATTTTATATTTTAATAAAACGATGATAAAAATAGCATTCATTTAAAAATGATTTAGAATCGATTGTTGTTCCTTTAATTCCGGTAATTTTGTACTCTACGCATTATTTTCATCCAAGTTCAGTTACTAAATGGTTTCACGTAGTAAGTAGTCTTAAAAACCACCTTAATAAAAGCACAAAATAATTAATTAAAATTGGTCTAAAATTCTTTACGTTTATATGTAATATAAATATTTAAATGTAAAAATCTGTGAATAAACCCTTCGCATATAAAAAATCATACAGTAGGTAATTGGTTCTATGATTGTGATACGGCTTCCCAGTTTTAAGTGGCAGTCAGAATTGTCTGAACAAACTTAGCTAACTAGCTAGTTATTTCTCGTAGCGTCAGTCTTCTGGTCAAATAATACATTGTTGTATTAAGAACATTCAAGCATTTGTTTTACATAAGTTAAACTTGTGACAACTCCAGCCAGACGCTATTGTACATGTTTTAACAAGGAATGTCGTTAAATCCGTACAACTTAAGGAGATCAATATTTAAAGCCGCTATATTATGTATACAGTTGCTATCTCACACTAACGGGCGTTCTAGAACTGTGCCAGTCACGCTAACTTTAACGGCTGACGAAGACAGCAATATTGAAGCCTTATTTGCGTAGTGTTTCAGTTTATGCTATTATTTATGTAGAAAAAACGATAACCAGGGAGTAGGATAAAAGTTATTTGTAAAAAGTTTTCATAAACTAATAAAATCGCTAAGCGCGTTCGACGCTTTAAAGCGGGTTAAAGTTTTATCTTGTTTTAAAGACATTAAGCTGTTCAAGACCATCAACACTGACTTAAGAGATAAGATGTCGAATAATCGATCCGTTTTCATAACTTTTATGCACAACTTAACTAAAATATAATCCTATGTATCGACGTTATTAATTGCAACTATAGCAGTCTGTAGATAACCTTATCTTCTCTTACGGAAGCTTTAGAGCCTACTCCACCACGCTACTCCAAAGGGTATGCACATGTAGTCAAATTTCAAGCGACACCTGCATCATTCCTCCCTTTTTTCAGTCGAGAAACTGATAAATTTTAAATACAAAGTACATGAAAACTATCCATTCGGATAAGATTTACGCGTTCCAATGGATCACTTTGATATACAATATATTTATTATTATAATAATAGGTGTTTATTAAGTTTTTAAGCAAACTATATACTTATTAAATACTAGTACTGCCTCTGTACAATACCAAGTGGTAAATTGGTTGAATATTATAGTCACTGTTCGAATACTTAGTGTCTTAACGTGAAATTATTTAGCCAGGCTTATGTTCCTGGAAAAGTAAAATACAATCTCTGAAGCGTTTTTATACTGATAAAGATAGCAAACAGCAATATATAATTCTAGTATTATAAAGAGATCATTAATCATCATTTTTTATTAAGTAGTTAAGCGGACGGTAATGGATGGTAAGGGGTTACCATCGCCTACAGACATTGTCACTGTATAATAATACGTATTTCTTACGTCGCAAATGCGCCTCCAATTTTTGGAATTAAGCTTAACTTTTAGTTTTTTTTATACATGTCCTATATAACTAGTTGAAAAGAAAAACGTCGATCCCTTTTTTTCAGACGATCGTAATTGTGTCAAATATATTAATTTAATTTATGTTATAAAATATTATTTTTTGTATAAAAAATGACTCTAGAATGTCAGCAGATTTTTTAGTTCCATTTACGTAGCACGTAACGCAAGACCTTTTCAAATAAAATGTCCACCTTTTAAACGTCGCTGTGAAAATAAAAATGTCATATTACACTTTGATGCAGTTTAGTTGAGTGCCTTCAGATACTTAGAGAAAGTATTATATGACACGTATATTGGATCTGTAATATTTGCTATCGAGCTGCGTACGGAAGGGGACAATGACTTTATCGATAATCGGTATTATAATAAACATATAACCGTTTATCATAAAACGGAAAGTAAATTTTAGGTAGTGATGTTATGTACTTCTACTGAAAAAAAAATTACGGTAACGACGGTATTACTTTCTACTGAAAAAGAAAACAACAACGTCGAAAAAGTTTTAAATACAGTGGACATGAAAAATTGAGTTAGAAAATCATATATATTCTGATAACTGTTCTTTTTTATGCAATGATTCATTCCATGAATAGCGTGAGCTTTATACCGGGACATACACGTATTCGTTGCACCCCAACTTGCACGGTCATAAATTATTTGCGGACTACCAAAGACAAAACAGCGCCCGTTCTTGTTAAACCATAAAGCGACGAGTCCTCTCCCTTTCATGTTTCATGGCTTTTTGCATCGACGATGTACAAAAAGGTTACTTTATTTGGTATATATACACCATATAAACTGTATTAAATATACAAATTAGTCGTACACTATTTAATACTGGTGAAGAGTAAATTAACGACCGGAGAATAGTCCACAGCTGAACAAAGGTCAATTATTATTTCGAGAAGTTCTAGAATGTTCGTTCGTATGGATATTTTTATTGTTTACATTAGAACTAGACTAAATTGTTAGCGTATCCCAATGACGATAAGTTTGATAAATAAATAAATTTGACATACGTAACAAAGTTACGAAAATTGGAATACTAGCTTTTCCAAGCAACTTTGTCTACATTTAATTATTTACCACAAATCCTGTGTATGCCTTCAGGCTTTAGGTTACCACAATGTTAAATTTAATTTCCATCGTTCTGTGGTTTAGTTGTGATGAGGAATAAAACAGACACTAATAGTTAATAATAATATTTAAATAAATTAATTTTAACTTTTAATTCTCTTTTATAAAATACGAATGAAAAAAATAATCATGAAATTAATTCATCAACACCCCTACACGCTTGATAGAAAGCAAGGGATTTTAAACTAAAAAAAAAATAGAATCTAGACATATATTTAATACAACCACGAATCTCTTTACGAGATCTAGTTTTTTTCTATACATGAGTATTAGTGACCTTTAAAGAAGGCTAACTAATAATAGAAAACATTTGAATTAAGAAGACTGACTTGACCGATTAAAATACAGAGAGGCGACGAGGAGGCGACAAAAAAAACCTACGTCAAAGCTGCAATCGAGATTGCCTCTAGAAAGAGTCTATTAATTTATTAATTAATCCCATTATCCGACGCATAAATCTATTGATTTGAGTTTTTTAATCTTAATTTTAAATTTATAGCCAATATATACTTTGATTCTTTTAGGACATACTTATTTAATTGTTTACAGTTGAATTTGTACTTCATTTGTGAAGCAGTTTTGCCGAATCGACGTTAGCTTTACGTACAAAATGCAATAACATAACAATTAATAAATTTAAACACCTTTTTCAATATAAACAATTTTAAAATAAAACTTAATAATTGCAAAGACACAAAGTACAAAGATTCATAAATTATCAGTACGCAATATAGTAATGCAACAACTGTTCCGACATAAGGGATAATATTGTAAGTATTGTATCTATTGTGACATCTAAATCTCTTCGGACCTTTGTAAAAATTGTATAGCACACGTCTAAGTCAAGAAAGAGTAGACGTAATTCTCCTAATGCTCCTCATATGAGCATTGTTCACGCCGTTATTCTTGAAGTTACGACCAAGAGTCAACCGTGCTCCTTTATTAATAACCGTGAACAACGTGAAACGTGTTTTAAAATAAAATATTTGATACGGAAACCTCACTGTATTTAACTCAATAATTGATAAAACAATTCAATCCAAAAACAAATGAATAGGATGATCATGAATAAGCCTGGTGTACGATACTCAATATTGTTATTAATAATTTCATCGAACACGGAATTACAAAATATAAATAATATGGTTAGCCGTTAATACTCGCTCTAATGAGTAAACTAAGCGCTTAAATCGTCGATTAATTCATTTTAATGTTATTAATATCGTCACATTAACAGCCTGTAAATATCCCACTGCTGGGCTAAGGCCTCCTCTCCCTTTGAGAATTGGAGATTCCACCACGCTGATCCAATGCGGGTTGGTGGATAATACTGTCAGCTTTTATGTAACTTCCACATATATTGTAATTTTTTATTCAAATCGTTTTATATAAATATCAACTTATTAGGTTTAACAGTAACCATAACATCAGAAAATATTTACTTCACGACATACAGCAATAAATATCTGTGTCAGTTCATGAAAGCTTGTCAAATATTTAAGCCAGTTTGTTAGTTTGTAACGGCAGGGATATAGTTGTCGCCACTATTGACTTAAAAGCCTCCAACGATTGCACAATAACTGACTTAAAGTTGTAAAAGGGAAAAACATATTTATCGTAAGTTAACGCTCCAGTCAGGCTTCGCGCGGGTGCAATTTATTATATAATATAGAAAATGAGGAGTGCGCTTAGCAAGAAAATATTAACTTAGTATATTTATTTTATAACGTATATTTATTTATTGGTTTCTATAAGAATATCGTAAATGAGAAATATGAATAATAATTTTATTGTGAAACACAGCAAAAATTTGGTCGTTACAGTTACAAATCCGAAATTATACGATTTTTTTCGATGCACGTTTTTTGGAAACTGTGATATATTCCAATGTTTTTTTTTTATTCATTTCATTGAAATATTGTGAACGAAAATTTTAATCTATATTAAATGCTCTAGGTAACTAATACTTTTATTTGAACAAGGATAATTAAATACTCGAAAGAAATGACCAATTATTAAATAAATAATGTATAATATTTTGAGAAATTGACACCTCATCAAAATAAATAATTTCGCGACGTAAAATTTGAATGTTAATTATTTTTAGAATTAATACTTTATCTATAGGTTCTAAAACGAAACTGTTTCGTATAAAACCACATCTGACTACGTAATACGGAAAATATTATTTTTTTGGTTTAATAGAGCTGTTGGCACATATTCTTTCCGATGTGTTGTAAGGAATGATTAATATTTCTTATAAAGTCAATGTCTATGGATGATGGTGGAGACTTAAAAACAGTCTCACTGACTCACTTACATTTCAGCCTACATATTTTATAAAAAAAAAAATAGGTGCCTATTATCGAAGCTTCTATATTGAAACGGTGTCATTGGTATTGATCATTCTCGAATAGCCTGTCTTAAAAGAGGTTTGCTGAATATTTAAATAGTATTATCGGAAGCTTTTAAATATTATCGATATTCAGTATTTTACTTTGTAATTACTTTGTAATTATATACATATTATATTGCACAGTACAACTGCGCTCTTTATTTCCTAACACTCATAATCCAACAAATTCGACAATATCGGAAAAAATTCCGTTGCAGATATGTAGGTTTTTTTAATGCATTTGGTGGCAAATGAGGATCGACTGATGGAAAGTGACTACCACTGCCCATGGACATCTGTAACACCGGGGGGCTTGCAGGTGCGTTGCCGGCCTTTAAGAAATGAGTAGTGTGTCTTTTCTTGAAGGTTTCCAAGTCGGTTCGGAAAAACCACCGGCGAGTGCGAGGCAGAAAATGTTTTAAAAATCGCGCTGTTGTTGATTTTCGGATATCTGTGTGGTTCGGGTGAGACTAACAATTTTTAAAACGTGAAATTCAACAGCCGGGATTCATGCAAACAATTCCTCGGAACATTCCCCGTGAAAAATGCGGTTGCGGTCTCCGATGCACGATATTGTGTGTATAGTAGTATCTTATCAGAAGAACGATAAATTAATATAACTATTCAAAGTTTCAAACTCGATTAGAATATTTTATTATTTCTTCTTTATAGATATAAAAATATTAAAGTGATTCTTATTCCTGTCCTTATTCTAAAGTAGTGTATGTACTGTAATACCGACGTAGTTAAAATATTAGCATTTATCAAATAAATAAATTATATACCAAAGGTAGATATATAATAAAAAGACTAAGCAGACATGTACGGATTATAAAACGTACCCCCGCTATATAAAGTGAATAAATAGCCTTAAGATTGATTCCTCGGTAACGATATCAAAATAGACTTGATAGCATAAATTTCAAAGACTTTTTTTTATAACTTAAAATATTTGTTTTTACTTATAAAGTTATTTTGTTCTCAAATTATTTTTGGCGAAGCGATGGGTTTAATCATAGTTCATTATCTCTTAATTCCCAAAAAAAGTTGGGATCGTTCGATTATATATAATATAAACAACAAACCCAATCTCGAGATACTGTTTGTTTTTGTTTGTATTTAAGTCGTAGCGTAAAGTAAAATCTAAATATAGATTTACTATGATCAGCAGAACCAGAAATAAACATGAGTTTATTGTTGTGTTTCGGAAAACGATCCACGAAATAGATTTATATAAAAGTCAGCTTCACTTCCCATTTTTTTTAAAATGATATAACAGCCTAAAAACGTCCCACAAATTATGAGAAGGTTTAGACCTTATTCTACCACACATGTGTCAAATCTGATATACACTTTCTTTAAGATATTAAATAAATTTTTGTCGGGTTTTTGTATTCGTAATCATCGATTTCGTATCACCACTGGCTCCACCTAGGTTGAAGTAATTCTAAAAATTTTATAACATAAACAAACTTATAAACACTCTGATAAAAGTCAAACAACATCTTACTGACTTTTGCCTTTGAAATCAGAGATATGACCCAGATTTTGCAGTGTATAATGTTCCTTATTTCCGAAATAGAGTGTATGGGTTGTTTGACTTTTTCGAAACCCGAAACTCGCAATGATTGCTTTAATCTGTTTAACAAGATTGCTTCTAAAATTGCGCCAAAAAGTGAACAAAAATGCGTCAACTTTTTTATTACATAATATTAACTTTAAATTAAAATGTTAACATATAAATCGATACTGAATAGTCTTAACATAAAATTATATAAAGCGAATAACAATTCCAAAAATGCATTTTATATAAGAATATCGAATTCACAAATACTTGTTACGTCAATATTCTAAATTTAAAGCGGGTGAAACGGCAAAGCGTAGCAAGTAAGCGGCTTCTTAAATAATAATATTATACTCTAAAACCTTCTCTGAACCGCTTTGCATCTCCTGTTATAAGTTTTATGTATATTAATTTAATAGTTATTTCAGTTAGGCATTATGAGAGTCGAGATGGCCTTGTGGCTAGAACGCGTGGGTTCAAACCCAGGCAAGCACCACTGAATTTTCATGCGCTTAATTTTTGTTAATAATTAATCTCGTGGTCGACGGTAAAGGAAACCTCCTGAGGAAACCTGCATGTGTCTAATTTCAACGAAGTTCTGCCACATGTGTATCAACCAACTCGTATTTTAGCAGCGTGGTGGAATATGCTCCAAATATTCTCAATGGGAGAGGAGGCCTTATTGGAAATTGGCCCAGCATTGGAAAATTAACAGGCTGATAATGTTATGTTATGTTATTATGATAAAACCTCTACTCAATGATCAGTGTAAAAATCCGGAATAACTTTATATTAAATCTGAAACTTATACTCTCATTACAAAAGCTTTATATAATAAGGCATTCGAGAGCAGCCAATGTACTGTGTAACTATACAACAGGTAAAAACGTCGTGCAATATTATTCACAATTTTAAACGAAGATATTACATTTTTATTCCAGTGCCTCGTCTAAAAGTATTCGTAATGTGAGCCTGAAGGTTTTTTAGGTTAATAGTGACGTACTTTTCAACATTCAGAAGTTTTGGGAGTTTGTCCCTCTCTTTACGGGCGCAAAAAAAATGTGAACATACTTTTAAATATGCAATGTACCTATTGCAATACTCTACTTTCGTTTTGTTTTGGTGGTTTTTAGTCTCTTTTAAAACCTTAAGTACTAAATATCTTATTTGAAAGAGCGTTTTTTTTTAAATTAAAGACATGCTATTTTTTCATTTAATAATTTATATGTATATTTTAATTACACTATGATCTAAAACTTTAAATCGCATTTTATAAAGTCAACTTATTTCTATCTTATACATTTAGTTATAAGATCTTCGTTTTGCGTCAAATTAATTGAAGCTATTAAAGCTAGAGAAGTCTATTAATGGTGAGCCTCATACGTCGACATGTAGGTCAAGAAATAAAGTGCGCATTGATCACTTGAAATTGAGATCAGCCATTCAATTAAGTAAGTTCTTTAAGCGAAAGAAAATATACGGCTCTTTTACTTAGTGGAGAAGCTATGGACTCAATTAAAGTCGTGCATTTATTTAAAACGGAAGTGCAAAATGAGTAAAAGAGACGACTCGGTAAAAGGCGGTTAATCTGGATTTTTTCGTTGCAAATACATCATGCTCGCTTTTTATGATAAAAAAATAAGATATAAAAAAGATGAAAGTGCTAATGAACGTCGAAATATGATTTTAAAGTTCATATAGCTTCTGCCGTAATGTCGGCTTAATCAGAATTAATAATTTGGTTTAGCTTTACATTTGTTTGACTCAGTTTCGTTTACTGGGCCCTCTCAGGTCTGGGTATTCTCTTTTACGAATCAGATATTGTTTTTACTTTTACTATAAATAAAATTGGCAATGCTTTTAAAATTAAAAAAAAAAAAAACAATAATATTACTACATCTAACTTTGGCTCAAACGTTATTAATTACTATTAATTTTGTACTTCTAATGTATTAAAGAGTAATCTAGTTCATATAGCTAATATAGCTAAATCGACGTTCTTAATTTATCAAGTCAAAATATTTACAGAGTAATAGCTAAAGATAACAGTATTTAATCAATCAATCGCGCTACCAGGATCGGAAAAATCGTCTTTCGGAACTTTTTAAATCTCTCCCTCACTCACCTGCTCACGCTTAAAATTTGAAATTTAAATACAAAGAAACTTCAGATGTGACATGATTTTGACATGATAGGCAAAGTGGATAAGTAACCTTTTATATAATTAAAAGATAAATTAAATAACTAATTAGGGTATATTAATAACGCACGTTTGCCCTGTACCTTGCAACTACATAGTGTCATTAGATTGGGCAACCTATGTCTTTCTAATTCCTCGTGAAATATTCTCTCAATAAAAGCTCTAATGTTATCAATAGCAAAGTAAATCAAAAAATGTTAATGAATGTCAGTATTATTTAACAGTATTGGCCCATGATTTAGCTACCAAACCCATGTAAAATTTATTAATGTATACAAACTATCTAAGATATATTTTTTGTCACAATCAAATAACAGTGTAGGGTATATATATCCAATACCGTATCTCGTACTATAAGAAAGCATTACACTTGCTCATTGATTGACAAATATATAATATTGGCTCGAAAATAAATACTTTTAAACCGGTGAAAAAAGAAATTCAACGGGTTTCTTTTTTCAGCAATTGTTGTTAGCAAGTTATTTTAACGGGATCCTTTCACTTCCATGTAGATTACTTTTAACAGTCGAAGAGTAGGTAATAAATAGATATATTATCGAAAAGTAAATTGTTGTGATAAGATTTTACTAAAATGAACTTTTTCTGTTAATTAATTTATTATTATTGATTGATATGCTTTAAAAATTGAAGTTGAAGCCGTCTCATGAAAATGACGTTCTCAGAAACCGCGTCAAAAAATACCAAAATGAAATTAGAATAAATATTCGTCTCTAAATTTTAATATCCTTTCTAGTTAAGGATTTGTACTTGGGTAAAATATTGGAAATAAAAAGTCTAACAGACGTAATACCGAGCCTTATTGCCTTTACTGGTGTCGGGAGGGCTGGTTCATTTTTCGCCTAGAGAATTGCGATTTAACAAGAAAATTCTGCAAGCATTCCTGCCACAACTCCACGCGGTCATGAATTGTTCAGTAGCTATTTATAATTTTGATTTTTAAATATTAATTTAAGTCCTCGTTTTAAAGATTATAAAAATATGATTTAGAGTAAAAATTATTGCGTTCCTGTAATTAAATCCTAAAACGGCTCAACTTTACTTTACTTTCCAAGTTCAATTTAGGTAAAGGATTGCGTAAATAAATTGTATCATAACGTTTTAAGTGTATTAAATACTTTTTACTTCGTATATGATGCCATGGACATATTACTGTTTAATAAAATGAAAAAAAAAACTACCAATTTTTCTCCACATTGAATAATTAAAACCACAATATATATTGCTATCAATATCTACTCTAAGTAATATATATATTTAATTACATGCCTAAGCCTCTTACCTAATTGATATGTCCTGAAAACGGTATAAAATTCCCATGACAGTTTCTGAGATCAGTGCGAACATGTATCTACATCGATAATATCTACTAGACAATTTTATTTATATCGACATATATATTATATTGCTATAAAGATTAAATTAAGAACACAACTTACGCGTATTAATTGTAACAGTCCTCAAAAAATAACATTACATTTTATAATGTATGTGATTGTTTCTGAATTTGATTTGATGTTAGTTTTAAAGGAAGTTAAAACAATATAAAATATTAAATGACGTCTTGTTAACGTTAGTGAAAAAAACCACTAGATCTAAATTATTTAAACTGATCAATCACTTTATCGTGACCCACCTACACTTTGCGATAACGCGAAGCTTAAGATAAATAAGTATAATAATAGATATGAATTAAGATCTCGAATTAATTTCATTTTACATCTAAGGCAAAAATAGTTTTTATATTATTTTAATTATTTATAGCAAAACATTTTTTTGCAATGTTGCCTTTTGTCTTAAGCATCAGACTATTGATAAAATAAACCTTCGTTAAAATTTATTTTCAATGTATATGTTTTAATATAAAAAAGTAAAAAGATCATAAGCCTTTTAAGAAAAGTAAAATATTTAAAAAAAAAAGATTTATATAAATAACTAGCTGCCCGTACCGACTTCGTTCTGGTGAAAGAGGAATTTTATTTACTTCCCAAATGCAGTACAAACTACCTGGTCCATTCTAAACTGTTTAAGGACAAATTCAAAACATTTAAATAACTTTATCGAATTCGATCGATTAGGAGTTCAGGTAATATGAACAGAATAAAATAATACGACGAAATACAATGCACGGAACTTTATACAACTTTGCCCCAACCGAAATATCGAATAACAACGCCATAAGTAGCCTTACTGTAATGCCTTTTTAATGATTATTAAAAATAAATCTACCTAATTGCCCCAAACTTGCAATATTTTATTATTTGTAAATCAGAAGCATATTGATTGTATTATTTCAATATAATGCAATGTCATGTTTCCCTGCTATCTGCTATAGAAGGATTACGCTATAAAATAATATATATATATATTCATAATAGTCAGTACCTGTTGTTATGGTTAGAATTTTGCATCAGATGTAACCAAGACAAAACATGTGTTAGAATACTGGTTCCTTATATCGTAGGCGACAATTTATGGAACTCAACATCATCATTCCAAGCGCAAATAATAATCCGAATATTTGAAAAGCTTACCAAATTGAAATCTATACATATAATAAAATTGTAATGTTTGTTTGTAATATTAAAATAACCGCTTTTTACTAAATGCATATGTATGTACACGGCACATATACCAAAATAACATAGTGTACAATTTTTGTCTGTCTGTATGTCTGTTTGATCCGGCTAATCTCTGGAAGTTGACGGGACTTTCACTAACTAATAGCTGATAAGGAGTAATTTAGGCTACATCAAAAAAAAAACTGTTCAATTCAAACGCGTACTAAGTCGCGGGTACGGCTAGTTAATAAATAAATTGCGTTTAGTTACGTAACGCGTAATTTAGAAAAATATATTGATTTTAACACGACATACTTTGAATGTTGTATTTTTTCATGAAAATCTTTATTTTTTACGTTACATATCTCAAACATACGTATTATAATCCTACTATTAGAATCTGTGTATAATATCTTTTATGTATAACATTCTTTCGGATTAGCCTGCACGCGTACCAAGAAATGTATCACAATTCGCTCGAAAAACGGGCTAGGAAACATGGCGCAAATAAAATTCTTTTATTCGGTAAATAATATGGGTAGCTTTTACAAAATCACTATTTATTATTAAAAGTTATTATTTTCGTACGCTTTTTTTTAATACTTCATATTTGTTGTATACGAATTAATACACTTTTATATAGAATACATTATTTCTAATAACACATTAAGCATGTAAAAGAATTAAACATCGAGTATATACGTATTATATTGATTTTTAATCGCGCAACACTTAAGACGCTTACAAATCAGCACGTATCTGGTTTATTACCCCATAAATCTCTATGTTTTACCATTTATGAGAATATTACGTAACTCGTTTAATATTAAAAGGATTAAAAGTGTACTTTAGTTTTTCCAAGATAATAATTTGTTCTTTCGCAGCACAAAGCGATATAATTTTATAAATAGTGTTACATACCAAAATCCAGAAGATAATCTCCCATAAGACCGTCACTGTTTCTACAATTTAAATTAAAACGTGCATTCCTCAACGAATATACAATTCAATATAAATTAAAGTATTAGATTGTCAACGATTTCCAAGAAAACCCATAAAGTTACATAGAAACACTGGCAAAAACATAAATGTATAAAATTCGTTGTACAACTCGAAAACATGAATGAAATACATGAACTGTCTGTTCAGCTACAAAGAAAATTGGACTCAGTATCTGCTAGATATGATATCAAATCGAGATATCAAGTTGCAGGTCGCAAAATAAATTATGTTTTCGGTAATACCTGAATAATGAAACGGTGCATGTAAACTTCAGGAAAGTGACATAATACTTTGTATTAAGAACGGTTTTCGCTTGTTATCTGTTGCGAGATCGTTCATTGAAATATCACGCTTAAAGTTTTAGATGCAAGATGCAACGCGCAAAATTGAAACGATGCACCGGCACTCCCGCGGGGGTGGGCGTCGTATTCCCGGAGTAATACATCACGTGGTCGCCCCCCGTACACCCCGATAGACACGTTAACGTAAGTGCCATTGAACCACACCCATGGCCACAGGCGCAAAACAAACAACATACGCCGAGACGAAAGCCGATTTGGCCTGCAATGAAACGAACGTCGCTTCAAAGTCTACCTAAAAATTTTGTTGGTGTTTGTTATCACAGTTATTGGTGTTTGGAAGCCGGTCAGTCGCCGTCGGCGCACTCTACGGGCGCGATCGCGACGTTCGGGGCGCCGTCTGCGCCCTCGGACGCCCTCTTTAAAACTGAACCGAGTGTTTTTACTATACACAGCGGAGGTTAGATCGGGCCTGTTGCGCGGCGTGTGCGGTCCCGCACTGGCGCGCATTTGTCGCCGACGATCGATGCGGGCATCGACCTTGCGCCGTAGCCGTTTTGCCGAAGCCATCCGCAACCCTAAAGACCGTCTCAATTTTTGGCTCTATGCAGAGGTGTACTAGGCAGGTCAAAAAGTATCGAACGAAAACAAATCAATCGTTAAATTGACGGAACTACGCGAAAGTCGTAATGCACTTTGCTGGCCTCTTTTCACTATGGATTTCTAAATAAAATAGACAAACGATTTGTTGTGCTGAAGTTTAAATTTTTATTTAGAATGTATCTTTTTGACTTTACACTAATACGCGAAAAGTAAATGTGAGTAGTGAAAAATGTAATTTACTGAATACAGCTTCAAATTTGCTGCAGCGAATGGAGTAAACATAAAAAGCGAAATGAATTTCAGTTCACCACTAGACCGGATTAAATAATATGGCATGAAGCGCTGTGCGCTAGAAAGCGCTGACGTCTGTGCAGCGGATTATCCCATTCTGAGCTATTCCAGTCCGAAACATATTTCTTACTCACAAATATTGACAATTTAAAAATAGCATTCGTTTTCACTATTAAAATAAATAATATAAAAAAAAATTACACCAAACTTTACGTGCCCTACAAAGGTAAGCAGCTCATTATTTGCTCTTATCGTACTTGTATAACTCGTAAGTCTAAAATTAGACGTATTTATCTTAAATAAGTCATTGTAAGAGAATACTGCCTAAACTAACAATGTTTGTACTGAATCTAAACTTTATACGACTTTATAAATTAAATTTAGAGCTAACTGGCTGAATTTTCGATAGAAAAAACATTTTTAAGTTCCCGTGTTCCCGTGACAGAAATGGAAAAATGCTTTTATAATAAAAACGGTCAAATATGAATTGCGGGGCATAAAATTTTACATACAATAGTATTTAACTTTCTTAGCTACTCGCAAAACTAACGAAGTTAGGTAGACTATAAGTTAAGGGTTCATATTTGAAAACTTTATACTAAGCTGTATCAAAAATTCAACCAGTTACCTCAAACTTCGATTTGAATACCCGTTTGACAACTATTCATAGAATATTTTGTCTTCCACATTGTTACGCAGAACTATTTTTTTATTTTTTATATTCATATAATATAATATCATGCTACTACCTGACCGCAACTTCGTACGACGTGTGTAGGCTTGTAGTTAGTGATAAAAAGTGACCACTAGTGTACTCCAGACTATAGTCGATCTCTGAGACAAATTTAATTCGGATCCGTTCAGCACTTCTGGCATCTTTGAGTAAAAATAACTAAAAATATCTATCCATCCAAACATTAAAAATATTAGTAAGATTTCGCAGTCTATAACTGATATGCGGTAGCTTCTAAACGGAGTATTAGGCATAATTTTTCATTCAAAAACGTGCGTAGCAAAATGAAAATAATATCGATTAAAAAATAAACAGAAATACATAACTTTAAGCTATATAGCTTACATTTATTTATATTAATATATTTTTGCATGCATTCCATACATTAAGTAGGTTAATATTTTATTAAACATTTTATTTCTTTTAGTGTTTTATGTTTTTTTTTTAAGATTTTACTTTAACTGCACTAACAGATACTGACTAATTTGCACATCATGCCTTAAATACATTTTAGTTTACAATATTAATGAGCCTAACATTTTAACTATATAATTTTCCGAGTTTTGCGTATATAATAAATATAAATTGATGACCTCCGTGGTCGAGTAGTGTGTACACCGGTTTTCATGGGTACGCCACTCCGAGGTCCCGGGTTCGACTCCCCGCCAAGTCGATGTAGAAAAAGTTCATTAGTTTTCTATGTTTTCTTGGATCTGGGTGTTTGTGGTACCGTCGTTACTTCTGATTTTCCATAACACA
Organism: Vanessa atalanta; assembly: GCF_905147765.1. NCBI lineage: Eukaryota > Metazoa > Arthropoda > Insecta > Lepidoptera > Nymphalidae > Vanessa > Vanessa atalanta. The sequence continues at coordinate 14,058,284 of NC_061902.1, read as the reverse complement.
AGTGCTTTAGCTCCTTACCTTGGGATCAGAGTAACGTATGTGATATTGTCCAATTAAACAAATTGTATCGATTAAAATGTCAAACGGTCAAGTGTTAAAAGTATTTAAAGCAAAAACAAGAATTCGTTAACGAAAATGGAAAAGGATTGTTCTTTTTCGATTTTATTTTAACAGATATTAATTAAACATATTAAGGAAAGTTTTTGGTGTAATTACGATATTATGGATAAAATAAGAACGAAATAAATCTAAATTAAAAGTATTCATATTATTAGGCTACGGGTATCTTATTCATTGACAATTATTTTTAAACTTACATGCTATCAAAATCACAGGCATTACAATACAAACGTCATGTTAGGTATTTTGATACGAATACATTTGGCCTACTTACGAATACATAAATCTGACAAAAAGCCAAGTCAGAGACAGTGCCAAAAAAGTTGAATTTTAGTTTTGTTTCGTACAAAGTAAGTTTTTTCCGTTTTTCCAAATACCTTATTCTGAGAATTAAAATCATCATACGAAATGTTATATATATCTGGCTATTGTAACTTCCTATTACCCATGCATATATTTGGCTATTATTTTTCGTTCCTTCTGAACTTTTAACTTACCGTTGAATCAAAACTATTATCATGTATCGAAAAAGATAAGTTTGCAGAAATACATTCAAAAATACGAGAAAACAAGTTAGTACCGTCTTCAGGTAGTGAATTCAAAAAATTACACAAAATATAACAGATAATAGAGAAATTAAGGTGCACTCTACATATAATTTAATGAGAAATATCTACTTTACGATTTAGTTTTGGTTGGTTTTTAATGTGGCTTCACTTCGAGGTATTGTGGCTTTGTTCTCGTGTACGTTCATAGGAGGGGTAACGAATACGTATTCAAAGCCCGCACTCTCCGATCTATGTCAAGGTCGACCACCGCAGGCATTTCGGTGGGTAAGAAAACTACATAACCCGGGTCCCCGAAGGATCCGAGTACCTTTAGAAGATTCCCCTCAGGCCGTGGCGAATTTATGATGCGCTTGTGGTGCCATATATGTCACTACTATCCTGGCATTTTTTCCAAGGCTTTCCTGGGGATTATGTTAAAATAACTGCGTTATATATATAAAATAGTCCCTGTAGAAGAGCGCGTCAATATTTTTTTTTTTCTTATCCATTAACATGTTTAGCATGTGCAACAATTCTCCGAAGAAATCTGGTCTGCATCTTGAGAGATAGTCGGTAGGTGGGAAATTAGTCACAAGTGTGTTTCCGGAGATATGACTTGTTCGCTACTAGGGCGGAAATTGCGGACCATAACTTGAACAGATGGGACAACTTATATTGCGCTGTTACAATTGTCTAAATTGACAATCATTATTACTTTACAGTTTGATTTTTTTTTTAATTTCGTTGAAATTACACATATGCAGGTTTCCTCGCGATGTTTGTCTTCACCGAGATTAATTATAAATATTAACACATATTAAGTACATAAAAATTCCGTGGTGCTTGCCTGGGTTTGAACCCGCAATCAACAGTCTCTCTCGGTTCTCGGTTTCCATAATAATAATATGAACCAAAATATAAAAAAATATATATTAATTATTTGTTTTAACAAATATTTATTTTAGTGCGGATATGGAACAATAAAATAATGAATTTATGAAAAAGTAAAGTATTCCTGTATATATATTTCAAGCTAATCTTAAGTTATCGTATTATCCACTTATCTGGGGCAGCATGGTGTGTGCTTCAAACCTTCTCGTCAAAAGGAAAAAGAGGCTTCGCCCAGCCGTGGGATATTTAAAAGCCGTTTCTTTAGAATAAACGGCTTTGACATACATTCTTTGATAAACTACACTTAATTAAACCGTTTTTTTTTATCTTATACCAATTTGGTCTCTTAGGGCTGTAAGTAATACCTATAAAGAAAATTGTAAAAGCATTTTGCATGAATGGATTGATTGAAACCATTAAAATAGAAAAAATATATTAATAAATTTATTTAGATTTTATTTAAGGTTAATTTATATCGAAGAACAAAGATATAAAGAAAATTCTTGTTATTTTGGGTTAGGAGCCTTCTCGGGCGTACAGGCAGTACAAATTACCAGGATCACCACGATGGGATGAATGGTGTAGTAACGCCTAAAGGACCAACATAGAAATATTTTTTTTATGAACATTGAACATGTTTTAATAAAATAATCTAAAGTTAAAATGATATAAAGTTGTTAAACTTATACAAACAGCGTACGCGTCCGATATAATAAACTGCATTACCAATTAAGTACTCGTCTTCAATTCTTAATAAATTGATCCTCGAATACAGTATGAAGATATTTTTTAAGTAATAATAATTGTTCATGTAGTTGTATGTTATGATACGGCATATATGCTAGTGTAATGCAAATCACGAGTTAATTGCTTTGAGCTTTCATCCCGAAAATTGAAACCTATAAATATGTATTAATATTTCCAAAGCTATTAGCAAAATTAAAATCTAAATCTAAATATTATTTATTCAAGTAGGCTCGTAAAAGCAATTTTGATTGGTCATGTAACACTGTTCTGTTCTACCGAGAAGAACAGGCAAGAAAGTCAATGGTTACTCTTTTTCACAATTTTAACTACAGAGTATGTCAGTAAACAACAATATTTTTTTATATATCCTGTCCAGAAGTCAATAAATACTAAGTTAACACTTTTTTATCTTTATTATAATCTTATTTATTTATCAATCTTTTTTTTATTGGCCAAGCTAAAAATAACTGTGTATCTTATTATACGAATACCGTGTCCCAGAAAGGATGTATTAACTTTGCGAAGTCGGAAACTAGGTGTTATTAGTTGACCTTTCCTCCTCGTGTCCATACAATGATTGTTTCCAGGACTGATCGGCCATCCGCAGCCAAAAAGCCAAAGAGATAGTTAATAGTACGTATATAACATACTTTTCGCAACCGCACAATAAAGGTTAAATATACTCAGCGATGCCTGCATTTAAAACATTCTTGCTTAACGAGACTAAAAATCTAATATAATATTACGAAGGACATAATGACTACCTTAATCCGCATATATGAACATTAATAATAGTATACCATTTAATAGTTTAGTATTTATTATAAAACGAAGCCAATAAACTTCGAAATACACTGTGCCCTAGATAGTGTATAAAATAATTGTCGAAAAAGAAAAACTCGCTTTACACTACTATTAAATAAAAATGCAAAATAAAACAAACTATGTCAAAATAAACACCCAAGAGAAATTCGTAATATTTTTGATAGATAATAACGCCCTGAAAATTCACGAAAGCTGCGTAGACTACAATCCTCTGGGAGGGAATTCGGTCAAAACCTTAATAATGCCGCAAATGAAAAGTGCCGCATAATGAGGATTTGTTCCTGCAAAATGATGCGGCGGAACTGCTCCGCCTATTGTTGCCTAGTTTATTATAAAATAAGAATGTAAGACGAAGATCCTTTATATTAAGGCCTACCCAACGACAGAGACGATACCTTAAAAAAATCTTTTTTTATTATTGCTTTTGATTTATCTGTTTCGAAGGTAACTAATAGTTATTAAAAGTAAATTAGCGTAACGCAATTAATTAAAAATCTCTATATATTAAGTTCATACATATTTTCACGCCTTGCATTAATATTATGATAGCTTTACAAATTTGGCGACATATTTTCTAACGATAACTACGACGGCTCGTTAAAAAGCAGTCTATTGACGATGCTTCGGAGAGTGCTCTCAAAACCGACTTTGCATTTTAATGATGAAGCCACATGATGAATTAACTATTCATTTAAAATATATATTTCGTACATTAATAAAAAACTCACATACTAGTCTTACAATTTACATATGAGTAAGTTCATTAGGAAGAGTTGTTTTTTTTTTAAATGGTAATTGGTTTTGGCAATTTTCCTTATGAAAAATCACCGGTATGAAAGAAATGAAGCGAGTCTCGTTTTAATTTTTCGTTCGAAATATGTTCCTTCGATTTCGTTTGAACCTTGGAGATGGAAAAACAGTTAATGAATATATTTTTTTGCCGGAATATGAGGAGAACGAGGCCTTCACGATAGCTCGAAAATTAATTGAGTATGAACTTAACCACCTCTATACAAATATAGAATATTTGGAATATGTTTCGCGTTATAAAAATATACATTTTTATAACTGACGAAAACCAATAGAGGAATGTATCGCGTGTCAAAAACGTGTTGCCCGGGCTTGTGTTTCGTGGTTTTTTTTTTTTATTTATTTACGTAGCCTCAAAGCTTCGTAGCGCCATTTTCGCAGTTTTGCAAACATCAGAATAGGGTTGTGAATTCCACATTCATTTAGACTTAATATATAGTGCTTAGACATTAAATGTGACTTTTGTGTGTTTGTAATTTTATTAAATTCAGTAACAAAGAGAGAAGTTTTATGAACGCCATTTGCGTTTACAAATAGAAAGAGTGCATCATATGGCACGTATACCGTATCTGTGATATTGGCAATTTCTTCATTTATAATTTCCAATATACATACTTGTAATTATACACACATACATATCATCGTGTTATCATTATATAGTATATTAATTGTTACTTGTTTTACTTAATATTGAACGTCGTATCCTGTGTTTTAATAAATAATTGATTTAAAATGTACTGAATCGATATGAAATATTCAGATGACAACTCCATCAAATAGCCTTCACCGAAAACGGTACGACGAAGTATCACGGAGTGAACGGATATAGTAATCGAGCGGTCGATGATGCCACGCTTTCGAGTGAAGCTGAATTCGAAGAGCGAACGCAAAAGTGAAACGAATTCTTGTAATCCGTTTACAACTTACAACAACTTACGGTGCAGCTATGACCGTTGTATAGAGACTAATTTCTGATGAAATTATTGACATACAAGTATAAATAAGGTTGTGTTATATTACATATTTGACCAAAGCTTGCCTTTCATTAAATAGTGTAACTGCTACACTGCTAAAACGGTACGACGAAGTATCACGGAGTGAACGGATATAGTAATCGAGCGGTCGATGATGCCACGCTTTCGAGTGAAGCTGAATTCGAAGAGCGAACGCAAAAGTGAAACGAATTCTTGTAATCCGTTTACAACTTACAACAACTTACGGTGCAGCTATGACCGTTGTATAGAGACTAATTTCTGATGAAATTATTGACATACAAGTATAAATAAGGTTGTGTTATATTACATATTTGACCAAAGCTTGCCTTTCATTAAATAGTGTAACTGCTACACTGCTAGAACGGTACGACGAAGTATCACGGAGTGAACGGATATAGTAATCGAGCGGTCGATGATGCCACGCTTTCGAGTGAAGCTGAATTCGAAGAGCGAACGCAAAAGTGACTACACAAAATCCGCCATGTTGACGTTACATCGGTGTGATGCTTTGGAGGCGTGGCTGCTCTTCGTTCAACAAATCGCTTCGGTAAATACATGTTGTTGTGGTGTGTTGCCTTCGAAGTCATTAGCGTATATTTGAATGCACACTTATAATCTAAAAACAAATTGAGGTAGAGAATAATATGGTTAAGATCAAACGATCTAGGATGCCTCGTTATAAAGGAAGGTCAGAAAACAATAAGAAACACAGAAATTATCAAGTTTTTCTTCTATTATGGGTAATCTCGACTGCGAGATGCTCAACATGTATCACGATGCCGTTATGGTATTATTTATGTTTGACTATTTATTTTATTAAAATAGTACCTATTTTTCTTACATTATATTAATTTATTTAGGAATATAGTCAAGATGAAGCGATCGAGGATGCCTCGCTTTCGAGGGAGGTCATTAAAGGAAGAAATACATATGGCGGGTTTCTTCTCTTTCTGGCCTCACTTGAGTACAAGGCTCTAAACACACCTCATGATGGCGTTTTGTTAGTGCGATGTATGAGGGCATAACTGTTTACCGCTCTTCATTCAAGAAAACCTGTCGGTCGGCTCACTTTTCTGGTGGATGGCAATAGAATGGCCGTATTTTTGGAACTTTGGTATTTTATTATTTTATTTTAATAAGTATGTTTCGAATCGTATCTATATTCGTTTGTACTTTTCATTTATATCGTATTTGTAATTTTATATATGATGCTAATTTTTAAGCATGCATTACGGAATACAGGCAAGATCAAGCGATCGACGTTTCCCCGCTTTCGAGGGAGGTTATTCAAAGAGGAAACAAATGTGACGGGTTCCTTCTTTTTATGTCCTCTCTTGACGGCGAGGCGCTAAACAACAGGCGTCGTGACGGTGTAATGTTGGTGTAAAGTATTGAGAAGAAGTCGTATCACACACACCCAAACACATACCCACACCCATACATGCCATGTACATAATACATATAAACACACTCACGCACATACAAAAACGCGCGCACCTACACACACCCCCTCACGCACACGCGCGTAATGACAGTACGCTCTTATCTATTTACTTATATATTAAAATATTTAATGTATTACATATATTTTTTCTGCAATGGTTACCTAACCAATAAATAAATAACTCACCCACTCACACACTCAGGTTTGCTGTGTTTGATATTTTATTATTGTTAAATTTAATAATATGTGTAGAAACATAATACCTACTTTTCCCATATTTAACAATGATATCACATTTATGATATAGATTGAGTCAGTCTTTTAAAATTCGAGACGGAATACAGCCAAGAAACACATCAAGCGATACCTCGTTTTCGAGGGAGGTTATTAGAAGAAGAAACACAGGTAACGAGTTTCTTCTTCTTATAGCTGCCCTTGACTGCGAGGCGCTCGACACACCTCGTGATGGCGTTTTATTATTTGAAGACGGAGTCGTGGCTGCTCTTCGTACAAGAAAGCGCGTCGGTCGACTCACATTCTAGTGCTCAGCGATAGGATGTGTGGACAACTGGACATATTTTGGAACATTGGTATTTTATTGTTATAATTTCTAATTAAAATGTGTAGGATAATAGTGTCTACTAATGTTACAAGACCTTGATATTGCAATTGTAATATTTTAGATGATGTTACCATTATATTTTGCTAGACGGAATACATTCAAGATCAAGCGATCGATGATGTCCCGCTTTCGAGGGAGGTTATTAGAAGAAGAAACACATGTAGCGGGTTTCTGTTTCTTGTAACCTCCCTTGGTTGCGAGGCGCTTAACAACATGCGTCGTGACAGCATTTCGTTGCCAAGATGTTTGAAGGCAGAGTTGTGGCTGCTCTTCGTTCAAGAAAGTACGTCGGTTGACTGATATTCTGACTATCAGCGATAAGATGGGTGACCGTATTTAGTGAACTTTGTCATTTTGTAATCATATTTTTTTATTCATATGTGTAGGATAAAAGTACTTTTGTTAGATTAACATATTTTTTACAATTATAATTTTGTAGATGATGCTCATTTTTAAGAATGCAAGAAGGAATATCTGCAGACTTTTTAGGACTGCCCGCTTTCGAGGGAGGTTATGAGAAGAGGAAACACATGTAGCGCGTTTACTTTTTCTTATAGCCTCCTTTGATTGCGAGGCGCTAAACAACGTACGTCGTTTTGTTGTTATGTTGGTGCGATGTTTTGAGACGAAATTCTGCCTGCTGTTCTTTCACACAGACACGAAAACATACACATAAGAACATTCGATTATCATATATATATTTATAATATTAATTTAATTTTTAATAAAACAAATTTTACTTCAACCTTATCTCGGTTTTTAAGACAATATAAAATGAAACCGTTAATCCTACTTTGGCTTTAATTAGGAGTAAAATAATATTTAGTGTTATATTTTTATATAATTAATGATGTTGGACCATTCACATTCTGGTCGACTATACGATGTGTGACATGTTTTATAAAACTTTAGTATTTAATTATTATTTATTTTGATTAATATGTTAAGGAAAATAATATATTCTTTTGTTAGAGCATAATAATTTATATGGATTTATATTATTCATGACGATTCTTACCTATTAGAATTCGGGACGAACAATGGTCAAGATCTAGAGGTCGAAGAAGTCCCTCTAGCTAGGGAGGTTGTATTAGAAGGAACAACGCATGAGGCTGGTTTATTCTTCCAACACGGCTTTCCTTGACTGTAAGGCGCTAATCATCATGCAATGTGATGACGTTATGTTGGTGTGATGTTTTAAGGCAAAGTTATATTTGCTCTTCGTTCACATAGACATAACACTATAATCTCATCTTTACATAGTCTTAAAAAAAATATTTAAATCTTTTATTCAACTAATTATACTTTAGCTATACACATTCAATAAGTATAAGTTTAACCTATTTTTTATTTCCCATTTTGACTGTAATTATGAGTGAAAAAATATTTAATATAATATATTTTCTACGAGCTGTTGGTTTACCTAACAAATTAATAAATAAATAAGGCGAGTCGGTCGACTCATATTTTAATACTCGACTATAAGATGGATTGAAGTATTTAGTTGACTTTGATATGTTATTAATTTGTTTAAAAATTGAAACCTACTTTCACATTTACAGTATTAGAGATAGAGCTAACTTTTAGAATGCGAGACAGAATACAGTTAAAAAACACAGCAAGCAATACTTCACTTTCGAGGGAGGTTATTAGAAGAAGAAACACAGGTAGCGAGTTTCTTCTTCTTATAGCTGCCCTTGACTGCGAGGCGCTCGACACACCTCGTGATGGCGTTTTATTATTTGAAGACGGAGTCGTGGCTGCTCTTCGTACAAGAAAGCGCGTCGGTCGACTCACATTCTAGGGCTCAGCGATAGGATGTGTGGACAACTGGACATATTTTGGAACATTGATATGATATTGTTATAATTCCTAATTAAAATGTATAGACCTTGATATTGCAATTGTAATATTTTAAATGATGTTACCCTTATATTTTGCTAGACGGAATACATTCAAGATCAAGCCATCGATGATGTCCCGCTTTCGAGGGAGGTTATTAGAAGAAGAAACACATGTAGCGGGTTTCTGTTTCTTGTAACCTCCCTTGGTTGCGAGGCGCTTAACAACATGCGTCGTGACAGCATTTCGTTGCCAAGATGTTTGAAGGCAGAGTTGTGGCTGCTCTTCGTTCAAGAAAGTACGTCGGTTGACTGATATTCTGACTATCAGCGATAAGATGGGTGACCGTATTTAGTGAACTTTGTCATTTTGTAATCATATTTTTTTATTCATATGTGTAGGATAAAAGTACTTTTGTTAGATTAACATATTTTTTACAATTATAATTTTGTAGATGATGCTCATTTTTAAGAATGCAAGAAGGAATATCTGCAGACTTTTTAGGACTGCCCGCTTTCGAGGGAGGTTATGAGAAGAGGAAACACATGTAGCGCGTTTACTTTTTCTTATAGCCTCCTTTGATTGCGAGGCGCTAAACAACGTACGTCGTTTTGTTGTTATGTTGGTGCGATGTTTTGAGACGAAATTCTGCCTGCTGTTCTTTCACACAGACACGAAAACATACACATAAGAACATTCGATTATCATATATATATTTATAATATTAATTTAATTTTTAATAAAACAAATTTTACTTCAACCTTATCTCGGTTTTTAAGACAATATAAAATGAAACCGTTAATCCTACTTTGGCTTTAATTAGGAGTAAAATAATATTTAGTGTTATATTTTTATATAATTAATGATGTTGGACCATTCACATTCTGGTCGACTATACGATGTGTGTCGTGTGACATGTTTTATAAAACTTTAGTATTTAATTATTATTTATTTTGATTAATATGTTAAGGAAAATAATATATTCTTTTGTTAGAGCATAATAATTTATATGGATTTATATTATTCATGACGATTCTTACCTATTAGAATTCGGGACGAACAATGGTCAAGATCTAGAGGTCGAAGAAGTCCCTCTAGCTAGGGAGGTTGTATTAGAAGGAACAACGCATGAGGCTGGTTTATTCTTCCAACACGGCTTTCCTTGACTGTAAGGCGCTAATCATCATGCAATGTGATGACGTTATGTTGGTGTGATGTTTTAAGGCAAAGTTATATTTGCTCTTCGTTCACATAGACATAACACTATAATCTCATCTTTACATAGTCTTAAAAAAAATATTTAAATCTTTTATTCAACTAATTATACTTTAGCTATACACATTCAATAAGTATAAGTTTAACCTATTTTTTATTTCCCATTTTGACTGTAATTATGAGTGAAAAAATATTTAATATAATATATTTTCTACGAGCTGTTGGTTTACCTAACAAATTAATAAATAAATAAGGCGAGTCGGTCGACTCATATTTTAATACTCGACTATAAGATGGATTGAAGTATTTAGTTGACTTTGATATGTTATTAATTTGTTTAAAAATTGAAACCTACTTTCACATTTACAGTATTAGAGATAGAGCTAACTTTTAGAATGCGAGACAGAATACAGTTAAAAAACACAGCAAGCAATACTTCACTTTCGAGGGAGGTTATTAGAAGAAGAAACACAGGTAGCGAGTTTCTTCTTCTTATAGCTGCCCTTGACTGCGAGGCGCTCGACACACCTCGTGATGGCGTTTTATTATTTGAAGACGGAGTCGTGGCTGCTCTTCGTACAAGAAAGCGCGTCGGTCGACTCACATTCTAGGGCTCAGCGATAGGATGTGTGGACAACTGGACATATTTTGGAACATTGATATGATATTGTTATAATTCCTAATTAAAATGTATAGACCTTGATATTGCAATTGTAATATTTTAAATGATGTTACCCTTATATTTTGCTAGACGGAATACATTCAAGATCAAGCCATCGATGATGTCCCGCTTTCGAGGGAGGTTATTAGAAGAAGAAACACATGTAGCGGGTTTCTGTTTCTTGTAACCTCCCTTGGTTGCGAGGCGCTTAACAACATGCGTCGTGACAGCATTTCGTTGCCAAGATGTTTGAAGGCAGAGTTGTGGCTGCTCTTCGTTCAAGAAAGTACGTCGGTTGACTGATATTCAGACTCTCGGCGATAACATGGGTGACCGTATTTAGTGAACTTTGTCATTTTGTAATCATATTTTTTTATCCATAAGTTTAGGATAAAAGAAAAGTATTGTTCGATTAACATTGTTTTTACAATTATAATTTTGTAGATAATGCTCAATTTTAAGAATGCAAGAAGGAATACAGGCGAGCTAGGACTGCCCGCTTTCGAGGGAGGTTATGAGAAGAGGAAACAGATGTAGTGGGTTTCTTTTTCTTATAGCCTCCTTTGATTGCGAGGCGCTAAACAACTTACGTCGTGTTGTTGTTATGTTGGTGCGATGTTTTGAGAAGAAGTTTTGTCACACACACACATACACAAACAAACAACTTGAATAGCCGTGTTTATTTTACTGATATTTAATTATTGTTACATTTAATCAATATGTTTAAAAATTAAAACTTATATAATGTATTATATATTAAAACCTATATCATATATTTAGATACATAATACCTAAGTTTCCCAGCAGCTAGAGCTAGCCCTTTAGGATGCGCGACGGAATACAGCCGAGATCAAGCGATGCCTCGCTTTCGAGGGAAGTTATTAGAAGAAGAAACTCTTGTAGCGGGTTTCTTCTTCTTATAGCTGCCATTGATTGCGAGGCGCTCAACACACCTCGTGATGGCGTTTTATAGTTGAAGGCGGAGTCACGGCTGCTCTTCGTTGAAGAAAACGCATCGCTCGACTCACATTCTAGTGATCAGCGATAATATTTGTGGATATATTTTGAAATTGTAATTTACTGTTATAATTTTGAATTAGATAATAGTATTTATTAAGTTTAGATTACCACTGATTGTAACCACTGAATTTGTAATATTGTAGATGATGTTAACCTTCTATAATGCAAAACGGAATACAGTCAAGATCAAACGGACGAAGATGTCCCGCTTTCGAGGGAGGATATTAGAAGAAGAAACACATGTAGCGGGTTTGTTCTTCTTGTAACCTCCTTTGATTGCGAGGCGCCAGACAACGTACGTCGTGATAGTGTTTTGTTGGCAAGATGTTTGGAGGCAGAGTCACGGCTGCTCTTTGTTCAAGAAAGCGCATCGGTCGACTCACATTCTAGTGATCCGCGATGGGATGTGTGAACATGTTTGGTGAAATTTGTTATTTTATTGTTATAATTTCTAATTAAAACCTATAGGATAATAGTATCTACTTATGTTAGATTACAATTGATATTGCATTTGTAATATTGTGGATGATGTTAACCTTCTATAATGCGAGACGGAAACAGTCAAGATCAAGCGGACGAAGATGTATCGCTTTCGAGGGAGTTTATTAGAAGAAGAAACACATGTAGCGGGTTTGTTCTTCTTGTAACCTCCTTTGATTGCGAGGCGCCAGTGTTTTGTTGACAAAAATGTTTGAGTCAGAGATATATTTTTTATTAATATGGTTAGGAAAAAAAATAGTTTTGTTAGATAAATACTGATTTTAAAACTATGATTTTGTAGATGATGCTACATTTTAAGAATGCAAGGAACGCCTGTAGCGTTCGAAGACTGCCGCTTTCGAGGGAAGTTATTAGAAGAAGAAACACATGAAGCGAGTTTCTTCTTCTTATAGCTGCCATTGACTGCGAGGCGCTCAACACACTTTGTGATGGCGTTTTATTGGTTGAAGGCGGAGTCGCGGCTTCTCTTCGTTCAAGAAAGTGCATCAGTCGACAGACATTCTAGTGATCAGCGATAGGATGTGTGGACATGTTTTGTGAACTATGCTATTTTATTGTTATGATTTTTTTTATATCTGTAGGATTATAGTATCTACTTATGTTACAAGATCATTGATTTAGCGTTTGTAATATTGTAGATGATGTTAACCTTCTATAATGCAAAACGGAATACAGTCAAGATCAAGCGGACGAAGATGTCCCGCTTTCGAGGGATGTTATTAGAAGAAGAAACACATGTAGCGGGTTTGTTCTTCTTGTAACCTCCTTAGATTGCGAGGCGCTAGACAACGTACGTCGTGATAGTGTTCTGGTGGCAAAATGTTTGAAGGCAGAGTCACGGCTGCTCTTCGTTCAAAAAAGTGCATCGGTTGATTAATATATTCTGACTATCAGCGATAAGATGGGAGGCCGTATTTTGAACTTTGCCATTTTGTTACCTTATTTTTTTATTCATATATTAAGGCTAAAAGTCCTTTTGTTAGATTAACATTGTTTATACAATTATAAATTTATAGATGATGCTCAATTTTAAGAATGCAACAAGGAATACTGGCGAGCGAGGAATGTCCGCTTTCGATGAAGATTATGAGAAGAGGAAACACATGTAGTGGGTTTCATTTTTTCGTAGTCTTCTTTGATTGCGAGGCGCTAAACAACGTACGTCGTGTTGTTGTTATGTAGGTGCGATGTTGTGAGGCGAAATTGTGCCAGCTGTTCTTTCACACAGACACGAAAACATATACTTAAGCACATTCGATTATCATCTCTATATTTATAATATTAATTAAATATTTAATTAAGCAAAATTACTTGAATCATACCTGAGTTTTTAAAACAATATGAAATGAACCTATTCGTGTAATCCTATTTTGGGTTTATTTTAAAATGCATGTGACTGGTTTCTGCTTCTAGCACCGCCTTCTTTGACTGTTAGGTGCTAATCAACATGCGATGTGATGGCGATCGAAATCGAGCGATCGAAGATGGCTCACTATCGAGTGAGGCTGAATTCGAAGAACGAACGCAAAAGTGACAGGCTGCACAAAGTCCACCATGTTGACGTTACTTCGGTGTGATGCTTTGGAGGCGTGGCTGCTCTTCGTTCAACAATTCGCTTTGGTAAATATATGTTGCTATGGTGAGTTGATTTTTAAGCGATCACTTAATTGCATCATATTAGCGATAGCGATAGGATTTGTGGACATATTTTGGAATTGTAATTTACTGTTATAATTTTGAATTAAATAATGGTATATATTAAGTTTAGATTACCATTGATTGTAACCACTGAATTTGTGATATTGTAGATAAAGTTACCTTTTAGAATATGAGACGGTATTCAGTCAAGATCAAGCGGTCGATGGTGTGTCGCTTTCGAAGGAGGTTATTAGGAGAAGAAACACATATAGCATGTTTGTTCTTCTTGCAACTTCCTTTGATTGCGAGGCGCTAGACAACGTAGCAGCGTGGTGAAATATGCTCCAAACCTTCTCCTCAAAGGCAGAGGAGGCCTTTAGCCCAGCAGTGGGAAAATTTACAGGCTGCTAATGCTAAAAAAGACAACGTACGTCGTGATAGTGTTCTGGTGGCAAAATGTTTGGAGGCAGAGTTGTGGCTGCTTTTGATTCAAGAAAGTGCATCGGTTGACTGATATATTCTGACTATCGGCGATAAGATGGGAGGCCGTATTTTGTGAACTTTGTCATTTTGTTATGATTTTTTTTTATTCATATGTTTATGATAACAGTACTTTTGTTAGATTAACATAGTTTTTACAATTATAATTTTGTAGATGATGCTCAATTTTAAGAATGCAAGAAGGAATACAGGCGTGCGATCAGCGTAGGATTTGTGGACATATTTTGAAATTGTAATTTACTGTTATAATTTTGAATAAGATAATGGTATTTATTAAGTTTAGATTACCATTGATTGTAACCATTGAATATGTAATATTGTAGATGATGTTAACCTTCTATAATGCAAAACGGAATACAGTCAAGATCAAGCGGACGAAGATGTTCCGCTTTCGAAGGAGGTTATTAGAAGAAAAAACACATGTAGCGGGTTTGTTCTTCTTGTAACTTCCTTTGATTGCGAGGCGCTAGACAACGTACATCGTGATAGTGTTTTGTCGGCAAGATGTTTGGAGACAGAGTCACGGCTGCTCTTCGTTCAAGAAAGCGCATCGGTCGACTCACATTTTAGTGATCTGCGATGGGATGTGTGAACATGTTCTGTGAAATTTTGTTATTTTATTGTTATAATTTCTAATTAAAACCTATAGGATAATAGTATCTACTTATGTTGGATTACAATTGATATTGCATTTGTAATATTGTAGATGATGTTAACCTTCTATACTGCAAAACGGAATACAGTCAAGATCAAGCGGACGAAGATGTCCCGCTTTCGAAGGAGGTTATTAGAAGAGGAAACACATGTAGCGGGTTTGTTCTTCTTGTAACCTCCTTTGATTGCGAGGCGCTAGACAACGTACGTCGTGATAGTTTTTTGTTGGCAAGATGTTTGGAGGCAGAGTTGTGGCTGCTTTTCGTTCAAGAAAGTGCATCGGTTGACTGATTTATTCTGACTATCGGCGATAAGATGGGTGACCGTATTTAGTGAACTTTGTCATTTTGTAATCATATGTTTAGGATAAAAGTTCTTTTGTTAGATTAACATTGTTTCTACAATTATTATTTTGTAGATGATGCTCAATTTTAAGAATGCAAGAAGGAATACAATCGTGCTACGACTGCCAGCTTTCGATGAAGGTTATGAGAAGAGGAAACACATGTAGTGGGTTTCATTATCTCGTAGCCCTCTTTGATTGCGAGGCGCTAAACAACGTACGTCGTGTTGTTGTTATGTTAGTGCGCTGTTTTGAGACGAAATTCTGCCTGCTGTTCTTTCACACAGACACGAAAACACACACATAAGCACATTCGATTATCATCTCTATATTTATAATATTAATTTAATTTTTAATAAAACAAATTTTACTTGAACCTTATCTTGGTTTTTAAGACAATATAAAATGAAACCGTGTAATTCTATCTTGGCTTTATTTAGGAGTAAAATAATATTTAGTGTTATATTTTTATTTAAATGATGTGAACTATATACATTCTGGTCGGCTAAACTATGTGCGATATGTTTTATAGACTTTAGTATTTAATTATTATTTATTTTGATAAATATGTCAAGGAAAATAATATTCATTTATTAGAGCATAATAATTTATAAGGATTTATATTATTCATGATGATTTTTACCTATTATTACGATGGGAGGCCGTATTTTGTGAACTTTATAATTTTATTATCACATTTTTTTATTTATATGTTTAGGATAAAAGTACTTTTGTTAGATTAACATCGATTGTTCGTTTATAATTTTGTAGATGATGCTAAATTTTAAGAATGCAAGGAGTACAGGCGTTCGAAGACGGCCCGCTTTCGAGGGAGGTTATTGGAAGAGGAAACACATGTAGGAGGTTCCTTCTTCTTATGCCCTCCATTGACTGCGAGGCGCTCATCACACGTCGTGATGGCGTTTTCTTGACTGAAGGCAGAGTCGCGGCCGTTCTTCGTTCAAGAAAACGCATCGCTCGACTCACATTCTAGTGCTCAGCGATAGGATTTGTGGACATATTTTGGAATTGTAATTTACTGTTATAATTTTGAATTAAATAATGATGTATATTAAGTTTAGATTACCATTGATTGTAACCACTGAATTTGTGATATTGTAGATAAAGTTAACCTTTTAGAATATGAGACGGTATTCAGTCAAGATCAAGCGGTCGATGGTGTGTCGCTTTCGAAGGAGGTTATGAGGAGAAGAAACACATGTAGCATGTTTGTTTTTCTTGCAACTTCCTTTGATTGCGAGGCGCTAGACAACGTAGCAGCGTGGTGGAATATGCTCCAAACCTTCTCCTCAAAGGGAGAGGAGGCCTTTAGCCTAGCAGTGGGAAAATTTACAGGCTGCTAATGCTAAAAAAAGACAACGTACGTCGTGATAGTGTTCTGGTGGCAAAATGTTTGGAGGCAGAGTTGTGGCTGCTTTTGATTCAAGAAAGTGCATCGGTTGACTGATATATTCTGACTATCGGCGATAAGATGGGAGGCCGTATTTTGTGAACTTTGTCATTTTGTTATCATTTTTTTTTATTCATATGTTTATGATAAAAGTACTTTTGTTAGATTAACATAGTTTTTACAATTATAATTTTGTAGATGATGCTCAATTTTAAGAATGCAAGAAGGAATACAGGCGTGCGAAGACTGCCCGCTTTCGAAGGAGGTTATGAAAAGAGGAAACACGTGTAGTGGGTTTCATTTTTTCGTAGTCTTCTTTGATTGCGAGGCGCTAAACAACGTACGTCGTGCTGTTGTTATGTTGGTACGTTGTTGTGACGAGAAATTATGCCTGCTGTTCTTTAAAAAAACAAACATATAAGCACTCTATATTTATAATATCATTTTAGTTTTGAATTAAACAATTTATATTAAAATCATATCTCAGTTTTTAAAACAATATAAAATGAACCTATTCGTGTAATCCTATTTTGGCTTTAATTTAAAATGCATGTGGCTGGTTTCTGCTTCTAGCATCGCCTTCCTTGACTGTTAGGTGCCAATCAACATGCGATGTGATGGCAATCGAAATCGAGCAATCGAAGATGGCTCACTATCGAGTGAGGCTGAATTCGAAGAGCGAACGCAAAAGTGACAGGCTGCACAAAGTCCACCATGTTGACGTTACTTCGGTGTGATGCTTTGGAGGAGTGGCAGCTCTTCGTTCAACAATTCGCTTCGGTGAACATATGTTGCTACGGTGAGTGGATTTTAAGCGATCATTTGATTGCATCCTTATAATATTTATACAAATTGACGAAAACACACAAATAGTTTGACAATTATTTAATAGCGGTTTCTCTTTCTGAAACTGATGTGACTGCTACTAATCCTGTAGAATATGGGACTAAGTATGGTTAAGTTCACATGATCTAGGATGGGGATAGATGATAAAGGAAGGTCAGAAAAGTAGAAGAAACACAGAAATCGCCAAGATTGTTCTTGTATTGTTGTTGATTGTTAATTTTAATTTGTATATAAAAGTAGTATCATTTTTTGTTAGATTATAATCATTTATTTCTAGACGGAATATACCCAAGATAAAGCTATCGAGGATACCTCGTTTTCAAGGTTATTAGCGGAAGAAACACATGTGGCGGGTTTCTTCTCCTTGTAGCCTTACTTAACTACAAGGCGCTAAACACACCTCGCGATGGCGTTTTGTTAGTGCGATGTATGAGGGCAAAGCTGTTTATCGCTCTTTGTTTAAAAAAGCGAGTCGGTCGACTCACTTTTCCGGTGGTTAGCAATAGAATGGTTGGACGTATTTTGTGAACTTTATTTCATTAAATTAGTAAGTTTTGGATACTAGTATCTTCTTTTATACGATTTTATCATTGATATTGTATTAGTTATTTTATATATGATGCTAACTTTTAAGCATGCGCTATGGAATGCAGTCAAGTTAAAGCGATTGAAGACACTTCGCTTTCGAGGGAGGTTAAAAGAAGAGGAAACACATGTGGCGAGTTTCTTCTTCTTTTAGTCTTTCTTGATCGTGACGGTGTAATGTTGATGTGAAGTTTTGAGAAGAAGTTTTGTCACAAACACATTCACGCACATACACAAACAACTTGAATAGCCGTGTTTATTTGACTGATATTTCATTATTGTTAAATTTATTGAATATGTTTAAAAATTAAAACTTATATAATGTATTATATATTAAAACCTATATCATATATTTAGATACACAATACCTAAGTTTCCCAAATTAACATTGATATCCCAATTATGGTTTTGCAGCTAGAGTTAGCCCTTTAGGATGCGCGACGGAATACAGCCGAGATCAAGCGATGCCTCGCTTTCGAGGGAAGTTATTAGAAGAAGAAACACATGAAGCGAGTTTCTTCTTCTTATAGCTGCCATTGATTGCGAGGCGCTCAACACACCTTGTGATGGCATTTTATTGGTTGAAGGCGGAGTCGCAGCTGCTCTTCGTTCAAGAAAGCGCGTCAGTCGACTGACATTCTAGTGATCAGCGATAGGATTTGTGTATATTTTTTATGAACTTTTATATTTTGTTATAATTTGTAATCAATGTGTATAGGATATCTTACAATATTGTTTTATAGTTTAAATGTTTGTTTGTACTCATATTTGTATAATATTCTCAGAAAAGAAAATAAGTTTTTTTAAATAAAATCCAGAATCTAATCCTTATTTTTGTGATATTGTATTATTTATTATAATTAATACATGACAATTGTAAGATTTTCAGATATACCTTATGAATGAACGAAAAACGAACATTATTTGAACATCTATCAACGATAACATACACTAATTAGTTATCCAACCGCTAAACATCGATACTTTGCTTTTTATGTATTTCGGTTAAAAAGGTGATACTAAGTCAGAAAACTTCAAAACACGAGGAACATTATACACCTAAGGTGGCAATTTAAAGAATTTTGAAAAAAAAACAAAAATTAAAAATCCAGTCATTAATTCACGGCGCAGCTATTTAACGAGAATGTGATGATCGAACGAAAACATTATTGCAATTGAGAAGAAGAAAGATTAAAGAAGCCTGATATAAAAAAAAATCTCAGTTAAAAAGTAGAGTAAGCAAAAGAAAATTACCCTTTATTGGAAGGCGAGATTAAATGCAGCTTCCTTTCACACCGACCCCATTGTAGTGGTTTAATTTAACACATCTTTTCAATTAATATAAATCCAATGGAATTTCAATTGAAATTGAATCTCAACATCTGCATTGAATTATATTTTAGTGCATACTTGCACTATTATTATTAATAAAAAAAATATGTATTTATTATTAATAAAAATTAGTTTGCTCAGATAGGTCGGAGAACTGAAACTCAACTAAAAAAAAGGAATCATGAAAATTGATTCATAAACGAAAAATATATACACTAACATAATTAAGTTTATAAATATATGTATATATATATATATATATACTTCATTTATATGGGCCAATTGAAAAACCTTCCTCTTTTTTGAAGTCGGTTAAAAATTGTCTGATCAGTCACAGTCACAGTCACAACACGGTTGATCAAATATTTCAAGAGACAAAGTAAGTCGCGGACTTTCTTTTGTAACTAACAGCAAAGCTCTCTCTACAATATTAAACGTAATAAAATGTACATATTTATCCTTTGTCCATAAAATAAGTAACAGTAGCGCTATTCTTTAAGTATTCACTTCGTATCTCACTCATCAAATTTGAAAACCGACTTACTCCATTTGATATCAATTTTATATATATAATTATAATTGTCAATATCGCATATCATATTCTGACTTTTCAGGCTCGTAATTTTAGGAAGCTTAATGCAATTTGTATTTTATCAAGTTAATTTCCAATTAGTAAAAATAAAGTACTCATTTTATATTAAAAAAACAAGTTCAAAATTTCAAATTATATTGCGTAAGTTTCTTCGGTGTAAAACACTTTTGACTTAAACTCGCTGGTTGAGAAATTTTATTTCCATGAATAAAAGTACAAAGAACGTATATAAATAAACGCGCCGGCATTTATTTAAAGATAATATTATTAACTTGTATCAATCCTTTTCTTGAGTAGTATGTTTATTGAGTTGGTTCATTGCGTCTTAATAAACCATTTGAGTAATAAATTAAACATAGTTGTCATGAAGACAAAAAAAATAAACAACTGTACAAGAATTTTAATCATTTCTCAGAGCAAAGAGCAATAGAACGACATCTTTATCCGCCCATAAAGCAATTCTTCCGTTTATGCAGAATTGCAAATATCTTTGTCCAATAAAATACTGTAATACATTTTATGAAATCCTTTTGTGAACCTTATTTCGATGAATTTTAAGTCGAGGACGGTATAACACTAACTTTCTTCGTATACGTTTAACAATCGAAGTCAAATTCAATATAAAACGTACTTAATTATAGATACTTAAAGTATTTTAGTAGCTAGCAATATAAAAGTTTCAAATAAAATTAATTATTTATTTATAATAATCCAAAGGAATTTATGTTATTCAATTAACAAACGTACGTAATTTAATTGATGGAAAATGTAATTACAGATTTTCTAGCCGATTCTCCTAAGTAAAATTTATATTCCGAACCGGTGGTAACTTCAAATTTAATTTTATCTTGTGTAATGATGATTCAAAAGCGCTTGCAAATGTTAGTGAGCCTACTTGATTAAAGTACATTTTGATTTGATTTTAACGTTATTCCGTTAAAATATGTACAGAAGCACATCAGTATATTCATTACAATTTTAAAAATATGTATGTGTATTTAAAACATTGTGTACGAAATATTGATAGAGATAGAAATTGGAAAAAGAGTTTTCGGTCAAAACAAATGCAACCTATAAACGATGTTGCAATTGCGTCTTAATTTATTAAGCATGAGATCTTCTGTTACGTAAAAGATAAAGTTAAAAGGTATGTGCACGTAAAAATGTTCTACCTGATGGTAAGCGATCACCATCGCCCATAGAATATAAAACGTTCCTTATATTGCCAATACTCCTCCAACCTGGGAAAGTCTGTAGTCTTTGTCGTTAATATTTAAAACATTCTAATTAATATAGTTTACTGAATGAATCACTCTTTAATCTTAGTTACATTTTAAAACAATTACTTCGATAGGATAACATTTTTGTTTATAATTTGAATAATGAGATATAAACTAACTTTAATTCAATCAGTATCGCGCCCATCAATACGCCTATCCCTACAGTGCTAATACATTTTACGGAACGTTGCACGAATTTATTTTCTCGTGTGTTTATTGAAATATCTATAAATATTTTTCCGAAAAAAAAAAGAGGTTTAAGTAAAACCTCTTTTATACGATTTTACAGATATTATTCAATTTTACTCATAGTCTTAACTCACATATATTCTCAATTTGTAATCAATAGAAATAATGAAAATTTTGGAAATATTCGTATCAAATACTCCAATAATTTTTCTAAGTTGTGTCTTACTAAGCCGAGCGTCGCATCCAATATTTTCCTTTATGTATAACTTCCGAAGTACTCGGATTATCGACCGTCCGTCCCTCGTTCATGTTCAAGTCATTATCTGTCCTGCTTAGAGAAGCTTCGCAAGCCACTTTTTCATATTTCCACTTTCGGGCCAATTATGTTACATCATCACGTCATTACGATCGTTAGCAAGCGGTCGTTACAAAACTTAACATACTAAAAATTTTATTTGATATTTATAAAATAACGTTTATATGATAATTATAATAAGTATAAAAAAATAATGAGGAGGCACTGAGCACGATAAGCCCTCAAAGAGATCTTTCACCCCACTTCAACCCAGCCATTCCGCGAACTTAAAAATGCATCCTCGTAATTGACGATCGCTTATCACAAGATGCACGAACGAGAGGGAGGGAAAGGATTGGAAATGGAATAGTTTTAATTTGTTTTAATGAGAAGTATAAAATAAGCATGATTTTTATCACCTACCTATTTGGAAATACCGCAGTAAAATGTGGTATTGGTAAGTGAGTTAAACGCCACGTCATTTTAATAACTTCCCATAGCCACGTGCTAGTTATTAAAATAGGTGGATTTCAAGAAATCCATGCTTTCGTAACTATCCTAAGTATATTAAGTGTGAATTCAAAAATAAATAAAAAGAAATCATTTGTAAAACTAATTTTATCCTATTAATTACCAGATTACGGTTGATATTGGAATCGAAATTCGATTTAAAAATTATTCTAATAATAAGACGAACATTTGCTAGCAAAAAAAATTTAGTAAGAATTTAAATAAACCAGTTCTGAAGGTACAATTACAATTAAAATTGATTTAATCTTAAGGCGCCTATTTTAAGCTATCGACGTTTTAATAAAACGAACTTAATAATTATTCGTTAGTTTATATTATCTGATTTGTTTTTCTTCTGTATTTACCCTAAGTCGTCTCTCGTAATACATATTGTAAGCACGATCGTAACTATTCATTTTATGAGGAGGGGCGCGCATTCATGAGAGAGCCGGGATGGCCCAGTTGTTAGAACGCGTACATCTTAACCAATGATTTCGGGTTCAAACCCAGGCAAGCACCAATGAATTTTCATGTGCTTAATTTGTGTTTAAATTCATCTCGTGCTCGTCGGTAAAGGAAAACATCGTGAGGAAACCTGTATGTCTCTAATTTCAACGAAATTACATCACATGTGTATTCCACCAGCCCGCATTGGAGCAGCGTGGTGGAATATGCTCCAAACCTTCTCCTCAAAGGGAGAGGAGGCCTTAGCCCAGCAGTAGGAAATTTACAAAAAAATTTATTCAATACTGTTAGTAAGTGTTACACTTGCTTATTGATAGTCGAAAATCTATCACCGGTTCGGAAATTAAAACCTCTGACCGAAGAACTAGCGACAGACTCTCTTTAATTTAACATTTAAACAGAATAATAAATCAATTTACAATTTCGCAATCCAGTTTTTTTTGTGATTTTCTTCTATTATTTTCAGCCAATTTTAATGTTTTAAAGCGATTTCTCAGCTCTAATTTATAGAAGTTTTCGCTTGAAATTAAATATTAACTAAAATGCTAAAACAGAGAACTCCTCGGCATTTTATCACCGGTGAGGGGCTTTTTAAGCTATAGTTTTCGCAAATGCGATTATCGGAATTGCAATTTAACGCGGAAATGCTGCAATAATGTTAATCGGCTTTATTGTCATATTTCATCTTTGTTATTATTTGTAAATTAGCTATTTTTTATAAAAGATATAAAGTGGGCAAGTGCTCACATAGACATTAGCAAATAGAAACATTAACTATTCCTTACATAGCCCTTGGTTTGCCAAACTTGGGAACTAAGATGTAATGCTCCTTGTACCTGTAATTACACTGGCCTTATATATATTATACCCTTCAAACGGGAAAACAACAATATAAAGTACTATTTGGCGATAGAATATGTATCGAGTGGGTGGTAAAT
This sequence comes from Vanessa atalanta, assembly GCF_905147765.1. Lineage (NCBI taxonomy): Eukaryota > Metazoa > Arthropoda > Insecta > Lepidoptera > Nymphalidae > Vanessa > Vanessa atalanta. The sequence continues at coordinate 14,034,464 of NC_061902.1, read as the reverse complement.
ACCCAGACAGGCATGCACAACTCCGTACATGCACATTTTTTTTTTTTAAATATTTTGTAGTAAATTTATTTACATAGTGTAATTAAAACGAGTGTACAATTAAGAAGTTGATTTATGATTTACGTGTATTTAATTATCATATGAAAACCGGCAAATGGAGTAATCTACTGAAACACATGTTGTTCTAGACCATTTTCACAGAATTAACTCGTCGAAGGTTTGTTTTACATTACATTTAATTTTTTTATGTTCATAAATTATTTACGTGTTAAGTTTTATGATTGAGCTGAACACTATTTTTCTATAATTTATTTATATCTGCCTTCGCAATACCGAATACAATAGCTACATGGTACATGATACATTCATGAGTTATATATAACTCAAGATATTTTTTGGTTTTAAAGCCTAAAATAGGCATACCGAGATAAATTGTAATAAGATAATTATAAAAAAAATCGATCGATGTATTCGCCCTTCGTTTAAAAAGTATATATATGTATATATATGTAATATTTATAAAATTATTTTATTTCCAATTTTAAAAAGCAATATTTATCATCATAAAATTTCAAATTTATTTAAGATATAGGTTGGCGGACGAGCAAATGCTCCACCTGATGGTAAGTGGTCACTGTCACCTATAGACATTGGCGCTGAAATGAAATGACTATATATATTATTTATATAAGGAATAATAATTTTTAGCAATGAAAGTATACCTACTCCATTTGACGTGCAGGACTTTTTCTGCTTTTTAGGGTTCCTCTTAAGGATAAAAGGAACCCTTGTAAGATCGCTTCGTTATCCGTCTGTCTTTTCGTCAAGGCCCTTTTTCTCGGAAACGCGATAAAGTTTAAATTAATGCCAAAAACTGAGGTCTGCGGTTCCTTGGACTTGTAAAAAAATCAATCCTCTAAACTTACACTATCAAAAGATATGGCTATGGTTGTCACATTTCCCGAAAATTCCCTTTGGGAAACCAAGCCTACAAGGTATTTATCTGACCTAAAATCATGAAATTTAGCAATCTTAAAGAAATAAACTAAAAAAACTTACGTATTTTTAATATTACATAGAAAAAAATTATCTAAAAGAGATTAATTGAGAAGTAAATATCAAATATTTAATTTGAAGAAAAATCACGTGGTATACATTAAATGTGAAATAGAATTAAAAGAGTATAATATAAACATATATTCTTAATCTGTATTATTATTACTAATACTTTAGAAACGATGTTACATGTATTTAAGAATTGATAACATTAAGTGTTTAAATATATATACAGATATGAATTTAAAATAGTTACTGTATAAATCTTGACCGCGTGGAATGATGGCAAGCATGCTAGCAGCATTTCCCCGTTGAATCGCAATTCCGATCCTCTGGGCTAAAAACGAACCAGCCCTCCTGTCACCAGTGGAGGCAATAAGGCGAGGTGTTATACATTTGATAAAGCTTTTTGCACCATTACTCCAAGGGCCAAGTGTTTCGACAGCAAATGGGAATTTGACATAAGACACGAATAATTAGATCTTGTTTTTGCTTTAGCTTTTTCAAAGAAACAATGATATAATAATCCGACATATTTCAATGCATTTACGACAAAGTACATAACCTCAATATTACAATATAAAATTGTATTTTCTCCTTAATTTACTGGCTTAGGAGTAACCAGTCCCAGGGTACTGTGTTCGAACCCCGATTCGGACCATTACGGACAATAAATTTAATTATCAGTAGCCGCCCGGAATCGGCAATTGAGCGGATTCCGAGACACGGGAGTCTATGTCTATACTCCCAGAACGTAAAGCCGTCCAGCGTCTAAACTCATTAAAATCATGTCGGCTTGGCGTCCCGTTGTATTACGAGAATGATGTATATATGATATAATGATATAGAGTGCATTTTTGTATGCTTACACATATGTTTGTGCGTTATTATATGTACCGCGCAGTTAGAACGAATTCTGCAAGACATTTCCACCCAGTTAGGCACATCAATCTAAAATAACATGTCCAGACTGACTGATTCATCATCGTCGAGGATAAACTATTAAAGTTAGCCCCGTGTGGTGAATGGGATTGTTTTACTGGTTTTACTGAGTAAACTACATTTTTCATTAAGGAAGGGATTTTTGAAATTTACCCTTAAAAGGTTAAATAGTGATTGAAAGTTTGTATGGAAGTCCGTAATTTTTCAAGTTAGATACATGAAACTTTATTTTTTGGGATACTGATTAGAAATGAGGAGATATGTATGAGGTGAGGTGAACTAAAGGTTGCAAGTTTGTATGGAAATCTGTCATTTTTTAAATTAAAAACGTGAAATACACACCAATACAACAAGGTCTTAAATTAAAGTAATATTGTTATTACACGTGCTAGTATAAAATAAATTACACTCCGAAAATGGAAGAACCATATCGAATGTTTTTTCAAACTTTGATACAGATGGAGTAACTGTATCTATAAGTTTCCAATAGATGAGTTTGTTTAGAGCTACAACTTGAAATCTCTCTGAATTGTTTTCAAGAACTTGGCACATTAACTAACTTATCAAGAATTTGTATACATAAGTAAGTTACAGTGAGAGTCAAGCGTAAAATAAAACGTTAAATATTTGGTCGTTTTTTTTTCTTTTTAAATATAACAATAAGACCTTTTTTATTTTTTTTTATTAATTTTGGTTTTTTTACATTTAACGAAGCCTTATTAAACAATAGTGACCGCACGATTTTAGTTACGAGCTGTTAATGTCGTTTTTTTTTAATTTATACGTCATACGAAACTTTTTTATATCTGTCTCTCTCTCTCTCTCTCTCTCTCTTTGAACCTCGTATATTTTACCACCCGTAAGTAAAAATAATCGTATCTTGAATATAGAATCCGCACAATAAAACTGGTCCAGTATGTGAGCTACATAAAATTGGCAGATTTCAATTCAACATTCGTTGGATTGGTTCCTTACCGGACGATTAAGGCTCTTACGTGCTCGTTTGATGGAAGCACTTATAAAAGAAAAACTCTTAGTCGTTTGAGGTGAAGTACCTCTATTCTACTCCCCCGGTACCACATGGCAAAGATTATACGAATTGTACAATGTTTATTGGAATACCTACTAATTCTACTAATATTTTAAAGCTTAACATAAGTCCTAACTTATGTTTGTAGAATATATCGCACTAGTATCCGGCAAGACACACAAGCGAATGATAATGAGTGATCATTTACCGTATTGTGCTGAATCTATGCTGAATTATTTGTCAGATACCTCAATTCATCCATTATGATTGCGTAACATCGACTACCGCCCAGACTCTCAACGAGAATTGGAACAGCTTCAAAGCTAATTGTCCGAAGTGATTCTTATATAGTATTACTTACAATAGTAGGACTTTTCTATAATCAATTCTCGTAAATAAAATTCACAATTATAAAGTAATATAACCTTCTATCTAAACCGTTTATTGTCTTATTGAAAATATTCATCCCTATAATACTGGAATGCTTAATTAAAAACATTAGTCCAAAATTTAAATGTTTAAATAGATTAATATTCTTTGCAGAACAGTTCAACACAATACACTTTATACGTTTCTACTGTTTGGCAAACTTTCGAAAACAACAAACCCCGAGAGGTGTCGTAGGACACTGGATAGGAACGAAGTTCCTCTCGCTATGCATTATTCATTAAATAATAGACACAATGAAATTAATTAACAACTTTAAAGTAAATTAAATGACAATAAATAACATCGTTATTAAAAATCCTATGTGATATCAAAAAAATAACAAAAAGTATGTTCAATTGAAAACGTTTATAAAAGAGAGGGGAAGAGCGCATAATGCTTTTTCCTTTTACGACGACTTCTGCCAGTCCACTCTACTGTAAGTCGGATAGAAGAAGATCGTTGCAGTGAGTGTAGTGAGATTGACATTGAAAGCGAGCCAAAATTAACAAGAGTTACAATTAAGTAAGACGCTGAAAATAAATATAATAATACTTTTATGGGTTAGTGATTAGAGAAGACCAAACGCATAATGAATCATGTCAATACATCATGCAAGGAAAAATGTTGCAAAAATATATTATATGATATTGTATTATTCTACTGTTCGCTGTGTTAAAGCAAATATTAACACAAAGCTAATTACAGCAAAAAAAAATATAAGTTCTATTTTACGAATTTCTGTTTTAAACTTCAACCAATTTTAGACGAAGCTGAAATGTGAAACCTTTGACCGAGAGAACTTAAAAAACTATACCCTGTTCAAATTAGCTTGATCCTTTTGACAGACGGGCCGGGACGGAGTGATGAGAAACAAAAAATATAACATATATAACAGTCGATGGAACGATAGAATGCGTAATTCAAATTAGAATTAAATTTTGTTTTTAATTTATTTTTATAAAAAGAGTTATACCAGCTAAAGAGACCCCAACCACTAGCCAAAGAGACCCCAACCAAAAGGACCCCCGTTCGTAACAATAAGCTAACAATGATCTTTAATAAGGATTTTTGTAATCGATATTTGTAGCAGTTACTGCCTCTTATTCGAGTCCCTACCGTCCGACCGATGTAACATTGTACAAGCGTCTGTTATTATCAGTGTTCCTATTTAAATTTCACTTTGGAGCAATAATATTTTATAGAAAAAGTCTTAAAATTTTCGGATAACGCTTGCATCTTTAAGAACTTTTGTATTATAATATGTATTTTATTAAATATTTTGACAATTTTTAAAATCATTAAATTAAGAAAATAATATGTTTCGTCATTGCAAAGTTATGCCGATCAGAAAAATTACATCTGTCAAAAAGATCAAGCAATCTTGTACAGGGTATAATATCTATATTCGATTATATAATCGTTTACATTATTAACGTCCGAGATGACGAGAGACTAGTGTTAAGAATACGTTAATTGGTTCAAACCTATTCATGTACCATTGATTTGTTTATTATTGTTGTATTAAAGGAAAACATCGTAAAACAACTAGTTTAATTCGGTTGAAAATCCACTTTTGTAATCTAACCAAAACCAACCCGCAATGCTGCAGCTTGATAGAAAAAGCTTTGAAACCTTCTACTCAAAAGGAGAGAAGTCCTACTGGACTTTGAGAGACTCACTTTTACTTAACTTTTATTATTACAGAATATAGTTGAGATTCGCATAACGAGGCGCATGAACTTTGTAGAATGGATGTTTTTTTTTTTTTTTTTTTTTTTTTTTTTTTTATTTTTAAGGGAGGGTTTTTTCTATTTAGAAAATGTCACCCTCATAGTACTACAATTCATACTTCCTTACTTAAATTAATATATATTATTACCTACGCTGAATGCCTTTTAAGACAACTTTATATAATTCTTTAGCAGCGTCGGATAACGGATTTGACAAAACACTATTGTAATACCCTGTTTCGAATGTGAAATTGTATTTCCGCAAAAAGACTATTCTTTCAGCCTCATTCCGTACACATTCCGTAATAATGTGAACAGGATCTTCTCTTACGCCACATACAGAGCAATGTGATGAAGATACTTTACCCATTAAATAACTGAAACTATTTAAGGGAATATGTCCGGAACGAAGCCTAAGGGCTGTTACAATTTCACTTCTGCTCATATTGGCTCCATCAATCCAGGTGAGACCAGAAGGTTGCGGTTGGATTGTTTTATACCATATGCCTCTAGAAAGTGATCTCTCGTCAAAAAATTCTTTCCATAAATTTCTACAATGTACTTTAACATTAAATATTATATCTGTAAAATAAGGTTCGTAATTAAATAAAATACCCTCCACTGACGCTTTTTTGGCTAACCTATCGACAACCTCATTACCTATTAAGCCAATATGAGCAGGAATCCATTGCAACACTACATTTTTATTGTATTTATTTTGAAGGTTACGGATAGAATCCATAATGGCATAGGCTATCGGTGCACCTCGAAAAGTCGAGGAGCATCGAGCCAAATGCTGCAAAGCACTTTTTGAGTCAGACAAAATAACAAAGTTGTTTGAATCGACAGAATGTATATAAGATAATGACTCCAAAATGGCTATCAGTTCTAAATACATGATAGATATATTATAGCAATTTATTTTTAATTGAATACTATTTTTTGTCTGAATATCGAAAAATGCCGCACCAACTTCTCGACAATGTATGGACCCATCTGTATAAATTTTATAAAATTGTGAATAGGTTTTATTTAAAAAGTTTTCACAAATTTGTAATAGTTCCAAAGTGTGAAATTTACTTTTGCCCTTATCTACAAAATCTATTTCAAATCGAATATTCTGAGACAAATCCACATTGCTTACCCATGTATCTAATGAAAACATTTCTAATTGTTTCGATCTATAAATAGGTACTTCTTCAAGATGCCTGTGGATAGTTACTAGTAGGGGAATTTTTTTACGTTGCCAATAATTGTTATCTCGGCATAAAGTGTGTAATTCATTTAGTTGATTAATTATAATACTATCCTCAAACGATTTACATTTAAGCCAAAATTTTGAAGCCAAAAAATATCTCCTAACAAATAAAGGTTGTAAATTGATTTCACATTGCATTACGTGAATAGGGGTTGATTTTATAAAACTACCAATAATGCGCATACAACAATTTTGAATTTTGTCTATCTTTTGTAACTGAGTATTACTACAAATATCATAAAGAAAACTCGCGTAATCTAAACGACTTCGTATCAGCGAAATATATAGCCGTCTCAAAAACATTGGATGGACACCCCAACCAGGTCCCACCAAAATCTTCAAAACATTAATACATTTCATTGTTTTTTCGAAAATATAGTTTATGTGTTTAGTCCATTTGAGTTGTTCATCCAACCATATCCCAAGATATTTGATATCATGCACCAGTTGCAAAGTTTTATTGTTTATTGCTATTTCAATCGATTCTGTTTTACGATGCCTTCTGAAGATGCATACCTTAGATTTTGATGCTGAAATTTCAAGTCCTAAACTAGTCAACATAACATTGAGCTTATTAAGAGAAGATTGTAGCTTTGCTTTGCCGACCATCAGATCGTTACAAGTAATATAAAGTACAAAGTCATCTGCATATTGAATTATATTAACATCTCTGATAGTCTTACAAATACTGGCCGTAGCGATGTTAAATAACAAAGGTGACATTGGATCGCCTTGGGCTAAGCCACGACTTGTACTCCTAAACATAATAGTACCATCAGACTCTATTATAAGTCTTCTGTTATGCAAGACATTCCATAAGTAAGTACACAAATTAGAGCCCACACCAACCTGATCCATAGTGGTAAGCAAAACTGTGACATCTACATTGTTGTACGCACTATCTATATCAATAAAACTAGCAAGAGTACTTTGTTTCTTAGAAAAGCCTATCAAAACTTGATTTACTAAGATACCCAAATTATTGTAAGTTGAAAATGTTTTCCTAAAACCAATTGTGTTATTTGAAAATATTCGATTTCTTTCGCAAAACCATTCTAACCTGTTGTTTAAAATAGTATGAAATACCTTACAAACACAAGACATCATTGAAATAGGTCTCAGAGATGATAAACTATTAGAATCTCTGCCAGGTTTAGGTATAGCCACTAATTTTACATCTCTCCACTGGGAGGGTACAAAACCTAATTGATAAAATTTATTAAAAAGTTCTAACAACAACCTCAAACCGTTTAAAGGTAAATTTCGTAACATACTATAAGAAATGTTGTCACAACCTGGACTAGAGTCTTTTGCTCTAATACTATTTTTTAATTCAGAAAATGTTATTTGAGAATCTAAATTCAAGTTCTGGGATTTGAAAACTGGTTTGTTTGGTATCACGAAATCTGGGGATAAACATTGTAGCAACTTATAGGTTGTATCCCTATCAATGTAAGTGGATGGAGACTTAATACCCTTCACCCAACGCATTTTACGATACACTTCGTACATCGATGTCGTTTGGACAAAAGATGAACAAAAGTCATACCAGCTAAAGTCCTTAGACTTACGAAAAAGTGATTGTGCTATACGTATTTTTTCTTTTAAATTGTCAAAATTAACAGGTGTTGGATTCCGACGAAATGTCGATAAAGCCAGACGGCGTTCCGCCACGACCTTAGACAAATTTTCATTCCAATAGGCTCTTGGAGTAAATTTAGTGGATGGGTTTTGACTAATTTTGATACAGGGAATATACAAATCTGCTGCAATATTCATATAATCTATAAATAAGTTATAAGCCTGCTGGAGATCATCAGGAAAACAGAGATTAGCATACATTCGATCTAATAGCTTTTTATATGATTCCCAATCTGCTTTCTTATAATTTCGTTTAACTATAGAATTCATGACAGGTTCAATCTTAGTTGAGATTTTTATGACACAATGATCACTCCCCAACATTTCTTTTAAAACTTGAAAATTTACTTTAAGTGCTATATCTGATGATGCAAAAACTATATCAGGCGAATATTGGTGGAGTACACCCTGAACCATTTTAATACGAGTCGGTGTGCAGTCATTAATCGTAACGAACTGAGCATTAACTAACGAGTCAAGTATTTGAATTCCCCTTGAATCTATTTTCCGAGACCAGTTGGTGTGGTGCGCGTTGAAATCACCAATAATAAGAGTATTTCTAGAAGCTATGGAAAATATTTCTTCCCAATCTCGAGGTCGTGTATTAGCTGATGGTGGACAATAGACCGATATTAAACTTTTGATTTCGCTACAGTTAAATAGTTCAATGTGTAAAATTTGGATATTTGAATTGGAAATATTTACCGTATTGTTTTTACACTTTACCGATTTATGAACAAATACTGCAATTCCACCATATGAATCGAATCGGTCACAACGGAAAGTAGAATAATCTTTTACATTAAGATGACTGTCAGGTTCTAACCATGTTTCACAGATTGCAGCAATGTGGATTTTCTCTTGAATAAGCAAATTTTCAAATGAAAGCAACTTTGGTCTTAAACTTTGTGCATTCCATTGAGCAATGTTTAAACTTATTTTAAGCTGATCACCCATTATTAGTATTTAAATTAAATATTTTCATAATATTAGACAAAACTGGCCATTCAGCAATATTTTCAACTACAACTAATATTACCCATTCCACACAACACTTTATAACGTTAAACACTTTTGTTTGTAAAGAATCTTGTTTCAAGAATATAATTTCTTTTAATCTTGATAGAAGTTCCATAAATGTGATGTCCCTTGGTAAGCTAATCCCTTCCCCATCTTTCCCTTCAGTTTTGGACTCGTTATCAATACTTGAATCCGATAAATAATCTTTCGCCTCTGTTTCACCTGATAATTTTGTGTTACGAGACTTTAAAGGTATACGACTCGGTGATCTATTCGAATTCTGTTTTACCACCTTTTTTATTTTTACCACGCTAGAGTAGGATGGAGCATCAACTGTTTCTTTAGCTGACCCAAAACTCAAGGTTCCGGATTGTGTTTCAAAAAAGCTTGGTTTAACAGAATCACTCGATTCGTTAAAAATATTACTAGTTATTTTAGGTTTGTAATTTGCATTAGTATTCGGTAAAGGATCTGCAACATACATTGTACGAGCTTTTCTGTAAGTTACGTTAAACTCGGACATAATTTGGCGAATTTTTTTCTCCTTTTTAAATACCGGGCAAGACTTATTAAAAGACATATGATTTTCTCCACAATTTACGCACTTAAAAGACGTAGTGGTACAATTATCGTGATGACCACCACATTTAGGGCAAACTACTTTGTCTATAGGGCATCTTTTGGCAGTATGTCCAAGTCTCCAACACTTAGAACACTGCGAGACTGGAAACACAAACGGCTCCACTTTTATACGTAGGCCGTGAACCGTAACAAAAGGTGGTAAATAAGAATATTTGAAACAGAGTCGCACTGTTTCGCTAGGAATCCATTTTCCATCTTCACCAAGGCGAGACAATCTTTGAACAGATGATAGAATTGCCGGTTCTGTACATACAATATTGTTAAAAATTTCATCGTCAGATAAATCAATGTCTACATTCTTCATAACGCCGTAAGAAAAGTTGACCTCAAAAGCTTTTTGAAATTTCCATCCCTTTTCCAGTAATTCTTGACAAGATATTAAAGACAACATACATTTTTCATTTTCGCATTCTATTTTAATTTTATATGGCGATAAATATTTTATTTTATTAATATCCGTGATATTAAGCGATTTAAATGTGCGTGCTAACTCAAACTGCTTAGGTAACTTTTCATTACATGATATATAAACTTCCATTATCTCATTTTTCAACTTTTTGTCTTTTCTTCTATTAACCGTCTTCCACTCTTCAGCTATCACATCATCTCCCTCTTCGGCACTTATATTATCTTCTCTTTCACGTTTACTAGGTCTAACCCTCTCACATTCTTCTTTATCTTCGCTTTTCTTCTCCATATTGACTGTATTTTCATCATTCATATTTTTATTCAAAATACATTCCGTCTCACATTTTTCTATGTTAAAAATTTCTACATCATTATCATTCATTGTTAACAAAAACAAAACGCATCCTTCCGAGAATAATGTTTGTTTATCGCATAACCGCTCGGCGCTAAGGCCAGTAGGTATCGGTCGTCCGACGCTAATGCGATGTAAACAAGCAAAAAATAGGCGCAGCGAATATAAAATGTATTACGCACAAGCACTCCGTACAAGCGTTCGTACGCGTCTCCTAGAATGGATGTTAAATGGATTAAAGTAAGCCAGTAGATAATGTTAGCATAAACTATATAAAGTACTGAGATCTTATCTCTCTATTTTGCACCATATTTACGAGATATGAGTTTATTCATTTATATTGTAATAAAACCATTGCAAATACTTCAGCTGTTGATTCAGATATTGACTATTTATTTGCATTATTATCTATACTAATATTATGAATTCGAAAGTTATGTCGGTTCACAACCAAACCAATGAACCGACTTCGATGAAATTTGTTTGTGTTAACTTCTTTTAATGAAAAATAATAGAAATCGTATCGTAATCGATATGAATAATCAGAATTTACTATCACTAATAATTAAGCTGAGGTTTATTTTTGTGATAAATTGTCTAAGTTGGATCGAAATAGAATCGGAAACTTAGTAGAGTGTCTGTCCCCTCTCTTTAATAGTAGCACATTTACAACGCCCAACTTTAAAAGGGCAAAGTAACATGATACCGGGAAATAGGTCGACGTAGATAAGTTCATTAAATCCAACGGTTGAACGATCCTGCCTCGAAAACATTTAAAAGACAACTTTAGTAATAAGTAAGCAAATATATATTTTTCTCGTCAGTATAATTTAAATGTAAAAAATCAGCATTAAAAACGACTTAATGACGAAAGAACTTAGCACTTAATTCAGAGTAAATATATAAAAAAAAAAAAATCATGCCTTTTGACTAAACTAGTTCATGCACTGCAAACATCAAATAAAGAAACTGGCTAGTTCGTGAAATGTAGATGTTTTATCTGGGACGTCCAGACGAAGTTTGCATCGCCGGCAACGAGGAACAAAGCAATTACTGGCTAAAGTGAAAGAAGAAATAACAATTGCTGAGACTTTCAAGTTTGCTGAGACAAGAATGTTAGAATAAGTAAAAATGTCGGTAAGATATTTGCGTTCTATAAATTCATTTATTTTTTCAGAATGAATTCAAAAGAAAAACATCACGATATACACTTTATCGAGTTTATTAAACACTACCCTCAACCCTCGACTTCGCTTACATTTTAGCAGTTAGTCATCAGGTGTTGGTATAAAAAATATTCTATGTCTTTCCTTGGGGTTCAAGCTTGCTTCAAAACATATTTCATCAAATTGGTTTGGCCGTGAAAACGAAACAGACTGACAGAACCACTTTCGTATTTGTAATATTAGTATAGATTTTTTTAATAATTATAGAATGTTACAAACAAACAAACAAACAACTAATTAGTGGTGGTTGATATTTTCTGCGTGCAAAGGGCTTTCTACCAAGTTCAAAACTCGATCAGAACATAATAAATAATACTTAATATTAGATGTTGGACAAATTATTTTATAAAATTACGAACGAGTATATTAAACATTATTATATTCTATATTTTTAATCTGTTAACGTGAATATCGACAGATACTCGTTAAGGCAGGAAAATAATTCACTTAAAATATTTTCTCTAATATAGCATCGAGTATAAGAAATAATTTTATTATAAAATTATATGAAAACTCCTTAGGAACATCGTTTTATTACTGCCTTTAGACGAAACTCTTTCAAAGGTAACTTTTAAAAAAATAAACTATGTTATATCCCGTACCATTTAATTTAATAGGTCATGCATTATTCATTAAGTACAGCTCTCTGCAGTTTGGGTAATCTAATTTTCTAATATCCTCACTTAGTTAAACGCTCGCACGTAATTCCATCAATAGCCGTCATGTTCAATAGACCGTGTACTTTAAATCTTATTAATCCTTTTCATTTTAGATATTTTAGACCTTCCGATATTAAATCCGTTAATAAATAAAACTATTAAAAATTATATTACATACATTTTCTGTTTAGATATTGAATAAATATTACGACACTAAAATTTTCTTCCAAATAATAATTACGAGCTCGTAAGTTATTTTATGTTTACAAACTTACACATATTTTAAACTTTAATTTTATTCCGTGATTCGGTTTTCCGTTGAATTAAATAATATTTTGTTTCTAGATATATAACAATATTTTGTAATATTTTATATTATACACTAAACTAAAATGTATACACTAAACTGGATTCCTTTATTGTCCCCGTTCTCGTTCGAGATATAAACCTTAGATTATTTATATATCTGCCAATTTTATTACCTTGGTGTGCGTGACAGCTACGCTCGACACTCGCTAAACAAGTGTGCGTAAACTTAGAGGCCAATTGTTAGTCACAATTTTTTTCGAAGCGTTCTCAGCTTTGAAATTCTATCTAGACATATAAATATTTTTATAATATGTGCTTAAATGTTCGTCGTCAGTATATAGAATAGAATGATTGGATTATGAAAATATTAAATTACTAATCCGATTTATTATTTACGTTATTTCAATTTATATCAATTGATTATTTATATCAACAATTTATTTAAAAATATTTTTTGAATTTGATAAAATGAACAATATAAATACTTCAACCCCTTCATTTCCTCAGTTTCAACTTCACGACATGTAATTAAAATTTCAACTGTTAACAAACGACAAATTTCGACGAACTTAGTAGCAAGTCAGGATAATCTTACAAAACTTTTTAAACTGTTTGTATTGCGAATACGAATTCAATTAAATATTAAGCAATTAATTTTATTTAAAATAATATAAATCCCGCGTGCGCTGCAATGTTTTTTTTTATACTTTTATCAGATACTACTGTCGATATCAGCTACTGTACGTTTATGGTAGATTGCCAGAAAACTTTCAGCAACTGTCAAAAACAATTGTACAAAGTTTAAATTTATGCGGATTTTAGAACACATTCGACACAGACAAAAAATACCTTCTTTGATATATTATGGTAAAGATTAAAACCTTTTTAGTTTATTTGACTTAATGCTAGAGGAACCAATTATTTTATATATAAAAGTATGCAATATGCATATAATAATTATTATTGCGAAAAAATCTCACTATACTTTTTTCGGAAATGATACTTATATCAATTGATAGGCTTGCACAACAAACACTGTCGGATTTTGTTTATACAAAATTAAAGGCCAATCATTCATAAGGTTGAGTCATTTCGACCAATCGTGATTAATGATTACATAAATATAGTACCTTTATTACTTGTATTATGTTGGTTATTTAACATCTTTATATTATAAAATACTTATTAAAGTTATATGTGTGCGTAATTTACTGTCTAAAAAGTCCTATAGCCAAAGACACACGACAACTGTATTTGAGAGTAGAGATAGAGAACCGCGCTTCTTTCGGTTCTATTCAAGTTAAATAACATTTTATTTCGATGAGACGAAGATTATCGGACATAGAAACTTTTTGAAGAAATTGTATTAATTTTTTTAAGATATTCAATATACATAATTATGAAAGTTATATATAAAATTCATATTGGTTTTATGCAAGAAATAGTTACAAAATTTAAAGGTTGCTGTCGCGTGCGACATCCTGACTTCTTTTGCAGATATTTTATTTGATTTTCTATATAATACTTATATATATACATTGAAATTAATCTTGTATAAAATGACAGTACAAGACTGTTCGTAAGTACATCATTCAATAAGATATATACAATGATTTTGGTCTTAATTTACTACATTTAGTTAAATCTGAAAATAGTACGTAGTTTTAATTGAGTCCACAATATCAAAACAAAAAATATTAATAATAACTAATAAATGAAAACAAATACAAATTACATTATATTTGATTCATGGATATTGTTATAAGAAGTGTCTTTTTTGCATTGCCGATATCTAGAGATTTATTTCAAATATAAATGCACAGCTCATTTTCAAGCTAATATTTGCTCGTTTGTAATCTTGATTTAAAAAATCAATTAAATTGCAAGCAATGCATAATTAAGAGAAAACAGATTTTTTAAATTGAATGTTTTACAATCCTTCATGCGTTATTTGCGAGTGCACTTACGATGCAAAGCCAATACAAGCATCAGATAAAACAAAGCTCTGATAATAAATGAAAATCCTATACATAATATATGTAGCATGTACACAGACGTGATAAAATAAAGATAATATTAAAAACGTAATAAACGTAAAAATGGCGAACATCGAAATGACACGAAAATGAAGCCAACGTTATTATTTCATTGTGTCAATATAAATAGTCACGCATCTTTGAGCACAATTAATTGTGTCTGTTTAAATAGTGGTTACAGCCAAACATGTTTCATAAAGGATTGTAATACAAATGGGAAAATACATAATTGACTGTTAGTAATAAATTTATTCGATTTTTAAATGATAAATATATATATTATTATAGGTGCCGTAGATACTGCTACTAATTCATACTTAGAATAAGTATTCGATTTTATCAATCACATTAGAGTATACCTAATAATTATATTTTATTCAATAATTTACATTTAAATAAAATTTGCGCTGTCTTACCTTTTTGAGCACGACTCTCCATTATTTTTTGAATTTCTCCAGCTTCAGAGCCACTTTCCGACTCCGAACACAATGATCGTATAGCACTTTTAGAATTAAAAGTAGTTTTATTGTTATCAATTAACCTGTAATTACTATCAGAACTTGTTACACTTGTTGTACGCAATGGTGGTTGAGGTGGATTTTTCAAATGATTTCCACCAAAATCCAATTTTACCCGAAATGGTTCACTTTTACGAATATTTTTATTTACATTAGTAATTACATAATTTTGTCTATCGGCACTTATTCGTTTTGACGAAACTGTATTGATATTTTGTTTTTGATTAGGCAACCTAAAACCTCCGTCTGTATTTTGAATCAACTTTTCAGGATGTCTGTAAACAACATCAGTTCCCGTATAAAAAGACCTATTATTAATATACGAATCAGTTCTTCTTTCTGGAGCTCCTCTTATAAATGGCGAGGTGCCATATACACCCTGATTTATGCCACAATTTATATCCGATCCTCGTGGTAAACTACAACTTCTGGAATCAACAACAAGTGAATTAGGAGTACTACAGTTTGAATTTGAGTAAGTCCTGTTGTATATTTTAGGTCCTTTCATCGAACTATTCAATGATTGCCTCAAAAGATATTCATCTTCTCTCTGTTTCAGTTCCTTTATTTTTTGCCAATAAAAGGCCTCCACTTTTTGTCGAGTATTTTCTTTCTTTATTAAATCCTCTATTTTTACTTTTTCTTTCGATAGTGAAGGAGATTTAGGTATGCTGGAAGAGGATCTTTGTGATATGGGTGGTGTAAATTTGTAACGTAAATGTGACCTATTTATAGAGTTTCTTTTTTCTTCGGCTTCAATCATAGTTTTTCTAACATGCTCGTAGGGCGAAACAGTTGTAGGCATATTCGGAATTTTATGACCGATAGCTACAGGAGACGTTGGTGCTGAATAATTGTAAGGTTTTTCAAGAAATCTTTCTGTTTTAGACACTGGAAGACTTTTCTCAATATTTTTAGGTTTCTCCTTATCCGGTGAAAGACTTCGAGCTCTTATTGGCTGAATCATACGCACATCGGCTTCTTTTTTCGGGG
The DNA here is from genome assembly GCF_905147765.1 of Vanessa atalanta. Lineage (NCBI taxonomy): Eukaryota > Metazoa > Arthropoda > Insecta > Lepidoptera > Nymphalidae > Vanessa > Vanessa atalanta. The sequence continues at coordinate 14,018,215 of NC_061902.1, read as the reverse complement.
ATATCAAGAATTTCGTACTGACTTTTTTAATTTCCGCTCCTACAGATGCTGGATGCGCATGTGCTTTTGATGCTCTATAAATTATAATTTCATCCAAAGGTGATATTTTATCCGTCAGTTTTTCAAGGGAATGATAATATACATCTGGGTAAGGTATTTTATATTGTGAAGAATATATTTCGTTTTGAGGCTTAGGCGGAACCTGTGGTCTCGCCATGTATTTTATATCATCAGTTTCATTCTCATTTAGTAAAGCCATATTTTCCTGCTTCACATTCCTAACATTTTCCGACACCAAAGTGCTGCTAGAAGAATGATTACTTAAAACACTGTTGTCAACACTACTGGAATTATTTACATTCGGAACAAACGATGTTGTTGAAAGATTTTCATAAATTCTTTCGTCGTGTTCTTGTGGTCTTTCCGTCTGGTTGTCGTACCTTGTAAATGTTTGATGAGTTTGATAGTGATTACTTCGGCTTGTGCTACATTCAGTGTTCATTTTAGGATTGGAATGTTTTATCGTAGTCTTTTCTTTACTTTTATTTGAAAAAAATAAACTTGGAAACATTTTGCGGAAACTACTTCCTCTTTTCTTATTATTGTCTGACATTATGTGTTATTGGTATAATATTAAGTCCAGTGTACCTGAAACAGTAAAGAATATTACATTGATCATATCTAAATAACAAAAGTTATCAACTGTTTCGCAAATTATTTTACAGAAACATAACTGTTTTACTAAATAATACAAAAAAAAATATTTGTATGATAAATTAATTATTTAAATATTACCAGATAGGACTTACAAAAAACAATGGAAAAGATAAAAATAAGTTAAAAAATAATATAAATGATATAAAATTAGACACGATCTAAATTATGGAAAAATATCATCCAAAATATTGCGTGGTCTATAATTATTTAATTTATTATTTCACAAAATATAATTATAATTTCTAAAAAGTTGAATAATATTCGTAATCTATGCCAACAAATGCACGTATGATAGAATGAAATGTTATCTACTTTAAAGGTGTGGTGAATAAATTTTAGATGGCACATGTAATGATAAGATTACAACTGAAAGACCTACTGCCGAGAACATACTAGTATCTATTATTCAATTCGGTAAAAATATAAAAATACAAAATTATGTTGTAAAGACTTTAATTTTTTTTTTTTTTTATTAGTATACTTCCATTAGTAAGGTTATTTTAAGTATATTATATTTTTTTAAATTGACACCAATTTGATTTATGTCATATTTAAATAATTATGTAGCTATATATATGTTATTTGTATAACATATCCCTGATGTACCAATGTTTAGAAATTAATTCTACTCGTAGCTATCTGTTAGGTTAGGTTATACAACCGTTGTTATTTCTGATGTACTAGTAAAATTCCTAATAAAACCATTTCGATTCAATTATTCAATTTATTGGTACCAAAATAAACGTTATTTTAAAAAAGATTCTTTGGGAAGTTTAATAAAGTTTCTTAACTCTAGATAGATCCCATCAAATTTACTTAACGTATGTCTTACTAGTAAGTATTTTGGACTGGGAAAATTTAACGTTTTATATAAATTTCTGTTTTATATAAACGACGATAAAACCAAAATTTGCTCGTTACTGATCAAGTTAATACAAAATAGATTCCCTATATACATCCTAGACACAAATTTTGAAAATAAAGCAAGCGGGTGAAATTATTAAGCTAAATTCTCGCTGCACTTAAGGATAAAACGGAATCCTTATCCTAGAAAAAATCTATCCTTTTCCAGATCCAACTTTCCAATTCAAGGAAGTTTGTTATGGGTTAAAAGGTATGATGACTACGTCACCATTCTCAAGAAGTTTTGCAAGCGTGTAGGTGGTATCACTCATTGTTGTTTTATGGTAAGGTAATTTTAACTTTTATAAAATTTTCATAAAAAAATGGTTATAACTGTTCTATTGCAATTCACTGTATTCGTCGATTAGAATTTGAATTAGCACTTAAACTCATGACACTAGACAAAATTTAAACAAATATAAATTCGTTTTAGACATAACGATTGTGAAGCAGCAATAATTTCTGCTCGTATCTTTCTTACGAGGCCCGAAGAGCAGCAGAAACTTAATGCAAATACTTAATGCTTTTAATTCTCTAGTTAACTTTTAATTTCCTTTATGCAACAATTTTTATTTTAAAATTTAATTTAGACTTACTAAAATGATGGAAGTATTGGAAGCAAATAAAATTTAAAAATAATTTAGAAAATTACATATATTTTAAATGCTAATGTTCGGCAACGAAATTGTAAATTTTAATAAGATTGCCAACTAGCATTTTGCATAAAAATACATATTGAGTTTATCGTGCAACGCGTTTTGATGAAGCCAATTCTAAATATTTTTGAACAATATCGGCACATTATTACTGGTTTCCTAGGATCATATGTTTTGATACATAGATCCCGTCTCATGTCGGGAAAACAAGTGACAGACGTGGCTACGTCGGAAAATGCTGAAGTGAACAAACAGTACAAATATTCGTCTCTAATTCCAAATTCTATCATTGTGCCGTTTTCATTTGGAATGCTTGGACCTACTGGAAATTGTGCAAAAATGTTTCGAACACATTTCGCCTAGATAATCAATATTCCGATTCAACGAGCAAAAAATAGCTAGCATTCTACATTATCGTGCATTAGCACTGTCACTATTTTTAATTCGTATGCGTAAGTAGGTAATTCCAAATAAAATACGTACAAAACTGGAGTGTTTGTGTTAAAGATATTTTTCGTATTATATTTTCCTTGTAAACCCATATAAATGTACGTGAAAAGCAGAATATAATTTGGCATTCTGATTCAGCACCCGAAAAACATACAAATCGAGTGAGAAAATAATTTTTGCATTTTTTTTTTTTTAAATTGATTTTTTATTAAATGGAAATATAATTTAAAGACAGGTGGAATCACAAATGGAGTTAAAAATGAGAAAAGGTGTTTCTTGATTTTTTTTTATTTCACACATCAAGAGATTAACGAAGTTATGATTGCTTGAAATCAATCTCAAAATAATGCAATCTTCCCGTGAAATAAATATATAGTCTAAATATATAATTCTTTTTTCACAATAAACTTTTCAAAAGTTTTTGATGTAGTATGGGTCTTATACAGTATGATATGATGTAGGGATCTGAGGTCTTGAAATAACACAGATGATACATTTTATCTTGAAAAATCGCTCGTTTCTGTGTATTATAAAACGATGACATCACACATGATAAACAGCAACATTAGCTTATCGGTTATCAGTTTGGCATGAACTTTAGGGTTTTAATTGGTTTCGACGAGGATCGTTACCTATAAAACTAATTTAACCTAGAAATATGTACAATGCTTCTTAATTATTAAGATCAAATTAATGAAATCCTAAAATACGTACTATTTATTATCACAAGCTATAGGCACTCAGTTATTTTTTACTTACGACTTACGTACTAGCTAGCTCTTCTACTTCACTTAGCGTAAAATATAATTTAATAACAATGGCTTTTTCTAAGGTATTCAAATTTTATATGTACATAGGTAGGTACATAAATGTCTATAAATTTATGGATACATTCTCTGAGTATTTAATCTCTAAATATGTTTTGAAAATATCCTAACCATCGTATAGAATGTTTATGTTTCTTTGCATTTTTATTATATTATATTTTAGCCATGTAGTAGAAACAGGTATACTTTAATCATTATTTTATTATTTTTTAATATATATATTGATTTTTCTAAGGTTAAGATTATCTGAAAAGTATATTTTTTTATGAGTTAAAAAGACTATTTCTTTACAAGGCGTTGAGCGTTTCCACAAATTTTTGTAAAATTAATATTCAAGCTAAACCGTTAGATTTATAGGTAAAAAGTATGCATAACATTTTGTATATATATTTGCTCATTATCGTGGTGTGGTACATAAGTTTTGAGTGACATATTTTTTTAAATACATATTTAGGCAGAACGGCAAAGGCCCATGGCCCAAGGCTCCACCATAAAATAACAAATTCCTTACATCGCCAATGCGCCACCGACCTTGGAAACTGAGGTTTTGTGTCTCTTGTGCTTATGACACTGGCCTACACACCCTTCAAACCGTAACGCAACATAATAAGTATGGCGGCTTCGCGGTAGAATATAAGATGAGTGGGTGGTACGGTACCTGTCTAAACGAGCTTGCACAAAACCCTACCACCTTGTGACGATAAAATAAATAGTAATCTGGTATCAAGGTGGCGTTTGCCAGCTGGGCCCTAAATGCAACCCTAACTAACCCCTGGTATACAAATAATTTAGAAAAATTAAAAATGTTTTTTTCAGAGTTGAAGTCATCTCTGAAAGTTCCCGCTTTTTTCGACATCAAGGGGCTCAAAATATTTTTATTCATAATTATTGTAGAGCCATTCCCGACTATGATCCTCCGTCTAACTTTTTGGTATCATCCCTCTAAAGGCGATTTGTTTCTATGTAACAGGATTCAGTCCGATAACTCCGTTCGACATACTCCATGTTTTTCGAAGATCCATAACAATTCACCAGTTTCAAAGTGAGATATTATGGAGAGTTACGTTTGTGCACATCGCATATTTTAAAGTTACTCTTATTATACTTGAATAATAAAAAAAAAGTATCTTCAAATCGTTAGAATTTCTAATGATTTTATTGAAATATTTTTTTTTTATTAATCAATCTTTCTATTTATTATCATGAGATTTCAGAAGATTTATATTATACTTACTGTTATGAATGTGAAAACATAATATTTAGAAAGATTTTTTTTATATAAACTGGGTTTCCTTCAAAACTATCTTCAATCAATAAAAAAAAACGAATGTTCTACATGTTACGAAATGAGCAGCATTGCTTTTATTCGATGTTCACTGCTCGTAAAACAATCGAATAACAGTTTAAGATTCTATTTCTGCATTTAAATTTTTGTTTATTTGAATGAAACAAGAACAAAACCAACATCATTAGTGAAACAGAACAGACTTACATGAAACCGTTACAAATAAAATGAAGTATAATATTGAAAGTTTTGGTAAGTGACATCTTATTATCATAGATATATATTTTGATAACCTGTACAAGTCGGAAAAAATCGATGATAGAGTCGGCTCCATCCTAAGCAGATTACTGTAGCCAATATTTTTTTTTTTATTTTTGAAGTACTTAATATAAAAGTAGGCAAAAAGTTCGATGATAGAGCCTACTCTTTCATAGATTTTTTCGTCTTGTACAGTTAATAATAATAATTATTTATTTGTTCGATACCTATATCGGACAAGAAATAATAATACATTATTTGATGATATGACATGTATTTTTTTCACCAAATGAAAAATTATTAGGTACCGTAAACTGTTTTGCCTTTAATAAAACATCATGGTATTCCGTACTCATTCCGGCGTAAATCGCAAATGATAAACATAAATCTTACAAATGGAATTAATTTACACAAGTTCGTTCATTCATTGTAATATCGTTCTTAATACAAGTGGGTCATTATTATATTATAAAAGATGTTAAAAATTAAAAGCAACAATTTGTCATTTCTCCACTTATAATAGGAAGGTACAAATTATACAAATTATAGAAGTATGTCAAAATAAAAAAATAATATAAGTTGCAGATCTTATAAAAATCTTAAAATTTTAAATGGCATAAAGTAATAAATATGAATAGCCTCTACTTACATTTATATATATTGTCGTTAAAGTATTACGTTTTATACAGAAACAAAACTGGTTGATACTATGACTAAGTAATACTTACCGACTATGAGTCAGATCAATAAATAACGTTATCAAAAACGCGCTTGTTGAATTTGCCGCAATTATTACATTATGTCATCAATTGACAGTTTATATTTCGTAATTAAATAAAACTTGGATTCTCGAAAGTTATAAGTTAAAAACTTGAATAATTGAAATTGAATACCACGAAGAATACTTATTTGATTTTATTATATTAGATTATGATCGTGCGCATGACTAAGTAAACTGCGATTTGCGAATAACATTGAAACTAAACTTCCTATTACTGTCACAAACTTAGTACACACATAACTTATTTATTCAACAACGGTTCACTAGGTTAAATAAGATAAACAGGATATTGTTTACATTTTTTTCACTAAAAGTCTTATTATTGGTTAAAATATATCAAACGATTTTAATGTGTGTTTAGCAACATAATATAACCTTTTACGAGCATATCTACATCATAGTCTCATTTTTTCGTTAAGTTTGAAGGCCACTATCTTAATAACATAAGGCTTTTGCTAGTGAACATAGAGTCGTTTTTCATACGTAATAATAAGCCGTTCCGTTTGACGTACCTCCTTTGAAAAGTTTGGAGGTAAGTAAAATTCAAAGTTTAACTTTCAACTATTTTTGCTTCTTATGCTGTATGTCGACTTTTTGTTTCATCATTATTAAATGAAATGGTATACTTTTGTATATGATTTTACTATATAATTTGTAATATCATGTATAAAACAAATCTTTATAGAAATAGATATTATTTTTAAATTAGATTATATTTTCTTACACTGGTAAAACTGTTGAAGTGGTCCCTAATATTTTAGTATGTTAATAATAAGATTGAAAAAATACTTTAAATCACTTTACATGTTCAATTTCAGCTACATAACATCAAGATTTTGATTTAAATGTAATAAGGCTTAATATTTTTAGTTGGTTATAAACTGTTCTACTGAACAAACAATATTAAATCTTCAAACAATCATCATTGATACATAAAATAAATTGAAGTAATATATATGAATATATAAATCATATAATTCATATCATATATATGAAGTAGTAGTAGAATATATAAAATCTAATTTAAAATCAAAAGTTTTTTTGTAATAGGTACAGATTATAATTTTACATGTACTTACTTAATTAAAAATTTATTAAAATCATTTATAATTTTATTAAAAGTAATTTTAAATTTCATGATAGATTTTAGTGTTAAGGTTATTTTAAAATTTTTGAACGAACAATTTATGCGCTTGTTAAAAGGTTTGTTTTGACGTTTGTGATACAATAATGGAGTACGTGTTCAATTTGTATTCGATCTAGTAAATTTGCAGTAGCTCTCGATTTTTTTGAAGTGAACAATATATTAGCTACGTGTCTTTTACAAGTAATAATCTCCGTGTCCATTCCGATAATTTACACAGAGCAGCTGCTTAGTGCTTTTTCTTCAATCACATTCTCAAATATACAAACATGATTAAACATAAAAGTGAAATTCGATTTATTTTCTATGCTTCTTCTATCTTTATATGTTATTTTATATTTGCAATGTTACAAGAAAAAATAACACGAGGAAAATATGATGGCGAAAAATTTACATGCGCGCTTTCCCTTGTCCTAGTTCAATGTGTCGTGAATTATATCTTCGCTAAAATATTAATGGTAAGTTTTAAATACTTCAACATTTAAGTACTTAGTATCATTATGGAACTGAATTAGAAATCAAAGAAAGTCTTCTAATTATCATCTGTATCATAAAATACAATACAGATTAACTTTACCCCTACTTTATTTATATTGTAATAAGCTGTATTTACTCATAAAAAAGAAAAAAAAATTATAGGCAATAATAATCAATGTAAATACTGACTATTGCTGAATATAAGTATTGGTATAGTGGTACTAAAATCATTGATTGTTTTTCTAAAATCTAGCTGAGCAGAATACTGCTGCACTTCTGTGTTACTTTCTTTTATGAAAGGAATACAACAATCTCATTTTCTCACTAAAATGTTAATGCATTTCCCAACATATTTTACACTAGTTACTGCTCTTGGTTTATTCACATTTTAGGGGTGTGTCATCTGGTGTAAGGCATAAAAAAGTAGCTGATGTTCAAGTAGTTCAAAATGTAGCTATCTACCAATGATAAAATTTAAGAATCGGTACATTGTTCCGGAGAGTACCTTATGTACAAGCAAGATAATGCTTTCACTTTATTACATATGTTATATAAAATTTGTATTTTAATATAATTCTATTTTTTTTGACTCTACTACTATTGGAACTAGCAACTTTAAGGTTAAATTTTGCATTTTAATGTTTTATTATAATCTTATTTCAGTTCTGGCAACATGAAAAAGACACTACCCGAACATTGTATTACTTTTCATCATCTCTCACATACTTGTTGGCTATGGTGTGCTCTATAATGGCACTGCAATGGATCAATTACCCAACACAGGTACACAAATTTATTAATTCATTAACTTAAAATGACATATCTTTTAAAGTAAGGCTTTTAAGATAGATCTGTCTGGTTGAACAGCAATAATTTGGACTGTTGGTTTCTGGTTTCAAAAACTTTGATCTCGAATCAAAGTTCTTGGCATACTTACTATAGTATATTGTTACACAAGTTTGGTGTTTGGTATATATATTGCATATAATTCTTAAATGTATTGTATAATAATGTTAAATATATTTTAAGGTTGTTGGTAAAGCAGCAAAGCCAATTCCAGTGATGATACTTGGAGTTTTAATTGGAAGGAAACAATATCCGTTGAAGAAGTACTTGTTTGTTTTCCTTATTGTTATCGGCATTGTTATGTTCATGTACAAGGATCAAGAAAAAGTACCAAATGATGACACTCAAGGAATGGGAATAGGAGAAATTTTGCTGCTCATGTCCTTAACTATGGATGGATTGACCGGAGCTGTTCAGGTAAATAAAAATACCTATTATTTATTATATAGATTATTATAGAGACCTGGGATTAAAATCCTACACCTTTTGATCTGCAGCCACATTATCTCTATATTAGATCAACAAGGCATTCATTATTAAGTAATCAATTAACCGTAGACAAGCAAACATAGTAGATGACCATTATATTGTTTAATTTTATTTTGTATTTACAAAGCTTACTTGATGCGCTGGCCAATGTAATAGTTATTTCAAAGCTTATTTATCTAATATATCACAAATCACAATGTACTATTTATAAGTTTTAGCAAAGCGAACTAAACAATATTATTTATCTTTACTTAGTTGTTAATTGATGTTGATAATATTTAAAACATAATGTATTTGCATGAAATGCGTTTAGTATATCATTTTGTAATAATCTATTTTCAGGAGAGAATAAAGAGCGAATCTTCCCCTTCGGCATACTCAATGATGCTTAACACAAATATGTGGTACGTGAATACTTAAATTTGTAATATTTATTATCATATAAATATAAATTAATGTCGGTATATCGATATGAGATTAATGGGGTTTGCAGTGTTCGACTGAACATCTCCAGAGATCATCATGGTTATTTTGAAAATATTTTCATGAATATAAATCCTTTGTTTTAACTCATCACGGCAAGGTGCAGTACATCAGTCTTTACTGTTCAACCGATCAATGTTAATTGTTACATATATGTACAGGAAGTACAATTATTCAATTATACTGTAGAAAATATTCTACAGTATAATTGAATATAGCAATAAGCAGATATAGTTTGTCTGACTGACTGACTAACTGACTAACTGTTGGTGATAGTTATTCTTATTAATTCAGAAACCAACATTAATATTTTATCAATTGATGATATGCCATGCGTGAAATAATATAGCAAAACATTTCTAATGTAGATTTTTCTTTTAACCACAAAGATGACTAAGCGATGGTTATGCTTTGCGTTTGTGCTTAGAACTACATTGCGAATATATATCAGTATGTGGTAATAAATATTGCAAGTGATATTATACGTTGAAACTTTCAAACAGGTTGGATAAAAGACTTTTGTTCTCTTTTCAGGTCTTCAATCATATCTGCAATTGGTGTGCTTTTAAGCGGGGAGATATTTAAGTTTGTGACATTTGTGACTCAGCATCCAGAGATTATTGTATACTTAGTAGCATTTGCTCTGACCGGCGCTCTGGGACAGCTATTTATATTTTACATGGTATTGTATTAAGTGTATTTTTCTATGCTTTAGCATTAATACATGTTTTATAAAAAATGAGAGTTATAATAATAAATAATGTCTGAAAATTCTTAAAAACTCATATCTAATAATTCTATACATTTTTTTTAAAGATATCTTTATCTTATAGACGTGACTTATTTAAAAATAAATATCTTTAACCGTAATATCAATAGGAACTTAGTACCCTAGTTTCCTATGGTGATGTATTAACTGTATTAATTATAATATTAACTTACTGGAGAAATATCACATATTATTGACACAATTTGAGATAAACTTGGGCAAAGTTATGTCTGAATAACAAATTAGTCCATCTTTTTCAACTGGCGTCACACGAGGAGGCTTACAAATTGTGTATGTTGTAGGTGTCTGAGTTTGGTCCCCTTCCATGCTCAGTGGTGACAACAACGAGGAAGTTTTTCACGGTTCTGGCTTCAGTCATCATATTCGGAAACGTTCTTTTTACACGACAATGGATTGGTGCTACGTTGGTCTTTTCTGGTAAGAATTGAATTATATAAATTATTATCAAAATTAAAATAGTGTATATGTAGTGTGTATGTAGATCTCCAAAATGTCTGCAGAAAAGTCAACGATGGCATTTTACTATCCTCTATTTTTTATAAATAACCCGCAACATATTTAAATATTTAAAAAACAAGTAAATAACAATGTATGTAGTTTAGTTTAGTTTTCACAAAGTATATATCCCTATTAAATTAAATAATATTCATTTTTGTAATATTGCTATTATATATATAGTAAAATCCTTTTACATTTGAAAACTGTAGTATTGGAAATATTAAGAGATATTTAAATAAATGTGTAAGTTAATACATGGTATATGTTGTAAGATGCTTTAGCAGATTATGGGTGAATAGATATAGAGACCCCTTCGATATATTCGCCAAAAAAAAGATATATATTTATAAAGGGTTAAAATCCTTTTTATGTCATACAATGTTGGGATACGATGTTGGAATAGTACTGTAAGTTTTAATATGAAAATAGTTTTATATATTAGGATAGAAAATTGAATATTTATCATACTCTCTATTTTGTTACAGGACTATTTTTGGACATATTTTACAGCAAATCCTCTCCGTCTAAGAAAACCACGAACAAATGATGGCTCCGGGCCTTGGAGGCCAGGATTTTGAGAAACTTAGACAATTTGTTAATTGATTTGGACTGATTTAATTAATTAAAAAAAGAAGATATGTTTTTACATTTATTTATTTATTGAATATCATTTATTTACTCAATATGAATGAAATTATACTGACATTTCAAATGTCAATTATTTTATGTTATTATGTGATAACATATAATGACTACCTCACTCATTTTAGTTATACAGAATTCGAACATTAAAATTATGTTACAAAAAATGATGATTATTATTATTAATAAACTATTTGGAAAAGTCTGTAAATGAGAAAAGATATTTTGAAGTCAAACTTCATTGGGTGTGATTAAAATTTTAAGATCGAATAGTTTGTAACATTTGCTTATGTAATGTTTGAGGGTAATGACCTCATTACTTGGAGGTGATTATATTTTATTGATATTTATCAATACAATATAAACATTAGACTTTTGTACCATGTTGTAATACAGGAGGTAGTGTTGCTATTTTGTTGGTGATAATATTATGCCGCTTATTTAGTGGTATCTTATAATATACCTCAATTGGTTGATATATATTCCACTATTGTTAACGCAGGTGGCTATTGGAATATATATCGGTTTACGTTAAACTTAATAATTTTCAATGTCTATTAGGCAATTGATGTAATTTGTTTTTAATACATTTATACTATACTGTAAGTTATGTAAAATTAAACTGGCTATTTATTATATATTATATATCCTGTCGAAACAATTGGATTGGGAGTATGATTGATCCGAATGGCTGTAAGCTTAAAGATAGTTTGCTTTTTTTATTCAAATTCTATCCGAGAGTTCAATCTCGCTACTGAACTTGGAACCATTGCCACCCAATCGATTGATATGAAAATTTGCACAAACTCTTCGTGCTCATATTTTATATAAACTATTCGATTTAATACATAATATATAAAATAATGTTTTCGAGAAGGTTTTTATCACAATTCTGGTTAACATTATTTTAATGATGATAATATTTTGTAAGTGATCATTGTATAAATTGTATGTAGAGTATTGTAGAGTAAAGGTATATGATGTCTATATTTACAAAATCAGTGTCGGATTCAGGTGAAAGGCCTAAGAAGCTCAAAACCCCCTAAAGCATCTTAGTTCTTCCTTAATAAATCTTATAGTGAATTTGATAATTATTATCAGGGTCAAGCTCGATTCAATTCCAAACGACAATCCTGGATCGTCATTATTGTTTACGTATTTGCGTATTATAATCTGTACTGTATTATTATCCTGAGGAGTATCCGTTAAATGTCTGTGTTTAGTGTCCTAGTAAGCGTATCTTTTGAAATTATTATAATTTAATAATAAATATCTAATGACAGCAGTGTCCAGCAGACTCCTCGCCTTTTCTAGGAGAAGGTGGCAAACTTAATTAAGCATAATAGGCAAAAATGAATAATACAAGTAGGTAAATAATTAAAAATGGAATTATTGAAACAATTCCCATATATATTATGTATATTAGATATTAAAGTAAATGCCTGCAAATGTCCCACAACTGGGCTAAGGCCTCTTCTTTTGAGGTGATCATTTGGAGCTTATTCCACCATGCTTGGTGGATATATAAATGGCATATTTTCCGACACATTTCTCAGGATGTTTATAATCACCGTCGAGCGCGGAATGAGTTATGAGCTCTTCCTAAATATGTTTAACTGAAATAAATGTTCAAAGATATCATTTTTACAAATAAATGTATTATGTGTCATAAAAGTATTTCATTTTTTTTTAATTGCAGGGATTGAATAATTGGACCGTGTACAAATAAAAGTTATTTAGATATAACGAGAACTAGGAATAAGCCTGTAAAAATTACCATATAGGTGAAAATTAAATAAATTTTGTATAAAAAACAAATTTAATTACCGATTTTCTTTAGGAAAAGTCCTGTGAGAGATGAGAAAGAGAGAAGAAGTCGTCGTCTTGCATTTTGTTTGCATTTATAAAAATCCGAAGGTAAATATATGTTTTTAATATTTCACTTTGTTTGCAATATTTTGTCGAGTAAAATGCGTGGAATACCAAAATGGTAACGAAAAAAATGGCGGACGAAGGTTGACATACTATTCGAAAAGCGTGAGTGTTTCGTAGTTTCTTGGGGTTTTAAATAAGGAAATAGTATGCGGTTCTAAATTTAATACTGCACACACCGTTTTTTTTAAAAAAAAATATTAAATATTGTGTCAATTTCGTGGTTTCTTGAGGTCCCGGTTATGAAAATATTATCTGAGAAATATTTCACACTTGGTACGTCAAGGCGTTTGCCCAACCGTCTAATTCATATGTCTCGTAGACCTAAGGATGATAGGGCGGCATTAATGTTTCGGGATTTTAATGTCGCGAAAGTGTCGATGTTATACCTAATCTGGAATCCTGGTGATTACTGTCCAAGGCAGATTTATTATATATCGTTAATAATCTTTCAGTATAAGTTCTATTTATACAAGTATCAAGAAAATATGCTTACTATACTAAACTCTAGAGGTGTAGCCAAGAATTAATTTCACTTCATTTTCATTTGTTTGTTGTTTGTTATACTCTCATCTGTTGTTTGCCGTTGACAAATTTTATATGTTAGGTAATATTATGTACATTGCTATATTGCGATTGGGTTGCCTACCTGAACCACAGGCCACTAGATACTATTACAATATAACCTCTTCTCCGATTTATTAGTAGGCGCAAAAAGAAATAGTTCGTCCGCTGCGCCATCTTTAACCCTCCCACAACCATAAATTCAAAACACAACACCCTCACTAGCACAGACCACACCACAAAGATTCACATCACAAAACTCAAACTACAAATCCGGTGTCGATTTCCCAGCAAACCCAGACCCGGGCCACTGGTACCACTCTTAGGCAAAGGTTACAGGCTCTCCCACATACTCTTCGGGAATTGATCGTCAAGAGAGACGTCTTCGGAGCCATAGTAATGGCGGCCTTTACAGGGCCTGGGAGGAGTCACAGGATGCCTTAGGGATATTTTGTGATTTATCTAAGGCCTTTGATTGTGTGCAACACGAAACTTTGGTCAGGAAGCTACGTCATTATGGAATTAGGGACACTGCACTCAGTCTTCTGATTTCGTATCTGAGCAATCGCATTCAGAGGGTTGATGTAAATGGAAAGAGATCTCCCGGGTCTCCAGTTACTGTGGGGGTCCCTCAAGGATCAATTCTTGGACCATTTCTCTTCCTTGTTTATATAAATGACCTGCCACATCTCCTAGGTGATAAACTCGAGATAGTATTGTTTGCTGATGATACTTCTTTAATTTTTAAAATAAAAAGACGTCTTTCAATATATGACGATGTGAACAATACTCTCTCTGAAATAGTAAATTGGTTTAGTGTTAATAATTTAATGTTAAATAGTAAAAAGACTAAATGTATTAAATTCACTACTCCCAATGTAAGATGTGTCAAAACGAGTGTACGTTTAAACGGGGAAGCATTAGATGTTTTAGAATCAACAGAGTTCCTTGGTATGACAATAGACTCTAAGCTCCAATGGGGCCCCCATATAAATAAATTGGCGAATAGACTTAGCTCTGCAGCCTATGCGGTAAAAAAAATTAGACTTTTGACTGATGTGGATACGGCACGCCTTGTGTACTTCAGTTATTTCCATAGTATAATGTCGTATGGCATCCTACTCTGGGGTAATGCAGCTGACATTAATACTATTTTTGTACTGCAGAAGAGGGCTATTCGTGCAATTTATAACCTGGTTCCAAAAGATTCGTTAAGAGGTAAATTTAAAGAAATTAAAATAATGACTGTCGCTTCTCAATTTGTTTTTGATAATGTTATGTATGTACGCAAAAACATAAATGATTTTCCCAGAAATTGTGACGTACATTCTATTAACACTAGGAACAAGAATAAACTTGTTACTCCAAGTACCCGATTACACAGGGTTAGTAACTCTTTTTTGGGGCAATGTATACGTTTTTACAACAGGATCCCAGAAAACGTTCAAAATTATTCAATTATAAAATTCAAAAGAGTCGTTAAAGAGCGTTTGTGTGCTAAAGGATATTACAACACTAATGACTTTTTAGTTGACTGCACACCTTGGGAATGAAATGATCGCCTCCAGGCTGTTTCAAACAACTAATATATACTTATCATTGTACCTACATGGAAAATGGTTAAAAAAAATAAAAAAAAAAAATATATCCCGCTGAGTTTCTTTCGCCGGTTCTTCTCAGGTCCGAGGTGCTAAATTCCGAACCGGTGGTAGATTTTTGACAATCAATAAGCAAGTGCAAACACTTCTATATTGAATAAAGATTTTTGACTTTGACTTTGACTTTGGCACAGTTGACCGGAGCTAGCGAGGTGGTCCTCATCGAAGGTATCAACCAGATGCCTTATATTGACAGAGAAAATCTATTCGAAATGTGGTACTGCCGGCCAAGCCTGACAACAAACATCACCCGTGAGTTATCCTTTACGCACCGAAACCCTCTGGACGTCGCATACGCCATTATCGAGGTCTGCCGTAGCATCATACAGCAGCATACATACCATCCGACTAAACCAAAACTATATCTGGTCCATACAGAGGAGGAAAAGAAACTCCTGATGGACCAGGGATTACTAATTACTACTACTTATTGAGGGTCGAGGTCGGTATGTGCGCGAATACAACTATCGCGTCCGCTCTTGCGCCGTTTAGTCAATTTAGTAGTTATTTTAAATGTTCTATTGAAATTCTATTTTTAATTTCTTTTTATTTTTTTTTTATTATTGGAATGTTTCCTTGTGTCAATACCGATAAGTGATATTTAATTTGACGCTACTTGATACGAATGGATAGAGTAAGGCGAATGAATAAAGTAAGGAATGTGTACACAAGGAAGCTTGAAAGTTTGGCACCGGTAACCGAGAAGCTATCTGGATACCGGCTTATTATGCGGAAGAATGAGGACCATATTTGAAAGGTTTTGAGAATGGATGTGGATGGATATTGAGGTAGGGGACGATCAAAGAAAAGATGGATAGATTGTATGAAAGACGATGTGGTTAGAAATAATGTTACTTGTGAGATGACGTTCAACAGAGAAGTGTGGAAGAAGAAGACAAGCAGCGCCGACCCCAAGTAAAATTAGGATAAGGCCAGGAGGATGATGATTTGATATAAATTGTAAAGATTGTGGCACTTAATGTATAAAACTATTTATAATAAAAAAAAGACAACGTACATTTTTTTAAATATTTATTTTTCAAAACATCGAGTTCATACGTTATAAAATATATCTATCCACGGACAATAATGCGAAATTTCACATTGTGACATATAAAATACACATACTAAAAATATTTACCTATGATACAAATATATTTACATAATTTATTTTAAATGCTACCTACCTACATTATATTCTCAGTTTTAATATACCCATTTCATTAAGAGTAAAGTATCTTAAATCTAAAAGAATCTATCATCATGCAAAAAATATTTTGAAGGTTAAACGATTATAGATACTTGGTACTCTGTGCAATCCCGTCTGGGTAGATACCGCCCACTCATCAGATATTCTACCGCCAAACAACAATACTTAGTATTGTTGTAAGGAACGGTTAATATTTCTTACAGCGCCTATGTCTATTGGCGGTGGTGACCACTCACCATCAGGTGGCCTATATGCTCGGCCAAAAACCTATACCATACAAAAATAGAATTATTTATTTATTTATTAGGTTCGCTAGCGATTTTTACATTTGTCATTCTTACATAAATACACAATTAGGTATATACATCCATAGATTATGTGAAATCATTTAAAAGCAAACACTACATGCTAATTAAACTATTAATTACAATTGCTTGCTACAACAACAAAAGTGAAAAAAAGATAAAACGAAAAATGAGCAAAAGAAAAAAAAAGGAAAAGACTATTAAAACGTTTGTACACATATTTCGGCTTAAACATTACTCTGGTATATAAACATTTGTTTAGACTAGTAAAAGTTAACGAAATTTAATAATAATATAAGTACTAAAATATATATATATATATATATATATATTTGATCAACATATAAATAAAATAACAGCCAAAGCTTACAGTATGCTGGGGTTCATATTTCGTCAAGGAAGCGATTTCAAGAACATACACACTTACAATATCTTATACAACTCTTATGTTAGGTCTCATTTGGAATACGCTTCCACTGTTTGGAATCCGCAATATTCTAAGTATATTTTGGCAATAGAAAGCGTCCAAAACAAGTTTCTTAAAAGAATGACATACAAATTTGGGGACAACTCTGTCAAAAGTCTAAACATTATGTCACTTGAGAACCGCAGGGTATATAGGGATCAAATTTTCCTATATAAAATCATTAATAATCTTATAGACTCAACATATTTATTAAATAACATATTTTTTAAGTGTTCTATTTCTTCTATACGATGTAAACATATCTTCTCTGTACCATTATGTAAAAGAAATTATGCAAAAAATCGTTTTCTCGTAAGAGCTTGTACTAACTATAACACATTGTTTAACAGTGTTGATATTTTTAATGACGGTATTTTAAAGTTTTCTCGTTCTTTGAAAAAGCTCATGTAGTTAATATTATTTTTTTACATTTAAGATGTTTGTTTTTCTTTCCTATTCTTAAATTCACTTTGAATTGTAAAATGTTAAATTCTGATAATTATAAGTTTTTTTTTTTTTTTTTCTATGTTCACTCCATGACACTGTGCAAAAGTGGAAACTTTGTTGGCTTATGTAATTATTTTTTATATGTGAAAACTATTATGATGTGTATATGCTGTTTGTTTCCCAATAAATAAATAAAATATATTATAACATACATTATAGTTTTAATATGGTTATAAAATACCAGGGATTGTATTGTTTATTAAATAAGTATTCATACACCTTTGAGTTGTAATAATCTTATCTTTTAAAAAGGCCTTAAATATTCCTCAAATACAAATTGGAATAATCTCATAATTCATATCATTTATCTAAAATATAATGTCGACACTCTTCAAAATATAATTTTGTTAAGTAGTTCTTTTCCATATTTTGCGTAAATTATTTTAAATTCTAAAACTTTTGTACACACGCTATCAGTCCGGTTTGAAAATATATTTTTGTAATAAGCAGTTCACTCACGATTCGCAGGTATAAAAAACGTTAACGTCAATCAATATGAGAACTGTATGAGACAGGCGTTATCTTATATCCAAATGACATTAAGGTAAATCCCCGTTTCAGTCTTTGGATTTGGTTGTGGGACCCCGCAACTTTGAAAAGATATATAAAAATTTAAAACTGCTCCGTTTTTTGGTAGTGATTAATAATAGAAGTATTACCTATTCTTCAACACGAACACGAATATATATATTTTCCGTAACTTTTAAACGTGTAGAAACAGTTCGAATGCAAATACTATTAATTGACCCTGGAGCCCTTTATTTATTTTTCCTGTACTTATAATATTTTTATGCAAAATATAATTATCACGCTTATAATCTTCCGGCCTATGTAGTTGTACCCTAGTAAAGTTTATTGATACGATTCTCTCTAAGGGTGTTCGAAAACTTATTATTTGGCGGAGTAGAGTTGCGTTCTCACGGGGCCATTAATTTATTATGTAATTTTTACTAGTCTGTGACCTTCTCTCCCCGAAGAAGAACCCTACACCTCCTTCTTACTTATTACGTAAGCATCTAAAGGAAAAAATAATATAGGCTTGATTGGTTTTGTAAATCGGCGTTCGACACGGAGGTCATGATTAAAACACAATAACGACATTAAAATTTTCTTTTATTGATGTGTGTTAATCATCAAAAGAAGTTCACATATTTTAATAATTCTTAATTGCAGCATTAAATCATCAACGCAATAACGAGTGTCATAAACGACGCCTAGTTCAGGAGCGAGAAGTTCCCGGAAGGCACAGTGTCGGCAGCGCGGGTACATAGCTATGGAAATAGGTCAAACCTCGGCGCTAGCGCCAAACTAAATCTTAACTTTGCGTATTTTGGCGATCTTATTTAAGAACTATCAAGACTTTTCCTCCCAAACATTTATATAAGAAAAAGTAAATCACGGTCGACCTTCTTTCTACCCTTCTACCTCTAAATCATCTTACGTAAGAATGGCCCACTAGGTTTATTGTATGTGCGTGACGTTGACCCACGTAAAATGCCCCTTAAAAACAAGGCGATAGGATATTGTATTGACCTACATATTTAAATCCTGTCATTTTCCGATATAAGCTGTTTCTGATAAATATGATACAAAAATGATTCTTCCGTAACGATTCGATGCACATTATGCATATAAGCATGAATCGTGTAAAGTGTTCCCTCCGAATGGTGATTTGAACTAATAACTAATTCACACTTTCGTCATTTTCATCAAAGAAAACGACCCCGGTTAGTAACGTCACGCACAAACGTAACTTAAATTCGTAGTGCAATGAGCAAAAACGCTCTCATATCCACCGACAACGCAATGAGCTGAAGTATGATCTCATAGGAGGCCATATCATGTTAAAAGGCACCGCAGAAGATTCACGCTTTTTTTTTAAAGAGTAAGACAGCAACCATTAACGTACCATTCCATCAAATAGAAAACTGTTTATCGTTTGTTTACGGAGCTCGAGAGATCGGGTTCTATATAAACGAATTAATCTGACGACATTGCGTCAAATGTCTGTACACATCCGCTGCAAACGACGCCTCAACGTGATACGATATGACAGTTAAGAACCAATTTAGAAGGAGTGATTGATTTACCAGGATACAAAATATTTATGGCATCCTCGCTCAGTTTTAAGACAAACATTGGTTTGAAAACATGATATTAGCGAAATACCACTCACACAATATGAAATATCTGAATCTAACACCAATTAACATGAAATTATCGTACTAAATTTGACACGGACTGCTAATATATTCGTAAAATTGACTTGAATATAACAATTCTTTACTATCTAATTGACTTTGTCAATCAATAACAAATTTACACTACACTTATTCTAAACTTATTAACAAAAATATATGCTAGAAACGTACTTACATAAACATTTAAAAGTGCACCAAGTGCTCTTAAATACGTAGTCGTTGGGCTAAAATGGTTCAGATCCAATCCGAACCAACAAACATTTCAACGATATACTATAAAGATTAAGTATAAACATTTGCTAACTAACTCTCTCACGTATAATATTTTCTGTATATTTATTTGTGATCCCTATTATAATTTTGTTTTTTTATTTATTTGACGTGACATCCGTAAACGATGTTTCTTCGGATGCAAATGATCTTCCAATTCGTTTGGGCTTGTTTTTTCTGAAAGAGATATTATTGAAATTAAACGCGTTTACATTTATTTATATGCAAAGAAATGACATATTATAATATGATAACGTCAACTATAGACATCGCAAGGCAGGCATGGATTAGCGTAATGTATATAGCGTAAATATATAAATACAATTCGCATATAATAAAAGCTTGATTTTACAAAGATGTTCTCAAATAATAAACAATCATTCATTCGCATTTTATATTCGCACACAATGAATTTCATCGCATACAACTCAATTACTAATAAAAAAAAAAAAAAAATGAAATACGTAAATAACAAAGACACTAGAAATTACTATACATTAATAATTAACTAAAAATATGCAACTAATTATAAATAAGATCGCTGTGCAATATATTTAACGTTCGAAATATTTTTGTAGCTGATATTAATAAAGTTAGTAAGTACCATAGCCTTCGAACCCTAGTCAAAGGGATTCGAGATATTATCAGTGAAAGTATCAATCCCTGGGCTACAATACAGTACAGTACGGATATTATTATGGGTGTACAGATTCCACCCTAAAATCGTTGTTTATAATATTTATTTTTGTTTTCTGTGAATATATATATTCTTCCATAGTTAACAATATTTGAAAATCAATAATAATAATTAGTTGCCAATTAATGCGTAAAAAAATAGCAAATGTTAAACTGTTTAGTAATTGATTGGATTAAAAACTATTATCAGAATAATTTTACTTATTACACAGTTAATTTCAATCTTACAACGGATTATGACATAGTTTTACGTCCGATCAGGATGCATTAAATAAAAATAGTTACTCGTTATATAAGTAACTTACACGTTAGTTTTGTGCCCAGAGGGTCCTGCCACATTCACGTCTACTCTTACTGGAATGCTAGAAAGAGAATTACGATTCTATTTAACTTCATATCAATAAATTATTTTATGTTATAACTTGTAATAATTAAAAAAATGTGTTTGTATTTTATTTAATTCAAAACCGTTTTTTATTTAATATGAAGTTATATGGTTTTAAATATAAATATTCTAAAATTAAGCATACGCCTATAAGTAAGTACACTTGATGTCCGTTCCAACTTCGTATAGATACAATTCGTACAAAGTTTTCCCTCTCAATTCGCCCATTAAAGTCAAAATAAAAGGAACTTAAGGAACAACATTTTTTGAACGGATGCTTATGTTTTAAAATAAACATATGGTCATTGCTTTCTAGAATCAGTTATGGCTGTACTTTGACAGTCAGTCGGTCAGGCAACATTATTTTATACACATACATACATTTATTAAATGACAATCCTGACCATTGTTTATTTTCAATTAAATTAAATATTTTGTAAAACTGTACTAAGTTAACGAAGATCGGGATACATGATCCGGATACATTTTGCTTATAGTACGATAAAGCCTGGTATTCAATTAAGCGCTGTCTGTAATTTATCGCTTCACAATAAACTTAGAAATGATTTTTACACTTACCCTGCTTTTGATGAACTTGGTTCATTTGAATCAAACTGGGATCCAACCTGAGGAACCTCGCTGCAAAAAATGAAAAATATATTGAATAGCTGAGTGTAATAAGTTTTTTTTTAAATGATTTTGTCAGACCGCTGCACCACCTATAGAGTCCAACGTACAACCATCCATGTATAATTGATATACAAAATAGCGTCATGTAGCATTATTGTACCTAAGCACAAGACCAAGTTTAGGGTTATTTTAATATATTTAGACTTGATTTTTTAAAGTAACTTCATTAACCAACGACCAGCCCTTAAAACTCGAGCCGAAGCCGCGGGCGTATACTACTATTATATACATATAATAAAATTGGAGTTTCTGTTTGTAATATTAAAATAACCGCTTTTTACTAAATGCATAGGCATGTATACACGGTACCTATAACAAAACAACAATATTTTTCCAATTTTTTCTGTCTGTCTGTCTGTTTGTTCAGGCTAATCTCTGGAACGGCTGGACCGATTTTGACGGGACTTTCACTGGCAAATAGCTGATGTAATAAGTAGTAACTTAAGCTACAATAATAACTTTTTTGTTAAATTTAAACGCGCACGAAGTCGCGGGCACAAATAGCTTTAAATAATAATGGGTATTTTTACCTGGAAACAGTCGGTAAGGGTTTGACAGCTTTTCGCTTTGGCGTTGGTCGTTTCGTGTTAACCGACAATTGATTCCTATGAAAGTATCGTGCTGTCCTGTTGTTAATTCGGCGACCGATGACAGTGCGGACCTAATACACTCAAGGGTTAATTTTTATTTAAAATTTAATAATAATATCAGAAATAGCATATCTACATATATCTCACCTCTCCATTGAAAAAACAATAAATTAAACTTAAAAAGAATCCTTGGAAAGATTTCATAAATTGTCGAGTGTAACACCAAACTCTGAAGAGTGATACATTCGTTGAAACAGGTATATCAAAAGTAGTTAATAAATTAGTGATTCCAAGCAAAGGGAGTAAAAGAAGTGCAGCTTTAACCGCTTTCCTGTAAGAGACATTTTTTTTTTGTTAGAATGAATTTCGAATTCGACATAATCCAACAACTCATTGACCAATGCTTACTTTATTTTTTCTATTTCAGATGTTTTATGAGCTCGTAATTTAGCGATGACTGTCTTAAGTACTCTACATAATATAACAACATTTACCTGAAAGAAATATTATAAATTCAATATAAGTATTTTTTTCTTTTAACAATACTTTTATTAGGTGGTAACCTCAAAAATTACACATCCAGGTTCACTCTTTATTCCGTCACTCGCATAGGCCAATGGATACTACTTGAGAAATTTTAGGCACAGTAAGCACCTAAAACTTTATGTATTTATCCCAATAACTTTAATTCACTTGGGATTTGAACCCAACAATTCAGGATTAGAAACTTTACAATTAAGCGTCTAGATTATGGAGAAATTTATACATATTATAGAATTATAATCACTCAGTTCGTATTAAAATTTTATATATTTCTAGATAATTTCATGGTAAATACTTACTAATATAATAGCTAGACGGGGTCCTTGGAGGCACCAATAACTAGCTGCCAAATTATAACCGAACCAGCATCTAAAAGTGGAATAAACCATTTACTGCTATATATTATAAATATTTATGAGAATCAACGTATGTATGTATCAACTTACGTTTTAATTTTTTCGTCTTTATAGAAGATAAAGTTAATAATCGCCCAGATTAGAGTTAAAATAAATGGAAATCCCCAACCGATGTATAAATATATTTTCAAATCAAAATTGGATTGCAATGCATATTTCGAAACTAAAAAATTCAAGTAGATCCCCTCTAGGAGAATCCACATGAATGTCGCTGAAATACTACTCTCCATGACAACGTAAAGAGCTTCGCAGAGATTGGGCTGAAAAATGAAAGTTCTGAATTTCAACTCGATCTAGTAAGACGGAAATTAAAATTTTTTAAATATTAAAATTTAAAATGTCACAATGTAATGTTAAGGTATACTAATGCTTTAAAAATATTTCAAAGTATTATTAAGATATTATATATACTTACAGTGCCGTCAATTCCTTTAGTATTGTTAAGCCGATTTGACGAATCATTTATAGGATAAAGAGCCTGATCTAAATAAAGAGTCATATGAACCAAAATTTGAAATAACATTGCCAAAAATAAACATTTATGTATTTGGACTCTTTTATTTAGCAGGGATCTAAAACAAAAGAAAAAGTAACAATTCTTTAATATCGAAAAATTACACAATGTACATTTGATGAAGTATGAATTTTAAGTAGTAATTAATGTGCTTTTAATTGAGCGATTGGTTTTATTTAAACACATATTTGGTATTTTTGCAAATAAAACGAACACGTCAACCACATATGGACACACAAATAAGGCAAATATTCCAAAACACTAGCTTGTACCTAAAAACAACGAATGAAAGAAAAGTGTTTGATCTGCAATTAAAAATCGACTTGTGAACAAAAACAAACATTCGGTCAAAACGTAATTTGGCATAAATATGCCAAAGCATATAAATTTGGCATATATATGCAAGTGAAGTAAATAGGTTGTCATATCCGTGTTCGTATAAATAATACAAATATTCGAATACAAGGCTAGGCTAGGCAAATGTTTCGTTATAATATTAAGTGATAATTTTATGAAATATATAATTTTCTTACTTGAAGTAGCAGAAGATGATGATGGAAGCGAGGATGGTAAATAAAGAAACAGTATAACCAATGATTTCAATGATTCGTGTATTCTCGGCTATTTGGAATTTAGTCTGAAAAAGACAATAGAAAAATACAATCTTGTCAATTTAAATTTTAAATAATTATAAAAAAAATCATATGCACAAATATAACAGTAAAAAGTATTAATAATAAATTGTGTTTCTTAAGGTTCTCAGTGATTATATCATGGGTTTTTTATTTTTATATCGTATTGTGTGCGTTTGCTAGTGTGTGTGCTAGACACAAGATAGCTTCATATTTTTGACAAATGTAATTTTTACTTTTTGACATAACTTTGCAATGACGAACATATTTTTTCTTAATTTAATGATTTTAGAAATTGTAAAAATATTTTAAAAAAATACATATAATACAAAAGTTCCTAAGGATTCAAGCGTTATCCGAATATTTTAAGACTTTTTTTATTATATATTATTGCTTCAAAGTAAAATTTAAATAGAAAAACTGAAAATAATAGACGCTTGTACAATGTTACATCGGTCGGACGGAAGGTACGCGAATAAAAAAACAGGCAGTAACTGCTACAAATATCGATTACAAAAATTTTTATTAAAGATCATTGTTAAATTTTTGTTACGTTCTTTTGGTTGGGGTGACTTTGGCTAGTGGTTGGGGTCTGTTTAGCTGGTATAATAAATCTTTTTAGAAAAATTACTTAATTTTTTTTAAAATTCTAATTTGAATTACGCATTCTATCGTTCCATCGACTGTTATATATGTTAAATTTTCTGTTTCTCATCACTAACCCGTCTGTCAAAAAGGTCAAGCTCACTTGAACATGGTATAATAAGTAGAACGAAAAAAGGGTAACAACAAAAAAGAAAGAAAAAAATAAATAAAAATATATATTTCAAATTAATATTTAAAATTCAATATCACATTATTTTAAACGCACTTGCAAATCGGTGTCCCTGGAATAGTTATAGGAAATCTCTACGTGCTTCAAGCACTTCGAAAAGCACGCTATGTGCATAAAGCTGATGACATATCTCTGTAACAAAAGAAATTACACTATATTATAGTTATGAATGATGATACAATTACAAACACGTATATGCAAAAACATATTTATAAGTTGATTATCCAAAATTATATAAATATTATCAATTATTCACCCATAAGCAAGTCATCGTAAAAGTTAAGTGCGCATTGTGTACTAAGGTTAGTTACTTCATTTTATTTTATTTTAAATAGTTTTAACTAAATAACATTAAAAATTGTTATTCAAACAATTCTATAGAAATATTGTAGTTATACACTTTCACCATCCTCATCCATGTCAATCTATACATATGCTTCTCCCATGGCACTCCACTGAGTTCGATCTTTAGCTCTCCTCCACCAAGTCCTGACTACTGCCTTACGAATATACTAGCCTAGCTATAATGCATACTTCGTTTGGAGACACATGGTCTGTGGCCCGTCGAAGGCCCGTCGTCCTCTGTCAAGACAGCTCGATATTTCTTTGAGCTATGTCGATAAACTTGGTTCTTTGACAGATACCTTAAGAGCAAGTATAACATAGCTCTTCCCATAGCTAACTAATAAACCTTGAACTGATGGTGAAATCAATGTGAGTTGCCACATTTCGGCCCAGTAGGACATACGAGCCGTATATGACACACTGATTAAAATGTTTTAGATTTTGAGGTTTCGTATGGTATATATTTGATATCAGTTCGTCTGAATATCTATTTTATCGTGCCTTGATGTTCTAGTGGCTTAAAAAGTTATTGTGTTTTTCGGTTGAAAACTTCTCAGTAACAGCCCGAAGTCTGGAAGTTAGAAGCGTGTAAATGCGCCGCACACGTGCCTTGGACAGCACGTAAAATCTTTGTTCTTGCGCCTGAATTCTGTCTGATTAACCGTCCCATTGGACGAAAGTGATGGAATAAGGAGAGCACCTGTATTTGCGCACACACTTGTACACTGAAATTCATAAAGTTTGTATTTATTGGAGTAATCGAAAGACGAACGTCAGTTACACACATAAACATCAGTTTGTAAACATAACAATGTTCGTTGGTATTATTGTTTTGAAAGACAATGTGCAAACATAGAGCAAACCTTGGCATCTCACTCTCATCTCATTTCATGTTCATGAAATGCAAATGCTTAAATCCTCTAAACTAATCTAATATTTATCATTTTTTTATTAAAAAATTGTTAATAATTATTTTATTAGCTAATATTTTAAGTTGAAACACATCGATGTTAAAAACATAAACGTATTTTATTAATTATGATTTAATACTTATTAATATAATATGTCATTAAATTATTATATTTATATGACACTTCAGTCCGATATTATATACGAATTTACCATTTTGTATAAAAAAAAATCTGTTTGAAATCGCCTGATAAAGACTTTAACGCTTACACGGCTGGTCCGCAAAACTGCAAAATGAAATGAAAAGAATAAAAAATAATAATAAAAACTATGTAAATAAAATCGAAAAGGATTAAAATATGAATATACTTACGACGTATTAGTCATCCATTTTCGATAGTTTAAATCACGAAAACTCACGACACAGTACACTTAGAACGACAAATAGGCACGTGCGATGCCAATGAAGTTCCGGTGAGAACTGTATCCCGGAGAGGTGACAAATTGCATCGTAAAGGGTGGTAACTCCATAAAGGGGGGTTGCATCAGGTGAGGCTTAAAGCTTGCCCGCGCAAGCGTAAGTCCTGGACGGAGCTATCTAAATTTAGTTCTTACGACGCAATAATTGCTTCAAGTTGATTTGGTCACAATAAAATAGCTCGTTTAAATTTAGGGATCTCTTAATATATATTTATTTTTTATTGACAAAATTTAAAAAAAGACCGATTTAAGCTTATTAGATATATTTATGTTTTAATCTTCCCTAGGAATTCATATTTAAATATTCAAACTGAATTGACATTATTTTTTTTATTTTTAACATTAATTTTGTAATTTTCGTATTCATTTAAGGCGTCTTTTACGACGTCTTTGTTGGATTTTTCGTATCATTTAAAATTTAAACTTTAGCTGATTTTTTCATGAATCCAAATTACATACCGTTCCGATAGTTACCGGAATATTGTGAAATACAAAAATTATTTTCTTTAAATAGGTAGCTATGTGTTAACTGATTTATATAGGGTTACCTGTACGTTATGTTCATTGAAAACTTCAGCGATTAGAGCCTGTAGATCTGGTGGAAAGCACGGTGTAAAATTTGTCCATCCTTTAGCGTTGGCTTGATTGGCATGACGACCTTCCCAAAGACCTTCAGGACCGCATTGCCGATAAGCAAATTCTGTGGGTATATATCGTAATAAAGTAACATGCAATGATTCACGAGACAAAAGCTTTATTTCCCCATAAAGATTCTTAATCGGTAGCCTTTGCCTGTTGTAGTATTTATCAATTTCGTCGTTCGTAGCACCAGTGCGAGAGAAGAATAGAGCGTCACAACTAACTCAACTGCAGACAAATACTCAATATGTAACCTTAGATTGTTACATTACATACGAATTGCCGATGGAGGAATGCCTTTAGTATAATAGTTTGGAACTTATTCCATGTCCCTGCTCCAATCATCTTGTATGGATTAAGCATATGAAAACACGCTTATGATTTACAGGACACTCCTTTGCTACTGTTGATGGTGGATTGTGGAAAACGTTTAAATTTATTGACGTATGTTTGATTTAAACGTACTAACAGCTGAGTGAAATAAACCCTTCTAAAAACCTCGATAAAATATGTGTAGTTATTAGAGTTTATATTCTATGTACATAACTGTTCGCCAGTGGGTTTCTTCCCCTTTGTAGGATAGAATACTTGGAACCGCGGTCACAATATATAAAACGATTAAATAATCATTGAATAAATAAAAGATAATATTTTAACTGAATTCACAATAGTCATCGTCACACACAGACTCGCGTTTACCGACTCAAGTGCGTTTAAGTTAAGTGCGTTTTCACCAAAATTATGTCAGCGGTTACAATTTGAAAACAGATGCTCTATGATTCCATAATGATGTTATATTTTGGTTGGGGGAAAAACAATTTCATGAATTTTTCTTCTCCGTCGAGCACGTAAAAAATAGTAAAGGTAGCTAGGGTTGACCCCACAATCATCGGTTAAGATTCATGTTTTCTACTGGGTCATATCGACCTTTGTAAGAGATATCTAACGTATAATATAAATCTTTAATTTATTTTGTCTACTTTATATATTATAATATATAATAAAAAATTCAAAGCATCGACCTACTTGATGGATCGCTAAGACGAACTTTTGGGCAATGTTGCTGTATGACGGTGTTGGCTTTAGTTGGAGGCCAGCACAGATACGTGTCAAAGGTTGTGTTGCAGAATACAGCACCTGGAAAGAACAGAGCTGTTATTATCTAGGATATTGTAACAATCATACCTTGTAGTGTGAAGAGGCTACATAAATCGGAAAGTATACTCATACTTTCCGATTCGATTTCCCATCTGAAAATTTCAGCTACAAATTTGAAAAATTAAGAGGATTGAGAATTAAAAAAATCCACTTTTATTTAAGATATTAAATAAGAATTAATAATAACAAGCTATCAACCTCTATTAGAATTCCTTTGGGGTTGAATATTTTTAATAAATCTTTTTTACTGCTTATATGTAAGACAAGAGGAAAGGCCATTAGTATTTTTGCTTAAGTTCTTGACGAAAATAAGGGCATTCGGGACGGCGGCGTTCTTAAGAAGATCGGTGCGGAAATGACCGCCTTTGCGGAAAATTCGTAACTGAGATAAAGAGAATAGGCCCATAGGATTGATCATCCAGAAGAGCCGTGAGAAGCCGTGGGAAAATGTGTAAAAGCGTTAAAAAAATAAGAATATATAATTGCAGTTACAATATAATCATTATTGAATGCTGCCTGCACCGCTTATTGTCGGCCAGTAGTTGGTATGGCAACCATATTTGCAGAAATCTAAATCTAATTTCTACATTCTCCTAGATTAACGCAATATATATTTATAGTGTTTATAGTCATTATGGATGTGACATTTTAAAAGTAAGTATTAATTAATTTCTTGTATAATGAAAATCAGAATGAAAATGCTAGAGTATATAAAAAAGCATTATACAGGGTGTCCCAAAAGTCGACGTCAAGCCGAAATTTCCTGACAGGTAATGCTACACCAGTTATCAGAAAAAATTTAAAAAAAATTTAAGTCATGTATTTTTGAAGTTATGGAAATTTTTCTTTTATTCCAGAAAATGTACACCATGTGACCGTTTTTTCATTCCTGTTGTTACAAATATTTACTTTTTGCCAATTTTTTTTCTCTTACGTCATCCCGAATAGTGCTTTATGTAACCTATGATCCTAAACCCTGTGCCGATTACTCCAACTTGTAGGAAAATGTCATTTTATACCGTACCGGGTTTTCAAAATTAATTTTTCGCTCTACTTCAACTGATCGTCCTGAAAAAAAAATGTACTACTGCAGTTTGGCAAGCAGCTTTTAAAGTTAGCGCATTTAATAAGGATTCTAAAGTGGTATAACACTTACTCCTTTATTTCTTAGATCGGCCATAAAATTTTTTTTTGTTAAACAAAGTCTGTTTTTAACCTACACAATCTACACGAGTGGCACGTCGAAAATCCACGATTGATGAGACAAGATAGATCACAGTACCGTTTCAAAAAACTGGTGTGGCATTACCTTGAAATTTCGGCTTGACGTCGACCTACGGGACACCTGTATATATAAATTGACGTTGGTATATGTGATTAGTTAGCCTAAAAGTTTTGACTGATTAGCATGAAAATTGATGCATATAGGTATTTATTCTCGCCACGAGATGGCGCTGCACTGCCAGAACCATCAACAGATTGTCATCAAAATTGGTATAAAGTTAAGCATGGAGAATATTTTAGCGCAAGCCGTATAGGATAATATTTTTCGAAGAAATTAATGAATACGCATAAATATTACCGGTAATTAGACAGTGTCATAATTATATTAAAAAAATCTTATACGTCCGATGACGTAAAATCAAATTTTAAGCAACGCGTTGCTAAGCAACCGATGTTGCTTAGCAACGCGTTGCTTGTTAAAATATTATATTAATATGAACTCAATAAGCGTACACACAGACAAACAAAAAAGAATATTATAAAACAAAAGGCAGATCGGATGCGCAACAAAAGCGAATTCAATATCGTAAGTGTGTGTGAGCAATTCGTTAAGTAATACCAGTAATACCTTCATGTACACGACAGATTTAAAATCGTGACGTAAATCTGGATTTGTCAACTATGTGGAAATATTAATTGTAATAATGGTGTATCCAATTAAGAATTCTTATTAATATTGGAAGTGGTTTTCAGTACCGGTCAGTTTGACAGTTCATTCGTGATTTTTTTAATCTCAATTATCAGTTGGTAGTTTTTTAATTTAATCTAAACGGATATTTGTGTGTATAAATTATTGAAAAAAATAAGATCGTAAAAGTCACTTGAATTAAGTTTTGAAAAGTGCTATAATGGGCGAAGAAGAGCCAGCGTCACTTGATGGGCAATTTTTTGAATTTGCGAAGATGATGGACAAGAAGAGAGATGGAACTACAATAACTCTGTATAATTCGGATTTTTGGATGAGGCAGTGCAAGCTGTTGGATGATAGGAAAGTTACGATGACCGATACTGGAATTTTGTTTAATAAATTCAGGTTCGTTTTTATATTTCAGATACATTATTCGTTTTTAATAATGTGTTATTATTATAATAATAATGAGTAAGTTTGTAATTATATATAATTAAGTATTAAAATAATTTTATTATTCTTATTTTTTACGATTGTATATCTTACATACTAGTTACTCGTACCAGCTTCACACGGGTACAATAAGGCTCTATATACAACTATTAGATTGAAGAACAAACGTAAAAAAAACTGTTGAAATTCTCGGCATTTATCTGCTATGATCCTATAATATCCATTTATTGCACATATAAACCTTCCTCTTAAATCACTCTGTATGTTGATGAAAATAAAATACCGTTGCGTAGTTTAAAAGATTTAAGCCTACCAAATATAATATATCGTGATCAATAAAACAAAATCGCTTCCCAGTGGGATGTAGATATATTCTTAATATTATAGTGATGTCATTAACATGAGATTTTTTTTTTAATATTCAAAATTAACTTAATTTGCAGTAAGTCCGAATTGGATTGGGATGAGTGGAATGAATTTCTCACTGAACTGTGTGAGGTGAAGGAGCTGGACGAGGAGAAAGTTCGTGATACGCTAACAAACTGTGGTCTTCCTGGTCAGTCGCCAGTTCTTGTTCCGCAATACAGAGATTTCTTTTTGACCTACAAACCCAAAGAGAAGACGCTGTTTTAGAACTACAACTGAACAGTATGCGTTTCTGTTTTCATATTTGTAAATAGCATGCTGAAAAACAAATATCCCTCTGACATTAAACAGTCACTGACTATAGATTTTGGGTATGGTTTTAATGAAACTTGACTTTTTAAATGTGAGAAATATATGTGTATTAAATATAAAAAATAATTCAATTGAACTCCTTTGTATAAGAAATTATAATTAGAGAGGATGATTATACTGTCAACATTGTTATATGGCTCACCAGACACTAATTTGTCTGAAATATGCAGTAAATTTAATTGTGAATGAATTATTGGCTAGCTGTGTGCTGGACGCCCGCTTTGCTGGACGTTTTTAAGATTTATTTAAAATTAGTTATTTATAATAGTAATAGTTATTATTATAAGCATAATCTTTAAGATATAAGATCATTGAATAAAGAATCATAAAACGAATATTTATGACGAAATTCAACAAAAAAATTGAATCTACAGACAGACTACAGATTTATATAATAGTATAGATATAGATTAATTTACATGTAGGCTTAATAAATATTGTCATTGGTGGCACATAGGTGATGTAAGGAATGGTTAATATTTCTTACAATGCCTTTGTCTATGGGCAGTGGTTTTACCATCATGTGGCCCATATGCTCGTCCGCCAACCAATGCCATAAAAAAATAATAATAATAAGATGTGACATTTATAATATTAGTTGATATTTTAAATCGAATCCAAATTCCATTCAATCAAAACTGTGGCATTGCTTCTGCCCTTTTTTTATTTTTAACTTTTTTTATTTATTTATGCATAAAAGCTTACAAAACAACCTTGATTGAATTATTGTTTAATTAATTTGTCAATCAAAGCGTCTACTGCTCTTCGATCGGATTGGATTATCTTATGCTACGTCTTAAACAGACGTTTAGTATATTCGTAAAAACTTTAGATGTTGAAAATGTCTTAGACAAAACGCTTTATTGTTTCCTCTGTACCAACAATGTCACAAAGACTACCTACGTATAGTAAATTATTATTTATTTTTTTACAAAGATTTCACGGCACAGCGTTCCTTTAACTAGAAATTCTTACAGCGATTGTCTTTATAATGTATAAATTTCCATAGTATCCTTATTATCACCGGGCTATTTTTATTCGAAGTATTCTCGTTAGGTTAGGTTAATTTTAAATTCCATATGCATGGTGCTAAAATGAACCATTTCTATTACGATTTTTTACTTTTTTAAAATAAGTGAAAAATGCACCTTTAAAAATTTATAAAAAATAAAGTAATAAATTATTATTTTTTTAAATTCTGATTTACGAAACGATTAAACACCGGTTATTCATCAATATTAAAACGACAATTATCGATCCAAATTTAAAAATGCGAAATGGAAAACTTAAGTAAAACTATTATTTCAATAAGTTTTTGTAGATTTTTTTCCACAAAAATAAATATTTTATAAATATTACCATTTTCTTAGTATTAAATTTTGATTTATATTAAGTTCATCCAGTATAAAATAGAGTAATATATAAACAAAAAATTAAATTATGGACATTTTTTTTAATGAAATGAACGTATGAACTATGAACGTATTTTTTAATAGGCAATATAGTCGCGATTTCTTATTAAAATTATATTCTATTCTACTAACACAACGATTCTGTTGCGGTTCAGTCGAACTTGGATCGAAATGTAACTGGGATCCTATAATCTATATATATAAAAGCGAAATACCACTCACTGATTAATCAAGAAATCTCAGAAACTCTAACACCTACAAACTTTAAATTTGGCAGGCAGTCTACACCCGTATAGGGTGTAGACTACCTGCCTAGTGGGTAGTCTACACCCGTATAGTGGGTCTCCAGCGAAACTTTACGCGTTTATTCAAAAGTTTTTTAGGAATTTCGAAACCTATGAGAGGTTCTGTTTTGATTTCATTTCATTGTAAATTTCAAGTCACTCATATAAATTTGGCGCCAACAAACCGTTTTAAAATAAATTTTTAATGTTCAGTTAGAATTGAAGGTTGTCGATAACAGTATACTTTAATTTTGTGTACGTTTTTAATTTTTTTCTTATACAGCCCGCTCTCTAGCCGGCCAGCTCATTTACCCTCTCTCTAAAATTAATTCTTTGTCATCAAGAATCCTCTTTAATTTTCGGCACATCAAAATGAGATTATAACAGATTTTTTATGTGGCTCTCGACTATCGTCTCATAATCACTGGGACAAAAATCGGCTTACGCTAATAATATATAAAATAATCATATATGACGCACATTGCAAGGTGTGCTGTAAGATGTGTCAACTTTGTATTTATATATATATATTATATAAGTAAGAAATATATTTCAAATTAAAACTACGGGTAACTTTATAGCTATATTATACGATAATAAAAAAAGACTTAAGTACCTTCATCAAAAGAGTAATTTGCGTACTTGGAGATGCAATCTTGTTCAGTGTGTAAGGCTTCTTCGGGTCCTTTTGATATTAACGTAGTAATATTATTGACGATCATGATTGCGTTCAGTCTTTTTACTTCTTTACCCAAGAGAGCCTGTAACGCAAAAAATATTTTAGCATACACTATGTTGGGTGTTCAAATTTATTCTTACATTTTTAATTATATATAATATATAAGTTATATAATATATTGATATTCATGTATTAAAGTATTAATTGGACATATCTCAGAATTCGCCTTTGTATACGGACGATAGAATTGTTTTTGACCATTTACCGTGTTCAGGTTGTCCGCCCCATTGTCCGCCAAACTATACAATAAAAAAAAATGGATTGGAAAATTACGCACAAGCTTAATCGGTATGTTAGTATGGGACATTAAATGCCTGAGATTGTAAGTTTATTTATGTCAGATTCTTTGTTATTCTGAACCATAACGGTAATTACTTGCTAATTGTGAAATACAGTGATTTGATTATACGCCATTTACGCTTGTAGGTCTTACATTTTTTAAAAACAAACGCTTCTTCTTATTGAGTCTTTAATTTTATCAATATTAACGCTATGCCACATAAACACACACTCATTGCAATTGACGCTTGTAAATTTTTGATATACTTAATCTTTTGTGCGGGTGTATGCGTATGTGTGTATAATCGTAACTACTATAGTCAAGCCAATCGATATAAAGCATCGTGATGCTATTACATATATATTTTAATCGGTATTATTTGTAAAGAAGATACAATGACATAGTAATAATATACGAATATAAAAACATTTAGTATAAGGACATACAAACAGTGACTAAAATATTAAAATCGATTGTCACTCATCGTAACCATAATTTTTACGGTGTTCACGTTTTCTCCGGTAATTTTATGATGATTTTGGTGTATATCAGTTGGCAACTTCACTTTTATCTTGTATCTATGAGCGAGAAGTGCACATATTGTAATATGTGTTGGAAGAAATTAGCAAAATGCTTCGTTATTTGATGTTAAAAAGGCATATAATTTATTCTCCGTGGTGCATTTATTACTTCTGTTATATTCTGGTAAAGTGTTGTGTGTGATTTTGTAGTTTGGTTTTTGGTGTTTTGACAGGTTTTATTTCGATTGGGTTATTATTTAGTAATAATATAACCAAAGAAAAGAGTGCGTTTCACATATATGATTTTTAAAAGATAATTTTGTATCCTAAGTGTATATTTTCGCAGACCATAACGGTCTCGCTAACTTTCATAACCCCAACGATTCTAATAGCAGCCTTTAATATAGTATTTATTTTACATCATAGTATATATGAAATTGTATGATTCATAGACAGCGAACACTATATTCGTACGTCGGCGGAAACTTTGGCCACTAAAGCCGAATTCACATTGGCGGTAGTTACATCGAGCGTCAAAAGAATTCTTACGTATACGAGAAATGTGAAGAATATTTATTCATATGTATCCTTTCTCTACAGACGCAAGGAATATATTATATAATGTAATAATATTTACGAAAAAAAAAAATTATGGCTATCTATGGTTAAAATTTAGGGCAAGGTACGTACCATGTTTTATAATCTCTGTAGTCGCTTACGTCCAAACGTTGTTTTGATGTTAGTTGTTTAAAAGATTTGCTTATATCTCATTATTTAAAAAATCATAATAATAAATAAATAAAAATTGGACAACATCACATACATTCCTCTGATCTAAATGTAAGTAGCTCAAGCACTTGTGTTCTGGAAAATCAGAAGTAACGACGGTGCCACATAATAGTATAATATATAAATGCCGCGGCTTTGATGGTCTGTTGGACAAGTGTAAGGTATTATCTGTGTTAAGGGTGTGACTCTATTCTAAATCCGTCCAGTCATTTTGCGTGATTGAATAACAAACATACAACTTTTTAATTTCTAATATTAGTAAGATAATATATAATTTGGAAATGGAATTTGGAATGGCGGTATTAATGTAGCAGTAGTTCCCTCTTGAAGCAATTCCTACCCTCTTGGCGAAAAATCAACCCGCCTTCCGATAATCAATGGAGAGATAGTAAGACAAGGACACGGGTGAGCGAATCGTAATCATAATGATGGTTCATTATGATTATTAGATATCATCGCTCTGATCAATCGAATTAGTTAAGACCCTTGTGTTGGGAGCCTTAATATTATCCGTACAAAACATCGGCACTTATATCTTGTCAGTATATAAATCTAACTAAATAAACTTACTCTGTATACACAATTACAAACATAAATTCATGCGTGTATAACAAGACCGACCAGATCGAGTTATTCTTATATTTATACATAGGTATATGTATAGACAATTTAGTTAGCGATCGTACTTTTAGAAAGACTAATCACACAGACAATTCACGAATATTTGACTACTGACATGTAGTTTTTACTTGAAGTTTTTACTCGGTGGTAGAGTTTTGTCCAAGCCCGTCTGGGTAGGTACGACCCACTCATCAGATATTCTACCGCCAAACAGCAGTACTTAGTATTGTCGTATTCCGGTATAAGGAGTAAGCCGGTGTAACTACAGGCACAAGATAACATCTTAAAAAAAGAAAACTAGTTGTAGTAGTAGGTACATGAAAAGAAGATAGTGTAATAATACATTAGAAGACATTATTATTATTATTATTGCCGTCAGAGCAGGCGATTTTAGCGGTAGAGGTGTATGCGTGTAGCTCTGATTAAGAAAAATAAATTATAATACGCAACTATTTCAAAGCTATTAAATATTTAATATCGATATACGCTAGTGATTCGTCTCAAACGTTCCCCGTGAAGGGGACTGAAAATAAACTAGTTAAAATAAATAGTCTGAATACATATATAATACAACATCATGACTCGGATAATAAATTACTGATCTATTTTATTTTTTTTTTATTTTACTATAAGGGCAGTATACAATTGTGAGAACGAAGTAAACAGTTTCGTTTACCCAATCAAGCAATAAAGCTGATCAATGTATTTCATCACTTGCCAACGATTCAAACTTTATTGAATCAAAAAGTGAAGCTTATGTTGACGTGAAGCGCTTCAGCGCCACTGAACCGTTTATAGAAGATAGCGCGGGCTGAATAGATTTAATGAGCTTGCTTCTGCAAGCGAAATACACGGCGTAAACAAGTTAATTAGAAAATAAGACTGCGCTATAAATATAACTCGCATATACATATGAATTAGGGATGTTATGAATAAAATAAAAATTATAGTAGCAATATATTTTTTGACTTTAAAAGTAAACTATAAGCGCATCATATGAATAAAAAATAGGAAATATAGGATTGAAATTTATAATCAATATAACAAAAAAATAGCGATTTAAGTGTTCTGTGTTGCAGTTTGAAGGGTGAGTCAGAGTAATTACAGATTTCTTGAACGGCTTTTTATATTAATTTTAAAATATAATTGTCGAAATAAAGTTAAAAAGACCTACAATGATTTTTTATCTAAAATACCAGCGGTCATTGAACTAGGATAAAATACAAATAATACAATATCTAAATAAAAATACTCGAGTCTAAATTAACTTTAAAGTGTTATAGTTTTTATATCGCTTGAATTTCATACGTATTTGAAACAATTACTAAAAACTTTAGTAACATATGTTATGTTTTATGTTACTAAAGTTTTTAGTAATACTTTTTAATCATCGCTAAGATTTAATAAATTTATTTCCGAGAGACGTCCTGAAAGAAAGGCGCACTTTTTAAAAAAAAAAAAATCAATTAGACCAGTTATTAATGTGGTCAGACATATTCATTGTTCATAATGTACACTTGAGTGATTATTTATTTCAATGCCGAATGCCAATATTCCGCTGCTACTAACAGCGCTGGATTGGCTCTCTAATAAATTAGTTTGACACTTTTGTTTGTATTTTTTTTTTAAACGTATCAACTTGTTTGAAAGCTCAGAATATAAGGTGTAAAATTAACAAAAAAAGTAACTGCCTGATTCCATGAAGGCTGTTGTTTGGATTTTTTTATGGAGAAACTGAAATTAGATTAACTGGAAATTGTCGTACAAGATTTCCTGCAAGTTTTCTCCGCTATACTGAAAAATGTAGTTTGTTATTTTATGCATAACTCGGCTCCTCGTCACGATAAGAAAATTCCGATGTACTTTGCCTTTGAGTTTTTAAGCTCTAAGATTTGTATCGCTTAACAATTATTTTTTAAGAGTTTTGCCACAATCCTTTACATAGGAAAAGCATCCTTTGTAATTGTCCTATAATTTTCGAAGTGGTCCGATTTTTCTGATTCTATCACGACCGATGCACCATTATCAGGAAGAGAAGCAATCGGCCACACTTATTGAGCATATGTACATTCGGTATTGGTAAAAGAACAATTGAGTTTTGGTCTCATTTTATGGGCATAATATAAATTATGAGCTACGCTCGACATTTAAGAAATTTGTCCTATAACTCTTGTATTAGAGGATTTTATTATTATGCCAAACATATTGGATAATTGGTCAATCCACTATTTATTAATCCACAGGCTAATTTACAGGTTAAATATATAATAACAATTAAAGAGTTTGATCGATAGCGTTATAATAATTAATATTTGGATTTGATAAGATAATATATATATAAACATAACATTTCTCAATAGATAAACTGCTTATATTTTTATTTGATTTAAAAAAAATTGAAAATCGTAAAATATGGCCATAGTAACAAATAATTTAAAGAAAAATTTACAGATTTATGAACTCAAATAAAAAATAAAATCAGGTCAGGGCAGACTTGGTGTCAAAATAAAAAATGATAAGTTCCCTATATATGTAATATAGATAAGACCAAAACTGATGATGTTCGTTGTTTTGTTACGATATACCTGTATGCCGTAAAAAGCTGTATATGTTATTGATTTCATAATCTGTCAACACAACTGTCAGTCCTTTATCGACAATATGTCAAAATTATTCTTAAGACAAACAATAATCCGATGTACCACCTGTTGTAAGTAATATACTTACATATAATATAGGATACGTTTATAGTACTGGAAATTACTTACGTCTATTTTTGCCGACGCGGATCATAAGTTCACTGTTATATACGATGAAAGATATGATTTACAGAAATACTATGAAATTATATAGTAGTTTTCCATAGCAAGCTATTTATATTAACAGAAATTGTTTTTTCAAAGTTGTCGATAGAAAATAAGGAGAGCATGTATTATTCACAATATTACGATACATAAAAAAAAAAACAAATGAATGATTATAATTTAATTCTCTGTGCGTTCTTAACTAACACAAGTTTGCGATTAAACTTTGAATTTGAGTGAGTTGTTCTGCGTACGCCCGAGAAGCAATAAATAAGAAAGAAGCCAAAAATAATAATATTCAGTCGTTGTATCTTTGTTCTTCAATATAAATATTGTATGTAGACTCTATCCGTACGAATCTAGTACTAGTAGGTAGAAAAATATAAAATTATACAACTAAAATAAATAATGTAGGAAACGATTGGCAACACGCTTAGCGCAAATGCATAAAATGTCTAAGTTGAAAAAAAAGCATTTAAAATATATCGTCTTTCGTGTACTACAATTACAAGTAACTCACTTTGTATCACCAGCGACATAAATGTATACAGCATGCATTTCAGCTGAACATATTGATTTAAAAATCGGTTGCAATATTTAATCACTATCGGAAATGATAAGACAAGTTCACACAAGACAAAATAACAGCATATTAAAAAAAAACAATAAGAAACGGAATTTAATTACTATAAAGTTTATAGCAAAAGTCTCATTCGTCTTCTTCGTCGTTTAAGTACCATTTGTATTATTATCGCTATAGAGTTATTGAATATTTAGCTACTTGCTTAAATTGGTATATTATAGTATATCGGATAGCTGAAGAGTTAGGAATTGAACATTAAATAGTTTTAACTCACTTGAAAAAGTCTGGATACCCAAAGAAGCTCGATATTTGGGCGCCTCACGAGGTCACTGATAGAAATGTAATGGATCGTGTACTCATTTGCGACTACCTATTAAAGATCATGATTAAAGACCGGGATTAACTTGCAAGATAAAATGTGTATCGCGGGATTGAAAAATTGAAAAATAAATTCGTTTCTCCCGTTCGTTGTCGTTTTAATATACGCCGCTATACCCCATCATACATCTTTAGCCAATCAGCAAATTCAGAGTGCTTGATTGGGAAGTGTTATTAGATTTTCAGCTGTTTTGGTCTTTTAATAATTTTATTAGAAATTATGAGTTAACATCAAGAAAGAACTGGTAAAACTGCTTGTCGCAGTTTATTGATCATCAACTCCCTAAAATTCTGCAGCAATTTGATTATGTCAGTGCCTACAAAATGGCAACAAGTTATCGAACAAAATGGTACATATATTACAATCAAATGGAAATAACCAAGGTTAAAAATATCTTAAATTTCCATTTAAACACGTAAAGACTTTCCCCAACCCTGTATATTTTACACAGTAAGAATTTAAAGATAACATTTTAGTATAGTTTTATTATTATAAAAAACTTAGGCTGTATTTTATGCTATAATAAATCTTTTATATTATGCTTCATATTTACTGGAATCAGAATTTGTTTAGTGATAGTATACATGCCGCTTTATATGTTTACATTTAAATTATTTCCAAAAAATATTTGAATTCTTATCTTATTAACGGAGGTTACAGTTGCTTTGGAATGGAGAGTGAGAGAAATAAAATAATTACTAATTCAAGTTCTATCGAATTATTAGTAATAAAGTTTTAGTGTTTTACACGAGCTGAAGTATCTAGTTGTGTCAAATTGGGGATATAAATTTGAATGGTTGTACGTGATATTTTCAAGTTATAAACACGGAAATTGGTATTTAGGCTTCATTCATGTTTAAATAACCAAGATAACATTGTTATCCAATGGAATATCCGATAGCGTCTAGTCTTTGATAATATTATTTAGGACAGTCCAGAAAATTAAGAACATAAAGAGAATTATTCATTTAATTCGTAATAAACAATAACTGTTTTGTTGTTAAAGAGTTAAATTTTATATGTGCGTAAATAAATACTTTTGATTTATAGAACCGAATCCCGTCTTTTACAATTCACTTGCAATGTGGAATATTGAGAAAATTCATAGTTCTTTATTTGTTCAATAAATAATTATATTATTGCAAAACATGTTACATAGAATTTATAACACGTGAATCTATAAAGCGAATTCAATTTTAGATTCGAGATTCATATCGAGCGAATAATCTATATTAATTACTTATTACAAGCGACGCTTACCATTTTAACTCGAACTTGTCCAATTTATTGTTAGTATTATTTCGACGTTTACACTCTCACTTAGCACATAAAATGAAATAAATCGAAACTATAATTTATTATTCTAGACAAACATATGAAAAGCTTCTAAGTTTATTTCAGTGATAATTATCGTATAAACAAAGCGGTGAACGTATGTGCGTCAAACTTCTCGAATACGTTTTTAGTTTAACATTAAAGAGAATAGATTAAATCCGGCGCGACCGAACCATGCAAACGTTGAGAAACGAGTAATGTCTTCCGAATATTCATTCGGAACACTGTTTTATTAAACAGACAAAATACGAATAGGCGTTGAGCTATGTGTATTGAATATTTTAATCGAAACAAGAGAAGAGCAACGAACGCTTCACATCATTACATGCTAGAACGAAATTTATTTGAATATTTCACGAAGAATAATAATAAAACATTTAATTATATCAAATTGTAATAATAATGTCTATTGAAATTTATAAAATATTTAATAAATGTGTATTTAATTTTGTCCTCGTGCCGTGTGCCGCAACTGGCTGTATACATATATGCACGCTTCGGGTAGTTTAATTTAAGCAGAAATTTAAGTATGGCTTCCTCCCTCGGAGTGGTTTGAAATTCTCCTTGGACAAAATGAAAGCGACCATATAACCTTACGAATATGAAATAATAATATGAATTTTTTTTTTATATAATATGAGAATTACGTGTATTGTGAACTAGAATAAGTACTCTACTAAGAATATAATTGATAGTTAAGTCAGCGTAGAAAAAATATCTTATATAATAAAGTACCTAGTTGTAAAGTATTCCATAAAAAATGAATATACAAGATAAAAATACCATATTCAAGTAGGCTTTTAGGAGTGCTTCGTCATAAACCAAGATTAAAATTAATATGATTACATTATATATATACTTACTAACGAATAACATTCAAAATGAAGTGATTTTATTACCTTATATAAAAAAATGTATCATTACTAACAAAATAAATAAATTAATTAACATAAAAATTAATAACAGTAAGTATACAAATATTAATTAAAAATAGTTACTGTATAAATTTTGACCGCGTGGAATGGTGGCAAGAATGCTAGCAGCATTTCCCCGTTGAATCGCAATTCCGATCCTCTGGGCTAAAAACGAACCAGCCCTTCCGTCACCAGTGGAAAAATAACAAAATGAACCTAGTTAAGAGAATAGTATAGTTAAGAAAATAGTCCCGTTCAAATATCAAATGTAATAATACTCGTACTTGTATAATTCTACATTTATGTATATACGCTCGGATATTTTTGGAACTCATTGAATCCCGGATATTTGTAACGAACGTTCTCAAAGAGTAGATTAATTCTGTGATATTTTTATTAAGCATTTTCATCAGATAAATTTTTATTACGA
Source organism: Vanessa atalanta (assembly GCF_905147765.1). Lineage (NCBI taxonomy): Eukaryota > Metazoa > Arthropoda > Insecta > Lepidoptera > Nymphalidae > Vanessa > Vanessa atalanta. The sequence goes on along the minus strand of NC_061902.1, from coordinate 13,974,830 downwards.
AATAAAAATGTACTTTATTAGAGTAGGCATTTATTAGCTCTTTTGAATAGTCATTTTACAGAATTGTTTAAACGCAGAGCCACCAACGGTTCGGAAAGTAGATTCTACCGAGAAGATACAACAAGAAACTTAGTACTTACTCTTTCCCACATTTGGAATACTAAGCTATGTCAGTTAAATACAAATGTATATAATATGTCCTGCAAGGAAGTCAACAAGTAAATTAGTTCCATGATTTTTTATTATATATATAATTTTGTTTTAAATAATGTGCATTATTTGAACGGAAACACATTTCCTTTAAAAAAAAATTATTAATGCTACCATTCAACTCGGTCAAGATTTGTAGTTACTATTTTTAATTCATAATTGTATATATTTCCGTAAAGTTAAGAATATCTGTATTTTCTTACATAAATGAATACATTGCTCCAAGAAGGATTTATTGACTTTGCGGAATTGATTATTACTGATTATATCAAAGTGTGACAAGTGTGTGTGTGTGTGTGTGTGTACTCTTAATATATTATGTATTGTTGTAAGTATATTTTGACGTAACTAAGTATTCCTACTTTGTTAAAATTATCCCGAAAGGAGTCGCTAGATCCAAGATTATAAATAGACTGGACAGCTCCCGTTTGCAAAATGAAAACAGGTACAATATACCCCTACCCAGCGGGTCAATATATGAGGATTCTACTGAAGTTTATAATCTAAACGGTGAGATTCGAGTTTTTCATTGCAGAATAACTTCTACTCAGAAGAAATGTAACATCAATATTCTTTTTGTCTGGAGGAAATCTGAAGCATATATATTATATGACTGAATATGTTTCGCCTTATTCGATTGATTGGGTAGATTGTCAAATACTATACTCCCAATCCCTCCACTGTCCTATTTTACCTCCGCGGCTCTAGAATCATATCGAGTTATCTTTACTGTATTAAATACAAATATCGCTTTCATTATTGAAATATATATCACGCATATTGTACCAAACGAAAATGTTTATTATACACAAGTTGTTACGTATCAGTTTTATTTTTAGATGACTGTATAATTATTTAGAATGATTTATTTATTTACTGATAAATTTAAACCGAACAATGTTTCAATTTATCTATAGATGATCAACTGTCTTAGATTATGGGAACGTATTTTTTAATACATTTGTCTTATTTATACTCAGGCTTCCCACGTAAAGAAGGGGCGGCAGGTGTTAAGTAAATTATCTCTATTCCAAATCAGTCTCCGCTTCTACACGTTTGCTCTTATCGATTCCACCTCCCACTCTCTGCGGTATTTATGCCATTATGATTTTTAAACTGAGACGAGAACCTTTATGTTTTGGTGTGCATTCTTTCGATTATATTTATCGGTTCAATAAGTGCATAAACTCTAAGAAGAATTAATTATTTTTTAATAAAGTTAAGTTAACAAATATTTCACGCACACTAGTACACACGTGAGGCTTAGTCGTCTCACGCACACTAAGACATCTTTTAAATATGAACGTCACCCGCTCATCCTAACGAGTACCGATAATAATTTAACGAATATAATATTATTATACTAAGGAAATAAAAATAATTATCACCATTTATATTAATTTAATCAGTGGTTAATTTAAAGGAAGAATAGTATAATATGACACTTTTAAGTATAAAAATCGTATGATAAACAGATTTTGATTAAGTTTTTAAAGTGTTTAAAAACTAAATAAAAATCGGTTTATCTGTTTGAGAGCTGTGATGCTGCAGACAGACTCAGATACACACGTCAAACGGTGGTATATACGTTTCATTTTAAAATACGTTTTGCCTACTTGTAAGGGGAATTAACTTTTTGCAACAACCTCTCACGCAAGCCCTTTTGATTGCAATCATCCATCCAGTTAACGCATTTCTTTTCAGAATTATAATAAATGTCATTCGGTACAATTGTCACAAATGGGTCCCTCAAGTCTGTTTTGATAACCAAGAAGTCATTTTTACCCTTCCTTTGTACGTACGGCTTATCCAAAACGGCTGATGATTTTTTAGATAAGGCATTTAATAATTCATTTTCTACCAATTCTTCTAAATTTTCTTTCGCAGATGCTTCATCTGGTACATCGATGTCTTCATTACGAAGCCATTTTTTAAATTCTGCTGCACTTATCTGATCTGATAGTGCGTCATACAAAAACTTCATTTTGCTCGTATCATCACGTCTAGATCGCCTTTCACCAAATAAAGATTTCTCTTTAAAGCGATATATTTTATCCAAGACGTTAGAAAAATATTTTTCTTCGACGTATTTCATGGATGGATCCAAATATCGTTTATTGCAATTTATTTCCGATAAATAAAACAATTCTATTAATATTATGTGAATCAAAGTTACCTAAACAAATTTATTTAATTAGTATTTATATTTTCTCTTGTTCAAAGCAAGAAGACAGTCGGAGAGGAATTGATCGATACTGCCCAACTTAAAAAACTATTAACCATTCAAAGCCGAATAATATTATGAATTTATATGCGGAAGAATAATATCTTACACACTCACCATAATTTTCATGTTTAATATTTCTTTAATTTTACTGATTAATTTTAATTTAATGAATAAATCAAGCGTGAGATGGTTTGAATGGTTACTTGAAGTCATGTGAAAAGATATTAAAAAAGTCATATATTTGGATGTAGAAATACCTTAATAGAAAATGGCGTAAAATTAATATTGCTAACCAAATATAAATACCTATACATATGAATAAATTATCTGAACTAACAAAATATAAAAACTATATTAATAAATACTATAAAACTACAAACTCAATATACATAAAATTAGATCCATATATCAGTTTTTGATGTAAATCTCATACATCTAGCATCTATATAAGTATATTAACTAGTGAACTCGCCTGGTTTCGTACGCGTATTCATTAGTGGAGGAGTGTATAGTCTTGGATAGAGTGCATCAGTTCCACTATTTATTATTATAATTTAAAAAAAAAAGAATACTGAATTGCCCCTAATTAATTAAACCCACCTTTTAAGCTTATCACTTGTTTTAGGAGTGGGTCCTAGTGTTGCATATCGATAGTCCACTATCGATAGACTATCGATAGACTATCGATATTTAAGGTGTTAGAGATAGTATCGATTCCATAATATGATTCAAGAGCTATTTTTAAGTTTGCCTATTAAATAATTTAAAGCTCATGCGACATTAATGAATAAGGCATAACTCAATACGAGATTATATTAAAGATACAAAAGTCTTAGAATATTTTGTATCTATATAAAAAAAATAATTGTAATAGGCTATTTGACAATGCGAAAAAAAAGTGTCAATTATTGCAATCAGTATATATTATGAGTTTAAAAATAGTTATTTATTAATGAAAGTTGAAAATAATGATTAATTAATTCAAAAATCCATAAATAAAAATGCAATCATTAAAACGTTTGTCACATGACACAAAACGCTCCAGATTGGTCGATGGATTGGTTATAATTACGTCACTTGCTCGTTAACCTCGTTTGCCTACTGTATGTGGATTATATTTGCCACAGATTACAATACAGGCAAGAGACGTCACCGACCCCATTGCAGCGTCATATTGTCAAAGTAGCGTTTTCGCGCGCTATTTAAATACGGATTTTTGATTTGATATTTTTCAGCAAATATGTACTAGAATTATAAAAAAAAAACATTTACTGGTGTCCTTAACCTCTACTAAATAATATAAAATGGATTTTAAGAACCAGTCAAATAGCCTATTTACTGACATACTCTGTAATTAAAATCGTCGAAAAGAGTAACTAGGTACTGGGTTTCTTGCCGGTTCTTCTTTGTAGAATCTACTTTCCGATTTATTTAGCTTTACATTTAATTCAAAACTGTAACATGACGATTCACGACTTTAATGATAGTTGATTCTGATGAGATTTTGATTCTAATTTTGAGGTTAGATCTGCATGCATTCTTTGATTAGCTTGACATGTATGTTGAATTTTCAACTGGCGTTTTTTGGGCATATTTACTTATTTTGCTTGTATTATTAATACAAGCAAAATATCAAAAACTAGTGAAGATGTGGGGGAAGTTAGTAGTTTGCAAAACTCATTGTTTAACTCAAATATGAAAATTCCAACAATATCTAGTAGTAGTAGAAATATTAGTTATTAATAACTTAATTGACATCTAACGTTTAACCTATTACTAATCTGATTCTATTTATTATATACTTATCGTATATAACATTAAATTATATATCATAGGAAAGTTTGTCGCTTGTTGCTAAATTATTATAGTTATCAAATCTTATAGTAATTAGAAAAAGATCTCAACAAAACCATTTGTAGGAAACATCCAGAATTTGTTTCATGCATTCAATATCTTCATACTTTAGTGTTATCTTTGCACAAATACAATAATATTAATAATATCATATAAAAGGTAAGTTTTATTTACTTTAAACTAATTTTCTAAATGACATGGAATTCTTCCACTATGACCATCGTTCATAATTCTCGGTTCGGTTGCTGCCGATTGTCATCCCATTGTACTACGAGAGTAAGTGTAACTCACTCTTCAATCTGTGGAAGTGATTTTCTGAAAAGGGGATGGATGAGTGTATCAGGAAGCCGACGAAGCGTGAGCTGCATGATTGGTAGAATGCAACATTTACCCGACAACGAGAGAATATAACAATATTAATGATTTTAACTACCAAGATGACCTTTTTATTTCTGTAGTAGACAAATGAGATATACGATTGAAAGTGGTCACCACTAAGACGCTACATTGCTAACTGTAAGAAATATTAATTATCCCTTACAACGCGCCAATGCGTCACCAACTTTGGTAAGAATGTATGTTCCTATACAAAATATTGCATCTGGCAATCCGGGCCGGACCGTAAGTTTAGGGTGCCCTAGGCTAACAATACTTAGGAGCCCACCTAAGCCATATCTGAACGTAGACTTGAATTAAATTAATTGAATGGGTTTGATTAATTGCTCAGGACTTGCAGCGCTGCAAACCATACGATCTGTTTAATTTAATAAAGTTATGGATTATTTCGCATTATAGTATATTTTTGAAGCTAAAAAAGCCATATGGTAGATCCGGCCCTGCTGGCAATAGAGTATATAACTACTAGATGGAACTTATCCAGACAGGCTAACACAGAGTACTAGCACCAAGTAAAAGTTTGCGTGGCTTATATATTTAAGAAAAAAAAAATTAACGAAACTATGCTTTAATTTTTTTAATTCTATATTTATTTATTGATGAACTTTAATTGTAAATTCTTCAAAATCGGCACTTTGACAATGCTATAGTGCATTGCTACTACAGCTAGCCATTAATCTTATAATTTATTTAATATTAAATTCTAAAATTATAATAAGACTTTGAGTTTAAGTACTTATACAAAAAAGGACTTTATTGCATGCATATGCATTATATGTTGATGTAGTTCTAAGACAAAAACAGATTACATCTCCCATCAAATAAGTACTGGACATTATTTAAAGTAATAACGTGTTTAGAATACCAAGTATCCAAGAAAGTGTTTAGTCTATGTCTCTTGAATTCGGCTCACTGAGGTTATTCTGGTCAAAATTTACTGGTTAACTTTTTGAGGATTGTGTTCGTAAAGCGGTTATACTATGGTCTTGTCTGGTACGAGGTTCAATAAAAGATTGTATATATTTTTATACATTTTTTTTATTTTTATTAATTGCATTTGTTCATTTAGCAGCAGTACACAGATAGACAGTATAACATGTAGGCAGGTTCATCGAAATAGAAATTGAGATGCATTGAAACGATTTCATCGATATAATTATGTTCGTGTAACGATTGGTATTTAATGCCACATTTATTCTTAGCTAAGCTACTCGTAAAACAACAAATACATTTCATGCAAATATAATTTTGTAATATCATATAAAATATGTAAAAACGGATAAACAAATCACTCGCGATATATTTAAGTTAAATGCGACCGCAGTTGATTTCATTAGAACAATATACAGAATCACTGAAATTTTACAAACAATCATTATTATCTAAATATTTAAAATTAGAATATTCGTCTTAGATAACTGGAGTACTATCTACTTAACTTAAAAATAATAATAATAAAGAAAGCAAATTATATGGCAGTGGCAGAAACTAAATTAATATAGAACCAGTTTTGGCACATGACGTACGAGTAAATCGAAAGCCTTCCAGCTCCCAATATCAATCAAAAATTGCATAGTGACTGTGAAACTGAACAAAGATATTGCTTTAGTATTTGATATTACAAAGCTCGATAAGCAAAAATTAATTAAAAAAAAAAGTTAATATTTTCCTAACTACGTTTATATTCAAATTTTATGGCACCATATACATCGCTCTACAGGGAAGAGCACCCGTGTGGTAGGAGATACTGTCCTGTAAAATGTCCATTCGAAATTTGAATCTGATTTAAGATATAATATAGTTTATTATTACAATAACATTTCAAGTTACTTAAGTATTCTAAGCTAGCAGTATTGTCCTCAATGGTGAAGTTACCTTAATACTAAATACGAGGGTATATTTTAATAAAGTCCCTACCAAATCTCGTAACAAGTTGATAAGCCGTAACATTTTTATTCTTTATTTTTTTTAGAAAAATTTAAATCGTGTCTGATTTTAATTGAATGTTGATAACTTCTGACTTAAATTTTATCAATTGACATTTTCGCTTGAAACTTGAAATTTACGTAGAGAGATTATAATACGTTCCTTCGATGTGGTGTGCTCGAGTGAACTTAGAAGTTCATTGGCTGGAATTAAAACAAATTATTAATGAGCATAAAAAATATAGAAAACATTTATAATATAAATATAAAAATATAATTGACGTGTCAACCGCGAAGAAAATATATTTTTTTTTTTGTATAAATATTAATCATGTAAATTAAAGCTTAGATAAAATTATTAACACTGTCATTTTGTTATAAGACATTTCTTAGCATTATTACAAAAGACTTTTACTTGAAAATTTCGTTCACGTCACAGCGTTTAACTTATATTTTATCAGCAGTTAATTTCACTTTTAAATTGATACATCTATGTCTGACTAGTGTCTAATCAAAAGAACAACATGTAGTAAGTATACGTACCATTGCTTAATTAACAGTTAAGAATAAACCGATCAAGCCGCTGTGTAGATAAATACATATTATAAAGCTGAATAGGGACGGCACTAAGGCGAATGGAATGGGTCTATTGTTGGAATTAAAATGGTATCTAGGTGGTGGTGATTCGAAAACATCAATTTCTTCAAAGAAGGGATATACATCTGGGAACATGGAGCTAGGTATCCGAGCAGCGTGGAATAAATGGGTTAATTTCAGAAATATGTTAGTAAACAGCTAATAAATTCATGTTAGATATGCTTGTAATAAAACAGCTACTGTTTGAAATGTATGAATCTTATATATAGTTTTAAATACAACCGGAATGCATTGTTCAGAAAGTAATTTAAGCTATTGTAAAATCTCTACTAGTACTTTTGAAAAACTTTAACTTTTTATAAATTTGTATAAACTAATCTATTTTGGTAATCTTTTTTATATTTGACAGCGATAAAGCATGCTGAAGTAACTTCTCTATATGTTAATTAATATGTTTTTAGGTATCTATTATGTCAAGAGGTTCATGTTAACGGTTAGTGCAAAAGTAGATATGAAAAAATATATATTTTTAAAATATGTATTTTTTTTTAAATTATTGCTTTGAAATATTTGTTATTTATCACGGAACGAGTACAAGAAAAAATATTAATGGTTATACTATTAGACTATATATAAATAAATCTTACATACGACCCTTTGCAATAACAGTACATTATTTTGTATGCTCACTTTTTGCAAGGCTGGGTATTTCTACCCGCCACCGCGACCTTGCCGAGGGTAACACTGCGCTCTCCCTTAAACTCTACTTGCTCTATACAACCCACGAGGCCTGGGTACTTGTGCTGCGTGTTAAGGTAGTCTGGAATACCACCTAGAAAAAAAAGCATATAATTTTAGAATATATCTTGTGTTTCGTATTAAATAAAATAAAGAAACGTCATATACCGTCAATTTTATTATATTTAATAAACTTGACATATTAAAAAATCTTAAGGAATTTTATAAACGTTACAACGTTTAACGAATGGTTCGCTACTACGAATTATTTGATGTATTTTAAAAATTTAGTCCATAATTATCCATACCGATATATATGTTTGAATCAGCGTTCATAACATTGGAGATGCCGTTGGTCATTGCAGTCTTCGTTTTCGATCCGACAGTCAGCTCGACGCGGTTGTCGTCGTAAATTTTCGCAAACACCTATTCGCAAGAATCATTCGATTACGAATTATTCTATTTACATTTAAATATTTAATAACAAATTATTAAAGTGTAATTTTAAGATAATCATGAATTAAAAATAAACTATGATTACAATACGTAATTAATCTTACTTCGTGTCGTTCGTCATCATTAACAAGTACGTCATCAACGGAAAGGATGTTTCTGCCGCTTCCTAAGTCCCATTCCATTACCACAACTCCTCTCTCCACTAAAAAAGAAATGAATTATCAAAAATAATTTAGAATATTCATAACATTCATCGGCGCAAGTACGTAATCGTTTAGTGTGCGTTGTTATATTAAAATCAAAGCAAGTGATGTAGGGTTTGCAAATATAATGAAATTGTATAACAGTACCTCTAAGCATGATATAATCGCCTCCATATGAGAGTTGAGCTTCTTTCTGGTATAGAAGAACTCCATCGTTGTATGTGTGGAACGCCAGTGCAATCAACTCCGGTTCAACTTCTAGTTGATCGTAACGCAAGTAATGCGCCGGTAGTTCCAGATAACCGTTTCCGTTGAAGCCAACGCTTTGGAATAATTCTAGGGCTGTAAAAGCGAAATATATTTATGTAGAACTAATTTAATTCACCTAAGTAATTTCATTTGCATAATTTTCATTAAAGTTACTTTTATATAACTTAATAATGAGAAACATGTATACCAAAATCATTTGTGTTACAAATTTTACTTTTTGTTCGAAATTAGATAGATTAAATGATCATCATTACATTTTACATTCACATTGTTCGGACTGCTGCTCACACTAGAAACTAGTTATATTATATTTTCATAGCCTTTTACAGAATCAATTTCCGATAAACCACTTTTTATTCTATGTTTCGAATATACTTACGCATTTGACAGTTCGATCCGGCAAAACCAAGCGGACAGTCGCAAGTGTAGTTCATCCTGTGGCTACGGTCAGTCTTGCAGGTGCCACCGTTCCTGCAGGGCGACACCGAGCAGGGGTCTCCGAGGGGTCTACGGCTTGGGATTCTCGTTTCGCAGTAAAGTCCGCTGAAGCCCAGGGGGCAAGTGCAGGCTGTCATGTCGGATGACGTACAGAAGCCGCCGTTACGACATTGTGAGCAGATAGTCTCGGTCTAAATTAAACATATTTCCGAGTCAATTGAGTAACAAAATAATTATTTATTTATAAATTGATATTATTGAAATACACAATTAATACATATTATAATAAACGTTTTAGCCTTTGAAAGTAACAAAAATATAAGAAATATCTATAAGTCAGTTTAAATATTTTTTATGCGTAAGCTTTACTTACTTCTGGGATATCACCGCGGTCATAGTTGACACATTCCTGTACGTTAGCAGCTTGGATCGATGCGTTGGTAAGATCTAATGTATCTCCGTGGAGAGTAACCTGAAATATATAAAATCAAAATGTATTCTCTTTCGAGTACATGGGGACCGTCGTTCTACTACATAAACTAGTTGCTAAAATTGGTTCAGTATATATTCTACCAAGAAGAACCAGCAAGAAGATCAGCCATTATTCATTTTAATCATCTGCAGGTAATAATCATGTCAAGTATATATATATATTTCCTGCAAAATATGTCTTTTACATGACTAATCAGTTATTAAGATTATTTAGGTCAATAGTAAAATTATACATGGTGCAATAATTCGAGCTGAATGACTAAGGCCTGTTCTCCTTTTGTAGGGAATATGTGCATCGTATTCCAGCACGCTGCTCTAATATTAGATTTTCATCCAACATGTTTTTTTACGATGTTTTCCTTCGGCGAGCACATACGAATCATAAGCACAAATCGAGCAAGTGCTCAATGCTAATCCCCCAGTTTTGAATCAGATTTCGTCGGTGAAATTATTTTCTATCCTTTCGGGCTAAATTATGTCTTTATTTCTAAATTTATACATAATGTTGATTTAAATTTGTGTTTTACTTACGTCTTTGATGCATCCACTGAATCCGCCGGTGACGCCCGTGTTGTTGTTTAGGACAATCGAATCATCGTCGACTCCTCCGACGAACATCGATGTTTCGAAATTGAGATCCTAAAAGAAGGTTTTAATAATTAATATTTCCATTTTGTCATTTTTTCTCTTTATTTTATCACAGATAGGCAGAATACATAAATACCGTAGCACAGTACCGATTTACTTTTTATTAAAAGTATAAATCGTTTCACATTTTCATAAATGAAACATATTTATATTTATTTAAATAAAATTGTTTTACCTTAGCTGAAGCTAATTTGGCTTCATAGCTGCTGGTCATGTCTATCTTCAACGACACAACGAGTCCAACGCGCGCGATGTTTACATCAGTCCATTCATTAGGTGCCAGGGTATTGTTACTAATAAGAACGATTGGTGTGTTTCCTAGAAAAAAAAAGTTATAAAATTTTAAAATAATGTATTTTATTTTTCTTAACGAAATTAGTGAAATTTATTTTCTGCTCACCATCTCCAAGGTCATAGCGGAATTCGAGCCTGCCATCGTGTACGGCCAAGGAAGTGAATCCTCCGTACCCACGAGCTGATTGTGCACAATACATGATGATACCGTCTGTGACCGGTGCTTTAGGTCTGATCTTCATCGACATGCGCAGGAATCGGGAAGTCTTTGGTGGTTTTATTGCTAAGTAAGCACTGCCAGCGAATGCTGGGTAGGCAATGTTCTGTTTAACTTCGCAACTGAAAATATATATTTATATGATTATTCGAATTTATTTTGCACTTTGTTTGTTTATCTTCTAAAAAGTACTAGTAAAATTCTTAAGCTTCCTCTGAATCGGTAATATCATAGTTTTAATAATAGTCTTACTTTTTGCCTGTGTAAGTGACGGGACACGTGCATTTGTAGCCATCGATAGTGTCGGTGCACTTTCCTAGTCCACAAAGACCAGGACGGCACGCTTCACCGGGACGGTCACAGTTCAGTCCCGCGTAACCGGCGGGACACAGACAGGTGTAGCCGCGTTCATTGCGGGCCTCCTGTACAATAACGCAATTTTATTGTAATAAATGTTTGGTATTAAGTAATAAATACTTGCTCTTTAACATTAATTTACGCCTCCAAAGCAGTTTTTGATAGTAAAATCGAAGTCATCTTTCTATTCACCACAAATGTGTCTGATAATCACTAGACTTTATCTTATTTTATTTGCAAATAAAATACGGTGAAGTGGTATACAGCACTTACTTGGCATACACCACTATTGAGACAGAGATTGGGAGTGCAGGAATTGCAGTCCATCACGTTGTACATGTCGATGCTATCCGCCATGATGTTCTTTTCTTCCTTGCCGAGGATAAGCATGCTGACGCAGCCGATAAAGCTAAAAATATATACAGGAAATAATAAAAAACCACTTGATACCTTTACCTTACTCGAGATCATTATCGTAAATTATTCGCATCTTGCATTTTCTACAGTTAGAAACAAAAGTCTGTGTCGAAAGTAGGTACGTACGTACGCGGTGACTTTCAAATATATGTACTTTACCTAAAAGCTTTCACATTAATAGCGCTTACCTTGGAGCGTTCTCGAGTTCGGGGGGACGTTGAGTTGGTGCACCACCGACGTACAGATTTGCATACAAATCTAGTACTTCGTACTGATTCGATGATTCCGCTACGAACGGACCAGTATTGTCGACGTCCATTGTTACTGCAATAGTATTTTTTTATTATCATATGGTTTTTATTTCTAAACAAACCTAATTTTGAATATTTTTATTATTTAATAGATCAATGGTGTATTTCGACCCATCTGCTCAGTGAGTATATTTGTCGTAATATTTCCAAAACATGTTAACCTACCCACGACAAATGAAATAAGTATAGGCGTAATATTAACCAATTGAATTTGTATAATAATATAAACTATCAGTTATTAAATTCTAACCTCGTGGACCAGTTATTTGAGTAGTAAGATAATGAAACTTGAGATATTGATAGAAAAAAATACAATTTATAGACGTTTACCTTTAGAGCCACTTCTGCTCAGACGTATAGTATGCCAAGCGTTCAGCTGCAATGGTCGGTCACCCGTAACAATCAAAGGAGTTGACGTATCAAACTTAAGTGTGAACTCTGGTACTCCTTCGACAAGCTGAAGGACCAAGTTGTCTCCGGTACCGTTTTTATTTTGACTGTTGTATAGGATAATTCCGTTGGGATCTGGAAAAATAATATCACATTATTGTGATTGTTTTTTAATATGCTACGGACTGAGATAACTCCATTAATAATTAGTAAAGAAATGTGAGCTAACAGAATTTGAGATCGACTAAATAAAAAATCAAGAAATTAATTGATATCGTCCGAGCTATTATTAAAAAAATACAATTTCAAATAGATTATATTATTTAATTTAAAAATAAATAAAAGTTCACTGTATAGAGATTATGCAATTTTGGTTTATACCTGATGGTTTGAAAGAGATCTCGATGTCGAATTGCATGTAGGCGTCCCTGAGTGTCGGTAAAGCCAGCCAACTGTCGCCATTAAACTTGGGCACTACGCCCACAATACGTAAAGTGGCACGGGTTTCTACTCTCGCGCGATTATTGGTCACCCTGCATATGTATGTCCCAGCGTCCGCTTCCGATACACTCTCCAAACTTAGAATGCGCTAAATTATAACAAAATCATAGTTAAACAAGTATATGAGAAACTGTATTTGTTTATTAAATGTTTGAAAATTTTGCGTGATAAAAAATATTTTAAGTGTAATATTTATATAAAATGATCTTTACCTCGTTTTGCCTAACGCCAGGAGGAAGCTGAGAGTATTCTCGCCTCCACTCGATAGAAACAGGTTCTTCCAGGTTGTGATTGCACGGCATTTCGACTATGTCACCCAAACGAGCGGTGTACGTAGTATCTCTATCGCCTACTGGATAAGAAGCTTCATTTTGTCCTGGGAATTATTTTATTTCAATACAAATCTTTAGACATCACTATTTTATATTTGGTACAACTGATTGGCAAATGAATTCTGGCAAAGGAGGATGCTGTGAGGGATGGTTATACTTCTCACAGTGCCAATGTCTGTGGGTAGTGGTGACATAACGTCAGGTGGCCCATTTTCTAATACAACCAACCAATTTTATTAACAACATTATATGAAAGTCACAGTTATTAAGGATTGAACGGAACCATATAAGTACCTGGGATTACTTCAAGAGTGAAATTGTCGTACGAGACACGTCCATAGCGATCTTGACCGATACATCTATAGACATCAGCGTCGGACTCCTGTACGCCTGGTATAAGAAGCATTGCTCCGTCGCCGTAGACCTTGTTATGTAAAGCAAATATTTAATAACGTTTCCTTATATCATAGCATTTGTAGTAAGTAAGTAAGTATTTGGCTACGTCTACTTGATAGTACTCGATCGAAGTTTTAATAATATGTAATTTAAATAACCCTATTTTAAATGTTCACGTAATCATAATTATAACAAAATCACATATAGTTAAATTTTGATTTCTCACTGTGAGGAAAAGGTTTCTTTGTATATTAGGTTAAATTTTTTAATTTCATCTTTTAAATATCCACTTATGTGCGCGACCTTGACTTTAGTGAGTCTTTTGATTCAGTTTAACAGTTTGACAGCCTGCATATTTTTATTTCCAGACAGAAACACAACTGTTAGCTAAGGTTTGTAGCAAACTATCAATGCTATTTAATGTGCAACAGAACATCAAGTAACGTACAAAATTTAAATTAGTTAAAATGGTTGTTCATTTTGAATGACGTAATTTATTTTAATATTTACTTTAAAATTAAAACATCTCTGGTTATACTTACTCTTGATTCGACATATTGCTTTGTTTTAAACCTTTCCCATGAAACTCTGATATCCCTTGATCTCATTCTACACGTTACTTCGACCTTATCCCCGACTCTATACGGTCTTCGGGGCTGATCGATAGCAACAAGTCCTAAAGATTCAACACGGGTTCCTGTAACATATGTAATATTATAAGTCTACGTTTTCTGAATTGTAAATATTGCCACGACCAGTCTAACAAAATATATTGTTTTAGAAAAACTCCTTCAATCAATACCGATGCACCGAAAAATAGTAAAAACTCTTCGTACATAAACATGCAAAGCTAAGGATTCGTTAGTTAAAAAAGACCGTGAGTCACACATAAGGATTTATTTAGCTTCGTTATATTATTCACAGAATTCTGAATAATTTAATAATATGTATTCTCGTTTTGTTTGTGTTGATTTTTTTACGACATAATCGAAAGAAGACAGCACAAAGGACATACACCTGAAAATACGCTAAATGCAAATTTACCAGTTGTATAATTTGAATCCGATAACATTGTACAGCTTAACTCATCACTCGAGTCCAGGCAGTCTGGGTAATCGTCGCATACAAATTCAAAGTTTATGCAATTTCTGCCATCGTTGCATTTGAACTGTGTCTCCAAGCACTCATTGCCTTTACGTAAATAAAAATTATAAGCTAATAATTTCTCAAATAAAAAATAATATAGAACTAGGCACAACGAATACCAACAATAAAACCCAAAAGCATGCCAAGGTTATAATCAAACAAGCATAGCGATAAAACAAACGTGAAAGTTGAGTGCTATCACAACCGACTCGCACTGACCCTCGATGTGGAGATTGATGAAATTGCTAATCTGTCTGCCGTAAATGTCGGTAATGAGGCAGACGTAGAGGCCGCTGTCGGTTTTCTGGGCGAGTCTGATGAAAAGGGACCCATCGCTCTTCTGAATAACTGATCTGGGGAGTTGGTTGCCGTCCTTGGTCCAGCGGATGGTTTGCCTCGGCAGCGTGACATTGCAGCTGAGGTTGACGGCGGAGCCCACGTGCGCGGTCTGTTCATTATCGCGAGACACCGAAGTCGCTCGATCCGTCTCTTCTATGAATGGTTTTTAATACATGCACAAGACTGTTCCTCATACACATTCAGTGGTAAAGTAGCAATGTTAAACATTCGATGTTTTACTTATGTTACGTGATTTGCGTGATTTGGATTCCCACAGCATGGCAAATTATAACAGGTGCGCAAAATAATTACGTTGAGTGCGACCTGTACATTTGTGAAACTAAGCGATTTCGAATCAATGTGTGTACTTTAAATACAGTTACAACATCTTCTACGTGCTTTTTGTTGTACTTAAATATTTATGTGATCAAGCAAGTTTGAGATTATCCCGTACTTACCACTGACTCTGACTTCGGCGATGGCAGATGCATTCGCGACTCTATTTCTTGCAAAACATTCATACTCTCCGGCATCTTCGATTTCGATTTTGTGGAATATCAAGGTACGATCTTGGACCTCAACTCGCCTGAAATTGCAATGCCGTTAAATTTTGCTGGGGTCATATAATTAGAGATAATATGATAATAATCAGTATTTAATATACATTTAAATTGATTGAAATATTAATATTTTTTGAGATATTGATTAAGTATGATCTATTATAAAAGGATGAAATATATAATAAAAGTTTTTATAACGAAAAAATTATCAAAAACAACCTTGAAAACATAGAATATTTCGATCTCCATATTACGTCAATTATGTCATCGCCTTCAACAAAGCATTCCACGGTTGGCGACTGTCCTGGGTGAACGGTCTGGGTTGCAGGGTTCAGAGTAATAGTGGGCGGTGCTACAACTTGGAGACTTGTCCTTGCTGATTGTTGAGCCTCTCCAGTCGGACGGTAGTACAAAGTGCATTCGTATACACTGGTATCACTTTTAGAAGTCTGTATTAAAAATAAAATTATATGAAAATGCAGCCTCAGAGTAATGTAATCAGTAAATTATAAAGATTTTCACATGACACACACTATTATTGAAATTCAGTGAAAGTGGGGATGGTAAGGATTTGTATCGTACAATGTGAAAGCAGCCTGTAAATGTCTCATTTATGGTTTAAAGCCCTTAACTCTTCTCAAGAAAGTCTGGGATTTACTACACCACGCTACTTCAATGCTTGTTTTTTATAAACATGTGGCAGATTTTCTTCTGATACATGCAGGTTTTTTCGCAAAGTTTTCTTTCCATTAAACACAAAATTCAGCGAAGCTTGTCCGGATTTGAATTCGTAATTGGATTATGTCGGCTTATGACTATCTAAATGACTTTCCTCCTCCTTGTTATGTACCTACGTATATATAAGCGTTATGTATACGTACATTTCTAATGATCAGCTCGTTGCCTACTTGCATGGCATTGCTTTGCAAAGGACTTCCGTCAGCGCGAGTCCAGACTACGTCGAATTCGTCTGAAGCATTGCAACTGAAGATAATAATACCACATATTAATGCATTTTACATAATAGGCTAGTTTTGTTTTTAGTTTACTTGGAAAAAAGAACGCCCTCCTCACCTAATTTGACTTTGCTGCCCTTCGATAACTGCCATGTCTTTCGGCTGCACATCGTACGACGGATAGTTTTCGCCAATTTCGTTGTCTCCACTGCTTTCTGTTTAATAAAATATTTTGAGAAGTCGGATCATATCATTTCATATACTATGATAATATTAATAATGATGTCATAATATAAAATAAATTCAAATAAATCAATCTACATATTAAAAAGAAAAATAAAATCTTGTATATAATTATAATTTTGTAAACAAACGCATTTAAAAAATTGTTATATTTCAAATTAGAAAGGTAATTATTTCACTGTGATTTTATAATAAATCATAAAAAAAATACGAAAAGAAAATAAACAAAAAATATATACCAATGAGGCCACCATCACCTCTCTCCACACGGATAACAAATTGCTCTTCGATGGTTCCAGCAGCAGACGTCGCCGTACAAATGTAGTCGCCGTCTTCGTTTGCATTTTGAATATTAAGCGCCGCTATCCTTGGTGATGGGGGCACTAACAGACGTAAGTCTGAGCCCGCTGAAAGCAAATAATTATCTTCTCATACATGGCTATATAACAAAATAAGATACCTAGATTATGTAATAGAAATTAAGGAAAAGCAAAGCGTAACTTCATCTGATAAACAAAATTTAAATGGAAACTGAATACAAGTTTAATTAAGTTTCTTATCAACAAAGATACACTAAATGAAACTTCCTAATTAAAGTCTCAAGATATTATGAGTATTGAGTTATTGTAATATTTCTATGACGTTTCGTTTCGTGACGTTCGATTATATATTTTTAAATAAATATTATTTCGGTGGTGCAATAATAAAATAAGTAACTAATAAAAGTTTTGTTAAACATACATTTAATAGAAACTTCTGGTTCAGGGTATCCATCTGCACGACATTCAACATTGACTCTGTCTCCTCTAATAACTTGGATGTAGTTGTTAGGTGTTATAGTGATCACAGGTGGCGATCGCACTTTGATGGTAGCGCTGGCACTTGAGGAGCCGGCATCATTGGTCGCGGTACACGTGTATTCGCCTTCGTCGTTTACCTCAACGTTAAGGAATCTAAAAAACAGGAATTACTTGAGATTATATTATATACTAATTATGCCCGCGACTTCGTACGCGCTTGTATTTAATAAAAAAGCGTGACTTTATTATTATTTTACATATCATTCTAAAATAAAAGTATTCTAAGTTACTCCTTATTACATCAGCTATCTGCCAGTGAAAGTCCCGTCAAAATCGGTCCAGGCGTTCCAGAGATTAGCCGGAACAAACAGACAGGCAGTCAGACAAAAATTGTAAAAAATGTTATTTAAGTATATGTACCGTGTATGCATTTAATAATACGCGGTTATTTTAATGTTACAAACATACATTCCAATATTATTATATTTATAGATTACAAAAGTAGAAAGTCCAAATATTCAAGACGTCTTACATTGCTTAAAACTATTTATAATTCAGTTTTAACATTCCTTTAGTCTAACGGTCTTTATACTATAAAGCGTATGTATACCGCAGCATGAAAACACGATTTGAAATATTAATCTTTATTAGAAATTGTCCCTACTAAGGAGTCAACTCATTATTAAGTTATTTTATAGTTTCAGTTCGTAGCAAATTTTTAATTGATTTAAACATTAATGTACACTTAACATAAGTAGTTTTATTTATGAATCTTAACTTAACCTAGGGTTTACTCGTTAAAAAATCCATTAAGCCAACACAACAACTACTGTTCAAAGTACAAATTACCGATTCGAACAAATTATTTTTTCTTTTTTTATCTGAAATAGAACTTACTACAACAATCGTCAAGTCAATGACAATATGACTAGCTTATGTTGTGACCAGTACTTTGGCACTTTAAGGAATATTAACTATCCCTTATAACGCTAATGCGCCACCAACATTACGTACTAGGTGTTATGTCACTGTCACTGTGTCGCTCTGTCACGGGCACTAGATAACAGTTCCCTTTCAACCTCTTTTAATCGGAACATAACAGTACTACATACTGGTGCTTGACGGTAGAATATATGATGACCAGTCATCAGGTAAGCCTAGACCTATCCAGGTTGTAGATTAAATGTGTGTGCAAAGTGTGTTAAAATTAGCTTCAACATTTAATTGGTAAAAGTGATGATTATTGGAGTAATTAAAAGGCCGTGGGTTAGCCTTTTATAAATGATCAGTTTTCACAGACATGAGATGTAAAGGAGAACAGCAACGATTCATAATTTATTTAATAAATTTCTTAGTTGATAGCAGGCCTTTTGTTCAGACTCATCTGGTAAGGTACTATTTTATCGCCAAACAGCAACACTTTGTAATTTATACTCAGGTTTGAAAGATAAGCGAGCTGTTATGATTGCGCCCGGGACTGAAAAACACACTTTGACGGGATAATGAATTGTATTTATAAATATTATTTACAAATTGAACTTGTTAGGTCTAATTTTACTGACCTCAATTTATTATTTTGTTGTATCTGCACATGATGTGAGAATGGTCTTCCGCCGTTCCTGTCCCAAGTGACAACTGGTGGTGGAATACCACCATTAACGTAGCAATGCAGTTCGTATTGGCTTCCTAGCGTCACTGAGTTTTCGCCCTGAGGGTAGATGTCAACTCGAGGGGCTTCACGACCTGGTACAATTTGAAAAAAATAAATATCAACTTGTGTAACAGAAAGGCATATTAGCAGATCTTCGCTGGAGTTGGAGCTCGTCGTCCTTCTAGAAGGACGTGGCCCGCACCGCCTAATTTTTTTTTATAAGTTTTCTTTTGTAATATTTCTTACTTGCCAATAAATTATTATTATTATTAATATAATATAATAATCACTCACGTTCGATTTCAACGTATATGTAGCTGCTGACAACGGGCCTGCCGTCGACGTTTCCTTCGCAGAGATAGTATCCCGCGTCACTGTCTTGCGCGTTGGTAATGACTAGAGTGTTGTCTCTTTGACTCGTACCTGGTCCAAATCTTTCTTGATACTGTACAAGAATTACAAATATATAATAATTTATCTGAGGTTACACTAAATACCATCTATTCATAACACGATTCAGTCAATGTGCAATGAATACAATTTTTTTTACACATTTTGTTCGACTTAGGAGTCTTGTTAAAGATTGTTAAGTTAAGTTGTTGGTTTTTAAAACTAAAAAAATTAAAACCTCTTTAAGTCCAATGAAATATCACAAGCATTAAATATTAATTTTAATTTATTATTATTATTTATTAATATTAATTTATTATTAATATTAATAATAATGAATGACGACCTCCGTGGTCGAGTAGTGTGTACACCGGTTTTCATGGGTACACCACTCTGAGGTCCCGGGTTCGATTCCCGGCCGAGTCGATGTAGAAAAAGTTCATTAGTTTTCTATGTTGTCTTTGGTCTGGGTGTCTGTGGTACCGTCGTTACTTCTGATTTCCCTAACACAAGTGCTTTAGTTACTTACATTGGGATCAGAGTAATGTATGTGATGTTGTCCAATATTTATATTTATTTATTTATTTATATTTATATTTATTAAATGTAATGTATATTAGTATTTAGAGACGGCATTGATACGTGTCTAAAGGGACTAGATAAGAAATTGAAGCCTAAACTCGATAATAGTCTGAAACATTTTGACATACTCGGTTATATAATGTATCGTATGAAAATTATACAAGGGTCGGTTCGCCTCAATTCGTCAATAAATATATAAATAGTGTAAATTAGCAACGGGCTATAGTGTGTTTAATTGAGTGTGTTTGTGTGTATGTATGTGTATATGTGTGAGAGAGTGTATTGTCTTACCTTAGTCCACTTAATTAGGGGCAAGGGATATCCTTGTGGAATACATTCGATTGTACCACTACCACCGGTGGGTATCTTGAGCTGATTAACAGAGAGCGTAATGTTTGATGTTTCTTCAGGCGGGGGTGGCCTGTTGGGTATGACTTTCAATACGACTAGCTCAGGGTTTATGTTAATGTACGGGGTGGTCTGACAAATGTAGACACCATCGTTCTCGGGAACCGCTAATTCAACGTAAAGGACTCCGTTCTCGGCGCGTACATTAGGCAGGAAGTTATTTCCGTCTTGCCTGAAAGAAAACGGTTATTATGTAAATAAAAAAAACATTATTTAATAATAAACTAGTTTACACTTATCTTAATAAATAGGATAGTTGAAATGAATATTAATAATTAACTAAATGGCCACCTAGCAAACACTGCTTGAGCTATGATTCTCCAACATATAACTTCCACAAACCCTCCAAAAATGGCACTGACTCCAGTTAATTGTATAGAAAGTACATTGGCACCCAAGTATTTTACCTGATCCAGTCTATAGTTCCAGGTGGTATATTAGCCGTTCCAGTACATACAACTCGAGTGCTCTGTCCCTCGTCAATGGTGGTCGATGATGACGAAACGGTTAGTTTCTGCTTCGGTGGTCTAGATGGCTTCGGTCTCACCGTTACAATAGCGGTGCGGTCAGTCGAGCCAGCCGAATTTGACGCGATACATCTAAAGTAAAAAAAAAATATATAATTTCAAGATGAAATGTTGTGTATGTGATTGTTAAATAACATCTATACCATACGATAAAAGTAACTGAGTAACTTGTGTTTTAATTCAACTAATATTTGTTTCTATTCGAGAAGTGTAACTAAAGTATCTACTCTAGAACAACGGGAAGCTATTTACGAAATCCGAATAACTTTTTTGAAATCATTTAAGCAAACAACTAACCTGTATTCACCAGAGTCTTCAACGTTGGCGTCGTCTATGATAAGCAAGGCATCATAGGTTACTGTGGAACGAGGCAGTGGTCGGTTAGCGACCCTCTGCCAAGTGATCCTCGGTGCCGGGTTACCAGTGGTCGCACATGTGAGTTCAATCCTGTCGCCTTCATAGTATTCCTTCACTGATGGACTTATTGACACAGTTGGTAATGTCATTTCATTCACTGAAATTATATAATAAAATCATTTATTTTTTTATATTGGTGAAGTATGAAATATTAACACTTCTAACATTTAAGAACTAAAATGCTACGTCCCTTATACCTGTAGTACTAGCTCACCCACCTTTCACACCGGAACGCATAAATAGTAAGTATTCCTTTTTGGCGGTAGGTGGGTGCCGTTAGATCAGATGAGTGGTTGGTACCTACTCATACGACCTTTTACAAAACCCTACTATCGAGTTGATTTTAGTTTACGAATAAGTTTATTGATTAAATTTAATAAAATTACCTTTTGCATAAAATATCCAATCAGGTACGACTATTCCATTAAGTAAGCATGTAAATTAATACAATGATACATAATTAATAGCTTATTTTCAGTGATATCAAAAAATATGTATAATTACATACCTGGTACTTTAAGAGTAGCGATGGCTTGACCCGTCGAGATACCGTCACTAGTCTGACAAATGTATTTTCCACTGTCAGATACTTGTAAGTTCATTATAAGTAATAAGCCAGTATTGGTATCTATTTGATGCCTGCCTTGTGGCAAATACCCATCAGCCTTGTACCAGTTGACTTGCAGAGGATTAGTGGTCATTCTACTTTGAGCCTGGCATGTGAAGTTGACCGTGCTTCCTACTTTCTGGATCTTGATAGTCGGGCTCGTGATCTTCACTACAACAGTGCTTTGAGGAGGAGGTTGTGGTCTGGTGCTGGTCTCGATTGGCTCACCGCCTATAATTACATAATAATCAACATTAGTATAGCTTCATACACAATCATTTAATGCAGCATTTTAGCAATTATATCTATTAATAATTAATTTTTTAGAATAAATAAAATTTAAGCAAATAATTTATATATTAAATCAATAAATTCTAATAATAATAAGCTTGACGTAATAGCGACAAATACATATTATGGAAATAGCATCGACGACACAGTGGCTTTCAATTAGGACGAATTTACTGACACATTACAAAGTTACGATTTGAACAGAACGAATAACAAATCTAATTTAGTTATGATTCACATTTATTGAAACGGAACATAAAACTGAAAATGAACGGAACGGCACGTTATTAGTATTCTTAACATTGAAACTTGCCAATGTTGTTCGACAGGAGTACGAAGATGAAATATCGATAAAGCGAGACGGTATTAGCTGAAACACACAGCTGGACAATGATGGTACCAAACCTTGTCGGTTAAGACTACCTTTTTCTGGTAAAGTGGTAGATAATACCCCTAAAGTGAATCCATTAGCAGTTATCGTTCGACATTCGTAAACTTCTCCCTGTCTTTTCGTATTCCAATGGGTATGCCATACGTGTTCACCAATCCAACCATCTTTGGAAAGTCTCGATTTGGTATAACTTTTTCCAGGTTGAATCGCACGTCCCTCGAAGTAAAATTGAATGCTCAAGGGCTCAGGTGCCCTGTACTTGCATGTAAACGTAACTTGAACTACAGACGACATTGGATATTTGTCGTGAATAGTGGGGTGTAGTTCCATGATAAGGCCTAATGGTCATAAAATTAATTAAGTAGTTAATCTCTTTTCTTCATTCTAAGTTATTGAATTTATATTTACTATAATTAAATATTTACCGTATTTTTTTGGAACCATTGTGAATGGTACTGAAAATTTTGTCAAGATCGCTAGAACTTTTTAAATAAATAAATGTATTCATTGTCCGGCTATGTCACTTACCAACAGTAGAGCAATCGGGTCCTGTGAATGGTGGTCGGCAGTTACAAACGACCTCGTCGTAACTAACCAGCTTGCAGTCGTGGCCATTGCAGTTACACGGTCTGCAGTATCCAGTCCTGTCCTTATAGAAACCAGCAGCACAGTTCTCACAACTAGTGCCAGTGTAACCTTCTGGGCACATGCATACCTAAAAATGTATATTTAAAGAATATAATAATAATAATTGTTAAAAAAATATAAATAATAATAATTGTAATAATAGCGGTACTAGCTTAAATTTTTGTTAATATTATTAAAACATAATATATAAAATGGAAAGCCTTTGTTTTTGTTTAATTTAAGTATATTAACTCGAAATACTGTTTAGGACTAAGTTATATTGGATGTATATGGTAGTTATCATCACTATAACCTACCTCTACACCCTTAGCCGCAGGAGCTGCAGCGTCGTAGCTCTCGACAGCAGTATCCATAGAAACATCAGCAATTGCAGTAGATGTAATATTTTCTGCAATCGTAGCTCGGACTAACACTCTCTTCAGGTTCTTAAGCACAGACATAAATTCATCACGACTAGCCGCTTCGGGTGAGTTCAATTTATACCAGTTGGTCTCACGTAATGGAACTTGATAGCTCTGTAAAGAATAATTGTGCATTTTAATATTGTTGTCTTTTGTTATTTAGCTGTATTGGATATAAAAATATAAATATTAGATATTTACCAAAGCTTCACCAGATCTCATAGTAGTTGGGTTGTTCCAGTAAATTGAGAGGTATTCACCAACGAGAACAACATCCCTTCCAGGTGTTGATTCTTCAGGATCACCACTGAGGAATTTCTGTGTTAGTGATAGAGTGCCTCCATAAGACAGAACTCGATTTCCTGCAGAAATAAACCGGAAGCGTTGTATTATAAACATAATACGTTAATACTGATCAAAATGAAATGGCTACATTATATTGTAAAAAAATACCTGGGAAAACAGGTAAGGACCAGTACAGCTCGTCATAGGGTATTGATGAGAAGACATACATAAGTTCACTCTCTTTAGGTGACGGTATAAATTGGTCGTTAATGACTTGGTCAGCATTTAAATCCATAAGTGTGTAACCGCCGTAGGATTCACCGAAAATGGGAGCAGCTAATGGTATTCTTGAATAATGACTGGCCTGAAATAATGAATATCGTTGTTATATTTAAATTACGTCGGAAGTGATATTCCAATAGATTTAAATATATATTCAATAAATATAATATACTTTATATTTGCTACAAATTCGATAATTATATACAGAATGTTTTTACAGAGATAAAAAGAGAAAATTATGAGCCGCATCATATCTAATGATTAGCTGATCAACAGCCTTAGAAATGATTTTTTTTTTTTATGCAGTAAAATAAATACTGGTATATATAATTTGGTCCAACTCACACATAAAAAATTGTGATAATTATGGTTGTTGTGTTTTATTTAACCACATTATCTATCGTGTTTTGTTTACGTTTACGGTGTATTATGTTGTAAATTTTTTTTTACTTACTTCGTGACAATCTTTAGTGACGCCAGAACAGTAACATGAGAAGCAACCGAGTGGGTTATTATGGTCAAGACCGAATGTGCCAGGTCTGCAGCGGTCACAGCCTTCGCCTTCAACGTTCTGTTTGCATTGACAACGTCCAGAAGAATCACAAGGAAGAGATTCGCCTCTTGGATCACAGCTGAAACATTATATTAGAATTATATATTTTTATAATTTTAATATAGTCTATAAAATTGATTGGACCTAATTTTTCGATTAATTAATTCGATTCGATTTGACTCATAACATACAATAATAACAATTTAGTATATTTATATAATTATGATGGTAAGTTCATAATTACCATATTTATTTTAAAAATATTATGATTATGAAGTATGGACAATGCCAACTACCAAACTCCAGAATGCTATAGAAAATTCCTTGGGCGACAAACCCACTTTTTGACTTTTTATAGATATAACCCGGCGGTGACATAATCTGTAGCTTTCTAAAGTAGCTACTTGACGTGACGTGATAATAAGACCAAAAATATTTTTAGTAAATTACTCACTTGCATATAAATGGTATCGGTGTATTGTCAATGGGAACACAGTTGTTGTTTTGGTCTTGCTGGAAGCCATCCTTGCAGAATTCACAATTTGGACCAGCCGTGTTATCAGCACAATCCTCAAAATCACAAAAAAAACAATATATAACAGAAGTTCCAATAAATTTGAGGTAACGAAACTAACGATA
Organism: Vanessa atalanta; assembly: GCF_905147765.1. Lineage (NCBI taxonomy): Eukaryota > Metazoa > Arthropoda > Insecta > Lepidoptera > Nymphalidae > Vanessa > Vanessa atalanta. Next base: position 13,949,045 of record NC_061902.1, on the reverse strand, counting down.
TCAAAATTACATATTGTATACAGATTTTCAAAGAATTCTTGTGAGAAGCAAAATTTGTATGATAGTAATTGTATACGTTTCTTGACGTGTAACACTTACATAGCATACACCAGTCTCTGGGTGACACATAGTCGAATGACCATTGCAGTCACAAAGACCGCAATGTTCTAAGTAGAGACCACTTGAACTTCTGTAAATAAAAAAACAGAATTATTTTCTATTCGGGCCTGTAATAAAAGTAAAAATAAACAGTAATAGAAATGATTAAATTATTTCACTGGTTTCTTAAATTTCCATGAATTGAATTCAAAGTACAAATATAACGTTATATTCTTGTTTATTTTATTGTGTATTCAATTATCTATAGAATATATTATAATACAACCAGTAAAGAAGAAATCATAGCTTGTAAAAGAATTAAAAAAAATTAATATGATATTTCAATGACCTGGTGTATCCTGGAGCACAGTCCTCACAAGATGTTCCAACGTAGCCCATTGGGCACTGGCACTGCTCTACGTGCTGTGCCATGGGACCATCGCCATCGGGCTCAGCTGTATCAATACTAGCACTCTCAATTGAAGCTACGTCTGTATTGCTAGAGTACGTTCCTTTAATCAAAATAGTCTTCACATCGGCTAGGGCGAGCAGGAAATGTTCACGAGAAACTTGCTTGCCATCGGGTCTATTTAAATATAGTTCATATATTAATAAATTAAACCTTATTACTGCAATTAAATATTATCATAGTCAATATTTACCTCTGCCATCCCTTTTCTAAGAACTGAACGCTTGCGTTTAAGTAGCCGTCGTTAGCTGGCATAAAGTTACCGAAGTAATGGAAAGTTAAACTGTTGTCCTGTAAACATTTTTTGTTACGGTAATTATCACTTTTTACAAATATAAAGTAATAGACTGTAAATTTCCCACTGTTGGGCTAAGATTTGCTCTTCTTTTGAGGAGATCAGTAAATTTTAAAACGGTAACTTACGCTTATGAGTTGGACGTCAGCGGCCGTGTTTTTCAAACCGCCATAGGTAGGCACGTGGCGAAGTTCGTATGATAAGTATCCACCGTAGGCTGTAACTTTATCGCCAGCAAAACTAAAAAGTAAAAAAAATAGCTTTATTAATCATGAAATGTGAAAAGTAACTGCATTTCTGATAGTTACTCTTTTTAATTAATATTATTTACTCTTCTTACTAACCATTACCAATTGACTATAATAAACATTTTTATTATAATAACACAATAAAATACCTGATAGGAAGACTCCAGTATAAGATGGAAGGTTGAGAACGTTCTAAGTTGTTCACAGTAATCTCTCCTCTAACGAGTTCAGGTTGCATGTCTGTTTCTACGGGGACGTTATATCTGACTGAACCAGCAGGTCCTATCGGCGCACTCTTGTACAGTTTCACTTGGTTAACTATTTGTGGTACATTAAAACGTACTGTCGTAGTTTTACGGCGCAAGTTACTGATCATACATTGTTGTGAAACTCCAGAGCAGAAGCAAAGTGCGCAACCATGTCTGTAAAAAAGTACGAAACGTCATAATTATGGATAATTTATTTTAAAATTAAAATATATTAATCTGCAATAAGCGCACACTTAATCATTGCATGATATTGTTATAACTACTGAATGAGCGGTAGCCTAAACGAACTACCAAATCATCCCAGTAAACAAGATACGATCTATTCTATTCAAGTAATTATAGAAGCAGTAAAAAGTTAACCTGAAGTCGTCGGACAGGTAGAACGAGCCGTTCTTGCATTGGTCACAGTAGCGTCCTTGGACATTTTCTTTGCATACACATTCGTCAGGAAGACGAACTTGGCTGGTTCCTAGAGGGTTGCAGTGTGGGTCTGGGGGTTTAGGTCTACAAGAGTCACCGACCAACAAGGGATTACCGATGTAATTAGGAGCGCAGTAACTACAGTCAGATCCTTCATATCTGTGAAAATTAAATAAAAATTAAAAAAAAAAGACAATTTTGCCTTGGTAACTGTAACAGATATTACATTTTTAAACGTACCCTGGTTGGCAGTCACAGATTACATTTCCTCTGGGGCCAATTGAGCAAGAGCTAGCAAATTGATTGCCTCTGTTTGTCAATGGACAGGGACAAGGCTTGCAGTCACCACCACTGCTCGGGTCGCCATAGGTGAGTGGTGGGCACGGAGCCTTTGGTACACAAGTGCCGTTCCAAGGTCCTAAGTTTTGTCTTTCGAATCCATCGGCACATTTCTATATGATTTTATTGTGTGGTTAGAGATAAGCAATAAAAATAATCGTAAATACATAGACACATTGACTAATGACAGTAAAGTTTTAACATTATATTTTTATTTGTTAATTTTGTGCTCACCTCACACGATCGTCCTTTATATCCGGATGGGCAAGAACATTCCTCGACCAGACTGGCAGCTCCAAGTCCCACATTACTCATTTGAGCAGATTCCATAGTGAACTCAGTTATATTAACACCGGCGTTATTTGAATCAGCTCGCAAGAGTATTAATTCAACATCATCCAATCTGGAATTATTATTAATAATCGATAATGGATATAATCCAGGTCATCATAAAATAATCTTGCATATTTATTTTAATTAGATATTATATAGATGATTATACTAACGCCATCATTATGTCTTCTCGTGAAGCTGATACTAGTCCTCTTGATGTTGGCTTCTGCCAATTTCCAGGCGTCAAGCGGGCGCTTATGTATGGATCGCGGAAAAGGTCGTTACGACTTTTGTGGAGCAATGTTTGGTATTTTCCCTAGAAATTATTATAATTAGTTGATATATCAAATACTTGAAAATACTATACGGAATTTATTAAAAAATATAACTTACCAAAATAATGACATCAGGAATGCTATCGCTAGCACCATATCGGTTAGAAAAGTGGGGTGTAATTCTATACTTTATGTGGCCACCGTATGATGTGAGTTGATTACCATTATACGTTTCTGGTAGAGTAATGTATGGATGTGTACCAGTATTTCTAGACCAAGTCACGTGTTCTAATTTCGTTACCTGGAATTTTTCATAATGATAAGTACGTTGTTAGAGGTAAAAAATAACGAGTTAACACTTAATCATTGTCAACAAACCGTTGCTCCATTCTTCAATGGTTGGTAGTAATATTGGTTAGTGATGACTTGCTGTTTGTCGACCTGAACGTCTCCGTTATAGTCTTGGTTAACTCCAACTAGCCTAGTACCTCCCTCACCGAGCAAAGTCGGCATATTAAAGATGAAGAGATCAGCGCTTTGACATTGAGTTGATTTTCCGAAACAGAAACATCGGATACATTCGTTTTGTGACCGTGCCTCGCTGTAACAAACCACAATTAAAATAGTTATACTTCATTATCCGAGTATTTGTATTCGAAACAAAATTAGGGATTCATTTTTATTAAAAAAAAAGCATAGGCATAGCCACATGTTGTATAGCTTCAGCCAGAAGCTATACAATAAGTAACTATGACGTCATTCCCAAATATGGCCAGTCAATAAGACAAATACACTATTTACCTGTTAAAGTATCCAATTGGACATACTCCTCCAGTTCTATTAACGTAAACAATGGCGTCCTGTGCAGCGAATGTTGTACCCTTGTTGTTGATACCTTCACAGGAATAAGCACCGCTGTCTTCCGACTGCAAATCGACAAGATTAATTTATTTCATTAAATTTAACGCAATATTATTTCTAAAATTTATTCTATAAAAAGTAATCTAGGAATATCCTGTATAATATCCCGTCCAACATTTTAGTGCAACATCTTTTTATTAATCTGTATGTTTAACTTAAATGTTATTTGTTAAATTTTAATTAAATATATAATTATGTCATATCTTTGATATATTAAACATACCTGCATGTCTGGACAGGTTAGTGTTCCGATACCATTTACGCTAGTAGAAGTACATTTCTCAGGCACATTGCCCCAGTTAAGTCGCCAAGATATAAGAGGCGTTGGAACACCCACGGCTTCGCAGACGAGGGTTAATGTATCACCAGGATTTAATTTAACGTTTGATGGAGCTGGAGACCTCGTTATATGCACCGGTACTAGAATATGATAATAATGTGTTATCATTTATGTGTAAATATTAGGACAAAAAATTATAATATTATGTTCTATAAACGAATAAGCGTATCGACAGTTTTGAAATACGACGTAATCTTGTGCTCGTTCGTCAAATTATAAATAAACAAGAAAATAATTCTAAATACATCATGTAAGAAATGTTAACTATCTGCAAAGAAGAAAACTTACTGCAGCCGAGTTCATCGGACGAGTCGAAACAATCCTTGTAGGTATCGCACTGGAAGCTTCTAGGAACGCATTGATCGTTGCTGGCACAAGCAAACTCATAAGGTTGGCATTGCTGATTCGGGTCGGTAGCTACGCAGTTCAGTTCATCGGAACCATCCCCGCAATCATCGTCGTTGTCACAAAGCCAGGTCTTCAAGACGCACTTACGATTAGCGCACTGGAACTCATTTGGTTCACACTTGCCGTTACGGTCTGGAATTTTTTAGCGATTTGTAAAAATTCCATGTTGTCAACAGTTACTGCTGCTATTTTATGTTATTAGTTATCACAATAATTCTATTTATAATAATAATAGCTTTGATCTCAGGAAATTAAACAAAACTTTAGTAAAAATAGGTCAGAATGCCACAGACTTAAAGAGTACATTTAAAAAAAAATCAATAAGTAAAGAAAGTTAAAGCGATATCAATTTATTGTCCCCGTATCGATACGGGTAAAATAACAATTTGCGAAAGAATTATTTTGATCCTCAACAAAAGCTGTCAAAATGAAAATAACATTCCGTCTCATTCTTTGCACGAACAAAGCCTTCCTTGCCCTAATAATTGCGAAGAACTCCCGCAGTTGCAATAGCATGACTTTCTATGTGTTACTTACTGCAATTTTCTTCATCAGATCCATCAGAACAGTCTTTTCTTGAATCGCAAACGGCCGTATTTGGAATACATTGTCCGTTACCACAAGTAGCTTGGTTCGGTTGACAAAATTTGAACGGCGGTTTGTATGTATTTGATTCTAGAAGAGATAGAGCGTGTTGTCTTAAAAAATTGGTAATCATAGTGGTATTGGAATGAATATTATAGTATAGTATAGTAGTAATATATTTAATAATGTTTATATCAAATGATTACAAATGGCGCGTAAAATGTTAACGTAAAAGGTGTTTAACTTACGAGCATTTTCGACTGTCAAAGTAACTCTAAGTTCCGATCCAGGCTCTCCTAAATAACGTGGTGCTTGACAAATGTAGACTCCACTATCAGCTGACTATAATATAAGAAACAATTACAATAATAGTGGCCCCAGGTTAAAATTAAGTTTATTTTTATCCTTTAACTACAACTTAAACATACTTACATCGGTCCTATACAGTGTTGAAGTCTATTAATATCGCAAAAATACAGTCTTTTTTTATATTTATATATATATATATCATATTATTACAATATAGATTTATTATAATAGATTATATTCTAACATAATTATTATTGTTTATTGTTGATTTATATTATTTATTAATATATAAACTTATTACAATATTTTAAGGAATCGAGACTTACAGTCACTTGGGTTAACTCGAGACGTCCATTTCTATCAATGGAACCAGGTTTCAGGGATCTACCACCTTCTCTGATCCAGCGCACGGGCGCTCGGAGTAACCCTTCGTCTCGACACGAGAATACCACGTCACCACCTATAATGATTTTGCTGTTTACTCAATTATACTAAAATGTATCCCCAAAACCATTGTTGCATACATGCAGCCATACATATTTGTTCGATTGTACAAAATGTAAACAGTCCTTTATAAGCTTCCACTGCTTGTGGTTTGAAGTTCCACGGGATATGTCACGAAAGGTCGGCACACCGCTGTGGAAAGCATGCATTCAATAGCATTAGTCCTGAGGCGGACTTCCCTTTCTCGATTTATCAAATGCCAATAATACACGATCACAGGCTATGGTAAGTCCTTTAGATGCTTAAAATAACCATTTAAATTTATAAATGCAATTGAAAACCCAACGAAAAATAGTTGTATGTATATTAATAATATGTATTGTACATACAAATATAATATTAGAGGGAATATGTAATTTCAATTATTTATCAAACACGAAATATTTTAATCATTTTATATATATGACCAAATTGTAAATACTATATATATACTTATATTGTTTTATCCCAGTGTGATTGATTAATGTAGTTTTCTTGAAAAACTTTAGTGATTGAAAAATTAAATCTATCGCATAATTGTTATCAATTAATGCATTGTTACAAATTTCATGCGATGAGTCCCCGGTGATAATCAATAATGACTTGGAGTTTTGGTAACCTGATGATACTCATAATAATTAGTGTCAAAGTCTGAGGGCTACCACACAGAGACGTTACGACATCGTTTAATGTTGTGACGTCGTGTTAATGAAATTCGTAATCGTGTTATAGATATCGCAACATGCCACGTCCCGAGGCTGTAACATGTAACAATTACTGACGATGTTGTAACGTGCAACTTACCACGTCACGACGTCGTGACGTAACACGTTAAATCTTTACGTGATGTGTTTACGTGTGGTAGCTTTACCGTATAAATTATTACTTCAATATTTTAATTAAAATACCCATGATCTTTAAAATAATAATAATAAGCATATTCATTTTGGATTCAAATCTTCTGATTTTAATTTCATTGAATATTAATTGATCAGAATTATTATAAGTATTTATTTATTCATAAAAAAATAAATAAAAAAACAGCTCACTCATTCTGCATAATACATAATTTTATAACGTTATCGACGTATATAGATATACAACATTATTTCGATGAGAGATGATGAGATAAGAGACAATTACTTTTTACTTTACTAAAATTGAAACGTTAAAGTATTTAAAAATGCGGTTTACTAAATTTATGACTTTACTTAGAGTAACGTCTTTTAGCCAGTGTTCAATAAAACTTTGATTTTTCTCTTTTAATTACTATGACAATAATGAATTCGAATGAGGAAGGGACTTACACAATTAACTAATAACCCCTTAAATAATATTTATAGCCGAAGCCTTATGTTAGTTCTTATTAATTTACCTATGATTAAAGACGCTATATACTTCAAGTGAATATATAGCATACAAAAACTTAAGATCTTTGCCGCGCGATTGATGAAAAAGATATTGGATTTTTTTTTAATTATAAAATAGTGCCGTATATTTATATATTTTTATAACAATTCGCGCTTAAATATAAATAGTATTATATATAAATATAAACGCCAAAAATGATTATGAAGCCAAAAATAAAATATCTGTTAAATATGTAGTATGTATGAATGTCAATCCAACAATATTAAGAGTTAATTTAAAACCCTTAGTGCACCCTAATATAGATACACTGACTCACCATAATGGGCTGTTCCACCACCATGAAAGAAATATAGAATATTATTATATTATTGAATTAAATCTATTTTAAAATAATAACTAAATCCACCACCTCAGTAACATAGGTGTTAAAGTGATCACTAGGCCTATAGTAATGTTGGTTTAAATAGAGTGTAAGTATTTACCTACTTAAGTATCCTTATTACCTTTTCTGATAAGAATGTCGAATAATTTTAAATAGAATTAATTGTTTAAAATGTTCATCTTAAAGTAAAAACAAAAACTGAACGTCGATAAAAAATACAATTAAAGGTATAAATGAAATACTTTTATTGGGGCTTACTAATTTTAATGTTATGCCCAACGTTTATAAGCTCACCTGACTTCCTTTCGACAAGCCTTTCGTCAGATTGGAGAAATTTTTAGAATCATCATTACTAAACGCATGTTTTATTACTTAAAAATCAACTGTGGCAAATTGTGTTTTGCAAAGTGATATAAAATATAAATCCAACGTCAGCAAATATTTTTATAGAAAAATCTATGATTAATTTATTTGTATTTTAATTTTAAGAATTGTTAATTAATCGTTAAGTAATAATTTACTCACCGTTGCGAACAGTTTGCTTATCCGGGTAAGTCTTGAGATCCAGAGCAATGGGCGCTATAATAGAAAAATATATCTTTTAACATTGCTTTAAATAAAAAATACCGAGTTAACTAAAATTAAGATTAATTATTATTATCCCCAACTTAAAAACAAGCATTTATATATTGACGGTTAAGTACGTTTCATGTCCGTTGTTATATCCAACAAACAATTCGTTTCGCTTACGGTTCAGTATAATGCATATAACTATTAGCAAATGTACGAAGTTGACATATAAAAGTGTTTTAAAAAAAAATCCACGTCAAAACGCATACATCAAATAGATAATTCTACAACGCGTAAGAAAACGATTGTTTTTTTTTTTTTAATATAGTAACAGTACCGTAGTGATCTGTACACATTGATTAGCTATTTTAATAACACACATTTTTAAAAGTAAGTCAGTAATAATATTAAATAATTCTCATAGTTTAATAGACCTTTCTCAGAAAAAAGGTTGTTGTTATAATTAAACTTTAATAGTATTAAGTATTAAGGTCAGCGTTAGTTACCGTGGCATAAGATTAATCAATTTCAGTCAATTAAGGACATTGGAAAACATCTTCTTAATACATACGTTCTGTGAATATTGAATATATTACAATATTTAATTTATAAAATGATTTAAGTAAATTTCAAATTAAATTCACGTGATCGATAGAAGATGTTTCACAATCAGACCTCCAGACCACGCAGTAGTTGAGAGAGAATATTCAAAATAAGCGGATGTCATTCGGTATCTGAATATTCTCATCGCTAACGGATCAGTTCAAGCAGTTCTATTATCAAGATCGAGTTGGTCTTACTGCCAGCTGGACAATCGAGCTCGTCCGTGTCGTCATGTGGACAATCTACGTGACCGTCACAACGGAGACGAGAATCTATACAAGGCCCGTTCTCACAACGCCATTGATTTTTGCCGCATCCTAATATATAGATAATATTTACATCTAAGAAAATTTGTTTTTTTTTTTGTTTTAATTCTAATATTACAAGAGATTTTACTGGTGTCTATCAATGAAATTTCATTAGTTACTCTACAAAATGTCATGGCTAAGTGCCTGGGAGAAAACGTACTGAATTTCAAACAGTATTACATTTTAAGTGAGTTTCTATTAATGTGGATTTTTTCATTGAGCAAGAGAAAAACAAAATTGTTACCTTGGTTTCTGTTCGGTCTATACGGATCATAAGGAACCGAAGATGTGGTGTAGATCGGTCGCTGAGTCGTCATTGGCACGTAGGGAGGGTAAGGGTAGGGCGGAGTAGAATCATAAGTGGGATTAGCCGTTGTAAATGGCTTGAATGTCGTGGGACAATCGCTCTCATCCGATGCATCCGAACACTCAGGGTAGCCATTACAGTATCCACTGAAAGGTATGCACTGACCAGTAAAGCATTGCCAGTATCCATCTTCGCATGCTGAAAAATATTATTATATTTGAATTTTTTGATTAGCCTATTTCAATATAAATATTATTAAAATCAAATATACTATTATGATATTGGTATATATTTCGTAGCTACAACTGTATTGCAAAAAGCATCTACTATTTAATATTATAAAATATTATTATTATTATCAAATACAAAACATGAACACTATTCTAATTTCTGAACGTCATGCAATTTTATATTTCGTTTTAAAACATAAAAACACTAAATCTATACTATTCTATGTATAAATAACTAATTTTAATGGGATCATAACATGCTGTGTAAAATATAGGTGCGCTAACTGAATACAAAAATAAATTTAATAATAATAACAAAGCATTAGGGAATTTCTGATCTAGGGCTTCAGTATAATATGCCGTTTTGGAATACCACAATCATTTAATTTTCGAACACACATTCAACATTCCATAACCAAGGGTTGTAACACTGGTATGTGAATACCCGAGTTGTAACAGTTTTGCTCGTCAGAGAAGTCCGAGCAGTCATAGATATTGTCGCATCGCCGTATGTGCGGGATGCAGCGGCCGTCGTAACACGTAAATTCTGATTCGTGACACGGAGTCATCTCAATCGCTGGACGGGACGGCCTCATCATGAACCACGCTGTATATCAGCTAAGTTTCAATTTTCATATAATAATATTATAACAAAATTTGACCCTATATGTTCGTTTCATCAAAATTTTGTAACTATTTTACTATACTTATACTTTATGCTTTGAACTATGAATATTCAGCTAAAACTTCGTTGGTTTATAATGCGTTGTGTCTAAAATGTGCTGTTAGTATTAGGTGCAAATAAATTTTGTTTTTTTTTTTTAGATAAGTAGTAGGCGTGGATTCAGTGCCCAGTTTCCGAAGCGTGTTAGTGCATTGAGCCGCGTGGAAAACAGAAGTGTACGTTACTTTGACGTGCGTCTTTTATTCTACTTCCTTTTGGCCGTTTAATGTTAGGAAGCGTTATATAAATTAGATATTTTTCTTAATAATTTCTATATGCAAAACTTACGGCAATTTTCTTCATCAGAGCTATCGGTACAATCTGGATTTCCGTCGCAGAAAAACTGTTTGTCGATGCATATACCGTTGCGGCATTGGAATTGATTCTCGTTGCAGCCAGCTGAATAAAAAAAAATACATATTAAGATAACCATGAATATATCATGGGTAGTTAGTAGGAAATATCTTAAAAACTTACATGGCTCTGAGATCATGGTTACATTGCAATCGTGTTCGTCGCTGAAATCGGAACATTCAGGAACGTCGTTACAACGCAGAGCGGCATTTAAGCACTCACCATTTTTACATCTATAACCAAACAAACAACGGCATATAGACACGTGTTCTTTGAGACGAGGTCTAATACATATAATAATAAAAACATTTGAATTTTTTAACAAATAATGGCTTTCAAAAAAAAAACGAAATCAAAATGTAGTTATACTAAAAAAAAGTCGCGCAAACAACACCAGCACTTCGCTATGGACATATGTACTTATATCGCATTTGATTCGCATTGCATTGTCGAGAATAATACGCAGTATTCATAGTTTAGATCAACACCAGTCGCAATGCACTTGTTAACATTTTAAATTACCATCAAAGCAAGTTAGTGTTACCTGAAGTCATTCGGGCCGTCGCACTCGTCACAGTCCTTCTCGTCGGAGCCGTCCGAACAGTCGGTGATATGGTCACAGATCTTACTATCTTCTAGACACTTGCCGTCGCATATGTGATTGCACTCTTTAAAAGAAACATAATCAAATTGTATAACCTAAAACACCAACAAAAGTAATAGCACTGGTATGACTTTTTGTGTCGATGTTCAAATGTAAACAAATAACGCAGATTAATTTAAGTTCTACCAAATATTCGCTTGCCATTTACTGGAAAACTTTCGCATTTGCAGTTAGCAACCATAATACAAATTCAATTTAAATGGTATATAATTATTATGATATTTCTAAAATAATGAACACCAAAAATAATGTAGATACTAATTTATTTGCCTCAGCTTATGATGTTGATTTAACTTTTTGGGTGTCTACTAAATAGACACAACGAAATTCGACGACGAAAGTCGGATTTGCCAATCGCCAGTGAATGAAATTAGCTATTCTATGTATTTACCGGGACAGCCATCTTCATCTTCACCAGCGTCGCACTCCTGTATACCGTCGCATCGCTTGGCACAGGAAACTCTGGAGCCATAATCGCATGTGAAGCTATCGGCTGGACAGCGAGATAGAGCTGCAAAAACCAGTAATATTATCCTCTATACTCTTATTAGTATTCATATTCTGCTTTTGAATTATTTTCTACTACATAATTTGATATTAATATGAATAAAAAACATATTATAATACAAATAATTAATACACAGTAAAACAGAAATTCAAACTGAAAATTCACTTATGGTATTATAATATATGATTAAAATACGAACGAAGTAAAATAAAAAATACTTACATCAAAACGTTATATATACACAAATATACATAAATTTACCATGCAAACGTTCTCGTCATGCACGTGCCTAATGCATTGAATTGATTTTGATGTGACTAGTGCCGATTTTTTTTTTTTTAATTAATTTACGTATCTGTAGAACTATTTTAACTTTTATGCACCCAAAACCGACACCGCGTCACATATAAACAATGTTCCAAAGACGACAATAACTCAACAAATAATACCTCTTTTAACTCCCAAAGAGCACGATGATGATTTGTACAAGGAACATGGGCGAAGTAACGAACGACATCTAGATTATAACAAAGGCTCAGCTCCCGTTCCACTTACCGCAATTGAGTTCATCTTCACCGTAAGGTTGACAATCTGTGTAACCGTTACATCTCTTGGCAATATTAATGCAAGACCCGTCGTGACAATTGAACTGGCCTCTTTTACAGGGACAGTTCATTTCGTCTGAGCCGTCTGAGCATTCCCGAGTTCCATTGCACCATGAATCCGCCGGAACGCAATCTCCACGCGAGCATTTATATTGATAAGCCATGCATTCTGTGCCTGCCATAATATAATATATGCCGTAACCAAAATTAAGAGTCAGTTAATTTTTTTATTTCGCTCTCTCAGGAAGTTGTTAAAAAATATATTACGTTTTAATTTATTATTACTTCTAAACCAATTAGTATTCGAACGAAATTCTGTGTCTGTAGATTGATAATATATTGATTTTATTACTGTAAAGCGAGTATTATATAAAAATTTAACATTACAACTTGTTTAACGTCATCATCAATTGATATTTTAAAAGCAAGTTTTATATTTACATTTTGTATTAAAATATTAAAGATTTCTTGATGTAAATACTTGTCAGAAATTAAAATAATTCGAGCAAAATCGAAAACAAGAAACATTTTATGTCAGAAAAAAACAAGGAAAATTTAAGACGGACCTTCGGTCGAACACTTTTTTTTGCTTACAATAGTTTTGAAATTTGTCTAGTAACTATATATGTCAAAATTTGCTGAATAAATTTAGAATTTTGTATATGCGTAAAAAAATAAAACAAAAAAGGTGAAGATTCTTTAACTACTTAATTTATATAATAATTAGCTTACATATTAATTTAGCAAGCATGAAGCACTGTAATAATATATATTTTGAACTACTTTCGTGCTCTAAGCATCTGGGCGGCACATTCATATGTAACCATCACCATTAAATTATTTATTTTACATTAAGTGGGGATAGTAAGTCGGTATAGAAGAATTTTGAAAGTTTTCAAACCGTAAGTGCATTGTCGTTCATCAGAACCGTCCTGACAATCATGCGTTCTGTCACATTTTTTGTATGCAGGTATGCAGTAACCATTGTCACACTTGAAGTCGCCGTCACCACATGCTGAACGGTAAAATATATTTTTTTTAATACAAGTCTCAACTATTCCTATAAGAAATTTAATTCAGGAAGACATACGATAAATGCTGATTGTTCAAGATGAGGAAGTGAGGAAGAAAAAGTAAATAAAGGTGTAGATGAATCACTGATTGGTGCTGAAAGAAATAGAAATAGCGAAAAAATGCTATGAACAAAACAAAGAGAAACAAATGACGTTTGTAGAGAAAAGAAACAAAGAACGAAGAAGCCAGAACAAGACGCCCAGAAAAAAAATCACCAACTTACGACAATTTTGTTCATCGGAATAATCGCCAGCGTCGCAATCATAACGACGATTGCATCTCTGATTTTCGGGTATCGTCTTGCCATTTCTGCATTTAAAATATGCATTCGCTGGAAATACATGCAAACTTAAAGTTAACAATACTTTTGTCATTTTCTTCGATTTTCTAGCAAAACGATATTATAATGAGATGATAAATATGAATAGATGGTTAATGTGTCTTACCAACACAATTCCTCTCATCGGATCTATCAGTAGGACAGTCGACACGACCGTTGCACCGTTTACTACGTTTGATACAATTACCGTGATCACATTGCCATTGGTCTGATCTGCATGCTATTGAAATAAATTTGTATATACTTGGTTAGTAGATAGTTTTAGAGGGTGTAATTTAACGATCAGAATAAGTTAGTTTGTTAATAATGGATGCTACTTACGACATTCTAATTCGTCACTACCATCGCCCGGACAATCTCTAAAGCCATCGCATCTCAGAAGCACCGATATGCAAGTTCCATCCTTACATTTAAACCTGCCTCTGTCTTTGCAGACATGATCACCAGACCAGTAAAGTAATTGTGATACTTACCGTTCCAATAAAATTATGAAGCATGCGGGAAAATTGTCAAAATTGTAAAATCACTTTAATATTAATGGTTAATTAAAAAAAGGTTTACTTATCTTTTGTCATATGTTGTAGACTCTTCAAGAACCTATCTATTCTTAAGATGTTGAATTTTAATAGTATCATGTTTAATATATCAGTACTATGTAATGTATACCACTAAGAATAGATAGGCAAGTTAGTGTTTGTAAAGTATACTTACAGCAATCTTGTTCGTCTGATGAATCCCCGCAATGGCTGTAGCCATCGCAACGTTTTCTGAGCTCGATACAAGATCCATCGTCGAGACACTTGAATTCATCTCGTCTACATTCTGTTTTAAACATTAATGAAATCAATTAAGAAATAAGATAAAGTTTAAGACTTTCAGATTCAGTCATGCCCCTGCCATGGGGACGGTTGAAACAAAAATATGTATATATGTATCTTAAATTTCATATATTTCTAAAAATAGTAATCGGCGAACTATAACGATACAACCATATTGTAGCTAAAAGTATACCTTTGAATTTCATGTCTCATAATCGTCACTTGGTTAATAAATAACAAAATTATAAGCAATGAAAGCTAAATTGGTTCAACCGTACCCAGTCTCCCCCTACACTAGACATAGCGGCTAGACTGATTATTGTGACGTATATTGTAATTTAACCTTATATACTAGATTTATAAATGGAATACGTATTTGTTCCTATCGATATTTAGATATATGAATACTATGCTTCGAATACTTACCGCAATCTTTTTCGTCTTCTCCAGAAGCACAATCAATGACTCCGTTGCAACGGTATAAGCTTTCAATACATTTTCCATTGTAGCATCGGAAATCGTCAACGCCACATGATTCTGTTGACAAAATAAATACGAATGAGATTTACGCGTAATAATACTAAAATTACTAAGATTTTATTACTTTATTTCTACGTCTCTAACATGTAGTCTACAGTAAGCGACATCTATCGTAATTTTTAAAATCAATTCAGCGTCGTTACTGCGTTCATATAAACGCCCTCTATCGGATGCTGATTTACAATGTACTAACTAGATGGCGTTAGCTGAGTTCATCATACGTGATTTACAAATCTGATGCATCAGTAGGCAAAGCGGTCTATGATATTAGCACAAACAGCTTTGAAGCAACTTTACGAGTTAAAAGAGATATTTGTTCAGCTAATTGGCAAGTACACACTCGTTTGCTGTCATCAAACTAAGACTAAAGTTTCGGTGCTAATCTAACGATCTCAATCGCTGAAATATCCAAGATAAAATGTTTCGTTTCACGGAGGCGTTTGATATTAATTATTTACAGCTTGTATTGGAATAGTTAATTAATCACACAACAATATGTCAAGCTGTATTGTATCATTCGAAACGAATACAAATATCAAGTGATTGAAATTTACAACCTAACAAATACAAGGGTTGTCAAGAGAACGCGATCACGTAACACTCATACAAACATGTTTGCATAAATCGACAATAAAATGTAAGAAAAACGCGACGTTCCGCGAAGATTTTCCTGCCATTTTTCCTTGGCATAAACATTTTCAGAAACACCTTTAGATAGTTAACATTCCGTAGGCGAAGACAGGCCTACGTGCTAAACTTAACGTTGTATAATAAATAGGGGCTAAGTTTGAGATAGCTTAAACCGTTATCTGGGAAGACTTCGTT
Source organism: Vanessa atalanta (assembly GCF_905147765.1). Taxonomy (NCBI): domain Eukaryota; kingdom Metazoa; phylum Arthropoda; class Insecta; order Lepidoptera; family Nymphalidae; genus Vanessa; species Vanessa atalanta. Next base: position 13,933,029 of record NC_061902.1, on the reverse strand, counting down.
TTTATTTATTTTAAATTTCACACTGCTTATTTCATAACTTAATCGATTTTTAAAATATTAGAACTAACTTTGTAAATATAACTGCATAATATGTTTTCATTGTCCCATCTTATATTAAAAATATTTGTTAAATATAACAGTTAAAACCTAGTAATGCAATCAAAGAAAGACAGACAAACATTGGTTTTACATATTCAATGCGAGTTGCTAATAGTTCTGCTACATTTACACGACAAACAGTTTTTGATCACTGTTTCTATATGTATGACACGGCACTATTCCACTTGAGTACTTATATCTTCTTTAATTTTACTTCCAAAATTTCGGTGCTATCATCGCTGTCATTCAATATGATTTTTATAACGAATTCATAATTAATATCATAGTTGATTCCAAATCTCGACTAGAGATCATCATGACGATGAAGTTATTTATTGGTATTTATTATGACGATGTTTTCCTTCGCCGTTAAGCAAAAGATGAACTGTGTACAGCTTAAGCACTGTGTGATAGATCAGCGGCGCGATATCGTCCAAATTTGAACTCGCGATCTCAATGTTCTGTTCACCGGTATATCACGGATCTCGAGAATTATTTTTGATTATTATTTTTTTTATATTCGTATACTTTTTTCTCATTAGGGCTTGACTAAATATGTAGTGTGCCCACAACCGTCCGTCTGTGTTGGAAGATTTATAATTTTTTAAACGAAGGCATCAAAATGATATAGTAGGACATTTCTGTTAAATTACTTGGTATTTCTTTGACCATTTTCAGAAATTCAGACATGTATCGATTTTTATTTATCACAAACACATGTTGGCAACACAGAAATACATATGCTTTATTGGATATGCAGCGTATAGCACAAGATACAGTTTACAATATTTATCTAAAGTGCACGTTAAGACAAGTGTGAATGGGAATAAAATATTAATATCAATACTACAATTTAACTATCTATATTGTTGTACATAAAACGTTAGTAATTCACATGACGCAAACTTGAAACAATTTAGGTCATAGATACCTTCGGCTGGTCAGGAATGAATTTTAATGAAAAGGTACTGACAGTTGATAAATGGAATTTGTTAGAACAGCAATGCCAAAAGCTATTCGTAAATACGACTAATTGAATCTTTGAATGGACCCTTGACTGTTATAAAACGCTTATTTTTATTCAAATTATCATTGAATATCGTCCATAAGTATATTAAAATACAATTCAATATTTAGGACAAAGAACAAAGGTATTTAATGTCTCATTAAATTAGTTAACTGTATCATAAAATAATATAGATTTGTGTTTTTCATGATTATTTCGGAAATATAATAACTTTATTATCGTTTACATGATTTTTACTTCGAAAGACGTACCGAAAGCTTTTAATAAATAATGTTACTTTCGTCGAACCACGGATGAATCCAATTTGGATGTTACACAGTGCACTCATACAAAAACGCTCCCTAAAATATCCCTCAGTAATGCAGTCATAATGTTATAATCCCACTAATCACAATTGTGCAAATTGATTTAAAAATTAAGATTACAGTTCGAGTGAATTTTTATAGATAACTTTAAAGATCGTAAAAAACTTACCGAAAAAGAACAAAATAAAAAAAGAAAATCGCGTTGATGATAGATGAGAAAAAAGTAACTCCTGATATATAAATATATATATATATATATATATATATATATATATATATATATATATATATATATATATATATATATATATATATATATATATATGTATATGATATTTAAAATTAAACAGTTCGCCAGGTCAGATATTTCTATTTGCAGAAAATCCGTTTTTTTTTTAATTTCATTCGACTGATAATACAATTATTTTAATTATTCTGTTTTTGTATTTTATACATCGGAAATGTTTGACTACATAAAGTAAAATGCTTAGTATTCTCTTAAAGGGGGAAATATATAAAGTCGTAATTATGTTTTCCGTAAAAAATTAAAGATGAACGTCTTAGCTCGCAGAGTTAGCAAATTGAAGCGGTAATGGGCGCTTCGTTTGGAAGACTAGAAACTTGGGACATGTCCTCGAATGGAGACTACAACACAGAAAATAAAGCACTGGTTCTCGGACAAAATGAACTAAAGAAGACAGTCAGATATCACTGGATCTAGAGGGAAAGAGGTCGTAGTGGTGCCATTTAAAGTAGACCTAAGAAAGGTCCACTGTTTAAAATCCAAGAGCTGATAAAATACTGGATGATATTCCCTATTGTTAGTTACATATATATTATATTATAGTCTATTGAAATATGACCGACCATATTTAAAATGCAGATAAAATGTCACAACGTAATATATTAAGTAGACATATCAAGGTCATGACAGTTTTAGGAAAAGCGCGGCTGTCAACATAGATTGATAAATAAATCGAAGTCCATGGATGCGCTAGAAGTTTATTTGACAATACGTAAATAAATTTTAATCGAATAGAAATAATTTCTTGAACTGTGTTTTGTTCTTGTTTAGTGTCGTAATCTAAAATATTGAAAGTGTTCCTCTAAATCTTTATTGAGATATACAAATAATTAACCCGAAAACTTATTTTATTCGAAAATATTAACCATCTTGAGCTAATATCTCTATTTTATGTATGGGGAATGTGAATTTGTTTATTGTTTGATACGTATTCGCGTATATCTCCTTAATAGATCATCATGAATTTAGCATACAACGTGTATGGGTATCAGTTGTAAAGAAAAGTAACATAAAACCTGCCCTTTTTCACAAAGTTCGCCTTTGTGAAAAAGGCGTGTTTGGCGGGTGCGGGTAAAAGAAATCATCATTGTTAAGTTTAACTAATACCGCATCCACTGAAATAATTTTCATATATTAAAGGCTCTAACGTAATGGGTCCCAAACAAGGTAGAATCGACAAATAAATTAAACTGTGTTATAAGTAGTCAACCTGCACCAGGCACAGCCTTTCCCTTATTACCAAATTGTCCCCGTGGTTTTACGTCAGGCCCCTTCTTTATTAGACTCAGATTTCATCGGCATTTAGTTAAAATGGAAAAATGAAAATAGATTTAAGTACTTCCATTGTTATACAACATGTACAGTGTGTAAATTTCCCACTTCATTTTCAGTAGAAGGTTAGGAGCATATTCCACCACGTTGTTCCAGTGCGGGTCGGTGGATTCACATGTGGCAGAATTTCGTTGATGTTAAACACATGCAGGTTTCTTCACTGTGTTTTCCTTCACCATCGAGTACGAGATGAATTATAAACACAAATTAAGCACATGTAAAATCAGTGGCACTTCCCTGGTTTTGAATCCGCAATCATCGGTTAAGATGTACACATTCTAACCACTGGGCCATCTCGACTTATATGCAATATTGAATACAGTAAAATAGTTTGTCTTTTAAGAAAATATTTTAAATAAAAAATGGCATTATAATAAAATTTAATAAAACACACGGCATCGATGTGTTAGGGAGTCGTAGGCTTAACGTATAAAAAGCCTATTGTAGAAACATGTTTTCCCTTGATATTCAAACTTTTAAACTTCATACCGAATCTCATCTAGTTCGTTTCATTGATTTAGTTATGAAAACGTAACGGACAGACAGATTGAGTTGCTTTCGCATTTATCATATTAGTATAGATGTTAAATTAATAAACTATTACTATATAGAGTTCGTTCATACATAGCAGTAGAACACAATGTAAATAAAATGATCACCTTTGATGACCACTTCTCTGTTTTATTGTAAATTATTGTAAATAATCATAAAAATATTAGGTGTAAATTTTTACATTGACTGTTGAATAAGTGTACCTATATATATATATAATAAACAAAGGAATTCGAATTGAATCTGTAGACAATATAACTCTTGACCAATTTATAATTCAAGACTAGCAAAAGCAAAAACGAAGGTACTTCGAAATAGTGTGTAACGCGACGCAAGTCTGTTATACAAAACATGAGTATTTTAAAAATTCTAAGCGGCGATTCAGGGTAATGGCCGACCAAGCTTAAGTTCAACAAACATATTTAACAATACCGATTTAAATTTACAAAGACACGCTTAGCTGTCAAAGTGAGACGGGTCTTAATAAAGCAGTTGGGCATACTTATTTGTATATCGTTAGTAAAAGAACGACACAATGGTTATTGATGAAATATGCAAAGCGGGTGTATTAGGTGATCCCGATTCGAAAAAACCTTGTTTGTAAGTATAATCTCTCACACACTAATACACAACTCAATGTTGAAATTACAGCTGTTTATATTATTATTATTATTATATTTATTGTTATTCTTAACAACTCGGCTTATTTTTTTGAGCCGGTATTTCCGTCATTCTCACGGGCCGAAGCCAAGTGGTCAGACACTTCTTAAAAACTGTAAGCTTTAAAGCAATTCCCGTTCCCCTTCTGATGCTACAAATTTACGTACAATTCTGCAAGTGTTCAGAATCACGGCCTTCTGCATATTTACATAAAGGAAATTTGGAAGATTTAAAGATTTTAGAGATACATGTATTTGTTTGGGTATGATGCCAGTAGTGGAGAGAATTATTGGAACTATTGTAACTTTCTGCAAGTGCCACATACGTGCTTATTATTATTATAAAGGTAGGCAAATGGGCGACCCATGGACAATGGCGCTGCAAGAAATATTAAAACGTACATCGCCAAAGTGACACAAAGTTTGGGACCTAAGTTGTGAACACAAAAATACTAAGTATTTCTTTTTGGCGATAAATATAATATATAAATATATAAAATATATATAATATACGAGTGAATTTTTATAGATAACTTTAAAGATCGTAAAAAACTTACCGAAAAAGAACAAAATAAAAAAAGAAAATCGCGTTGATGATAGATGAGAAAAAAGTAACTCCTGATATATAAATATATATATATATATATATATATATATATATATATATATATATATATATATATATATATATATATATATATATATATGTATATGATATTTAAAATTAAACAGTTCGCCAGGTCAGATATTTCTATTTGCAGAAAATCCGTTTTTTTTTTAATTTCATTCGACTGATAATACAATTATTTTAATTATTCTGTTTTTGTATTTTATACATCGGAAATGTTTGACTACATAAAGTAAAATGCTTAGTATTCTCTTAAAGGGGGAAATATATAAAGTCGTAATTATGTTTTCCGTAAAAAATTAAAGATGAACGTCTTAGCTCGCAGAGTTAGCAAATTGAAGCGGTAATGGGCGCTTCGTTTGGAAGACTAGAAACTTGGGACATGTCCTCGAATGGAGACTACAACACAGAAAATAAAGCACTGGTTCTCGGACAAAATGAACTAAAGAAGACAGTCAGATATCACTGGATCTAGAGGGAAAGAGGTCGTAGTGGTGCCATTTAAAGTAGACCTAAGAAAGGTCCACTGTTTAAAATCCAAGAGCTGATAAAATACTGGATGATATTCCCTATTGTTAGTTACATATATATTATATTATAGTCTATTGAAATATGACCGACCATATTTAAAATGCAGATAAAATGTCACAACGTAATATATTAAGTAGACATATCAAGGTCATGACAGTTTTAGGAAAAGCGCGGCTGTCAACATAGATTGATAAATAAATCGAAGTCCATGGATGCGCTAGAAGTTTATTTGACAATACGTAAATAAATTTTAATCGAATAGAAATAATTTCTTGAACTGTGTTTTGTTCTTGTTTAGTGTCGTAATCTAAAATATTGAAAGTGTTCCTCTAAATCTTTATTGAGATATACAAATAATTAACCCGAAAACTTATTTTATTCGAAAATATTAACCATCTTGAGCTAATATCTCTATTTTATGTATGGGGAATGTGAATTTGTTTATTGTTTGATACGTATTCGCGTATATCTCCTTAATAGATCATCATGAATTTAGCATACAACGTGTATGGGTATCAGTTGTAAAGAAAAGTAACATAAAACCTGCCCTTTTTCACAAAGTTCGCCTTTGTGAAAAAGGCGTGTTTGGCGGGTGCGGGTAAAAGAAATCATCATTGTTAAGTTTAACTAATACCGCATCCACTGAAATAATTTTCATATATTAAAGGCTCTAACGTAATGGGTCCCAAACAAGGTAGAATCGACAAATAAATTAAACTGTGTTATAAGTAGTCAACCTGCACCAGGCACAGCCTTTCCCTTATTACCAAATTGTCCCCGTGGTTTTACGTCAGGCCCCTTCTTTATTAGACTCAGATTTCATCGGCATTTAGTTAAAATGGAAAAATGAAAATAGATTTAAGTACTTCCATTGTTATACAACATGTACAGTGTGTAAATTTCCCACTTCATTTTCAGTAGAAGGTTAGGAGCATATTCCACCACGTTGTTCCAGTGCGGGTCGGTGGATTCACATGTGGCAGAATTTCGTTGATGTTAAACACATGCAGGTTTCTTCACTGTGTTTTCCTTCACCATCGAGTACGAGATGAATTATAAACACAAATTAAGCACATGTAAAATCAGTGGCACTTCCCTGGTTTTGAATCCGCAATCATCGGTTAAGATGTACACATTCTAACCACTGGGCCATCTCGACTTATATGCAATATTGAATACAGTAAAATAGTTTGTCTTTTAAGAAAATATTTTAAATAAAAAATGGCATTATAATAAAATTTAATAAAACACACGGCATCGATGTGTTAGGGAGTCGTAGGCTTAACGTATAAAAAGCCTATTGTAGAAACATGTTTTCCCTTGATATTCAAACTTTTAAACTTCATACCGAATCTCATCTAGTTCGTTTCATTGATTTAGTTATGAAAACGTAACGGACAGACAGATTGAGTTGCTTTCGCATTTATCATATTAGTATAGATGTTAAATTAATAAACTATTACTATATAGAGTTCGTTCATACATAGCAGTAGAACACAATGTAAATAAAATGATCACCTTTGATGACCACTTCTCTGTTTTATTGTAAATTATTGTAAATAATCATAAAAATATTAGGTGTAAATTTTTACATTGACTGTTGAATAAGTGTACCTATATATATATATAATAAACAAAGGAATTCGAATTGAATCTGTAGACAATATAACTCTTGACCAATTTATAATTCAAGACTAGCAAAAGCAAAAACGAAGGTACTTCGAAATAGTGTGTAACGCGACGCAAGTCTGTTATACAAAACATGAGTATTTTAAAAATTCTAAGCGGCGATTCAGGGTAATGGCCGACCAAGCTTAAGTTCAACAAACATATTTAACAATACCGATTTAAATTTACAAAGACACGCTTAGCTGTCAAAGTGAGACGGGTCTTAATAAAGCAGTTGGGCATACTTATTTGTATATCGTTAGTAAAAGAACGACACAATGGTTATTGATGAAATATGCAAAGCGGGTGTATTAGGTGATCCCGATTCGAAAAAACCTTGTTTGTAAGTATAATCTCTCACACACTAATACACAACTCAATGTTGAAATTACAGCTGTTTATATTATTATTATTATTATATTTATTGTTATTCTTAACAACTCGGCTTATTTTTTTGAGCCGGTATTTCCGTCATTCTCACGGGCCGAAGCCAAGTGGTCAGACACTTCTTAAAAACTGTAAGCTTTAAAGCAATTCCCGTTCCCCTTCTGATGCTACAAATTTACGTACAATTCTGCAAGTGTTCAGAATCACGGCCTTCTGCATATTTACATAAAGGAAATTTGGAAGATTTAAAGATTTTAGAGATACATGTATTTGTTTGGGTATGATGCCAGTAGTGGAGAGAATTATTGGAACTATTGTAACTTTCTGCAAGTGCCACATACGTGCTTATTATTATTATAAAGGTAGGCAAATGGGCGACCCATGGACAATGGCGCTGCAAGAAATATTAAAACGTACATCGCCAAAGTGACACAAAGTTTGGGACCTAAGTTGTGAACACAAAAATACTAAGTATTTCTTTTTGGCGATAAATATAATATATAAATATATAAAATATATATAATACCACTAAATATATGTAGTATTTGTCTACATTGAACATTTCGAACCGATACGGAAGTGTTTTATTTTATTTTAGTCAACAATCCGTATAAAAAAAATACTTTAAGCCTAATTTATTATTATTTTTATTTAATAGGGATCAAAGTTATTTATTCTTGTCATGTGTGTTATTTTAATTTAATATATAGTTTAATATAATACAGATATAATATACAATATTACTAATAGATGTTATTAAGTATGTTCATTTTAATACACAAGCACTACAAGCTACAAAACGGAGGAGCAACTTTAGAAGGCCCGCCTGCTTACGACTTACTGTCATGCTAATATCATCATTCCCTCAGTGGTTAATCTTTCGTGAACCCCAGTGGGTCGTTTGATAAAAATTAGGACGTATAAAAATGCAGCCATTACCATCATAACATCCACTTACTTATATAAATAATCTTAGTATTAGATATGATTTTATTATAACGTTTTCAAATAAATATTACAAAATAACACTTAAATTTAATTGTTTCCGGTACATTGATGAATATTAAAGATGAATTGAAATTTTAAATTTCGAATAAAAATAAAATAACTTGGTAGGTTTTTAATTATGTGTCATCCTCTTTTGTCATTACACTCATACATAAAGGCATCGTTTAATGCGATTTGCTGTTGAAGTTCACAGTTTTTGCTTAATTGGGCGTATACGAGAGCCCTTTACATCTTAGCGACATTGAAAAACCCACTTTGTACCAAACATGAGCCTGCCTCAAAGAGCCATGAATATTAAAAAGTTTTATCTTATGCGATCAAATACCTCATGACCAGGATTCTATTGGTATGGAGTTTCATTTTATCGAATAAAATTACTACTAAGAAAAAAATGCATTTTAGTCGAAGCCAAATTTAAGGAACAATTTTTTTTATTTGTAGATAACTAGATGTGTCTTTGCTCGTGTTTGCTATTCAGATTATTATCATAGATTTTGATATTAGTATAAGTTTTTAGCATTTTAGTTTCTAACTGAAGTGTTACTAAAAGTCACAAGTGCAATACCCATTTGCACAAAAATGGTATTATACATGTTTTGAGAGAGCCGAGATGGCCCAGTGGTTAGAACGCTTTCATCTTAACCGATGATTTCGGGTTCAAACCCAGGCAAGCACCACTGAATGTTTCATGTGCTTAATTTGTGTTTATAATTCATCTCGTGCTCGGCGGTGAAGGAAAACATCTTGAGGAAACCTGCATGTGTCTAATTTCAACGAAATTCTGCCACATGTGTATTTCACCAACCAGCATTGGATCAGCGTGGTGGAATATGCTCCAAGCCTTCTCCTCAATGAGAGAAGAGGCCTAAGCCCAGCAGTGGGAAGTTTACAGGCTGTTAATGAATGAAGATATTGCGATGTTAATCAGCAGCAATCGACAACTTCAATGCGGTTAAGTGACAGTGACAGCGACGGACTTAATTTTGTAACTAGCAAAGGATTTTGGATAACAGTGTTGTCATTGTTAATAATAAATTAAACATTTTCGGTATGTTACGTTTTATATTTTATTAATTAAACAGTTACCTGATTTTGTTATTTTTATTTCATAGTTTCATTTATAACAATGTTTACTGTAATCATTATAATTATTGTAATTATATTATAGGTAATCGAAAAACGTTCACCGTTTTGATTTATACTAATCACAGATTAAAACCGTCATAGTATTATTTTTGTCATGTGATATTAAAACATGATTTTGTATCTCAAATATAAATTAAATATTGATTAATGTAATGGGTGTTTGGTACGAGTGTTATATTAATTATTGTTCTTGCGGGTGTACAGCGGCTTGATTGTCGCCCGCCCCTTAACCCACAGACATACAAATCTACAAAGGGCTACAATAAAAGTTCATTTCTATATTTTATTTCATGTGATGATTCTGATATTATATATAGAACCGAGTGCAAGAAATCATCTTAATATTTACATTGAAATGAATAGTACCTACAGATATACATATATATTGTCTTCCGTTGATAATGATAATGTGATATACAAAGAACATATTTATTTTTAGAAACCATAAAGTAAGAAAAGTTGCATTGATAATAAGAATTATTTTTCTATTAATATAGTCGTGTCGTTGAATTTATTTATTTTTATTTGTTACAACAATAAAATAATGAATGATTCAGAAATTATATAAATTAATTTTCGGCTTTGGTGTGTCTTCATTTTCTTAACGATGAAATGACCCAAAGCGTGATTAAACACGCCTCTCGAAACAGGGAAGTGATCGTTTACTCTGTTTACGTACAAATTAATACTAAGGCACGCTATGAATACAAAATATTTTTACAATATACAACAACAAAATAACTCTCACGATTAAAAGTAGAATACGAAGTTAAGACAATAAGTATTAATCCGAAAAAAAATATCAAAATTTGTAATTACTCCGTTTTGGTAATTACATATAATTTATCTTAGATTTAAAGTGAAACAGAAATAAGCCAATCAAAATTCTCATATAATGACTCTATTGATCTCATATGATATTAGTTCTCTGGGAACTCGTCTTTAAGGTTTATATTTATTTTTTCTGTATGGGCGCTAAGACTTGCGCATCAACCCGACCCTCGTGCTAACCTCGTGAGTGTAATTCAAACGGAGGTAGCAGCTTTACAAAGTTTTAGACTTAAAACATCGCTTTGACATTTATAAGGCTCGTATTAAATAACACTTGAATTACGTCATTATTAAACATAGACATTATAACGCTTATCATCAGGATAGTTTAGAAAAAAAAACATATATCTGCTGCATATTTCCAAGGTTATTCTTGCAACATTTTATTATTTTAAGCGCATTTTAAATGTGGGTAGTTATGAGATCATCCTCCACCCACAATATAAAAAATAATAAAATATTCAGCACAAGATTAAGTATTTTTAATTTTTCAGTTCGCTTGTACTGCTTTTGACTTACAGGCTTTTTAATAATATTTTAAACCTTATCAAGAATCAACAGAAAACGATAATTGAATTACAGTCTTAACCATGAAATAGGTAAATTATTTTTTATTCCAATTAATAAAATCTGTGTTTTATTATATTCGTATTATTCTTCACCTTTTCATAATATGATATATGATCAAAATTAACTACTTACACTATATTTAAAAATTCAATTCAAGAAACATTTTCGCCTTTTTCCTACTAGAAGTAAATTCTGTAATTCTATATTATATTTTTTTTATTTTTAACGTAATAAGTTGGTTGGAAAATGGACCACTGATGGGACATCGTCACCACTTTACAAAGCCAATGCACCGGCAACCTTCAGAACTATTATGATATATGATTGTTATAGAAAATAATATTATAATCACTTAATAAACAAAACACTTGACACACAAATTGATCATTACTTGGAAACATAATATCAAAACAGTAACATTACAATTTGTATAAAATAAAACTTGCAACAAAATAAATACGGTTACAATACATAAATTGTTTCAATAATAAATTTCATTGTATAATACTTACGCCTGATGTAGTTCTGGGCTCGCAGACTAGTCGTGATCGCCAAAAGACAAAGGGACACGAACGTCCCTCTATGAGGTATAAACATTTTATTCACTTAGTTATCGCATTTATTTTGTTTTCGCCACCGGCTCGAATCGGGTCGAGTTCTGTTGAACGATCGTTGTTGTGCAACAGTCCCAATTACTTTTCGATTCACACTCCACACCGCGTATATTTATTCAATTAAAGGCTAGAAAAGTTTGATTGCCATTTGGGAAGCCATTAAATATTTGCGAATAAAAAAGATATGCCAGTGAATATAATTGAGACACGTAAAATTGGATAGAGTTCAATGTATGGTTTGTGATTTATATCTAATTTTATAAAGGGCGATTTTACACATAAATTTCAATCAATGAACGATACAATGAACTTAGTACTTATGCGTTGGCTGATATTGGTACATGTGATACGTGCTAATTCTTTTAAATAATGATTTCTTAAAATCAAAGGTGCATCCCATGATGCTTTGTCAACGTTACTTGATACCATTCGATTTTTTGTAGAGTCAGCGCTTGTTTCAGGTACACACCTGGTACAATTTATAAGAGCGATTGATTTGATATTGACTACATCCGTTTTCGGATGTTATTAAGATTATTCGTAAAAATAGTAACAATTACATTTGAGATCTTACTTTTACTTTTCCGAGTCTCTTTTTTTTTGTTTATATATGGTAAGACTATAATATTTTTTAAGCCGTGTTATAATTTTTATATACTGAGTTTTATGTTTCAATTATATTTTATGTTATAATTGGTGGTTGGTTTAGTTTATCAACTTTTTTGAAGACACTTAAATAAATCGTGGTGCGTGCGTCGTTAGTATGACTTCAGACATGGGATCTAAAGTACTGGGTTACTTTTTCAAATTGGAACACAGCAATACAAAATATTGACTGTTGCGAATAGAATAATCAAGGAATGGGTGGTACTACATAGACAAGCCTACACAAAACCCTAACACCGGGTATCAATACTGTAATAAAGTTAATTTTCAAATTAGATTGTACGATATAATTATTGTTTAAATTATTCTTTTAAGACTAAAACACATTTCACAGTGCTTAGACAACACGTGTTAATAACTGTTAAATATTACATAGTTAATATCTATATTTTTACGACTCATGCCTTTAAAATTACAAGATCGAAAAAATAAGGTTAAACGGAAGCATAAAAATTACATCGGTCTAATCAAGAAAAGATAAAGTCTCGTCAATGTACACACAGTCAAGGCTGCTAAGGATTTTCGTGTTATCAAAGTGATAAAATGCCTATATGAGCCTCTAAGCTAAATCTTTTACAAATTTAAGAACCATTGCTTGATAACATTTTGAATCTATATACGATTCGACACAAAACATTATTTATATTAATTGATTGTTGTATGAAATATGGAAATAATTATACTCGTTCGAAATTCAAAATTAATATGTGAGTTAAAACAAAACAGTTTTTGTTAATTTATAGAAGATGTAATTTTAATTGAAATTCAAACGTATAATAAAACAATATTTGAGTACTTAATAAATCGTAATTATTTCCAATAACATTATCTTTGTGTTCCTAGTGAATGTGGCCGTGTTTAAATAATTAATTCTGGTATATAACACAAACGGTATACAATTATTAGTACAGATGACAAAACCCAGATATTGGATTACATGAAAAGTGCATTGTGAAGTTAACAAAACTAGTGCACCGTATCGATTAAAATTATACCTTTTAGTATTAAAGCAACTAGCAAACTTTTACAAATTTTCGCTCGAACCGGACTTTGTTTGATAGTATCCATAAATAGTACGAATACAGCATTTTTTGTTTTGGAATGGACAAATTATCAGGGACACGATTTGAGGAAAGTCATTTTTAACAAATTATAAAAATTAATTTATTTCTTAATTTAGCGAGATATTAAGTGCACTGTTATTGTTCGAGTATATGTATTGTAGGGAATGATGAGCATTGGTGCCTTCTGATGGGAAGCCTTCAACAAACTGCTATAACAATGGATTACTCGTTGGGCCAGCTGAGTAGCCACAATGGTTGCACATGGATTTTAACAAAAGATAGTAGATACGAAACTTGGCAAACCTAATTGAATTGTATGACATTATATACGCAAAAGCAATGAGTACTTAAATTTGACTTGAGAATAATAGAATACGTTATGAGTTGATGGAACTGAAGCTTGTGTGCAAAATGACCGACGACGTATAGTTTACTTTCATTAAAATCCGCTATGGTTGCCCACGGAAACTGTACTCGAATACATAAAAATAAATTACACGTTTCTTAAATGTATAGATAAGATTATTACATCATTATTTAAATTATTCTTGTATTTATTGACTACGTTCTGGGAACTAACAGAACATGTGTTCAAAAATAATACGAGTAAACGTATTATTTTTATAACCAAGCCCTTGAAATCCGAGCATCTGGTTTTCACATTCGTCATATCAAAGACGCGTCATTTAAGATTCTCGTGCGATCGAAAGTAGAAATAATAAACCAAGATAGTTAATATGTTATGTTAAATATGTTATCTTTACATTAATGTAAAGAGGCCCTTTTTTATTATGATTTTCTTACAATCAATATTAATCACTGATACGAAGATAAGGGAACTTAGAGATACAAAATGTGTAAGATTAACAGCCTTATTCTGGTTTCAGTCCGCTCCACTATTGGAAGGTTTAGAACTTATTCTACAACGCTGCGTCGATGCAGTTTGGTGGATACGAACATGGTAGTCTTTTACCCGAGACATATATTATGTTACCAAGCTCGAAATAAATTATTTCTACTCAGTAACCATATAAACATTGGAACGTACATGGGTTTGAACTTCCAACTATCGGTGATATGCATGTTTTCTTACATATACTATATATCCGCTTATATGGATTATATGATTAAAATAATTATAACTTATTTCTATACAAACATTTTCGATTGAAGAAATTTATATTTGAAAATAAAAATTCGTGGTTTTAGTTTTACCTTAATGTGCATGTATTATACATAAAAAGTAGCTCTTAAATCAATAAATTTGTTGATGAAAACCGCATTTAAATCTGTTCCGTTGTTTAAATTAGATCTCTAAGCGTACCGACGGTGGGAAGCGCCTTTGTTTTATACTACGTAGAGATAAAGATATGTTACCGTGTGCTATTACACTAAAATAAAGCGTAGGTTGTATCGACAGAATAGATAAGAGCCACACTACCGCGTGGGTGCCGATAGGTAAGACAATTTTGCCTAAGCGCATCTACGTAAAGAATAGTAATTTACTGATGAGTTGGTGTAAGGACGGCAGCCAGCCCTAATAGGTCACCGATTCCATGCAGCTGCCTCGATTCCAAGTAAATTGATAAGAGATTCCATATTTAAATAATAATATTAAACAATGTATCCGAGGATAGGATTATGCATTTTAATATATAGTCGCATTTTATTCGTTTATAAGTCGTTAACTATTGGATATATATTGAAAATCAACGTTACATCATTAACAGCCTGTAAATTTCCCACTGCTGGGCTAAGGCCTCCTCTCCCTTTGAAGAAGGTTTTGAGCGTATCCCACCACAATATCACGCTATCAAAATATTATTTATTCGAGTAGGATTATATTTTATGAAAAGCTACCTCGAAGAACGGTAATGCACCTTAATTAGTTTATAAATCTTAATTTACATTATAATAAATGAGGAAACGGTTTAAATTTAGACTACTAAATTGACACAAATAAATTTCTTGTTTAATGTAATCTTTCAAAGGCAAGTAAACAGGACAAGATATTTTTTCAGTCATTCATTTCCATATGTGAGAATGGTCGTTTCGATTCGCAGAGAAATATATTCAGTATAAACACATGTTTTATATTCGTGTTTATTTTTTTCGCAAATATAACCATCGCTAATGATTATTAACGTGAAGTGCATCTGTTTCATTTATTTCTCACGTTCCAAGCTCTCGACTAATGTACGTTTTCTACCCGACTGTTCGTACCTCGTCAACTTACTTAAACGACTTTAACTCCTTTGAAATATATTCCTATAGGTTAGTATTTTAATAGTTTATGTTTTATTTTATATTTATATGAAATAAAACGCATTTTTTATCGAACGCTTACCGCATTTAGGTTGTCAGTGTTATAAAACAACGCAAATCATTAATATTTTATGATTTGATTATAAACTTAAAAATTGATTTGGAACCATACAAATTTTGGTGGTCCAGTGGAATTGAAATTAGCCAATCCGAGAATGCATTTCTGGAATTGCACTTAATTATTATTATTATTTTTTAGCATTAGCAGCCTGTAAATTTCCCACTGCTGGGCTAAAGGCATCCTCTCCCTTGGAGGAGAAAGAAGCACTTAATTATACGAGTATGTAATTTAATTTATAAGTCGTCTCCTACATGTTTCGGTTTTAATGCATCAAACATCAAGCGCTGGAGAAACGAAATAGAAATAAACTCTTAGGCTTCTCGTTATCAAATGAAGACTCAAAAGTACAATATTAAGATGTTTATGCCGTGTTACGTTAAATATTTAAATGATTGAAAATAAATCAATACATCACTCAAATTACTTACAATCATAACCACAGCTATGTCATTTTAATCAATTTGAAATGACATTAGAAAATTATTACTGAAGCAATATATAAAACTGTTTACACGAACGAACACGAAGGCGAAGGTCTATCTTCATATTTTATCTGAACAAAAAACTGTTTGTACAGAGTTCAACCCGAGTCAAAGTATGTCATTCTTTCCCAAAGACAGCTCGCTATAATCATCGCGCGCCTTTAATGGTACCATTTTCTATTTTTCAATCAGTGCCATCAATTAAGGTAAATGAATTCCGTGTATGTGAAAATTAAGTAATAACATTTTTAGGTTATATAACGCTTTCATTGGAATGTGATACGACGATATTACATTATACAATGTGAATAATACTTTTTTTTTTCTTTTTTAATAGACTATGATCGCGCATTTTTCAATTCCGATTTAATGTTGACACCATTGAAAATATAATTTACAATCATTTTTAGAGCTGCTTAGATGACTGTACTGTTTACGGGCTGTATCATTGAACGAAGAGTGGTTTGGCATTCTACATACATAAAGTACTTAAATATTATTACATCTTGTATAAATGTCAACGTGCTAAAGTTGAGCCTTATATAGGATTTGTAATTGTTGCACAATAATATTGCAAATAATACATATTAGAATATCTATATATACATAAGCAGCGGCAAAACAATTCAGCACCTTTTTCTCCTTTATTTGTCAAACGATTTTTATTTTGTTTCTTCGCATATAGAATACGTATCAGTATTGTTTATATATCATTGAGCGAAAACTAATATAGTACTTTATAGCAAGTAAAAATACTAAAGTAACACATATGTATTTTATTTAAAAAATAATCGTTTATTTTATATGAAAAACCTTGACCTTTCAAATATGCTTTTACTGTATATTTTCTAAAATAAATTTCAGCTCAATCGGTTGTGTCAAACTGGTTTTAAAATTCAGTTGCTCAGACCTGACGTACCGATGTCAGCTTTTATTTAACAGGTGATATTAAATAGAACCTCGTAGTGAATGTTTGTATTCGTTCGTATTCTATGCGTTCACGCATCGTTCATTCAACTGAGTTGAAACTTTGTACAGTTGTCGTCCGCACTTGCGTAAAGTCTTCTGGCATAATACCATAATAAATTATGCATGAGTAACCCAGGATACTTTTTTTTTTTCAATAAAAAAATTAAAGGAGTATTGCAAATGATCCCTTGCAGTGCGAAATGATTAGTCCGCAATTATTGTAATAAATAAATACGATTAAGAATTTCAATTTTATAATGAAATGTATACAATCAGAAATTTTGGTGTCTTTCTATAAATATGTATAAAATGTGTATATTTTTTTTTATTGAAAAGCAAATTCCGTTTAAGTTATTTTCGTTTTAATTTCGAACTATCGCTTTTTTTTAATTTTAAAATGTTGCATCATATTTTTTTGTTTTGAGGGCAAGCTGTTCATCAAACCTGCGTTCTCTTTTTTTGGATGTAAAATTAATGACGCGAGAAAGAGAGAAATCTGTTTTTATCAAACAGCCGCTAAACATAATTTATAAGTAAGGCAATTATTGTTTACATTTCCTATTTGTGCTTACATTTCGTCATCATTAGTGATCGTTAGTGCCTACTAACTGTTTTTGTTAACTATTATCGATAGAAGCAAAAATTCGTTACCCATAAATGTAATGTAATGTAGTTAAAAATTAAAGTTAATTACAGTTGCAATTCAAGATACTATAATATATATCTATACTGTAACAAAACCTTACAAAATATTTTGTTAAAGAACTTGTCTAAAAGTTACTCTACGGCAAGGACAAAGGCTTTGTATTATAAGCAATTTAACGTAATATAAATTGGCCACAAAGTTTTTATAGTTAGCTAAGTAATAACATAATCAAATAGATTGATATACAATGATTGTTTGCCTTCAGCGTGCGCTATAGAAATATTTTGTATGGTTTCAATGAACAATAAATTAAAATATGTTATTTAAATACCACTTTTATTACATTCATTAATTCAAAAGAAAATACTGTAACATTACTTTAATATATAACCAATTACAATAAAGTCTTAGTCTATCTTTTTAAATTATTAAAAACTTCTAAGAAGAGGTTGAGCTAGACAGTGATTAAAATACAGGAATCTAAAGCGACAATTGCGATTTTCCGACTTCTGAAATAGGCTTAATTTGTGATTATAATAGATAGCCGTGAAGGAATCCTACATGAAAACCTATCCAGTATAAGCACGAAACATTATTGAAGTAGCGTGGTATATCCAAACATTCTGCTTAAAAAAAATATGAGGACTAATCCCGACAGCGAGACGAGCTAAGATTTAAAAAAATCTTTTGTTTCTATTTGAAAAAACGTAACATCGATAATGTCCTTCAAAACATCTTTAAATACTAATTTTGTCAAAAAATCGGTTAATATTATCCCTTTGTTATTGGATTTCAGTTCAAAACACATGTATAACACCATTATTTATTACTTATTACATGATCGTTCATCCAAAATATCATTTTTTATATAAGAGAAAGAAAAGTTGCATGCGAAACGCTAATTAAGAACCAGGTATATATCCTGTGATTGTATTTTCGTTTTGTTGTTGTTTTGAAAATAGTTTTAAGTTATTCTTATAAATTTTGAATATATGAATTAATTATCCATATGATGTATTTGTAACTTTAAATCGAACGTGGAAAGTAATAAGAAAAAAAAACAATTGAATCTGTTTAAACATGGAGCCAATAAAACTGTAAGATTTATACTCTTGTTACTAAGTTATAAAAGTTCCTTTATCACAAAGTGACTAAGAATCTTAAAAAAAAAAACAATAAAGGTCGTATTACATTACTTCTTCTTAGTTCTCAGGGAATACGACACCATTGTCTATGTCTTGTCTCTGCGACAATACCTGTTCGGGGATGACATCCATTGTTTTCCAAGTTCGGAATAATCAACTAAGCGACATACGACCTCATGTCGGATTGATGTTAATATTGAGGCATTCTTAGATAATAATCTTAAGGAATATATTCTAGAAGTCGAAAATATAAAGTAACAATATTTATTCGAAATTATTTGCTTATAAAAATATTCTCATGAAATGCTAATAATCGAAAAGTTTACGAAAATTTCGTTAAATTAAATGAAGTCACAGCCATGATCGTGTCTAAAATCCACTAACAATATAAATATTTTGAAAGAGGTAGGGAATACGAAAAAGACAACTTTAGTAATAAGTCTCATTTGACATAATTTAGCATCGAATTTCAGTAAAAAACGGCAGTTGGTAACGAAAGGTGAAATTGCTCAAATTCAACATTATGAAATTTATATTGTCAGGACGATATTGCAGGACACTTATTTTGAAACTGATATTAATTTCGTGATGAGCGGGTATCGCGTGCACGGGGGACGATACTATAAAACACCGTTGCTGATAAGCTGAAGCGTGCGAATATTTAAAAAAAATTGTACACATTATTAGTTCGATAAAAATACACTTGAGATATATACCAACTTAAGATATAGTAACTTAATGTTTAGTACATTATTGATTGAAGATATTAGCCGAAAAATCTTAGTTGAGACAGATTAATTTAAGCAAATAATTCATAATCGCTGTCGCTCGTGCCGCATACCGTGGGGTACGGTAATCGGCAAATAGTTGCTCTTTATGCAAATCTGTACATCGGCACGACATCTTCTGTGTTTTGTCTTTTTAACTTGTGAACCGCATTTCGCTATCTCCGATATTTTATAAAATACTAACTTTTATCGAATTGAGCAAGAACTTTTCATTAGGGCTATAAAAGAGTTATATTTTAGTACTGGATTTTTATATTAGGTTCGAATTATTTTCTGTATTATTCTATAATTGCTTTGATAGTCTAGTGGCTTACACAACGGGCTGCAGATCAAAAGGTACAGGTTCCAATTAATCGAATTGCAGTTCGACCAATTATTGGCATTTGCAAATTGGAAATGTTTACAATGCCGTGCCTCGGAAAGCACATTAGGTCCTACGCTTGAACTCTCTCCGGTTATTTCGGAATGCTGTCCCATCAGACGACGATCGTGATTGTGCTATGATATCTCCGTTGGGAATGACCGAGTGACCTGTCCATTGACCGGATAATAGATAATATATTTGATTAATAATTTTAGTTACTAAAAAACCTTATACCTATAAATAAACTCTTTTATCAAAAAATATCAACTTATATTTTAAATATATCTTAAACGAAACGTCGAGTTACGAATGGATAAATGAGCCGCACCGCCCACGTAAAGCGGCTGCTAAATCTAAAAGTACAAATATACACTGATTGAGATAAAAAACGCATTTGTCTTAATGAAGAAATTAACTCTAGTTTGTACTAAGTATAAATTCCTTAGGCCTTTCTTAAGCGAACTCAGACTACAATGAAACTTCGTGAATTGTTCAAACCGAAGCAGGTTAATGCAGTAAGCTCATGGCATGTTTAAAGTTATTCATTCAGTGATAACTGTAGGCGCTCAGACTTAATAGTTGTGCGACATCGCATCGGCAAATTATCGTTTTGTATTAAAACATATAGTCATAAATAAGATATTTAAAAAAGGTACAGAGAATCGAATTTGCTATTCATTGCGCTGCTGGATTTCTTGCCTCCATTCCATGTGCATATGATTCGTACAGTAACTCCATTTTTATTTTATATGCTGTATTCTATATTAAAAATATTTTTTTACGTCGTCTTATATACTTTGGTTTCGATTGATGTATATGTATATAATAATACCGATTATGTCGATGTTTCGTCTGAAGCATTTTTTGGTTATTATATAACGAAATATGTTAATATATTTGAGTAATGGTAATATGATGAATAATACATATTATTGAAAATATTATGTACAATTATTAAAAAAAAAAATCGGAAATTAATTATACGAAATATATTTTTATTTATACACATAATATACGACGTCAGCTTAGCTTGCTTAGCTTCGAGACAAATATAGCCAAATGTATAAAAATGGCGGGTCTTTAGAAAAAAACTGTTACCTTTTAATATATGGAACTTAATGGCACACGCGGATGTTTTGAAATGTTTGCGATAAATGAACCCTACCTCACTTTCTAACTCTTAGAAAATCTTTATGTTGTTGATTGATTTTTGATTGTTTGGAAAATCCAGAGGTCAAACAAACATTGTCACATTTGTTACGTAGTTTCGATTCTAGATCAAATTACGAAGAGATAAATAAAATATTTATTATAGACTAATATGTTGACTTTAAATGATTAATTACAACAGTAATTGTTATTTTTATGGATTGATTTAATCATTTATATGTCACGAGTAGCTTAAACGATACTGCTATATCTTGTGGGTAGTAGCGCGATGTTCGGCTAAACATTTTTTATTTTAAAAAATCTGGTGGACTGGAATATATGTGTATTTATTGGAAGTGCCAAGAAATGCCTGGCAATCAATTATATACTACTAATATTATAAAGAAGTATATTGTTTTTTCTTTTCTATATTTTATAAGGATGCAGTGGAGGGGGTAGGTGCTACGTAGCCTATGTCTTAAATCAGAGTATAAGCTATCAAAATCAATTCAATAGGTTTTTAGAGTAACAATGTTCCACTTTATTCATCCTCAAAGACATTCGCGTTTATTATGTTAGTAGGATTGGTAAAATTTAGTACGAGTTATTAATTATTGTTATGAAGTCGGGACAAAAAGCTAGTATATCTGCATATTTATCCTTATTAATGAATAACAGTCGCAAATTTATACATGATTAGTAATGAATACCTATACTAATTATATATACATAAGAATTATTTAATTAAGTACTAATTTCATAATCGATTGTAGCAATTTCTAATTAATAGGTCAGTGATTTATGTTAATTATTTACAAAACGTTCATGAACTATAAATCTAATATAAAATTAATTTAAGTTAACCCAGTAAATTAATTAAAACATTCCTCGTTAAATTTAACTTTCATTTACATATATGTACATATGGCGGTGTACTAATAGCCGGTATAAAAAATCACTTTTAGCCAATCTTGAACTGAAAACTTGGGTTTAATTAATCTTTGGATGCAGGAATTGACCTTTTGTTCGGTCTACTGATAATACATATTAACTAGATAAGATGTGTCGTTGAAAACGTATAATATTGTTTTTTACACCTTACAATTAATTACACAACTTTTATCCCTGTCTATAAATTTCGATGTATAATAATTAGGCGAATATTAATGAATTTATTTCAAACTGTTTTCTGTCCATTTCCATTAAATATATTTTGCCATAAGTTATATATTGCTGTCTTCATTATGATCAATTTCAACAAAGGGTTACGTGGTTTAACCGGAATGAGGTAACAGACCGACGGATACTTTCACATCTGTAATATCAGTGTATATCCATTGTTCGACTAAATTAATAGAGACGAAAGCCTAAAAGGAAATCACCTACGTATTTTTGGATTGTTAATAGTATTCTAGTATTTTTCACTCAGACGTCAGGCCATTAAACCGTCACAATAATTATTGTGATTTTATTCAGTATTATTTTCAATGTAAATATAAATTATAAATAAGATAAACCAAAAGCAACCAAACATATGTTTGGAAATAATAATTATCTCCTTCTTCTCTTACATATACATAAAACAATTAATGTTTATTTTTATGTATGGAGGCTTGTATGGAGGTTTGTATGGAGGCATACCTCCATTTTATGATTTTTATCAGATTTTGATGAAACTTTGGTCAGATTTTCGCGTACGCCAAGAGAAACTGAGAACATTTTTTTTTAACTTTATCCTTCACTATGAACGTTGAATGTAGATTCGACCCGTGAGATGAAACCAGGTCTTAGAGCTAGTATATTATTCGTAACAACGAAATATAAATTTAATTCTGCATATCACGAGATCACGGCTTACTAACACATGGATTTGTTTATGTATATGTAAAGCTGTCTAGATCCTAATACGCTTATTGTTCGTGATGATAAATTGAGGCTAAGATTGAGTACAAGTGGAATGAATATAATCAGATGTCCGAGTTGTTCTGTTAATTAGAGCTGTCTGTTTGAACGTCACTCACGATTAGTGGCCACACTGTCACTTCAGTTTATTGGTTTGAGTGATGATTTGTAATGACGAGTCGAGGGATGACTCAATAGTAACCGTTAAAACGATACACTGCAAACTTGTTTATTATAAAGGCGCGATAAAAGTAATGCAACTAATGGTTTCCCACAACCGTCAGATGTTTGTTTGATAGAGTACGCATTGAAGCTAGTTACGAATAAACAGACGTTCCGATAACTTCGTTTTGAGTTGGTTGATAAAAAATTAGATGTTATATTTAAATAACAAAGTGTTTATATAGTTACTGTTTAACTTTCCAACGTTTCGACGTTGTTTTTATTTTCTTTTACGACATTAATTAATAAAATAGTTTTTTTTTTTTTTAAAGCTTTCTTTTAATAAAAAAAAAACATTTATTCACAGACTTCGTGATAGGATTTTGTGTACGGACGTATTGGTAGGCACCACCCACGAACATTCTACTACAAAATAGGTATATTTAGTAATATTGGGTATCGATTTGAAGGACAAGTCGATCCAGTGTAACTACAGCCTGCTATAGCCAACTAAATCACAAGGGACATATCCCTTATGTCAGGTGGAATATTTCCTACAGTGCATATGGGTGACGCTGACCTTACTATAAGGTAACCAATTTGCTACCCATATTAAATAATATAAAAAAAAAAACCATCTCGTTCAGGTCATAAGCAATTTTACTATTCGTCATCTTCCTACGCTCAGTTTTGTTCTCATGTTATTATAGTTTATGAACCGCCTACGTCGATTGATGATTTATTATATCTTGTATGTGAATGTAAACGTCAACATAAAACATTTATAGTTATAATAATAAAACGTTAAATTGTGTAACCACTCGTAAATGACACCAGCGGATTGAGGTATCAAACTATGATCGATGAATTAAAATTTCCATCAAGAATCTGTGATCTTAAGTTGGTCTATAGATTCACGTAAAAATTTCGATGATGTTATATTTTATCGGGTCGTCATTTATATTGACAAGACTCCTATTTTTTAGTGTTGTATAAGTACGAAATAACAAATAAATGTTATTGTGGTTGATATGATACAAATAAAAAACGCGACAGGTGCAACTAAAAACTGGCTGAATCATGAACCATCTGAATAACGCATCTATGTACAATACTATCTGGGTCATACATACAGTTCGCGTTGTAACAAATATTTACAATAAATTCAATTTATTTGAACAATTTGAGACAGATATATTCGCCATTGGTTATTTTTTCCCATTATTTTGAAATCTTTTAATATAGATTGCCTAGAAATCCTACACATATGTTCTTAACTTATTAAGAAAATCTTATTATAAATACATTTTGCAATATACAATAAGGTTTTATATACAGCACAATAACAAATATATTATTTTTAAATAAACAGCATAACCGCCGTCCTAGATATTCCGTGATAAGCGTTTTGCATATTTAATAAGCCTTAGAATATTAAAATCATCATCTTCATTATAACAAGAATTTTAACTAGGGCATGTAGAGGTATGTGTCGTTTCTGTGTTTGAATACTAGTGTTCATTGGCAGATTTAACGATAAAATAACTTAGCGTCTGCACTAGGGCCCCGAATACCACAGAGCCTCAAATTTCGAATTACAGTTAAAGAATTAATAATAAAATTGTCATTTCGAGTATAATGCAGGACATTTTTGAATTTTTTGTATTTTTTGGAATGAAGTATTTCATTCAGCATAGATAATAATTTCACGTGTATTCTCGCAACTTTTAATTCTTACTTCAAATTTGTGACCCCCGTATTTTTTACGCTAGGGGCCTTGACCTAAATGAATAGAAAATATTCGTCTCATACATATATTTTATAAGTAATTGTCTGATATTATAAGTTATCAAATAGGTATAAAAATAAGGGTGTTACTATGACGATATGATGTTATTAAACGGATTGATCGTGATCTTTGATTTGACACTAAGGTTCATGTACGTTATTTAATTCTGATAACTATAATAATTATACGCGTCAATTGAGTAGAATCAACTCGATTGGGATATTCAAACAAACACTGCAATAATGTTTAACAATTATTATATTTATGTACTTTATTAACAAATACCTATTTAATTTCACTGTCGAAATGAATGACTACTAAAATGTTGGTTCGGTCCTTCGCAGTAGAATCGATATTCTTAAACGGTAGATAATTTAAATTAACCTTGTAAATTGACAATTCAAAAATGCTTGTAAAATCGTAATCGATAATTAAAGTATGTTTCGATTATCTCATATTTATTAAAAAATCTCTTAATAACAATTTAAATATAATTTTTAAGCGCACAGACGCACAGGAAAATATCGCAGCACAAGCTGTCAAAATTACCTTAAAGATTGCTCAGCTCGATACTAATTCTGAACCGAGATGGCTCAGTGGTTTGAACGCGTGCATCTTAACCGATGATTTCGGGCTCAAACCCAGGCAGGCACCACTGAATTTTCATGTGCTTAATTTGTGTTTATGATTCATCTCCTGCTCGGTGGTGAAGGAAAACACCGTGAGGAAACCTGCATGTTTCTAATTTCAACGAAATTCTGCCACATGTGTATTCCGCAAACCCGCATTGAAGCAGCGTGGTGGAATATGCTCAAAACCTTCTCTTCAAAGGGAGAGGAGGCCTTATCCCAGCAGTGGGAAATTTACAGGCTGCTAATGTGAAATGGAATACGTCACAAAACCTTAATGTTACGTATGAGGTAAGAAGACGAGATTGAAGATATCTAGTAATCTATAAAAATATCACAAGGGTCAGTATGCTGATTCGATGTAGACTCACTTCCAGCTTTCCGGTGTGTGACAATAAAAGACGCGTAAGGAAAATATTATTAAGCATTCTTTAAAAATACCTTTAAACATTTCTTGATAAAGGGCAAAGTTGTTATACCGATGTAATTTCACGTATACGTATCGTATTTCGAATACAAACAAAACGTTCTCACATCAAAGCGAATTTAAATGTTGACAACAACAACACTTCTCAACACTCAAGGCGTTCAAATAAAATACGCCTTTAATTCGGTCTCGAAATACATATATATATGTTCACTTTAATCAAAATAAACATTGAGTTATATGTTTTTTTTAAATAAATATTTGTTTATTTAAGTAACTTTTTTATTTTATTTTTGTACACAATACATTGCCGGTGCTCGATAGATTTTGTTTAAATAATTGTGTGTGTTTGTTAATACGCTACAACTTGTTTAAAAGGAACGTACATTTTTCCAATGAGTCGTCGCGATCGGTAATCATTCAAGTCATTAAATATTCAAACCGAATGTTCCCGAACGTTTTCCCATTATGTTAAATATCCCACTGCTGGTACCTACTTGCCCAGAATTTACCGGCTGTTACTATATTCTAAAGTGTTTTGGTCTTATTATACTCAACATAACAAAAAAGGGACATAATTAGAACTCAGTCGTAGGGGCCGCGCCGAGGAAAACAAAATGAAAAATTAATGTCGGCATAATTGTGCTGCATCCGTTGCACAAAACTAACAAGCTAAACGACGTATTTGGATTGTATTTAAGAAAAAAAAAAAAGCTTTAAGAACAGTTATACATATGAACTGTTTATTATTAATCGAAATTAATTAGCAGATATAATTACATCTTAATGTAATAATCTTATATTTTAATGTGAATTTATAACGGTATAAATGTGTGCAATTAACTTGTTACATGTATTTAATGTATACAATTTTAAAACATAAAATGATGGTTAGAGCTGATAACAATAGCTAAAGAAGATGATTCTATAGACGCAATTCAATTCCGGGCACCTATAGCCGTATTCAATACAGCTTAAGATTTAGGTAAATATTGTGCAAATTTTAATTTTCTTTTGTATATTATACGACATGATTACGAAGTTCACGCTTCTCTCTTCGATAGTTTCGTTAAGGACAGCTTATATAATTATATTATAAGCATTCCAAAAAGAAACATCTCGTTAATTGGCACAGATTATAAATCATTTAGGTAAATCATCAATAAATATGTGTTATCTGTTACCGATCAAGTGTGGGTATCGAGTGTTTGTAATAAAAAGAGTGATATTGTAAATTGAGGAAACATGTAAATTATTTACAATTCATTGTAACTTACTTCTTTGTTTGTGACGTATTTATTTACAAATAAAAAGATCAATGAATGTTTTTTGACTGTCTGTATAATATATTCAAATATTCTTATACTATAGCGAAAATTGAATAATAAGTTCGATGATTGTATGTTAAAAAGCAAATATCCCTTAAATATATCAAGTATTACAAAAGAGTTGAGTTGAGTTGACTTACGTAAGTCCAGACATTATAAAAAAAATGATAGTGCATACGCCAGTTGAATAATTTATGATACAACTTTACACATCACATTCCCACGGATACATAAAATACTCTTGTGTGTTGAATTAATTGTAAACGCGAATAGAATGTTAGTATATTATTTTCTAAAATGCGATCCAATGTCAAACGACCCGTTATAACATACCGCATAAAATGTAACATTATTTATACACACTTAAGGTAATGTAGAAATAGTAATGGTAATCACGACGTCATAACCGTATGAGGCGAAGAGACTACCAATGCAAAATACACAATCATTTATTTATGTATCGAAATAAGAAATATCATCGGTATCTTCACAAAATAAATCATAGTTGGTTAATTTAGTGTGTTTCTGGATATTCTACCCCTAAAGGGGTGAATTAAATGTTGAAAGTTGTTACGGAAAACCGGCATTTTTTTTAAGCTTGAAACATGAATCGTTATTCTTGAGATACTGATTAGAAATTAGTAGATATGTATTTGAGCGTTTTTTGATATTCTACCCCTAAGGGTTGAAATAGAGGTTGAAATTTCATTAGAGGATGAAATTTTAGGATTAGTCTTGAAGTCCGTCATTTTTTAAGTTAGAAGGTTGGCGTGCCATTATTGTTACTGGGGATTTAAGACCTCCAAAATTATGCAACGGCACCAGACTAATATGAACGGCACTTCATCGTATTGTCATAGAGGCTACAGTTGTCACTGGTTGATGGATGGATGAGAAACAGTCCACGAATATCTTTGATACTCTCAGAATATCTTTTTAAGTTCAAAAGAGTACAAAGTACAGTTCGCGCTTAAAGTCTGCTTCGCCATGATAATTATTAAAGCACAAGACCAAACCCTTAAAATAACTGGAGTAGACCTAAGAGAAGACTAATTTTCGTAAGGAACGTTCTAAATAGCCTGTTCGAGAGTGAGCATTACAAGCAGTCTGGTGGATCTAGCCCACGAAAGTTGAACCACAAATGTGGTTTACAAAGAGGTCTTAAATTAACGTAATATTTTAAATTAGTCTATTAAATTATATCTAAACAAATTCCACGCGAGCAAAATTTTTTTTATTTATGCTGATAATTTACCTAAACTACCAGATTTACCAAAAATTGTTGTTAAGTTGGTTGTTACTTAAATAATTTTGTTTTCTTCTTGCGAATATCAGATTAGAGATAAGGAAACGGGAGGAATTAGTGTTGAACTAAAATCAAATAACCACTGGGGCCTTAAAGCACCTGAACGTCGTCGATTAGGGTTGTTAAACTCGTCCCGTTAGGTCAAGCGCGATCCGAATTCAAGAATTGAATCTAACTGTATACATATATAAACTTCAGTCACGCAGACATTTTAAGTCAAAGTCCTATTCTGGAATATAATCTTTCATTCATCAATTACAATATATCACGTTAAGTCTATTCTTCATTGTTTGACGTGTCACACTTCATCACTTCATCACTTCTACTCCCTAACGGGTTACACCGTTAGGGAGTAGAAGTGATGATAGAACCTTATAATAGTTAGAAGCTGTTAATAAAGAATATAAATTAATATATTCAATATTGACGCGTTCAGTTAAACTGAAATTTTATAATATAAATACAAAACCGCGGCAAATTTCGACAATAAAGACTGTACATACAGTTTGTCATAAAGGGAGATATTTATTGTGGGTGATCGACTTTATACTCTTATAGATTTATAAGGAAGAAGTGTGTATAGCCTACAATATACCTTAATAAACGGATTGTCTGAAGCAATAAGAAGTATTCAAATAATACCGACCATTCGTGAAACTGCGTATACAACCATACTCAATAAACGGGCTATCTAAAATAAAAATGTTTATTCCAAATTCGGATTTATACATTAAAAGAAATAAACTCTTCTGATTTATATATTAATATTAGTATAGAACAGCACGGATTTTCTCGTTATTGTAGACAGTGGATATTTTTAAGCGCGGCTCGTGTCATATTCAATTTTAATATTATCTTAAGTCCTAATATCTCGTAACACTACATACACTTCACAATAGATCTCATTGATGATATGTCATTTGCATTATTAAGAACAGAACCCTTTATTATATTATTTCTTATAACCGGATGTGAATAATTGTAATCAGGAAACTAAGTACATTGACCTTTGCAAAATGATATAATTTTATTATCGTATGTAGTATCATTATATTACTAGACTAGCTGCTCCGCGTGCTTTTACCCGCGTTAAACGTTACTTCTCCGTCCCCATGGGACATGACGTGATGTCATGTTATATCGTCTATGGCCTTTCTCAATAAATGGGCTACCAACGCAAAATGATTATTTCAAATCGGTTTGGAATATTCTGAGATTAGTTGCTTTCAAACAATGATACAAATAATTATTCACTTTGATTTCACGAAATAGCCGCTACATACAAGGTTGGTTCCTGATTAGTGCACTGTGAATAGAAATTTGTGATGAGATATTAATATTTAATATTTTCTCGCACAAAACCTTTATATATTTTATAAAATTGCATTTTGCAACAAAATGATTGGTTTATTTTTCTTCGAAGTTAGCTCACACAAAGGTAACCTTTTCACCGCCCCGCTCGATTGAAATTAGTAAAAATAATTTCACAGTGAATGCTTACAATTGAAAATAAACCTAATCCAGGTTTAATTTTTTTTTTCCAAATTTCAGCTTTTTAGACTCAATATATATTTCATAGCATAGATATGCTGTTGCACTGTCGGCTGTGTATTTTAATTTATTAAATCTAATTACTTACTTAACAAAAAAATTATTTTAAGCGTATGAAATTGAAACATACAAATTAATCCTACAGAAATTATTCTCTATTCGTTTTAACTGCACGTGATTTTTTTTATATTTTTAATCCTTGGTATGTTTTGTGTTATCATCATGTTCAATGGATTAAATGACGTTATCTATTAAAATGTACGGAAATATTTAAAAAAAAAAAAAAAAAACTAAATTTTCGTTTATTTACAATTAATTAACAACAGATTAAAAAAAAAAAAACTTTAAAATAGCAGAGTTCCCACTAAGCAGTAAAAAATTCGATTTTTTTTTTTACAACTGTCTTGGATATAACGTATTTTTGCATATATTTGTAATCAATATAATATAATAATTATAATAATTAATAATAATTTTAGATATTCTGTAGAACGATAATATATTTTGTCCGTCAAAGAGCAATATATAAGGCCAGTCAGAAACCTTAACAGATTAAATCTTTAATTACCGAAATCGTTCAAGCAGTTTTTAAATAATTCAATAAGCATAATAAATTATAATCCGTCGTACTAGCCACGTCCTCGTTTAATTTAAATCTATTAATATATTAGCTTATTTTGAATTATATTGGTTGAATATACAAATCTATTTACTGAGTATAAGTGATTTATTTAGCATTGAAGATAACTTTTCAGTAAATTAATAAAAATAATATCCCACTATACAGTCGGGCGCAAGTATCGAAGTAATGCTACTTGATAACTATAATGTATATGTACATATACTAATGGCGACGTATTCCAACAAAAATAACTAGATATGAGTAAAATTTTGTAATGATTTGTAATGAGTAACGATTTATTTCTAATTATTAGTGTGATTATTATGGACACGACATGGATTCACAATATTTTCATTTGCATACATTTATTAAACAAATAACAACGTATTTGAATATATATAGGCAAAGAAAAAATGATTCAGTAACTTTTAACAGTAATTCTTTTTTTGTTCGATATTTAATAGTGTGCTTTAGTTTTATCTTATCGAAATAAGAGTAGAAAAGAAACAAAGTCCGAAATGTTTCGCAATAATTATATTTTTTATTTACGAATAATGTTTAAATTCGATTTTCGACCACTGAGCCAACAATAATTTATATAAATAAGCACAGGACTGCTGGTCACACTAACTGAAAGTTACGCAAATGATAAATTCTGTTTACGCACTTAACCACAGCTAAAAATATTGAGTTTAATGATAGCTTTTATGGATAACCTCATAAGCTTTTAATTTCATCATATAACATTTTATCTTAATAGATGCATTTTCCGAATTCTTAACCCTTAAATTGTGAATAATGTTACAAAGTGATGCTTTTAAATATAATGGAATTTCTAGGTCAACAAGCGCGGCCATACGTGATCTTTACCTAACTTCGAAACCATCCAATACTTGGACATTTTATAAAATATATATAAACATGTATTTCAAAGAAGGTATTTCTTATTAAAGACGGACACTCGATTTTGTTAATGGTTAGATTCCATATAACCACTTCACTAAGAAGTCGGGAAATGAAAATTGTTTATAACAGCGATTAAAATTAGCGATCGCTCATTAAAATGGCAAAACTACAATCACAAAGGCACAATTATCTAGCTCAATTGTCATTTAACTGTATTGTTTTGTTTATAATTTAATATATTTTTATATTTAACACATTTTTCGTTCATTAAAATTTATTTAATTTGATGTTTAAGATAATAAAATATTATTTAATAAATAATAACATAAACAACTAATAACAATATTTCTCTCTTATTTTTATTTTCAAAAGATTAAAATACAAAAAACACGTTTTCGGTTTTCATCTAGAATGGTAAATAAACGAATATAAATTTTAAATAAGACTGAAATAGTTCAGCTATTTACATTCTTTAAATATATCCTTAAATAAAATTTAACGCTTAAATTGGAATCCAAATGACCGAACAAACCATATTGAGAACTTCCTTTTTTACACGGAAATACTGAAACGTTTAAAATTAGCCTTCAAAAAAGTAGTGCAAGGAGAATTTTTTAAACGCGTCGTTTCGAGCACAAATCGGCTAAATTCCAATTTGAAGTTTTAAACTGTTAATGTAACTAAGGATATGTTTGAAGTTTTCTCTCGTTATTCAAAAGCTGAACTTCGAGCGTACTGTCTAGCTGGTTTTAGTTAGAATTTATTAATTTAAGCCGTGTGGAGTGTGCGATACGCGATGGGAATCTGTCACAAAACTTACGGATGTCGTATGCGACCGCGCGGGTTGTCGGAGCGTGCGATCGGTCGCCCGTGCTGAGTAGAACTGACTATCCCGCCTCACGCTGTGCCTAGAGCTACTGCGATACAGATTGTCGAAGGCTCTCTGTAAATGCAGAGCTCAGAGTGTAAAGCAACTCGCCTAGGACGTACCTGTAATCGGGTTGCGTTGCATTTGGATTGTTAATCCGTTACTCTTAACAATTCAAATCGTTATGGACGTAACCTCCTATAGATATTTGTAGTAAATCCTTTCGACGCAGAAATGATGACGCATTTTGTTCAGTTATCAGTAATTTAAAAATATAGGTATTTTTCAATGAAATCAAATAATATGTATTATGTTATTTATACATGTACATGCGAGTGAGCCAGTTTACCTAGAGACACATGGAAGGCGCATTGGCTATATACGGAATGGTTAATATTTCTCACAGCGCCGAACTCTATCAACGGACATTGGTCTATGGTAATTGTACCATCAGGTGATCGCATGGTGATAGCATGTACGCAAAACTTTTTATAAAAAGAAACATGACGTTAAGCTTCGGTGGTAAGATACGATATTGAAACGTTATTTTCACACTACAAAGTACTATATTTATAATCTTTGAGCTCAAGATATCTCAAGATATCTCAGTTATGCCACTGTACGAGCCGAAAAGGTCCAGTGGTTAGAACGCGTGCATCTTAACCGATGATTTCGGGTTCAAACCCAGGCCAGCACCACTGAATTTTCATGTGCTTAATTTGTGTTCATAATACATCTCGTGCTCGGCGGTGAAGGAAAACATCGTGAGGAAACCTGCATGTGTCTAATTTCAACGAAATCCTGCCACATGTGTATTCCACTAACTCGCATTGGAGCAACGTGGTGGAATATGCTCAAAACCTTCTCCTCAAAGAGAGAGGAGGCCTTAGCCCAGCAATGGGAAATTTACAGGCTGTTAATGTAATGTCACTGTACAATAATGACCATTTCGAGGGAATCATCGACCAATATTGTAAACACGAGAAGTAAACAAAACTTGTAACATCAACTGCAGAAAGTCACTAGGTCATTTTAGAGTGAGGCACCCTATTTATAATAAAATCCCACAGATATTTTTAACAATGCCTCCTCAGGAAATTGAAACATTGGTTTAAAATAAAAAAAAATATTGATAAAGCTCACTATGCAAAATATGATCTAGATTATATAAAGCGTGTATTTACAATTACTAATTGATATAAAGGTCATGTAAATAAATGTAGGTAATTGTGCATTTTCGACATATTTTCTTTATTTTTTATTGTTAACCCGTTAAATAACTGAGGCGTATCTAAAATCATGGTTTGTAGAATATAATATATTTGTCAACAAAATACGTATATTTAAAATTCATATTGATATTTGTAAAGTAAGGAGGCAAAAAGTTTCTCCTTAATACATCACTAGTTAAGAAGCAGCAGCTTACCGAAAGATTTGTATTTTTCCATAATAAGATTAACACCAAACCCATAGATGTTATGTACTACAAACACCGAACAACGAAAATAAAAATATTATTATTACGAATATTTCATTATAGAGAAAGCGTAACAAATACATTTCTTGCCCGATTTTTTAAGAGAATCTAAATTCCATTCAATTTAATCCTGTAACCTGACGGCTTAAAGGTTACGAGAGCCTCGAATAAGATATATTTTAATTTCATTTTAATGATTGAATACTTTTTAGTACCTGTACATTGTGATACATACAAGTTTAATACTGGATACTTAAAGCGAGGTTTACGGTAAGGTGATCCTAATACGGGGTGATCGTCCCCCGAATGAGACAAAGGACCGAATGTTTTGAAGCTTCCCGCTCTATTAATAAAGTAGATACCTCAAGTCCAGTTTCGTTGCCGCAGTTCTAAGGAAGGTCCGTAAGTCCGAGAGTCGTTTCGAAGTTATAAGTGCCAGGCACCTCACCGCAGAAACCTTGCGAGGTAAGAAAACTTTGTCAGCTCCGAGGAACTAGACTGACGGCACGCTTTAAAATTTTCTAAGATGTCGACTAGTATCTTGTATCTGTAATAGCATTATAACGTCACCATTTCAAAATTCAATGTTGTAAATTAATTAACGAGTATGAATTAAAATAGTTTTTTATGCATTACGTTGAAATATTGAAGTCAGATTTATTTTTTTTGTACGTTGTTAATTGTCGCGCGTTACGTTTTGTTATTGGTGGCAAAAACTTGTACACAAATATCACGTGTGTGTATTAGAAATACTTCAACATATTATAGAATACAAACAAAGCAAAATAATATTTTTAATTTACAAGATTTAAAACAATGAATATATATTTTTTACAATAGCATTAACTAATGTTCAGACGCATTCATTTATTAAATAAAATACCTAAACAGTCTGCTTTCGAAGTGAAATTATCGAAGTAAAAATAGACTTCCGCAAAGATAATTTTATATCGTTAATTATTAAACTTTGAGCATTTTTATAATAATTTTAGCCTCAACAGCTCAACACGGTAGCGAAGCAAAAGTTACTCGTTCGATTCTGGTGTCGTACACCTATGTACTCCTAGCAGGAATATTAGTAATTACATGAAAATACTCGGAAATACTCGGAAATACTATAATATAGTTAAATTATTCTAACACAAAGACCCAATTATTAATAATAGAAGCATTAATCAATTCTTTGGTTCAGTTTTCCTGATTTTATTAACAATAATAAGAAATAGCTCAAAAAGTTGTTTTGCTGTATATGGATATGACTTGGACAGGGATTTTATCGATCTCCGTAACCGTAACCGAAACTATCGGATATCCGTAATAAAAATCGATCCGAAACCGCTACCGAGCGCGATATAATAATTGTTTTAATTTTATGTTTGTATATTGTTATATTTAAATTGTTATTAAAGGGTATTCGTTTTTTTTCTCTGACTGTACCAAATAATTTTTTTTAACTGAATTACTGAACTATCCGAAATAATCGGATTATTCATAATATTCTCGTATCCGTATCTGAAATCAGGTTTTTTTTTCACATATCCGTAGTTTTGGATTAGGATATGTGTTGTATTAGGCTTGTCAAAAACAGAAATAAATGCCTGTCCTGCACAGTTTAACTCAAAGCGCCAAAATCACTACCTAGATAGGTCCCAGTGACGCTTTGATGGGTCGAAATAATTTCAACATATTATCCCAGGAACAGCAACACGTTAACAGCTAACAAGAAATGACAGTGGAATATGGTTGACAGTTTAACGTATAACATCTAAACAAATTAGCACAACTTCGAGATAAATATACGACGATATTTGAAAGTAACTTCTAGATTTATGTCATTAGCGTACGTTCTAAATATAAAGATTTATTTCCTGTTTTTTTTTTTATGCTTTAGGTGGCAAACGGGTGCTTGCAGGTACGCTGCCGGCCTTTAAGAAACGATTACGCTCTTTTCTTGAAGGTTCCCGTATTAGTGAAGTCGTATCGGTTTCATAAAAACCAACGGCGAAAGATGGTTTCACGGAGTGATAGTGCGAGGCAGAAAATGTCTTAAAAATCGCGCCGTTGTGGGATGCGTCCGTATTTATTTTTATTAGGCGTTTTTTTTTGTGTTGTCTATTTATAAAAAATAACTAAACCAATATACGTCAAATTAATACTGGAAGATATAGTGCGTTTCGGAGAAGGTTTTATTTTATTAAGCTATTACATAAGTAGAAGAGCTTCACGGTTTAACCTGCTTTAAATTCAGACTATTGACTATTTCTTGGTAAAATTAAATAAAATGCGTTCCTAAATAAATAAACAAATGGACTTGACATTTTGTAGTTAGTATATTATAAAAAAAATTAAACATTGCAACACATTCCAGTAATTAGATTGCTAGTGTGTGTGTGTGTATAAAATATTATTTGAGCGCAAGTATCAAAATTGTTCGCGAATAATATTCATTCAAATAATTTATTCTAATATAAGCATTAAATTTTTAACACGCCTGATTTACTTAAAGAATACCCTTTAAAAGCCTTTAAAAGGTCTTCACTTGCATTAAAATATAAAGGAGAAATTATTTCGTTACAAGTAAATAACTCTCATCTTTTTTTTCGTCGCTTGAAATATACGGTTCTAAGTGACAAAAAGTGTACCCTATCACCGGAAGACGAGCTCGAGGTTGTCTTTGAGTAACATTAATCGGTTTCATCGCCTTTGGACCTTCGCGACGAGAGGACTAATGTAAACTTAGACCTGTGGAATGGAAATAAAACCCTATGAAACCAGAACTTTGAGATTAAATTTCATTGTTTATTCATGTAACGCACTAAAAGAAATAAGTTCATGTAGACTTTAATTACATCACACGTCACCTTAAAGTTGTGTTTGAGTAGTAATCCCATTTGATGGTGTAATTATTTTATAAAATGTATATATATGACTCCCAGTTTTCGAAACGCCGATTAAAGTCAGAATAACTAATATGACGTTAATCTGATTGGTCATTGGTCAATACCAAAAACATCATAGATACGAGGGTTTATATAAAATAATATAAACAAATCTGACTTTAATCAGGGTTACCAAAAGTGGAGTTCTGTGTCATAAATTATAACGACATTAATTTAAGAATGTGAGATTTCGAAAATAATTACATACGTTTATACGTCGCTCGCTTGATAATAATAACCAATGTTCTATTGCAGACTATATATCTGTGCTAAATATAATTCAGATCAGTTTAGCCGTTCTGCCGTGATTGAGAAACAAAAATCCATTCAAACTTTCGCATTTTTAATAGTAAGATTTGATGTGATTTGAACTATCAACGTTTTTATTTTATTTGATTGATTTAGAATTTACGGTATAACCGCAATGGGTACAATGGGAGGAAAATGGGTATTATTGAAATGATTCACAGGGAAATAAATAGTTTAAAGCTTTCGTGTTAAATACTAACAAGTTTTTCGTATGTTCTGTGTCACTAAAATTAATTATATGTCTCTTTTTGGCTGAATATTTTACTGACATTGAAAATTTCGTATGCGATTTTATAATATATATATTAATAATAAATCATATTAATCCAGTAGTACGAACGAACGATTAAAATTCCAGTGGATGAGAAGGGAGGAAGATCGGGCTCAGTGGCGCGGATAGTGGCTCTTTGGGGGAGGCCTACGTCCAGCAGTGAAATAATACAGGCTGATCGTAATGATGATGATGAATAAATAATAATATTTCTTTCACTTCATGTTCTCATAGTATCTCGTGTACAAAAATAGCGTCGTCTTTTAGAGTATTAAATTTAAAAATAAAGCTATTGTGTATAGTTTTAAATTTGTATCAAATTTTAAAATAGGACTTATTGCATCTACAATAGCGATATGAGATCGAATTAAGCTATT
Organism: Vanessa atalanta; assembly: GCF_905147765.1. Classification (NCBI taxonomy): domain Eukaryota; kingdom Metazoa; phylum Arthropoda; class Insecta; order Lepidoptera; family Nymphalidae; genus Vanessa; species Vanessa atalanta. The sequence continues at coordinate 13,894,846 of NC_061902.1, read as the reverse complement.
ATTTGTCCATAAATAATTCAAGCTCATGAACCGTGGCGTCCAATTATGTATTATTTTTAAATTAATCAATAGATACCTATATAAAAGTATTTAAGTGCTTTTTCAAGTATCTTTTTAAGCATTTAAAACTTTATATTTAATACGGAACGAGCATTATATAATCTATTTTTAAGCATTTCATTGTATAAAGTTCGATTAACGGGAGTTTAGTTAAACATAGATCTCTCTTTCTGTCATCGTTAATTTGACATTCGTAAGAAAGAGACAAAACATTGTATGATTAAATAATGAAGTAGAAATTTATATATCATATAAAAGTGATATTCTTTTTATGTTTTATTATAAATTCGATTCCAATATCATTATCTCATATTGGATACGATTCCAATCGAGTTATCTGAATGTAATAATGTTTATTTATAACTATTAACTATAATGAGTGCTGAAAATCTTATTGTCAAGTTTTTGAGTGTATGCAAATCTAACTTCACTTAAATTCAATCAAAAATATTCGTGTCTTATGTCAAATTTTTTTTTTTTTTGGCCCTTCGAGTAACGGTTCAAAAAGCTTCATCAAAAGTATGACACCTCGCCTTATTGCCTCCACTGGTGACAGGAGGGCGGGTTCGTTTTTAGCCCAGAGGATCGGAATTGCGATTCAACGGGGAAATGCTGCTAGCATTCTTGCCACCATTTCACGCGGTCAATATTTATACAGTAACTATTTTTAATTCATATTTGTATATATTAAAACACCTCATGTTATCAATTCTTATGTTAATAAATTTATTTTATATCCAAAGTCATTTCTATAAAAAAATAACAATCACGTCATTTTTTTTTTATTAATTATCTATATATTCTTTGTCTGAGTTTAAAAAAGAATATTATGCATTGAAATTCGAAACTATATTAATATAAAAAAAATTGATCTAAAGTTCAAATGAGCTTATTCAACTTCTAGAATACTCTAAATTATCTTTCGAATTACATTACGCTTCCATGTCTTAAATACTTAACCGAACATTATGATATATTGCAAACACGTAGTCATGGATACAGAACAGGCGATACGGTCTATCAATTACTCCTCATAAGCAGACGAAGTCACGGTAGGAATCATGTCAACACCGTATACTCCAATATCTTTTTTTATATAACTTTAGGATCTATTTAATAACAATATGTAAGTCACGTCGATTGCAGTCCCGTCGTAAAATATCCGATATTCCGCGTAAACGATAACTCTTTTGTATTTATTAATATATACATGGGTTATGTAAGCTATTAACCTGAATAATAAATAGGTTAATACACAGAAAGACGCCACCTTCATCCATTTTTATTAGTTTTTTATTGGTTGTAAAATATTTGAATCGGTACATCAATTAGTTGATACACCTAATTTAATTCTAATAAAAAAAAACTTGTTTAAACTATTTTGAAATTAAATAATCATATGGTTATAATAACGAACTATCTACTTATACAAGTAATTTATTTCATTATTAGTTAAGCTATATAAGAATACGACAAGCTTATTATTTCATAAATATTTATGAAGTGCAAGCATCTTTTATGTTTTAAGAAGTTGATGACGAATATCTTGTTGCGAATTTTATATTTTATCGAAACCGAAACAATTGAATAATTATTAATTAAATTTATAAAATAAATTACATTCAGTCTGCTACGACATTTTTTTATTCTATTAGCAGTATAAACATGGTTAGAAAAAATAAAAAATATTCTTTGATTTTTTAATAAACCATTTTTTGGACTTTAATATCCGCTTTGAATTATTATTCTTATCTTTAGAAAGATTTACTTAAATTAAAATCTTGGTTTTCTTGGTTAATAACTGAAGATATCGGATTGATTTAAATTTATACTAGAGACCCGCCGTGACTTCGCATGTGTGCAACTTAACGAAGAAAATGAGAAGTGCGCTTAGCAAGAAAATATTTTGTTTGTTTGTTTTTTTTTATTTTTTAAATATAAATACTAATTTAATTGTGAATAAGAGAAGAACATGGGCATCGGATTCTAAATTTAAAATTGGACACAATAATAACTGGAGAAAAAGGTTGTTTACGCAACCTATTTTGTACGAATTTGTTATAGATAAAAATATTTATTAAGAGTTTATTTTCAAAGACAGATACTATGCTATTGCGGACTTTAGTGTAGGCCTTTTAAGATCTACGATTTTCTAGAACATTGTTTTGATGTACCTAATAAATTTTAGACAGCGTTAGTCATGTGAAGCATAAGATTTCGTACTCCGTAATGCATCGCGATTGTTTCGCCAAGTAACGCTGACAAAGCTAGACAAGCTTAATAGGAAATTTATTTTAGGCAGTTGCACATTTATGTGATGTGCCGTCACTTTAAAATAAATAATAGACATTTATCTGCATTAATCACTTCGATCAAAAATTCGATCGAAGATTAATCATTATTTATTCGAATTTGATCGAAGATTCGTCATGCAAATCGAGCTGACGACAGACCAATTGTTTCATTCACGATCATTTTTTAATGAAAAGCGTTTGTCGTATATTAACAATGTTCCGTATGTATTGTTCGTGCTCCTGTTCGAATCATTTTTATACAAATTATACAATTTTATTAAAATAAACGGCATCTTACGGATTTTCATAAATAAAAAATCTGGTAAGCAAAGAAAGAATCATTTCTACTGAGTAATGGGCGTGGTGCTTGATGCAAGCCCGTCTAGCTAGTGACACTCATTCGTGATTTTGTACGATAAGCCATGCGTATAAATATAAAAATAATAATATTTATTATAATAGGATAATAATAGTTAAAAAATTGTGGTGTAATTCTAGATTACTTAAATAAATTAAACTTTACTTTAAATTAAATATTCAGTTATATATAAGGTATTTAAGCGTTTCTATATATTATAAATCTATTTAACACAGGCATATATATATAATGAAATATAGGCAGAAGTAAAAATTGCATTTTGCTCTGTAAAAAAATATTACCTAACAAATATTAATTTCTACATCCGAATTTTCACAAATCAAGTTAGATAACTGATTTTAATGAATACGTATTGTTCAAAACAACACTGTGACAGACAAACTGGCAAATGTAATTGAATAACGCCATTCAAACACGGGTCAAACATGCGATTTGGAGGCGGTACTATTTCAATAACAATAGCCCCCAATGATCATTCTGTTTATTTTCGACCAGCGTTTCATCGAGACTTGACTACGGCCTTAGCGGCATTGATGATGTTAGTGCAAATAATATTAGCTTTAGAATTACGGAACGCGTTTTCGAAATTAAATGGTGAAATATTTACACTATGCTGAACTGTTAATTTAATTGATTAAATTTCATCCTCTTAATCCGTACTGTTTCAATTTTATTTATTTGAGGCAAATTGATCATCTGATGGCAAGTACTCACCGCCCATTGACCACATACTTGACGACGCCAAAAATTTACAAGTAGAGCTGTAACATAAAACACGAGGACTATGTCGAACGAACATCAGCTTAATTTTCAATGGTGGTAAATTATAATTTGATCAATAAGTAAATATAATTATTCTATTTATACTAATTTTATAAACGCGAAAGTAACTCTGTTACCTCTTCACGTTTAAACATCTGAGCCGATTTATATAAAATTTGGTATAGTGATAGTTTCAGTCCCGGGAAAGGACATGGGCTATTTTTTTTTATTCAACCTTCGAGGGGTCTTTAATGATCATCGATGTCGCGTAAAAGTCGGATAAAACGATATAATTATGATATTATACACAGAAAAAACAATACTGTCTCTTTTCAAAATTTTAACACGAATTTCAGCCGAAATCTCCATAAGGCATTATTACTTCATTGTTGTCAACCTTTAAATAAGTTAACCGAAAATCGAGGCTCGGACAGAAAACCGCTAAATATATTTGTAAATCGATAATGTATTGTGTTTTATTTCAAAATATATGAATGTATTTATATTTTACGTTCGAAATTGAATTGGAATTCAACTGAGGTCTAATAAGGATTGTTAAAGAAATTTAGATAAATTTCATTAAGTTTATAATTTACAAGCTAGAATTTTAGTGCAGTATGAAATTCTGCAACCATTCTTCTGTCTGTCGAACTCCCGCGAAACAACGTGGCGGAATGGCTCCAAGTATTGGTATAAGAAGAGGAGGCTTTCACCCAGCTTCTCACAGCTATACTATAAATACATACACAATTTGTCAACTGTCTTTAATCTTGGTTTAGTTCTATATTCAATCTAATTATTATAATTCCACTGTGTATATCACATTGTTAATTGGACCTTTTATTAACGATGTTGCAATTATCATCAACGTTTGTTTATTTATTTAATCGGCATCTTCACAGGCGTAGAGTTTTGTGCAGGTCTGTTTGATTGTACACAAGTCTCAAGCCATTCTTATTAATTGTTCTACCGCCAAATAGTAATACTTCGTATCGATGTATTCTGGTTTGAAGGATGAATAAGCGAGTTTTATTACAGGAACTAAGGATACACCTTAGTTCCGGAATAATTACCAAAGATTTACACTGTGATAATTTACGTGAAATTGTATTTTATGTGGATGGCTTATGCTGATTTCGTCACGTGACCGATTTCGGAAATAGAGTAAGTTGTAAACTACGTTTGAACTAGTTTATGGTTTGTAGAGAGTAATTTTGTTCTTTAACGATTATCTACTTTTTGCTAATGTTCATTCGTATTTGTTTTGATACTTCATATTCTAACTAACTGTTTTATTATGAATTCGTTTTATACAAAATAATACGTTCTCCGACAGTCAATTTCTTTCAGTCCAAAACGTATTCGTCAAACGATGACATCATCACACGATAATCACCGCACACACTGAACATTCCTGAATACCCAGCCAAACAAACCATGCTCCAATTTTAAAGATTATACGTAGATATGTACATACGACCACTGAGGTATGTTGTTTTACTGCCTTGAAAATAGAGCTTATAATGCATAACTATTGATAAAACAAGTCGTGACCCACTGTACACGACGCTGTTTATTACAGCACAGTCTTAGCCGATGACATAAAAGAGTATGTCCGTTTAATTTCATACGACGATATTTAAATTACGGCGTAAAACCTTGTATCTGCCAAACGGATAATAATTCAAACGTAATTTTCAGAATGATATTAAACTTATTTAACGAATGTGCAGTCGTAAAAAAACTTTGCGAGCTGAACATTGATTATCGACCATTTCCAGTCACGTCGTTTAATAGAGAAACGTATGCCAAATATTTAACAAACATTTGTGCATACGAGGCTTAACAATGATAGTACAGTAGCAAAAACAATCGCGGCTTAAAATCGCCTCAGTTTGCATAAACTGTGCCATTACTTGTTTCTTGCTGAGGACTTGATCGCCGGTATGCGCTAACACTGATAGACAGCTATAGCAAAAAGTGCGGTGCTATGTCGGAACACTGTCATAAAATTTGCTAAACGGGTCTAGTACACGCTAAACGTCCAAGACGACCTAAAAATATATAAAGCATTAATCCTTTATCACGTTTTCGTAAATATTATCGTAACGTATTTATGTATGCAGTTTGTATACTTTGGATGTTAGATTTTTTACTACAAGATAACATTAATTTTTGCAACAATGTGCATGCCTGTCACGTCGACAATCTAAAATTAAAGCGGGCGACACTGCGAAGTGCATCATCATCATATATAATAATATTATATACTAAAACCGCCTCCGAAATGCACTGCGTCTTCTGGTACGAGTAATGTATTGATGTAGTTGTTCTTTCAGGTAGGTATTATTACGCCTTCTCATTCATTAGTAGAGTTATATACATATGTGTGCAATGAAACGGAAGATGACGTTTCTGAGGTAAAACTTCGTTATTAAACAATTTACGCAACACGTACGTCGTGTTTAAAATCTAATCAAAAGTTAAGTAAGGCAGTTAAACAGAATGACATTCGGTTATCACAGACCTGATGTTCCGTTCCAATAAACGAATCAAAAAGAGTTACGGGTATTCTTCTTTTATGTTTCCGTACTGTATTTTTTTCGTAAAATATTTTCATTTTTATTTTGTTTCATCAGTCAATCGCTAACTCATGAAACGTGCTGATCTCGAATGTATTCATTGGTAAGGCAATTCGAACAGAAAATGAAATGACAAAACTGACAAAAATATTATTATTTTTGTATAATTTATATAGATCGTATTTTTTTATTTTTTTTTAAATATATTTTATATGGCGTTCCTATAATAACGTGTTAAATAAGTAGATCTGGGTAGATATCACCCACTCATTGTGCTCTACCGTCAAGCAGTTATACTTAGTGTTGTGTTGTTCCAATTTGAAGGATCAGTGAGTCAGTGTAACCTTTAATTTAAACAAGGTACATAACATCTCTATTCCCAAGGCTGGTGGCGCATTGGTTATATAAGAAATGGTTAAAATTTCATTTCCACGCCAATGTCTAAGCCAATCCACAATTGTAGGCGAAATAATAAATTAATAAGAATTATAATTAGAGGCGAACGATCATTACCGCAAGCGCTAGTCCGAAGATAACTTGGATTAAATAAAACATTATTATGATTCACGTTTCGTCATCATAGGAATACAATTATAGCAATTAAACACTCAGACGATTCACATAACATTGTCGGGCTTATCACTGAGCTGGCGTTTTTTTTGAAATAATGCAAAAGACAATAAATTAAAAAAAATATAAGATTTTTATTCAAAACCATGCACAACCGTAAATACGACGAAGTTGCGAAGATGACCTGTCACCAATGAATTCATCCGACTCTGAACACCATAAGTACTTGTTGTTGTAGCTAAGATAAATCCAAGACCACGATGACATAATATGTTGAGTACATAAAAGGTTCCTATGCCCATATAACCTCGATGCCTCTTCTCCGTGGAACATATGCAACAGAATTAAAAAAACAAATATAATCTAATTTGTGCACGCATACTGAGACTTATTGTAAGAGTAAGTACGAGCGTCACTCACTCATACTAACGCACTCCAATAATATATTTCAACGTGGAAGAGCGTATCTTCTTGAGTGTACCGGTATAAATTTAACTTGAAAGATTTGATTAAGAAGTGAAATTAAATAAAACTTTGTAATATTACATTGCAACTAAAGAGATGCAGTTCTTAACGTATATTATTCAGTAGGCTGTTTCGTTTAAAAGGTTTAAAGAGTTGTTTTTAATCACACTTGACTTGTTTGCGACCTATCAACTGTTACCATTGCCATCGGAGCTGATGTCATTGTACTTACGTAATTGATGTATCATACGAAATAATTACAACACAATGAATTGTCACGATAAATCAGCGCCAATAATAACCAATGAAACTTCCTTGCTGGTAATGGACCGTATTGAGGTATGTCTCCAACTCCAGGTCTGAGAAATGATTGACATCGAATTGTTTGCTAATAATTTTCGCTATATAATGTATTAATAGCATCAGTAGATGTCGTTTAATTCACCGACTAGAAAATTTCTTGTTATCAAATTAAGATTCAAGGAAGACGACATATGCTATTAAAATCCTTTTAAATAAATGTCTTGAATTTTATAGTACACTTTAGTGAATTTTATGTGCGTATCATATCGATTAACGAATATATTCCAATATTTTGTTCCAAAAATATTTTCTATAATAAACCAATGATGTAACAAAAAATCTAGTTTTAAACGCAGCTGGAATCAATTCATTTTCGACAGCAACTCTCAGTGGGATTCTTTAAGAAATCACTTCGAATCCCACTCGTGAATAATTGACAACCGATTTACGATATATCAATTTTATACTTAATTACCATAATATCATATATGATAATAATGATTTCATGTGCCCTGCGAAATTCCTTACAGAATAACTCTACAGTAGTGTCATTTTATAATATTTATTTACCTATTATAAAATGACAAATTATAAAGATTGAGCAAAAAGTTTTATTTAAAATGCCTTTGTGCTGGCCAATGTTATTTTACCGCCTACGTTTTACAAATTCTTCAGTCAATTCTATGATTTGTAATGCCGTGTATTTGATGGGTGATTTAGTCACAGTAATATCTTAGACCGAATATTTAAAGGCATATTCTTTATACGATTGGTTATGTATTTCTCGCATTTCTAATATCAAATGATGTATGTGTCCACTTACTTCCTTCAACATCCTACAATACAAGAATATAAAATTGTAAAAATGACCCAGCTGCCAATTTGTACGTAGCTAATATGACACCTTCCTATCTCGTTAGGGCTAATCGAATATCAGGTGATAACAGACATCTGCATAGTGTTGTACACTACGTTAGACAAAGGTGGTTTCCGGTGTGTCGCGACGCGTCGCTCCAATCCTGACAGTATCACATCGCACATCTGATTTATGTCCGCGAACACACTCTCTACTAAGAAACACGAGACTAGGACTATGTAATTTTCAATGTGTAGATAGGAACATCGTTTACAACCTGACATCTGTTTGGTTGTTTTGTTATATATAAAAAAAAAAACATTTAATTTTTTCAAGCACGATAAAATGATCTTTTTACAATGCACCGCTAACTGAATCAAAATCGGACGGCTTGTAGTAACGTTCGAATCGGAATATGAAAATAATTTTACTATCGGTTGATTCAAGGATTCTTTCAACGATACCTAACTCTACCTAGATTATAAGGTTATCATAAAATATATAGGTGGACCAGCAAATGAGCAACCCGATGGTATGTGATTACCACCGCGCATACATACAGGTACCGAATGAAATTTGATGAGTTGATAACCTAACCTAACCTACCTAGACAAGATCGCACAAAATCCCACCAAGTTAAATATGATTGTTTTAATTTTATAAAATCGATTAATAAATATAAATATAATAAATATATTATTCAAGATGAATAGAAGCGGATATTAAAAACAAGACGAATCAAATTTAAAACAAACAACACGTATAGCACACTCGTACTTATCAGTATTTCACAACAATATTCGGCCTCCAAATAGAGGTTATCTAGGTTCATATAAAATGTGGGCAGTAGGTATTGTTAACTACTAGACTAAGATAGAGCTAGTTACTATAGATCTTGTCAACTGGCTACTATTTCTGGCAATAATTTAAGCATTCCTATATTTAAAACTGTATTCACTTTTGCATTTTTTATATTATGAATGGCAAATTTAATTAATTAACATTTCTGTGTTAAGATTTGAAATTCAATGGAGAAAGGGAGAGGGATAAAATTGAGAGGCATTGAATGAAATTTACCCGTTCGAAATCGGACAACTATTTATCATATAGGTAGGAGTTAGGCTATTCTGTGACAAGAAACTCGAAACTCACCACAGAACACCAGCTCGAAATGTCAGAATGTGATGTACATTGAAAATGGCTTATGTCACTATCAGTCGGATGGCAAAATTTCACGAGTGAGATGCGAAGTGATTTCTTACAGAATCGGTCTGCTGCGCTTTTAAGTTTAATTCGCTTTAGACTAATGAAAATAAACATTAAATATACGAAATTCACGCATGTCATAAGGAAGAAAGAGTTCTAGCAATCGGTGAGAAATTCACAATCCGTTGCTTTTAAATGTTTAATTTATTAATGCAGTTATTGTGGGTGTATATATTCGTATGTGCGAGTACATTAGTATAAAGTATGAAAATATTCTCAGATGATGGATATAATAATCATTACTAAAATATTACATATTTGTCACATATCATAATACTAAGTAATACAAAGAAAACGTTGCATCTTTAAATAAATCTTCTGTACTTTGTGTGTGTGATTAGTCCCTGTTTTTGGATGAAATACAATTTATTTCGGAACGAACTGTATTATGTATAAATTAGCTTATTTCTTACATAAAAAATCAAATAGTAATTGTTCATTGTATTGGCGGCATATATGGCGAATTATTTTACGTACTTAACGTAATTAAATCATGTATATAAAGCACTTTAAACTGCCAATCGATTGCACGCTAGGCCGAAACGTACTACACTTATAGCTACTTAATCAAAAGAATATTGGCAATTTAATATAACCCATTATGGATGAGAGAGACATCGGTAGGAGGTGGATCGAATGAAGGCAAGCACGCGATCGCAACTATATTAAATTTCATAGAAAAACTTATTTTATGTCAGCGAGTTCACTTGTACACGACAAAACGTGAATTGATCGTACATCACGAATATAACAACGAATATTTGACAAATTATATGTACGGAAATATGTACGTGATGGCGGGTAATAGTGTTTCGTTTTTAACAAATTAACTTGTTAAAACAAAAATAACGTTTAGTGAATGCACAAACAAACAAACTTCTTACTTTTCAAACGGTAGATATATATATTCTATCATTGGTATAAATTCTATCATTCGAAACGTCGTAGTTGTCGTCGTCATCGCAGGGCTTTGGTTAAGCTTGTCTGGATCGGAACTTCCCACTCACCGAATATTGTAACTGAAAATAACAGTATTATCGTGTACCTGTTTGATGGTTGAGTGAGCCAGTGTAACTAGACGCTGTTGGCGCATTGGCGATGTATATTACAAAATAACTATTATTTATTCGATTTATGAGAGAAAATGTACATGTATTTTGCTAAAAATATGTAAAACATCTTAAGTAATTTGATGAAAATAAACCTATATAAGTTTGTATTTAAAACATTGCGACGAACAGTAATAAACTGATACAGTAATAGACAATGCATTTCGTGCAATTCATAAAATCTGATTCGTAATCTAGAACAAGGACTGCAATATTTAGAACCGACGATTTTATCTTTTCCTGCAATTTCTATGTTAGCTCTATCATATTCGTAACGGTATTGTAAAGGCACAATTTACTGATGTGTCCCGTGGTTTGGGTGCTTGTGGCTTGTATGTTTCCAAACTTTCCGCAACAGGATGTGTATAAAGATTTTGTTATGCAAAACTCAAGTATTAATATTAAGACGGGGAATAAAATGCAGACATATTAAAAAAAAACTCAACTAGTAACTTAGGGCTTATAATAAGTATCATAACTATAATAGCAAGTATTGAGCTATAAGACTTTTTTTTATTTCAATCACTGCATATCCATCTATATTTGTATAAGAGTTTTGTTCGATTGAACGAACTTGCTGGACACAGGCTCCACCGCTTGATCAGGCTATTTTCCATCATTTAGATCCGTTTTAGAGTACGGTTAGTAGAATAAAGTATAGTGATGAGGTTATTATGAAGATAATGTAGTCTGGAAATCTATTGGCACTAATTAATTATGTTGGAAAAACCCACGAAACCTTGGGACAAAACGAGCTATTATACTAGTCTGTATTAAAAGCAAAATATACAACGTTAACGCTATTGTCAACACTTGCTTATGTGTTTAGTTACGAATTATTTTCAAATACAAAAGGACACATGCAATTATAATGGATACGGGATATCGATTTCTGAAAACACGCGAGTCATCATAGTGATGGGATGTGTTATGGAATTTTTGTTGATAATTTATCGATAATCATTTTGAAATTCTAAAAGGCACTTTTTTATTAAGTTATGCCGAAAATATTAGTTTATGCGATCCTTTTTCAGACATTACGTCTTACATTCAGAATAAGGCTTTAAACTCTCTTTTAAATAAAATGATTTGTATTAAGTTACAAAATAATGAATTGGTTACATACAATTTTATAAATTAAACTTTCATAATCGATATTTTATTAGACCGCTAATTGAACCGCTTAGTAAAAGGCTATGCTGTTAATTAAATGCCTAATTTAGCCAGTCGTCTGCAACATAGAAATAACAATTATAACTAAAATTGTATTCGACTGTCTTTAGTCCCGATTCAATGCATCGAAGTTATCTGATCCTATAAGGTATGTCATAATACAGAACGTATCATAAATAGACTCTGATCTGATTTTCACAAAATTCCGTCCTAAGATATACGATCCAAGTTTACTGTTGTTAACATACTTAAAACATTATATATTTTTACTAGCTACCCTACCCCGGCTTAACATGGGTACAACAATATCTAATATTAATGCATTTTACATGTAAACTTTCCTCTCGTATCACTGTTTATTGATGAAAACCACATTAAAATCCGTTGCGTAGTCCAAAGATCAAAGCGTACAGGAGGCGGGAAGAGACTTTGTTTTATACTATGTAGAGATTAAAAATAATAAAAACTTATGAAATTATCTATTATGTAATTGAGATTTTTAAATATCAGTTATAAAAGGTCATTGGTATCTTAGGGGTCATTATAATCTATTCGTCATGAATTTCATTTATTTTTTTAAGTTCGTTCATCGTTATCATTTTAGCCTAATTATGTAAGTATATTTACTTCTACTAGTTATAGTACTGACAGGGAATATTTGTTTATAAGAATTTAATACGGGTATTTTTTTGTCCGCCGGCGATAAAGTTTTATTTATGAATATAATAAAATAAAATTTTAATAACTGATATTAATAATAAATTAAATATTATATTATATTTACAACTTATACGTGTAATATGATATATGATATCACTTAGACAAGTTTCAACAGAATTATTTGTTAATAAATCATTATAATCAATCAATCAAAATATTATTTATTCAAGTAGATTCATAAAAGAACCTTTGAACCGTCATGTTACACAGTACAGTACTGAATTAAATGTAAAGCCGGCTCGGAGAGTAGATTCTACCGAGAAGAACCGGTAAGTAACTGAGTAGTTAGACTTTGTCACCATTTTAATTACAGAGTATATCTGTATATATTTTTTTTTATTTATATGTCCTACCTAGAAATCAATAAATACTAAGTCCACGCTTTTTTATCTTTAATATAACCTTGTATTGAATAATATTATGCCTTATTTATCAATGTTTTATCGATATGAGCTTTAATTTTTTAATAGGCCAAGATATAATTAACTGTGGTATTTTATTATATAGACGAATACCTCGTCCTATTACATGAGTAACCAAATAAATATAAAAAAATGACGAATGATTTATCGATATATATATATTGATATGTCTGTTACTTCACTACGTTCACGTTAATAGTTTGTACTGAATAAAATTGTTTATTTTTAAAATAAATATATATGAGTAAATAAAATAAAATTATTTGTTTCCTTTCATCAAGTTTCGCAATATATATGAATGGTGACATTTTTTTTGTATAACAATGACATCTAAAACAAAGTCAGTGGTTTTCTATATTTATATATAATAAAAGTTATTCAATTATTTGTAATAATCAAAGAAATAAAAAATAAAATATTTATTATTCTTTCATTATCGTACTATCTCCTCTTCCAAACTTGACGCCGTCTCAACTCGACCTCCTCTCTACCCTACCCTACCCTGGAAATCTCATATTATCAAAAGAATGCTTATTTCCTTTAGACGTGCTATAAAATTCTAAAACAAACGTTAAAGTGGCACTACTTTTTACTTTTTCTCGTAAACGGTGAACAGTCTCTGAATCGTATTTAATTAACACGAGCAAAAGTTCTTTAAAATAAATAATATTCACGTATTTTAAAGAAGCTTTGTAACATATCAAGACTGACGAAACTGAGAAAAAATATCGGCCAACAGTGAGCCGCTAAGTTCACGCACACTAGTAAAGTAGTATGACGTTTGGCGACTGTCAAACATAGCTGTCACGCACGCCAATATAAAATAGTGAGCTCGTTTTGTTTTAGTGCGACATTCAATCTTGATGTTTCCATAATGTAAGCGAAATATAATCTAAGCTGCATAGTCTTAATAGGTAAATAAACCGTGACGGCCTCATGTTTTTTAAACCAGACTTGTTAACAACGATTAATATCATAGCAAAGTATTTATTAATAATAATTATTATTTGTATTTTATATACTAGTTTTTATAATCTACTAACAAGCGAGCATTTAATGTAAGATTCATGTGGCATTGTTATATACCTTAAAGGGAGTTACTGCATATTCATAGACTGCCTCTCCAATAGGCTGAATACAAAAGCCGACATGAATTTTATACCTAGGTACTCATGAAATGTGTCATACTTACCGTGTATGAGATCTTTATGTATGTATTCGCTTTAATGAAGTTGCGTCTGTGTGTGTGATATTTTATTGTGAAGGTTAATAATTTTACTAAATTATATTTTGACAAAGACCTACCTGGAACTCACTAAAAATTGGTTAATTTTCCAGAATTCCAAAGATTTATTAAAATACAGTTGACATTCGATACATTCAACACTATCGAAGTTAAAATCTTTTTGTTTATTTATACCCGGATTTTTTAATTGGTTATCTCTAATTGTATACTCATTCAGTAACTGTTAATTTTGTTATAAAGATAAACTGAAAGTCTTGTAGATTGTTTTATGTCTGTGATTTTTTTTAATAATAATAATTTAAAAAAAACTTGTTCCGCTGACCTAGTAAACTACGATTCCTAATCTCACTAAGTAATACTTGAAATAGTGTTATTAATTATTTGATTGCATATCATGTACTTAATAGACTACTTATATAGATTTGATTTATCTGATGTCCTCCTGACCGATTTCGGAGACAGTTGGCATTCTCAACAAGGAACAGCCTTTGAGCATGAGGGGAGAAAAATTAAAACTTTACTTGTTTCCACGAGAGTGTGACACCTTCTTAATTGAGGGCTGTCTGACTTATTTTAGAGGAACCGATACGAACCGGAAACCTCATGATCGAACGAGGGCGTTCCAATATAATGTACATTTTGTATATTAAATAATTACATTTAAAAGTTGATAATTTTAATAACTAACAAATAAATATTCCAAAGAGGTGAAAACGAGTGAAAATATACGAATTAATATCAGATATTAAATGTTTACTATTTTATTACACGGTTGCAATTGAGTAAAGTCAGAATAAACTCAACATTGACTTCTTTTTTACTTTTATTCTTTTGACAGACCACAGATCTACTTATAATATGTGGATCATTAAATTGTGGACACTAAAAAAAAAACTAAAGCTCGTCAATAGCTATTAATAAAATTTAACAAAAACAAAATCGGTTTGGCAGACTGTGATTAAGTCTTTGCCTATTTAAAAAATAATGTTTTACAATTTAGACATGGATGTTGATGAGGTGCACTCGGTCAATTGTCGACTCCAATAATGCCACCGCCACAAATAGCTAAGCGGCTTAAGTGTATAAAACAATTAATAATGGTTATTCTTATAAAACATTCAATTAATTTCAATTAAAACGAACTCGGAATTTGACACTTGTACAATATGATTGCCACAACAGTAGCCAGAGCCACAAGCGTACGATGGTAATTGACTGAGACGAAAAAGTAATTGGGATTTTTTAAACGTAATTCTTATGAATAATTCCACTAACTTTGGTACATTTGTAGCGTATTACAAGTATAGTTCAATACTTGCGTGTGTATTATAGACTACGAATTTATACAAAATATGTAAAGTTAATTAAAGCAAAAATAATTGTCCCACTGGGCTGGGTGGATGCGCAAGGGCCAGATTTACCTTATATACATGCAGTTTTCCTCACGATTTTACCTTCACCTTAAAAAAAGTAAAGATGAAAATTCATCGGTGCTTGCTCGGGTTTAAACTCAACTCACGTCGATATAGTCATTCTAGTCCCTGCGTCATCGTCTCTTATAAATAAATATTTATTATTAAAAAAAAATTAAATTAGAAAAAGAAATGAATTTGTACAATCCTACTTTTATAACTTGTCTATCATGAACAAAGTTATTATTATTATTTTAATACGAGGAACTGAAATCACTTAGTACTAATAATAGTACGATGTATTAAAAACACTGAAATATTTCGGTTGTCATTTTGAAATAAGACTTTTTGTATATAAGTAGGAATCTACTATCTGTAATTACATAACCTAGTCTTTGGTAATATAAGTTATTACCAATAATGTCTACAAGGTCGTATGTGTACAAAGGCATATTTTAATTCGATGTGCAAAGAGTTTCTTTATCACGTAAAACACATTTAAGAGTATGTATATACTATGTAACGGGCGAAGACATTATGTTATTTTAATTATAACAAAAGCATTTTTACAGCCACCGCTCCTTAGCACGACTACTTATGTAGCTATTTGCGTTAGTATATACTACATAATTAAATAACTATAAAGGAACTAGCATAATGTTGTTCATTTAATAGTTACAAGTAACGTTATTATACTTTGATATAAGTAACAGCCAAGAGATTGTCCATCGCTTGGGAAGACACTAATAAGAAAATTTTCGGTACCACTTCGCCGCTCCACTGCAGTTTGAATTACACTTGTGATTTTTCCGGGCTTGAACCCACAATCATAGGTTAGAATTAACTTATTTAAGCCACTGGGCTATTATACACCAACTATAAAATGTTATATTATTATCGTATTCATTCGGTTCAAAAAAATTTTGTTCACAATGAAACACCCTGTTAACAGTATGATTCTCTTCGACCAAATTAATTTGACGATTTCAGGATAGTACAAACTCCAGTCCGGTTTATCTTAACATTATATTTTTTAATATAATGTTAATTTATAAAATATATTATTTATGTTATAAATTATAACATAAATAATATATTTTGTAAATATCTTGTTCGGCATTTTATATGTATAGTATTATTTATTTATTCAAATAAAGACATATTCTCTCATAGTCAACAAATACAGTGACCTCATACAATACATAAAATGTTATATATGTTTGATATGTAAAACAACATTGTTTACAACTTGAGATTTAAATAATATTAAATTTGTTCTACAGACTGAATGTTCACATACTGATTGATTGGAACGGACTAAGATTTCGTAACCTCTAAGTCTCATATGCATATGGTTTCTGTGCTAAAAAATAAGGCGACGTTATTTGTAATGTCTAACTAACTTCTACCGTTATTGCGAACAGAGATTAGGTCCGAAAGCAGTTCTATACTGAATCATTACGTCAGGTAGTATAATGGATAAATAAAAAAAAAATTAATCAATGTTACAAACCGAATATTTATAAAAAAAAATCTTGATAAATGTCTGCACTTCCCGCACTGCAAGTACCGAATTATGATATTATGACCGGATTGCGAAACTCATCATCATAAACACGAAGCTGTTTCAGTAATAACGAGTGTAAACGGTTTAACAGAGTCCGCTGTGTATTGCTCGGAGTCCAAACTAAATTGATAAATGAAAACGAATTTGATCTGATTAAATGCGGTCATTAAGGGTTTCGAAAAAATTAAAGAATGACATTACTAAGGAAAGCTTATTATATCACTTCGTCTCGTACTACTTGAATATGTGTATTGTTATATAGGTGGATATCTTATTTTTATTATAAACTTTCTGGGTGTCTAGTGTACACTATAAACATTACTTAAGTAATTGTTAAAACTTTATAGGCGTTTACTGTCCAATCAATGGTTAACACTACTTATTATTTCGCTTGAAAGAGATTACTCAGTACGTGGATTTACCTCATACCTATGTTACAGCAATTTCGGAGAAAAGTGTCACAGATCCGTTCAGTGACAGTAAAATAATTGTAGAAAATATCAAAACAGATATTATATAAAACTAACCCGAAGGTTCTCTTAGTATTGTATTACTTTATATTCAAATGTAAATTTAAAAAAAAAATGTTATAGATAGTTTAAGGAAAAAAAGAAAATAATAAAAATGTCAAACGGTATTTTACATACTAGTTTCTGTAACTTCTAATTGTTTTTATTTTCTTGTTTTTGAGATATACAAACATAACGTAAGTTAACAAATAGTTTTTAAACGCCTTTTCAGTAAACATTGTCGAGGAAAAAAAATCAATGTAACTCAATTTATAAGTATAAAGCCGTTTCATATCCAATGAAATGGCTTCGTAAGTTATTATATGGAATCTCTTCAGTGCACTGTTTTGTCAACTGTTATTGAATTAACAGCACATTCACAATTCAAGGAATTGGTGTTTATTTTTCGAAATAATAAATTGGTTGGATTGGTATTAAGTTGACCATTTCCTAGTCTATTTTGCTAAACTATATGAAAAGTAAATAGCAAACATTTTTGCACTAGAATTTTAACTATTTCTTTTCAAACGATCTCGTATTACCAGAGTATTGAATTTTTTATCAATTGTTTGATGAGCAAAAATGTAGCAAAGAGTTTTATTTAAATGAATGTCATAAGAAGTTTCGCGCTCAAACTAAGGGCCATTTTACGTGCACTTATCAGATGCAACCATATTGTCGGAACGGTCCCGTTGTTAGTATAAGGAATAATTCATGAAAAGCCGAAAGTATTAAGGAGATACGTAAAACGCCAACTTTTTACCATGCAATACAAGTCTAACAAAACATTGACAAGGCATTTATTATTCGTACTATTTTTATGAAATTTGTAGGCGAATGGGCAAATAGGCCAACTAATGGTAAGTGGTCACTCACCACTGGCGTAAAATATTAAGCATAGCCTCACATAGCTAATTTGCCACCAATCTTGGGAACTAAGATGTCTTATCGCTCGTGACTTTAGTTACGCTGGCTCTCCCTTCAAACCGGAACACGACAATACTAAATAAATGAAAAGATATAATAAAGACTGACTCAAGATTGAGTAATGGCAGACAGTCGATTATGCTAATAGTTTAGGTAATTATTGTTTATACGCGCACACAAACAAGTCTTGTATATTAATAAAGAATTATATTATATAAACTTAAAGCCTATTTCGTTCGATGTGTAAATTATGTACGGAACATTACAATAAGATATCACTCGTTCAAAGTGTTGTACTAAATTATTGTATCGATGCTTGCATATTTCAAATCGATAGGATAATTAGGCGTGTGTTAAATTAACATTGTTAATTTTTAAACACAATATTTAGTTAAGTAGTATACATATAAAATAAAAATATTCTAACTAACCTAAATTCTATCTAGAAGAAACTCTGTAATAAATAAATAATGCAATTATGTTTATTATCAATCAAATTAACTTTATTTTGTTTTATATACTACTAATAGAACGGTAGATGGTACTGAAAATCGTTAGGCGATTGTTATATGGAAAAAAAAATCCAAAACAAAAAAAAAAAATTTAGTTCCAGCAAAAAAAATATTTAAGATAAGCCTTCATAAACCTCCATCCCGATAAGGCGAATATACTATACACATAGTTTATATATAATATCATATGTTTCACATCGGTTTGTGGATGTCCACAAACGACTGAATTTTTTAAATGTTATTCTCATATTTAAATAAAAACATTTTCAACAGCAAACGAACAATATAGTTTCAAGAGTATTCTATTTACGTATCGATAAACGTTTTTTGTTATACGGTTCTCATTACGTTAAGCAGCACATTGATGATTTCAATTGCCTGTATAATTTATTATAATTACCACACTTGAATATATTTCTCGGCGAACACTCGACATTCTAAACTTTGAGAACTAAATAAGCTTAAATATCAATAGGGTGTGTATATTTCAATGTTAATTTAATTTTATAAATAATAAATGTATTTTTTTTTAATAATAAATAAAAGAATCCTTAAATCACGAAACGGATTATTATTTTCAAGATCGATATTTGCCATGGAAATATTAATTTATAATAAAACAATAGTATATTATAAATATAATATATCAATCAGAAACAATCATTATTATTTGAGTATTACTAATTATATTATATTTAATTATACATAAGTACATTTAACAATGTAATAAGACAGACATTTTAAATTAATTAGTATTAACTTTATTTTGAAAATTAGAGTTTAAGAACATTGGTAAGAGTTAATACTTCTTGAGTCGAATTTTATTTTTTATTTAAAATATATATTATTACAATATTATACTTTGAAGTGTGGTATCCCCATATGAAGTACATACTCTAAGAGGTAGGTCATTTCCTTGTTTCTCAATAGACGATAATGCCGATGTAATGTAAAACGATTCAGATCAAAATGATGGACAGTCCTGTATTGCTCGAATCGTTCAAATAATGTACCGGTTTAAATCATTCGAACATTCTTAATCGATGGACGGTTTCAATTTCAAGATTAAATGTTTTTACTATGTTATGTTATATTTGACAAACTCCCTGCTTATTATTAAATAAATATATTTGATATAATTCTTGTTAAAATTTTATTCAATTCAACAAAACCTTTACTTATAGAAATTTCTTCAACTTTTTGTCCCAATGCCGATAACAATAAAACGCTATTAGGATATCAAATAATTAAAAAGTAACAAGTACTTAAATTGTCTTTGTTTTGAAGTACCTTTTATATTTTACAGTACGCCAGAAATTAGATAAGAATATAGTCTAAGTCGAATAACTCTGCTATAATAATAACGTACGTTAGTGGTTAAAGATTAAAAATTTAAACTTTATAATACTGTAATATCATAACAAATACCACAAAATATTAGGCAGACCCTAATTTTAATCGACAATATTCTATTAAAATGTCAACTAAACTATGTATATATTATAAAACAATATCTAGTATACACAAGGTCTAAAAAAATTGATACGGTTTTTATAAGTAGCGCGCTGAAAGATTATCTTATACACATTTACATCATTATACGTTTATGGCCAGCCTCATTGTTCTATTGGCTAGCTGACAATAATGCCTAAAGTTTGTAAAGATCAATCCCCAGGTCAGGAAATTAAAAATTTACCTGATTTTTTGTTTAGAGAAGATGTCAGTGGCTCGAAGCTTGGAAGTTGGTATTTTTTTAGTATGTTGGTATTCGGAATTTATAACAGTTCCGGTTTGTTTCTTAAGCATGCCTTTTCTTTATTTTATTTAAAACATGCTAATATATAGTTTCCCAGTGTTAGTCTGAACTTTGAGCAAGCCAGTCTGGGTTGCTACACACTTATAAAATATCATATATCAAAAAAAAATAATGCTGCATTCCACTTTGAGCGCTTAGTGTGCCAGTGTAATTACAACTTTTAAGTTTATAAATAACAAGTGTGTGAAGCAGGAATTATTTACAATATTATGTTAATTGTACTGAATCTGAACAAAGTAGTTTAATTTTTCTGTTGCCTTATTAAACAAATACGAAATTTCGACCAAATAAGTAAAGTCTTACATATAGCCTTTAAATGTCGCTTTGCCCTAAAGATCTCCTTCCATTCAGATCAAATGTTTTGGAGTTCATTTCAGCACGCAACGCTAATGCGTGTTATTGGGTTCAAAAGTGCTAGAATCTCTTCTGACAATGAAGAAAACTCATTGATCCTCTTGATGTGTAAAATGAAAATAATAGTGAGTAGCTGACAAATTAAAAACGCATTTCGTATTTTACCTCTTTAACGCATTTCGAGCGCGGCAGTCAAACTCGGAGACGATGTTTCTGCGTAGGAGATATAAAAATTCCCAAGAGTACTACTTACTGAGATTTCCTTGGCAAAGCCCAATTACTATTTCTTGGCGCAAGAGCTTAGATCTTTTTATAACAATACAATTTTTATCCTCTTACTGCCTTATGCTTATTTCAATCTATTTTATACGTTAAACTCTAAAATTGTTCAGTCAATAAAGATTATTTAAGATTGTTTATAATGTACATATAAATTAGAGAAAACGAATTCTCGTAACAAAACAAAATCGTCAAACATTTAGAGAAATGTTTGTAGTTCAAAGATTTATGTCTAATACATTTATATGAGTGATACGGTAAAAAAGAATCGAACGAATTATGTAAGATTATCAAGTTAAACAGTTCACCCTTTATTGCAGTTTTGTCTACTGAGTATTAGAGATCGCCTGAGGTCTGAGAAACATGTAATCGTACATTTAAGTCTTATTCAAATCCAACTTAAAAATATCCTACATACCACAACACAATGATATGGAATAACGCACACTACTAAAATATAAATAAAGCACTTACCACTATAACAGCCTTCTTCGTCGGTACCGTCATCACAGTCAGAAGTTCCATCACACCGCGCATCAGCTCTGATGCACCGCGTCTCGTCGCAACGAATCTCACCAGCTGGACAGACTGTGGGAGGATAAACTAATGTCAATCATTTGTTCTGAGTAATCTGTCTACTCTCTATACTCTGTCTGACTATATAAAATAAATATTTTACAACATTTTCTAATCAAATGTGTAGTAAGTTCATACTCACTAAAACTTTGCTACAATTATATTTGAATGTAATAAATATTTACATGTTGTACTAGTCTAGGGTCAGTTTACTTCATAAGGCTTATGATTAATAGGCAGCTAATACATTACAAAGAGAAATATATATATATATATACGATATATATATCGTATGTACAAGCATTATTTTATATTTACTATAGGTAGACTGACTGGGAAAAAGACATGATTCATGCATCACAAACTTGGTAGCTAAGATGTTATGTCCCTTGTTCCTTTTTTTTATTTTTCCTTTTTTTTATAATGGTATAGGCGATTGTTTTCCATCTCACCTGATGGAAAGTGTAGATAAAGACGAAGGTGGTACACGCCCATCCAAAATAAACCTGTTTACTCAAATCTTAAAGGCTCCAGAGTTCAAATTATCCTGGAGTCACACTGGCTTACTCACCCTTTACCAATGTAAAGTATTGCTCTTTGAATGCTTGGTGAACTAACCTGCCCAGATGGGCTTCCACAAAACCCTGACCACCATTCTGTGACCCCATTTTAGAAAAATATTATTTATTCATAGTTAAACTTTAAATTATATCCCAGTCCTCAGATGTTGTAATAATTTTTTGTATATTTGAATTTTTTGTTTTGCTCTTTAATCTATATAGTTACATTTTTTCGGTAATGATAATAATAATTATTATATGCTCACTATTTTCATGGTTCTCCTCGATACTCGGATTGTCTGTTGCTGTTTCCGGAGATTCCCCGATTGAATAGGATTCGTCTGGTGGTTCTTGAGTAATAGAAAAACGAAAAAAAAAAACAATAAAAAAAAACAAAGAAAAAAATAATACGAAATGATGTATCTCTGAAAGGTTCTAGACAGTCAACTATCAATTTTAAAATCAAACTTGGTACACCAGAATTTGGAAGTGTAATCTCCAATATATTATTATTTTTATCCGAGGTTATTTGGTCACGTAATGGGTTGAAAAATACTCATTTTATGTTTCGTCCGATACTTACTATACGTCTTGTCATCGTAATCACAGTTTATTTCGTCCATTCCATTCGGACATTCCTTAATACCGTTACATATCATATCTTCGCATATCTCCACGTCCGAGCCTTCACAGTAAACCTTCTTGTCACACGCTTTACCCCTCGGAGTTAAGGTATCGGGTGTAGGCTGAGAAGTAGTTGTTGGATTGTATGGCACTATCAACTCATCTTCGTTGTCCTCGTTTAATTTGGTCTGACTGTCAATACTCTGATCGTCATTATCTTGATCATCAACATCCTGATCATCAGCATCCTGGTTATCAGTATTTGGATCATCGATAGTCTGATCGTCACCAGTTTGATCATCAGTGTTCACATCATTTGTTATCAGATCATCATTATCAGGTTTGTCTACAAAAATATTATTTAAATTAAGATAAAAAAACATAAATAAAAAATGGCTTTACTGTAAAAAATTAAAAAAAATTAAACCGTGTCATATAAATAAAGCAAATAAAAACTAACTATAGACTGGACAGTCAGTTTCATCTGAACCATCAGAACAGTCGTCAGTGCCATCGCATCGAACGGAGGAAGGAAGACATCGACCGTCATCGAAACATTTGATCTCGTCGACAGAACACGCTTCCAGTGGTGCATTGTATCCTATAGGCAAGATTTAAGTAAAAAAATAACAAATAAATGAATACATGCATAAATAAAATAATTAAAAACCTAAAATTATATAAAGAAATGAAATAAAAAAAAAACGTCAAGGGGTAAAAATATCCATAAAATCTTTTATGCTTTCTTTGTTTTCGAACTGTGTATTGCTGTTGGCCCTATTGGTCTCTACAGCGTCACCCGGCGGGGTAGGCGAGCTAAACTACTCAAGCCTTGATCAACATCAAGCCAGTTAAGGGCTCAGAATACGCGCGTCCTAAGGGTGGTCCGTTCATATAAATAAATTGGCGAATAGACTTAGCTCTGCAGCCTATGCGGTAAAAAAAATTACACTTTTGACTGATGTGGATACGGCACGCCTTGTGTACTTCAGTTATTTCCATAGTATAATGTCGTATGGCATCCTACTCTGGGGTAATGCAGCTGACATTAATACTATTTTTGTACTGCAGAAGAGGGCTATTCGTGCAATTTATAACCTGGTCCCAAAAGATTCGTTAAGAGGTAAATTTAGAGAAATTAAAATAATGACTGTCGCTTCTCAATTTGTTCTCAATTTGTTGTCAAAAACATAAATGATTTTCCCAGAAATTGTGACGTACATTCTATTAACACTAGGAACAAGAATAAACTTGTTACTCCAAGTACCCGATTACACAGGGTTAGTAACTCTTTTTTGGGGTAATGTATACGTTTTTACAACAGGATCCCAGAAAACGTTCAAAATTATTCAATTATAAAATTCAAAAGAGTCGTTAAAGAGCGTTTGTGTGCTAAAGGATATTACAACACTAATGACTTTTTAGTTGACTGCACACCTTGGGAATGAAATGATCGCCTCCAGGCTGTTTCAAACAACTAAAATATACTTATCATTGTACCTACATGGAAAATGGTTAAAAAAAATAAAAAAAATATATCCCTGAGTTTCTTTCGCCGGTTCTTCTCAGGTCCGAGGTGCTAAATTCCGAACCGGTGGTAGATTTTTGACAATCAATAAGCAAGTGCAAACACTTCTATATTGAATAAAGATTTTTGACTTTGACTTTTGGTGCCTCCTGTGAGACCGGACCTCGGCTTAGGACGCCGTCGTCGACGAGGGTTTTCTGTTCCGGAGGGTTTTCTGCTTTACCGACCGGAATTTTTTTCAGTTGAATATTATAATTAGAGCCATCGCTGCATTTATTTACTACTTCTTCTTTTTGATCTACTTGTTTATGTCGAATCCTTTTGTTATTTTATTTATTATTACTTACTATTTACTATTACTTATTTTCTTTCTCTAAGAGTGTAGTGCATTTAATAAATAAACAAAATGTGATGTTTTTATTTGAATTAAGCGAAGTATTTTTATTTAACAGTATTTTTAGTTTTCATAATTATCTTTAATAAACTTAGAAGTATTTTATGTTATGTGTCTAGAATTTTGGTATCATTTGTTTTAAAAACTGGAAGTGAGTTATATTTTCATGAGTTTTTTTTTAATTTAATCATCAAACCTGGATCGATAACAGTAGAGCTGAAATCTACGTCACTGACGGTAGCATTTCCTAGCGTCCTCTTATTTCTGATGTAGTCTCGGAGAATTTGAGAAATCCTGTCGGTATCTTCGTTTCCCGTTGTGACTATGTCGAGAGTGACCTTGCAAGAAAACTCATCGGTGGGTCGAGACCTGAAAAATATATTATAATTTGATTATTATTTTTTAATTTATACTTAAAATACGTTAGCATCTGATGTTGTGAAATAATTAAAGCAGCATTGGAACTATGAAAGTTTTTCCGAATGAGTAATGATTACAAAGATTAGTTTTTATTGGTAGATATAATAAAATAATTGATGGTAGGTTTATAATAAAATCTTATCAAATGGTGAATTTAAAATGCTTGATTGAATTATACTTCATTCCGGTAGGTTATATTAGGTTTATCCTAAATTATTATTATTAATAATAATAGTGATATAAATTTTCTTTGGACTATATGACGACGACTTCTTCAATTACTGAGAATCTTGTAAGCCAGTTATATTACATTTTATTTTATTGATGTTTTTTACTCACTGTATCCGCACGAGACTAGCTCTGTGGGTTCCCGGCAGATCTCTGAAGACCGCATTGACGGCCTCCGCCAGCGATTTGGAGAAGTTCTGAAATTCTGACGAGTCTCTGTTGGAGTATTCTAGCTGGTAAGGCTCCATCACAACGAACGTCACTCGCAGTGTCTCTGAAATTGTGACAAAAAAGTAACTTAAGATTCGTTCTTTTAAATATTTGTTGCCTTATAAAATAAATAGAAAAATACGCGCTGGTGAAATTAGATATATCTATTAACTTGCATTGCTTATCTGTGATAAACATTAACATGGGATGATATTTATTTAAAGTATTCCGATTTAACATAATTTAACGATACTATTTCAAAATATTTTATCCCATATCGCCAAAATTAGTTATCATATTTTGAATTTCGAATAACATGATAAAGCTATGTTATAAATACAAATATCATTTCCTTTATATGTATAATACAGTACCTCTGATCTAGTAGGTTATGTGTTATATGTCATATATTATGTTATGTAATATAAACATGATAATTCACGCATCAATGACCTAATGTGGAACTTAGTGGAATACTATTAACATTTCCGCAAGGGTTTCTGGCACAGTGTGCATTTGTTTACAAAACAAATATACCTCTTCATGCTTAAATTGCTAAACAGTTTTAGATGAATTTAGTATGCGAATAGTTTGAGTCCCGGCGAAGGACATAGGCTACTTATTTAAGTGTTTTATTGAGAAGTGAAGTTTTATAAATTTCGCGCGAGAAATGCCGCGGGTTCAGCTAGTCTATTGTATACCACAGCTACATTGGCTCATTGGTAAACATATTGATTAAGAGAATCAAGAGCTGAATCAGTCATTTGCTAAATTTGTTTGTTGATCATTTCGTTCTCAATGTCGAGGAAAATAATAATAAAGAATTTGCATGTGTTAGTCAAATTTGCATTTCCACAATTTCTTATCCCAGTAGGAAAGCGTCGTATAATGAGGTCCAAGTTGTTCCCGTTAAAAAGCAACGCCTTCGTCGTATACATCTCACTGATGAGCAGTGTGATGAACAGCCTCTTATTGAACACGTTTATACTTACTTTCTTTCAGCTCAGGTTCCATCCGGTCAGGTTGACCCGATCCGTCCGGTTCGTTGTCATTATCTTCGCTTCTGTAACATAAATTATATAATATATTTAGTTTTATTTATCAGAATTGTTTGATCATCACTTGTTTTGATTGCACTATATATAATCGAGCCTTGGGTTCGGTCAGTCGGCTGGACCTCCGTGGTCGAGTAGTATGTATGTATTTCATGGGTGCGCCACTCCAAGGTGTCGGGTTCGATTCCCGGCCGAGTCGATGTAGAAAAAGTACATTAGTTTTCTATGTTGTCTTGGGTCTGGGTGTTTGTGATACCGTCTTTACTTCTAATTTAACGATTACGATAGAGTATTTGGTCAAAGTTAGGAAATCCATTGTGAGTTAATAGATTCGATCCCTACGAATTCGAAGTATTATTATAAAAAAAGGAAGTGTTTACACTCCGATATCTTGAAAATCACGTTCTTATTTCAACTTAACTCTTCCCGAGTCGGATTTGTCGTCCCATTTTATTAGGAGAGTGATGGTACATAAAGAGCACTCGTTTTTGCGCACTCACCTGTGCACCATAAAATGGTGGAAACTTATAGTTTGTAGTGATACATAATATGTATCCAAGTAAAGGAATTCCCATAATGTGCATCGAAGCAGAATGTATATAATGATCCAACCCTCAAAAGTGGAGAAGGCCTTTGCCCAGTTATTGGACATTTATAGGCGGTTTGTTACTTTAAAGGAACTTAAGTATCTAAGTATCTACCGAGCCGCAAGACCCTTAAAGCGGGGGAAGTCGCCAGCGGAAAGTATTTTAATTTTCAATAAAGTGAAAAATATGTTATTATATATATATTTTTTTATAAATTTAATGAAACATTGTTTGCAATAAAGTTTAAAATAACTTACAGTTTATCCGTGTCGTCTTCTGTGTAATTTTCTTCCGGTGAAGGTGTTGTAGTCGGAAAAAAGGAGAAGAAATCTGTAATCATATGAATTAGTTTGGTTAGTATTTGTTTGATATGTCCATACTGTATTTGGCTGGTGCAAGCTCGTCTCGATAAGTATCATCCTCTCCTAACATATTCTAGCACCAAACAGAGGTACTGAACGTTTAAGGGGGAAGTGAGCCAATCTAACTACAGGCACAAAGGCCATTTCATCCTAGTCCGCATTCGCTATGAAGGGGATGGTTAATATTGCCAACAGTGCCAATGCTTCTGACTGTAGTCACAGATTACTATCAGGTGGACCATCTGCCACGCATCAAAAAAAAAGTATTCACATGCGTACGATAAAAATAAAAAAAGTAAGGTAGTGCGTAAAATATAGACCAAATACTTATAATTTTTATGTTGAACGGTTTTTTGGAATTAGCCAGTGTAATCACAGGCACAAGGGACATAACATCTTAGTTCCCAAGATTGGTGGCGCATAGATGATGTAAGGAATGGTTAATATTTCTTACAGCGCCTTTGTCTATGGGCGGTGGCGACCACTTACCATCAGGTGGCCCATACGCTCGTCCGCCAACAAATGCCATAAAAAAAAAATCAACTTCTACTTATGTTATTTATAAATTTACTCTCTTCCACAAATAATGATAAGTATCGTCATTCAACAATAATTTTTTAGTCATAACTAGCTGCACGTCTCGACTTCGTGCGAGAGTATTAAAAAAAATCCTGGAACACAATTGCAGCGCCCGAACGGCGTCACATCTAAGCCGCTCGAGTACGCATAAAAAACCATCCAAATCGGCCCAACCGTGTAGGGAAAGTCATGAAAAAACATCAAAAATATAGGAACCCAAGAATTAAGAATTTAATTTTCGCTGTGATATTTCGCTCTACTTTAATAATAAATTTAAAACTACCTGTAAATCTAAATCTAATTCTAATCTTTGTTTTAAACTAAAAAAAGATACAGTTTTATGTTTCATAAAAAAAGCATACCAAACGCTTTTCGTTTTAGCCGTTGCAAATGACCACCGATACCGGCGTCAGCGTTGTCCACTTCTAAGAACTCGTTCATTAGATCATCTTCGCCTTCCCAATAGATATCCTCTGCTGGTGATACCTAGAACAAAATAATTAACTTTTATAACATAATTTATTAATAGTAAATTCTTATGTAAATTAAAACTTTACAAATCATTCAAAACATTTCCGAAAACTATACGACATTTGAATCGAGAGTACTATTAAAACTTGAATGTTCCAGACTCAAATTTCTTTATTATGTACCTATGTCTCCAGTTTCTAAGTTATAGTATATAATGTACTAAGTATATACAATTAGGAGGTCGTTTTGGGATGTCTCCAAGAATAGGTAGGTACTTATTGGTGTTCGGGATTGGTCTGCGCACGTTCCGCCCCGCCCAAGTAACGATTTCGATTTGACGGCCCCTTCGCTCTGAACAAACCATTTGACCTTCTTATCCGATCCGAATCTACTATTCGACTCTAAATCGCCACCCTTGTCTCTAATCGCAGGATGCTGTATCACCAAATGGCTGAATAACCGCATCCTTCGCCTACACACGAGTCTAACTTTCACGGTTGCCCAGTAAGTCAAGGCCACGGTAGAATTTTACAAATTAAAAAAACATTCTTAAATAGTTGCCATGAATAAAAATGTAGGTGAGTTTAAATTTGTCTGCATTATGTAATTAGGTAAAGCAATTACGTGTTAACGATACATCGATGCAACCCACGTTTTTCGATTTACACAAATATTTGTTTTACACCTACAGATTTCTTAACGAGACCAAAGAAAACTTTATTTTTAATAGAGGAAATCGTCAATCTTGTAATAAAAAAAAAACTTACGGCCAATGAAATACAAATTCGATGGCATTAGTATATCGCTCGCGAGATTTAGCTTCAGATATATTCGACAGAAAAACAAAATCGATTTCTAAGATATTCGCCTGTTACAAGGTCTGCATATATAAGATCTGTTTAACTAAAATACCGAGGACATATTTATTTATTATATTATTTTTAACTGATATGCAGGTATATTTGTTTCATATTTTTTTTCTTAGATGCTTAGAAAGATAAATATATAAAAAAGCTGTCTGGTCTATTTTTAGTTTTGGAGTTCGAGAATCCTTTAGGGATAATTAACAAGGTATTCTTAACA
Organism: Vanessa atalanta; assembly: GCF_905147765.1. Classification (NCBI taxonomy): domain Eukaryota; kingdom Metazoa; phylum Arthropoda; class Insecta; order Lepidoptera; family Nymphalidae; genus Vanessa; species Vanessa atalanta. Next base: position 13,864,586 of record NC_061902.1, on the reverse strand, counting down.
AAAGGTCATAGCTGTTTTGGAACAATTTTTGTATAAAGATTGAAATATAGATAACATTGATAGAATCAGTGTTATCTAATTTGAGAATGTAAGCTTCGATTCAGAACAAAAAAAGAACAACAAGTTAAAACAACGTAAAAATATTTTTCTCCCGAAAGATATTCGTTTTTATTATAGTAAAATTAATCGATATTTATAACTTTGCATATTAAAATACAATGCACGCATGATTTCCACACTGGACAGTAATTATAATTAAATTCCGGTTCTTTCCGGTTGAATCTTACTTTCCGAACCGATAGAACCTCACATTCAATTTAATCGTGTAACATGATTCAAAAGTGTTGTGCCGACTCGACTATGTGTACGTTTTTGTTGCAATTTTATAAACGATCTTTTTTACATTTTTTTTTTTATATAAAAACTGACTTTATATCAACAGCCATGTCATTGAAACAGATCAATAAACTGTTGCTAATGCGATTGGTATCAGCTATAATCGATTGCAACCAGTCTGTAACGGACTGTACTATACTATTTACATAAATACGTGAGAATGAATTATTGTTATTTTAATACATTTTTATATATATAAAACATAACATCGATCGCAGCGCCACCTACCGGGATCAATATAAGCCATCCGTAGACTCAGTTAAGCACATATTAAAATTTAATCAAAATTGGTCAAGTTGTTTTGAAGAGTTTACATACATGCATACATACATACATATATAGAATTATATGTCATATATAGAAACATAAAAACATACATACAAATAAATTCATGAGATTGCATAGTAAATGTATACATATACATGGAATAATAAAGGAATGACATTATATCAAGCTTACCTTTTTTCATACGTTTTTGGTGAAATCGTTCGTGTATTCATGGATATGTTCGTGTATTGGCGAAGAAAATGACGTGCCACTTTTTGATAAAAAATCTCGGCGCCAGCCTTTTTCCATACAAAATTCTATAGATTTAAGGCTGACCTGCGCCGAATGTCATACTCTCGTGAAAGCATATATAGGGGTATGATGCTTGGCAGCTCGGTTCAAATTGGACGCGTGGAGTGATGCGCTCGCCGCATCGGCCGCGTGCAATAATGCATATCAAATTACATAATAAGAAATGATACTAGGCGGTGCAGCTGTGCGGGTTATACTGCGAGGCTGCTAGCTATGGTTGATTATTCTAAAATATAGGAGTGGCGCAGATCCGTGTGTCGGTGTAGTGCCTACTCATATATCAATGGTGGATGCATGGCAAAATATAATTATAATGAGAATGTGCTTCGTGCACTTTACCTATAAATAATACAAATGATTATTACAAATGACGGTATGGCAGGCCGTCATATGAATGAGTGTTCTCAATGAGACATTATATTTATTATATAAAAGCGATATAAAGAAGGTCGGGGTTAACCTCGAATAAAATATAATAATGAAATTAATATGATATAGAAACGGTTTGATGGTAGCCGTCTTGCGATAATATCTAATTGCAAAAAAGTATGTACTGGGCGATGCATACTGATAGTAAAGGGTTACCACGGTGACTATTAATTATGAAATTTAAATCAAGTATATTAACAAATAGCAATAAGGCTATAAATAATGATTGAACTTCTTTCAATAATAATTAATTTGTAAAATAACTAAACATATTGCTTGTCAACTTTGTCTTCCATGTTGCAGATTCTTGTAAACCGTAAGCGGAGCAAGTTGTAGCGATATTATATTGTAAAACTGTGACGATCGACGGATGTAAGTTCGTATAGCGGTCGAAATAAATACTCTTCATGTAAAACTGTGTCGATCGACGGACGTAAGTTCGTAAACCGGTCGTTCTAAAACTCCACAATTATTATCTGTAAACAGATCCAAGTTTGGTATAACTGTTTGATACGATCACGACGACAACGATCTAATGATGTTGATGTTTTAAGATTTTTATTGTTAAATAACAAAACCTTTATAATATATTTGTACTATGCACATGCAAAATGATCGCGCACGAGTACTGTACTGAATATACTCTGGTGGATTCTTGATGATTCGACGCGTGGTCTGAGGCTGTGTGGCTCGACCGAGAGTCGCTGCATTAGTGTCCCTCGTGGCGATGTCGTCTTGAATTTGCTTAGGTGATGCAGTTGCGAGGTGTGATGTTACTGTATAACGTCTTCGGCGATACGGTAGTGTCCCTCCTTCTGTTACCAATGAGGCTGCCTACGTGAGATAGTTTCGGGGTTTGAGGTTACTGTATAACGTCTTTGGCGATACGGTAATGTCCCTCACTCTGTCTTACCGGGTTACTAGAGTAGTGTATGTGCTATGTGGTACTGAGCTATGGCTGGTTGACGTTACGATGTCGTTATTGATGTCTCTCATCAATCGGTAGTACCAGAATCACGACCGAATGTTGCAGGGCGTTGCGGAGGCTGTAATAATGCTGAAGTGATACGTTCATGCAGTGAAGGACCCAAATAATGGATTTCATCCAGGCTGGCATCACTATACATATATGGCGCACTAATCGCTTTATACGAGAAGTGTCGTTTGTAGCAAAATGTTCGTCCTTTTAGGGACGCCTCCTTAGCCCAGTGTTAAGGATATTATAAGAAATATTGTAGTAGGACACCTAGTTTAGTAATAAGACTGCGTATATCTCTTTGAAGTTGATTATCACATGCAAATAATGATCTGAGTTCAAAGCTGGTTTAAGTAATCGATTGTAGGGTGTGTGCCTGTTGTAGAGTTAAGTATATCCACTGTATAGTTATAGATTTAAGTAAAACGTGATACGCGAAGCGTTTATAAGGTTTATAAGCTAGTTAAGAAAACGTTCGATTTAGTTTTAAGTCTTAGTTATAAGTCTTAGATGTAAGTCTTAGTTATAAGAAAGAATACGATTATACGTATATCATTTATATATTCATATTTTATAACCTACTACGGTAGAAAATATGACAAATTATGCTAAATCCACTTAAATGATTCCTACGCGGTAATCTATGAGTTTAATTGAATATTATTCCACTATGTTTGGAATTAATACGTATTATCTTACGATAAAACGACACTCTGCGACAGTGGATATAGCAACGAATAACGTTGTGCTTGCATTAGGCCGCCTGATGGTCGTGCACTTGAACTGGTATGAGAAACAGTGATTTAATGCAATGATAATCCAGGGTTAAACCCATTGACTACAGATTTCCTCAGCTATGACTGATTGACTATTTATGGGACTTTGATCCTTATTTTTATTATTATTGTTGTAGCATTGGCTACTTTATAAACACCGCAGTTACGACTGTGAAACCCACTGGACCACGGTCTAGTTTGTTGATTTATTTATAAGTCTAGTCGTCGATTTGAATAACATAGTTATTACTGTGCTATCCGCTGGACTACGGTCTAGTTTTATTTATAAGACTATTAGTCTTTTATACACCTCAGCTACGGCTGTGATACCTGCTGGACTTTAGTTCTAGTTCATATATTATTTAACAAAGTGTTTGCACACTATAAAATCGCACTTCCCATGCTCGAGGAAGGTTCGCCGATCTATGGTTGGAATCTACAGTTGATGGCGGGCGCGGGGCCATTTCAACCTCCTCCCCCTTTTATATTTTTCAAAACAGTTAAATATATAAAGATGGGTAGGAGCGACATCCTTCAGCTACTCGTAAGAGGTGTTAAAGGAAATGGGACCGGTATCTCATACATTCGATTAATATTATTTCAAATATATTAAACAAAATATTTATATTAAAAACGCATTTAAAAGATACACCTGGTTTAATTTGACTCCTCTATAGTCGATTGAACTTATAATCTCTGACGCTCTAAAAGAACACGGTTATTACACAAAATCAACGTTATATGGATCCTAACTAACTAGACGAAATCACGAGCCAAACCGATATTTAAATATAAGAAATTTAAACGTAAAATTATATTTTATCTAAGCTAGGCAGGGAATAGTCACAAATTGGTGCCGTGACCAGGATGGTCAAATCGGCTAATTCTTAATTTTAAAAGTAGGCGAAAGCCTACAAATTGTTGTCCGTGAATTGGAAAGAGTCTAAAGAGATTTATATGTTCAAATAGGCTTTATAACCTTTACAGTCTGGGGGTTGTAAAGTTTGAGGAGTCTGGGGGTTGTACGTACTTTTCTTTTGTTTTAGGTGCATATCGAGTTAAATGAATATTCAGAGTAATAAGAATTAAAACTAGTTGTGTATAGTGACGATTACTAGACTAAAGGTGTTAATAAAAGTGCTAAATACTTATATTGAACGTTACTGGAATAACAATATATTGTTATTATTATTTAATTTTCTGACTAGCTTAACAACTATACAACAAAATGGTTAGAAAAAGGAATAGACAAAATGACAATGATGATATCAATCAACCACTTGCGCAACGTCGCAAACAAACCCAAGAAAGTGCAAATGATCGTAATTCAGAGAGAATAGAACCCACACAAAGCAGCAATGCTAGAACCATACGACCTTCCGTTGCAAGACGACAAAAACTTGTGACACTTTACAAGTTAATGAAACGTTCAACACGTGTAATGGAGATGAAAATTAATAATTTAGAACGGGAATTACAACAAAGAAATGAGAGGACTGTAGAGTCACAACAACCGGCGTCCTCTTCAAATATAGTCATTGAAAATACTCCTTACAATATTTTAAACATAGCTACAGAGAAACCAAAATTCGATAAAAATAAAAATCATCCCGTCACATTTTTAGAAGATTTAACCGCGTATCTTAGAAAAATTCCAAGTAAAGGAAAAGAATTAGATTTAATTTATGAATGTTTACAAGGTGAAACTAGAGATTGGGCGAGACTTTACTCTCCCCAATGGAAGTCTCTAGACGACTTTAAAACTGACTTTCTTCACACTTACTGGGGAGAGTCAGAACAAAATAAAATAAGAAGAGATATTGTATGTGCAAAATGGAATAAAGTACAACACCCCACCATGCTCGGTCACTTTTTAAGCCTAACTAGCCAAGTTCGAATGCTATCTTTCACCATACCAGAACAACAACTAGTTTCAGACATGATTAGGCATTATCCGAGACATATACAACAAATGTGGGCAATGTCAAAAGGAGATACAGTTATCGAATTAACTGATTTTTTGCGAAATCTCGATGACATCAATAAACAGGACGACGGATTGCCACCACATAGTTCCAAACCAAAAATTATAAAAGATGTGAGTAATAACAGAGAACGTTATATTAATAGAAATGATATTCAGCATCCATATAAAAATCGGCAGAAGCAAGATTACAATAAAAATTACCAGCGACAAAACCATCAAACAAATTTAATTCACAATGATTATACTGAATATGAAAACGATTGCAATGGAGATTATAATAATGTATCTCATTACAATAATTTAAACTAAATATGGCTGAACAAAACGACCCCGTCTCAGCTGTTAAATCAGGGGATGAAGCTTTGTGTATGATGTTAAAAACTGGCTGGTTGCCTGGACAACCACTAGGCAGAAAATTTAATGGTAGAGGCATACTCCGACCAATACAAGCTGTTGGACAGAGAGATAGAACGGGATTTGGTTATTATAAGGAAGACATCGAAAATCAGATGGTTCAACTGTTTATATCAAACTGTAACAAGGAAAAATATGTTGTAGAACATGAAGTTCTAAACGTTTTTGAGGAACACGAAAACTTAGATTTAAGTGATACGAACATAAGATGTGAAATTCCCGTTAAGTTAATTACGTTAGAATTAGATGCATTACTCGATACGGGTAGTGATATCACTTGCATATCAGAATTAACTTATCTTGAGCTTAAGCATTTTAATTTGCCTATGATGCCAGTTAAAGCAATACAAATTAAGGGTGCAATAGGTTTAAGTAGTTCAAAAATACAACAAATGGTGATGATACCAACTGAGATAGGAAACTTAACTTTAGACATTGGTTACTTAATTGTGCCGAATTTGTCACGATCAGTTATACTGGGATTCAATTGGATCAAACGAAATGAAATAGTTTTAGATTTTAGAAAAGAACATATGCAAATAAAGTTAACGAAGAATAATATAGAGTACATTATACCTATCGTAAACCGCAATACATGGTTAAATAAGACTGTAATGACTATTGCTCAAGAAAATTTCGACTATGTTTTAGAAAAAATTAAATTAGGGACAGATATTACTCACCCTGTTAAACAAAACCTTTTAAAAATGCTATATAAATATAAAAACGTTTTTACTAAAAAATTAGGACGTTGTAATTGCTACGAGCATGAGATAATAATGACTAATAATAAACCCCTTGTGAAAAAATCATATCCTATACCTTACGCCTATAGACAGAAAATGGAAGGAAAACTTAAGGAACTTGAGGAATTAAATATTATTTCAAGGGCTTCAACGCCTTATGGTAGTCCGCTGACTTTCACTTTAAAGCGTGATGGAACCATAACTGTTTCTCTTAGATGCTAGGGAAATTAATAAGAATATGATTACATAGATTTAGTAGGACGGTAGATGGGCGGCCATCTAGATACACCTTATTAATATTTTAGGGAACTATTTAGTAATAAGTGAGGTTTTCACTTATAATATATATTTTTTGCAATATTTTATACACGTATAATGTAGGAAACAAGATAAAAGAATTAATTTATTTAGGAGTAAATTATATTCCGATAAACTTCATATAATTTAGGGGGTTGGATGTAACGGACTGTACTATACTATTTACATAAATACGTGAGAATGAATTATTGTTATTTTAATACATTTTTATATATATAAAACATAACATCGATCGCAGCGCCACCTACCGGGATCAATATAAGCCATCCGTAGACTCAGTTAAGCACATATTAAAATTTAATCAAAATTGGTCAAGTTGTTTTGAAGAGTTTACATACATGCATACATACATACATATATAGAATTATATGTCATATATAGAAACATAAAAACATACATACAAATAAATTCATGAGATTGCATAGTAAATGTATACATATACATGGAATAATAAAGGAATGACATTATATCAAGCTTACCTTTTTTCATACGTTTTTGGTGAAATCGTTCGTGTATTCATGGATATGTTCGTGTATTGGCGAAGAAAATGACGTGCCACTTTTTGATAAAAAATCTCGGCGCCAGCCTTTTTCCATACAAAATTCTATAGATTTAAGGCTGACCTGCGCCGAATGTCATACTCTCGTGAAAGCATATATAGGGGTATGATGCTTGGCAGCTCGGTTCAAATTGGACGCGTGGAGTGATGCGCTCGCCGCATCGGCCGCGTGCAATAATGCATATCAAATTACATAATAAGAAATGATACTAGGCGGTGCAGCTGTGCGGGTTATACTGCGAGGCTGCTAGCTATGGTTGATTATTCTAAAATATAGGAGTGGCGCAGATCCGTGTGTCGGTGTAGTGCCTACTCATATATCAATGGTGGATGCATGGCAAAATATAATTATAATGAGAATGTGCTTCGTGCACTTTACCTATAAATAATACAAATGATTATTACAAATGACGGTATGGCAGGCCGTCATATGAATGAGTGTTCTCAATGAGACATTATATTTATTATATAAAAGCGATATAAAGAAGGTCGGGGTTAACCTCGAATAAAATATAATAATGAAATTAATATGATATAGAAACGGTTTGATGGTAGCCGTCTTGCGATAATATCTAATTGCAAAAAAGTATGTACTGGGCGATGCATACTGATAGTAAAGGGTTACCACGGTGACTATTAATTATGAAATTTAAATCAAGTATATTAACAAATAGCAATAAGGCTATAAATAATGATTGAACTTCTTTCAATAATAATTAATTTGTAAAATAACTAAACATATTGCTTGTCAACTTTGTCTTCCATGTTGCAGATTCTTGTAAACCGTAAGCGGAGCAAGTTGTAGCGATATTATATTGTAAAACTGTGACGATCGACGGATGTAAGTTCGTATAGCGGTCGAAATAAATACTCTTCATGTAAAACTGTGTCGATCGACGGACGTAAGTTCGTAAACCGGTCGTTCTAAAACTCCACAATTATTATCTGTAAACAGATCCAAGTTTGGTATAACTGTTTGATACGATCACGACGACAACGATCTAATGATGTTGATGTTTTAAGATTTTTATTGTTAAATAACAAAACCTTTATAATATATTTGTACTATGCACATGCAAAATGATCGCGCACGAGTACTGTACTGAATATACTCTGGTGGATTCTTGATGATTCGACGCGTGGTCTGAGGCTGTGTGGCTCGACCGAGAGTCGCTGCATTAGTGTCCCTCGTGGCGATGTCGTCTTGAATTTGCTTAGGTGATGCAGTTGCGAGGTGTGATGTTACTGTATAACGTCTTCGGCGATACGGTAGTGTCCCTCCTTCTGTTACCAATGAGGCTGCCTACGTGAGATAGTTTCGGGGTTTGAGGTTACTGTATAACGTCTTTGGCGATACGGTAATGTCCCTCACTCTGTCTTACCGGGTTACTAGAGTAGTGTATGTGCTATGTGGTACTGAGCTATGGCTGGTTGACGTTACGATGTCGTTATTGATGTCTCTCATCAATCGGTAGTACCAGAATCACGACCGAATGTTGCAGGGCGTTGCGGAGGCTGTAATAATGCTGAAGTGATACGTTCATGCAGTGAAGGACCCAAATAATGGATTTCATCCAGGCTGGCATCACTATACATATATGGCGCACTAATCGCTTTATACGAGAAGTGTCGTTTGTAGCAAAATGTTCGTCCTTTTAGGGACGCCTCCTTAGCCCAGTGTTAAGGATATTATAAGAAATATTGTAGTAGGACACCTAGTTTAGTAATAAGACTGCGTATATCTCTTTGAAGTTGATTATCACATGCAAATAATGATCTGAGTTCAAAGCTGGTTTAAGTAATCGATTGTAGGGTGTGTGCCTGTTGTAGAGTTAAGTATATCCACTGTATAGTTATAGATTTAAGTAAAACGTGATACGCGAAGCGTTTATAAGGTTTATAAGCTAGTTAAGAAAACGTTCGATTTAGTGTTAAGTCTTAGTTATAAGTCTTAGATGTAAGTCTTAGTTATAAGAAAGAATACGATTATACGTATATCATTTATATATTCATATTTTATAACCTACTACGGTAGAAAATATGACAAATTATGCTAAATCCACTTAAATGATTCCTACGCGGTAATCTATGAGTTTAATTGAATATTATTCCACTATGTTTGGAATTAATACGTATTATCTTACGATAAAACGACACTCTGCGACAGTGGATATAGCAACGAATAACGTTGTGCTTGCATTAGGCCGCCTGATGGTCGTGCACTTGAACTGGTATGAGAAACAGTGATTTAATGCAATGATAATCCAGGGTTAAACCCATTGACTACAGATTTCCTCAGCTATGACTGATTGACTATTTATGGGACTTTGATCCTTATTTTTATTATTATTGTTGTAGCATTGGCTACTTTATAAACACCGCAGTTACGACTGTGAAACCCACTGGACCACGGTCTAGTTTGTTGATTTATTTATAAGTCTAGTCGTCGATTTGAATAACATAGTTATTACTGTGCTATCCGCTGGACTACGGTCTAGTTTTATTTATAAGACTATTAGTCTTTTATACACCTCAGCTACGGCTGTGATACCTGCTGGACTTTAGTTCTAGTTCATATATTATTTAACAAAGTGTTTGCACACTATAAAATCGCACTTCCCATGCTCGAGGAAGGTTCGCCGATCTATGGTTGGAATCTACAGTTGATGGCGGGCGCGGGGCCATTTCAACCTCCTCCCCCTTTTATATTTTTCAAAACAGTTAAATATATAAAGATGGGTAGGAGCGACATCCTTCAGCTACTCGTAAGAGGTGTTAAAGGAAATGGGACCGGTATCTCATACATTCGATTAATATTATTTCAAATATATTAAACAAAATATTTATATTAAAAACGCATTTAAAAGATACACCTGGTTTAATTTGACTCCTCTATAGTCGATTGAACTTATAATCTCTGACGCTCTAAAAGAACACGGTTATTACACAAAATCAACGTTATATGGATCCTAACTAACTAGACGAAATCACGAGCCAAACCGATATTTAAATATAAGAAATTTAAACGTAAAATTATATTTTATCTAAGCTAGGCAGGGAATAGTCACAAGTCCAGCTTGTTCTTGCTCGTGAAGAAAACGATTATCACGTTAGAATATGTATTGAATTATTTATTAATTAATAATAAGAAAAATTCACTTAATTTGTATCAAAATTAAAATTTAACCCGAATACAGTATAAAGACGAACCGTTTAAAATTTAATTTTCTTATTAAAATAAAAATATTTTCACTCGTTTTATTTCAATTGTTTAAAAATGTATACTGCATTACATAAATTAATTAATGTTTAAATAACATATTAACAAAACAAGCTTTTATTTAAGCCAGTTGCCAAAACGAAGAAAATAGTCTTAATACGACGAACCAGTGTTCAGAAGACGAGTAGGTTCTATGGCCATATCGGGATACCATCATGAGACTACCTCTATTTTACCATATATGAATATTTCCAATTTCAACTAAATCTCTTGGAACTGGTATGAAATTAATTTACAATTTTGACTCATGCTGACACTCACATAAAGAGACTGTGTGAAATCAAAGTTAAAAAATAATCATCATTACCAGACTGTGTCATATTAAAGTATAACACGTCATATATTCACTCACATCAAAGCCTCAGAATCAAATGTAGTCGCAATCATCAATCCTTTCATAGACATGGATAGTATTATATAACAAAGCTCAAAACGAGAGCAAATAAAAGCCCTCATTAGCCGCACACAACAGCGTGCGATTCGCAAATAAATCGACCCTCAAGCCGCAATTAGAGAGGGGAGGCCACGACGAGGGATTTCTTTGCAATTTTACTTAGTCCAACATGATCCGCAAACGGGTGTGAGAGACGCGACAAGCAAGATAATAGGCGACAGTGGCGAGTGGCGACGGGCTGTTTTTACCGTATTTTTTCATCTGCCTGTCGCTTCTTTCTGGCTGCTGTTACTTCGTTTAGGCCAAGATTGTTTATCAATCTATACGTATACAAGTAAATAAAAAATGAACGTGGTTCTGCAATATCAAAGTTATTGCTTTTATAGTTGATATGACTACTTGCAAATTAAATTTACTGGGCAGTAACCATTCCTTAAATCGAGATTATGTTAACGCCACCAAATATTGGAACTAAGATATGTCCTTTGGGCCTGTTTTTACACTGACTCAATCACCGTTCAAAATAATTTTGTTGTTTTCCGGACACAACAATATAAATGTTGCTATTAAGAAATAGAATGTCAGATAAGTGGGTGTTAATCAGACGGGCGCGTAAAGAAAATTAAATTCAAATTCAATGTTTAATTTAACTATTAAAATCATCCGCTGTATAAAGGAAAACTTCGTTCCAAAACGTACTGAGCATTCCTACAAATGACGTAAGTACAATTGCAACAGCTAATAATAATATTAAACATTATTAGCAACAACGAAACAACCACACGATAGAACTGTTTAATATTTTACCTAATGCCATAATACTACATATATAATATTATATAACCACTCATGAAAATTAAGAACTTAACGTAAACGAAAAGTATTTGAAAAACTCAAGCTAAGTATGTCAAACATTAAAGTTAAGGCCGATGTTCTCGAATTCTTCACTCACTTCAATAGTTCGATTTATGACAGCTACGAGAGCCGCAGCTTGAAGCCAGTTTGTCATAAGTGAACTACTTAGTTCGTATATAAAATTTATTCGGGTTACATAACTCGATTTCTTATCTTTAGTTCGTTTTTATTATATTATGAAAAACAATTGTTGAATTAATTCAAAATCATTAGCATTTTTTTAGCAGCCCGTAAATGTCCCACTGCTGGGATAATGGCCTCCTCTCCCTTTGAGGAGAAGGTTTGAGCATATTCCACCACGCTGCTCCAATGCGGGTTGGCGGAATACACATGTGGCAGAATTTCGTTGAAATTAGACACATGCAGGTTTCCTCACGATGTTTTTCCTTCACCGCCGAGCACGAGATGAATTATAAACACAAATTAAGCACATGAAAATTCAGTGGTGCCCAGGCGGGGTTTGAACCCGAAATCATCGGTTAAGATGCACGCGTTGTAACCACTGGGCCTTCTCGGCTCTAACAAATTCAAAATCAAAACATTCTAAATTCAATTTTTTTATTTTAAACTCAGCAAGAAATGAAAATATTAAATTGTAGAAAGCAATAACTTCGCTTTGTTAGTACTTGGACATGGATTTGTTTATTAACAACCGAGTGATCGTAAACCTACTAAATCTTAACGATTCTCGTCTCACTTATTAAGCCAATCTTTTGAATTGGTGATGCCATTAAACAAATTTAAAGATGAATGAGTAACCACTAAAATTGGTCACATTGATTACAAAATGCGGCCAAGTACACTTAGTGTAATTTATATTTATATAAGTACATTTAATTTTATAGCCGACTCAAAACTCTTATAAAAGTCAACAAGCAATATTTTGTCTGTACTAAACATTGTATCGTTACACATGTTAAGAGTACATTTTTTCAAGAATGTTTTGTTACATATACGTATTTTTCGTTAAAAAGATTTTTACAACTATGCTGTAACTCTCCACCAGATCGCGATGAAGCACATCAACTCAACTATTTAAACGAGAACCATGTCAGAATATACCATACCTCCAGGCCCACTTTTATCGTCCTATGGGATAGCAAGTCCGAAAAGACCTGAAAGATTTAAAACCGACCGATATCTTTGTTCCACCTAGGTCAGATATGCATCTTTATAAAGCGACATACGGGGCATTTCTGAAAACAGCTAATAATACGTATGAACTTTCCTCTCAAATTATTTCATAGTCTTGACGATAGGAACTAAATGTAACCAATAGATACGTCAATTATTGCTTTTAATTGAAAGTAAATTTCTTTTATGTTTAGTTTCCTAAAAATCAAAATCATAATATTATTTATTCAAATAGGCTCATAAAATCGTCTATGAATTTTCGTGTTACAGTGTTGAATTAATATTAAGCTTTACAATACATCTAAAAACCAAAATAGATTGTGTGTAGTTATTAATACTCCTATCTAAACGGTAAAGGTATCACGTTGTAGTCAACGGAAACTGGATTAAACCTGAGAATTCCATATCGCTAAAATATACGTAATCCGTATAGCCATTGAAGCTTTAAATAGACTAGAAGTTATAATTAATTCAATAAACACTTGATTTTAATAAAATTGGGACTGCAAAATAGTCACATAAGATAAATCTATACCGACTCCGGCGTAGTTAAAGATGGTAATGTTAGCAAACAACAAAATATATAACACTAAAAACATTCTCTAGTTTTTGATATTTGAGATGTTTATAACAGCGCTATTGTTTATACCAACCGTTTCGTATGGAAATAATTACGTTGAGTCTTAGAGTATACACCCATACGGTTAAGAAAATAAGGCCAAGGACATTAACGTAATTAAAATAAAGCGTGTACCACACATGCCTGTTGTAACAAATATATTGGCAACGGAATTGCCTATAATATTGCTTACGGGAAACTTTAATAATAGACATTTCGTAATGAAATTATAGTTACACATTTATAAATATTTATATGGGAATTTGTTTGTTCCTTGAATTGTGGTCTACAGTCAGTGCCCTGCTTAAAGAAATGAAACTAATTTAAAGATAATATTTAATCAAACTAAAAGTTATATAATTGTATACATATTTTGAAATCTGTATTAGTTTTTCTTGTCACTCGTCAATATCCAAACTAAAATACTATTCAAATAGGCTCTTATAATAACTGTTAAATTGTTATTTTAGAATATTATTAAATGTAAGCCTACTCGTAACACTGTCTTTGAATGTGCTAATAACCTGTAAGAAATTTAGACATGTTCTCTTTGCTACCAACTAAATAGTATATAATATCTGGCCTGTAAATTATCAAAGTCTAACTCCAAGCCTTTTACTGTCAATATTTTAATGTTTTACTTAGTAATAAGGTTTTAATGTAATATTTGAATTGATAAAATACTATGCGACTAGTGTGACACCTGTTTATTTTTCGGTCTGAGAGTTGGAATTGGGATTCAACGGCTACCAGTATTTATACCACGATCGTAGATTGTATATAATTAATATATTACCGACCTACTCCACCTAGTAACTAACCGATTCGATCTTTATAAAAATAGATTTAACGTTAATTTTGTATTCTTCGTAAATACTCATATACATTTATATATATATATATATATATATAAAAAACTTCATAGTCATAATTAAAATTTATTTTTAATTCTCTTCTTTTTACAATAATGTATTTTTATGGTATATTTTGAGTTAACGAACAAATTTTATTTTATTTTTTTAAACCAGATTTTTATTTTTTATTACTTGGTACTATTGGCTTTCATACTTCTTTTTATATTTATATAGATATCAATAAGTAATTACTATTATTAAGATATATAAGAGTAAATGTTTCTGTTTAATAAAAAAATATCCTACATATTTAAAACTGTGGCAGTTGGGTAGAGGCTAAAAAAGAAATTAAAAATTCTTAATTTGAAATAAACATTTCGATTTAATTCCTAACAGATATTACGAATACAATACATAATATTACTACTAAAAACTCAACAATCAAAGCCTGGCTACATTTATTTACAGTTCAACTGTCATCGATCTGTGGATACTGTGGTTTTACTTTTAATATTTGTTTATTGATTCATACGCTTTTGGTTACACGTGTACATATCGATGTAAAGTAATACTAGTACGTTGAACGATTTATAAAATTAATACATTTTAAAAGTAATAAGGTAAAGTAAAAAGGTATTAGGTATAAGGTTATGGTCGAAGTTTGAGATTTAGCAATGTTTAGCAATTTTTCCAAGCTAGAATCCGAGATTGACTATCGTGACAAAAAAGTCAATAACCAGTAGAAAATTTCATAAACCTTCCGTATCAATCTAAATTATATGAATAGTTTAAATCAAGGATGTTACCGGGTGAATGAGAATGTACAGTTTTTGTAAAACGTACTGGTTCATATCACACAAGAGAAAAAAAATAGGAATCCTATGAAGTTAAGCTCCAATAACCCATTCGCTTAAAATAATTGATAAAACATCAGTAACCATTGAAAAGTTAAAGTATTCGTAGTATTTTAGCCATCCAACTGGAAGCGCCGTTGAATTTGACTATAAATACTAAATAACCAAAATTATATAGTGGTAACAACCGCGAAGCTTGTGGAGAATAGCGCTGATTGTATTTTAATGGATGTCATATTATTTTGTGGCACACTAGTTCCGACGTAGATTAAGAAAAGTGATTGAATGATTCAAACAGTAATCATACCTTATTCATATTTATTTCATGCATAATTATATATTACGAAGATTTGTTAATTTCATTATCAAAATAAAATATATCTAAATATAGAAAACTGCCACAATTTTCTACTCAATTAATTACGTAAAGTAAAAATATCAGCAACATTATAATATTTTTTAATTACACAATTAATAATTTTATAATTCGTCGTTAAAAATATAGTTAAATTAAAAGAAAATGAAAGCGTTCTGGTTTCGTTAACACAAATAAAAGAGCGTGCCTCGACGTTTACCTTAATCCGTCTGGAAGCGGCACAAAGAAAAAAAGGGTTGGAAAGAAACCCACCTCCACTACATCCTCAGAATAATGGCACATCAAAATAGAAAATATGTTAAAGAAAATTAAAAAAAAATATATATTCAACTCAACTTCAAAATTTTATGATATTTACGAATTTATTGAGTGACAGATTATATTATCTATTAATATATTTAAAAAGTGATATTTTTGATTCAATTAAATTGTTTATTCAATAATAGTATATACACATAAACATACATAATATGAAAATAATGAAGTACATTAAATATTTATGATATTTTGTTTCAAGTAGACTGTTACAAGCACATCAATGTCATTATATAATCATTAAAAAAAACTCAAGTTTGAAATCTCATCTTTGAAACACGTTGGTCTAAACTGTCGGTGCTATTTCAGTCAAGAAACATGTAAACGTTTAGTTAGATAAACAAACAGACCTTGATACAAGAATTTGTTTTCCTGAATCTAACGATACTCATAAAAAGTAAAAATTACAGAGAATTCACGTAAAAATTCAATCGCCTGTACATTTTGTTAAGATTACATATTGGTAATTATGTTCTAAACAATTGGTGTAAAGTAGTTTATTACAAATTCGAACCATTTTGACATCAACTTCCAACTCATATGTTGTGTCTCGTGTATGTTATGACTGGCTATTGTTAGTGGTTAGCATTTCTCCTGAAGAGAACTTTTCTCTACATTCGGACACTTTTTCACTTTTCTTTTGACGTTAAGGTTATTAAATTTAGAACATTATAAACTCAAAATGAATATATTATAGAATTTGTCTAATGACATTTCAAATTATATATGCACCTACATTTTCAATATCATCAACATTATCGATAGAATATATATTATTTAATAACTTTGTAATATTATACCTTCTCTCGCGTTACTGTAAATGTTATTATTTTATATTCGAACGAAGCATTTTTTTTTATTTATTATACAATGCACTGTTAAATAAATATTCATAATATTATGCATTTAATCAATTACAAAAGCTACGAGGAAAATTCGAAAGGAAAACATGTGTTATAAAAAATCTGAGCTCGTCAATATTCCTGAAAATAATTGAATTACAATAAAGCTGTTTTCGTTTCATAGAATATACGACAGAAAATCAGATGCGGACACACTCGTAACTGAAAATTATGCACTTAATATAATTACTGAGTATTATAAATATCTGTGTTCATTTATTGCAGCTTTTGTTTTAACGAGTGAAACAAGAATATAATTTCGAAACGTTTTACAAACGACGTTATATATCAATGAAATAACAATTGTGTCTTGGGAGTAAACCAGACTCGTATGCCGTGACGTCAAACGGAATGCCGTTCGCTGCCTCATTCTAAACCCTCTTTTTGTATAACTCATAGGACTATAATATCATAAAAGTCTACAGGTCAAATCGGCAGAATTTAATTCACACGGGTTTTTTCCTTAGAAACGTGACTCTAACGAAAATTCATGCGACCTTAAGTCTTGTAAACACAAACTTAAAGGTCATAATAGCAGATTATTTTTCTTAACCTTACAAGCGAAGGGTTGAGCGGATTGTGTTCATTAATACCTACTTTAATGAAGGCGCGCCTCTAATTGTTTTCTCAATTAGTGAACGATAGGATAACCTAAGCCGAATCCAAACGCGATTTCACACTTTTCCAATGAGTCAGAAATTAGTGAGAGAAGGAGTGAGATAGTGAGATATTACGTCACATTAACTTGCGTTGTGTTTCATGAATTTATTAAATAATTACTATATAAACTCTTAGTGTACATATTTTGTCATGTTGCATCGACAAATACTTTAAATGTAATATAATTCCACATCCATTGTTAAAAATAATTTGTTAATGTTTCAAATTACATATTGATTGCAATTACGTGTAATTATTTCTGAAATGCCGTTATTATTACTTATTAGAATACAGCTTACGTTTGGTATATTTCAATTATGTGATTGAAAATCGTCCTGTGCGGTGCTTTAAGTACGATTCACATCAAACGCGTCGCATTGAATAGCGCATTTTTCATTTCAAATAAAAGTCTCAACACAATATTTAAAGTTTTTATTAAGATATAAAAACACTACTGTAATTCTATATCGCCATGTATACGTTATGAAGGTGTGAATGAGTACTTTTATCACAGACAGTTAAGTAAAACCGGATTAAATATAAGTAACAATATTTAATTGGCATTCTATATCCGATCGTTATCACAGGAATTGCTAAATATTAAAACAATTAAATGATCGTCTATTTCGTCAATTACGTTATAATTTATTTTTTTCCATTCATCCACTTAATGTCAAATCTAACGGATTATCACGCTATCAGCTAGAATGCAACTCAGTAAATATCTTGATTCAATTCAACTGTTGAAATTTATTTTCTGAAAAATTTTCATTCACTACTAATGGAGTACGTTACAATATTTTAACGATATATTTCACATTTAGCAATTTTGTTTTATTGGTTGGGGATTTTAATAACATATTTGACGTTTTTCTGACACAGTAATTAATCACATTATTCGGAGTGTTGCAAGGTGAAAATTTGAGTCCAATTCTTTTTTAAATCTTTACAATTAATAATATTACATATTACTTAATAATTTGAAAAGTGTCGATTTGATAATTATTTTACGTATACATTTATAATACTTAAAAGGTAAATATATATAGAAAAAAGGGTATGTTATTGTATAATAAAATAATGTTACTGTACAAAAATATTATCGTGATATTACAAATACAAAAATATAACGAAGATCAGACTTTATTCGAATTTTATTTGTCAGTATAATGCTGTGCACGTGAATTGTATTTTGTGGTTAATTTAAAGAATAATTTTTTTAATGATTCGTCCGGAGATTTCGGTCAACCTTTATTTAATAAAAGCGACAATCAATCTTATCGGAAACAATTGAAATGCACATGACAGACTTATTAAAGAGTTTCTATAAAAAAATCTGGTATTTCTGACTATACATCATACAATATGTATCTCGATAATTATATTCAATAAACAAGACAAAAATAGTAGTTACCTTGAAGATGGCTAATAGTAATCTAATAGTAATAAGGTATAATTTATTTGTAGAGTTATTGAGATGAAAACTTTAATTTACACATACACTTGTAATATCTCCACTTTTGCTCGTGGACGTTTGCGAGTGTAGTACAAAATATACTACATCACATGGTATCAGAACAAACGAAAGGACTTAAAGGAATTTCTGAACTGTAAAATGACTTATTGAATAGAAAACGTAAGTTGGCATGAAAGATCGCAGGTCTGAATTGAATCAATAAACTCCAAACAATGCACTTGATAGCAGAGAAGGTCCTGGCCAATCAAAGGTACGACATTGAAATATATATCCTGTAGAACTAAATGATTAATTTCGAGAGATACGCTCTTAAACTATATAGACACGATTATAAATCTCCATTAATTAAACTTACTTATTATAACTGGACTTATTATATTCATTAAAAATATATACAAACGATTCATACGAATTGTACATAATATGTTTACTGAGCGATATCTAGTTCATCGGTTCAATGTGTTATTTACGCTTCGAATAAATTCAATATGTTGAAAGATTTGAACAAACGAACTCACAAATATAAATGAATGAAATGCAGACAGAAGTCTGCTGACGTATATTTTACTCGTGAAAACAAACTTTGCTTATTTTAATATAGTCTTATGATCTTGAATATAATACTATAATGTCTTCCGATAATACCAATTTCGGCTACAGCACACACTCTCAATGGATTATCAATACTGTCTCCATCAATACTCACACAAGCACACCTGCACTTTTATAATCCGATACGAATGAAAACAGTTCAGACATAAACAGTTTTACGTGCTTTTTGAAACACGGGGAGTGAGTGAGTTTAATCTTCTTATTAATCCATAGTGAATTTGAATGCTGACTTCGGGATATGAAATCTCATTAGCTATCCACTGGACCTATGAATCTGTTTACATGAACATTTCATAAACAAAAATATAAAAAAGACGTTGTTGCTAGTCTATGAAGATCTATTATTCCCAAATAGGTCTCAATGAGTTGTGGTGCTAATGAACTTTAATGTGTCAAAATATTAGTACTAAGTAATTTGGACATGTTAGATAAAATATTCCAACATCCGTTTTGTATTATTATCAAAGAGTGTTGCTAATAATGATAAAATTTTATTAGTAAAAATTCATTTCAAACTGTTGGAACTGTCACATAGTGTTATGAAGAGGGCTGAAGGATAACCATGCAACAGAATTTCAAACTCACGTGTTTTCATGATATTGTAAATATAAATTAGGCATGTAAAAATTAAATCGAGCTTGTCTGAATTTGAACTCACTATTATTGATTAAAATCCGTATTATTTAACCACTGGGGCATTTCGGTTCATTTTGTACCTGACCATTTATAAAATGTTTAGTATGAATAATGTCGAAATAATACAATTACATTAAAGAAACAAATTATACTAAAAGTGTAATCAAGTATTCGGTTTATCGAAATAATTTGAATCAATGTTCCCCCGTTTGAAAAAAAAAACTCGTCATCATCATCAAACAATCACTATCGCTCAAGTTTGATTAGTTGATCGTATCAAACGAAATCCTCATGGAAATTGGAATTTATAAATTATATGGACAAACGAATTCTCTGTTGTCTTTGCCTATTTGTACGTATAAGTACATTGCAGGTTAGGTATTGACAACAATAAAGATACCAATAAAAAATTATGTACAAAAAAAACCGATTCGTTTAAATTTTCCTCAAATTTCAATAATGATTTTAAGAATATTACATTTCAATTTAGATATATTATAAAAATCAAAATCTAAATTTAAGTGAATCGTCATTTTTCAAACTATATTAAGTGAAGCTACCACTGGCTCGGAATGCAGATTCTACCGAATAGAACTGGCAAGAAACTCAGTATTTACCATTTTTCAACATTTAAAAAACAATTTTTTTTTGGACAAATACAATTATAATAATATGTCCTGCCTGGAAGTCAACAAGTATTAGCTCTATACCTTTCTATCATCTTTATAATCCTGTATTGAATAATATGCTTATAAATATATATATATTACCAATGAATACAGATATTCTGTAAGATTAAATACTCCTAAACGTACACATTAATATATGTATCGAGTCTGTCTGGTTCCAACTTTGTATACCCACCAAGTGTAATGGACTCAAAATTAGGTTAGTTACGCTTGCTTTTCCGAGGGTTGCCAAAGTTTATATTATAAAAGATCGCATATTTGTATACATATATTATATTACTTTTGTACTATAATTAATATATTATTAAACCACCCTAACATAAGTTACTTCTAGTAATTAATATATATAACAATTTGCAATAAGCTCTACGGACTTTTATTATTCGAGTCTTTTGTTGAAAATTGTCTAGATACAAAAAAAAGTATCCCGTTTTAGAGCCTAGATGACCCAGTGGTTAGAACGCGTACATCTTAACCCGGGATTGCGGGTTCAAACCCAGGCAAGCACCACTGAATTTTCATGTGCTTAATTTGTGTTTATAATTCATCTCGTGCTCTGCAGTGAAGGAAAACTTCATGAGGAAACCTGTATGGGTCTAATTTCAACGATATTCTGCCACAAGTGAATCCATCAATCCGCATTGAAGCAGCGAGGAGAAATTAGGAGCATATTCCATCTCCCTTTGAGGAGGAGAAGGCTTTGTCCAGCAGTGGGAAATTTACAGGTTGATGCTATTATATACATATATCCCATTATAGAATAGCCCTATTATTTTACTAATTTAATTCTTGTTTGTTCTTAAATCTTGTAAAAAATGAAATATTCAAGTAAAACACTCAATAACTCTCTCAACCTTGAAATGTTAATAACGACATACGGTGATACGTTGTTTTGATGCTTGTATCTTTAAAATGTTCTAATTCATTATCATTATTAATTTCTGATGTGAGTTTCGTTTGTTTTTTCTTAAATAGTTCTTCCGTTACGTTTGGATCATTTATGAACAAAACAGAAAACAATTTGATACTTATAATAAATTTATTCAACAAGCATCTATATTCCAATGCGTTTAAAATTGGATTTATATAATAATTATCATTGTACTTTTATACAATTACCAACTGTATTATATCAACGGAATTTGTAAGACTAATGTTATATGTAACAGTTTTGTATTATGGATTGGTTGAGTTCATAGTTCTTGATCCTCAAAATAGTCAAAATAATAGAATTTCATCAGACACAAACAGGACTTTCTTGTAAGGTTTTCCTTTAACACTGATTTTATCTAATCTGACGATTCATATTTTTTATAAGCCGCCCTGTTATTTCCTTAAATTATATCGTTTTAAATATATAAACTCTTCCTACCTACAAGTATTAGTAGAGGCTGTACATAATTAATAAAATAAATAACATTGGTAGGTTTCAAAGGTGTCCCTGACGAACGCATAATTCCTAGAATTATCAGATGCAATTTTCTAGAAAATTAACAAATTGCATTGCTAGAGATCCAGATAAATATAGTAAACAATTTATTTGAAACTTTATATAAAATATGATATTCAAATTAATTTGCACCATAATTCCTAATCTGCATAGAAGCATATCATTCATATATATCTGGATACCATGAACAAAATTTAATGTATTTTTATTATGTACGTTAAAAACATTTAGTATTGAATGCGAGTAATCCTCTGGTTTCCCAGTATACGGCCTATTGTTACATCATTAAAATCGGCGGGATTAATAATAATAATTTATTGGAACTTCACAAAGCTCTGCAATTGCAATATTGTAAAGTTTTACTAAATATTTGTATAATTGTAGCGGCACATTTCCATTTATTAAGTGTTGAATCCGTATCTTGTTGTTTTAATCGGATATCGTTTCGGATTGTAGGCGAACGAGGTCTCCCTTAGGCTGGGGAGCGAGAGTGCATGATGAAATTTAACATGTCCTATGTAATATGGAATTAAATTCAAAAAGTGTAATATTTCATCGGCATTTTTTCAGAACCATCACTTCTCAAATCATTGAAATAAATGTCCCTAAAGATGATTTTATCTTCAGGATCGGCTGTTCTCGAAATATTCTTCAATTGTTGTTTGCTTTGTTTTCTTGTGAAATAATTGTTCGTAAGTTCCTAAATCACTATTTAGACATGAATACTCATCGCACAATACATTCTATTCAGTTTTCTGAATCTTATTTATTATGTTTGTTAAATGAGAAGACAACATCCGATTAAAAAGTAAATCGGACTCACGACAAGTGGAAACATGCCCAAAACATGACAATAGAGATAAACAATAAGCAGTCATGTATGAAACTATGAAGTTATATTTTTATAAAATTCAATATTGGTTACAGAATACTAACAGGATCATTATTTCAGAATAGATATATACTTATAATAATTCAGTAAGTAAAAACCTTCTCCTGTGGAAAAGGCTTTAGAGTCTGCACGTTGTTCCAAAGTGCACGTGGCAGAATATCATCCAACACACACAAGTTTCAACCAACACAACAAGGTTCCAAAACGAAGTAAATTTAAGCGATTGTTTATTTATTTAAGTGTAAAAAATTATTAAAAAAACCTAATTTCTACTTTTGAGTGTATTGGAAAATATTGTTTACCAAGAGACAGCTCTTCTGCTACATATTAATTAATTCTAAGCATTTTCGTACGAAATTAGTAACAATTTTAACAAACAAACTCTTTTTTTATATGAATATACTCAATTTTTTTAGTCCTTGCATAATATTCAGTTGCGCTTTTTATACAAAGGCGTACTTGCACAAATAAGGTTAGTTGATACGAGTGCGATATTCGATTTGATATCAAGTCTCGGAATGTGTGCTTGTCAGGTTATTATAAGATGTCTCTAGCAAGAAGGCTACATTGTATAATGCTTATAGGTGTGCGTTTGTGCATTTTAAAATCATATTAACACGTAAACAACGAATAAAACATTGAATACGTCTATAAACATGACGATGACATTCGTAACGTTCAAATTATATTCTCTATTTAAGTATAATTATTATTAATAATAAATGGGAAGACTTTTTATTAATCTACTACCTGAACTGAACTGAACTACTACTATCTGAACAAGCTACTAAAACATTATACATTTAACTTTTACCAGACAATCATCTGGTATTATTCTAATCATCAACGTGTTTCCAAGAAGGTTTTATTATATAAAGTAAGTCAATGATTACGTTATATTATATACTAGCTGTGTGTGCGATTTCGTTTGAAAGTCCCGTCAAAATCGGTCCAGCCGTTCTCTGATTAGCCGGAACAGACAGACAGACAGACAGACAAAAATTGTAAAAAATGTTATTTTGGTATATATATGCATATCCATTTAGTAAAAATGGGTTATTTTAATATTACAAACAGACACTCCAATTTTATTACATGTATAGATAACTTTTAAAACAAAACTCCTAAATTGGTTGGTTATATAATTTTAAGAGTAATTCGTTTGGAGTTGGTGTTTTTATTTTAGTTTTATATTTTGTTGAATTGACGTTTAACATTTATACGGAAATTTGTCAATTTGCTAGATTTCATACGACGCGCGAATCTATATGTGTGTTTCCACGAGGAGACATGAGGAAATAATGTTATGAAAATTCAATACACGTTGTTTCATTCGTAGCGATAGACATTTTAACTAAATCAAAATTAAATTTACCTATAATAGGTACATACCTATAACCATTTTATACCTGTGTTCTTAACTTATTACGATTGTTGTTTGGTATATTTATTTTTATTATATTGACCTTTTAACCGAAAAGATAGAGGAACTCCAAAAATACTATTCGTAGCTAGTGTCAATTATGAAATAATCAACACCAATATGTATTCATAATGTATTAAGAGTGTTGCCATTAAAATAACTTTTTATTTCTCAATAATTTCTTTAATAAGAAAAATAAAAATAGACTATTGGTCTATTTTTATTTTACATTCTATTTCAGACAATATTATTACTATTTTTAGGATATTTTTTAATACAGAACGCAACACCAAAGATAATACTAATGACGCCATTTTTATCTAATTATTCATCATATAACAATGACATCATAAGTGTAAGAGCGTTTTCACATTATCCGATATCGGTGTCGGGCGCCGATTCGATATCGGATATCGGAGCCGACACCGATGGTTTGCCAGCAAAATCGGATGAGCCGTGAGCCGTCGGACGATATCGTTTGTAAGTGTGCTATACGTGCATTTATATTGTCTCTGTGTGCCCAGAGCCCAGTAATATATGAAAATAGCACATGGTGACGGTTATCGGCTGTCAGCTATCGTCGTCCGACAGCGATATCGGGTCGGATAATGTGAAAACGCTCTAAGGGTGATAGATGTATGTTTACTTCAAATTGTTTATGAGTTTTGAAGCTACTTCGTCATAGTTTACATGAGGTCTCACTTTTATAGTGCATATTGTATGAGGTTAGCGCCTGTACATTTTTTAGGATAGTGTTGCCAGTTGTATTTAAACGTAATAACAGTGAATGAAAAAATTAGAGCGTTTCACACTAGTTAAAATATTTTATAACAAAATTGTTTTTACAAGAGGTTCGCTAACCTATGAGTTATTTGACCATATTAACAAATAAACTGACAGATGCAAAAGTATTATCTTCAGCAGACGGACTTTACCATTAGGCCTCTTGTCTGTGCCACCTCTCACAGTCCTGTACTAGCCTTAACCAGGTTCGGACCACGGCTTGTAATATCATCATTATATAAGGTATTAATCTTGTAGGTCAAGGAACCCTAAAAGGATGAGATACAGACCGGTCGAGACTACTTTCTTTAAATATAATTGTTTTCGCTCCTCTTTGACCAATTTATTGCATTAACTCACTTATATATAAATATAATTGCTCAGTGTACTGGCAAGGGGACCGCATGTTTCCGGTAATATGTGTTCACAACCAGTTTAGCGATAGAATAAATAGCCGGAGCTTACCCTGTTCAGTAAAGTTAATCTTACAATATTTTAATGTTTCTTTTTTAAACAATTACCTTAATCTAGTGTGATTGTAATGTACGTCATAATTTTTAATTACGCCTATACCTAAATCCGTATTATAGTTTTTTATCAAAGAAACGCTGGATATAACTTTTTATCATAAATCAAATTTCACCATGTTAAAAAAAAAAATAACAACAAAGTACATCAATAAAAAAATAAAAAGAAACAGTTTCTTTTTGTATTTAATATTATTAATTACACAAAATGAATATACATATAATTTAAGTAAAAATGTCTTATAAACGTACAAACAGATGTCTAGGATACAAAGCGTTCGCATTATGTAATGTGAGTTTCCTTGAAAACCTCGTCACTTGAAAACCGCTGATGTCATCTTATACAAATATCAACTATTTAATTTAACAATTTAATCTTTATTTGAAAGGGAATAAGAACTATACGAAATAACAACGAAGAGATCACTTATAACATTGACGACAATTAGTTAAATTCACTTTGAACTATGACATTGTACCTCACGAGTTTGAGACAACAATAAAGATTTGACAATTTATATTTCTTTAAATAATAAGTGTATTAAGAAAATAATTGCTTACGGATTTTCTTGTACTTAAAACATGTTTATGTGTATGTATGCATGTATGTGTCGTACACTTTAGAAGACACAGACGCTAAAAGTTTTCGCGGCAGAAGCGTTACGATACAAAGTTGCAATCAAATTGAATACTATTTTTAGTTTAGTTTTGAAAACATATAATGAGAGCAATTGTTTAATATTATTGTATATGTATGTCACTATTAATAATTAACTGATATGTTTATTAATTATAAAAATTGTAATGGCATGGTATTTGACTGGAGCAATTAAAACGAACGTATGATGTATGTGTTATCCGAAAAATAAAAAAGACGATTCGTTATTTTTCAAATGACGCATATATTTATCTCCTTGTAATTTGATACTGTGTAGACTTAGACCGACCTTACAGGGAAGAAACTTGACCTCGAATGTCGCCAATAGTGTCTCTCTCTCTCAAAAACAATGACGACAGATTAGATACGATTCGAAGAATCCTTATCAACGATTAGCGACGCGCCTCGACTTTGCACGGGTGCAAATTGTTAATAAAGAAAATGATATGACATAAATAAAAATTGTGCCCTAGAGGTTATATAATAGCACTAAGGATAAATATAGCTTCTAAAAATGTTTTTTTTTTTTTTTTGTATTGGATGATTACCTTCGAAGATAACCCTTATACTATAGACTATTATTATAGATTTCCCTCTACATATTTTACCTCTTTATAAAATATGTATGGTTTCCGCTCGCGATTTCACCTGCATGTCATATGTGTAAGGTCATATTTTAGGTAAATTTTTACGGGATAAAATGTTACCTATATGCAGTTCCAGACTAAAAAATCTATTTCTGTTCCAAATTTCATTCAAATCCGTTCAGCCATTCATTCACCACAACATTCGCGTTTATAATATATGTGAGATTATATAGGTAGCGATAGAATTATTTCATTATTTAGTTCAACAACGATTTGTATCTTTTTGCCATCATTGATTTGACATCTGTTAGAATAGGACAAAGTTGTGTAACGAATTGTATGAAATATGAATGAGTCTTAATAAAAAGAAACGAAGCGTTGTTATGTTTTTAAAGAGAAATATTAATTTCTTTATTGATAATTAAGAGAAAACAATATTAGTGTAACACGGGATTGCAATATTGCTATCCACAGCTACTTAGAACTCTATATAACATTCAAAATTAAATTTATACCTTCGATAATTTAAAATAACGATATTAAAAAGATACACGCATCCAAGCACGTTCACATATGTATGTAAACAACATTGTTAGTTAAGACTTACCTAGTAAGATAAATTAACAAATGAAAATAATTTTAAAATATTTGAAACATTGCCTTAAATCTGAGTCCTTATAATTGCTTAGCAGTGAGCCAGATAGCGGCTGAGATAGTTTCCCTATGACGTTGCTCTAGCCTCTACCGTCAAAGGAAAATGGAATTACGCTCGGTGTAAATCAGAATTATTATATGTCGATATAATTTTCATATATCTGTCTCATTTAATGTGATTTTTTAATAATAAATATTGTCATATATATTTTACTTCATAATGATTTATATGTCAATTTATAAAATGCAATATAAATATTTAAAAAGCTAGAAATGCAGAAATGTACATATATGCAAAGAGCTGAGATGGCTGAGTGAATAGATCACGTGGATCACGGGGTCACCACTGAATTTTCAAGAACTTAATTTTTATAATTCATCTCGTGCTCCTCGGTGAAGGAAAACCTCACATATGTCGGTTGATACTTGTCCATTTTTCCAAGAATTTACATGCAAGGACTTTTATTTTAATTCTTTTGTAAGCGTAATCATAATAATTTTTCTATTTCCTTTAGTTTCTTGTCTCTAATATAAAATTTATTAAATATCCTTTTAAAAATATTACTAATATTTCAATATAAACAATTTAAATAATAATTAAGTATGTTCATGAAACGTCATCGAAGTTGCTCCCTACCGCCTTACTAATTGGCGAAATAATTATTATTATAAGGTAAATATTAATCCTGAAAATTGATAGGCTCTAATGAGTTTGTAAATGATGTATCTCCTTGAACGAAGTCCAAGCGATCTAAATAATAAAACCACGTATTCCCGCTACATAGTTACAGTTTAGTAGTACACTCAATTTATCTTTGCATAGCTATAACAAGCGTGACCTTGAACTTTTATTGTATACAAAACATCTTGTATGTATATCTTGTAGGTAACATGTTTATTAGTTCGGAATAGACTTACGGTGTTTTGATTTTAGATATCGATAGACATTTTTACACAATTGCTGTAACTTCTTTATAAAAATATAAGAGATTAAAAGCAGAGACATTAAGCTATGCTCTAGCGACTCATTTACGGGTGCCCCTCAGACATTTGTGTGATGAATACCATTTTTAGCGCGGTTTAAAAAAATAAGACTCTATGTCAATTCATCTGAACTGGACCAAGGTCGACGTGAATCACATTTAGTGATAAATACGATAGTTTTGTCTATGAGATCAAAATATATTGTGATACGAGTAATATTATTATACTAGATTTAAAAAAAAAAAAAAACAAAAAACTTGCCTGCAAAAACTTTTTCCGTAGTAAAATATTACGAAAAAAAATATCAGAATATTACAGGCAAAGGTATATAATAAAATTAGATTAATAATTAATTAATAAATAGTAACTAAAATACATATATATTTTCATAAAGGTTTGTTATCATCATCAAGAAACGTTCTCAAAAGTCGTCGTAAAACTTCAAGTGATACGAGACATGATTATTATTAATATTAAAATATAGAACAAGAAATTTACACTCGTCACGTCGATAGTCTAAATATATTGTTTTCTCTATATAAAACAAATTCGCTTCTTGTTTCTGTCAGTATCTCGTATACTCTCGTATACTTTTTCTAAGCAACTCAATTGATTCTGATACGTTTTTCAGCAATAGAAAGATCGATAAACGAGAAAGTATATATATCAATAATAACATTCTTTTAAATTTTCTTAAAAATAAATTCTACTATTACTATACTATATTTCTTAAAAAACTATAATTATTTATTTTTTATCAATGGGATGAATACTTTAGAGGATATTACCGAGACCGATTACTAAAAAAATAGTTCGCTACGAAAATTCGCTTTATGTTGAGAAGTTTTATTCAGTTGGGTATTCTTCACATTTCATAGATTTAACGTAACAAAATTATAAGTCAATTATCAAAATCAGATCATTCGAATATTATTCCAACATTCAGACCGTTTTTAAGTGTTAAAATACTTTTATATAAATCATACATAAAGAAATATCTAAAACTTACGAGAAGCGAGTTGTGTGTACCTGGGTTAA
This sequence comes from Vanessa atalanta, assembly GCF_905147765.1. Classification (NCBI taxonomy): domain Eukaryota; kingdom Metazoa; phylum Arthropoda; class Insecta; order Lepidoptera; family Nymphalidae; genus Vanessa; species Vanessa atalanta. Next base: position 13,834,693 of record NC_061902.1, on the reverse strand, counting down.
AAATATGTGCATACTGTTTTAATGAAATACAAATTGAAGCGATGTTATAATGTAACCTATGCTTTATGGCTGCCTTTTTATTATGGAACATGTTAAAACCGGGCGTCAGACACCATAGAATAGAATCAGTTCAATACTTGTTACTGAAAATAATTACAAGGCTCACACATTTTCTACAAAGAAAGGAAAAAATACTGTTCATAAAGGAAAATATAATTATTTGCAAAAACTAAATTTTATTTTATATGATTTTAAAACAATTTAAAATATGCTTACACGATATTCAATAAAATAAAGTTAAGTTAGTAAACGTATGTACCGAATTTAATTAATAAACGACCAACTAAAATAGCCGAAATGGGAATTCATACTCAAAAGTTCTACCGGTTAATGAGAATGAAATCGAGTGTGAAAATTACTGAAGTCACTTTATTTAAACTACAAATGATAATACGTATAAAGAGACACTTATTCTATATACTCTTAGATAGTTCAATAACGTAATTTTTCCATAAATATTGAAAGAATATTTAATATAGAAATTTAATCGTCTTTAATTATAAATGACACCACATTAATACATCGCATCGGTATATCGTTTAACCTTAATAAACAAGCGTAACCTAGTAAGATAAAAACATTCATCCTCTTCCTAAGTTCTGAACGTCGCGGCGGAGTTAGGCTTGCAGACATTTTTTAAAACTAGATCTCAAAACTCACACAACGTCACCCGAGGGTCCTTTGTCACAGCGCTCTGCTCATAAACAATTGTTAAACATTCCCTTCGTAGTCGTACATTGCTATGATTGCATGCTTTGCATAAGAATTTCAGTGAAATTCTAAGATTGTAACATTGATCCACACTTCATTGCGTATAAACAAATATCTCGTTTATCCACTTAATCAGTGCGAAACACAAAGTTAGTTTAAACATAGGTATATATTTCACGATAGATGTTTATATTGAACGGAATTAAATAGTTTATTTGATACTAATTAGATTAAACACAAACGATACTCGACGTCTAACAATAAAATCTACTTCAACATTTATTTCGAAAAGAGATATTACTTGATTGTTTGTAGAAAATGTTATTTAAAGCACATTATCAACTCGTATTGCAATGGCTGGATTTGACTTAACATAGATACCATTCATTCTATACAGTTCACAGGTATATATATATAGTCTAGTATAGTCTTCGACGTTACTTAATAATTAAAGAAATGTTCACACATAATTTTGCTGATTTTTCCGTCGATATTTTGTTTAACAATCTCCCTAATTTTAGTATTCATATTGTTATTGAAGCCCATAGTTAGTATAATTTTACAAAATGAAATTTTTTAAATATGATTTTTAAAAATTTTAACAATCATAATATATTAAATTACAAAAATATACCTACTGTATTGAATTTGTTAACTCGTCGGAATTTGTTTTTTTTTTTATATCAATCTCTATTCTATTGGCTGTTAGGGCTTTCGCCCTAAGGCCGTGGCCCGGATGATGTCCTTTAAATCCGTCCCAGGATACATATAAATGTATTGAAATGACCTTAAAACCCAGTAATGTTGTTAAAGACATTTAAAACTATATTTAATTTAAAAGCAAATGAATTCTTAATTCATTCGTATTATAAGTATTATATACACAGGTTTTTCTTTTTATTTCGGTTTTAGTAACAGCTCTGATACAACTAGTTCTAGAAACGTGCAATTGATAATGATATTTTAATAATTGCAACGCTCGCTGCGGTTCTTATAATAAAAACAGATTGTAATTTCCCCGCGCCTTCAATTGTGATTCTGAACATAAAATAGTTTTTTAATCGAGATGAAAATATAAGTATAAATAGTTCACTCGACACTACATAAATTACAATAATAGTACTAATTTATATAAGACTTGAGCATTTTACACTTATAACTTTGTGAAAAACCAAATAGCAATGATAGCCAAAAACGGCATCTAGAGGTTCCACTGCTGTATCATCTCTTGACAAGAAGTTTTGATTTTTATTCGTTTACGCTGCTCATCGGTAAAATATTATGAAATTACATTTTGTTATATAATCTATAAGAATTCTCAATAAATGGGCTATCTAAATCAACAACAACACAATTTTAAATCGGACTTCTGCTGCTGAAATGCATCTATTATTAGCATTTATTAATTCATATAATTAATTTATATTTATATAATTATGAGTACAAAAATTTATTCATTTAACGCAATAGTTAATGTGAAATTGAATATTTACATCGACAACGCAATTTAATATAATGCGTCCATAGCACATTGATTGATGATAGTATTCTACATTTTTGAAGGTGGATCTGATTAAAATGGTTTTTGTACAAGTTGCAGTGCTGTCACCGTTAAAATATAAAAAAATGCATTATCATTTTGAGCCGAGATGTGCCAGGTGTTGAAAACGTCTGAAGATTTCGGATTCAATCCCGGAATTAAAGAATTAGTATGTGCTTAATTTGTGTTTATAATTTATCTCGTCCTCGACAAAGGAAAACATCTCGAGGAATCCTGTACAGCATAATACCAGCGATGACATATAATGGTCAGCTTATATTTGAGTCTCCGTGTAAAAGGCAACCTCTGTGTTGTCAACAATATGCTGTAGTGATAAATATTTCTCTTTCAATGTTGTAGATTAATTTCTGAAGAATCGCAAACAGTTGCCAACAATTAATGTACGTTAAGTTGTATCGAGTAGATACAGTGTTGGCGAATTTTCGAATGCAATATGTGCAAGACACAACCAGTCAAATTATCTACTGAAAAACACTACTACTACGAATGCTACTACTGAGGTTTTAGTCTATAATAATATTATATAAGGAGCTCAGCTTTGTAGTTTCACTGAATTTAAATTTAGACTACTGACATGACACGCATAAATCTCATGTATTTGTATTTTATAAACAAATTACAACAATTAATTCCGCGTAATTCAAAACCGAGTTTCTCATTACACAACTCACTGAACATATTTTAGACTATTTAAACTAGCAACGGTAGTTGTTTTGTTTTTCCACAGGAAACTTAGCTACATTAGTGAGAATTAACTGACCGACGCAAGTAATAATATTAGTATATTATAAGTCAAATATCAGAACTATGCAAATATTTAATTTTATACGAAGCAGAAACATGTCGGTTCCTTTATTTTAATATGAATATATCACATGTTGTACTTCACTTATCACCATTTATTTATTAATAGTAATATCACGATGCAAGTTTTTGTAAAAAAAAAGTTACACGTGTATTGAACCTAAAGTGTCACTTGCTTTTGACTTTTCTGTAGCTATTTAAATATGGAGACACTTAAACAAATGATCGACGATGAATATAATAGAATGTGAAATATATAATTTATGTATAGAACTTTTAACTGCACTTTCGATCTTTTGTGACTGAAGTCTTAATCCATCCGAAGTACTTACTTATCATCTTACGTCCCGTCTCCCCCATAATCAAAGGATCAAATGAGAGTACACTCAAATATTTCAGATGAATATCTATATTTAAACTTTATTTTTAATTTCATAATATAAAAATATACGTTATATGTTATATGTATGTACAATTACTCATAAAATCTATGTTATTAATGGTTCATAATTAATGGAGATGATTCCATCGCGGATAAGCTGGCCCAATCGGACCAACAAAAACGTCCAAAATCCCACTTAGATCAATTACACGAGGAATACAATTAATACAATTATGTATCACATACATTTTTTTCTTTGATAAGATTGGGAAAACCATTATTAAACTGTTTTTGGTACATAAATTATTTTTAGTAAACATCCCTTATTAAGTTATAATTTTTAATTTAATCTTTAATATTTATAATACAACAATGTTTAATGAGACGATATAATGTGAAAATGATAAATTCTAACAACTAAATATAATATTTTAATATATAAAAATGTGATTAAAATATTCAATTTCAAATTAAACGACTACAATATAATGTACATTTCATGAAGTTATTACTAAGACTCATATAAATCTTAGCATAAGTGTAACGACAATATATCACAAAATTTATCTGGTAATGTTACGTTGTCGTTGCGAGAGGCAGCCGACTAATTTCACAAGTTCACAGTTAGATCCGTCGTTTTGTGGCTAAACATTATTTACTTGAGCTGAAAGTACGAGAAAATTATTTAAAAACTATTTTGATACATTATAAAAAAAAAAAGATTTTTTAACGTACAGTTTAAACAGTAGTAGATACATCGATTAATTATAAAAGAAATACAATAATACGTTTTGAAATGTTTTTAAATAAATAAAATAACGTAAATGTTTATTAATTTTGAATTATATAACTTATTATAGTATATAATGTAATAAAAAATAAAGATATATTTATGTGAGCTAAAGTTTCTACATATTAAACAGAAATATACGATGTATTACTACAACATTTTTGGATACATTATCTATTAAGTATAATATCTAGCCATTTTTTTATATATACTCTATGTATCTCTACACTAAATATTACCATTTACCTATCGTATATATGTTTACAAAGTATTCTTTGAATCAACTATGTTTAAAATATTTACCTTTACCAAATCAAAAAATCCTTTGGTCTGACTACCTATCAACGCACAGACTAAAAAAATTTTTTTTAATAAAATTATAAAGCATTAAATTTTTTCATAACTAAAATCTGGACGACGAATATTGGACGAGTTGTTGTATCAGCTTTATGTTGATTTCTGATTACATCTGCACGTTGGGTCGGTGTGTAATAGCTCATGAAATGTATGTAAGCGAGAGGAGAACTGACTGCCACTCCATGCGAACGGCGAAAAGTAAATAGGTACCTACAGCTTTCAAAGTCATTGTTAACGCTTCCCGTAATCCCTTTTTGACTTTTCGAGATATTTAAGTCATTTTTATCTTAGGAGGAAGTCTCGATCGCTTTGTTTCGACGCTTTAGCTACCGGTGGTAATGAGTCGATGCATAAAATAGGTATTTTTTTAAAAAGACATACGCTTTAAGATAATATCTATTGTTACGCGAATTATAGTATGTTCTTAGTATGCTTGTTATATGTGTTTATAAATCCATTATTACAAGATTATAGACAAGCTTAAATTAATAATTGTTATGGTTATTTTCAATATAGTTTTAATTTTCCTATTAAGGTGATTTTGTAAAACAACAAATTATATGATATTACTGACTTAGATAAGAAGATTCCTTATTATGAAAAATATATGATCCTGTTAACAAGCGTGTAATCCGCTGCCGATCGCTCTACTCGCTCTGGCACAAAATTATGAAGTTTTTCTCAAAAACACAATGCATTTTACCACACTTTGTTTCGTGCAAAACTTGTATGTAAAAAGCAGACAAAAAGCGAGTGTAAAGTTATTTCGTCCTGATGTTATTTTAAAACGTAGAAATAAAATAAAAGCACTTTGAAACTTTTAACTTTTATACTAATTCATATCAACGTTTTAGCTGCTACCAAAATATCAAATCATTTCTGAACTATTGAAAATTTCCAATGGATTGTTTTGTGATAAAATTAAGTCTGTCTGTAAAAATCTAAATACAGAACTACCTTTGGCTCCCGATTTGATATTAAACTTTTTGTTGAAACCGTTTATAATTTTTCTATGCCTTAGGTTTGGAGATTTATAGAATAGTTGAAAATAAGGATCAGATGTAATACATATATTCATACGTTAATGGCACGTCCATGTCATCTGGAACACCCGAAATGGATTTTCTATTGTTATTCAACGGACAGCCCAGGATCAGCGGTTAAGCAATTTCACTTATGTTTTGCAAGTTTAATATCGTTCCTTGCCGAATCTAAAATATAATCTTATATAAATCATAACATTAATATATAATTGTCTGGTTTAATGTGAATAATTGCAAGATATCCATGTGATACATTCAATAAGGATAAAAGACTTTTATAGTTCCACTATCTTCCGCACACGGATTCGGCATTTTTAGACTGGGGGGGGAGGTGCTATGTGATCTCTGTGTTAAGTCATACTAATCCGTTTAACCTAAACTTTTACATTGACAATATACTATGTCCATATTTTAAGACAACTAACATCGACAGGGTTGACAGACATAATTGCACATCGTGATAGGAACAATACTATTATTGGCTATAAAAGGATCAATCAAAGTGTCCCGTAACTGAACAGAGGCAGCGGTCAAGGCGCTAAGAGGGGTTCCTTGTCGGCGAGCGCGCTTTCCGCCGCGCCGTCATCCTCGCAGTATTGAGATTGATGTTCAAAACGCTCGGCTCCTCGGGCTTCGCCGGACAGAATACTAAGAGGGTGGCGGCCATTCTTCGCTCAATTAGCCCCCGATCCGACCGGGTTTTGTCTCGACCGACGATGACGCCCTCTCGACACTTCGCCGCATACCAAATTATACTCATATTTTTCAAGTAAGCCCTGCTATCAAAGTATCGCAATCAGCGCCAAGTTAGAGTCTTTTCGGCCAGTCGGATATACTTTCTCTTGCCCGTGTAAGCACCCTTAGCTCAAATTTTATATACTATCGAATGGTTTATCATTTTGCATAAATTACGTAATTTAGTTTTTTGTGACAAGATATTAAATTTTAATAGGGGTAAACATTAGATTCAAATTTAATAATATGGAATCAAATATCAGATTTATGACTTAACTGTGACCGTATTGATCTCTTAGTTATCAATAAGTAATTACTATTATTTTATAATTAAACAAATAAGGCGATATACCTTTTTGTTGTCATAATAACGCGCTGATAAGTTAATCGAAGCAATGTATTCGATGTAATTACATGACATGACATGACATTTAAAAACAAACACATTTCACACATTGACATCGTAACGCACACGAATACATAACGTCTTAAAGCATAGCAATGTCCAACAAAGGTGACTACAATCTCTGTCCGTGTCACTGCATGACGAAAACGCATAATGCGTTAATTCTGGTACAGTCATCTCGAAAAGTCGTAAATGTAATAAATGGTATATTAATATAGCCTTTGACCCGGCAAGTTAAAGTGTATGAAACGAATAATCATGGTGCAATATTTTCATGAGCCCGTCGTATAAATCAAATTTAAACAGTTTAAAAACGAGCTCAGGGCTGGCGTAATTGATTGGGATGATTGGTAACGTGGACAAACGATGTATATAAATTAGTTCAATGAGTACCTACATCGCGAACAAAAGGAGCGATTGAAAATGCCGGCGCATCCGCACCGAGCGACAGTGTTGAAGATGTCGAATGTTGTTGAATGCTGTTGCAGTACATATTCTAACAATAATTGATTAATTGTTGGACTACAAAAAAATTGCCTGGCACTCAACCCTTACTATGAAGAATATTAATATGGAAGTATAAAATTATAAAATATTTTGGCTTTTTTGATTCGAATTAGATACTTATAATTTTTTTAAAAAAATTAAAAAGTCTAAAAGTCTTGAATGTTAGGTACAAACATTAATAATTTTTTTGATTAATTAATATTTATAATGTTTACATTCTAATAAGAATTGATTGACTAGTTTACGCAGGCAAGATTTATTTACTAATCTTTATATTGAAAACAATGGCAATGAGGCTATGACAATTTTTGACTAAAAACCCAAAAGAGTTTATAGGCTGATTTCATAAAAACGTTGGATATTTATTTACTGAATAAACCGAGCAATTAACGGATAACTATATCGTTAAACTTTTTAAATGTGCCAATTATAAATGAGTAATTTTATAATAAATGTTCTCAAACCTCATAATTAATAAGTGATTTTTATAATTATTGGGAAAAAATACGATAAGTTAATATAAAAAATGTTTAATATTAAAATTTTATACCGTCGATGTTATTAGATGAAAATGCCCAACGTCTTTATCTTATCCCACACGCTTCATTCATCCGCATAAGCGGGGAGCTTCCAGCCAATCGTTTGTCGTACATAACATGTTTTGACGTAACCATTCAAACGAAGCACAGTTTGAAACGAATGACATTGAATGATAATATAAATAACAGTAGTTCCCTTTGTTTTTCACGACAAAAAAATTAAAAATGTTATTCATAATTTATCAAATATTTAATTTATTATCCTCAACACAGGTTATAAAATAAACCCATAAAGGATAGTGTTTCACTCTTTATAAGATGCCAAACCACACGTAACTTATACCCACGTAGAGCACTTAGCTAAAAATTAAATTTAATTACAGTCTACCTATTTCGTAACCTTATATATATATATATATGCAAATGCAAATATATATATATACACATTTGCTTTTTGCGCCAATACATTATTATTATATATTAATAGCGTAAGCCGATTTTTGTCCCAGTGATTTCGGAACGATATTTTAAGCTCCAGCCGTAGGTGTGCAGAAAATTAAAGTGGAATCTTGATTGCAATTTACTAAATTGTTACAATTTAACAAAGAATTAATTTTAAAGAGCGGAAAAAAGTTACAGTATTGGTCTGTTAGAGAGCGGTACTACAGCTGTATAAGGGAAAAAGAAAAAGTACGTAAAACGTAAACAAAATTAAAGCAAATTGTTATCGACAAACTTAATTTCTAGCTGAACTAATGTATACTTATTTGACATTAATGATTTCATTTAAATAAGGTTTCATGTTAATGCCGAATGTAGATGAGTTACTTTTACAATGAAATGAAATCAAAACAAAACCTATCATAGGTTTTGAAATTCCAAAAATTTTTTTTTAAATAAGAGCGATTTTTCGCGGGAGACCCACTAGTAATAATTTTAAAGCATTAGGTGTTGCTAGAGTACAATCAGGTAAAGGAAAAATCGCAGCCTTAATTCGTTATTAAAAACTTTCATAGTGACAGTAATTGTCAACAGATTCGATTTATATAATATATAAAAATAAGTGTTATAAACATAAACCCTTTATCAGACGAATAGTGCGTCATTTAATAAGATTTATTAATTCTTATATGTTTTGCATATCTTCGCTCCGTTAATGGTATTTATGAGACTAGGTTTATACCTAGTCTCCGCTAAGTTAATTATTATCATTAGACATTGCAATAAAGAAGTGATTTCCTGTTGCTATAGGTATTTACACCTCTTAATAATATCAATCACTAATATTCTAAGGAATGATCCAAACAGTAGCGCAGAACATGGACGCTTATGTTTTATAGATATGTATTTATTTTATAGTGAATACCTGAATATTCAACGTTTAACAGCGCAATGATGATTTTAATATAAGCACGAATTTAGTATACTAAACATATTTTAATAATATATTTAATGTTTATTCAAAATAGTAATCATATACTATGGAATTTCTATTTTTAATATTTCGAAGAATGATTTCGAAATATTTTAACTAACTGTGATAATTCTACGTGAATTTAAATACTATTATCGATAATAATAATTATTATATCATACATTTAGTATTTAAAAATTATGCTTACTATATTAGATAGCTTGAATATTTATAGATTATTTGAACATTTTTTCATACAAAAATACGACAAAAGCTTTCCAAATAAACATATCCTAGACATATATATGTTCCCGTTTCTTGCCAATCTTATCTGAATTTATATTTCCATTAATTAATTTAAATAAAGATTATTGATCCAAGTTGACTATCCCATAGTCTAACTCTTATTACCTTATTTTATATTAGTTTAATAATTACAATCGTTCATTGGTCTCGGGAAATTATATCATACAAATGTCTGCCTCTGTAGAGACTAAATTTTCGATTACTTTTTCATACGTTCCATCTAGGCAACAACTGGGCTATAGGTTTTGAATGCCTCAAAGTTTCAGCTCTGTTAAGATAGTCCACAGAATAAAATTCGTATATTAATATAAATATTCATCTGTTAAAAGATCTTCATGATCTTGGTTGCTGAGTTGACGTCAGTGAGACGTGAAATAATGCGACCTATGAACTTTTCACGCAAACGAACTACCGTCGCTCGTGTTGAGACGCCTTACTGAAACTATATGTTTCTAGTAATATCCACGATTACGTCCAAAAATAATTAATCATCACGCTATTATCATGATAAACATTTAAAATATCCTTTAAAAATAAATAAAATGACAATAAGCCCTATAACTCATTTATACAGTAAATAATACCTAATTTCAATACGTAATCAACAATACAGTCGTGCGGTCAATGCAGCCGTGACTCAGAAATCCCTACCCAGAAATCAGACAGGATATTCTCTCGCGAAACATTACTATTGCGTGTTCGGCATCGCCCACGCTTCCAGTGTCTCAACATAAACCTCGATGAAACCGCACCAACCTCTAAGATAAACAAAACTGGTTCTCAAAACAACTGTATACATAAATAGATAGATACTGTTTATATATACACCGATTCCAAGAAGCAATGGGATGTCACGACTAGGGTTGCCAGGATCAACGCTCCAATTAAAGGGACATAAACGTGGGATGTTTGGAGGTTAAAGTTATATTTCTGCTTAAATATTTTAAAGGAAATTATTAAAACCAAATTAATTAATTAATTGTATACATACGAGGAATCTTTTTTTCAATCATTTAGACATCATGTATTACCAGAATAAGTTAGCAAACATAGCAATTACAATAATTAGGATAAATAAAACTAAATTATCACAAAATGCAAATGCTTGAAAAATTATATTAAAACTCAAGAATTTATCATAATCCGGATGTCCTAGTAATATAAGAACATCTGGTAAAACTAGTTACGACTTTGCAAAATATGTTCGTGCCGCAAATTATACATCCAAATTTATTTCGTATTGTTTTAAGTTAAGAGTTATAATTGAATGTATTATAATATCAAATGTGTTTAGTGCATCATGCACAGTGATATCAAAGAGGAGATAACGTAAGTGGTCTTAGTGACTACCCATTAAAGAATTCAACAATACTCGTCAACTGTACCTATATGCAATGCATTTTGCAAAACAGCACTTGCAACGAACGCGTGACAAAAGTGAAACGTCAGCGACGTAACAGCCGTGAACCTGGATTATATATGAAAACCTTAAACGCGCTCAAATTGGTTCTCTACAAAAAATATATTCTATACTAATATTTTAAAGGCGAAAGTAACTCTGTCTGTCCGTTGCTCTTGCACGGCAAAACTACTGAACTGAATTTGATGAAAATTTTATATGAAGCGAACAAGCTTGAACTCCATGGAAGATAATAGGCGTTTTTTTGTATGACAACTAACGACAACTAATTATCTATAAACAGTTATTTGTGTATGCAGAATTTGTAACCGATTTTTGGATACAGTAGATCTATTCTATAATAAGAAACTCATAACTGATCATTCGAATTAATGTCGAATTACTATTAAAATTAAATAATAAAAATTAACCTATGTATGTACAATGAGGCTCGAATTTCGACCAATCAGTGACCAATTATAATAATAATAGAATTTAAAGTACATACGCAACAAAATAGTCTGTTGGTTTCTAACGTTCCGCGATGCTATTTCGTATGTCAATACAAAGTGAGTTCTAACAGAATATCACTGCAGAACAGAACAGTTATCTAGTTACGTATGTATTTGTAATGAGAATTCAGTTAAAATTAGGGTATTATGACATGTTATCATATCAACATATTGAGTTAGAGTTCGAAGTCAATAAGACACGACCTACTTGAATTAAGCATAAAATCGTGTTACGCATTGTAAACATTCAAAAGTATTGCGATATTGACTTTATTAATATTTAAATTGATAAAAACTTTAATTTAACTTTTTTAACAGGCGTTTAAAATGAAGATAATATTTTCCATCGCTAAACACTAACGTAACAACCGGACGGACTCTGCCATACTTTTTCATTTTTAACGCCAAGGTTGGTCTAGCTCATCAACATCTATACTTATAGGAATATAACAATTTTTCTTTGTTGTTCTTTCACAGCCATACTACTGAACTAAATTTGATTAAATTTCGCATAAAGCAAGCTTGAACTCCAAGGAAAGACCAATATACCACTGGTAGTCGCCCGCGCGGCACTCGCGTAAGTATTCAGGTCTTATTGATAAAAAGTAGCCTATTACCATTTTGCAGTTAAAGTCTTCGTACCTAATCTCATCAAATTCGGTTCGATTCGGTCGGGCCGTTTAAGAGTGACGGACACGAAGAATTATTTTCAAATTTATAATATTAGTATAGAACAGTATGAACTATTAATTCGTTTGTCTATAGTGTCACCAATCTGTTTATTCTCCTATTTGCACGTCGAGACGTGTGTTTATGTTTGCCTGTCACGAGGTCTCCTTTGCAATGTCAGAACTTCTAAACGTTCTTAGATGATGATTAGACTGATGTATCGGTATTGTCAGTATCATATTATATCTTTTATTAGATGACAACTGTATTACGAGCTACTTTTCGTTCGCTTCGCTCGCGTTTTAGAGATTGTTCGTCCAGTGTTGTTTATAAAAAAGTAGCCTAAGTATTTCCTTGGAGTTCAAGCTTGCTTCATACTGAATTTTGTCAGGTTCGGTTCGGTACGGTGGTTTGGCCATGAAAGAGCAACGGACAGACAGAAACCCAGATTTTGAACCCATTCGTGCTTATAATATTAGTATAGATGTTTTTACTGTAAAATATAAATCAAATACAAATAATTAACAGCATTAATTTGTTAGTTGTAACCAATTTATCTTTTTTTTTTCATTTGATTTATATCAAAATATTACAATCAAAAAATTCTATGTGAGTTTAGTCTCCAGTTGTTAAAGAATTGAATTCCTTGTTAGCAAAAATAAACGTTTATATCGTTATCGAATCGTGTCTAAGTATTACGTAAGTGTGACGCGCAAAACAATTAGAGCTGACGCATAAAAAATTAACACCACGTCTTGAATTTTAACATTTGGAAAAAACTATTTAAATTTATAATGAGTAGTTGATCTAAGGAAACGTAAACTACTTTGTTGGATAGGTATATTATAATTATATAATTGCTATAAAATTATATACCAACCTATTTTTTATAATTATGTACTATAAATAAAATAATATCCTTTTTACTGTTGTAAAAAACATTTTTTTTAATGAAATCAAGCAATTATAATTGTAGATAAACATATACCATCGCGGACTTTTTTGAAGACCTTTTTAAGTACAATACTGTAGTACATTATTTAGTTCTATCTCGTAGCGTTCAGTCAGCTTTTGCAAAGCGCATCAAAATGTGTTTATTTACGACATCACTTCAGAAAACTCTAAAATTATTAGTGTACTGTATATTTTGCATGTATTATACAAATAAACCTTCCTCTTGAATCAATCTATTATAAACCGCATCAAAATCAGTTGTGTAATTTTAAAGATCTAAGCATACATAGGGACAGACAGCGGAAAGAGACTTTGTTTTATACTATCTAATGAGATTTAAGAGTTAACTGCTATAAAATCTCCTGAAGGGCTAATGTCGTTTGATGGGTACGTTTGGAGCCTATTCGACCGCACTGTTCCAATTCGTTTTGGTGGATACTAATGAAGCAGTTTTCGTCAGACACGTGCAAGTTTAATAAATGTGTTTTTCGTAACCGGCGTGCACAAAATGAATATTATAAACAAGTAAATTCAGTTGTGCTGGTCCGATTCGAACCTGTAATCCCTACGTGTGCGAACTACGGTTTACATGATTGAAACAAATGTGGTACAAATGTCTCAAATACAGCTAAGGATTAAATCGGGAGCAACGCAACGATAGTCAAAGATGTAAAATTTAAAAATATTTTAAACTTAATTCGTTCAGCGGTATTCTATATCCATGACAGCATATCAGCTTAAATCGGAATTTAATTAAATCTGCTTACATATCCGTTTCCCCAGATTGAATATCGATTTATTATTTCACTTTGTTCAGAAAAGTCAAAATTTGTAAAACATTTACGGTCGTTTTGGCACTAGAATACAGTCTATTTGGTACGGTTTTGTGCAAACCCGTCTGGGTAGGTACTCCCCACTAGTCAGATATTCTACCGTCAAACTGCAGTACTCAGTATTGATGTGTTCCAGTTTAAGGAGTGAGTGGACCAGTGTAACTATAGGCATAAGGAATCTTCATTTCAATTTCAAAATGTTGATGGCGCATTGGCGATGTTAGGAATGGTTAATATTTCTAACAGCGGCATTATCTACCCCCATCTGCACGTCCGCCTACCTATATCATAAAAAAGTCATTCGGTCTTTACACTGTGATATTATTCTAAGAAACGATCATAGGCGAATTCTTGGTATCTGTTCTTTATCTCTAGCAAATATAATCCGTTAAGAACTGGGTATATAGCATTTATATTATTGACCTAACTTTATTGATTGTCCCGTCGTATTTACACGATAGTAGCCATATACGGTGTTATCGCGTTAAAATATCCAGACCGTATGTTTAAGTTACTATTCTTGATGTGTTTGTCCTGACGCAAGACGCGAAGTCAAGGACGTTTTTTATAAAATACTATATTGTAGTCAAATTTATTACGCTCTAACCGAAAATGAAAAAAAAATAAAAAATTTGTATATGTTTTTATACAAATATTGATCGGGAATACATTATAAATGCAAAATAAATTACTTATATGTATGTTGTGAAGTCACGCTTGAACGACCGTCATTGTATAGAATTTAGGATGTTTGCTTTTTTTTTTAACTTTATATAGCAAAGGTTTAGCTATTACCCGACTGGAGCGCTAGGCGTAAAATTTTTTTTTTTTTATTCGTCTCTCCATGCTGTCCGTACGCCAGTGTATCTTATCTTTAATATGTGTTTGTTATTCAGGATGCCTGCATTTACAAGGCAGCATCACAATTTAAACTAAAAACCCAATATAGTTTCGAACGGATTTTATTAATTGTTATCATGAATAATTACACATCTAAAATAAAAAACCTGTTAGTGAAACTTTGATTCTTTACTTATGTTACATTGTATCCTGGGTTTTATTAAATACAGTATAAAACATTCTACCTGCATGTTTATATACTTTTAAAATAATGAATTGAGTTTTTTCGATCGACTCAAAAGGTAGATTGTAATGTATTTTTTAAGTTCTGTAATATCCGTGAACGAGAAAACCATTTAATAATTATACAACGAATTTATAAATGAAACGATACTAATAACTAATAACCTCAGACTGGTTATCTCAGTTGCTCTTAAACAAAATAAATATAAAAGCATCTCTCACAAATAGAGAAAGATTAATAAGCGAATAAATGCAATTAACCATAATTATAATTTGTCTGCAAAAATAAAGTTTATTGAATACAATAACAGTTGAGTCAATCTACAGTAGTTTAGATTTATATAAATTTTTTTTTTTGAACTTTGCCTAATATTCATTTCGTTGTAGAGCTATGAGGTGCACCTTATAAATACATCCACCGTACTCTGATTAGCAAGCTCATATCAAAATAGGCCGACCAAGTTATCACAACTTATCTTTGTTTTACGCAGCATATTAAGTGAATTCTTACTCATTATTAACGAACCTACTTCATACGCAACAATAAGAAACAATAAATCAAATTCAAAAACTAATTACAATAATCTGAAAACTGTTTGTTTTTTTTTTTCACACGTAGTTAATTATCGGTATGACGTTATAAGTAGCAAAAACGATATGTAGAAAAAAAAAATTAAAGACAAAATTAGAATAAAAATAATCTAAGGTCAATACTCTGTTGTTAGATTTAACGTTTGAATATTTCGTTGAAAGTATTCGTTGCCTTATCTATCCCAGTTTAGTATGAGCTACATAGGATGATCTAACTTCGCCGCGGAAACCACATTGCGTCACATCATAGTGATACCGAGTAACACTCTTCGACAGTATTAAATCTTTAATGTAACAAGACATACCTATCGTATTGTAAAAGTAAAAATTTAATTTATCATTTAAATGTCGCATCAAAGAGTGTAAGACTCGAGAGTTCAACTCATCACTTTGATTACATTTTTTTCTCGACAATTCATTCGAATGCGACGTTTATATCTTAGCGGTAACGAGATGTTTTCTGCTGTTATTGTTACGATAAATATATAGGTTAATAATAATAACGAAGACTTCTGTAATTAACAGATGATTTGTTGTTACGATGTTTTGTATAAGAAGCGAATATGCGTTATCGATATCATTGTACAAGTCGGGTTGGGTCACTGACGATAAACTGGACAGATAACTGTTCCGAAAAATCAGAAAAAAAAATGTTTCGTATAATTATCGAGAACTAAAATTGGAAAATTGACACAGTGCGGACCGGCAGCGATAACACACTGGATAACCTCAGCGACAATCTTGCGAGCGGTCACTTACATGAAAAAAACAATACCTACATAACTCGTATCCATTTCTGTACCACGCATTTATCCGATAGAATTGGGCGAATGAAATATAACTCGGATTCGATATCACCGTGCAAACATACGAGCCATATAATCGTTGGCTTCGTAGGAATCTTTGATCTACCGCTATGCAAAAATTTGTTTGACAAACAAATTCGGTCGCACACGAGTGACTTCGTCGTTCGATTCTATATTTGTATTGATTCCAGAATAAACTTAGATTAAATAATTAATTAGCAGATTTATGGGTAACAGACGGAAATATATTAACGTTGTCATTTATTTAAAAAATAGTAATGTGACCTATATAAAAACAGTCCTATTCCTGTACATAAATATACTTTACTTACATTCAACTTCATTCAAATCTGTTCTGAGCTGATTGAGGAACAAACATACATACAGATATGTTATTAAGAAGTAACATAAACAATAGGTCAGGTCCTATTTTTATCTAATAATGTATTCGACGGCTAGTCAATCAAAAATACGTCACTTACTTATTAATAGACTTCGGATCAAAACAAACACATAATATAACCTATGTCCATTTTTAATAACATAAAAAAGTCTTATCAACTACGAAACCGAAATATTGTTATTTAATAAACAATTCTTATACGATATATCATTTTGCAATTGCAATTTATAGTTTTTAATTTCTCGTGGTCGTTTTTCTTTTTGTTTGATTTAAATTTAAATACGAGCTGAATCTGTGGCTTTATACACCCGAAATTTATAAAATTTTAAAGTTTCAAATCTTTCAAAAAGTCGATTCAACGGTGTAAGCGTGAATAGTGTCTTACCTATTGGTGAGAGATTTTCTTTCGCATTTAAAATATCAGTCTAGATTGACATAACGCATATCGGATAGCTATTTTATAAGGAAACGATTCTGTCGTTTTCTACGATAAAGTACTAAACAGAGAAGTCTCTACTCAATGTATTAAGCTAGTTTAACGATTATTTTCTCAACTGGTTTGAGGTTTAAAAAAAAAGTAACACATGCATAAAGTGATTAGGTATCAAACGATTTAAAGGGCTCACCCTAATATATTTCAGTTCATGAACGAGTGCCACATATTCAAGAGACTTGTTCATAAACGGAAAAATCGATTATTATTAATCGTTACGTACTCGTAAAATGTGTAAGCGGGTATCGAGCGAAGTTAAGCTTATATGCCGTAACTACTCATGTCCCAATTTATAATA
The DNA here is from genome assembly GCF_905147765.1 of Vanessa atalanta. NCBI lineage: Eukaryota > Metazoa > Arthropoda > Insecta > Lepidoptera > Nymphalidae > Vanessa > Vanessa atalanta. The sequence continues at coordinate 13,817,037 of NC_061902.1, read as the reverse complement.
ATCAGTTTTGCGCAGATTATAAAGATAGTGATTAACAGAAAATCTCTTATCAAAATTTACTTTCCACTTTCTAACGCTGATAACGATGATTAGTACAAATATAACCGGCGACACCGATTAAGACGACGCTCGAATGAAATATGAGGAAATATATTCATATTAAAACGATCCAATTTCATAGTAAATCATCGATATAGAAATATCGACTACAAGTGGGGATGACTGCAGGAATTGTTTTTAAGAACTCAATAAAAATAATTAGTATTTTTAAAACAAGAACTTAAACTTTATAAAATATTTAGGAGCAGTACCGACATTCCATAGAAATAAGAAGCGTTTCGTATACTTTTGATCTCTGAATACCACACAACTAAGTCGTAGTTTCAAAGGATTCTTACGAAAAACTTGAAGTTTGTACGGCATACGAACCTAAATAACCGCATATCTTGTTGTTAGGAAATACAAGATGACCCTATCGGCACGTCCCGGGTTTGATGGGGTCACTAAATTGTAGATATGATATACTAATTATGTTCTTTATTTTAATGACTTTATAAATTTTTTGTTTGTGTAGTTATCAAAAATGTTCTTACATTTTAAGTATTTATGGGAGCAGATTTTTAATAAAACATTCAAAAGACATTATTAAACAGGGAAGAGCAAAACAAGGACAGAATTTCTATAAAATTTTTTTAGGAAATTCGCTCACATTCAACATTCAACACTTCTAAATTATAAAATAATTTTGTCTATTTTAAAAATAAAAATGGTGTTACGTATTTATGATTTATAGTAATAAAACTTTTTAAAGACATTTCTATAAAAGGACACAACGTGTGTGTACTATAATTTGTTTGATTTTCCCTTGATCAATAATCTCCAAAAACCTATAGTCCTAGTTCGAAGTCCAGGCAACACCAACTGGTGTTTTCGGCAACTGCCGAAAACTTACCTCCTCTACTATTCTCGTCACTTAAGTGCAATCAAAACAAACCTTGTCCGGGTAAAGTTTAAAATGGATAATTGAAATTAAAGTTAAGATAATTAAAAAACATACTAAATTAAACCGGTTCAATTATATTATACAGTAATATTTAAACGTTACGCTTTTGTTAATAACAGAATATATCACTATATCACTGTATGGATTTTTTACAACGAATTAATTAATGAAATAAAACTTCTACAACAGCATCAAATAAAACTTACACGTTCATGATTTTATGATTAGAATAATTACTCCATACGAACGAAATGAAACTAATAGAACATTTATTTCAATTTAAGTTTGTTATCGTATTTAATTATATTATATATAGGAATTAAATAGGTTATTATAATATTATATTAAAATATTTTTGGGTTCTGTTAACCACTTGAAACTTTGTATAGTAGATAGCAATGTTTATATATTCATACTTGTGATAACATCAAAACGGCAAACGTTCAAAAAATGATGATCCAAACTTACCGATACCGAACTACGCCTCATTGTCAAAAATGGAAATGAATACTCATACTTTACCGAATACTATGCTATTTTAAAATGTGTATGTAACATATGTAACATTTGGTTTGACGTCAATTTTTTAAGGTGTAGTTTTTATTTTATTTTGTTTGTCTTACGATAGAATAAATCAAACGTAATACGTTACTATAATATCTCAAAAAATATATATACATTTTACTAGATAATAATTACACGCATTATTAAGTTCTGTGTTTTTACAATATGAATAATTGAAAAATTAAAAATCAAGATAAAAATACTTTTATCTCGATTTGATATTATTCAGATTTTTAATGAATGCTAAAAAAATAAACGATCTCACACGCGATTACTAGATGTTATCTAGCAATTGAATTTTCCACACTGATCTAATACATTTTTTTTTCTCTATAAGCAAAAAACGAAATTACCAAGGTCTCACGTGTGTATAGACTTCCATACAATTCGAGGGACACCTTTGTTTTTATGAAATCTTTTAATATTGCTTAATTACAAAAAAAAAACGAGACTTACTGGAATTATTTGAGTAAAAACTTAATTGGGAATTTTTAGTGTTAATTAAAGATATATGTCATTTGAAATATATCTAATAAATTTTATAGAAACTCCGCTTAAAGTAGTATGCATACGGTACTCGGGCACGTCTCCGATTTCATTTGAGTTAATCATAACTTCGAACTCGCTTAGTCGATTAGTAATATTAGATTTTCATGCAGTCCCGGTTTATCCTTGTAGGCTACACATGGACTAGAGCTGCCTCAAGACCCGGCGGCCTATGTTCTAAATAAGTTTATCTTAATGGCTTTAATTATTATTTCTTATGCCATCATTTTCTCAATACTTCATTAGTATCGAGATATTATATTTTCGTGTCGATTTGTTTTAAAAGGATATCAACCTACCTATATGAGAGAGGCTTTAAGACCTATATTGGTTTGGAACTACTCGATTCAATCCGGCCGTGTTCCTTCTTCAATTTTTATTTCCTATATTTTATCATTTTACTGCATTAAGATGGAAATCATTTTGAAGCGTTTTTACGTTTTTAAAATAATATTTCCGGTTCGAAACAAATAGTATTTTCTACTAAGTAAATCTGGAATGTCACATTATAACATTAATATTAGAATAAAAACTAATTGATATTCAACAAAACCATATTTTTGACGACATTTATCTAATATCTTATCGTGCTGAAAGTTTATTGCATATATTATATAAATTTTGGAGGTAAAAAGCTTTTAAGGTGATGTTCGATCTTAAGGTAAATTGACTTGAGGTTAAGGGATGTATGTACGTCGACATTTATACTTACATTATTTCACAAACAATATAATTTATAAGCTCGTATAAGAGCCGTGTTAAAAATCTTTAGAAAACGAAGGTCTTGACGAAATCCGCGGGTTAGAACAGAACAGAAGGAACAGTAAAAGCATGTCCACCAGTGGGACAGGCTTTTACTGTTAATATGTCATTAAGAAAATATTTTGATTTGTCCTATAATTTGTTACTAAATCAATCACATACTTGCGATACCCTTTTTAATATTATAACTTTATTTGCGTACCAAAAAAAGATAAATTACTATAGTTTCTAAAACCGGCTTTTTAATATGAGACAAATTCATACATAATTTTATAACATATTTATGTCGCTATTCGAAATGTTCATTAATTTTGACAATCGAATAGAATTCATTTTAAAGACAATCTATAAATACATTTTAATATGATAAGCGTTTCAAAACTAATAACATGAAATATTATTTTAAATAAATTGTAAAAAGCATTACACATGTATTGAATTCAAAATATCTTTTGAATCCGAACGAATCACCTTAGAACTGAAAAGAAATGGCGAAAGAATCTGATCGGAATCGGATCTTTATTTAATTGATATTTTTTCAACAAATACATTTTAATATTATGATAATCATCTAAATTTATATTAGTTTTATAATATCTTTCACCAATCAATCGTGTCATAACTCACTTTTTACATATAAAATTGCAAATTTCTGAACGATTCCTGGGATTCTTTCGAGAAAGCCTATAAAATAATTAACCGTAGCGAACGAAAGTTAGCCAAATGTTATTTGATTATTTCTGTCGAGTTTATAATTGAAATATACTTCGTCATTTTATCATTCACTCATTCCTCGACACTGTTGTAAAACTGTTTATAAAATATGCTATCTAATTTCGCTTATGTGTGCTATAAATAAAACTCAACGAATACAATTATTCTGCTTAGTTTTAATATTAAATACAAATAGATTGCATTTTTTTTTTAAATCTTAAAATTATTACTTATTAATATATTTATTGTGTCTATAAATTAAATCAATAAAGCCGGAATAGGTTTTCTGTAATTATTCCCATTTGTCAACGACTCTGAGATTTTTTAATATAACATTTATTTTGTTTTATACGCAAAAGTTTTGACCAAGTTTTATAAGCAATAAATAGGAAACAACTATTGTAGTGTTTCAAATAATGTGTGAAAAAATAGTAAAGTAGTTCCAATAATGCAGGTAACATGTTAAACGAACTTAGATGTAAAATGCACATCGTAAAAGTTTGAATAACGTTCAGCGATCAGACGATGTTTGCAGAAACCGGCTTTAGGGCAACAGGCTTTGTTTATTCTTTTTTATATAAAAGTTTAGCGATTGGAAATTTGGCGAATTCCTTCAAAAATTAAAAAAGTAAAAATGTGTTCAAGAAAAGTTTTTTTTTTTTTAGTTTTAAGATCGCTCGTAAGTTTCGCATTCGCAAAATGCCGGGTACTTACCTTTGCAAGCAGAGTCACGAGGAGGAGCAGGAGGGTTGTCGGGACCCTCATGATGATAGTATAGTCGATATAATGTGATGGTATAAAGTTTGTCCGATAGGCGGCGAGCGCGGAGGCACCAACCGTGCCTCGCTAGCGTCGAACCGCGAATGCGGAATGGTGCGAGACGCGAGTTGCGGCGCTCACTTGCTCGCTACAACTTTTGGTCCAACTTTAGAAGTGCACACATCGCTTACGACTTGCATCGGCCTACGCGAGAGAGCATGTGCTTATAATACATTACTCGTATAGGCAGTGTGTCCCATTATTTTTAACTGGTGGGGGTTTTTAAGAAAAATTAAGATTAAATGAAACCTTCCTCACTCACAGCTCATCTCTGTCACTCATCTATCCCACGGGATAGTTTAGCAACAAATAGACTTATTATTCAAGTTTAAAAATATACACTATGTTCTAAGTTAAAGTAATATAATATGTTAATATGGTTTGAACTTAGCATTCAGGTACATAAATGTGTTCGTTCATAACAGCGAAACTTAAAAATCTCCAACCGGCTTAAAATTTGGTTTGTAATAAAGTAATGATTAAAGTAGGTCAGAACGGCATTTAATATAATGGCATATAAGTTAGTAATAAGGTCGTTTATTTTTGGATAACTTTGTCCGAGTAATCATTCTTCATGTTGTTCGGAGACCAATATTGATGTGATGTGTAAATTCCTTACTTGGACTCATTTTAAAATTTATTTCAGCCGTTGTAACCATGTATGTATGTGTTGATCGTAAAAATTTTATCGATACGATTGAAATAACATGAAGTGTGATATGGTTTTCTATAAAGGACCTAGTTCATAAATTGAGTGATTCGATCGTGCATAATCTTAAATACCAACATAAACTAGCCTGTTAGAAAAGTGTTGCATCTCTTTCACTCAGTCGAGCCTCAGCCCCGCAAAGTTCCATGACCCCTCTCTTGCGCTTATCACGAGCGACGCACGAATATAAAACAACGGAACACCAAACTTGTATTTTACGAAATTCGCCCTTAACACATATTAATAACATCTTTTATTGTCAGAATTAGGTGCGCGTGATTGTAAGTGTGATAAAATGTATTTACCTACTCGCTGTTGCATCGCTATATTACATGCGTGATATATTTTTAACAAAAGAACTAAAACAATTGACAATTACTAAACAATATGTGAGGTGCTAACTTCAAATAAGCAATCGCGGACAAACACTAAGAGGTACCTATTTCTAGGGAATACTGTGATAGTTATATAATAATAACTAAAAGGTTATAACTGTGAGGTAATAACATTTAGAAAAAACACTGTATAAAATCTTAATAAAACCCATGTTATCGTCAGGACAGGGTGTTCGTATTTTTGTTTTGTTGACTGCCACGCTTCTCGAACTTTTTCATCTCGATAGAACGAGTTGTAAAACATCATTTCCAATTAAAATGTGTTATAATTTAATATGAACTAATTTATCTATTACGTATTATAACACCAAGAAAAATTAAAACGTACGGTTTATAACAGGGTTACCAGGTGTCCTGAAAAAATACCAGACACGGCCCTCCCATGCCTGGTTTGACAATACGTTTTAAAAGTATTGCCTTGGGTAAGAAATAATAGCCACTAATATTTCATTTAAACATTAATTTATATAAAAAAAAAAAACATTTAATTAGTCTAATAAAACGCATTCAAAATTCTTGATACTGAACTTTAAAAACAAATCAAAATATTGTACTTACTTCAAGAAGGCACGATCACGCACGATTTTAAGTCGTCATTTTTAGTCCAGTCATTATATACAAAAATCAGGCCGAGTAATGCAAATGAACCGGGAAGGTAGATTTTTGGATATGTTCTAAGAAAACCTAAGCTTGAAATTGTCCATTTTGAAAAAAGGGTTGATTTTCGATTTTTTTGCGATGACTCGGCTGGACGTCGCGATTTGTGAATTATGGAAAAAAAATTGCCTCATTTACGCTCTACAATTTAAATTCTATACATGTTTAACCTACCGTTGATGGAACCTACCGCTTGTAGGATCAAATTTTACATGAACAATTGAAAAATAAGCCGAGATGGCCCAGTGGCTAGAACGCGTGCATCTTAACCGATGATTTCGGGTTCAAACCCAGGCAGGCACCACTGAAATTTCATGTGCTTAATTTGTGTTTATAATTCATCTCGTGCTCGGCGGTGAAGGAAAACATCGTGAGAAAACCTGCATGTGTCTAATTTCAACGAAATTCTGCCACATGTGTATTCCGCCAACCCGCATTGGAGCAGCGTGGTGGAATATGCTCTAAACCTTCTCCTCAAAGGGAGAGGAGGCCTTTATTCCAGCAGTGGGACATTTACGGGCTGCTAATGCTAAAAAAATAGAAAAATGAAAATTTTTCTATGGATTATTTGAAGTATATATTCTTAGTTCTAGTTAAATTATTGCATAAGAATGAGTTTAAAAAGATTTAACAATGGAGCTACTCGTGATAATTGTTGAAGACCAAAATTTTTACATCAGATTTTACATCACTCCTGTACTCATTTTTATCACATTTTATAACCATGAGTAAAGGTAATAAACATTATGTTTCCTTTTTTTTCAACTTTTAATTGACTAGTACTAAGTGAGTACTACTTGAGTACTATCGCTGTAGAAAATATAAAGTGAAGTCACGCAGGAGATATAATAGAGCAGAAATGTTTGAACATAGCTGCACTCTCATAATCCGATAAGACGACATTCCGGCGTGACGTTAGAAATAGGCGAGAACCTATGATTTTAGGTACTTGCTGAGGCGTGGGAGCGTGACATTGCTACTGTAAAACTCCAACTCCAAATAAGAATTTCTGAAATCTGAATAACAATTTAACAGTCAAAATTCTTAGATAAGGTAAAGAGCTATAAAATTTGTTACATAATAAATAAGCGATTTGTGTTTCTTTAAATTCAATATTAATATAAACTTTAGGGTTCAAGTTTTATAATGCACGTACTTTTTAGATTTTTTTTAGGTGTGCAGTATCTTCTCGCTAACCCAAATTCTGTAATAACACAATTGTTAGGTCCTTACATATAAAATTTGGTGTTTTATTACGAGAGGACTACTTACTTCTTTACTAAAGAAACCATGGGGGCGAGAATCAATAAACTCTTTAAAGGCGGTTTGGACTGCCGGATTGGAGTTACATTTTTTTCCTTGTAGGAAGTTGTCCAAATTCTGAAAAAAATGGTAATCTGTTGGAGCAAGGTTCGGGGAGTACGGTGCATTCGCAGACATTCCATTTGTAGGTCATCTATATTAGTGGTTGTTCGTCGTGCAGTGAGCGATCTTGCGTTGTCGTGAAGCAGCAGTGGCCTAGAGCGATTGACCAATCTCGGTTGCTTAGCAGCTAGTTCTTCCTTCATGTTTTGCAGTTGCTGATAATAGATATCTGCCATAATCGTTTGGCCAGATTTTAGAAAGCTGCATTGAACGACACCAGCGCTAGTCCACCAAACACTCACAAGTAACTTTTCTGAGTCAATTTTTGTTTAGGGCAGGATTTGGCTGAGTCTCCAGGGTTTGGCTGGGTTCATCTATTTCGACGAGTGCTTCCGATTATCGTACAGTATACTTTTCATCACAAGTAATGATTCGATTTAAAATGCCTTCATTATTGTGTCGGTTGAGCAAAGTAACACAGCAGTCGACGCGTGTTTGCAAGTTCGATTCACTCAATTCATGCGGTAATAAGCGACGCCAAAGAAAAAAATAATATGGAAAAAACAAACGAATGGCTGTTTTTAAAACTGAAGTACCAGCTAAATGAATTTATAAATTTGAATTTGGCATTCTTAACCAAAGAGGAGATATTTTAGATCAAAGTGGTGAGTAGGGTACAACAAAAGGTAAATTTCATATGTAAGGATCTTATATAATCATAACTTAACATGTGTAGTTATCGCAATAAATGGTGGTGGGTATATATTTATTTTTACATATTTGATCTTCGAATAGCAAAATTTTTACATTTGATCCTTAATTTGTAATTATAAGTGATAACAAATAAAAAAAAAATGATCTGATATAATCGTTCTCATAAATGAAAAAGATAAATGGACCAAGAATTGATTTTTGTGGGGCCCCACACTTATACGAACTCTGGGAATCTTTCTTTAACACCAACCCTCTAAATTCAGTTCTAGTTATCGGGAAAAAAAGTATTGTGTAAATATTGTGACCAAATGGGGAACTAAGGTTCAATGATTCAGCAGTGTAGTTTTCAGCGATTAAATGTTATGAATAATAATATGTGCCTTTTCAATAGAATTACTAATATTCGAAACTAGAATTAATAAATAATATAATCAATCTATCATGTCAAACATTTAAATAAATTTCATACAAAATTAATTAATAAATGTTATACCTATTTCATTATTAGCTTTTCATTCCACATAAAAGGGCATTTTAAATAAATACGCCTGGATTTAAGCTAATAATAATCGTGAATACTAACATCATTGTAAATCTGGCTTTAATAGATATTCTACCGCCAAGCAATAGTTCTCAGTATTGTTATGTTTCGGTTTGAAGGGTGAGTGAGCCAGTGTAACAACTACAGGCACAAGGGACATAACATCTTAGTTCCCAAGGTTGGTTGTTGCGCATTGGCGATGTAAGGAATGGTTAATATTTCGTACAGCCGATTGCCTATGGGCGATGGTGACCACATACCATCATGTGCTATGCTCGTCCGCAAACCTATACCACAAAAAAATAATAATATGCGAGTTTATTTCGTTTCGTTGGCTGCTTTCTGAAACAATATTAGGGTTAAAATATTGACGATTCAAAAATGCGTTATTGTAAAGTTTACTTGAATAAAATACATTTGATTTTATTTGACATGATTTTTTTTACCTCTCTAATTAAATGTTAAGTTTGTACTTGGAGTATGTATTATAGTAACCTCATGGTAGCTTGCGAAAGCGATTCCATGGCTCCTGCTGAAGAGATGGAGAGTATATCGATGATAAGCCAGTGATATAGTAGTAGGTATTCCGATTTACTAGGTATCCTCATCACCGGGGAGTCCCCCCAAATACCCGGGAAATCGCGTAACGCGTCTTTTCAACGAGAAAATAAAAAGCCAATACTTTGCGGCATTGACACTTTAAATACTAAATCTTGCGAAATAGTCACAATATCCTTAAAACTTACCAATTTTTGTTTTAAAGCTAATAAAACTTACATTCAAAATAGGAAATTTATTATAAAGTACACAAATTCTAAATATACAGTCGATACATGTTTCTGTGGATTCAGTTATTCTAGTCTGCTCTTAGAATAAAGTATGCAAGGTTATATGAAATAAATAAAGATCTGAGTCTAATACAAGTGCTTCGATTTTCTAATACATTTATGTTCCAATGATTACGAAGAAATAGTATGTATTCTCATGATAATGACCTCCTGACCTATTTCTGAAACAGTGGCCATTTTCAAGAGAGGCTAGCCAACTGCTGGACATAGAATATAAGTGCGCAAATACATGCACTCTTTATTCCCTTACTCTCATAATCCGTTGATATGGAAAATCCAACTCACCAGGAAAAGGCGAGTTGGATTTCAAGAATCATCAAAGAGATCAAGGACCAAAGACCAAAAGAGGCTCAGTGTGAGTATATACGATCCGGATGTTGTATATAGTATATTCGATCTAGATTCGAAAGTAAGTAAAGATAATATTGTTACCATTAACTTGAACAAGTTACGAAATATTGTGGACTTCTCTCATCACAAAACTTGCGGATAAGCAACATTCATGTGGTGATTTAAATTTTTAAAATTAAAGGGTAATCTTTGAACGGTAACTCGGATGGAATACTACTACATGTCAATAGACCAACCAGCAATGCATCAGCGTGATAGTCATGAGAAAAGGAATCCTTTGCCAAGCAATGGGCTATTATCATTTTAACTTATCAAAGTTTATTGGTGCTGCTTCGGTTATCAGTCTAATTATATTAGACTGCACACCTAACAAATTCAATTTTTTTACAAAAATGTTGGATAAATTATAATTCGTTGCAGCGATACGATATAATATTCACGAATAACTTTTATTTATACATTTAAAAAAAAAACAATGATAAAGAAGACAAGACGGCATATATGTATGACGTATCTTGACTTCTATGTCAAATCTAACCCGGATTATTGTATTATATGAGCTACATACGTGATTAAAATTTAAAAGTTTTCGAATTCAGATCTTCAGCACAAATACAAGATACAAATAAATAAATAGTTCGTTAATGTCCGAAAACGAGGTGAAGATTTTCTTTTGTCTGATAGAATTTTTTAATAGCTTACCACTCTGTACTAGTCGATTTTGATGGATTTACGTGACTCATGACTGACAGACTTCCTCGCGATATTTTCTTTCAAGCACAAAATGTTAGATATAAACGCATGTAAAAATTCAATGTTCTTGCGTGGATTGGAACCACAGAACTTTAATTAAGAATCCCTTGTTCTTTTGTTAGGAATATCTCGGTTATAAGTTATTTAAAAGCTGGTTGAAATGCATGTATTATCTGCCTATCAAACTGGGTGACACCCGTAACCCCGTGGCATGATTTGTATAAAAATATATTAAATAAAAACATATTATACCTCTGATAGGTACCGAAGATATAACTAAAATCCTTATTACTACTAGTAGTATGATTGTTTTTTATTTATAATTTATTATTTATTTAAATTAGAACTTAAATGAAAAATATTATATTTAATTAGCAACCTCGATTTTTTTTTGTGGCGGACCAAGTGTATAAGTGGCCTATAGACATTTGTAAAAATATTACAATTGCTAACGTCGCAAATACGATACTAACCTTTGGAACTAAGATTTTATATCCCTTGTGCCTAGTTAGGCCGGCTCACGAACCCTTCAAGCTGGAACACAACGGTACAAAGTATTGCTGTTTGACGGAAGAAAATCAGATAAATGGGTCGTACCCAGTCAGGCCTACAAAAGGTCCACCAAGTGAATTACCTGAATCCTGTGGCAAAATTAAAAAAAAAGTTAGATTATTATTTATGGTCTCACCGCAGAACATTTACAATAAACTATTGATACTGATAATTTTGCGCTTTGCTTGCGAATTTGCGCTTTGTATAGTCTTAGACGATGGGCCGACGTGAAATATTGTAGGTATTTAGTGAAATAATACTTAAAATATACATATCCTTTAAAAATGAAGTTTGCATTAATAAGCGAAATATAACAAGACTTGCAACTTTTTTATAATATTATAAATACAGTGATTAAAAGAAGAATAAAATCATAATATTAAAATATATATGTATCTTTTTACATACAATACTTATTCTATAACGGGTTAGGAACCAAAACTTAGTAAGTTACTAGTAAGGACTAGTACTTGTTTTAGGTCGGCCCGCTCTTCCATTGCAAATAAGATTCATAATTAAGAACCTTAAGCAATTAAACAAAAATTTAAAGCGACTAAAACTCGAAACATTTCCAATATTAATTAATTACAATGGAACGAATAGTATAAAAACCTTTGTCCATGAAAAACATACATCCAGTAGAACCTCATTTATCCGAATCCTCAATTATGCCGAACGCTAGCTTAGTTTATCCGAACGTTTAATTATCCGAAAGTTTTCGTCATTTAAAATTGTCGATTTTATAGAAAAATAGAATTTTACTTCTTTAGGTGTTTAATAATTATAACGTTTCCTATTTACATTTTAATATTGAAATAAAACTAGTTTTTAACGGATTTAATCGCGTATATTAATTATTTTAACATCCCGACGTTTCGAGCACTTTGCAGTGTTCGTGGTCACGGGCAGGTCTGCCCGTTAAAAACTAGTTTTATTTCAATGTGTAATAATCGCGAAAATCTAAGACAACATTACATTTTAATATTTATATAAAATTTTAAAAGACTGTTTTTATGTGAAATGATATTGTTTTCCGTTGATCTTGTCCCAAAGCATCTATTTCGATTATCCGAACTAGTCTCGCTCCCAATTAGTTCGGATAATTGAGGTAGAACCTCAATGTTTATTTAATTTGTGTAGTTATTTTAATTATTGTTTTCGTAACAAATTTCACCGTGGTCAATCCTACCTATGAATGGACTGTAAAACTTAGTAGCAAATGGTATCAAATTAATTAAGAGCGCGTCAACATGAAAGGACAACATTACATTTTACATTACATTAGCAGCCTGTAAATTTCCCACTGGGCTAAGGCCTCTTCTCCCTCAGAGGAGAAGAAGAAGAACAGACAACATAATACGAGCGAATACAAGTCATATAGGATTTTTTAACAAAACACTTTATTATCAATATAATCTCGTATGTATTTTTTTCTGTTTTTGCTCTTAGGCACAGGCACTCATTTATCCTCATGCATACCGATACTACTTAATAATTTAACGTGGAGGGGCGCGCCTTCGTGAGTGAATAGATCTATATATAAATAAGAGCGTTTTTACATTATCCGATTTAATATCGGTGTCGGGCGCCGATCCGATATCGGACGAAGAAAAATGTATGAAATATGTATCGGTCTGTCATATTGACCGATCCGATATCAGATATCGGAGCCGAAACCGATGTGTTTGCGGCACCATCGGAAGCATGTGAGCCGTCGGACGATATTGTTTGAAAGTGTGTGAGCCCTATGTGCGACGGCCTTTTTCTGTTTTAGGTCGTTTTGCAGCTTGCTAATATAAAAAAGTATAAAATCTGAATATCTCGCTTCCACAATGGAATTTATTCCATACTTTCTTTGTACAGATCTTTTTTTAGGTCTCAAATATAATAGACAATGAATAAAGTTTTTTATATAGTCTGCTATGATGACCTGACCGCACTAAGATATGGAGCAAATGGCCGAATCGGAACGATTTTATCGGAAATATGTGAAAATAGCATGTGGTGACGGCTATCATCGTCCGACACCGACATCGGATGGGATAAATGGGAAAACGTTCTAAGAGTTAAGCTTCTAAATACCACTACAAAAACGTACGTATACGTTCAGGAACGACACACATTTAAAAACTTTTCACACACATATTGAAAAAAAGAATCAACTCAAATACATTCTCTAATATAACACATGTACAAAATGGGCGGGGCAATCTCCTATAGAGTATAACCATTCGACGACCACGGACACAATTAGGAACATCTATAATCATAAGCAATTTTTATTATTTATTATTTAATAATATTCGCACAGATTTTTTTTATTTTTATGATTGAAAAAAAAACTAGTAAATTGCCCGAAATCTATGGAAAATAACTTACGATTTTAATAAATCATATTATTAATATAGGAGTGATAATAAGTGTATCGAAGCCATTTCGGTACACTCAACTACGCATCATTTAAGGACATCGGATCGTTAAATCGCTCGCCAATAATAAGTTTAAAAAACTATTTAAAAATAGATACAGTAATATCATTGATAATATATAAACAAAATTTGTACTAATATTTATAGCGCTATCCTATTTTTACAAATATCATCAGGTTATTTCTGTAACTGATGTCTATTTTAAGTACTGCGATTGCGACTAAATGATGCACGCGACGCTGCTTTATATATAATAAATACAGTACAGTACAGTACAGTACAGTACATTGCAAGTAAAATTTAGTATTTACGTTCGTTTTTGTATACATACAGAAATATACAGCACTAACTCTATAATATATATTAATATCGCTCGCTTGAAAGTTATAAAAAATATACTATATCCTAAATTTCATGGTATTGCTTATATTTGCGTAAGAAAAAGACATTGTTTTTATTACTTAACATAAAATATTTTAAAAAAATGACGTCATAGTGACAGTAGGGCCTTTTCCCCCATTTATTGTCAATTATTTTAAATGAACAAAGTTTCAATGCGCTTTACCCAAATCGCTTTTTCTTACATAGAGTATTTAAACGTAATACAAAATACGTAAATTACTAGGATGAAACAATACCTACATTTTAGTACTGGTAATCAATTAATTACTGAATAATAAATTACGTTATTTTCAAGTAATGATGTGAAACATCTATTAGGAATAAAACCGACCCGTATTAGTTAGATAGTTAGCATTAGTTACGGCAACTGCAAACGGCATGATCTCAAATCTCTACTCGCTTTTGTGACGTGTACCTTAGTGCGTATGTTTATCTATATAAATAGAAATCTAAATTTATTCGTTGGTAAGCGGTAATTGAGATCTGTTCGATATCGATTAGAATTTTTTTTTTTTTTAAATATATTTTATATTTTCACAATTAGAAAACTTTTGAAAAGGAGATGAGCATCCGGCCCGTACAACCTCACCCTGAAATAGACTTGCAAAAAGAAACTTTTATATTATTATGATATTATTTGAGTTGTACATTCTGTTCACGCTATTTGTTCGAGATTCAGAAATATACCTAAACTATCTGTGCCCGCGACATTGTGTGAATTTTAAAAAAAAGTTTTTTTTTGTAGCCTAAGTTACTCTTTATTATATCAACTATATGCCAGTGAAAGTCCCGTCAAAATCGATCCAGCCGTTCCAGATATTAGCCGGGACAAACAGACAGACAAAAACTGTAAAAATATTATTTTGGTATAGATATCGTGTATACACACATATGCATTCAGTAAAAAGCGGTTATTTTAATATTACAAACAGATACTCCAAATTTATTATATGTATAGAAAAAGAGTGAAAGTTAATATGGTTCAGTCATTAAAATATAGCATACAGGGAATTTGTTATGCTAGGTTTATACAAACTAAATTACTTGAATTGTTTTTGAACTTTTTATTTCTAAGATCGTCTTCAACAAGTACCTATACCTAATTAATATGTCATCGAGGTACGGCGCTGGCGAAATTGGCGGTTCAAGTCGGCTAGAACTAAAATAAATAGTAATACATATATCCTCAGTCTAAAATAAAGGAAACAGTTGGGTAAGCAAATAACAGATAACAGGAAACACATATAAAATACGTTTTAACACTAAAGTAACCACAAGAAAAATACTCGGAATCTGAATCACAATATCATATAAGTGAATGAAAAGCTTATGTTACATATATTACATATGTTTAAGTTCTGCTAGATATTTGATTAAACGATTACCTATTCTATTACCGTCACCATTCATATACTTACTGGTATCATTCACGTTTTTCCGAATGCCGAACATCTGATATGAATCATATTATCATATGATATTTGACATTGTGCTTCTTTATTTTAAAATTGATTTTATAAATAACTACTTGGTAGGTCTTTATGTAAGCCCGTCTGGATAGGTAAAACCCACTCATCAGATATTCAACCGCCAAACAGCAGTACTCAGTATTGTTTTGTTCCGGTTTTAATAGTGAGTGAGCCAGTGTATTGGTGTTGTAATGAATGGTTAATGTTTATTAATACAGTACCATAAAAAAATCAAGTTTATACTTTAACGCGCTCTATAAACGAGGAAACAGCAAATTGAACAGTCGAATGAAAGTTAATTACGGGCTCTATAGAATTGAGCCTAGATAGCCCAGTGGCTCAATACGTGGCACCGAAGATTGTGGCTTCAAATCCGGGCCTGGATACCTTTTCGAATAATAATCCACCGAAGATTGTTGCTGTTTAGAAAATGAAGAAAATTTTCAGATCGAAGATCAAATAAGAAGAGAGCTCAGAATTCCCAGAAATAGCCAAGATGTTTATAGATGTTTATGTTGTTTTTAGATGTTTTAAAGTTCAGTTTGGTAGTTGTAGTAAAAATTAAAACTATTGTAATTTCAGTAGTTCGGGATGGAAAATAAAATTATGTTTTACAATGATGTTTCAATCTCTCTCTATATTTTTACAATGCCTCACAATCATCCAATTGTTTTCCTTATGACAGCTCAATCATTTTTAAAATAAGAGTTACATGCCAGTATTAAATGTTATTCCATGTAAAAGAATATTAACTATAGTTTTATAATATGTAATAATAATAATTTGATATTATTAATGATATAATTAATTATGATATCCTATGACGCCGCACCGTATTGGAGGCTAGGGCTAGTCTCTAACACTATCTATCTCCATATTGCAAAAGCAACATCAAACAAATAATATTACTAGAGCTTACCAATTACATCGTCGAACATCTCAATGTCGGACACAAACCCTTGTCAGCATTCTTGGATCTTGCCGAAGCATTTGACACCGTTTCTATTCCATCACTCTTACCGAAACTTGAAAGACTAAGTGTTAAAGGTACTCAAAACAATTTATTTCGCATATCTCTTACTAGTCGATCTTAAATTACTGAAATCAGCAACCATGGTCTTGATTAGCTGTCGATTTCTTACGGCGTTCCACAGGGTAGCATTTTGGGAACAATACTTTTTCTTATTTATATAAATGACTTTTGTGGAATCAATTTACCCGATACACAAATTGCCTCCTTTTCTAAAGATTCATTCAATTTCATTCATCGAAAAATCTTAGGCCGACCTCCAAACTATAGCCCAGCATGGACTGAATTCCGTCCTGGATTGCATTCACTCTCTGCACCTTACAATCAATGCTACTAAAACGTTCAATCTCACAACCAAAAACTCCGGTATTGTTCAAGCTTCATTCTTGTTCCAATAAAAACAACTGAAGCTCAATGTGCATCTGTAACTCCTACTGAAAAAATAAATATCGTGGCATTATTTTCGATAAGCATTTAAATTCTAAAGATCATATTGAGTTACTAACAGGAATGGAAAGTCTATTATGTATTATGCCAATCTCTCATTGTATACTGCATATCGAATTGGGGTGGTGTACCAAAAACTATTATAAAGCCCCTAAAAATTGCTCAACGCGCCATTTTAAAATTGGAAATTTTTTGGCCACAACTCTATCCAACCAAGTTGTTATATTCAATTGTGTTCTTAGCGTAAGACACTTATTCGTCTTAAATTTAATTCACACATATAACATTTAACAGACAAAAAAATAACATATGTTGCTTACATACTCCGAAATTTATTTTTACTAAACGATTCCGTTATTATCTTGGTCCTTACAATAATACCATGTATAAGTTAGCTTGATCTTTTTAGTGATAGCTAAGAGTAAAAAAAGGTGTTTGCGTTCCTGCTAAACAAGACATACGATTAAAAAAAAGCATTATTTTTATAACCTAACAATTATTTTATAAGCTCACAATTGACACAAACAAACACTCAGGTGCACGCACAGGCACACACACACACACACACACACACACACACACACACACACACACACACACACACACACACACACACACACACACACACACACACACACACACACACACACACACACACACACACACACACACACACACACACACACACACACACACACACACACACACACACACACACACACACACACACACACACACACACACACACACACACACACACACACACACACACACACACACACACACACACACACACACACACACACACACACACACACACACACACACACACACACACACACACACACACACACACACACACACACACACACACACACACAACTTCTATTTTATTTACCTACAAACAGCTCACATAAAATATGTTTTTTAATTAGCTAGGCGATATTTCTAATGTTTTTCAGGGGAGAGAACTGCATATTGAATCTCAACAGGGCAATGATGCTAGCACTCGTGATATTTTTTTTAAATTTGATTTAAATATGTTTTTCCTCAGTGCACATAATAATTATTATTAGTCCCCAATTATTTACCATTCCTAATTATAAATCCCGAATACAAACAAAACTACTGAATTGGGGGTTCCAAATGATGTAAAGTAAAGATTTTGAAAGTAATGAAAAATCTTTTTCATTTCATTTGGGGGTATTGCCCATAATCGCCACGCTGGGCAGGCGGGTTGGCGATCGCAGGACGCAACCTCTCGCACCGGTGACGCTGCTGCCCGTTACCGGCCTGTGGTATTTAGCTACGCCTGTTTTTGATGGTTATACCGCCATCAGTCGGCAAACGTAGTGTAGGACGTCCTCAGGCACGGTGGAGTGACGATTTGCGCAAGACGGCTGGCAGGAGCTGGATGCGAGTTGCCGATGAAAGACCACAGTGGCGTGCATTTGGGGAGGCCTATGTCCAGCAGTGGACGAATGCGGGCTGATGTGTGTGTGTGTGTGAAAAATCTTTACTATTTTTTTATTAATTTAAGAAGGAAGAAAGGAAGAAGGAGCTTTAGTCAATATATTTTAACAAATATAGAGTATAGACCATACATTACGAAAACTAAAATAATTATTCAATTTCTCAATTTCTGTCTATACAACAAAGTTATTTACATTTTATATTGGTGAGAATACTTTGATATCCCAAATATATTTCAAGCAGGAATAAATTGTCACAAACTCATCTTTTATTGGTTTTAATAAAAAATATGTATAACTTTAATTCTAACCCAACAAATATTCCTAAAGTATAATTTATGGTAACTATTTTAAGAGCGACTTAACTTTATTTGTTTTGGACCAATGTGTGGTTCACATCTTTTTATAATGGAATGCCAAAGTTTTATTTTGTAAAATTTTTCGTTAATAAAACGTTCATAAACTTATGTTTAAAAATATGTATTATACATTTTGATTTAAACGTTACATATAAACATTTTGTAATTTTTTGACATTGTACAATTTTTATTCATACATATATTATGAAACAATCCTATTTAGACATATTTCCCAAGTAGAATACCAAATTTGTATTGTATTTTGTGAACATATACTTCGCCTGGATTCAGCACAGAGTTTGGAAAGTTTTTCTGTAACAAAAAACATATAAAAGTTAAGTTCTATTGGCTTAATTTTATACAGGGACTCAACATACTTCTTAAAAATAATATTTCTAGTGGTTTCGACAACCAATAATCAAGTGTATTGTTTCTCTGATGGTAATGATTTTGAATCTGATAACAAAAAGGTAATGAAAGAATAAATTCTTTAAAAACTTCCGAAATCCTCCGAAATGAATGAGTACCAAAAAAATCCAAATGAATGAGTACCAAAAAAATCCAAATGTTACAAAAATGAACACAAATATTCAGTATTCAGTTCTTTGAATTTAAATATTAAACATAAAACTAAATTGGTCTGGATTATATTTACATGGTTAACGGCATCTGGATAATTTTGAGGCATGACACAAAATAGGCCATGTTTTCTATAGCATGTTCCATTTTTCCCCATTAATGGTACATAACCGTAGCTTTTTTTGCCCTGAAAGAAATATAAATATTTATAATTATCCAGGTATGTTTTGTATATAATATTAAATAAATTTGTTACTGTGTAATCAAGTCATTAAAAGGAGCATTTAGGTTCGGTCAAGACCTGGAACTATCTCAGCTTAAAAATTTATATAAAAAGGTATATGTTATTGTTTTACTCATTACTTATGTCAAAGAGAAGTCATATTTCATAAATATAAATAAACAGTGATTATAAAGATTTACAAAAAGTTATCAAGATATACAATACAAATATCTTTATATTTATATAAAAAAAACTTTTAACGTTTTGTAAATGGTACAAACAGGTTTAAAATGATACAAGATAATTTACTAAGCTAAACACGTCATATCACTGGATATGTTACAATACAAGCGGTCACTTAGATTAGCTTCATATCTATCATAACATCTGTTTAAATGTCAACTCCAAATATATGTGAAAAACGGTAACGTCAGCAAACTCACGTCAATTCTCGCAAGACGGTGTGAGATCATAGAGATTTTTTATCGTAAGATTTGCTTAAATGCATGGAGAGGGTGTTGAATATTTGGATAGTTTATCACTCAAAATTATTATGGCAGACAAACATACACACATACAAACACTAAGACGTACGAAGACATGGTGCACTAAACCATATCCTCCTTTTGGTATTGTCAGAGTTGAAGGGTTATTGTTTATTCGTTGCTGACGCTCCTTCAAGATTCGATATACTTTGACAAAGTTCCACCCGACTCTCATAGCCGGCGGACTACATGTACGAACACAAATTTAAATAATAATTATTAATAGTGTTTATATATGTTATATACTACTCATTCCAATGAAATAAAAAAAGTGATACTACAAAATAATTATTAATATTGGATTCGATATGAATATAAAAGTTTCACCTCGCTTTCTTCTTCATTCGCCTCTTCGTCTTTCACACTAGATTCGTCGCTGCTAGACTCACTCCCACTCTCAGACTCAGTCTTTTCTTCTTCATCACCGACGGGTTCCTACTTAACAGAATTTATATTTGATTGAATTTTAACAAATACAGATCACCAGGTATTTTTTTCGTACCATGTTTATAATTGTATATAAATCATAAAAATATAAAACCGCGAAATCTCATATTACAGAGATTTCTTTTTAAAACCTACCTCAACAATTTTATCTGGATCTGGTAGAAGATTTCCCGTGTAGAACTGCATACCAGGCTGGTTGCTGTACACCTCTAGAACTCTCCCGGTCAACGGATGAAGACACCTGAAATAAACAAAACCCAGTTGGTAAATAAAAAAATACGTTATGTTTAAGTCAGTAAATGTCCCACTACTACACACACATACTACTCTCCATTTTAGGATTAGGTTTGGAGTTTATTCCATCACGTTCCTCCAATGTGGGTTCGCGGCATCCAACGCATGCGCGTTTCATTACGATGTTTTTCTTAACCACTTAGATATTATAAGAAATAATAGTGGCTTTACGTGGTTTTAGGGTTTTGCACAAGCCCCTCTGAATAGATACCACCCACGCATCAGATATTCTACCGTCAATCAGCAATACTCAGTATTGTTGTGTTTCAGTTTTAAGGGCGAATGACCCATTAACTAGAGCACAAGGGACACATCTTAGTTCTCAAGAGTGTTGGTACATTGGTGTGATGTATCGAAAAATTATTAGTTCTTACAGCGTCAATGGGCAGTGGTGACCACTTACCATCAGGTAGCCCACATTTGCCCGTCCGTTCAAAAAAGTAATTTACAAACTAATATTAAAATTTAATTTACGCATAATATAAATAAGCAACTTAAAGCGACCATATGAGAGCCAAGAACAGCCGTGAATAGGGCTACACTCCCATTAATTAGTTAGTATTGACAGCTTCAAGACGAAGCAGTCAATACTAACTAGTTAATGGGAGTAATTTGAACGAAAATTGTTTTATTTCGAATTATTGGAAGAACGATCAGGTGACGTTATGGTACTAATTAGCGTAGCTTTAATATAAATGAGTATTCAGGTCCTATTACTTATAATAAACTAACTGATCACGTTATTCTGGCTGATTTGGAGAGACGAGCCAGCGCAGGAGCAACGGCTTTACGTGCTTTCTAAGACAGGAGAGTAAAAACTGCCGAGTTCCAAACTCTGGACTACTACTAACAATTTTTTTGGAAAGTTTAAAAAACATAATATTTTATATTGGTTCGATACAAATTTAGAACCAAAGATCTCGAGGTCAAATGATATTTAGGTACTCGACAATCGTTTCACTCCTTATTAATAGCTAGTAAATACAAAGTCCCAACATAAAATACCTTAAAAATATTAAAAAAACATTCTCATCGGTCTTTTTAAACTAGGATTTTAAGCCAGGATACTAGGACAAAATCGTTAAATTATTGTATAGTTAGTACATGTTCCAATTTTAAATTTCAACTGACAATTTGAAGATGGTAAAAATCACGTTAAAAAAATTCTTTACATATGTAATAAAAACAAACTGTTTTAAGGAGTAGAACCTATTATTACGTCTATATACTTACTAAATATATTTTTTATATTTGTTGGTTTATATGGAATACTTTAATCCTAATCACGCAATGACGGGTTAAAATCTTGGGTCGTGGGACAATTACGGGCCGTTAGTTTACTTTCGCTACTTACCGAGCATGGAAAGTTAAGTCTTGTTCCGTTCCTTGCGTGATGCAATAATTAATATCATAACCTCCCATCGGTATTTTTGGTATCATTGTCCTTAATACTCTTGGCACTCTAAAATCGTACGCTGTCCCACCAACAATATTCTTCTGCCCTGAAAAAAAAAAATATGGAAAAAAGGTTATATAACTTCGTCATACATTTTAATACAATTTAATCAGAATTCGCAGTTCGCTTAATCGATTTTCGATCGTGGTTAATAATTTGAGATATGTTCACGAAAACAATTGCACGAGTTTTATTCGATATATATTAAATATTTTTATATTTGCTAAATAAATCAACACACACACCATATAAATTATTTACCTAAATTATTATTAAGAAATAGTATTTGTGTAATTTAATGTGTGAAAACAAAAACTATAACTGATAAAAAAATAAAAATAATAACTAAGAACACAAATGGGAAGTCAAGCACCTATCGCAAGGTTATGCATAAGTTACAACACCATTAATAAAAATATACCTGGCATTGACATATTTAGTGATTCTTTGAATGCTTTTAAAAGAAAACTTTTCAATCATTTTATTTAAATAGTTTTAGCTTGTTAAACTTCTATTTAGGTATTTTCTATTAGGTTTTAATTTTTCTAATTTTATATTCAATAAATTTAATATATATGTATAATTGTTCCGTGTCGAGTTGTTTGTGAAAGTCATGCACGCTAGTTATTGATGTATATATTAAGAACATGATTGTCTACTTCTGAAATTATGTAAGTGTGTCAAATATATATATTGTTAGCGTGCTTAATTTTATAAATAAATTTAAAAAAAAAAACTATTTAGTTTCTTCAAGACGGTGATACTTTTATATATAATAAATTGAATCTTGTATAATTATGATTCAAAAATGCTCGTACAGATCGTTACTTGATGATATTATTTTGAAATTTCAATGTTATATGTAAGATACTTATATAATCTTAGCTGTTTGTTAGTCATAGTTATTGTGATGGTTCTCGCCTCGGCCTATGAGATCTTATTCGCACAAGTAATTTTTCTGTTTTGGGAATCTAGGCGAGACATGCTTGCTTACT
This sequence comes from Vanessa atalanta, assembly GCF_905147765.1. Classification (NCBI taxonomy): domain Eukaryota; kingdom Metazoa; phylum Arthropoda; class Insecta; order Lepidoptera; family Nymphalidae; genus Vanessa; species Vanessa atalanta. The sequence goes on along the minus strand of NC_061902.1, from coordinate 13,793,597 downwards.
CTGGTATTCCCTCATACGTAGAATTTTATACTTAGCATATTTTTCGAAACTAGAAGGTCAAAGCTATTCGGCCCAATGGTTTTAATTAAATTTTCAATAGTCACGTCGAAATTATATTTCATTTTTATACTAAGATCCGAGATATGGCGCTGTGGCATTAACAAATTCTTCATTTATGGACCGCAGTCATTAAACTTATGACTAAGGCAAACAAGCATCAGGGCCATCGGATGGCAAGCGTCCTGTTGCAAGTATAGACCCCACCTCTTACTCCATCAATGCCCTAACAATCATGTGAACTATTTTTTTTCCTTTGTAACCGTAATTAAACTGGCTTACCCACCCTCCAAGCCGGAATATTTTTTGACAAAGTATTACTGTATGAAAGGAAAATTACTAATATATAAGGTGACTAATTATTACTAGAGGCGAGTCTCTGTAAATTAAAAATCGTCTAATGTATGCTGGTACATTGCCAAAAAAGAAAACCACGAGTATTAAATCCGACAGAACACGCTCTTATAGACTTGTTTAAAAATCTTTATAATATCGCTGACGAAGCCGAGAAATGCTTTGCTAGTATTTCATAAAACGTCACCACGTTACCTGTAACTAATCCCTCATCGTCCACCGCTGTGTACTTATCGGCGTTCACGGTGAAGATGTGATCGTACATAACTTCCGGGCCACGATGCTGGAAAGTAACAAAGAATATTGTTTTAAAGATATAATTACATATATATTAATAATAATTAATAACGAATTTTCGTAATTTTAACAAGGATTTATTAATAGCATTTTTACATGCTCCCTTACACGCGGGATTTGTTTATACATTTGGGATAATAACATACAAGTTTCCCTTGATGGTATTATAAATTAAGCAAGTGTTAAAACTTGTGTGTTTTATGAAAATAAAATACAGTACAATAATTAGTACACTTCAACTTATGATATTCGGACAGCGTAACGTTGTTTCAGAAATTCTTAAATATCCGAATGTGCTCCTTTGGCGCGTCCTACCTTTTTAATACCACAAATAATTGGAAGTCAGGTTACAACTAGTCAGTTTAAATTATTGTTTACAGCGTAATTTAATAATATGATGAATAACGAAATAATTAATAATGCATTATAGACATAATAATGTATAAGTAAATAAATCACTAAGATACATATAATTGAGAGTTGATATTATATGCCACAACAGCTGGGCGCCAATGTGCTACTTGTTAACACAAGCGATGTTTGGCTGCGTTTGTACCGATAATCTTCGGTCAAGATGCACGAATGTAATAACTAAAAAAAAAAATATTCCATCATAGTACTCACATGTCCAGCCAGATTGAAATAAGGAGCGCTACTTAAATTAACAATAGTCGGATCACTCGTGGTACATTTCATTTCGATTTTGAGAGTATTGTCGCAGGTGACTTCGAACATGACCTGTGCCATCAATGTACCTGGATATCCTTCATGGAATCGCTCGGACACGTGGGTCATAATTACTGTATTTCCAGTTACGTACGAACGCCAATTAACCTGAAAAAGAAAATAATGAAGTCTTGTCTACTTCATCTCCGTTGTTCGCGAAACAAATAAAACATTTTATTAGTCATTTTTATTTTACTCGTAATATGAAAAGTGTACCTTGTCAAATCCAATATGGCCTCCATTGTAATGGTTGTGACCTCGATTTGTGCTAAGCATGTACACTCTACCAGACGGCTTAACTATCACACTTCCATCACGAATAAAGTTTGCGTATCGTCCTATTGTCGCACCAAAATATGGGTTTCTTGGTTGGAAGTATTCCTCTAAAGTATCAAATCCGGCTATGACGTCGTCTGGGACACCTTTTTTGTCAGGAACTTGAATTGATGTAATTGTAGCGCCATAAGTTATCACCTAAGTACATAGAAATATAAACTAAGATTTTTCTAGTTAAGATTACTTCGGTTTTCTAATGCTTATTAAGTCGTAGGGCCCCAAGTTTTGGGTCCCAACCCCAAGTGGCTCAATAACAAAGTAGGGAATTTAAATACTGCTAGTACTTAGACTGCTGGGCCTTGGAAACCCTGGGCGCGTAAAGCCTTTGATCTTACACTTGAACTCTCTCCGGTCGTGACTGACAGCAGTCCAATCGGATCACTAGAGTAAGGCGTTAGCAAGCATCTGTGTTTGAGTACACTCTTAAAACACTATAATTTTTCCGGCGCATAGCCTCCCTTGACAATGGTCTCCGTGACCTAAATCAGTCAAGATTACTCTGCAAATTTATTTTACCTGAACTGTCATTCTGTTCTTTGTCTTCCACGTATACCGCCTGACTATATCGATGTTTGAACTAGACGCGCACGGGCTTTGTTCTGGCTCACTGGGTTTACTTTCTTTTGCTACTTTAGACATTTTTTTAAGTATAGAAGATCCTTTGGATTTAATTAAACTATCGTAGTCTTTAGGCATGAAACCAAAACCGTCAATCACAAGTTCTACATCTGGAGTTTTTACAGGTTTGGGCTCGACCGTATCTGGTTTAGTGATTGAAACTGTATCTCCACTTGCCTTTTCTTCAGCTTCTTCAGCCATTATAAAAGTGAATTATGGTTTTTTAATTTTAACAAAAATTTATAAATTTTTCTAAAAAATATTTTTTACAAGAAATTTTGATCAATTATAACGACATTACATTTTTATAATTTGATTGACATTTTATTAGAATCGAGACAGCTTAATTTAAAAATAATGGAATCGCGGAAAGGATTTAATACTAAATTTGCGTACTATAACTTATGGTTTTTTTTATTATATTTATATTAAAGAATATTATCATTTCAAAAGTACTCATGGATAACAATTTACATAGAAAAATTCGCAGAGGGCGATTAAATAACCAATGCTGAAACATATTCTTTCAAATTATCAAATCAATGATGAGAGAAACGAATTTTTAGTTACATATTTTTTATTTGTTAATCGGTACGAAAAAAAAAAATTGCGTGTTTTTTAATTATGAGAAATCATAGCGTATGATTTTTCAAGATGAGGATGAGAGTCTAGAAATATTTTAAATGTAAGCTAACTAACCTTATTATTAAGAAATTGTTAAAATGTTTTTTTTATCTAACGATTTGCATAAATTCAAGTTCAAGTTGTTTGCTCCAATAATTATAATACTATAATTAGTATATTTATGTATTACACAACTGTATTATATTATGTAGGTATATATTTATAAAAAAAAAAAAAAAAATTTTAGAAAAAAAAAAATTAACATTATTAATATGTACACCCTAGACCAGAACTAAATCTTGTAAACAAATTTACTCATAACTTTATAAATTTCTCTAATCAAAGGCATTCTAAACAAAATCGCCTTTTTTAGTTACAAGGTCATTGACATAATAACGAGGTTTGTCTAGCTTCATTTTCTCTAGATATTTTAAATAATACACAATTTAAAACTCTGTCTTTATTATAAATAAAAACGGCATAATTATTTTTGTAACTTAGTGTAAGACATAAATAAAGTTAATGACAATGAATGTTACCTAAAAGCAAATCGTATTTGCAAGCATTAAATTTGATTTACAAATATTGTAATCGTATTGCAGTGTCAAAACAGTTCGTGTCTGTGTTAAGAAATCAAACCCAAAATACTTTAACACTTTGCTTATCCAATTCAATGGTGTCCGTTTTCCATTTTTCTGTCTCGTCAGCGATTTCTTCTAAATATTCAACTTCTTTGCACGGAGACGGTGGTATTATACTTATGATCGGTATGCCGATCTCCTGAAACGAACTCATAGACGAAAAACCACTTTCATCCTCTATAAAATTTGATGACGCATTGTAATCGTTTCTTTTGTCAACTGTTTGTACTACTTTCCCACACGATGTAACTAAGCCGTTCTGCGTACCCGGCTGTTCTCGTTCGAATAGCTTTACACCGGAAGAATTGTTTTCCGACCCGAAACTAAGCGGGGATTGCGATACAATAAAATCATTCAAAATACTATTCTCCATGTCTGCGAATTTGTTAGTTATGCCATTGTAAGCCTCGCTGTCGCAACTCGTATTTAGGACACTTTTTTCGTTTTCTGTTTTCTTATACAAGCTTAAAGAAGCATTTACATTTTGATCATTCACTTCATCTTTCTTTGCGTCTTCAGTCAATTGTAGAGTTGAATCAGTTCGATTACCGAGACATGCACACGCTAGGTCAGGAAGTTTAGTGCTAAGAACTGTATTGGCAAGAGTGATTAACCTCGACATCTCTTCTGTCAACTTTTGTCCAGTCTCGTTTTCGGAGACCAATGATAACTTCGAATGACTCCTAAAATGAGAGTTAATAACTTTAATACCTGCAACATTAAAATGTAAACAATGCTGATTAAAATTGCGTAATAACACTTACCAAATGCTGCTGCAATCTTTATATCCGTTAACGTTACTAATCGATTTGCTGATTTTCCTTGTACTCATTTTCTTTACGGGGCTTATCGAGTAATCAAGATTTTTACTGACATGCAAAACGGACCGGGAACGAGGCAAATCAGTTATATTTAAGGTTCTCGGAAACACCATCGGGGACACGGCATCTAACCTTACATCTGGTTCATGTTTTTGGCATTCAATGTGTTCCTTAACTCTGTTTAGAAAGGTTACTATTTGCTTAAGTAAAGCTATATGCATCTGCCTGTTGGCTTCGGTCTGAAAACGATGACGCTCAAATTGTCATTTTATAAAAATTAAAAAAAAAAAAAACATTATTGATAATCATTTCGCACACAGCAAGTAATTCGCATAGCATTTCGCATTGCTTAGTCAATACAAACATTCTTAATATAATCAACATTGGTGCACCAATAAAGTATTACGTATATATTATTTTCAATGTTACCTGTGCTAGCTGCCACCGTAATGTGTCCACTTCCATGTTTAAAGCATTTACCTCCGTGCCTCGCATGTCAGCGTTCTGCTTGATCATCTTATCTGGGGGCTTGACGATTTCTCCATTTTGTTCTAAATTACTACTCTTCGAAAGTTGAGAACACTGCTCAATTCTTTCTGGAACCTAAAACAAAATTATATTTCTATGACATATTGTTGAAAAACCGTGTCAATCTACTGGTCGTTTGTCATTAAACTGTAATTCCACTTCGAAGCCTAGTTATAAAACGCAAAAAGAGATTTCACTAAAATTGTTGCTGAGACAGTTATTAGGTAGGTTATTGGTAGAACCGACATTCTTAAATAATTGTGTTTATGTGCCTACTCAAATAAAGTACTACTCTACTACTCAAGTAAAATTTAGTGAAATTAACTTTTCGTCATATAAAAAACTAAATAGCGAATTTATGAATCTAATCAAGATAGATGATAAAGCGATGAACATACATTATATATATTAAGAAAATGAGCCACCTGATGGTACACGGTCACCTTCGCCAAATCACAAACATCACCATCAAAGTAACACCCACCACGGAATCTAAGATGCTACATTTCTTAATCCAGTTTAATACACTGGTTCACTTACAATTGAAACAGGAAAAGAACTATTATTTAGCATAACTATAAATCATTATAACACTACAAACATGTAGTTTATAATGGATTGACAATTTCTTCAAGCCTATTGCTATGTATAAACAGCAATAATAAATACAATTTTCAAACAAAAGAAAGTTACTATTAATGTTGTTTATTTGTCAAATGATATATTTTTGATCATTAAATTGTAATGGTTGAATGTACTAGTGGAACCAATTTAGTTAAACCCGTGATAGAGTCATACATTACCCGCAATAATAACAACCATTAAAATATTACTTATAGGAAAGTTTAAACATTACCTACGTATGAAATCTCATTAAAATTGCATATAAAAATTGAGCTACGATATTTCCTAAATACAGATAAAGAAAAACCTCTATATATTTTAAAGAAAGCTTTTATTGTAACCATGCGAAGTCGAAGCGAATAGCTATTCACTAAAAACAGATCAAATAACGGTATCCTCTTTGTGTAAAACGCTGTAAAAACTTGGGAGCAAAACTACTAAATGGTAGTCGTACAAGTCACACGGCTGTTGTTAAGTAGCGTATTGACATCCATGAGATTATGTAAACAAAAAAATCTCATTCGGCATCCGTTATTGGATAGTAAATAATACGTCAGCTCTTTGAATAGGTTCACGTGTGGGATGAATTGATAGAATTTAATATAACGTTTACTGTAACCTTATTGATCCTTCTATTGTTAAACTAAACTAATCAATCTTAACAATTCTGTCATCAATCATTCAATATAGTATGTATCGACTAAATTAAATAGGTTTCATTTAATAGTGACGTTATACATTTTCATTCGAATCGGTTTGAATAAGATTTTAAAAAAATTACACTTTAATAAATTAAGAGATTTTTTATTAAGGTTTCATATCTCAACTAATCACTTAAGCGATTGGCCCGATTTATCTGGAATTGTTTTTGTTTATTTTCCCTGGATGGTTTTCATTCGACCCAGTAGGTGGCGCTGCGACTAGATAGTAAATAAAATTCTTGTTAAGCCCGCATGAAGTCAGAACGGGCAGTTAGTGTACTATGAATATATATAAGTCGGTATTTCTTTGAATAATTACTTACGTTTTTACCCTGTATAAAAATGTATAAATTTTGTAATTCCGTTTGATATTTTTCTTTAAATAGAGTAACCTTTATATCTGACCGGGTCTACCCTTATGGATGGGTAAGTGACTGTGTTACCAAGTTTAAACAATGGGAAGAAATAACGGTCGACAGTAACATAAACTTGACTTAATTAGAACACGGTATGACATTGACTTTTATTAAAAGTTGAACGAGCTGACGAAAGATTGCGGGATTATATTTCCCGTAATTACTTTCATCAGTACGTCTCGTGACTTTTCCAAATGTATATTGAACGCAGATTTTGTTTTTGATTCTTTTTTTAATTTTACTTTCCTGTTCTGACCAATTTCGGTCTCACCGGTCAATCTCATGGGAGACCACACAACTACGCCGGCCATATTAAGCACAAGTGTGTGCGCATGGGACGGCAAATCCTGCACGACCGGAAAGAGTTCAGGCCTAGTACCAACGGTTTTACGTGTTTTCCGAGGCACGAGAATGTACACACTTCCGGCTTCCAGACATCGGCCTAATACTGAGAATTTTTAGCAGAAAAAACCCATAAATTTATGGGACCGACCTGGGGTTTGAACCCAAAAACTCGGGATCTGTATCCTAACATCAACTAGGCAGAGTCAGTAAATAGTTATGATATAGCTACTGGTGAATAGAATTACTTATTAAAGTACTGAATTCGAAACTCATGACCTAATAAACATGGCATATGGTTACAATTTTCTTAAAATAAATAATAAACAAAACTAAGAAAACTATCGCTCCGTATTGTCTATGTGAACATGTATGAAGTTTTTGTTCTACATCACCTGTCTTCAAACACACCAAATTCATGGTAAAATTGTAGTACCTAAGCATTAATAAGATGCTAACAAGATAGTAAAGTGTTAGAATAAGTAGTCTAAAATGTGTCAAAGCGTGGAGTCATGTCTCCGATATACGATCCCATTATACAAATATATTTATCGCGTGATGTAAAACAAATGTATGTGTACGAGTGAATATAGATTATTTTAACATATCAACAAAATATTTCCAAAAAACTAACTCGACTAGAAGGCTAAACGTATTGAGTAAGAGTCGTTGAAAAGTACAAAGACCTTATAAGATGTACGCGTATCCGACGTAACCTCTCGACCATGGTCAATTACGTATGGAAATTACTGCATTTCAAACGATGTTGTAGAAATCAAATCAAATCAAAATAATTAAAATAAATATAAATATAATAATTGTAGTTCGCATTTGATTTTTTAAATTATTTCATTTCAATTCGACCAATTCGAACAGTTAAAAAATAAGTATGCTTTTTAAACTTGTTGTATGTTAAACATTATTTTTGCTTTATTTCTGCTAAGTATAATAAAGTGTTAAATAAATTAAACAATCACTGCTCTTAATGCATATTTGTAACTCATATTCAATGGCAAAGCTGATACGAAATTAGTTTACATTTACCTTCTTAAACACGGCTACGCACAGATACAATTAGCTATTTGACTGGTTTTTAAAATCCATTTTATAATATTTAGTAGAGGTTAAGGAACCCAGTACAAGACTTTTTGATTTTTTTTTATTCTAGTATATATTTGCTGAAAACTATCAAATTAAAAATCCCATATTTAAATAGCGCGCGAAAACGCTACTTTGACAATATTGCGCTGCAATGGTGTCGGTGACGTCACTTGCCTGTATTGTAATCTGTATCACATATAATCCACATGCAGTAGGCAAACAATGTTAACAAGCAAGTGACGTCATCATAAGCCCTACCCATCAGGAGCGTTCAGAATACTGACAGAAATTGCTCTTTAAAATGTATATTTTATTTGCCTTCGATTAATTCCTACAAGAAATGTAATGGAAGGAATTGCTGAGCAAAATTTCATCCTATCAGTCATTTTAAAATTTTATTAAGTAGATATAAGGAAGAAAACGCAATAATTTTGATAAATTCTATATTTCTATTGTATTAGTGTTGTAAATTACAAGAGTACCTATATATCTAAATAAATCTATATATATTATGTATTTTTTATAATAAAAACATATATAACTATAGAAGCGTAAAAATGTATGGTAATAAAATAAAGTAGGGCAGTCAACAACATCCGTGCTAACAGCGAACAATCAAACGCGATGCCCCATTGAAACAGTGTACAAAATGTGTATGGAATGTCATTTTAACACACGACATATCTGATGATCATACTATTTATTCATATACGCTAATCTCCACAGACGTATCGTCGGTGACTTTCGTGTCGGTAGCGGCAAGTGCAGGGTATAAAAAAATGTTCGAATAAAGTAACTAACTACTTCGTTTTTCGAGATAAAGTACAGTTTTCGGACGACACTTTTTAATTTAATACTTTAACTTGACGATTTTAAAGTGTCTATAAAATTAAATTGAAAGACTAATTCGATATCATTTTTATACGTTTAATTTTTATGTACCCTAGTGTAAGTCAGAATTAGTGTAATTTGTAATAGAAATTCAATGAAATTATTTATACATTTGACGCAATTGAATTGTAAAAAGTTATCCCGTTTTAAAAAACAGCTCTAATAACTTCCGATACGAAATATTATTTTAAGAACTCGTATAGGTGATTTTTGTATGTTAATTTTCTAATAAAAAGGTTGAAAATGTAGTCGTTGGTGACACGATTGTTGTATGTTTCACACAGTGACCTATTTAACTAGTTACACAAAGATTTATTACATAGTATCCAGTTGCGAGGTGCTTGGTTACGTTTCTCAGATGTCAGATGCATTAGCACGGAACCACGGTCCAAGGCTAGGCTACCTACTAAGGTAAGCTAACGTTCAATTTCATAAACGAAACTACGATTTTACTTGAAACTTTTAATTTAACCACCTCATATTACTTTTCATTTTATGTTTCATTTTAATTGTTTGGTTTGATGTCATAATATACTTAACGTACTATTTAAAATTACTCATTTTGCCTCAAATGCCTCACTTCAATCTGTTAGCCTATTTGTTTATTTGTATAATATGATATAGAATTGAATGAATTCTATTCGAACTGTAATGAATCTAAGTAAGCCTGGATTCGATTACAATTAAATCGGTCAATGATAAATTAATGCATGAGGTTAAAATACAACGATTGTAAAATGAGTCGTGATAGGATGGCACGTGATATTTATCATTTGTATGTCGAGAACCCCTCGAACGTTCGAATCGGTCGGTTAGCGTGGTGAGGCAAACCCGTGACGCGACGGTGCGTGACGGACGCATCCGCTGCGGGCCCTCGGAAGCTATGGCGATGGCGCCCTACCCTCGTCCTGACAAGTGTATATAACGAACAAGTCACGCGAGACAACGAGCACGATATAATTTGTTTTAAGTCAACTTGTTGCTACCGTTGTCCAAGCGTGGACGACTGCACAATGCTGGAATAGGACATCGTTTCTGGATAGTTTATCGATGAACATATAAATAAATAATATTTTAAGTCACAACAGATCACATAATTTCAATTATTCTACACTATCGACTAGGTTTTCTCTTTTTGATCTAGTGGCTAGAACGAACGACTTGAGACAAGTCCAAATTAGTTTTTGATAAGGCCGTTGGTCCTACAGTCTGGTCTTTCTCTGGCTCCTATAAAACTAAGAATCTAAGTGTCTAGAACGTGTAAAAATCACAAATCCATCGTCTTTCAATTTATTTGTAGTGTTTGTAATTACGCAACGATTTTTAATGATGATTAACTATAAGTAGCTATAGGTATTAATTACCTACCATAGATTATTCTATACATCCCAGACTATTTTGCATAGAATTAGAAATTTAAAACACCAAGTGTCTTATGGATCGAGGTTTTAACGGTAACTTAAAATCTTTTATGTAACTTTTTAAATAAATATTTATAAATGCAAAAACGATTGCTGATAAGATATTTTATATGTTTTTGTGTATTTTCTGTGATTATATAATACGTATAAATATTGACAGCTAAGCTTAAAGAGAAATACGGATTGCCGATTTTTCTTATAAATCTATTCTAATATTACGAAGCTGAAGAGTTTGTTTGTTTGAACGAGGTTCAAGAAATATCAAGAAAGTCATTTGAAAAAGATTAAAGACACACAACAAATGTTAATCACGCATGAATCCGAGTGGAACAGCTATCTGTTATCGGTATAAGATTAAAATAGCGATATTTTTTTTCATTTAAATGTAAAAAGTCTGACAAATGGGCCACTGATGTTAGTGGTAACCATAGACATTGACTCATTATTTTTTTTCAAGAAATTATAGATCATTAAGCATCCCTGATCGCCAATGCGCCACAAACCAGCCACTATAGTTACACTAGCCCACTCAAAACCGGAACACAACACTACTGAATACTAGGTAATGCTGCTTGACGGTCAATGAAGGATGCGTGGTAACAACCCAGTTTTTACACAAAACCCTACTAAATTAAGTATGCCCTCTCAATTACAATATAACACTAAAATTTAATGAAATATTAATTGTTTCCATTGTTGTTACCATATAATTCGTTCCAAAATTACATTCAGCGTTTCTAACGTTAAATTTATTTACAAAACAATTCAAATGCAGTTCACCGCTTGATCGTTCACGTGTATTTACGTAACTTTTTAGGAAGTCTACACGCGATGCAATAACACTTAGAAATTGTCAGCGGCCTCCTGTTATAATATTATAAAGAGGTAAAAATTTTTGACTGATAGGAAGCTACATTATTTATAAGTGACCATAAAGACAACTGTTCAAGTTTGACCTAAAATAAAATAAAATTTGACCATAATCAAAATTGAAGTAAATATATTTTATGAATTTGCATGATTATTATTTTTTTGTTGGTCACACTAAAGCTCTACAATAACTAACAAAGAAGAAGAAGGAAACGCAAGAAGTTAACTCAATGGGGGAAAAGGTAATGAACAGTTATGTCTATTTATACATAATAAGATATATTTAATTAACTTGTTTGCAACTTGATTATATTAAAATGATAAATTAAATAGTAAACGACTAAAACATCGTAATAGTTACTAAAAAAATTTTAACTTCATTGAAGCGTTTGATATTATTTTTATTATTCATTTAAATGTTATAGTACGTATATTTATATTATTTCGTATTGTTAATAAATTAAATTATTATAATTTAAACATTTAAAATTAAGATTTAAGATATGAATAATACATACAGTAACAGGTCACATTATTATACAGCGTGTTAAAAAAAAGAAATTTTAAGATACAGAGAAGACTAAATTATATAATAAAACTTTATTAAAATAAAGATGTGTGTAGTTGTCCTTGTAAGCCGTCACGTCTTCAGTCCGTGTCGGTTGTATTTTATATACTTATATTAGAGCTGGTGCCCGATTCGTATTTATGAGGCGTCGCGGGCATTACGACGGCGACCGACGGAACTCCTACGAGTTGCATGTGTGGGTCTGATTTTATAATAAGATTTAAAACATTGGTTTTATTTTGATCCGATAAATTTAAGCTCAAACTCAGGTATCATAGTATGAATATTCGTACGCTTCATTTGAGTTCACAGTTAATATCGTGCTCGAGGGCGTAGGAAAACATTATTAGAAAACCTACTGGTGTCAAATTAAACCAGTCATATATCCACCAAACCACATTCTTAAATGTGGTGGTGGATTAAGCTCCTGAACTTCTATTCAAAAGGCGACTATGCCTTAGCCAAGCAAAGTGACATTTACAGACTACCTTCACTTACTTTTTAATATTATTTTTACAAAACTTAATTGCATTGATTTCAAAGGTATTACGTTTAATAAAAAAAAATCTAAAACAGTATTTTTTTTTAAATAACTGTAGTCAGTTGAAAATTCTACTTAAAGTTGTCAAATGGAAAGTACGATAAAAAGAAGCCGCGAAAATAGTTATTTTTAACAATCGTGTATTCTTCGAAATGAAAAGATCGGCGATTCAATGAAGCATTACATTCCGAATTATACACAGCTGTTTTTTCAAATAATAAAAATAAAAACAATACCAATAAGAGTAAATAGAAAATTGAAAGAGCTGATCCATATATAATTAAACCCAGTAGCATTTAAAGTAATGAATAACCAGTGTTTTTTTACAGTATTATACTAAACCAAATTCGGTCGCGACAGTCTGTCCGTATGGACGCGATAAACTAATGAGACTAGCATAGGGTTTCACCAATAGACGTAGGCTTATAAAATTAATTAAGGTTTTGTGTTTGCCTGTAATATTATTAATATTACGATGATTGTTTAATGTCGTCGGTAAAAAATACTGATACTGCCGTACCACCATTATGTATTTCATACACATTTTATTTTATGGAGATTTATTATTGCACCCGTCAGAAGCGTTAACTACCTTTTTATGTAAAAAATAAAAATGAATGATTTCTTTATATCATATGTTTATAGACAATAATTATATATATTTGTATCATTGAATTTATTGATGAATAGCCTGTTATAGTATGGATTTTTTGTTTTGTTTCGCTTCGTAAATTAGCTCGGTAGGTTTTGACAAGCTTTAATATCGTAATTAAAAAATTAAAAATATGAGTGGAAAAAAATAAACAAGTCAACATAAAATTTTCCAAATTTCGACCACCGCAACAAAAAACAGCTATATACGATATAAAGCAGTAATTCTCAATTTTCGGTGCAAAATTGTTTAAAATTCACTTGCAACAACCACACATACAAACCTTAGTTGGTTCAATAAAACCTTGTGAAAACAACGTACAAAGATACAATTTAGTTTAGTATTCAGCTCCACAGTTAGAAAATTACATTCAGTAGTTAAAGTGGATATAAAATTTTATGAGAAAAAGAGAGCTAAAATGTTTTACTTTAAGTACCTATTCTTTATTTAATTATTCATTATAAAACGTTTACACAACATAACAAATGACTCGGGTCATTTCGGTTACGTAAGGGAAGCAAAAATACGTATAACAATATACTATATTATGTTTTGAGATAAAATTATAATATAAACGAGCTTAGAATAATTTATAATGAGTTCGACTAATATAAATTTAGATAGAGAGAAAATAGACGTCTCGTATTTATGTATAATATATTCATCTAAAGCCGAGATGGTCCAATTTATTGTTTGAACATGGATACTATTGTTGTACAAAGATCGCGGTTGCATAAACGGGCAACACCAGTTTACTTTATTTTGTGACTATATTCATCTCGTGAGGGTGAAGGTGAATTGTCGGAAAACCTTCATACGACGGATGAAATTCTTGTGAAAAAGATCTTCTGCTTAAATTGAGGGATGATTGTTGCTCAGTGGTACATTTCATTCCATATAAAAAAAATTCACGATTAATGTCTAAAATAATTATTTAACAGGCATTCGAGGAAGCTTTTAAGATAAAAGCCTTAGATTTTTTAATCAAAAAATGTTTCTACGCGTATTGCACAAATTATTTATACTCTATTTATCTAAACCGGATAAAGACAGGATTTGAAAATTAGCATAACCTGAAATAGCAGATTCGTCGCGACCATATCGCCCGAATCATTAAATAGTTAATTACGAAATTATTTTATCGTATAAACTCGGAGTATGTATATGAAGTAACAGAAAATAACTAATTTCGAAATAAATTAATTAAAACGACATTTTTATCTGGTAGTACTTTATCCTGTATAGCTATGCAAAATGCATTGGACATGACGTGTAAGGCTTTACGTGCAACCACGGAGGTGTAATAGTTAACTTAATAACTATCATTGTGACGACTCGGGATTCAAATCGAACCTCGATATTTTAGATATCAACGTGTCAAGTACAAAATTGGTATCTAGTACAAAACATTAAAGAAAAATTCGAAAAACAACGTATATTAAAATTTATAAAATTGCCCTCGAAATGCAAGAGTACCTGTAAGTAAAAGAAAAGTGACTAAACGCAATTTTATTATTCCCTAGGTAGATAACAGCAACTCGTTCACCACGGTTGGGTGCGTGAGCCATACATTTACTTAAATTGTCGGGATCCGGGCAGCATGAGTCACAAGTATTTTTACTTATACGCTTAAATTACACAACACATCGTTTTCCAACTGTAACGGTAGAATTAGGCATTATATATACTTAATGACTTGCTAGAACTATGGGTTCTTAAACCTCATTAAACGTGTACTATACGGTCTACTACAGTTAGACATTTGTCTTGAATTATCGTTTTTAAAAGACACATGTACTTCATTTTCACATACTTTAACATCATATATATGATATATATATATAGAATCCGATATAATATTAAGCTGTGGCGTCAGCAATCGCAGACAGACTTTAATCTAACATTTGCTTTATTAAACTAACTTAATTTTCCATATGTATGTTACTTAATAGATAAAATATATTTACATATAGTTTATACTTTAAATATTCCAAATATAAGAGGAGAAAAGCTAAATAAACAACATTTATATATATTATTGAACTTGATGAATCATTGTTATTTACTATAGATTTGCGAAAAAATTGCATTTTGTACATCGTCGAAACTGTTATCGAATTTTTGGAAGTAAAATTAAAGTGGAAATAATTATTTAAGTGTATTCGTGCGTATTATAAATAAAGATATATTAATCATAAATTCTTAGTAGTGCACAATATAGCTGAGTTATTAGTAAATCGAATAGAATACGTAAATCTAAGGTTGTTTATCTTTTAGACAAAATTGTAAACTGTTACTTAAAGAGACCATTTCTATTATATAAGTAACTGATTATTTTCCACTGATCGTACGTAAGATATTTAAATCAAATCATAACGTAGTCCAAGTGGGCTCTAAGAAACAATTTGGACTGTCATTTTATAATGTGGAGTGGATTTGAAAGTCTATGACCTAATAAACATAAAATTTTTGTTCGAAATGTAGATTCTACCGAGAAGAGCCGGCAATAAAGTCAGCTATTACTATTTTCCGCCAATTAAATTACTAAGTTATGTTAATTATAAAGCACATGTCAATGTTCGCCCGCAATCTAAATCACGCAATGATAGAGCTGAAATGCTAAAAAAATCGAGAGTGCTTGCATCTGTACGAACAAGGTCACAAACATATTACACCTCCTTACAACTTTTGCGCAAATAAATTATAATTTAATTTTTAATTATTGTTATTTGCACTTTTTTGTTTAACGAAGCGTGTTTTTTAACAAATAGCAGAACTAGTGGCCTCACACGCGCGATCTCGTAAAATTCTAGCACACAACCCCTTACCCACAAAGATGATTCAAAAATCGTCTTCTAATTAAATCGAAAAGTTAAATTATGAGTTTTATATTCCTTACTTAAGAAATTGTTGATTCCCCATACAAACATTTAAGCTCCGTTGCACACATATAAACACTAAGAAATGATTTTCGCGTTGACAATTAACCTATTCCTCGAGACTCACTATCCCCATACCAAATTTTGTCAAAGCGTATTTTGATTTAAGCGTGATGCGTATCAGAGTTAACATACTGTGTTTTAATTTCATACGTTTCGTTAAACCGATTGAACGTGATTTTTTTATGTTTATTATGACATATATACCATGATGATATTCAATATTACACGAATCTTTTATTTTTCTTCGTAAATTGGCAGATTTCTAGTAAATGTTAAATTTATATTAAACTTAGAATATGTAGTATAAATACTACAGAAACTAAAAAATATTTATAACAGTACATTTAGTTTACTTTTATATAGGTTCGTATTTATTTGACGTTTCATAATAAAAACATGTCGATCTCGAAGATCAGTCATTCAACTCAGCACCAAAGGAAAAAACTCCAAGTTTAGGTGAGACCAATTTTTTTATTTAACAGACGAAATTTAAAATAAAATAATTCTAAATGCCGTTACAAAATCTATCCAATAGATAACATAAATTCATCCAGTAGTTTAATTGTCCTTCTCTTCTGTATTTGTTATTCGAGGATTTCACAACGTTTCCCATATTATACCAATGGGAGGTTATACCAATATATGGTACCCATATACGTACTAACGAGTATGTACTTTGGAATTATACTTAATAAAAAAATGTTTTCTTCTGCATCAATCACGTTTAAACTACTAAACGTATCGACGCGGAAGAGCCCGTAAAGGGTAAGTTTTGTTTAGGTCGCTTTCACACCAAAACTACTACTGAATACTTAAAGATTAAGTTAGTTTACAGTTTGAGGACTACAGAGTATGTATGTTTGTATGAATAGTTCGATGATGTTACATACTTTTTGAGGTAAAGTGTATGCCGCCGACGGATAATACGAACGTTGTTGTTAATAATTCATATTTAAATAAACGTATTAATGGATGGATGGAAAAATAAGACGGAGTTGATAGTGTCAACTTGATACACTGATTATTATCGACTGTCAGAATTACTGTTATTTTATTTTATTTTGTACATGTACGCTCTTATTTTGTTATATACGAGCACACTTCTAGCCGTGACTTTATGATTGCTTTTTTTATATTTAAGTATGATTGAGAACACTTGTTACTTGTAAGCAGAAACTACCAAGGAAGTCATAAAATAGTTTTTAATGATTGCTTATATTTTCAACCTATTATGCAACTAGCCTAAACAGAGTAACAAGAACGATACATAATATATCTTTATTTTATAATAAGATTAGCAAAGATAAAATAATGTTTAGTAAAATTTTCTTTATACGTATTGAACTAATCCATGTATTGTAATGTCACAATCCGCATCATATTTCTAATACAAACGAACGCCTTAAGAGGACTACAAGAGCTAAGTGCCCTTGAGAATCGCACGCACACACTTACAAAATCGACAAAAACGGCAAGCCCGTGTACTAAGGGTTAAGCGAGGTAACGAGATTACGCCCAAATATTCTAATAGATGGCGCCAAACCGAGCGACGTAAGATCAATCATAAATCTCATAAAAAATAGATAGGACAACAGAATTATTTTTATTTCTTTCGATGTTAGTTAACAAATGATTATAAAATAAAACTGATTCAATTAAACTTACAATATTTTTATTTATATTTTGTATACAATAAAATAGACAGTTAGTTTTAACCTTTTTTTTCTATTATTTATATTATATTATTCCACAATTAGTTCTTATACTAAATATTGAAACATACCAATTTTTAACATTTTATAAAAGTTTATTGATCTATTTATATAATAAAATCGTAAGTGTTCGAAATCTGTAGTGTAGTGACCGTGGGGTAACATATAGCGTAGTATTTGTTCGTTTTATTAATATTGGTTCATAAAGAAAAAATATATATTCAATTTAAAAAAAAAAATGTAAATATTTACTAGAAAAAAATGTTGTCAATTCGATTTGGTTGAATCATTGATGAATGAAAGGTTAATCATAATAGGTTTAATCATAAATCTCATAAAAATAGATATGATATTAGAATTATTTGTATTGCTTATGACTGTTATTCGAAAATGATTAAAAAATAAAACTGCTTTAATTAAACTTAAAATATTTTTATTTATATTTAGTACTACAAAAAAAAACATTTAGTGTTAATTTTTTTTTAATTTTTTTTATTTCATTTCACTTGTATGTATTAATGTTACTACATATTTCCTGGAATCTTGGAATAAATATTACACCCACTTTCAGCTGAAAGTTGGCACACATATTTAATCTCGATGACAATGCACGATTCATGAATTGCTGCTATATTCAATCCAATATGGCGGACGTTACAAAAAAATTTAAATTTATGAATTACGTACAAATGACACTTCTAAATATTCTAGTTCTCTGGTTCACAACAATTACATTTTTTTTTGTTACGACTTTACTTTTTTTTATTATTATTAAAATTAGTTCATACATAACTTTAATTCTTATTATAAACAATCGATAAAATTAAACTCTTACGCAATATAAATAGCTTCCGTGTTATTGTTTTCGACTTTCTTTATTCTGTAAAAAATAAATATATGTTAGTAATTATATTTTTATTAATTATAAAATTATGTATTTAAAAAATATGTATCTTAATATGTCATAGTAGTTATAATGAAAAAAAAATGCTTCGAGTTCATGGGGATCGAATGTAGTCACTTGATCCCCATGAAAGTCAATTGATGTTTTCCTTCCTTTGACCAAATACTCTATCGTAATTATTAAGAATGGCTCGAAAAATCTGATTATATGCGAACTGATTGCACATTTTTCTAATAGATGTTTTCAATATTCATAATTTATAAAAAAAAAAATATGTTTACTAATTAAATACTCTTACCTTTTAATATCGTTCATATGTATGTTCGGCGCTTGATTTATATAAACGTTTTTTAGTTTTCCTCACGCGTTTCACTTTATTTCCCATATTTACACAATTAAAATTTATAACAAATAATATAATAAAAAAACAAATGCCTAATTACTACTACACTATTTTAACTTAATATATTTATTTACAAGAAAGAATAAAATTTATTATAAGAAAACATGAAACAATGAATTTACAATTATAATTACAAAAAAATATCTCGTAACGTAATGAATGATGCGGCGAAAAGATCGACACGTCTGTATAGCATCAGGCCTCGGCCGGCATTGTCTGTACACGGCGTTTACGCACACATGCGTACGCATTTTGTTCGAAAATAAGAATATCGGATTTAAAAAAAATCTATTGATTTTACTAAAAAAGTGACACCCAGGTTAAATAGTATATTGCTTGTAGAATAATCTGACAAAAAACCAGAATTATGGAACGTATATAAGTATCGTTATTATTGATTAAAAGATCTTTTTAGAGGTAACTTTGTGATTTTTTTCTATCGTACCAAATTAATTACATCATGTTTTCAAAATAACAAATACTTAGCATGTATCCTGAAGATTATCATATATTTTTTTCATTTGGTTTACTGCATTGGATCATATACTTTTTTGCATTATAAAACTTGCATTTAGCTCATGTAGTCCCCTTAAATGCTATGCGAATATACCGTCTCCTCCCACACCGCAACGGTACCATTCACCATTGTTTGGGTACCTACACGAATAACTGCGTTACAATTATTGAAATGTCGGACACCGTTTCGAGAACGAAATAAATCGCGCGGTCATCTATTACAGATAAAAAATTAAAATGAGTTTTTTTTTTTTGACGCAACACGATAATCTGAAAAGGAAGGATTTAAAGTTTTATATAGCATATGGTATGCAAATTTAAAAATATTCCTACTTCTTAAAAAGATTATTACGATTAAAAATATATACATTATGTTATCTAAGAAATTATAATTATAAAATATTTTCATTTAACAATCCTTATTTCATATATTTAAATAAATAAAAAACTTTTTATTTCAGACTTTGAGCCCTTAGATAAATTTAATAAATAAGCCCGAGATAAATTTAATAGCTACAATTTAAATCAGATTTCGTTTTAATGAATCTATATTAACTTTAATGATTGAATTTTAAATTGATGAAGTAGTTACGTGGGGTCGGGCAGTATATTTTTAACACTGACTGAAAAGGATTTGGCAAACCTGGCTCGACACCTCGGCTTCAAACCTCTAAATTCTTTGAGAATGTTATTGCTGAAAGGTTCGTTTACCGCCACAGACGCTATTCGTCTGCTGTTACAAAATCCGCAGGATGAGAAAGGGTGATTCTACACTACCGGAACCACATTGACGTTATAAATATAAAGAAAAAAAATAGAAATCACAACATCCTAAATTCCGGTTTCCGCTAAATAATCATTCATCTCGTTTTTTGTTACTTTCTAATGAAAAGTAAGTCAATTGTTTTGTGGAAATTATAATACGCATGGTGTTTGTTTTAAACCTTCATTAAAACAATAGCATTTATAACAACAACATTTAAAAAAATAATATCATGATAATTACTATCAATAAATAATTGAATTTTAAATATAAAAGCCAATCTCAAAAATCTGCCAGTATTGTATGCGTTTAGAATGTAAATTTTCAAGACCAAGGAAATGTTATATTGAAACCAACACAAATCAAATAAAATCAAAATCAGTTCAATAAAGTTTTTAATAAGCAAACATATGTAACATAACAATTCAGAATCGATTTGTAACAAATATCATTTTATCTGGTAATGATATTTGTAACGATCTGTAACAATAAATCCCAGTAACATTTTTTCATTTATACAGTACATATATTCTAATTTATAAGAAGTGGTACTTGATTGAGATAATTTTTAAGAGCAATATAATTCGTTATTACGTAACAATGTGTATGTTTAACAATCACTTTAAAAAGTAATTCGAGACTAACAACCCAAAACAGGAAAATGTTCGTCGTTCAATACATAATAAATATGCAATTAAAATTTACACAATTATTTATTGGATAATTTATACTTGAAAAGAAAAAAAAACGATAATCATTTTAAATTATATGTTGTTAAGGAAATATTAAAAGCAAATTATATATACCATCTTGTACAAAGCTAATATATTATTTCGACGTGCTGAATATACTTTAAAAATTAGTATTAGTATATTTATTTTAAAGGTTTAGCAATGATTATTCACAATATTAAAATGTTTTATAACAAAACCAGTTTCAGTCTACTACGAATCTCTAAACGTTTCGATATTTTTTTATAGTTTTTTTTTTTTAAATGTTATGTTACGATTTTTTTTAAGCGGACTGGCAAATGGGCGTCCTGATGGTAGCGGTAACCACTGTCAATAGACATTAGTGCTCTAAAAATATTAATAATTTTTTATATCACCAATGTGCCACAAAGCTTTCGGACAAAGATCCTTGTGCGTGTGACTCAATCACCCTTCAAACCAGGACACAACAATACTATGTCTTGCTGTTAGGCAGTAGAATATAATTATGATGAATGCGGAGTATCAGACGAGCTTGCACAAAACCCTACCACCAAACCAATCAAGTAATCTTACAGTCACGGATATTATAAATATAGAATAATATTAAACTAAAGCAACTGTTCGTATAGGTCCCAATGCTGAGAAAAGACATTCTCTCATTTTAAATAGACACTGGTGCTGGTTCCTTCAATGCAGTTTAGGGGATACAAGCACAATTTTTTTTCTTTTGGTAAATGACAAAACTCATCCGTGCTTGCCCGAGTTTGAACCAGCGATCTTCGATTAAAATCTTCGTGTTATATTCATTGGGCCATCTCGGCTCAACGAAACATATGGAAGACCTTGTAATGTGAATACTTAATACAATCAAACACATTGTTTTAAGTGCGGAAGCACGTTCGTAGTTCCGCCCGCACTGTTTAACCACCAAAATTTTAATCAACATCGTACACTTCACTTGTTCTCCTTTCGGCGTTTCAGATCAAGTATCGTTAAGATCTACATTTAACATGCACTTCATCAGTTTATACCAAAAAGTTTGTATTAACGTTAATATTTAAGTTTAAATACATTAAGAAAACCGAACAAATCGTGTTCTGTTAAGTACCAAACAAGAAAATCTTCTTCTTCTAAATTCTTAACTACAAACTATCGTCAAACGTTTTGTTATCTAATAAGTAGACACCTTATATATTTCAGTCGAACACGTAGATAAAATGACGTTTAGACGATAGTTGTGGTCGTATGCCACCGCAAATAGTTGGCCAACAGGACGATAAAGACGTTTCCAACGACACCTTTCTTTCTGTCAAATTGAGAAAGTTAAGACAAACAAGTGCAAAAAGATATACACACACAGCCCGATAAAATTGAATACCATCCATAGTTGGGTTATAAATTACGCACACGATAAAGATAAAAAGAAGTTTTTACCATACTATATACCAACGTTTTTTTACTAACAATTCAATAATCTAAATATATCTTGAAAGCCAAATCGATCAATCTCATTCGAGACATCCGGTTCCACATAAAATTTGTTTTTTTTTATTTGCAACATCGCTTTAATGTTTCGTGTAAAGTCGAAAGGAAAAAAAACTGTAGCAAAATCTCACAGTTAAATTCTTGTAACTGTCGATAAATGATAAATAAATGCGTTATCTAAAATGTCTCTCGAAAATACTAGTACATTGAAACCTAAACTATTCAAGGGCACATACTAAATAAGGACTATATACTATGATAGACTTGGATTTACACATAGGCATTTCATCAGCCTTGAAATAAGACGTAAATAATTTCTAATCTGTGAATAAATCAATTAAAATTCACGATAAAAAATATCAGTCTTCAGAAATATATTTGCGTTCAACTTTTTGTCGATTTAATATTATATCGACAAATACGTATTTATCAGAAAGAAAAACAAAAGACGACGTTCCAAGTTCGATAGTCGATGTAATCCGGTTTCGAAGACATAAGAAATACATATATTATTAACAATTAATTGCTTCAGTGAGTCTATCATGGTCTCATGTTGCCTCTTTTGGTCTGGTTGTTACTGCGTTCAGGTCAAGATGAACAGGCGCCATATCTGAGACCAGCTCTAGACTCATCCATAAGGTAAGACGAGGATTCTTGTTACCAAGGTAACATACTTTACTGGGTTAGTATATTAAATGACAACTAATAATTTTATCTACTTTTATATATATATATATATATATATATATTGACTCAATATTACTTTATGCCTCTCTAGACGTAATATAAATTATTAGTATGTATGTAGTATGTATGTTTGTTTACAGATAGTCTTGATACCTGCATCTTTATTTATTTATGTAACAATATTTCTCGTCTACCTTTGTCCGGTAGAAATTGGTTATTAGCTTATTGCTTTACTACCGCTCTGAGACTTTTTATATTGAATATTGTTCTCAATAATTTATTTTATTATTAGAACATATATAAGTTTATTTCGTCGCTAAATATACATTTTTTTTCTATAAAAACATTCTATGCTATTGCGATGGCTGTAAATGACAGGTGCTGTAAACTTTTATCTCCAGATTGTATTTATCAAATGATACATTTCGAAACAGCAGCGCTATTCGGTTAAATTCACTTCGTATGTAACTAGTGAAACGATGAAAACCGAATTACGGAGTTACGGCTACATTTATGCGTGTATCTTTTGAACGTTATAATTATTTTAGTCAATGTCGCATTTCACTTTTTACATTACACGATCGTTTTACATTGCACGATCGAGTTATGTGAGTTTTGATTTTTTTCTTACACTATAGCTCGACATATGTTACCCGTCAGCTTCACTATAAATAAATAATCTAACCAAATATTTACGAGCAATTATGACTCGTTAAATGTCGTTAATGTCTAGCTACCACCGTTTCAAATGTAGAATCCTTCTGTAGGTTATCGAGAAGAACTGGCAGGAAACTCGGTAATTACTCTTTTTCAAAAATTATATATATTTTTTTTGAGTATACTGTTCTACGACTAATTATATCATATTACACTAAACCAGTTCAAATATTTGAGTATTGATTCAGATATTGTCAAACACACAAACCGTCGCCTTAATAAAATTACTAAGAAATAAAATTTTACTAAAAAATAATTCGCGTTTAGATAATTTTAACACCGATTAGACAATCCCAAACATATAACAGCAATAAATAATCGTAACTATAATAATTTCCTTAATAAATAATATACGAAATAAAATTTTCACTGATTTAAATATAAATGACGTCATTACACAATGTTATTTATCTGTAAATCGGTTATTACGGATGCAAATACCGCCATTACGAGCCATTGAAGCGAAAACACGCAACAGAAATAAAAATTACCTACCGACAACATGGAACACACGTCTAGTTCAATTTCGTGTTTGAGTGTAAACCATTTGGCATGATGTAAATATCCTGATATATTTTTCTCCTAGTAAATACAGACCTTGGACATGAGATGCTAATAACATAGTCAGTAGAAATTATTACGTTTGAGGAAAGCAAAGACGTTAAGAGGAAATTGGCGTTTAAGTAGAACTTTATGTATATATAATCTATAATATATAACTAGTTCCACCGTTGAGTGTTGGAAGGGGGAGGGGTATGGCTTCAGGTTTAGGTTTATCTCACTTTCGCAATTATAGTTTTAGTTAAGAGTATAGTTAAAAAAATTAACTTCAGTAATAACTTTACATTTGCTTATTTTAGAAAAAGAGCATACAAGAATACAAAATATTCGTTTGCACAGAATTGTAGTTTGATTTAAGCGTGAGAATGATAATAGATATTACACGGCTTTGTGTTGGCCCATCTGGATATGGACCTCTTACATCTTTATTGACTACATTTACATACCGCTAAAAATCACTTGTGTTGTTTAGCGGTAGGAAATGTGAAATATAGCAATACGGAATACCGCATTGCTACGTTTCCAAGTGTACCAGTATAATATGACTACATACTACATGCACAAGGAACACATCTTCTCAGCTCCAATGTTAGTGGCGCTTTGGCAATTTAAGGAATGATTAATGTATTTTACAATTCTAATGTCCATGGGCTCTGATGAGCGCTGATCATAATTTGGCCCAAATGCGCCAAATGCCAGTCCGAATTCATACTAAGATAAAAAAACCTAGGTCATGACTTTATGATGACAATATAATTGGCTAGGATCTAACTTGTAACTTTCACAACACTAATTATTTTCTTCGTTGAGTATATTTGATATTTGTTGTCCACTATTATAAGAATACACGTAGATAATGCTTTGACCAGCTAGGAGAGATTAAATCAGATGATTGACAGAAACGCTTCTGCTGCTTTGTTAATCACTTAAAATATATACTGAGCTATATTACACACTTTTAATGTCCAGTCCTATAAGCGACAGGAAATAAAAATCGCTATTCACTCAACTTTAATTATCCTTTACTGTTTCTAGAATATCGAATAGAACGACAGCACATCGTGTTCAGGCACCGTGATATACAGGGTGTAAATTGAAGTATCTGGCGGAAACGTATATATACATACAGCATTGTAAGTTGAAACGTTCACGATATGAAAGGCAGATAACGCCGACCCATTGTTCCTTGGTCTTCGTATCTCCTTGGCTGTTAACTCATGTGAGAATCAAACAGCGATCGGACGCGACATGAGAGATTTCGAAACTTTATTTTTCCCTTGACAATTATGTAAGATACTTAAAATTACTTTTCTTTCCAATTAAAATCAATGACGACCGAAAGAGCTAAATTATTGTTGTAACTAAACATCTCTAAACAACGTTTATTAAGTAAGGCCGTTGTGACTATATTGTGTAACGGGACGACGATGTTTTATTAAAAGAAAAAAGTGTAGCTATAATACATTTCTATTATTACATAGAGTTAAAGATTGTTTATTCGAACGCGTTTATCTAAGGGACTAATTTAATGATACAATAAAAATAGTTCTTGCCATATTTGTTTCGTTTTATGTTAACTATCTCTTTTCTTTTGTAATATATTCATATACTATTATATATAGTGTAAGTGGTAACGCCGTCCTAATCAGATGAATATAAACAAATAAATAAACTCTATATATACTATGTTACCTGAATCTATTAACGCATCCTTTCCGATATTATTTAAGCGCAAATCACAGACATTCGCAAACAAAATAAGCCTTAACAGTGTTAAACGTTATTCCCATTCCCATGTCGCCAAGACATCTAGACAGGTGAGCATCGGGTCAAAAGTCATTCACGTAAGAACTCGTTTCCACTATCACTTAGCTTCAACGATGATGATGAAACAAAATTAAATCACATTAAAATCTATAATAATATTATAAATGCGAATGGTACTCTGTTTGTTATCCCTTAACGTTTAAACCGCTGAACCAATTTATATGATTCAAGGGGAGAGGGAGACAGATCATTTTTTTAATTCACCTCGAGGGGTCAAATCTTGGGTGACAGTTTGTTTTCTATAGGTTAGGTCAAATATATATTTTTTTTATAAATTTTGTGCGGCTGAAGCAAGTACAGCTAGTACATTATACATATATCACAAAACAAACCGCAACACAACAAAAACAGTTCTGTCGTACCCATAAAACTCAATTGCGTTATATTGCACTTTTCATCAAGACGATTTAAATAGAATTTTTAGTGTAATTAAATAAGTGTAACGGCTTTAAGTTGTGTCGCTCATTATTTCGCCAATGTCGCGTAGGATGCAAAAGATGCGAATAAGATTGATCGGTACGGTCGGGAGAAAAAAAACAATAAAATTTTGAAGACAAGCATAGTAGGAGCAATTTCCTTGTTAGCCCTAATGTAAACATCAAAGCGATTAAGACTAGTAATGACTGCTAAAATGCTGTGTTAACCGTAATCATAAATTAAGTTCGCAACATAACCAGTAATAATCAAATTGCATGTACGGAGATTTGAGGTGAATTTAAGTTTCATAACTCAATTTTTGTCACGTCATTGAAAATTAGAACGATTGTCGATTTAAAGCAAAATTGATGACACTCCATAGTAAAACTGTTTTTAACCAAAAATATATGAAATTACATGAATTGAAAGATATATGAAACCATATGAAATTACATGTGTATATTGAATAAAGTTGAAATCATGCGAATCAGTATTATTTATCTTGTATAAAATACATTATATATACAATAGAAATATATGTGAATAAAATTACAATGTCCACCATTACAATTCCCACAAATCGATCTCTAAATATAAATTTTAAATAATAATATTGTAACGTGACGGAATACGACAATGGTAAAGTATAAAACGCTGGTTTTTGTTTAAAGCAGACAGACCTGCGTTATGGGAAAGGGCTCATTATTTAATAGAGGCTAACCAAGCGTTACCTAACATCCGGGACTAAATGTCAAACAGGTAGGGGGCTGCCTTTGCTTCATCTGTTAGGGTGATTGGTCGAATACATATAAAGGTTACAGCGTGTTGCGAAAGTAAAGGGGAAACTATTTATACATTTTAAGCAGTCAGTAATTATTAATAATAATATCCTTTATTATTTTTCCAAACATGCTATTAAAACTTTTTAGTACACAATACTTTTTATGTTCTGTATGTCTACTATCTTTATTATTTTTATTCACCAGCTCCAGTTAGTTCGCGTTATAGTTAGTAAATGTATGTTTCTTTGAGTACTAGTCTACAGTTACCTTTATAGTTAGTATAGTATATGATAGCCTTCTTTAATAAAAAGATAATGGACGCAAAATTAATTATCCTCTTACTGACGTTACTCCGTTCTATCGTGCAAATTCTCCAGACTTATAAATTCGGTTTATGTTATATCTAATTGTCGATATGGTTTGTGTTTTCGGATATTGTGCGAACAAAGCTTTACCTTTAAGCAGGCCATTGAATTCAAGCTTCCACCTAACCAATTATTCTAAAGACAAATAATAATCCTACATTGTATTGCTGAGTTCTGGTTTGAAGGATGAGTGCAACAGTGTAATTATAGGATGAACATAACATATTTGGTCCCAATGTTGGTGGTCTGGTTCGAAGGGACAATTTACCGTCAGGTAGCACATTACTAATCTGACTTTAAAAAAAAAAAAATAAACATATGAATAAGCTAAGTATACGTAATCTACTTTTTAATGCAAATAACAAACATTTTGGCTCAAATGTAAATTCAAATTTCGTTTCTCAATTACATCATGTAGCATGGTACATGACGCTCAGGAGAAAAATATACTTTTTTATTTTACGCTTTGTTGGCGAATAAGTTATGATTAATATCTGACCTTGTTTGATATAAGTAGAAACTCAGTCAAACGAGGCCGCGGGCGGTGACGAGTATCCAAGTTTCACACGGGACTTCTTATCTAGCTAGATTAAACTGATATCTTCTAGCTGTCACTGCGATTGAAATATTTTGAGTACAACTCTTTTTACTAGCCTATTTAGAAGTTATTCTAAATTTAAAAAAATCTACACCAAAATATCACACGAGTCGACTTTTTTATTTGATTGTTTTTAAGTAGAGTATATAAAACAGAATGTCAAACCTACTTTTAAGTAGATGACTAAACTTTTCACATAAAATTTACATATTTATTATATTTTTAAATAATTTCAATGATGAAACGTGAGTAAGTACTCCTCAGTGTTATTGTACTGGCAAACATCGATACTCTGTATGACAGTGTTCCTATTTGAAAGATGCGTCAGTGTAATTGTAAGCACTAGGGTGAATTTGAAATACCTTGATTGGCAATACACTAACGGTTTTTGGGCCCTGATTTATACATTACGTATGTGATCTCTGGTTTCAAATATTCAAATAGTTTTGTTGCTAACTATCGCTCAATCTCATATCCTTTATTTTGTTAAGCCATATAAAAAAAAAAATCAATAATAAAATAATTGGTATTTTCATTCACGCGGACATAACGCGTCACACGCAAGCGTGTAAACATAAATACATCTGTAAATAAAAAAAGTATTTCAGTACAGTACATATCTTTCATTTCATGAAACTTTCGCTATATTACTAACATTTGTTAGTAAAAAAATAATAACACACTTGTAATAAAAAGGTATTTTGCATATATCATTAGTTCTGTTTTTTCCATAGACAATACCACGGTAATTTTCTTTCGCCCTTTGCAGACACAGGATATGCAAATATGTATAAGTATAACCTAACCCCGATGTTTTTTTTGCGCAATAAATTTAACAAATTACTTTATAATGCAAATTTATAAATTGCAAAGGTAATAACGTCTAGATACTTATTAAAATTGAAACATCCGTATTAGATTGCAATTCATCCATAGATCGTAGATCGTAACCTTTAAAATATAGATACCTTTAAAAAATAATAACCATCACAATTAAAAGTTATCCAAATTGTATTTTGTAACTTAAAATTATAAATAATTCGAATACACAATACTTGGAAATTTTTAACAGTTAGAAAATAGAATAATTTAAATAAGATCACAAGTTATTTGAACAATATGATAGAAAAACTTTCGTCCTATAAAATAAGATAAGTATATAAAATTACCATTTTCTTATAACACTTATTATTCAAAGTATAAGTATAATATAAACTATAATTTATTCACT
This sequence comes from Vanessa atalanta, assembly GCF_905147765.1. Lineage (NCBI taxonomy): Eukaryota > Metazoa > Arthropoda > Insecta > Lepidoptera > Nymphalidae > Vanessa > Vanessa atalanta. Next base: position 13,763,845 of record NC_061902.1, on the reverse strand, counting down.
CATGTTAAAACGTAATGAACTGCAGTATTTGAATATTATTTTTTATGAAAAAGCCGTTGCTTTTGAAAGACCTTTGAAATCTTTATAGACATGTACCGAAGAAATTAGAATTCAGAACTCGGAAGTAATATTTTGAAAATATATTATTTATAAAGCATACTTACATTATTCATTATTTCCTGTTTTTCAACTGGACGCAATTTCAACACAGTGTCTTGCCTTGAACCAGAAACTGAGGATCTGGAAATATATCGGTTTGAAAGCCTTCGCGCAAAATTGCTTTTGAAATCCTCACATCGCATAATAGACTCTACAGGTCTTCCAAATTCGTCATCCAAAAACGAGTCCCGGGTCTGGGCGAGCATTTTGTAATTGAAGCCAGCGGCGGTGTTTTGAAGCACAAGTTCATCGGTGAATAAATCAAATTCGGGCAGGAATAAAATAAAAGTTGCACGACCGTTAACTAACGATGCGAGCAATAAACTAAAGGTGAACGCCGGTTACAAGCACCTGGCAATAACAAACAGACCGTTTGTTTGTTTTTGTTTTCTTCACTTTATTAAAAACTATTAGTATTTAATAGTAGAAAACGGGTTTATATAAAAAAAATGTTGTATTTTTATTGGATAAAAATTAAATATGAGCTTAAAAATATTTAATAAATTTATATCATAAAACAACGCCATCTAGTTTCATTTAACTAACAACGATGCACAAGCAAAGCAAGCTTATTGCCACACATATCTAACATAGCAAAATCACGTAGAAGTTTCAGTAATCTAAACTAGATGTCGCTGACATGATTTTGTGTAATGAAAAATAAAAAAAAAAAATTAAATAAATTTTGTATGTCATTTTACGTCACTTCAAATCATAGCTTAAAATATGGTGCCCTAATTTATAATTCATTATTTAAATTCTACAAAAATATAATAAATGTGTAAATTTAATGAGTAAAGATGAGTTATGTACAAAAAAAGTAGGTATGAATGTTTTTTTATTAGAATAGGTACCTATCTAATAAGTTATAAATATTAGTAATTTTTTTTACAGGCCTACATTTATTTCTAGAAAATACCTTTCAACGTGTTAGATAATAAGGTGAGTAATGTACGGTAAGACCTTATTTATTTTAGTTATTATTTTATATTAATAATATATGATTATATAGAGATAAACATAAAACTTATAATTATTTTATGATGACGATGATAATGATGTCGTTCTGATCGATTTCGGTTAGGGTGGCCAACCTCAAGGGAGACCAACCAAATACGCAGGACACATTATAATACAGATGCACTGCATATTTCCTCACTCTCATAATCCGATGGAAGGCGATGGAAGGCGAAGAACCAACGGCTTTACATGGTGTCCGAGGCATGAGAGTGTACACACTCCAACTTCCTGATTTCGCACTGTTATTAACAATTGTTCCACAGAAAAACCAATTATAGCTTTTATCAACTTCATCTAGGATTTGGTTTCTATTTTACTAACAATATTATTTCATTATGATATATCGTAAAAGAAACTTCTTTCCAATCAAGTGTACCACGATACCTCTCGTTTGATTTTCCTTAAACACGTATTTTGACTTTTATTTATTTATTTTATTTTGACTATTTGATTTTTCTTTGTTAGCAGACATGGGGGCTGATTTCGAATTCCCGATAAAAGCTACCTATTGTAGCAACTTCGACTTGGTGGAAATCGTATTCCTCTGTGTTGCCTTTACGTTCCTGTTGATCGTGCTGACACAAGTTGGTCGCATCATTTCGTCTGGATTTATAGATCTTACTTAAAAAAAAATTAGTGAGTAATTATATGCATATTTGTATATATTATGTACATAACGCAATCTGACGAAAGAATCTACATAATAAACGAGCACTACTTGGGTTAGGGGATTTAGAGCAATATTTATTTTATATTCGCCAAATCCATTGTGACCTTTCAACCTCGTCTTAAAACTCGTTTATAGGGTGACCCTGAAGCATCTTAGAGGCGTTGGGGCAGATGAATATATAAAAATCAATATTATGATCATGTCGAGGAACACAGTGATGTTAATACCATAAATGAAACGAATAATATTGCGACATCTAAACAATGTAAGCCATCTACGATTGTTATATAACATTAATTTGAAAATTGCAGAATAGCTGACGGTTGACGGTATTTTTAATAAGTGTTTTGTAACTAGCAACGTAATACCGGGCGCGTACAACGCTCTAACGACGTTTTCGGTTTATGAAGATATACTTTCATAATTACTATTCAAGTTTAATGTAGGTTTTTGTAATGAAGTTTATAGTTTTTTCTCACAGGTATAAAATTTTATATTAGAAGCGCTTAATGTTTTTAGAAATTTAAATGATTTACTTACGTACTCATTAATTTTAAAATGCATTAAGTATTATTCTTATTATAACCTTTTTTTTTGATAAATATGTTATACACGAAACGAGTAATTATGTGAATCTTTGATATTTAAACGCAATAAAAACAGTCGAAATTATTGAGAATTATGCTTAATAGTTAAGTGAAAAAAGTGTGAATTATACTGAAGATCGCATGTTCTAGAACCATTGAATAATAATTATTATACTTATTTTGTGTTTATTTTTGTTAATCACGTTTAATAAACACAAATATAATCTGCATGGAAGCATACATAATTATTTCTTGTGGTCTAGCAGCCTGGCGGAAAATACTCCAAAGATCAAGCCCTTTAAAAGAATAAGATAATTTTGCCCACAGGTGGGATATTTACGGGTTGTTTCTGCGTTAATCGATTCCAATGATTCTGAGGCACGATTCATACTAGTTCGCAAGTCGGGGCTGCATTATTATGTAACCAAAAACAAGATGGCAGTAGGAACGAGGATAAATAAACAGTTTTGACCTTGAGTTGGAATGACACCATTGGTTAAAATTCTAAAATATTATTTGGTATTCATTATTGATTGGTAAAATTACATTATAAATGTCGGCGATGTTATGATCACAAATTTGCTAAATTAAATATGATATACTTAAGTAAATAAGTGTTTTATTATTAAAAATTTAAGTAGATTGATTATTTTTTGTAGTGCATAGTATAGCGGACCTACTACGTTACTAACAAATCGCATGGAATAAAATAAAACTAAGGTCTGTTTATCATTATGTAGGTAATTTAAGCGAATGAAAAATTTAATATATGTATCGGTAGTCTCAATTTTTATCACTCTATTTCCTAATAAACGACCAAATTATTGATAATTTGAAAATATACTCTTCAAATGTTTTATGAAGTCGAAAGCGTTTGCCTATACTAACCGCAATAATCAAGTTTCACTTCAAAACTCTTCCTCGTCATCTTCGTCTGAATCTCGTTGCATGTCCAGGGTCGGATTAGCTATGACAACATAAACCTCGCGTTTCTTGTGACGAAGACTTACAATCTATTTTTGAGTCATAAAGTTTTGGATGAAATACAATAAAAGCATTTTTTATTGAAATACACAGAATAATAATAAAAAAGTATTAGTAAAGGTTTTTAGGGTGAAAATCCTTTGTGCGAGCCTTATCGGAGTCGAGAGAATAATTAGTCTTGCAGTCATTTGGCACTTAATTGCTAAGCAACGTAAGTGGAACTTCATCGCGTTGCCGCCATTTGTTTCGACGCTCTTTCAGTTCGTTATATGACTTCTTGTGAACTTTAGAAAAGGTCAAACTAGGCAACACAAAGCTCCAAGCTAATGGAAGAACTGTAGTGGTGTCGGGTGGACACGCGTAATAAGGATTTCGTCAAGCATCAAAATCCTGCCTCGGGTGTGACTGTGTGGTGTGGCGAGCCAAATTAGCGATGAGAGTACTGCTGGTTTTTGCTGATTTCTTCTGTAGTTTGGACATAAGCCTATTTACCTCTTTGCATATTAGATATGATGAAGTTAATGCAAACGTAAAATGATTTTCTCCATTCAATAATACTTATAAAATTTAAACAAAATAAATCGACTTTAATTTTTTCTTGAAATCGTAATGGGACCAAAAGTGAGTATCTTCGGCAAGTAAGGAGTCCCAAACAAAAAATTTTTTTTCAAATCAGTTCATGAATGATAGTTTTAAGAATTTAAAATCTAAATTGATAACCTGGAATAGGTTAAATAATTGGGTAATTCGGACCTGTTTGTGGTTTCCATTAGTTCTAGAGAATAATATAGCATGTCATTTGTGTTTTGTTTTGTTTCTGGCTGTTAAGGAAGACTTGGGGATTTTCAACAACAAATTATTTGTTTCATGCTAAAAGATGAATAAATAGCTAAAATAAATCCACTAGGAACAAGTACATTAATTTTATTAGTAATCTTCAAAATTTCGGAATTAAAATTAAATAATTTGTAGGATGACTAAAACTTTTTCTTTATCAGGTATACCCCATTGTGTGATTCCATGTTGATTCCAAATTATAAGCTTAATGAAATCAATTTAAACTGAATTTAAATACCATTTTACAGTTAGAACTTCGTTTACTAGTCTATAATCTATATATTCACGATATTAAAACTATTAAAACAAAATAACATTAATGAAAAATAAAATTAAAACGTACCAACAAATTGCAATGAATACCAAAATAGTTATTATCTCTACAAAAATCTTATTCTCGTTAGTCAATTATTTTGGCTAAAATGGTATCCAAATTCGCACGCTTAGATTTTTTGTGTCGTTTTATTTAAAGTTCCGCTGGTTGAAGGTCACCTTCAGGCACATTTGTGAAACGAGTTTCTGTATGCGATGACCAAGACGACAAAATGTTGACATAACGTCTCGACAATGGACGACTGACACACTTTGAGTGTAATAGGGAAGTTCACTCTCAGTATTATGTATTTTAAGATTTGCACTGTAACGATCGTCAAGTATTATAATGTTTCTTGTGGTTTTGCGAATTGGTTCTGCTCTGCTCTCTGTAATGAATATTTGATAACAGACAGACGTGGAAAACGGTCACCAGATATGAAATGATCACGCTTCGTTTATAGACACACGCGATTTTGCCACTTCCTACATTGTCATTTAAGTTGATATTGCTTTGATCTCACTTATATAGAGTTATATTTAACTTTACGACGACGAGAACACCGAGCTGGATTTCGAAATATATATTTTTTGCATCCCAAGATCTTTCAAGAATAGTTGTGGGTAATTAACAAATACACGATTTCAAAACGTAATGACTAACAGGTATTCCTGATGAAAATATGGAGTTTATATTACTATGGATATGTGAATATATGGATATGTGATAAATATGGATTTAATTATTCATAGAATTTCACGTATCTATGTAGGTATTATAACTTCGGAGAAAGTTGCGTCCAGTTTTCAAACCAACCTCTGTCACCCCTTCTGAGTTGTTTTCCGTTAAGTCATTTTATTGGAGAAGAGGATTAATGCAGCTTCAATGTTACTTGTCTAACATATTTAAAGTATTAAATGTTACTTGTCTAACATATATAAAGGCTTTGTGCAAGACCGTCTGAGTAGTTACCACTCACTCATCATATATTCTACTGCCAACCAGCACTGCTTCCGCCACTACAAGCACGAGGATGGTCACCGTTTAGTTCCCAAGGTTGGTGATATAATGGTAAAAAAAATTACGGCTCCAACTTTTTTAGGCAATAGTAACCACTTGCAACCAGGTGGCCTAGTTGCCTATCAGCTTACATGTGCTAAAATATAACTTTTTGTTTAGATTTCATAACTAGATAACTGAGTTGATTACGAGATATATCTCGCTGCAGACGTTAAGATTATATTCAGATAGAAAGCAAAGATAAAATTATGTCTATTAAGTAATTAACCAGGTAGACAAACTATTTCCAACCAAGTTTCAATGTGTTCATTAAATATTTATACATTTGTAAAAAATCATATAAAGAATAGATTGTCCTCTAAGCGAGGAGATCGCTTTTAGTAAACATATCAATTTAAATCGGTACATTACATTTTTTTTTGCTTTGTTAAATTTTTTTCTTCCAAATGTCTCGTAACATGATTTTGCGTGATATACTATACTAATATTATAAATGAGTAAATATTTCTCTCTATTGTTCTTTCACGGTCCTACCACTGAATCAAATTTAGTTAAACGATGTATGAAACAATCTTATACCCCAACGACAGTCACAATATACTTTTTTACGAATAACACAACAATTAGTATTCCTAAAAATATTTTTTTTAAGCACTGCTAGTGTGCAGGCTTGATTTGTACGTTTTTGGATACATACATTTATAAATTATAATTAATAAAGTCACAGTAATAAAACTCGAAATATGTTACATTTGTATTCCTCATTACCTGGAGGATAAAATAAAAGAAGTTTAACTCTTTGTCAATATGTTCTAATGAAAGCTTCAAATTTCCATACACTATGGCGTGCCCTTTTCATTTACAACCTTGGCCTGATAGTGCCTTTCTCATGTCGTTGACTCATGTGGTGTCTGTGTCGTCACACCAATCGCCGACCAGCCGTGCAACACAATCTTTGAGTTGTTGCCGTCTTGAAAATAGTATTTATATATCTACGAAAATAATGATTTTGTATGCAACTATGAAGTAGTTCTGAAGCGTCTTAAAAGTTCATAAAGGTTTTACTATTTCTAAAAGAATATCTATTCATCCCGCTCTACATCATCGGCCGATTCTTTATTGAAACTAGTTAAATATTGAAAAACTTTTTTGTTATTTAAAAATCAAAAAGCAAAATATTATTTATTTAAGTAGGCTCATAAAAGCGTTTTTGAATCCCCTTGCTTCATTATAGAATTAAACGTAAAGTATGTAAAGCTATTTGAATCTTGTTGCAAATTTTTCATCAGACTAATATGTATAATATAAACGCAAAAGTGTTTCTGTTTGTTTGATATCTCATCGTGATTACTACTGGACCAAACGTTATGAAATTTAACAAATTCATAGGATCTATGCGATATGCGATATATGTATATATACTAATATTTTAAATGCGAAAGTAGCTCTATCCGTCTTCCTATTCACGGTCAAACCACACAACCGAATTTGATTAAATTAGTTACGAAGCAATCTGAAATCTCAAAGAAGGACCAACACCTGACGATCAACTTCTAAGCCACAAGCGAAGTTGCGTGCGACAACTAGTACCTACTATATAAACTACTACTATATTATATGAAACGAATTTTGACAGTATTAATTTTTAGGTACTTTGTTTATAATACTCGATTTTTTGTACTAATGGTATTATATTTTTATTTATAGGTTTCCTTTGCAGATTAATTGAAATCTGAGAAATAGATTCTATTGTTTTGTAGTAACAATTATTTATTTTTTGTCTGAATGACCTTTGTTTATCATAGGTAAAACACGGTACAAGAAAATCGTTACGTACGCCATATTTTTATTGTATTTAAAATTGCGCAGTTTTCCCACTAGCGAGATCAAATTACATAATTTTAGGGCGTTATAAAATAAATATGAAATTATAAGTAAAGTCAAGTGGATAATTGTTATCCCGTTAATTTTTTAAGTACAAGTTTATTTCAAGTTGAACTTATTTCAGAATTAACATTGTTTTTCATAACATTTATGTCAATTTTCTGGTTTAATAGAATTTTAACCATATTAAAATTGATTTAAAGAGATATTACCGTACTTATGAAAACGATAATTATGTATTTTATTATATGTACTGCTTATTTTTTGTGGTCATTTGCGGCTTTTTCAATTTGGCCTAACAAAGAGATTTTATTTATGTCACGTGTACGGAAAACACGATTATATAAAAATTGCAACAGTTTTCAACGAAATTTGATTCAAATCGCGCTGACCTTAATGCTATACGCAATGTTTGCTATAATTTGATTTATGTAACGATCAGTGTAGCGCGAGAAAAATTCAGTTATATCAAACCTTTGATTTTCTTCGTTACGCCTACGTTTTTAGTTTATTAACCTCGTTAGTTAACATCTTCTCATGTGTATCGTTTGTTTAATTAAAGAAGCGATAAAATGATCTTTCTTATCTTACAAACTCTAAATCATTACTAAAAATTTTAGTATAATATAATACAATTGTTATGGTAAATAAGAGCTAGACAGCATGATACGCATGCTTAAGAATTATCTTTACCGAAAACGCTCTTTGAACCAGAGTAGAATCTCATAGGTATATTGTTTTCCTTTTCAAAATTATTACTACGAATAAAAGATAATAATAACTAAGTCGAAGAAAATAATTGAGATCATTTGCAAATATATTGACATTGATTTATTTTTTATTTTCTAATCAAAATAATGCAAAGGAACTAATCAGATCGATCGATCACGATCTTTATAAGATCGTCGTTGTATATAATGAGTCACTCATTCATTTTATACAGCCTAAAAATATTATAGTGTTTAAAACTGTCCTTAAAAAAATTTACTAAAATATTTATAAGTGCTTCTTTATAATTTTTCTTCAACATCACCTGTTACTATTAGTGGGTCAAATCTTAACTGAATTGAAAGCCATTTTTTCCAAATAATGGAACTAAATTTTATATATTTTTTTTGTTCTGGTAACAACCATTAGTAAATAAGAAGTAAATAAAAAATATTCACATTTATATGTTGAATAGTTATTAGTTATTTTGTATCAATTTTAAGTAACTTTGGATAGTCTAAGCAGGGATTGCAACACGCTAAACAAGTTACGATTTGAATTTTACAAAATGTTGTCAATCCCTGAGCCATTCACCAGCTGTGTCTTAACTTCTTACCGTAATATCTGAGAGGTTTCAGAGCTACTCCATCATCGAGGAGCAAAAGCACGTGAACCATTTCACAAGTGGCCAGTACAAGCCGGAGTGTTGTTTAGTGTACACGTCAAATTGACAAGTTGCGTTAAATTTTGGCGGGATTTTTTGACAAGTAAGTTTTTTTTAAACTTTTTATAGTTTGTGATTTAACAACAAATTTATACTTTATAAAAGTTTATTATTAAACAATTTTTATAGCTATGCGAACCACTTTTAAATTTATAGTAAATAATGCAACATTAATGGCTTAGCGACTTTACAACTATTTTACTATTTATTAAATAATAATTATCTGGGTGTTTTAACATTTGAATACTGAAATAAATAAATTAAATACATTTATAAAATAATCCTTCCTTTTTAAAAAAATACTTTGCTTAGGATATCTTCTACATATTTACCTATAGGCCAAGACGGTTTCGTCTTGGTTCAGTTCAGTTCAATACGCACCTTTTTTGCTTTGTTTGATATTCGATTTTATTCTCTTATTTTAAGTTTAGTATCTAGTTGTCGATGAACTGGAAAACCTTCGAAATGGGTGATAAAAAAAGTTCGAAACATACGAATTCATACAAATGTTTTCCTTAAGCTTTCAACATGATGGTTGAATTTCGATCTCTAAACTAGTTAGTTGGGCTAAATTAGAGCAGTAGGTATGGTTAACAGCAAATTTAATAAATATTGCCTTCTCACTCAGAATACCTACTTACTAAGAATCTTTGGAAAAAAACATAATTTTAATAAAGGAGTAAGATTTGTTTTTTTTTCTCGTATTATGCTAAAACTAATAATCGGATTAAATTTCCATGTTATAATAGCTTAACTTAACGTCCAATGGAGACCAATTATTATTGTAGAACTAGTAAATAATTTTCGTTTTATTTTAAAACTAGCTACGCGACACAGTCCGTGCGTTTAAAATAATATCCAACTTTTAGATTGAAAAATAAACATTAAAAAAAAATCCGTCTAGAAATGTTGAAATTCTCGGCTTTTCTCTAATATATAAAAACCGTTACCTTTGAATCAATCTGTTTATTAGGTAATGAAAACCGCATTAAAATCCGTTGCGTAGTTTATAAGTTCTAAGCATTCAGACGTTGGAAAGCAACTTTGTTATAAAAAAAATAAATAATGATAAGTTAGTAAAAAGTAACCTTTTTGTCAGAATTGTTGATTTACAAAATTTCTACGTATAAGTCTGCGACCTCTTTATATATTTTATTCAAAGTAAAAATAATATATAAATAAATTATTTTATTTTATTGCAAAAAATTGAAATACTTAAATGTCATATTATTAATACAAATTATACCAATAGTCTATGTTTGGAGATGTTATACGACGTTTATAAAAAAATGGCATTGGTGAAAGATTTCACATGTCACTTGAAAAATAGCACACTATGAACACAAATCAAATGGTTACTTTTAGAAGTCGGGAAATTGATAACTTAATTTAAACTACATACATAATAAATAATTCTAACAGGGCCGGATCTACCATATGGCTTTCTGGGCTTCAGCCCAAGACCCCGTGGATTCAAAGGGGCCTCAGCTAAGTTAGGACAAAATTCAAAAATAGGCGATAATACGAAAGAATGTATAACTTTATTAAATTAATCTGATCGTATGGTTTGCAGTCCAGCGAGACCTGCAATTAATCAAACCCATTCAATTAATTTAATTCAAGTCTACCTTCAGATATGTCTTAGGTGGGCCTCTAAGTAGTGTTAGCCCAGGCCCCTCTAAACTTACGGTCCGGCCCCGAATTCTAAGTTAATGTATTTATAATGAAATAATAAGTCAATTACATCTTGATCAAATCACATGTTTTGATAATAATAATTTATCCTTGTGGAATGAATGAAAAAACAGTCTATCAAAACTTACAAACCAATATTTTGTTGGACCAAATTTACGCACATATAATTTTTTTTTTAAAAACAAATCTAATTGTTTAGATATCTCCGGGAAGCAATTTTCTTTATAAGATTTAATCTGTAATAGGTACTTACGGAGGATGATATAATGTATTCTTTGTTAAATATCAACAATTTTAAAATAGACGATATTCGGTCAACATTATAAAATAATTTAAAATATATAAAACATGAATATTACATAGAAAAGTCATGTTTTAATTGTGTTGGAAGTATCATAATTATAGGGGCGTATTTAATGGCACGTTTTGTGTTGTCTGCTGATTAATTTAATTAATTCTTAATTATAATTATTCATCTACTTTTAAATTTATTTTAATTTTTATTTAAAATAGCTTTTTGTTTTAAAAAAATATTGTGTAATTGGAACAAAAGGTGCAATAAATACTGGAACGTACTATACCTAAGTGTATTATACAAATAATTTACACATATTTTTGCGTCCCTTCGTTTTATGAAAAATTAAAAAAAAATGTTAATTACTCAAATCAAAATGCATGATTTTGTTGTCATTTTCACACATAAAGTATCTTTCTTAAATCGTTTCGAGCAACAAATTTTACAGTAGCGGAGGTATTTGGACCAAGTCGATAAAAGGTGCTGGTATGTCTTAAGCTCATTTTAATATGCCATAATCATAAGAGATAATTATAATAAATTAATGTACTTAAGGTAACTGTTGAGTTCGCCCAGTATTTTACACTCGAATCTATATGCGAAAATAATCGATTCAATTATTTTGCACATGGCAATTCTTAACTACACTTATCAATTGATTCATATAAAATACTTTTTTCATATTATAATGATGTATAGGCAATGATCTTTACTATTTTCAACTATAGTTAATGGCTATAAAAAATAATACTATATAAAAATAAGACTACATTTCCTAATCCTTAATGCACACCTTTTTTTTTACTACATATTTATAAATATTCGATTTATTAAATTATATGTATGTGTAAATTATTTTTTTAATGTACTCTTAGGTTAAGTACGTTCCAGTATTTATTGCACCTTATGTTCCAATTGCACAATATTTTTGAAACAAAAAGTTTTTTCAATAAAAAATTTAAATAAAGTTAAATGAAGATGCATACTTTAATAAGTAGGTACAATTACAAATATTGGTACGAGTTTTTGGATTGTAATGAAATCAGATTAATCGTTGGGCTCTTCAATTAAATGACTGTTAATATTTACAAATTAATTTACTACATATTTTGTCTTAAAAATATAAGCCGTAATTCGTTAGAAATTGCTTTATTGTTTATTAGACATCTGCGCTTTATTGGGAATTGAGATAGAAAGTAATCAATAATAAATCACTTTGATGCGATCATCGATAAACTTTCATTATGTTGATGAATTATGGCCTCTGAATTAGTATAGTCACCTATGTATACAACCACTTAATCTATGCTAGAGAGAAATAATGAACCGGCGTATCTACTAATTTCTTAATTTATCTGTTGAATGATTACCTACTTACCTTAATTAAGATAGAACTCATGTTATTATATTAATACTTTATTATAGTGTAGTATTTCATAAATAATAATTGATAAACATTAAAAACAAATTATTATTTATACATAGTGTCATAGAAACATTATTAAAAATGGTGTCTGAACCCTAATTGTACAAAGCTTAAATATCTTTACGCGCGGGAAAGAGACAGCATAATAATTGTGGTCGCTTTTTAGTTGATCTGACCCACTCATTTCGATCCAATTATTTGCCATCGCAATCGCCATATCAAGAGTGGGGTCCGAATATCGAAGCTTATGTAACTACGAAAAATTATAATATTGCTCAAGCATTCAATGTAGCCGTAAGTTACCCAATGTTGCGTGAGACAGTGGGCGAAGTTTGTAAATCTGATATTACTTGAGGCTTGCTACATAGCAGTGCACACACAGGTGTAAGAGTAAATATATATCTTGCAAGTCACTTGTGAAATTTTAAAGAAACATTATCTATTACGGATGTCTTGAAAGACGGGTGCTGAGGCCAGTTGAGAGGGCAACTAAGCGTGTGTAATGTTTAAAGGTTACAGCTGGATTGCTTGTGAAAACATGTTTTGATGTCAATTTATTCATATATTGATAGATTATTAAATAATCCGAAATGAAATATCGATAAATTTATGTTTTAACTTCTTCCTGTTTACGAATATAAAATATATAATTAATATAATGAAATAAATAAAAACAGGCGATTTGCGAATCTTTTTTTGTAAGTTTCATGAGTTAAAACAACTACTTGCAAATACATTGTAAGTGGAGTAACCTTTAAGTCAAAGTTAAGTTAAAAAATCTTTATTAAATATAAAAGCGTTATAGTACGGTAGATAAACAGCAGAAAAACAAAAAGGCGTTAAACTTTCTCATTGATTGTTAAAGATCTAACACCGGTTTGGAAATAAACTCCTCGAAGCTAAGTACCGAAGGAAAAAGAACCAGCGAAAAAACTCGGCGGGTTTTTTTTATCTCAAGTTTAAAAACTCGTTTCATTTACTTTTTTTTTAATGGACAGGAGTGTCTTGTCTAAAAATAATTAGTTATGTAATATATTTTAGATATATTATTTAATGAATATTACAAAAGTAATGTATTAGATAATGAATGATAGACAAGAATTTTAAATTTTACAATAGAATATTATTGAACTTGTACTGGGACTTTGTTGTATTGTCTATAATAGTTATAATCTAATTTCTTGATACTGATCGTATTAGGTCAAATTCAATCGTCGGTTTTTGCTAATTCATAAGTTCCGCACTGAGGAATATATTCAAGGAAAATATGTCAGTGGAAAATAGACACAAAGAAAAGTACATTTAATTATGACAAATAAAAGTTATCCTAAAAACATTGTTAAATATTCCATCCCGCCCTCTATCAGTACCAGCTGTTCTAGTTAAAATTCGCAACATTGAGATGGCGCTAGTAAAGTAGCATTGGGCCTAAAACGCGGAATTTTCATCCCCTAACATGCATGTCTAGATGTATAATTATAGTTCCTGTATTACCCGTTAGGTCCTAGGTGGCACCACTTGTATTTTAAATGACGCTAACGTTGTGTTCAACGGAAAGTATATAAAGCCAGGCTCTCGAAATGTTCGTCGTGCCTTAAAAGTATAAGCCTTTATATTGCCCTAATAGCATTTGTTACATGAAAACTATTTTTTGGAATTCATCGCACGGATTGTGTGTGATGAGTCAATAATGATAAATGAACTTCTAATGTAGAAGAAAATATCGTTTCGTCGTCTATTGAAAACATTCATAAGTATAAAAAACTTTGTTCTCTAGTTGATCCGCTAAGATTTTGCGACAGAACTGCTCCAAGAATCCAAAACCTTGTCTAATGAAATATTTTGCGTTAATTTTTTTCTTATAATACAGTTTAAGATAACGAAAGAACAGAAGGAGAGCTCCTTACAATTTAAATATTAATTAACCCTTTTTTTTTGTCTTCGTATTGCTGTATACATACCTCCTTAAACGATTTTCTTTTTGTACTTTTAGTAACAAAATGTCACGAAGATTATCGAAACGATACTTGACCCCCGCTGAGGAATATAAGTGTCCTCTATCAGCGGAAACTCAGGCGATAGCTGAGGAGGAATTAAGAGAGACCGAAAATTCTAGGTCTCAAGCACTCCAGGCGCTGAGAAGCTGGATGGAACAGAACCCTAAGTTTTCCGCAATCAGAATGGGTAAGAAATGGATTTAAAGATAAGTTTTTTAAATAAATAATGTCATACCATACGATATGTTTTATTGACATTAGAATATATTTTCAGATGGAAACTTTCTTCTTCGTTATTTGCGTGCTAAGAAGTTCAGTGTACCAATGGCCCAAGAGGCGATTGAACGCTACATACTTCTCAGACAGTCCTGGGGTATCGCCTTCAATCAGCTGGACTACACTTTGCCCGTTATGACTGAAATCATCAACCTAGGGTATTTTTTATTTCAAATTTCTATCTTATGTAGATATAGTGCAGCTTTATTAAAAAGCTGAGAGTCCGAACTGTCCATGCACGAATATATCAATATATTTTGTTGTGCATATACATTAGGAAGTTTCATAATACTACGAAATTTACGACAGCCAATCTGTGGCTGGCACCTATAATATTCATTATTAATCAATTTATGTTAATAGCTTACGTAATTAAAGACAAAAGAAAATCTGATGTTAACTTTATTCGTTAATTATAATAAATGTACACTTACCATAACACAGTACCGTAACCGAATGGTTAATTAAACTCGATTCCATAACATTTTTGACTAATTATTGATGTTATTATTTCAGGTACATTTTTGTGAGCCCGTTCAAAGACAAATTAGGACGTCGCGTTGTAATTTACAGGCCAGGTATGTTATATTTCTACATTAAAAGTTGTTATTCTTTTAGTTTTTAGAAATGTTTATCCATCCATGTAAAAATGTAATGTAAAACCGTGTTGCGTATTTTCTACGCTTCAATACGATTTGAATAACGTTAAAATAGCCAGGTGTCTAGTTATTTTTTTTAATTTTATAGTGATGTAATAAATAATCACATGTTTGATTTAAATATAATTGCAATACACAATTCTAAAAAAAAACATTCGTATTGTAGCTGTTACAACATTACTTTGCGTACTTAAATACGTAATCTACAATTTTGTGTGTTTTTTAAAACAAAGCTCGGCTTTCTAATTTAAGTGGCCACTGACCACTTCAATTTTTTACTTATGTCTGTTTGGTTTTGTTTGAGAATGTTTATTAAGTAATTTAATTCAATATGAAATTGTAATCAAATATACCTCTAATTTTTATATCGATTCGTAACTTCGTAAATGTATGTTATTCTGATCACAATACAATCAGCGGGTATCAAAAAGCTGGCGAAGCTAGTAGGTGGACAATCAAACTGTTCCATGGCGGCACAGATCCGTCGTCCTTGAGTTCATTTGGTCTGTGCCGAGTCTCATCCATTGCACTGACCTAAAATTTGTTTTCTTTTCAATTACAATCCAAATTCTATTTTAGGTGTATTCGACCCTTACAAATTCACGAACCAGGATATGTGCCGTGTTATGGCCATCTGTTACGAGACTTTAATGGAGGACGAAGAAACCCAGGTACGGGGACTAGTACACTATGCAGATGGTTCGGGAGTTAGCTTCCCTCATATGACTCTTTTCACTCCGAAGGAAGCCGTAAGGATTGTGAAGAATGGCGAGGTAATGGCGAAATGTACATCTTGTATATCATAAGTGGAGCTAATTAATAAAATCAAATAACATTTTTAAAAACTTTCATCAATTACAGCGTACTATTCCATTAAGACACAAGGAGATATACGGCGTAAATGTCCATCCGACGATTAAGTTTGCGCTGGATTTCGGTATGGGTCTCATCTCTGAGAAAATCAGAAAACGTGTGAAGTTATATACCGCAATAGACGAGGTCGAGATTGATAAGAAGCTGTTGCCTCAGGAGTACGGCGGTGTCATGCCGATGAAGGAAATGATTGGTCAGTATTTTTATTATATTCTGTAAGATTTTTTTTTAAATTATATATTTACTCACTTTCTGCAATGAAAACTTTCAAAAACAAGTTATCGTAATTGATTCATTGTTAAACTCAAAACTAAGTCTAAGTAAATACTTATCCGTTATATAAGAATATGAGTATGAATTTTTTTATATATGTTGATAGAATATTTAGAGCAAAATTTATATTTAACTTTCAGAGTTGTGGAAAATAGAGATGGCTAACAAACGCGATATTTTGTTACTAAACGACAAAATGGCGGTTCGTTTAGAAATGTACAGTGAAGCGGCGCGTGAGGGCGCCATCTCTGCTCTACGGAGCGGCGCGAATACTTGCGCAGGCGCAGACGCAGTTGGTGACGCTATGCGGGGTCTTACCGGAAACTTTAGAAAACTTGAAGTGGACTGAATCACTTAATATAAATTAGTTATTAATATAAGTAAGATTAATGGTAGAGCGAGGGTAACATAAGAGACAAATAATAAATAAGTATATGTATTTATAATCAACAACTATACAATCGTGTTTATTTAAGTATGTGTACACAACTATTTTCAGTATTATGAATATATATATTTATCCATATTTTTATATGCAAATTATGTAAATGATCATTTAATTTTGATAATATTTGACTTTTAATTCGTGCATTTTAAATGAACTGAATAATATCATTAGTATAGAATAGCTGATAACTTGTATGTAAGTAATCTTAAATAGGAACTTGTGATATAATCAATGTGAAGTGACAACCTCAGTTTACTTGAACGATTAAAGGGAGATTGAGATAAATAAAAGATTGGTTTTGTTATTTCAAAGTTATTTATTAAAAACTCTTTATCTACCTAACTGGTGTGAAGCGGATTTGATCAACACCGTAAACGCCACGTCACAGTTTCAAATATGTAATGTCGGAAGTTTGGCATTTCACAATACTGTATCAGGCACTAAACTAATATTTGTCCGACCACCACATTACTAGAGACCTCTTCATTAACGTCAATAACGCGATCATTAACCAGTCTTATATAGAAAATACTATAAGAACTATGGAGTGTAGAAGTAAGAAGAATTATAGTAATCCCTTAAATTGTATGAAATTTACATGAAACTGTTGGAGCAAGAGAGTTCGGTAGAATGAAACGGATATATTAGAGAAATATGTTAAAAAAACGCCTTCAAAAGACGCTATTTAAAAACGCAAATTATAACTCATTTAATTCGTTGGACACGTTTTTGCGCGAAGACTCGTGAACTTCTTACATCTACATTCCATAACAAGAGCCTGCGGGCACCGACGAAAATTCGCATGTGATTAAATACCCGCCAAATAGCCGACTTGATTACCGATCGTAACCTTCCAACGGACACTTAATCAATACGAATGATCGATGTGTTACTATTCTAATATTAGAATTATCGTAATTACATATAATTATCATTGTTTGAGCTATATATTCTACGTCGAATAAACGTCGTATGAAATGGATTATAACATGAAGTCGATATCAAAAAGATTCCTTAAACTACTAATTAAGGCCTGAGATGGGTTACGGTTTCTAGTAATGCGGTGGTTTCGTTTCAAGGACTTATTAAACATAAACCTCCTTAATTTTGGCATAATTAGGAACTTTTTCTTAAAAGTAATACCAACAGTGAAATTCTAAATTATTTTTTTTTTTTATATCTCAACAAGAAATCTACGCGGTACTCGCTGTTTGACTATTGATTTTGAAGTTCGTACAAAAGGTACGGGAGCATCTATCAAATACAGTACAAACTCTACGAAGAAGCATTTCTTTTATACACTAGTTCGATTACCACAACTGACAGGACCCGCTTTGCCGAACGTAAGAATTGACTTACTTATTTTAGGTATTCGTTTAAGCTGAATTCTATGAAACGAATCGACTATCGAAAACTTAAATACTACACATTCCTTCCAAAATGTTTATTAGGACAAAATGTCTGAAACCAATGTGTTATAATCCAAGGAGTTTTGCGTTAAATACAAATTAATAAAAAGTGCAAGTTCGTCTTATAGAATTCAACTTTCGACAGAGTAATGTATCACGGAATCCAAAATTTACAAGTCGTAATTTTAAACATTTCAAATGAAATATATTCCACAAAACTATTTATTAAATCATCTATTGAATACGGATCTCAGTACTTTAACTATTCCATTCTAATGTAACGAAACACAATATACTATGGGTACTCGTAAAACCGTACAAAATGGCATGCAATCAATACATTAGTAGTTAAGTAACGAACAGTAAGTACATTTAAAGCTCTTTGATTTTTAAATTAAGCGAGACAATCGGCAATCACGTCACAATATCTAAACTATTCAATTTGAAATTTACAAATATTACTGATAAAATTGGAAAATTTGTCTACAATTAAAATTACATAATGTCTCGTTTAAATACTGCTCAATATGAACTGAATCGATATATCAACGAAACATATGTATATTTAAAAACGACCTATTACATTACACTAGCAATTATTACTAATGTATGATATAAATTTAAAAAGTCAAACTTACACTTTGTCGTCATGCAACGTATCATTTATAAAGCGTATTAAAGGCATGTATTGAATTCACGGACCGAATGTTTGTACTTATATAAATAACCATCAATTACAAACATTATATTATACATCGCAGATCTAACAACTAGGCACTTCATCGTAGAGAGAATCATTAGAATTCGTCTAATATCTATCCAGTGATTCGGCTAAGTCTTTGATACAATTAAAAACTATTCTCACGTAATAATAAAGGCTATTATCGCATGTACTCTTCACAACAGGACTCTGGACATGAAAACATCGGTTATAAAGCGTTACAATTACCAGATGAATTAATATTATATTATAACATGATTATCTGATCAATGTCTTTCATTATACTAACTAGCCTTGTATTTATTTCCTTATGATATAATAGCATGAGGGTCCATAACGGTAACTTCAGAATCGACAATTGAGAAAAACACGTTTAGCAGTGCGATTCTGTAAGAAATCACTTCGTATCTCACTCGCAATAAATATTGACAACCGACTTAAGAGTGATACGCCATTTTGATACGTGTATCAAAATGGCGTATCACTCTTCGTATCGTATCAGCGTATAAATTTTATAATTGTTATAATCGATGTCGTATATCACATTCTGACATATCAATATCGTGTTCTACGGTGAGTTTCGAGTTTATTGTTTCAGAATAGCCTATCAGGTTTTGTAATTGAAATATGTCATGAGGTATATAACAGATTATAAGTCCAAAAATATATAAGTGTTTCTTGACCGTACCGGACCCACATACATCGTTAATCAATTCCTTATAATTAAGTTAGAATCTGTTAATATTACTATGATTGTCGTTGAGGTTCGTTTACAAAATTCATTATGAGACAAGATATAAATGAAAGATGAGAACTGATAATACGGATTTTCCTGTACACAATTTCTGAACTGAATAAAATTGATAAGACTCGAAGAATCTTGCTATCCTTTATAAACACACACAATAGATAGAGATAGTAATACTCTTAGCCCCGTACGTGTTATATTACTTTTAGATATTGTGTACAACATAATCTCTACTATTACATTAAACATATACATAAATCATTAATAATGTAAATTAATACAGTAACATCAATAAACATACGCATTCCGGAGATGTTGCTTATTAATATAATACCAAGTAAAATTTATTTTAAACAAGTATTTATCGTTACAAAGTTACATTAGAACATATATTACGCAACTCTATATAAAAGAATTAAAAAAAGAAACCTTCTAAATATTTCCTACTTCAAAACAAACCTACCGTATATGATTAATCGTACCTACAACAATATTTAGACACTATACATAAATGTAACATTATCAATTAGATATTAAAATATAATAATCGTTATTAATTCAACTGTCTCCTTTAGAAATATTAAACTATATTATCACTAGCATGTTTAGCGAATAAAAAATATTATAAAACTATCAATATAAAATGGCTGACACGTTGAAATTATTTACATAACTTTGGCACTAACGTTGGCATAACTTTTTTTTTGGCAATTGGCATCGTTTCTATTTCTATAATAGATTTCGTGTACTTAAAAATTAATCCGCCAACCAAAAACTGGGAACGGATATGTGCACGTTGTCGTAAGCAGGTGCGTTAAATGTCCAAACACAGTTGCGGGTTAACGGCGTTATAACTTCACTTTTAAGATTAATTGTTATTAATGAAAGCGTTATTATTGAAGCCTTTTTTATATTAAATAATGATTAAATAAAAAAAATCTTTAACAACCATTACGACAAAATAAACAATGAAACAAAATTTTCTTTTACTTGGATGAGTAAATATTTTTTCGTGTATTTATGAAAACTCCTGCGCACTTCGAAATCACCGTTTGCTAGATCTGTTGCAACTAGATTCCGTATAGTGATTGCGAAAAACTATACGATCAAACTATGAAAAAAAAATGCCACTAAAAGAGAGGGAGATAGATATTAACTAAGAAAAAAAAATAAAATCTGCTACTTAGCAATCATTTTTAATGACTTCATCATCGATACATATTGGAGGGAGAGGACTCTTTGATCAAACAAGACATTTTGTAGGACAAATATTTTTTCAAATAATTTAGATGATTATTTTGAGATAAAGCAAAAATTATCCCAGTTACAAGCTAATAAATTTTTGAGAATCATCAAATCGACATATTTTATCCCTGTTACCTCTGTTAGCTACCACAATCGAGTTTTCGTACAGGAAATTGTTGGGCGTCTCATCATAATGAAGCTACTCACGAAACATTAGCTTAATAGTAATCAAGTGCAAAAATGGACCACGGATCCTGGACTATTCGCTTAGGAATCGCCAAAAAAAGTAGTATTTGGTCGGTTAAATACCGACAAGATACCGGAAGATAAGAAATTGATCTGAACCTTACTTAACCTAACTGAAAAGTGAGTGTTGAATTGGAAAATGTTTGATTAATAATTATTTGTTGAGAGACCTTTCTAAGTTCATATGTTTTTAGTCGCAGTTATTCGGTAATTTTTATGAAGTGCTAGTATTATCTTATTTTGTTCCATATTTTATCGTAATTATGCCTCCAGTGGAATAAAATCGATGATGTTTATGGAAGATATTCGTTGTAATATAAAATAATCATATAGAGACAACTTTTCGCTATTATACTGATTAAATTTACTTTTGTCGCTTAAATTTTTAACTTTTTATTCTTCTTATTGTTAGAATCAATTTGTTCATTTTTGATCCAGCTTTAAATGTCATAAATTGATAACAGTTAATCTTAAAAGTGACCAAGTTATACTTACTTATATATTACATGAATATTCTGTATGAAATGCTTATCCGGAATGAAAATATGGAAGAACACAGAGTATTTTGAGCCTGTTGTCTTAAATTATGAAATGTACATATAATCCATTCCGATTTATTTTTATATAACTATTTGGCTTAGCAATAATGTATATTTTAAGATTGCTTGTTTTTTGCACGTCGAATTGTAATCTATCACCGGAGATATGACACCCAAAAACGAAAATATTTATTATTAAAATATAAAAGAAAATTAAGTACACTCACTCGATGATGGATTTTAAGTACTTAAATATGTAACAATAATGTATAATTGCCCCAGTATTCGTAACGACGATTTATCGTTTTTCATCGTCTATAGTTTCACAAATATTAAACGCATAACATATCAATGAATTTGATATTTTATAAAAAAACCCGTGTCTGACCATCGGTCATGTCAAGCTTAGTAATTAGTTACATCAATTAGAAATCGAAATTATTATTATAATTAATCGACACCATCCCTTGGGATTAGTTATATAAGTGGACAACGCCAACGGACATATGAATTATTAAAATCACAAGACGTTACTATTTATTAACAAATGTTTTATCATAATATAGACATTTAACATCAACAACAAATATTGTTTCGTAATCGTAGCTATTAGATTTGGTGTTTTTGAGGAAGTAAGTTGTTCGTTGTATATTATATTGTAAACCGTTCACCGTGATTTATGGACATTACGGGTTATGCTGAGTCTCCACAAGATGGAAATTGGCAAGTTTTGTGTTATTACGCGTTGTTTATAAACACTATTGTGATTGAGTAAATTGAAAACAACAATTATTAGAAAGAGTGACGACGAAATATTTTACATAGATCAAAATATAGATATTAAATTGTTGACAGTCTGCAAAATTAAAAAACAGTTACGAGCACAGAAATTGCCAACTATTTCAGTGGAAACGTACTTTTACATTAGCTATCATCAAACTAATAACATGACATCATCGTCGTAATGCCTAAACAAATTCTCAGTACACAAAACTCATGAACAGCTGCGGCTCTCTTGTTCACTAAAACTTTAGTAAAATGTGTATCCAAAATCTTTCAACATCGTGAAGTTTTTTTTTTTTTTACTTTCCGATCTAATTTATACACCTGAATTCCGATCTATGTGTTTATATATTGAATTAAGGTTACTGCCGTAATATGATATATGTCAGCCAGTATAAAACAATCATACATTTTTTTCGTTTTGATTTAATTTTATATAAATTAGATTAGAAATTTCGTACACATATTGCAAGTTTTGTACTAAACTTACGTGTAATATTCTATAGAGTGACCTCGCAACTGGCGTACTTGTTGACCTTGTAGTTGCTTAATAAGAAGGGTGTAGGAACTAGATCGATGCCGCGCCTCTGCGGCCTTCGGTTCAGCGTCACACAGTTGTCATGGGTTGTTAGGGTCACTGGAAAATATTTTACATTTGTTTTTTATTTTAATAAAGACATTTTAATCTGCTTTAAAAAAATATAAAACATTACTAATTGATTTCACGGGGTTGGACGATGTCAAAAATGATCCTAATAATAATTTTTATTAACTCTGTAATAGTGTAGACTGATGCACAGTAGGTATATAATATGTTTACCTTGTCTTGGTACCCTCGGCAGGGTATAGGTGTCCGCGGGTCAGACCCAGTACTGATTGCGTCTGAGCATCGGGTTCGTTGGAGCGACGCCCGGAACACGGACAGGGTACGCAGACTCACTCGCTTCGTAACTACTCCAGTCTTCAGCCTGTAAAAACAAAAAATAAACTGAAGTCGAAAATTGTTTTGCGTTTGCGATTTGGTCTGTTCATACTTTCGACTTTTCATTTAATGCTCTTAAATACAGTAGTCTAAATCTAGTCTCAAAACGTTTGTTTTCAATAAATACAAATAGATCACCAGATCAGCCATCGAGGTGTGTAAGAAAACATCACAACACTTCATAAATAAATATGGGTATAATACGAGGGCTCTAAGTTGACCGGTCTGAAGTTGGGTCCCAAGAGGCGAGAGAGAGAAGTAAGTAACTTAACGGGTACTATACTTACCTAAAACCAATTCCAAGTTAATAAATATTTTTTTGTTCCATTTACTACAATTCTCTATACGACTTACGCCTTTTTTACAGCTAGTAAAAAATGAAAAAGTTGTAAAGATAATATATTTCGTCGATATATACTTACGTCGGTATGATCTTCTGCACCGTAAGGATACCTCGCATTGAGATCAGGTATACCGGAGTCAGCCAGTGGAGTCACCTTACACGCGACGCTACCTCCCGACGGTAACGGAGTACTAGTGCCAGTGTGGACTGATTGTTCTGATGACACATACCTGAAAAACATTAGTATAATATATTACGTTTATAATCATAAATACCAGTATCTAAATGTACCATTTTTGTTGTAGTAATTCAATTAATTATATTTTTTCTACACAACTATATTATTTATAAATCAGCGTTAAATTAGTATCGACATGGATTAGTATGAGTGTGACGCTCATGTTAACAAGATATCTTAGTTTGCGTGAGACGACTAAGAGTAAAGACAGCAAAAAAAATACAAATGAGATGATATATGTTAAGTTTACATTAATAAATATTAATTAATTTAAGTTGTAGGGAGCGCCTTCGTCAGTGAACAGATCTATACATCTAATGTTTATGTGCATATGTACAAATAATATGGAGCAAATTGATTAGTTAGTAACTTTAATTTTTAATCAATTTTATAGTATAGTAATATATTAAAAAATGAAATTCCCAAATGTACCTTTTAATAGGAGGTGTCGCCTGTGTAGGCGAAGGCATTAAATGATCAGGTGGTCTCGGCAGTGGTATGGGAGCCACAGCACCCTGGCTTTGTCCATGTATTTTGACTAACGCGTTTTGATCTCTCATGAGGTATCGGCGACATTTTATTAACCCAAATATAACTATGATGGCAAGAGCAACACCGAGTAACGCCATTAATATCATCATGTAGTAAGATGATTCGCCATTTGAAACCTTGAAAAACATACAGGCATATATAAAATAAGATATAAGTTTACAACAGGTTGACAAATCGAAAGTAGGGAACCCTCAAAGGTTGAAGGTATGTAGTTAGGTAACTAAGTTAAAACGTCTTACCGGTACGCCTTCATGACTCTCCGGATCATTTGGTCCAGGTAGATTTTTCTTCTGTCGGCTTCCCATAAAAATCTTCACGTTGCCACCGGCGGGCTGGAATATTGTAGCAGCTAGTAAAAATTTGAAGTTGTCTTCTACCCCATTCAATTCACTTATTTTCTTCTTCGTCACGAAATATATCACCCCAGCTTTAACATCTTCATGAGTAAAATAAGCTACCTCCCTTTCTCGTGCACTAGTCTTTTCTCCGGAACTCCTTATAATTTTCTTAATAGTTCCATATTTAGGTTTGCGTATAATTGTATAGACTGGATCACTTGCCGTGAGCTTAGCCAGCTCGGTCGCATCTAAGTTCCTTAGAGTCAATTTAGCCTTTTCTCCATCTACCTTTAAATCGCTTAAAGTCATTAGAGGTTGAACGATAACTTCTATTTTAAATGGTAAAGTGGAATTACTGTTGTGCACATAAGCTACGAGGTCAAAACTATCGTTTGCAACTGTCATATCATTCTGCATATAAATTACCACTTTATCCATCAAGTCTTTATGCGAGAAATACGTAACAGGATTTCTTCCAAGGTAAACCATTCCGTGCACTGGTTGTCTAGTTATATTATACCATACTTTGTGCGTCTTAGCATTCGTTTCGACATATATTTGATCCGTAGTTATAGAAGCCACATTAGATCCTTGCTGGAGATATATAGGATGTAAAGACGTGGCGTTGAGTATTACAGGAATAACGTCTATGGTAAAAACTGTATAAGTTGGTTTGAACTGACCATCCCATACTCTGAAATAGAACGTGGCGGTTTGAAGTAATCCCGAATGTTCGTATATAATCCTGCCATTGTTTATATCCTCCTGAGTAAACTTGTTTATCGATTGAGCTTCATCAATTGTGTGATTTTTATCAAACATTACGAGTCTTCCTTGTGTTGGGCCACTAATTATGTCGTATAATATGCCAGAAGGTCCTGTATCAGCATCTTCCGTAAGTAAATCCTTCTTTGTTAATGTATAATTCTCCCCCTGGACTACTTGTATTTGTGGTGAATCTGTTAATAGTCTAAACGGTTGATCATTTACTGGTACTATATGAATAAGTATAGTTACATTGCAAAGCAGAACATAATCAGGAAGCAAGTAAAGAGCCATATCAATTTTATCCTGAATAGAATCAGAGTCATCATGTTCATAAGTCACGACACCACTTTCCAGCTGAGTCTGCGTCAGTGTTGATAAGTAGGGCTTTAGTTCACCGTGAGCTGGTTGTGACCACTGTGCTTCGAGTTGAGGTTGTCTTACACCAGCTTGAGTTTCCAAATAACTTATAACATTTGTAACATTTACTCGTAAAGGAACTTTATCTCCTTCTTGAACCTTCGTGATTGGAATGTAGACGTATTTAGCAAGACCGCCTGATGAGACGGATACATCGATATTGAAAATTTGATCAACTATAGGTCTGGCCAATGCAGCTTCCACCGTGAATATGAATGAATCGTTGGTATATAGATCAGAGAAAGGATGTGTATGCTCATAATATACAAGTGTGTTATTAATATCCTGTTGGGTGAATTGTTTAATAGATCGATGATGATTTTCCCCGTTCAACATTATAAGTCTACCCAGCGCTGGAGCTCTCTCGATTTTATATATTATATTTCTTGTGAGATCTGAGCATTTGGCCATAAGATGGTAATTATTAAGTGGCTCTCTCATTAATGGAAAAACTCGTAAGGTATGCTTCCTTATTAGCTTCAAGGACACTGACTTTGTAGTAATTAGAAACGTAATTTTAGCTAATTCGTGGAGACCGTCTGTGACATTGAATATCATTTTGCCTTTTGAGCCATCTGAAAATAAATAGTTTTTTTTTTAATTTATTCGTAGTGTTAATTACAATGACGTGTCTTTGTTTTGGTTTGTTTAATATTATATTATCTTATTATACGAAACAATACTATGAAAATTAATTAAATGTTTACAACTATAACTTATTAAATATTATTTTTTATGACTGCTTTCGATATTCAATGGCGGCTAGAACTTTGCTTTGTTAGATATTATTATCAATTTAAATTTAGAACTACATAAATATTTTCCTATATTTTTAACATTTACTTTCGTCTCTTTTAAAAAAAATCTTTAGTTTATACATAACAGTTTTTACTTACTTTTATGAACGAAAATGACTTGTCTATTATCAATGTCTGCTTGTGTGAAATGGTCAACAGGATTTTCCAAATCTCCTTTCAAGGCAATGTAGCCAGATACGATGTCAACCACAATGATCGTGACGTTGGTAAGTGGAGTATCTATGTCGTTAACATCTGTGTATAAAATATTTAAGACATTGTCAATTAATTTATAAACAATTAGTATTAAGATCATTTTATTATTTAACTTACATAATTCGTTTCTTGTAAAAACAAAAGTGCCTCCTTCCCAAACACAGAGTCCAGTATTGGCTGCTACAATAGGCGGTTCATCATTCACCGGAACAATATTGATCCTCACATAGAAAGGCTCACTTTCCTTCCCTCCTTCCGTTATGGCGACCAGTTTAATTGAGTCAGATGATTCTTCAGAACCGTCATTAATATACTAAAAGTGAGTTTAAATATTTAATTTCATTTGAGCGAACCACAACGTAGTCAGATTAGCATGAATGAAAATGTATCATAGGTTAAACTTACCATTATATTCCCCGAATTAAGTTTGAGTACAGGCAGTAACGTTAAATCCTGATCCGCCATCACGATTTTACCATATTTAGGTTTTTGGATAACTTTATAGGATACTACTTTTCCCCGATAGTATTCCGTAACGATCTTAAACAAATCTTGCTTAACACTTACAGATTCTCCTTCGATCACGGTTAAGTTCGATGATACTACGTAGAAATGTTCAGGAATTATTATCACTGTTAGTTCTATGTCTCTAAGCCAAACTATACCGTTTGTGACGTCCATTTTTATCCTATCTCTGGTTCGATTAACTCCCGACTGCACGTAAACTAGTCTATTGGCGTTTATTATAGATTGATCGAACATTTTCGTATGTACTGGCTCTTCGTTATAGTTTTCCATTTCTATTGTGCCAGGAGTGGCAGTAATTTCTAACCAACCATGGAAAGGTCCTTCTGTCACTTGGTAGACTATATTTGATGGCTCAATTTGAAGGTGCATTACCTAAACCAAAATCATGGATTATTAATAACATGTAGGAAATAAAACCAAGTTCCAAAATTATACAATATAATTGGCATATTATTTACCTTGCAAAAAAGAAAAAAATATATAGAGGAAATTTATCCTTTTAAAAATTCTATGAAATTAAAATAAATACAATATTCATAAAAACATGCAAAAAGCTTACTTCAAGAACATCTTTTGTTATATTAACACTAGTTGACTCTTCAACAACAAGTGGTTTATTAGTAGAAACCTTCAATGACTCCCAATAACTAGAGGGAAAGATCTTAATAGGATATATGCCTTCACCCCAAGCTTCTAAGCACATCACTTTAAATCTAGAAAAAAGCAAACACATTGGTTGTGTTTTATTTATTATTATTTATATTTATAAATCGTTATATCATTCTTAAATGAATTTCAAGGATATGTGAAATATATGTAATGTGAATAAAAATGTCGAAGCACCAAAATGAAGGATGATTATAACTAGTGTCGCAGGCTAAATATTGTAATAGTTTTAATGATTAAATTGAGACCGGAAATTAATTCTTTTAATAATGATGCTAATGTTTAATTGATTGTAATGTTTAACGCGTCGTAATAAATCAGTGTGTTGTGGTATCAATTGCCGGTCGGGTATTCGGTGGTCAATGCACAGAATAAAAACAAACCTAAATGCGTCAGTTGGCGTTTTCGGCTCCCTATGGCGATATGAAACTCTGGCAGCAGCTATATCAAGTTGCGTGAAGCTGATCGCACCCTGTCCCTCTCCGACTTCTATGGATCCATGCTTTGGTTCTTGCGTCACATCGTAGTGGATGTCTTCTTCGAGGCAGTTCATATTTGTATCCACCTGTAAGTTATATCGTTTTGAATTATCATATTTTATCAAAAAGATAATTAGCATACAAATAATAACTTACCTGCATGTCTCTAGTGGTAATAACAACTGCTTTTCCGTTTTCAACAATAGAACCATTGGTTGGATACATTCTT
Organism: Vanessa atalanta; assembly: GCF_905147765.1. NCBI lineage: Eukaryota > Metazoa > Arthropoda > Insecta > Lepidoptera > Nymphalidae > Vanessa > Vanessa atalanta. The sequence goes on along the minus strand of NC_061902.1, from coordinate 13,734,753 downwards.
ATGAAAGGGGGGGACGCTTGTATCTCCAAATTTCCATTGACGTCAAATAACCCGTCTGATATCCAAAAAGCCATTTTTCCATATTCTTTGCCTTGATGTTTGAAAAGTACGAGATTCTTATTAATGTCGTCTTGTGAGAATTGAGCTATTTGTTCCGATGGATTATCTGCTCTGAATATACCTCCATTCGGAGGATCTTTGGTAAATCTCTGCACGGTATATATTATATCTGATGGCTTCGTGTCCAAGTCTGCATCGGTATAACTCAAATCTCTAGCCGTTATTAATCTGGCTCCACCGTGGACTATATGAAAGACTTTTTCGTTTTCACGCACAGGACTATTGTCATTTTTCAATATAATGTCAATATGAAAAACTCCAACGTATTGAAAGTCCTCCGGTTCTGGACTCAATGCCATAAAATGAAACGAATCCTGCCTACTTTCTGAATCATCGTGGGCATAATACACTCTATCTGTGTTTAATTCTTGCAATGTGAAGTAAGTCGTATTATCCCTTAAGATTTTCAAATTATCACTGATTACTTCAATCTTTCCATGTTTTGGTATATGAGTGATATTAAAAACTAAATTTGTTACTACGTCAGTTCGAAAATTAAGATGCGTAGCTGGTATTGCCATTCTAGAACCTTCAATTACTTGCAATCTTTCTAAAGTTGTGTGAACTCGACCTGACAAATGATCAGAGACGGAAGAACCAGGCACGTGTCTGATTGTCATAACTCCAGTTATGTTATCGCATTCAGTCGCTCCAACTACGAATGTAAACTCATCTTGTATATGAGAATAAGCTCGTCTGTGTAGTCTGTACCATAATAGATCCGAATCTATATCTTGTTGGGAAAATGTACTATGCATTTGTAAATGATGTTTTCCAGACGAAAGGTGTAAAATGCCATATTTAGGCGGTTTAAGAATTGTAAACAAAATTCTGTCGCCAGGCAACGACAATGGTTTCGTCTTAAATCTGAGATGTTGTGACGATATAAAAGCTTCTCTCGTATTATTTAATACTAATTCCTCGTTAGTCGATTGGTATAATTCGAGTTTAATAAATGTTAGTCGAAAATCGTAAAGTGTATTCGTTCGTACAGTTCCAACGGATGCTTTAAACTGTCAACAAATATATAATATTGTAAACAAAATTGTTTTTTCTTATTATGCATTCAAAAGTTATTTCATAAATAAATAAATTACCTTGAACTCGTCGTGCGTCGGATTTCCAAGAATATGCATGTATCGAACGCGTCCAAAATTAATCATTTCGCTTGTGAAAGAATCGACTGTTTGCCAGGTACCATCTAAGACTCTAAGACGTTCAACTACGCCAAATTGCGGAGGTTTAACGACGTCATACCTTGAAATAAAATTTTAATGTAAATAAAAATATTTTGACAATATTTTGTTATATAAAATCATATCTTCAAACGAAGTTAATAAAGCAAAAAAATGTTTAAAAAATAGTGCTGTTGTGAATTGTAGACGTCGTAGTGGTGTGGATGACATTTGGAATTCTGACACTATACCTAAAGATAAAATTTAGCGGCAGATAGTTTCTAGTCTCTTTTGAGATTGCAAATTTACAATTACTTTACTTCGGTTGTTTTTTTTAAAAAAAGAACAGACGTAAAACGTACGTTAATGTATTTATGTTTAAGTGTGTTTGTCAACAATGCACCAGTATTATTTCTGGCAATAATACTTTGGTCATTGTGGCCGCATCAGTGAGGGCCTCACACGTCCTGTTTCAGATACTTATGTTCATAATAAGGACAACAATCGGTTTTTGAGCGATTTGAGGAAGCTAGTAGTAGGAGTCATAAAGTGTCTCTGGACAAGGACTCCTCTCTCACTCGTCATGGTCTCAATGTTTGAATTATATTCTAATAGCAGGTTAAACTTTACCAAAACTGTCAGATGATTTTATCTAATCCATAATTTCCAGCTTAAAGTTAAACGGGAAGGGGCAGGGTCGATCTTTTCGACTCGAATATTCCGGTGACCAATACTTTGCTGATATGCTGACCAGGGTGACGTTTTTGCATATATTCATTTCAATATGCGTCATGTATTGGCCAGAATTATGTTTATATAAATTTCCTTAAATAAATTGTCATTGCTAACTTAAACTCGGTATGAAAAATTTTCTTTCTCCAAGAAATTGGTCAGCAAGTAGCCTCTCTAATTATTAGTCAATATTTTTTTTAAGCTTTATCTCGTCTCCATTATACGAGCTTAACCCGTCACAATTACTAAAAGACCTCTCGAGGTATTATGTACGGCTCTACTGGCGTCCTCCTCCTCAAAACATTGCCTCAATTGTGCTATTTTTTAAACGTCAAACAGCGAATACTTTTCCGATATTCTGAATATACGCTAAGCTACTCTCGATTTTTATTTTTTATTTTGCGTGTGAAATATTGTAAAAATTCCAACAGGGAGTTTTTACGTTCACTCGTTAATAGGAGAAAATAAATTTCAAACAATAGCCTCTCATAAACACATAAAATTCAATTTGAATAGTAAAACATTAGAGCGTTGGTGAAAGATACAGGAAATAAAATAAATAACTTACTTTACATGGACATTAGTTTCGTCTGCGTTAGTCGTAAACGTAAGGTTTTCAGCTGCAATTATAGCGTATGAATTGTGAACCAGATACAATCCCGTGTTGTTCACGAGACGCACTTGTAAGGGGACTATTGATATGCGCAATACGCCCGGACCGCTAGTTTCAATACCGTCCGATACCTGAAACGTTAATTAGTCCAAAATAATTGCTTGAATCATCACGAAATGTGACTTGAGAAACAAGTGACGAGCTAACTTCGGGGTCTCAATTATCAAATTTCATAGAATCAAGATGTAGGTCGTTGGAGATGATACAGACGATTAAACCTACACATCCAAGGGCAGTCTTGTCATGATTCGAATACGATAAGTAGATAATAACAAACGCTATTTCAGCGTAACCCTTTTATTAAGTGAACACATGTTATACTTAGGCTATATTTACCTGTAAAGTGAGACGAAGTGACGTTTTATTCAGTTGCTTTTCGCTTGTGGTACCGCTAACATAGGATATAACGCCCGAATCGATGTCTTTTTGCGTGAACGAGTCCACTGGCTGACCGGACATTTCAATGTGGCCACTGAAAAATTATAATAATCCATATAGCTTTTTTTACAAAAGAAAAAGTTAAGAAATTTTTGAATCAAATCAATTTTAAATATTACCAATTTTTAATAATATTTAAATTAAAATTTAAAAAAGTTTTATTGATACTCAAATATTACTTCTAGCTTAGTGCTAGACATAAAGTTAACTATGTATTGTGTACTGTCAAGTGACTGGCGAAATATTATACATTTAAAGCATACGGCAAGTAAGTTAAATTATTATAGGCTCGCTAACACTAATCTTGAAGATATTTATTATAAAGTGAGTACCTGTTCGCTTCGTTTTTTCCATGTAGGACGGTGTATAGTAAGTCTTCAGCCGGAGTGTCTGGGTCTTCTGCTTTCAATATGTCCGAAGTTATAACTTTTCTAGTTCCCTTCATATTTAGAACGACAACATTAGTGTACGACATATTTATTTATACTTTTAAATTAAACATTTTATTTTATAAATAAAATAGATCACAGATATAGCAAAACTAAAGAAAAAAAGCAGCCAAGTGCGAGTCGGACTCGCCCATGAAGGGTTCCGTAGCAGCAAGTAACAAGGTTTATGTTTATGAAAAAAATGCTTTTTTTTATAATTGTGTTGATTGAATGAAAGATGAATTGCGGTTTTCGATTTATGATGTATTAAAATAAATCTACTTACTAGATCTCGTTCAAACCAATTTTGGGTGGAAATGTACATGGTAATGTATATCATATATTTTTTTTAGTTTTATCATTGGGGGGGGGGGGGACACATTTTACCACTTTGGAAGTTTCTCTAGTGCAAACTATTCAGTTTAGAAAAAAAAAGATATTAGAAACCTCATTATCTTTGAAGACCTATCCATAGATACCCCACATGAATGGGTTCGATGAAAAAAAGATTTTGAGTTTCAGATATAAGTATGGGGAATCCCAAAATGTATTGCTTTTTTTCCTATTTTGGTGTGAAAATCTTAATGCGGTTCACAGCATACATCTACTTACCAAGTTTTAAGAGTGTAGTTCTTATAGGTTCGAAAAAAAGTGGCTGTGACATACGGACGGACAGACAGACAGACAGACATGACGAATCTATAAGGCTTCCGTTTTTTGGCATTTGGCTACGGAGCCCTAAGAATGCTACATATAATTTTGATGATTTGGTGCAAAATCGAATCTATGAATACTTATACAGGGTTACAGGGTAATATGTCACGATCCTTATAAGGGTTATAGTTCTGGACAATAGCTATCAAATGACCCCCAAAATGCTTATGCAAAAGTGTATCGTTTTCGAGTTATTAATTTTTTAATATTTTTTTTATTTAAAGGATGTTTAAGATTCTAAAATTCAAAAAAAAAAAAATCAACGTATTTTCCCAATTTTTTTTTGTATTTCTTGCTAGGGTACATCCTAGTTAATAATAACCAGTTATAAAACAAAAACAATCTTCAAGCATTTTTAAATTACAGATCCAAAACTGTACAACTTTTCGATTTTTAATTTTGATTCTTTAAGTTACTCGCAATTTTTTTGTAAAAATCACTATGGCTCTTATCGTGCGGATCATTTTAAAAACATCTGCGTTTCCTTAGGTATCCATCGGTACATAAAAAGTACAGTAACAATCATAAACTCAGGAGAAAATTAGATAACAAAGAGACCAGGTAGGAAATTCTAAGAAATGCTATTAAGTTAAGAAATTTAATCTGGATCAAAGACAAAAGGACCTCAATGCAAAGTAGTTAAAGATTATTTTTAATAGTGGTAATAGGTAAAAAAGGAGAGATAAACCAGAGCTGTTTGTGGAATACTATTATCAATTCCTTTGAATTTACCGTCATTTTTTCTAATTTCCTTTTGTCTCATTTCTTTTAGGAATAAGAGTAATAAAACCTTGTCGGGGTACATAATACTCACTGTACTTGCACTGCTCGTATAGTGTGGACGCGCTTTAGTGAATATTGATCTCTTAAATTTTTGAAAAAAACCGCTTTATGAAAAAAATCTGATTCCGGACGCCCTCGTGTCCGTTCTCCAGATGAAGAAGATGTAATTATTCGTCATTTTCTAGAGGACCCTACAGTTTCCACCAATATTGTGGCAAACCGACTGGGCGTATCTCAATGGAGAGTCTGGTTTACTGTCCACGCGGCTGGATTGTATCCCTATCATTACACACCCGTACACGTGATTGGAGAAGGAGATCCTGCAAGACGTTTAGATTTTTGCCGATTTATGCTACACTGTGATGCAGAAAATCCCAATTTTTTGAGAAAAATTTTATGGACAGACGAGTCAAAGTTTGACAAAGATGGTATTACTAACTACCACAATATTCGATATTGGTCTCAAAAAGAACAGGGAAACCCTCACAAAAAGCGATTAAGCGGTTCACAAAGACGTTTCTCGGTAAACGTCTGGATGGGGATTATCAATGATAATCTTATTGGGCCACATTTCCTACCTGATAACTTAAATGGTGAAAGTTATGAAAGCTTGCTTAGAGAAATCCTGCATGAGTTACTCGAAAATGTTTCGCTGAAACTTAGGCAGAGAATGATATTCCAGCATGATGGTTGCCCCGCACACTTTCGAATGTCCGTAAGACAGTGGCTAGACAGCAATTATCGTAATAGATGGATTGGCAGAGGAGGACCACCCCATGTCCAGCGAGAAGTCCAGATTTGACTCCGATGGACTATTATGTCTGGGGGCATATGAAAAGCCTGGTTTATGATGTTTCACCAGTACAAACAATTGAAGAACTCAAAACAAGAATAATGAATGCTGCAAATTCTATTCGACATAGCTTGAGTAGTGTTGTAGTAAAAAGTGAATTAAGAAAAAGAATGCGTATTTGTATACGAAATAGGGGATCTCGTTTTGAACACGAATTATGAATAATAAACAGTGTAATTTCGAAAGTATGGAGTAACTAAAAAGATTAAGTATTTTGTTTTTGATTTAAATTCAAAATTGCAATGACAGCTCTGGTTTATCTCTCCTTTTTTACCTATTACCCCTAAAATAATCTTTAACTACTTTGCATTGAGGTCCTTTTGTCTTTGATCCAGATTTAATTTCTTAACAATAGCATTTCTTAGAATTTCCTACCTGGTCTCTTTGTTATCTAATTTTCTCCTGAGTTTATGATTATTACTGTACTTTTTATGTACCGATGGATACCTAAGGAAACGCAGATGTTTTTAAAATGATCCGCACGATAAGAGCCATAGTGATTTTTACAAAAAAATTGCGAGTAACTTAAAGAATCAAAATTAAAAATCGAAAAGTTGTACAGTTTTGGATCTGTAATTTAAAAATGCTTGAAGATTGTTTTTGTTTTATAACTGGTTATTATTAACTAGGATGTACCCTAGCAAGAAATACAAAAAAAAATTGGGAAAATACGTTGATTTTTTTTTTTTATTGAATTTTAGAATCTTAAACATCCTTTAAATAAAAAAAATATTAAAAAATTAATAACTCGAAAACGATACACTTTTGCATTAGCATTTTGGGGGTCATTTGATAGCTATTGTCGTGAACTATAACCCTTTAAAAGGATCGTGACATATTACCCTGTAACCCTGTATATAACAATCAATATTTTTAAAACAATTTGGTCGTTCATAAATTGATTTCAAATACTATTGATACAGCAGATTTATAAAATACAAAATAAATTGAATACATAAAATATTTTTAGAAGATATAATAGATAGACGATTGCTTTCAAGAGTACCAAATACAAGACAGCAACACTACAGTAGTATAAATTCTTCTTCAGATGCAAGTGCCGTCCCACATTAATCCAGTGACGATCCAGTCCAGTATTTTAGTCCAGTACTGGATCGAAACTGGAATAATGTGAACCGTCATCGTGTTGTACATTCTTTCTTCAGTTGAACTGGTTGTTACTGTCTGTGATGTCGAAGGAATCTTCTAGAACTCGGGAATAAGAAATTGTATCATGTATCATGAAGGCGAATCATTCGGCTAAGCATTGGCGTATTTGTGTTAATTCTCCAAACAATATAAAACACATAATCATTACTATAAAACAAAGTCGCTTAACGCTGTCTGTTCCTGTGTATGTGTATATCTTTAAAATTACACAACGGATTTTGATGCGGATTTAATAGATAGATTGATTCAAGAGGAAGGTTTATATGCATAATACATGCACAATATAGTAGAGAAGCACTGATATTTTTTTTTTACAATTACATTTATATTTATTCTGCCTGGAAATCACAATTAGGAAGTAGTAACTCCCTTTGTCATTAATTTAATCTTAATATGTCTTATTTATCAATCTGTTTTTGAGATTTAATTCATCGCCAATGCGGCACCAACCTTGGGAACTAAGATGTTATGTCCCTTGTGCTTGTAACACTGGCTCACTCATCCTTCAAACCGAAACAGGCGGTAAAATATCTGACGAGTGGGTGGTATCTACTCAGACGGGCTTGCACAAAGCCCTACCACCAAGTGGATTACAATGATTGTCGATATTTATTATACATATAAAATATAATATCGTTGTTAACATAATGATGGAAATCTATGTATAGTCATTTAAGGACACTTTGTCAAAATCTTCCTAAAGGAAAAGTTATATAAATTCATATTTATGAATGACCAAATTTTAATATAACAATATTAAATACAGATATAATGCATGTTGTAAATGGAAACCTTTTGATCATTAGACTGTGTTGTATACTATGTCACGATATAAAAAGCAATTTCATTAAGCGTACGTAATAATGAAACCACATTAGCTTAATACTAATTTAAAATTTACAAAATTCAACATTGTGTTTGCTTTTCCGTAACAAATTCTAATTATGGTTAATTTTAATTGAAGTTTAAAAAGTTACAAGGCTATAAAATATTTTGTGATTTTGTGTTAAATGCGGAATAAAGTTATTATTGCCGTATTTTGTACAAAAAATATAATTCAAGATGTTTTATTTTTTACTCAAGGTAATTTTCATACTTACTTAATATATTCTATCTCAGGTTATTTGCGAGTCGTGCTATAGCATGCAACTACTCAAAAGCAACTCAAAAAAACAAATAAACTGAAACGCACCGAACTTTCTGAAAATAAATAAAACGAGAAACAAACAATTAGAAGAAGTATGTTTTACACTAAAGTATAAAACTACTACGATGTCTTTGTAACATATTTTTGAAACGATCATCTAGCTTACACTATTACTAAATGTATAACAGTAACAAATTTATAGCCTATTCCGATGGAAGAAGGAAAAAAGACAATCAAACTTTAGATTAACGTATATCATGTGATTTGCTGAACTCAGCTATATTGTGCACAACTAAGAGTTTAGGATTAATATGTCTTTAATTACAACACTTTAATTTTACTTCCAAAATTCCAAGAACAGTTTCGTTGACGTTCAAAACGTCATATTTTCGCAAATCCATAGTGAATATCATCAACCAATCAGATCTCAACCAATAATAACGTCAATTTTCTGTCAAATGTTGTTTATTTGACTTTTTTCCTCTTATGGTTGGAATAGAGTACATATAGTAAAACAGTTGATTAAGTATTTCGATCTTCATTTGTTCTTTTTACAAATTGGGTCGCATTTTAATTTACTACAATAAATATGTGCACGTCATAAAATAATAGGAAATTTGTTATATCGACTACATATTGACGTTAATCTTAATACAATAGGCAAAAAAAACATTGCTGTTATGTCCATGCAATTCGTAAATAGCATGTTATTGTATAAAAAAACTGTTAAAGCTTAATTCATACCTGAGTGAGTCTTAGAACTTTTCCCGGGAGAAGGTTCAGCACAGGAGGATCGTTTACGGGAGTAACGTTGACGTGTAGAACGAATGTGTTACGACCTTGCAAGTAACTCGGTAACGTGAATTTCGTTTCTGGTATCAGTTCCATTTCGAGCACGATAGCATCTTGATGATTCTCCGATCCGTCGTGTACGTAGCGAACCTGAAACATTTGAGTAAAATCACCGTTCAAACTATACTGAGTTTTAATTCTTTTTTAAATATGTTTTTTAACAAATTTCAAATATATGTAATATTTACTTAGGACTTTTTAAATAGACTATATTTATAAGAGACTAAACTTGTATACAAAAATTTTGTTTAAATAACTGATTTAACTCACAGTCCCTTTAAGTAAACTTGTGAAAAGGGCTAATCCGACAAAAACTCTTAACATCGAGCAACTTAATAAAATTGAACCGTATTGTGTATCAATGTACCAACCCACAGAAGTAGTAACAAAAGTTGTTAAGATTTAACTAATAAAAGTTGTGAAAGTTGATACATTTCAAAATTTGTTACCTGTCCCTAAAGATGGTGCAAACCTAAGGGATTATACAATAATTGCGCTCTATTACCAAGAAAATTGTCGTGAAGGTTAATGATGAGACAAATTGCGAGACATTGGCTTCAGATAAAAATTACCCAAAAGAAAATCATTGTAATAACATACAAACGAAACAACAATATCGCCTACTTTCCTGCTAATAATAAAATAGCTGCAACAATGTCGCAGTTGCATCAATGGCTTAAAAAACATATCTACCATATCCACAAAGATCCGACACAGTTGTATGTGGACTCAGGTCTCAGGTCAGGGTATACACACTATAGACACTCAGTAGTATTACAAGAGAAATCACTAATTAAGTTTGCACTCATAGTTCAATTATATTTCAAACAACAAACATCACTAACAATGTCAGCCGAATCTGGAAACTCTCGGAATTTTAAACACCGCGCCATGATATAATTCCTAGTAAAGAAAGGGAAATGCCCCGAACGACATTTTTGAAGACATGTATTCAGTTCTTCGACATCGTATATGAAGGCGCAGAATCCTTTTTTGCCCTTCATATATGATGATGAAAAAATAGACCTGCTTATTTCAACAAGGACGAGAGAATACGTCTCTCGCCCGGGCTGCCCTGTCACGGTACTGACTGAGGAAAAGTCGGAAAAGTCGAAAAAATTGCTCTGTCCGACTGAAGAATTAAAATGTGGCAGATTGTTGAAGATCTGCAGATTAGGAAAGAACGAGTTGGAGATATTTTACATGAACATTTGAATATGAGAAAAATAGCGCGCCCTGGGTACCTAAAATGCTTGCATCGCTTAGCAAGCAACGTCTACTTGCAGATTTTTTGAGCTAGTCACCGATAACAAGGAAGACGTTTGGTTATGAATAGTTACCGTAGATGAATCTTGGATTCACCAATATGATCCGGAGCCCAAACAATAATTCAATAGATAAAAAAAGGAGAAAGACCGTCGAAGAAATTCAAGGCAGAAAAGTCGGCGTCAAAGCTAATTGGTTTTCAGGTTTTCTGGGATAGCAAGGGAATTTTGCTTATCGGCTACCTACCTAGAACTACGATGAATGGCCAATATTACTCCAATTTATTGACTCAGGTTCGCGAGGCCACTGTACAGAAACTACATGAAAAACTGACACGCGGAGTTTTCTTTCTGCAAAACAACGCGCTCGTTGACACCGAACATTGCGACGCAAGCCCTGAAAGGCACGGGTTCTCAGAGATTGACTACCACCCGTATAGCCCAGGCCTAGCAACTAGGTTTTCCTCTTTTTCAATTTGAATAAGGACTTATGGGACTGGAGATTTGCAGATGACAACGAAATGAAAGCTGCGGTTGATCGTCATTTTGAAAAGATAGATACAGAATATTTTCGGGTGGGTCCAAGGCATTGTATGTAAGATATTAGATAAGATATGAAACAATATATTATTTTCGGTCATTAAGTATCTTAAGCCGCGGACTTATCACCCGTCTCTCGTACAAGTTTCCTCACTACAAAACGGACGGACTGCGGATAATTTTAACTAAAAGATTACTCGATGCCAAATTTTAAAACAAGAGGAAAGACAGAAAATTTGGCTTAATGCGAATCATACACTGAGGAAAATCTTGACACTGCATGTACGTTGAGGCGGACCAATGAGCGAAGGTGTTGATCATGCATCAATTTTGCTCATTTTTGTCAAATGTTCTGTTAACTTCCAAATCCCGAAAAAGCAGTAGTTTTTCATGGTAGACTATCATGAGGAAATAAATGACGACTGTATGAAAAGTGGTTCAGTGAAATGCATAATTTATCTTGTGTGAGGCATAGTATCTCACTCCTCATTTGTATGTATACAGCTGTCTCGCAGGTACAGGGGCACTTTGGACGATAATTCAATAGAACCAGAGATCAGACGTAAGAGCACCGGTTTTACTCACAACACCGAACTACTTAAAACGACCGTGAAACCCAATATAATAAAGTAGGTATAATGAGATTGCCTTCATTGACATTTCAGTAAATTTAAATTTAAGCGATTGAATCTGCCACCGCATAAGCTTTACTGGCTACTAGACACGAGGTGTGACGACAATAAGCGTTCTGATAAAATAAAAATAGTACATATTTGTGTATTTTATAATACCTTATCTCTAGACAGATCCATGAGAGTAAAGAACTGTTTAGACTTTTCTCCTTCAACATAATTGGTGTATTGAGGTAGATTTCTCAAAGACAGGTCGACGGCGATCCTGCCGTGTTGCGGGGATTGGGCGACATGCAGCAATACACCGGAGGGTCGCACGCCGTACTTGTGGTGGTCCAATACGACGTCGATGTTTTGCGTCGTTATCACCGACACCCCTCCTTCTTGTACTGTTAAAGGGTACAGTGCTACCAATTCTAATTCGCTGCTCGATTTAGAAAACACCTGGAAAACAAACATTGAGTGATCATAAAATGGGGCTTTACTTACTTTACTTTTTTATTTTACTTTACCGAATTTATATGTAAATACTTTATCAATAGAGAGAACTCATGGCATTTTTTCTAAGCGTTATAATAAAACATTTTACAGTGGCCATTTTAATGCTTATTTTTCTACTTATTGCAACCAATATGTCAAATTATGATGTTTAATGTAACTTATTGTATTATTGATATTATTAAACTTGACTAAATATTTTGTATCATTTTTTTATTTAAAAAAAAAACTAATAGGCTATAATAATTTATTAATATTCTATTTTTGTGTTTGAGTCTGTAGAAGCGGGACCTTAATAGCTCGGCTTTGTTCCAGCAAACAATAAAAAATACGAATATCGGCTGGAAAATCCACCCTGCCGATATATCACGTGAACATAATTGAGGTCGATGAACTCTTTCACTTGACCTCATACGACATCCTTACTTAGAAAGTACACTGATTCAATAGTAAGCTTTATAGCGGGAGCAATAGCGGCGATATTACCTTATATTTCTCAGCGTAGTCCGGATTAATACACAATTCAGAGTCGCACTTGCATGTGAAGTGGTCGACGCCGTGTTGTTCGCAAGTCGCTCGTGGTATGCAGGGAGGGCTCGGACCGGCGTGGCAAGGGTACCACCACACGCATCTCGGGCTAACGCCGTACGATACAACGGCGTTGGGTAAACCGTAAATCTTATCGTCTACCTCGATCGGTCTGATGCAGCCCTAAGGATATTTCGTTAAATGTGAGAATTTATTTAATCAGCTGTTATTGATTTCGGATATCGAACAAACAAATTGAAAGCAAAGGCATTAAAATATAAAGGGACACTTAGTTATTAATTAATATAATTATCTGTTTTTATAATAGGAGCTACTAATCATTAAAAGTTATTTGATCGACAATTAAGTCAAATAAAATATATTAATTATTGATAAATAATTTTACCATTATGCTAGAATCAGCCGCTTTGATGCCCTTCGAGAACGCTCGCTGTCTCTTCTCACTCTCTATCCCGCCGAGATAGAAAGAGTCGGATAGATCCAAATACCTCGTACCGCCGCTCTCTATACGGGTGCTCATTGCAATATTGTCGATTGAGAGCTGAAAATTATTTTATTAAATTTGTAAAAAAATTTTGATTAATAAATATAAATGTTAACAATAAACTTCATTAACACATAACACGAATATTTTATATGACCGCAAATGTTGAGTTTTTTATTATGAATATACAAATAAAAATATAGCATATAAATATATCTATGTCAATAAATAAATTCAACAGGAAGGCACAGCATATATCAATTTGTAAAAAGTTCGCTAGAGCTCTTAATAAAATCAGAAGGATGGTTAACCATGATCAAAGAACATATCCTCTTACAGACGGACGTCGTTTTTGATCCGAGTAAACAAGCAAGCATCAAACTATACGTACTCATGTAAAAAAATCTATGCTTATATTATACGTGTGAATATGACTCTGTCTGTTTGTTGCTCATTCACTTCCAAGCGACTGAACAGAATTTTATTAAATTTAGTATAAACCAAACTTAAGCATCTAGTCTATTTTTTTATGCAAAACACGTGACGTCCACTCTCTAAAACGCGAGCGACAATTAATAGGAATACATAATTTATAAGTATTGAGATAATATGTAAATATCATGGTATGTAATCACAGGCACAAGGGACATAACATCTTAGTTCCCAAGTGGTGCATAGGTGATGTAAGGAATGGCGGCCTTTGTCTATGGGCGGTGGTGACCACCATATAAACAAAAAAATATTATAGCTTCACAGTAGTTTTATATTGAAGGACAACACACACAGAAAAAATCTGATGTTTATGAGTATTCGCATGCAGTAAAATTCACAAAAAAATCTTCACAATCCGATGAACGGCTTAGAAGCGCATAGGCGGCGACGAACATGCATTCTATTTTGTATAGAAGATAATAACGAAATGCAAAGTTCATAAGTAAGGTAACAAGCTATTGTAGTCTTAAAAAATATAAAAATGTCTTCCTCGTTCCCTTTGCATTATTTTATACTTTATATCTGTTATATAATCGTTTTGTTAGCATTAATTTGATTCACAATTTTTTAATAATTTCCATACGTTTATGGCACCAGTTTCGTGTATAATAATTAACCGCTCGACATTCTTTTATGTCAAGAGTACAATTAAATAATTCAATGAAATTTCATTGAATTAACAGCCTATAAAAGTCCCACTACGGGGCTATGACCTGCTCTCCTTTTTGAGGGTAATGTTTGCAGTGTACCCCACCACGATGCTCAATTACGAGTCTGTGATAGATTAACATCCGACACATCCACTTTTAACACATGCACACACATCTTTCTTACCTTCACGATCTTTGTCTTTACTTATATTATAAAGAGGAAAAGATTGTTTGTTTATTCGAACGCGCTAATACAAGGAACTAAAAGTTCGATCTGCATTGGTGATTGACGCCATTATCTATGAGAGGGGGTGACCACTTACCATCAGGTAGGTATATCATAAAAACAAAGATATATATATATATACGCTCACGCATAGAGACGCTCCTCCGTCACTAAGGATTGACGCGTATACACCCCGCGTTAGATTATTTTACGTTAATTGAATGTTTTAACGCGATTAGTTTCACGTCGCGTATTTTATACCCAATTATATTATATAATGATGTTATATAATAATAATAAACTATAACAATATCTGTGGTCCTTAGTGAACTATTTATAAACATAAAAAAAATATATATACAAAATGTTCCAAACAAATCGGTTCAGTAGTTACTACGTTAATACGGAAAATAATATAGTAAGTCACCTTAAGGTAGTTTATAATATAAGAATGAGAAGCATGAAATTAATAGACTGCTTATCTAACAAAGTACTAAGTATCATATGTTTTTCCAATTTAGTGGTCTCCGAACATTAACATTGATCGTATCAGGTACCTATACTTATAAGACCTAGTCTCCGACACGAAATCTTGTAATGCATCCTTCGTTGACTACGATTTACCTACGATTCTATAACATTCAAAGACAATTAATAAATTTAGATTTTATATAAAAAAAACCTTACTAAGTAACGCAAAGTACTCGATAAAATATTATATTAATGATAAAAAAGCATGTAGTTAATATTTGTTTATCCAGTCAGGATTTATATATAAATATAATTGTTATTGCTTGACATAAATTCGTAATTATAATGATGGAGGGTTACTGAGTTTAACGACGGTTCTTCACGGTAGAATCTACTTCTCGGACCGGTGGTAACATTACATTTAATTCAATGCTGTAATACGGCACGATTCAAAAGTGTTTTTATCAGCCTTTTTGAATGAAGAACATTTTTATTTTTATTTGTGATTTTATAGAACTTGAAACGATCGACTATTATAGTAGGATATTGTATTAGCAATGAGCGGGTATTTTATTAATTTTTATCGTTAATGACCACTCACCGCTACTTCTTAGAAGGTTAAATAAAAATCCATTTCAAATCACCGCTAATACTCAAGTATGTAATTCGTAAAGGCAAAGGGCTCATTACCATATTCAAAAGTGTTCGACACCATCAAGAGGATGCCCTAGTTCAATATAGAACTTTTAAAAGCTATGGCCGAACATGTTAGAACCCCTAGCTTTGAAATTGACATTGACCGGAAAATTTTGGATGATAAAAGAAAATTGAGTAGTAGTAGTAGAAGTATTCTCTCTACTTGAGGTTCGGTTATTCTACCACGCTGTTCCAACGCGTATACCAAGTGGCAGATTTACGACACAATCGTGTTGCCTTGTGATATTTTCCTTGACGTCAAGCAGGCAAGCAAGCACGATGTTATTATAAACATATTAAATTCAATGATAAAGTTTTGAAAATACAGTGTTGTTTGACTAGATTTGAACCCGCAATTCACGTGTTCTAATCACTATACTATCTCAGTCATTGAACATTTTATATCTTCAAATATATATATATAAAGATATCAAACCTTTTTTTAATTAAAAAAAATGTACGAGTATTCTCGTACAAAAAAATGGGATTTAGTATTATTTTACTACCTACATACCTTTAGTTTATATTGAAAAGGTTTTTATCTTTTAATCATCGAAATGTGTATGTCCAGCTTATGGTATCACATACGCCCTGTTATTTGTCCAATTGATAACGGATTTCAATAAAGTTCAGTCAATATGCACAGCGTAACAAATTGACATTTCATATATTCAATGGAAACAGAATCTCACGCTTCGTTCAATTCACTTTGTGTGTGTGTAAAATAAACATGCATATAACTAACGCATCATATGTAATCGTATCCCAGCTTCAATAGATCTGTTCAATCAAAAACGCGCCTTTCACGTTAAACCTGCATTAACAAATATAATCTAATCGTATATATCTTTTTGCTGTTTTTATTCTTATTAGTCATCTCGCGTCATTATACTAAGACAAGCGTCACTCAACCAATACACGTCGATAAATTAGCGTGGAGGGGCTCGCTTCACGGTGAATAGGTTTAAAAATGATAGCAGAAAATGCTTTTCTGTCATACTTAAATTGACCAAATAACGTAGCCAGAAATTTCATTAAGTCATTGAGAGAGAGATAAAGAGACATACAAAGATAGAGAGAGAGAAGAGGGAGCGAGCGAGAATGAAAGATAAACAGAAATAAAGAAAAAGAAAGAGAGAGAGAGATACAGAATGTGAAAGAGAGAGAGAGACCAAAATAAAACTGATAGCAATAAAGTTAATGTTGTTATTTTTAATAAGAGTAGAAAATCTCAGTTACCTATTCTCACCGTCAGAGATACCTAGTTATGTTAGTTATGCCTAGTTCACAGTATCGTGTTCCCATGTCTCTACAATATAACGGAAATGTTTCCCGAAGCTAATATTGGCGGCTTTAAAGCTTTCATATTGAAACGCTTTTGTCATTAAAAGAACAGGGTTCCTGATATTTCCAACAGCACAATGAATCTGCTTGAATGCTGTGTGGATAATTCATTACTGTGGCCAAGACTTAGACATCGTGTTGACGTTATACGGTCTTAATTCATTAACCAAACACATTTACTATGCTAGGTCACTACATATTTTTGAGACTGGTAGTAATGTTACAAACGAAAGCGTGTGACGATGATGAGTAGATATTTGTTGCTCTTTCACGCAAAAACTGAAAGGATTTCTATGAATTTTGGAATAGCTTATAGACTGACCTGCCTGGCCTGGCTTTAGGTAGGCTTTTTATATGTATATATTATAGGTTAAACCTAGACTACCCTCACGTGCTGACGGAAGACAGTAATTTTATAAATGAGAAATCAGTTATTACCTACATATCCTGTAGGTTATACGCTATTTGTATCGAATTTCACTGAACTAATGAGTTTGTAGTTATTAACATACAGTATTTTTTTACGTATCATTCCCTTTGAAAGCGGATATACAACTTTTGTGAAATCTATACTAATAGTAATGAATCAACATTTACAAATAAATAGTATTTTTTTACTCTAAAAAAAAACTCGACAGACGTTTCTATGTTTTTATCCTATTCATTTACGATATTTTAATGTGTAAATATTTCTATTTCCTGGTAATCATCATCATCACATCACTGTGCAATGTGCATACCCATAAAATGAAAAAATGTTTAGCCCTAAAAAGTGTGATCAGGTTTGTCAACATCTACAACTTCCCATTAGACATAGATTGGTTTAAATAAAGAATAAAAAGAAAACCTAGGCTGCAGCTCCAGCGGTTTCTTTGTTACAAAAGGTTACACATGAAGCCGATTGAAGTGTAAATTATTCATACAATTGCGAACTAAAAGCAACAAGAACATAATTTAAAATAAACTATATTCACATATACATGGGAATATTATTACCAATCCTCGACCTGATTAATTCGCAAAAGCATTAATGCGATTTAACGTCTGACTGCCTATGTAATTTCCTACGTACCTTTCGTGTTCCAACATTAATTAAAATAATAGAAAGTAATTTATTTTCATATTTAAAAACGACATATATAAATAATTGTAGGTAACATTTTCGCATTGCATGACTATTAATTAAACGTTCAGCGGTGCGATTCTGTAAGAATTCACTTCGTATCTCACTCGTGAAAATGTTCACAGCCGACTTACGGCGACACACCATTTCGAGACGTGTAAGTCGCATATAATATTCTTACATTTCTCGGTGTGACCAACAGACCACGGTCTGCGTTGAGTTTCGAGTTTTTTTTATTCTTACAGAATAGCTCTTCTAAACTAGTACATAAATGTTATAAAAAATCCTATTCGATTTTCAAATCAAGGATTATAATAAAAATAGACGAATTTTCATTCCAACAAAATCGTTCGCGCAATATTCGAGTGCACCAATATAATATTTGTACTCAAAGCGAGTAATGATACGAATAGAAATATAGCGTTTTACGCGAGCATTGTTATTGCATTCGAGGGCTTATTCAACTAACATAAGGTTCAAAATTGTTTAATATTTATATTTATATTATTCGATACAAATATTGTTATCGCCGGGCACTTCATCAGACAGTTCAATCAGAGCCATTACAGATTTCGACTCGACCTCATTGTACGCTTGAATAAAAATAAGGTCAACAGATATGCGATTGCATTTGTTTCAAATAAATCGTGTACACATCAATTGATAGATTACTAAAATAATACCATATGTATAATATATTAATTATTTCTTTGATAAATATTTTAATTAGAAGCAATTCGCACAAAGCAATGCCATTTGTTTGCCGTAGAAGTAAAACTCATCTCCAACCGGATTGAAAGGAAATTAGATATAAAGTTTCGTTCGCTATGTAAGTTTTAATGAAAATTATAAATTCTGCGATTCTCATTGTTATTTCTTCAATAGAATTTAAATACAATATTATTAATGATGTAAAAAGCGTCATGGACACTGGCACATACATATACTTATACCAAGAGACTTAAAATTCGTTCTAATTGATAAGAAATCAATGGTATAAGAAACAGTTAACGTTTCTTACTGTATTAAAGTTTGTGGGTGGTGACCAACATCCTATCAAAATAAAACACAAAACATTCGATAGTTGCTATTGAGCAAACATGAAGCGGACTCACCTCAATAAGCGAGGGGTTAAACAGCAGATGCATCTTGTGCCATTGTCCATCGTTGACCCGATCGTTGTGGACTATCTGCCCTCTCGCCATCTTCACTCGCACGACTCCCTCCAATATCTCTACAGCCAAGAAGTCCGAGCCACGACCGCCACCCGGATTGTAAAGGATCATCGCGTTCGGCGTGATAGTTTTAAATTCAATCTGCCATCTATTTATAACAAATAAGAATTATATTTATGTTCCAACAAAATTAAAATCACTTGCGATAAGTGGTGGAACAGCTATAATCTTGTATTCCAGTTTGAAGGACTATTGTTATTATGGGCCCAAGGAGCAAAACTTTGTAAATTGGTAGCGCATTGACAATTTAAGGAATAGTGAATATTTTTTAGAGCGCTAATGTCTATGGGCGATTATGACCACACCCTATCAGGTGGTCCTTTCGTCAGTCCACCTGCTTATCCCCAACTAAATGTTTGACTATTGCTGTTTGGACAGAAGATTTGTTAATATTAAAAAGATGGAAACAATTATCTATAATTTGCATATTTTTTTTTTTTACATATTCGAAATAAAGCAATATAAAAGTGTTTAAGAGACATTTCCAATTGAATTATCATTGCATGTCTAGTTTTGCGTTAACGAAACTTCTAAGGGTGCAATCGTATGATGAATAACGTAAAACGACTGCTTTATATTTTATTAAAGGGTTTGTGCTTACCTATAATTTTAACGTAAATGAAATCAAAATAAGTAAAAAGGTAAATCAGTTGAATCGGACTTTTAATGATAATTACATGTAAGCTTAAAAAAAAATCTAGTCATCAAAGTCTTTTTTTCTTTATGATTTGAAGAATGTACAACGTTTTTTTTTTCTGTATAATTGGATTGACATAAAAAAATTATTCTACTTTGAATAGACTTTATTAATAATTAAAAATAATAATTATTTATTTAGATTATCTAAGTAAGGCAACAGTATAACGTGTCATTCGATTGCAATAAAGAAGTCTGTGACCCAGAATAAAAAAAACGACTAATCGTTATTATGGTTATAACATCTCAATAATTTGTAATACAAATAAAACACGCTGTATAATGATAATATATCATTATAGACCAATGTTACCATAATTATACAATCGTATATTTAAAAAAAAAGTGTCCGTCTTAAATTTGACCAACCCACCTTCCTCCTGCTCTTGAATTTATTCTCGGAAGAATCAAATACGCTCCCTCGTCAATAAAACTGATATCAGCGTTGATGTCGGCATCGAATTCGGGTGCGCAGTTCCATGTCACGCCCTCGACGTGCACTGAACCACTTCGGCTTCGTGCTTTTTCAATTATTTTTACCCCATTATAGTAGACCTAGACATATTTTAAAAACAATCTTGTTAATATGTTATTAACATACAATATAATGGATATTATGTATGTAAGTCGTATATATCTAGTAGTTTGGTATTATTATTGTCACTGTCAGATATAAAAAGTAAAATATAAATCAACCGTTTCATTTAAGTAATGACAGACATGCATATACTATATTAATAACTCTGTTATTCGCTTCCCTTTTCAATAATGAATTCATAAGCTTAAAAGTATTCCATTTTTATTCATGATCATCCTATACATTTTTTAATTAAAATGATCGAAAATAATTTTATTTTTTATTTGGCTTCTATTAGTGTAATATCTCGAAAGCAATTTAAATATAGAACACGTAGGTTGATCCGTATCTTATAAAGATCTTTCAGTTACAAAAATGATATATTGATTCATAAAATATATTTGAATGATAAACATTAACATACATCCTCCATACATCCACGGAAATTTTCCATATGACCGAGAAAGAGCTCTGAAAAGTCGCCCTGCCCTCCGAGAAATATACCGAAGTGTATGTTTAGCTCAAAGAAGCGTCCCGGCAGCCTTTTCTTCACGACGTTGTCGTCAACCTAAAAATAATGAGCCAAAGTCAATGACATAATCAGCCGTTTGGCTCGACTGAGTCATATTGCACACTTTAGTATACAGTATTACTATGTATCCATTTCAAGTATGGTTTTAATTATATTAGCAACAATAGGATATAAATCGTATGATTTCGAACTGAGATATTCTCAATCTATAACAGGAATACATCATACATCCTTAATTTAATTCCATCTAGTACGCATATACAGCATGAATGTTTCAATTCACACGTTATAGGGTGCATCTCGGTTATATTCAATATAAATAAATGCGTAGGCTGTAGCTATAGAATAGTGGTAGAAGCAGCTATAGACTATTGATTAGAAACCTGAGCAATAACTTTATATAAAGCCTCTTTGATAAATAGATTTAAAATGTACAGATTAACAGACTATTATACATTGATATTAGACGAATGTGAGGATTGCTATCAAACACATTGTCTTATCATGATACAGTCTCCGAGTGATGTTAACGATTGATTAACATATACTAGTTGTCACTCGCGGCTTCGCTAGCGTTTTAGTGTTTGGTCGTTAGATGTTAGACATTAAAAGTAGCCTTTGAGTTCAAGTTTACTTCGTACAAAATGTCATAAAATTCGATTCAGTGATTTGGCCATAAAAAAGAAACAAACAGACCGACAGACAGACAGGGTTAGTTTCGCATTTATAATATTAGTATAGTTAATATCATTACCAATATTACTATACAATATCCTAATATGTTCGCAGTAATTCGCCTGTGTTACGAATATTTGTTAAACATTCATTTATAATGAATCCTCGAAGCCCAATGTTATAGCCGACGCGTAACGCGTCACCGATTCGCGAATAACTGCTAAGTGGTCGACGACGAAAGTTCCCCCTTTGATGTCCTTTGATGTTGTGTGCTTTTCTAACTCAAACCAAACACTGTATATGAAAGCCGATACCATGTATTTTTACGGAACGGGCGCCCAACATTTTCTGCATTTAACACTAAAACCAAATATCGAAAAGGCAATGTTTTTATTTCAACATAATGTTTGTAGAGGACCAATATGTTTCCAATTGGATTTGGTTTTTTCAATTTAAAAATACACAAAACAGTATTTTTTTACGGTATTTACGATAATGGATTTATTTATAAAAAAAACATACGAACCTTACTAAACTCGACTATATAAAAAGAATCTCAAATAAAATAACTCAATTCATATTTGTCATAGGCTATTTATGAAAATACTATTTTCGAAATATTATTCAAGGACAAAAATAGACAATCACATTTTGATCTGACAGTTATGTCTATTCAGAGAGAGATATGAGAAAATGACAATGCTAAAATTCAATCTTTGTTTCAGCATAGGAAACTAGCTAATGGCTGGCATGCATTGCAATGCCTATTGTATGTGATGCCAGAAACCTAAGCAAATGTCAAAAACAACTGTACAAGGCTTCAGCTCAAACAAAAGAATAATTTAGAAAAGCATACAATGCAAAAAAGCAATATTAATGTATATACATAATATTATTAATGTAAATACAAAAGAAGTTGATGTAATAAATAATATTTTAAATTACTGTTTGAATAAATAAAATTCTATGGATTCTAGTACTTAACACTGTACTAATAAAGAACAGTTTCGGCCAATAGACTGGTCAGTTATGATGTTTAGTAACAATTGATAGCCTGTTTTATATAGATACACTAGATAACTTTATATTTTTATATTTATATTCATAAAACATGTAAATTCATAAGGAAGCCACAAGAATGTATAAAAGGCAATATTGCTATGTCCGAATTCTTGCAAACAATCCTGAATAAACAAAATATTTAGAATGTAACTTCTAAAATTTTTAAAATAACTTATCTACAAAGATGTCTGAAAAGTTTAAACATTAGACAAATAAGACATTTATCTATTACTAAAGCTGGCTTGTCTAGACCATTCGTCAATTAAATAAGTTGCACTACCTCTGTAGCCTAGTGGCTAGGTATAAGCAATGGCCTAGGTTCAAGTGCCAGATCGAGCACACTCAATAGCAATCCGGAGTTGAAGCCATGTGCTCTTCCAAGGCTCGGAAAACAAGTAAAGCCATCGGCTCTGCGCTTGAACTCTTTTTGATCATGTTGGATATGCCATCCCATCAGTTTCCTTGTCTTTGCTAATAATCTTGTGCACTATACTACCATTGTAATTTAAAACATAGTAACTTTAATCTTTTATAAAAATGCCTGTCCTTGTAACTTAAAACAGTTATGAGGACAATTTAATATTTCTTGCATACTTCGCTATGATTGGCAGCTGTGGTCAAAATTGGTCAGGAGCACTTCGTCATCATGAAATAAAATTACTCAAAACAAATAAAGTTTTGTATTATTATCATACATTTGTAGTAATTAGGATATCCAATTTAGAAGAAGCCATAATCATAGTTTATCATCGGAATATTGCTTTTTTGATGATTGTTAAATTTCGTTGAAATGCCATGAAATAAAAACTTACTGCATTTGGGTGTTGGAAATATAGTTGTATATTATCTAAAGGAACATATTTTTCTGATACATGACAGTCGATGAAAAGAAATCTGGAGTTATGCAAACCTGTCTTATACCGTTTCTCTAGCTACTAAGGTTAAAACAATTGTGTACATGATTTAAAATACCTTCATAGTCAGGTTAGCCTCTCTTCTAATGATGCTGACATGATGCCACTGGGTATCATTGAGATAAGTGCCTTTTGACGAGGATAGTTCACTTTCACCAGCACCAAGATTTATATGAAGTTTTAATCTACCACTTTCCAGTCGAATCTAAAAGTGTACATCTAATTATATCATCACACTATCATTTGTATATTCATTTCTTGTTATTATTCTCAAGTGTTATTATTATTTTTATTTTTTAAATTCTTATATAGCACAATTTTATTATTTTTATTTAAATTAAAACTTTTTAGTGATTCACGCTATTAATCATTATAAGATTAGGATTTTTCATTTATTATTCTTATATATCAATCAGATTTTCGGAATTACAAACGAAAATAAATTTACTTATAAATATGAATTAAATTCAGGAAGATTAAAAAATTAATTTACACACCATACAATAATCTGTTTTGCCAGCAGCAAGTAGTAAAAGGGCGTCAGATAAATGAGTACGAAATCTAAAGCTTATATCCGTGACTCCCTTTGCTTCTTGAAGCGGGTACGATATGTAACTCGCACCATAGAACGACGCTAAAAATAAACAAGCATTTTAACGTCTGTTTATTTACAAATACCTTTTAAAATTAAATTGTTATGTTTAGAATACTTTACACTGCTTTATAATATTAATTAACGATATTATATTAAGATATTTCTCTTTACCTTTATCGTAGGCCAGTCCAAAGGAAACAAGACACAATATAAACAAAAGTTCCATTTTAAAAAAAAAGCACTCAGTACACCAAAAACCTTAATATTTATTGTTGAAATAAATACGCGTTAAACATTATTGTTATCCTAAGCACTCTTGTGTTTATTTTTACCGATCTCGAGACAAAAAAATATCGAGACATCTTTAAAAATCACCGGAGGATATTGCAGGTGTGGCGTCTATTTGAAAATACAAACTATTTTTGAAAAATCTGTTCCGAAAGCACTACACTTTTTATAAAATTGTTTTAATTTTTAGTAAAAATTTCTAGTTCTTTCCAAAAAAAAAACAAAATATAATTTAAAACTAAAATTGCCGTCCTCACGTCAACGATACTAACATGGCCGCAAGCTGACAAGGAGTAGCTAGGTATACTGCGACAGACGACTACTGCGTCTACTTGTGCTTGACGCTTTTGCATAATACAGATTATAGAGAATTGAGAAACTTTAGGTAGCGGAGATTCTGTTCGATGAACGCATATAAAGCTAACTCTGCACTAGAGTTTTGTTATAATTTATCACTTCAATGACCATGAAATACAATGTAGATTGCTAATATCAATATATTTTAATATTATCATAACAAAATATTTAATGTATTGAATAATTTGTAATTTCTAATACATTATAAAGAAAAGCTATAACATATTCGTAGTTAAATACTAATGAAACAAAATGAATATATTAAATGTTTTTAATTTTTATGTATACGATGTATATTTTCCAATAAAGGTTTTACATAGTTCTTTTAGCCATTGAATACCACACTATAAGAAATGGTGCCCATAGCCCTATACCAAATAATAGTGAACATACCACGGTCAATGTATATCTGAAAAAATATTTAATAAGGTTTATTTAATATTTTAACAATTTTAATTATAAAAAGTATTATATAACATCGAAGAAAATACAATTATGGATTGTAATATTAGTATATATTTCTTACACATCTATCTATCTACTTATAGCTAGCTAGCTATATGCAATTTGGAGTACCTATATGTAGATAATTTTGGAAATGTAGAAAATAAATTTCAGTACTATACCTGCTACGGACTTTAAAAGGTAAATTGTCGAAGGGCTGTGTTGGCTCATCGCAGTGGTAAAACCTCCTGTCTTTTATATTAATACAATTCGCCTTGTCTAAAATACTTTTTGGACGTATAGTGCCGAAAAGATAGCACATTCGTCGTATGTTGAACATTCTAGGACCTTTAAAGCAATATATTGCCTTGCTATGCCTCGCTAATGTCATATGATAGTTGATTTTGTTTCTAAATTTTTTAAATATTTTTTTATGTCAAAATTTTACATTTCGTAATTTAATTTATGGACCATATACAGAAAAGGTTTTAATTTACTTAATATTGTTATAATTGATTTTTATTTATAAATATAAACCGCTTTGACTTTTAAACCTTACCACACCATTTCGATCGCAAGATCAATATAAAAAACATATTTTTATTTTAGCCTGATAGCATATTATTCATAATATAATCAATTATATAATTTTAAAATTAATAATACGAAAAATAATTAAGTTTTACCAGTCAAAATTTACATGTAAAAAGAATTATAGCAGTGTATGATAAAAATTAAATGCGACCTCTAGTGTAAGTGTGATAAAATTGAACGGCAAGTGAGTTTTGAACAGTTAGCTTGATATATGAGTTGAGAATATAGATGGCGTTATTACAGCCCAACTTGTTAGGTCCAGTCTATGTATGATGATGACAAAAAAATAATGTAGATGTCACCCGTAGCATTTATTTACAATATTATTATTTGTTTCCTACATTGATTTATAGTTTTCTAGAACAAAGTCGAAATTATAACGATTTTGAAATTACTTAAATTATACTCACCTCCTACTCTCTATTGACAGATGTTGCTTAATTTTAATCATTTAATATTTTATTTTCTTAGAAGACTTCATAAAGATAATGTTGTTAATTTGGCACATTTTTATATATTTAGTTATTATTTAGAAATATCGGTATAATATAAACTGCAACTAAGTTGTGTAATCCTGGTTTTAATGATATATATTATTTTACACACAATTTTAACATACATTACCTCAATATCATTGTTAGTATAGACTAGTCGTGACTAAGAAAAGCTCAGGTCCATACAATTACCTAAATATGTAATAATGTGTAGGAACATTGGTACCACACTAAAAGTGTAACTTTTAAATAATATTCATGGATCAAACTTTGATTAAGGATTGTGTTATATTTTTTGACTTCTCAAAAATACTTGTAGTGGTTTTCTACTTGGACCGAGTGTTCATTTCTACTATCAGGCCATTAATATAGTTTTTATAAATATTTTTAAGGGAAAATAATGTTTTAATGAATGAGACGTAACTCTTTCACACAAAAATTCAATGTCTTATTCCCTAGTACAGCCATTGTTTTTTCCATTGTGTAACTGATGTTTGTCGTGCTGTTTTATGGTTTATTCAATAATATAACAGATCTACCGCCCAACTAGTTGATATAACGAAATTCTGATAATATGTTGTATGTGTTACAATTAGCGTGTGACAAAGTATTTTGTTTATTAATAAGAATGACCGGTGCTGTTTTTTTTTGAGGGAAGCCTAGTAATTTATATTATTTGTAGTACTGTAGTTACAGCCATTGTAGTTTTAATGAAAAAGGTTTTATAAAGTGTGTGATACAGATCGTCACTAATAATTTGTCTTTATTTGGAAAGTATTGTGCATATGACATATGACTAATAAATAAGATTTTAATTTTCGAACATGAACGTGAAAAATATAAAGTTTCAGATTCCAGTATTCCTATTTGTATAGTATGTAACATGTTCCCATGCGTGATGGTACATCTTTTGTGAGATCCAACCACATATTTTATTCATTAGGTACCTATTAGTAATATTAATTGTTATTATTTATTCGTATTATTTGTTTTAAAGATAAAGAAATGCACGTTCATATATAGTTAGCTTAAGATAAATATGCTTATAAAACCCAATTACCAGCTACCTACAGTTCGCTTAACAAAAGTGCAGTCAAAACTATATATCCCAAAAATATTGTCACGTAGGCGAAGCCAAAGATATAAGTTTGCTATAAATAACAAAGTGAAATAATAAAGTTCGACACGTGGCGAGTTCAGTCGGAACAGATTCAGACGCGCTTTTATTGCCTAAGCCGTTAATCAAAGTGGAAGGATTGGATGCTTTCGTCTTGCTGGACGTT
This sequence comes from Vanessa atalanta, assembly GCF_905147765.1. Lineage (NCBI taxonomy): Eukaryota > Metazoa > Arthropoda > Insecta > Lepidoptera > Nymphalidae > Vanessa > Vanessa atalanta. Next base: position 13,706,952 of record NC_061902.1, on the reverse strand, counting down.
AAAATCCTGTGATTATATTTGATATCTATCTAAATGTAATAAAAGTGTTTTTGTAACGTTTTTATAAATCGAGTATTAAGCATATTGAGGTGACATTTACTTAAAAGTTTACGGGCTGCTTAGGATTGCAAAGGTTGCAGGTTCGATCCACTTCTAGTTCAAACTTTAAAATTATATCGAAAAATATACATTATATCATGACAATATCATAAAATATATATGTCTATCGATACAAAAAAAGTTTAGGTATCTGTTAAAATTATTAGTGAATGCTATAAGTTGAACATAGAAAAACTAGTTGGATAAAATTTAAGAGGAACTTTTAAGTATATTTAACTTGATATAACCATATTTCTTGTTTATTCAAGCATGTACAGCTAGTGTTGCTATGTTTATTATCATTAAGAAAAAAAAGGTAAGCACTATACGATAAGACTTCAAAGTATTAATAAGAGGTAATTCTAATAAAGAACTAGGCGACTTTTCATTTGTTTTATTCATTTCCAAATACAATAACATCTATACAATGGTACTACGACTAAATGGATTCGTTATTCCGACACATGCATTAAAATAAATTAAATAATAAAAAAAATATTAATAAATTATTTATTGTGTAAATAAATCTTTTTAAAAATAAAAATCACCGGTATTTTACGTATTAAATCACAAGTAAGGTAACTAAACGTTATTATTAATTATATTTAATTAAACATTTTATTTAAATACTTATAGAGAAATTTATTAGTAAATATTAATTACAAAGACAAATGTTATAATTGTCAAAAAACTATAAATAATACAAACATTCATCAAAAAAATTACATTAAATTTAACACAGTCGTTAAACATACAAGGAAATAATTAGTGACCAGTTAAAAGAAAATATTTTTTTAGATAAAACAAATACCAGAAATTAAATAAATTATTTGTAAGCATTTAATAAAAAAAAAGCAACGAAAGAAAAAATAAATAATTCAAAATATACAACAGAAAATAATTTCCATTTAATTATTATATATTCTACATTTTATCGATAATAATACGATTGCACTTTTAAAATAATATCTACTTTATATACAATCCCTTGGAGAAATATTCCATTGAGAAAAATTTGCGCACCTTCCTTCTGTTCATTAACACGCAATCTGCACACGCAAAGAATTGAATAGTTGCAATTCTACACAACTTAGCTTTTGACCCTCTATTACATGCAATAAGGGAATTTCAAAGAGGGAAAAATGTAAAATTCTCACGAAGTATTGCAATGTATACATTTTCAATATTACACTACCCAATATTTTAGACGAAAAGTTTTATTATAATAATATTCATATTATGTAGAATTTTGATAGATGTTTTTATTATAAAAATCATACGTCATACATTGGATTTCTTAAAATATTGACACGAAAACATGTAGAAAAATAAACTTAATTTTATTGCCAATTTAAAAATTATTCCATTGTGGTGCATATTTTAATAATACTGACGGGTATAAACACATTTAACAACTATCGATTAAAACTTGTTAATACTGCCTTTATAGATATCGTAGTCAACATAAATAGTAGATAAGGAATACTTAATACCGGCAAAAATATTACAAGATTTAAAGTGTAATCAATCTTAAAGCAAAATCTGTTACTAAGTTTACTGGATTTAGTACACCATTGTACTTCATCGACATTCAGGAATTATTTAAATTATAAATTGCTTATTTCATCTTGTTACACTACAACTTATTATAAATTTATACAGATTAATACTGAGATAACTATCACCATTTAACTGCTTCTATGATTATTTCTGATTAAAAAAGACAGCGTTACCATAAATTATTGTTCATTTGTTAATCAGTCGACATAATATATAAGATGGAACGGCGGTGCCGATAAAGTTTTGAGAATTCCTGAAAGTTCCTCAAATTGTAATCTCTGTGGCGTCTATTACAAAATTTTAACTTTTGACCTAAGTGAGAGACTAACTTTTGCATTCATGAAATAATCCCACCCTGCGTTTCGAATTTTGCTTAAGCGACCATAGCAATTTACTTACGATGAGCACTACCTTTTCTCAAAACTTTCCCTTTTCAGGAATTCTCCAGCTTTTCCTTGCTGCCACCGTTCCGGTAAATACGGCTTGTTGAACTGACTTTTGGACTTTAATTATTTTAGTATTATTATATTCGTTGAGTATTTTTGACATATTTTTTAGTATTTCATCCCTTAGCCTTTTTGAATTTGAACGATGCCTTGATTCATGAGCAATAAATTAATAAATATCGATGGAATTAATTATTATTAAACCAGGGAATTGTTATCGATTATATTATAAAAAATTTAAATGTAATTTCGATTGCAAAGTTTAAAAAATGCAATATTGCTTTACATTTTAGGAGTCCTTATATTTGATAAGGTTATACGATGAATAAAATTTTTAATACTTGATATCCTAAATAAACAATATAGTTCTACTTATTTAATGAGTATCTATTATTTACATTCTTTGATAAAAGACTAGTCACACTCCACGTGTACGTTCGTGTTAAGATGTCAATTAATTAATAAATAAATTTAAAATTACATAGCAATCAATCCAAAATGGCATTTTTATTTACCCTGAGATTCATTTAGAGTATACGGTTTATAAATAAAATATCATTGGCGTTTTTTTTACTACAATATGCTGGCTTAGTTTGTCTAAGTAAAACTAATTGATTAAAAAAAACACGATAAATCTAATTTGAAATCTCAGTTCCCACTATTAGGCCGTTTCGTATGGTACATTTCTCAAGCCGTCTCAATTCTTGGGTCGAATTGTATTTTATGTTATATACTTTTATATAATACGATACAGTTATACCTACTAAAGTAAAAAGAATAGTTTACAGTATCGATGGTAAGTTCGAGTCAAACAATGTCATATGTCGTGTCATGGTTATAGTAGGCCGGTCATGCGTAGTGCGGGTAGGAGCCCAGGTGTGACGTCACGTGGGGAGGAGCCATGGAGTGGGGGGAATAGAGGTTGCCTCCTCCTCCACCCCAGTTGCTCCACGAAGCTGACGGGAATATTGAAGCTGAAACAAAGTTTGCTAACCTAAGTTAATACAAGTTGCAGTGACATTAAAGTCTCACTAACTCAATATTTTAAGTAGATTACTATTCTATTGTCCAATGTATATATATGTATATTGGACATATATATATATTCTATTGTTAAATTATTTAATGTTAAAAACATAAACTAGTATGGATTTCGTAACAATTTATATAGTGAAACATTAAATAATATATATGCAATAAAATCGCCGAGTCAATCCTTCGCATTATTCGCACAGCACTTTGTCACAAAGATTATAAAATGATTCATTTTATATTACGACAACTATCTGTAGAAACTTCAAGGGTATCTCTTGATTTATATACAAAATGGTACAAAATACAATAGCTAATTTTAAAACAAAATACTTAATGAATAAAAAAATCAACGCAGACCATTGGATGAAAATAAATCGTATTTAAACCAGCAAGTGCCAGCAGACAGATTGCGAAAATGAATGTATATTCCATTAAGTCAAGAGCGTGAAGCGGGCCGTGGCGTTGACATCCAACTTCGAGCAGCGAGTCAATATTTGCTCACCAAGTGTACATTAGTATTCGATGCAGATTACACTTTGCTGCGATTGAAGGGTGCATGATATTAGCTAATACAGAACTATTTATACAACTCCTAGAATTGAATTCCTTTTTGAAGTGGTAGGTATGGTAGGGTTTACCGTGGTAAAAGGGAAACTGGTAATAAAATTATTCGAAATTCGTTTGTGTTGTTGCTGTTTAGACCTAATATATATAATAAGAAATATAATTTAATACCAAACTTGCCTCGTGGAATAAGTCTCAACGTTTTTCGTTAAGAAAAGTATTTTACGTTAGCGGTATATTTACGTACTAATTTGAGCGAGAAATCAATAATTCCAGTAGATATTGGTTATGCGTTGTCATCAATCATTGTTTTAGTTAAGAGCTTTGTATATAAAAAAGGAAATATATAACTTTTACGTTTCATCAAGTGATTTTAAACATTTTACAAACTTTGTGGCATTTTATTTTAAATTATAATCGCAGCGCAATGCATTGTTTACACAGTCATTAACTGGAATAATTTAATTACCTGTCGATGTTGGCATAGCTGCGTGTGGAGCCATGAAAGACGAAAGCTTGGCCGAGTGGTGATACGAGCTCATAAATAAATCGCTCTGGTATTTATAAGCTGGATCGCTGGCAGCCGGTTGCGTGGCCGCAGCGAGGCCTTGGAAATCGAACTTGTATGCATATCGTTTACCATGGACCTTCGTCATAATATTCTTGTCGTAGTAGTATCTGTACAAATGGGGTAATTATTAGATGTGAAAATTAACAAACTAACAAATAAAATAAATAGTAACAATAAATATAAATCGCTAAATGTTCGCTCAGCAAAATGGGTACCCATAACATCGCAAGGCGGCGCAGTTATTAGCGTGTGCCTATGTCCGAACTGATCATAACGATCCGGAAATGTTCGTGTTTTACCTCAAAGCACGGCTAAGCTTATCGTAGTTCATATTCGGCTTCGATTTACGTTCTCCCCATCTCCTGGCCACTTCGTCCGGGTCTGTTAGCTTGAACTCTCCATTCGTACCCTCCCAAGTAATGCAACCTGCATTACTGGAGTCACTTAACAGCTCTAAAAGGAACTGCCATAGTTGTATTTGTCCGGATCCTGCAATGAAGACAACTTTTAAATTGTTGTTAGATATATTTTACGAGACAATATCCAATTTTGTTTCAATACTAAATAGTGTCTTATTAAAAATAAGGGAAATTCTGCTTCTAAATATGCATGAGTATATTATTTTATATTTAATAGCAATCAAATGTAGCAAACCTATCATTATAGTCTCATAAAGCGGGTTGTTACGCCACACCCGGTTTCTCTTTTTACATAAAATGGTTCCCTGAATCGTTTTGACGTAGAGGTGAAATTATGACAGCCAACATATAATTTATCTTTTGCTTGTATTTATTATAGATACTGAAAGAGTGATTTATATCTCTACCCACAATTGAGTTCCATAATGGTTAATTGGTTTTCGTATATAAAAATAGCTATTGTAAATTTTTAAAACTATACACCATTTAAAAAAAACTTATTTTTGCGCAAATAAAATTAAAATACGAATGCTACGTTATTCTAAAAACTTCATTTTTCTAGTTGAAGTCGTTTTAATTTTTTTAAATATGATAAATTATTATATTATATAAAACATTGAAAATTCATCTAAACTATATGAACCTACAGGATGTATCTAAAGGTATAATGTGCAGGGTCGTTCCCACATGTTGCGATATTGGGCGGCTGTGTTACGATCACGCACGACTTGAGCCGAATGCACTCAACTGGAAATGAGTACCGTTGACAAAATAATAAATATATCCGTTCTAATTATTATTCATTGATTTTTGTACCTTACTCGTACACGTGGAATACATTTTTTATTGTTTAATAAATATCAACTGTTTATCTACAAAATGTTTCTCATTATTATATGTCTATATTGTGTAAGTGGTTGCAATGGGTAGCAAGAACAATTGCTTTTTTTTTGCAACATTTTGCTGACCCTACCCTCTAGCGAAATGGCCGGCTCACACGAGCGTGGCATCCCAGTGATTTATACTCAATCGATTATGTAGAAGTCAAAACGTTTGCGCTCGCCTCTCGCCTCGCTGGAAGAGCTTGAGGCATTGTCTGTTATGCCTCATCAATTTTACGACTCGCAATTATTAATCGTCGATCGATACAAAGGTCCACATCAAAACATTAAGTAGGAATAATATATTAGACGAATAAAAATAATTTCATTTTTATCTTATTAATTTAGCGTAGAAAGGTTTGATTGCCTTAGTTTTATCTGAATATCTAAAGCAATAATTAATAAATACAGATTATATTTTAATTAATTTAATTTTTATAAAAAATTATGTTATTGCCCGGCAAATTTAATATTAATTTTTCATATTATTAATACATCTAGACATCTAGTCTACGAGAGTGAAAATGTCATTTTTAGCATAGTCTAACAGAGAGTTATATTTAAACCTATACTATTATATCTGAATTAACTGTATGAATGAATGGCATATGATTGAACGAAATGAATGACGCTCGATCCGATTCTGAAAGATTGAAAAATGAAGCGTTGTAATGCTTCTATTGTACTTCAAATAATATACCTAATTATCGTACTTTTAAATATGTAAGTATTATATATTTTTGTGGCTTGATAAGGCACAGAATATTTCGCCAATGACACGTACCAGTCTTGAACATAATAATTACCATATCACTGTTTGATGATTGACGTTTATCGTTAGTTTTCGAGTTCGTTTTTTATTGCAGCCCCAATGATATACATATTTGTAGGTATTTGGTTTCGGTCACAGGTGAACTGAGGGCGTGTGAAAGTTTCGTTATTACATAGGGCCGCCACGTGCCACAATTGTCTCACGAACACCGCGCGTGCCCATGATATTATAATGTAACGTAATTATATACTTTGATTTAAAGGTGTAACTTTGGTTGAGGTAATTTATTTTAATTTGTAATGTTGTTTTAATTTTATTTCACGTGTATTAGGGTTATTTAATCGATTTTTGTTTTTTGCTAATTTACTAAATTTTGTTCTGTTTGTATGTGGTTTTACTTTGCTTTTTTGTAGGCATGTAAGGATTACGATTTAAGAATTATAAGCTTATTTGTATGGTATCGTTATTCACCATGTAAATATTACGGGAGAACTTAAGTTAAAATATACAATTTAAGCTAGATATATTTAAAAAAACAATATTTATCGCGTATTACATAACATTATTTTATATAAGTATTTAATAAGTATGATCAGGTTGAGATATCCAAAATCTGTATAAAATGATTAAAATTCAATGTTGGACAATTGAAATAACCCTAGGCATCGTTAATATTATGACCCTACAACGAGCGCTGTTAACATTTTGACTTTCCAACAAAAGGGTCGATCGTATACAGATAATATACGTAATATACACAATTTCATGACCTCCGCGTTCCCACGTGAAATAAAGTGGCTGTTATCAACGCCATCTAGTAACACTTGCGTGTAACGTCAAATTTTATATTCTACCCACCTGCATTGCTCCGCGATAACACCCGTTAAATTTGAATTATATGTTCATGTTTTTTAAACACATGATGAGTACGTGCGTTTTTTTCATTGCCAGGTTGGCAGGTGCCAGATAGTTGCGGAGTTAGCGCTTTGTGTGGTGAGATTCGAGTTTCTTTTTAGGGAATAGCCCTGCTGTTTATTTTTATTATATATATTATACGTAAATAAAACTGCTGTATAATATATTTATACTTATATCTTGGTAAAATATTTACGGTAGAATAAAGAAACATTAATTATAAAGGCTCGTTTGATAGTGCCAAGACCCAACTACTATAATTCTTATTAGTATAAATGCATTTCTAGCTACATATATCCTTGACCTACCGTCGTAGTTCGTGACGTAATCTTCATGTTATATATATTATATATATGACCTTTAAAATACGAAAATAATAGAATTTTATTTCAAATACCTGAATTTGCTAGGCGACTGCTTGTAGGACCAAACATTTGGTAAGGATCTGTAAGAAAAAAATGCAATTAAGTAATAAATAATACAAACAAAAATCACAGTATTAAACGAACCGATAGCAAAACCCGGGAAACGACTGTCAAACTAATTGTCACGGTTATTGCTCGAACGGTACTCTGATGATGAGTAGACGGTTACTTGATTTGATACACTGCCATCTATAAGCAAACTACAACGAAGTGGTAGGGCTTTGTGAAGGTCGTCAGAGAAGGTACATCAGATATTCTACCGGCAGACAGCAATATTTAGTTTTGTTACGATCTGGCTTGAAGGTGAGTGAGATAATGTAACTACAGACTTTGGACATAAAATCTTAGCTCCTAAGATCGGTGGCGCATTTTGAATTAAAGGAATGGTTAATATTTCTTACAGCATTTTCATGAAAAAGTACATATCTGTATATGCCAATTAATTAATTTAAGATATTTCAATCGATGTCGAAGTATATTAATCTAAAGCTAGAAGCTAAGATTCTTGATATATCTTTGTAATAGGATATAGTCTACCCGGACCGTAGCCAATGCTGCCCATACAGGTACTGTTTTAAAAAAAAGTTGTCGTATTGTATTTTTTACTTTCAAAATATGTATAACTGTAATATAAAATATTTTAACTTAATTTTATTGTATACAGTAATTGCTTTTATAATGAATATTTGTAAAATGATGATTTTTATTTTTCCTTATTTACATCTGATATTTTAAATAGAGGAATGTAAAAAAATATTGTATGTTGATTTTTTTATTTTTGGGCACATGCGTAATCCTTTGCGTAACATGAATCTCTCACTTATTTTAAAATTGAATAGAAATTAGAAATATTTCTGAAACAAAATTGAAACCTAAGTAAGGTCGTCTGTTTAAATTCAAGTTAATTATTACACTAAGATAATGTAATTTGATTTTGCTTTGACGTAAATAACCTTTTTAAGACCATTTTATTTTCCATCGCCAAAATCTATCACGAAATAAGACGTTCGATTACGGATCTATTTAGAGAACGCAAAGTTATAAGTCGTAGCGGTACTAATATAACAGTTTTAAATATCTAAGAAAACACGACAATCCAATCTTTTATAATATAGACTTTATCAGTTAGTGAAGGTATTTTCCTCGCATAGGCCATAAAGATAGCTGTAGTCATGACAACGGGTCAACAACAATACCAAAAAAAAAAAAACAGATACAGTACATAGATTGCATTTAAAATAGGCTTAATGAAACCTACGTGCAGCCCTCAGAATTAGCATAGATAATGTTGGCTACCGATTGTAAGGTCGACTGATAGTACATTATCTGCATTTTAAATTGTATTTATATAGTATTAAGGATCAAAATAGTTAAACGTAAAAAAAAACCAATCCAGTTTTCGGAATTAATTTCCCCCAATTAGAATAAACATTTTAAAGTCTCGATAGTCAGTTTTTTTAAATCCAAGCTGTAAAATGTATACAACTTAGTACACTCACGTGCATTGTAATGATAACTACTTTTTTGCTCTACCGTTTGGTAGATGGAATCGGATTGGTAAAGATTTGAACAGGTGATATTGTTTAATAAAAGCTTATTAAAATATTTCTACATCAATTATTTTATTAAATTATATACTGATATTTAGTATATAAAAGTCCCTTTTGTCTAGAAATTTTCGGTATTTACCCAAAATTCTAAAAATGGTATTGTTTACAGTCCTGTCTGTGTGAATTGATTTAAAGCCGTTGGTTCTACGGCTGAAATTTTTTTGGTCGTGTCAAACTTTCCGTACCATCTGATTATGAGAAGCGCCCTCACGTGCGCTCTATACTACGGTAGAGTACGGAGAATATATATGCGTCTCTTATATGTCTTTTGAAAATGGATGTCGTGGTTGAATTCCACCATAAGAATCGTTATTTTTAGTTAAATGTAACATCTTGGGCAATATCGGCTTTACAATGTGATTGTACAATTAAACTAGAAACGAATTAAATTTGGATTGAATAGACAAAAATTAAAAGTTTTGCCGTCTTCATTGATTTCATAGTGTAGATTTTCGTTGCTTCAATTTGTTAGAAAATATGTTCAGACGAGACGGTTCAAGTCGCAGTGTATTTGACCATTGATTTTTCACACCCGTGTGAACACCATTTTACGAATCTTATGATCAATAAGGTGTAAAATCAATAAGGTGTATAGTATAGTTTATGAAAAAAAAAACATGCATTGTTTTTTATTTATTCTCGATGGTAAGGACCTTTATCATTTTATATAAAAAATAGATGCATTCACATATTTTGATATATATATATATATAATATTTATCGAAATCACATATTGCATTCAATTTTAACTTTTATTTGTACAAGAATATTGTATTGTCATTGTCATCAATAAATCTGAAGTTTAGATTGCGAAGCTGCACGGCAGTGAAATGTAGTCACATTCAAGAATAGTAAATAAAAATGAAAGAAAAAATGCAGCGAATACATTATTAGCTAATGAATTTCACGCTTGTCACGTTAATAGTCTTCATTTAAAGCATGTAAACGTGCTAAGCACGGCTATTTAAGTATTTATATAGTAATATTTATATAGTAATTATGTAGTAATAAATATTCATAAATTTACGAAATCCTTCAAAACACGTCGTAAAATTTTATATATATTGGTTGTGTCTTTGACTATTTATGTGTCTGGAAATTCTGTCAAAGCTGAGAACGAGTCGCACTCTAGAGAAGTAGTATGACATTCGGCGAGTGTAAAGCGAAGCTGTCACTAGCACCAAGATAATAAAGTTTGCTTATTTGTTTTGTTCTTTTGTAGTGCGTTATAAAACGAAATAGGCGACTTTTGCGTAACTTTACTTATCGTTAAGTAATTTAAAAGAAGAATTTAATAATGTTGATATTTATTTGGTTGTTTTTTCTCTTTTTATAATGTTAAGCCACTTCCAAGTAATACTTCGAATGGTTATGTTCTGGTTTGAAGGGTAAGTGAGCCAATGTAACTATTTGGACAAGGGACATTACATCTTAGTTCTTAAGGTAGGTGGAGCATTAGTGACATGAGGAATCATTATGACATTAGTTCTGTAAATATTTATCATACAGTACTATTCGATATCCGGTTACAATATCAAAACACAATTTATTTTTCTTACCGATTGTAAAATTATAGAGACGTACTCATTAAAAACGTGAGTTTTAAAGTCGCATATGCGTCTGCAGCGTCTAGGAACTACTTTGACGGTAGAAGCGCAAAAAAAGATTTGTATAAAAATGGTTTCGTAGTTTAAACGAACCCAATATATATTAAGCATCCATACAAGATTTATTAAAAGTACATCCAGTGTCTACAAAAATATTTTAAATAACAAGATTTTAAGGAACTTATAACAATAAAAAGCATGTACTCGCTCGTTACTATTCATGGTACCCACTTCGTATAACCCGGCGCGACTATGCAAATTATTGCAATAATTCTCAAGTACTAGTCTTAATTCTGGTCAAATGGTACAAATAGCTACAAGCCAAATCGACCATAGTTACATATATATAATAGTCAAATTAGCTTGTACCTTAATTTAAGTGTTCCTCGCAATAGTTGCACATTGAATTTGAAACAAAAGCGTCCCCTAACTACTGTTCGCGGCTTTGTTAATATTATAATAAAGTAATTGTTAATGACACTCGTGTTACTGTTGGGCTATAAAGCAGGGAACTATGACGAATCAACCCCATGACTAATAGATTCGAATATGCCATAAATGACCCTTTGATTCGAGTTGCCAGCCAAGCGAAGAAAGTTTAACTGATATCAAGAAGAATTATTGAATAAAAAAAAAGTTGAATGAATAACAATATTTATTTGTTGTTGGAAACTACCTGTATTAAGATATTCACAGTTATCATATATAACATATTTTATTATTTTATTTTCGGGTATATTTAAGAAATTGAGTAATCCAAGTAATTATATATATAAATAGTAACTTTATTTTATGTAATTATACTAATTTCATGTTCAATTTAACTATATATAATTATATATAAGATATAATTTAATAGTACCTTTAAAATAAATCTTAAATTCTATTGCCAATGCATATTTTCTGGTCCAAAGAAATAGATATCCCAGTTCATACCACCTACCATATTTGTAGGAATATACCACTCGTAATAGAAATATTTGAATCGCTTCCGCGAGTGACAGTACGTTATGCGGGGTACACATATTTGGAAGGGAAAAGCTGTACTTCGAAATAAATCTATTTCGTATGCTGTTGCCCTCAATATTATGCACGTTGGTATTCTCGGTATAAGTAACCAACCCTGCAAAGAATAGCAATACGAGTTAATTAAATAAAAACAGCTTACAAGCTATGCATGTAATATGACTATAGTGATTATTGTTAGAAGTAGTTGTAGTTCGTTCGGGCACATAGTATGTATTGTCTTTAAAAGGCAATACATACTATGTACCCGAATACTGATATACTGGGTATTTATAGGACTAAATATGAAGCTTCACAAATCCCAGGTTTATCCCCTGTATATATATATTTTTTATATTTCGTATTTTTGTTCGTATGTAATGACTGAACCAAAAAAAAAGAGAATCGGTTGACAGAACGACAAAAGTTACTGAACTGTTTTGTATTTATGTTGATTTTGAAATTAAAGCAACCTTGACATTGAATTGAAGCGATATCATTGGCCGAGACCTTGAATAATATCTATTATATCATACCCATAATAGATTCACGAAAAAGGGTATTTTGAATGACAGTGAAATTGCTATCGAAACTTTGGAAGTAAAATTAAAGCGGATTTAATTTTAAGTGGAGCAGTTTTGTATTATATTTAAAGATGTATTAATCATGTTTTTATATTATATTCGAAGATGTATTTATAAATCATGTACTGTTTGTAGTTTATAAGTAATATAGCTGTCAAAAAGTCACATGAAATATGTCAATATTTGGTTTGTTTACTGTTACTAATTTTTCGGATGTAATTTGATTCAGATGTTATAAAAATAATTATACATTATACTACTTACTCTTATAATTATTTTCCCTAAAACTTCCATGTGGTCTTTATGTACATGAGCGTAGAACTTGATATCGTGACGCTTACAAACGCCAAAGGTATATTCACTATGTATCGTTTCTAAAAATAGGTAAGTTAAATTACGACGAAAATAGTAATTATTTTATGTGTTGGTAGCTGATGCAATAACAGAAAGGCCCAATGACGAAAATACGTAATGGCCTTAAATTAAGCCTTCAAACTGAAGCCTTATTTTCTTTAGCTTCTCTAGACTTCTTCGATTGATTTTCACACATATGTGTTATAAAAAAGAAAAAGTAATAGCCTGTAGTTTCCTGTTTGAGAAGAAGGTTAGGAGCTTACTCCGCCACACTGGTTGGAAGATAATGGATACATAGAAGATTTTCTTGCGCCACATGCAAGTTTTCTCTTGATGTTTGACCTTGACTGCAGAGTACGAAATTAATTTATTCACACAAATTAAGCACGTTACATTAAATGGTTTTGGTAATGCCTATCTATGTATTGGTAAACGTATACCATTTGTTAACAGGAGGTCCATGAGATCGTCTACCTTTTTAAAATACTATCCCATAATCAAAACCGAGATGGACCAGTGGTTAGAACGCGTTCATCATAACCGATGCAGGTTCAAACCCAGGCAAGCACCACTGAATTTTAATTTCAAGGGAAGCATCCTGACATCCTGCAGGTCTTCCTGCACGTATCCATCAAACCGCATTGGATTAGCGTGGTGGAGTAAGGTATAAAACCTTATCCTCAAAAGGAGAGGAGGCCTTAGACCAGCAATGGGATATTTATTGGATATACTTTAGCCTCTTATTCTTATTTAGATCACATCGTATGTAAATTCAGTTGTATACTATAATAAAATATATATAAGTACCTGGATCTGGCAGAGATCCTGTTAATGTTAAGTCAGACAGTGATGTGAAATATTTCCAGCAACAATTTTCATTAACTGTAAAATTTAATACATTTTTATATTATTGACTCAGAAATTACACAAAAAACAAAATACGTGTGACTTTTTAAATATTAAATCTGCTAGCCACCTTTCCACGGGGTCATGATTAAGACAGTTTTAATTTTTGTATATAATTACGATTATAATGATAACGATTATTTTATTCTTTAATTATTGTAACTATATAAAGTGTTAATAAACAATAAAGTCGATAAATTCAGATAAAACAGTCTTAAATATATTACCAACGATGAATAATATCGTGAGTTGTAAAATAACGGAGTGAGCCATTATTTCGCTGACAAGTCACTGTATACGAACACTGCATAGGAGGCAATGAGACTGGCAATCTTATTTGTTGTATTTATATATGATGTGTTACGTATGTGATTCATGAAATTCTTATTCGTATGATTGTAAAATATTATTATTCGCATCAATGACGTGTTTTATCTAGAGATTAATTTAAGAGCAAATTATGGCGTGTATAAATCTATAGCAATAAATGAAGTGATGTTTATTTATTCTTCTATAATTCAATAGACATAAAACATATATCAGATGCAGCGCCTTTCGGAGGCAGATTTTAGATTATTAGTACATGTAGTATTGTTTATATAATAGCTTTAGACGCGGCTCTACCCACGCTTATTGCATAAAACTTCACCCCAATTTTAAACGCCTCGAGAAGTGATTTTAAAAAGTAGCCAAAGTCCTTTATCAAATGTCACTAAAATCTGTTCTGTGGCTTAGTCGCGTAAGAGTAACAGACAGAGTTTTGCATTTATATTTCACCCTTAAATTATGATTTCCGTGATAATTCTCTCCACACTATCTCAATACTGAATTTCAACTAAATCGGTTAATCAGTTTAAGAGTAAAAAGGTCCCAGATTAAGTTACTTTCGTATTTATAATATTAGTATAGATATAATTCCAAACTATTTTAAGTGCATGTCCTTGTTATCGCTGTAGTGTTTAATAGCCTTATACCAATCGATTTCCTTTGAAATAACTCTCTGAAATAAAATACTTTTGATGATGATTTTTCAAGGATAAATTGAACTACCATCCGTTTGCAATGTACAAAATCTTTATTGGAAGAACAGATAGTAAAGCAAGAAGGGCAGTAATTACACGTTTATGTTGATATAATACAGTTATTTTTTTATATTCTCCCTAAAAATCAACAAATACTATCTGTACACTTCTTTATTGTTATTACTGTCTTATTGTTATTACTACGTAGATAATATTTTTACGGAATACTTAATTTGTTTTTTCTTTACAAAACAAACAACTTTAAAATAATGTCAAATATAGATTCACATGCATATTTACAGAACAATTTGCAATATTTAGATTTCAAGATGAGACAAATCTTTAACTCAAACGTGATTCCCTTAACGACATAAAAGCGTAGCTAAGACGTTAGGTTTTTGGGATTTCAGTACGTTCGTACCATTTTCTTCTTAAAAATCGGTTCGGAGAGACAGATGTAGTAAAGCTGAATCTGTATAATATTTATTATTCCTATTATTGATTAGCGGTTTTACTTGTCACGCACAACTTTGTCTTCATAATGGTAAATTGATATACCGAGTTTGAAGTAAATAAACAATATTTTCAAAATAAAATATTTGTTTCTGAAGGTTCTGTACTTTTAAAGATTACACTCTGATTACAAACAAATAAATTTCACCTAGTATATTATTTATCATTATTTCTGGTAGTGTTTTCTTAGCTCAGCACTTACGAACAATGAGATACGTTTAAATATTTGGTTAAAGTCAGGATATTAACAAAAAAATTATCGTAAACAAACAAACATACCGATAATTGTATCAGTTTATTGAACGAGCTTAGTTGACGTGATATTGGAATAGTTCGGATTGTGGTTGAATTTGAATAATCAACATTGAAAGTAATATAAATATAATGAATCAAGTTTTGTACTTATGTCCTATAATTCTTGTTGTGGTTTGTTTTGGTAAGGTCTTAATACTATTCATTTATAAATCTGTTAATTCTTTAACTTCTTTCAGAATTTTCATCAACAAAAGTCTTTTTTTTATTTACGTTCGGGTTTTTTATAGATTCATACTTTTCCTGTTATATAGAAATAATTATACATACATTGTAATAATATAATCTATTCTATTATTATTATTGCGAAAGTCACTCGGTCTGTTATTTCTTCACTTTTAAACCAGTGAACTGATTTAGAAGAAAGTTGGCCTGAAAATCAAAAGTCCCGAGGAAGGACATAGGGATTTATAATCCTCGAGAGGGTAAAGCCGCAGGCTCAGCTTGTAAAATGAAATTTATTTTTTAAATTGAATTTTAGTGTCGGATTGTGATACTTGGAAGGCGATACCAGCCAATCAAGCGATGTATGCTCTTCGTTCAGAAACAGAAGTAATACCAGACGAGGACTTACCGAAAGGTACTTTTTTCAACATTAAGTATTATTTTTTGTCTATGACAAGTTTAGGTGAAATTTTTGCTTTGGTTTACTGAACAGTGCCAGGCGGTCCGGACATTCTTAAGTTTTTATTTGAAGAGTACATTCAGACAAATTATTTATTGAAGTCAGTTTTTTTTTATAAATATAAAATACTAAAAAATAACTCTATAAGTTAACAAGTAAAGAAAAAGGTTTTATTATGCTGAACTACGCACGTAAGACAGCTACGGCTATATTAAAAAAAAAAAAGATTTAGTGGTCTGAAACGTGGTTTGAAACTGTAATCCCGAGATCTGCATACACATAAGCTAGCCACTAGACCAAGGACTCAGTCTTGTTGTTCTTTAGCAGCATATGAGTATATCACATTTAACTCCGTTAAACATCCACACTAACAAACATTCGTTTAAAACGGTTTATTTCAGATACTTTACAACATATCTACAAGTTCGGTTGGTGTACAAAGGATGCTGTTTCGAGACAATATTTTCGCAAATCAGTGAACATAACGTTTCCGACGTGGCAATCGACGCAACTGACTTATATTTACGTGAGACACATCTCCGTACATCCTTAACATGTTTCCTTCGTTGTGACTATTTTTATTATTTTAGTTCTATTGATATGACTTAGCATCTTGTTATTGTTAATATTTATCGGTCAAGGAATGTCGTAAGATGTACCTTGTTAGCGGTTTAGTTACAAAGTTATTTCTGTCTCTCATCATTGATTTTATATTCAATGAAGAAGACAATTTTTGTAATAATTTTAATATTGGCCAACACCACATACATTACTCTGATCCCAATGTAAGTAGCTAAAGCACTTGTGTTATGGAAAATCAGAAGTAACGACGGTACCACAAACACCCAGACCCAAGACAACATAGAAAACTAATGAACTTTTTCAACATCGACTCAGCCTGGAATCGAACCTGGGACATCGGAGTGGCGTACCCATGAAAACCGGTGTACACAACAGTCGACCACGGAGGTCGTCAAATTTTGTTAACAACATTTATAGTTCAAGCAGTTAAAAAGTTTATATCATTATTCAATAACAACGATTCCAGTAAGGGTTTTCATTTCTTTCTTCAATTTAAAGTATACATTGCTAAAATCTTATAAGTACATACTTTTTGTTTTCATTACAGCTATTGGCGAAGAAACACACGATTAATTACAACCTCCAGTGTATAATATTGAGAGCCTACGTGCCAGCGAAGTTCTTGTTCGTCAAGAGCAGGCTGCCGCTATACTATTGCCAAGGAACAGTATTCATCTTAATGTTAAATACGATCAACAGATATGAAATACATGAATTTTTCTTATATCAAAAATTGAACATGCCTATTGATTTTAATTTCGAATTTTATCACCCAACTGCGCTATAATATTTAAGAATTATTTATAAATATTGTATAAGAATAATATGTTAATAAATTGGATCCTATTCCGAATGTGTTAATTTGTGTCTTTTTTATGATATAATTAGGTGGACGATATGGGCCACCTGTGTGAGCAATGGCGCTCTAAGAAATATTATCCGTTGCTTACAAAAACGCCATCACCTTGGGAACTAAGATCCCTTGTGTCTGTAGATTCATTGACTCACTCATCCTACAAACCGAAAAACAACAATACTAAATACTTCTATTTGGTGGTAGATTGTATGATGAAAGGGTGGTACCTACCCAAAATGGCATAAAGTCCTACCACCAAGTAATTTGTTTCTTTATTGATTGATGAATTGCATATGTGAAATAATGTGGCAGGCATGGAACGCCTGGCAGATGTAACACATCGAAAAGAGAACAAATAAATTAATATGAAGTAGGTATAATGAACAAAAACAGTTTTTTTAATAAAAAAAATTGTTTATACATAGTTTATAATATATAATTATGAATTCGTTTGTAGTATAAGGGCCACGCACACACAACTGAGTAGAGAGCAGCGGCTGAGAGAGGAGCCATGCTCTGATGTATGATATGATATATGACTGGATTCCTTTTCCTTTTCTTCATCAACCTTGCTTAATTTAAAGGATTTTTTTTTAGCATTAGCAGCCTGTAAATTTTCCCACTGCTGGGCTAAAGGCCTCCTCTCCCTTTGAGGAGAAGGTTTGGAGCATATTCCAACACGCTGCTCCAATGCGGGTTGGCGGAATACACATGTGGCAGAATCTCGTTGAAATTAGACACATGCAGGTTTCCTCACGATGTTTTCCTTCACCGCCGAGCACGAGATGAATTATAAACACAAATTAAGCACATGAAAATTCAGTGGTGCCTGCCTGGGTTTGAACCCGAAATCATCGGTTAAGATGCACGCGTTCTAACCACTGGGCCATCTCGGCTCTTAATTTAAAGGATAATTTTGATTATAAACGCCCTTGTAAATATGAGCTGATCATATGCTAAAATAAACTATAAATACTTGATGGTAGCCCGTCTGGATAGGTACCATATATTCTAATGTCAAGCAGCAATACTTAGGATTGTTGTGTTAAGGTTTGAAGGGTGAGTTAGTCAGTGGCGAAATGACGTTGTAAGGAATGATTAAAGAATTTACGGCGGAAATATGATGGTGACAAATGACCACCAGGTAGCCATTTGCTAGAACGCCTATCTATTCTATATTTAATAAAGTCAGCTATATAACCTGATAAAGTTGGCTAGGCGCTGGAGGACATAAGAACAGTTTAAAAACTACTGCATTCTGAAAGACGAATGAATCACAGCACCCACGTAGGTGACTAAGCACTAACAAAAGACACGTTCCGAATAAAAAAATGTTGAAAATAACTGTTAAATGGAGGGTAGTTAAACGCCCCTTGTAGGGCGAGGCGCGATCTAATCGAGATGATTATGATAAATGACTACTTGTGTTGGGGCTCGCGGGCGGGTTATTTCCTAACGTTCTACGGCCAGATTTCAAAAGTAAGTGTTTGTGTGTGTCAGTATTGTTTTAAGTGTTAACACACACTAAGAGATACTCTATATAGTATGTCGTTTGAACCATAATAATAATATTTTTTTAAAAGTATCGATAGACACTGAACATGTATCATAAAACATCATATGAAAACATGTTAAAACAGAATGTCTTATGCGTGTTATGAAGTCTTTTGTTATTTGATTGCATTGTAGCACTCAAATAACGGTATGCAATATTTATAAATAAAAAAAACAACATTCCATAAACGTATTGTTTTATTTTACCTTAACATACTTTATAAAAAAAAAAAAACAACATTCCGTAAAGCCGAGGTGGCCCAGTGGCTAGAACGCGTGCATCTTAACCGATGATTTCGGGTTCAAACCCAGGCAGGCACCACTGAAATTTCATGTGCTTAATTTGTGTTTATAATTCATCTCGTGCTCGGCGGTGAAGGAAAACATCGTGAGGAAACCTGCATGTGTCTAATTTCAACGAAATTCTGCCACATGTGTATTCCGCCAACCCGCATTGGAGCAGCGTGGTGGAATATGCTCCAAGCCTTCTCCTCAAAGGGAGAGGAGGCCTTTATCCCAGCAGTGGGACATTTACGGGCCGCTAATGCTAATGCTAATACTTAATAATTATTATTTTTATTAACAAATATACTTTAAGATAACTGAAGTAATTTAATGAAATTATCTAAATATGCCAAAGTGCGCTTAACCCTGTTGTAATGTATTTTATTTAGTGAATAAGGCGAGATAGAAGCCCTGACGAGTAAAACTGATTTTTTAAATTTGAAACATCATGAGGAAGTCGACATGTGTCACATGAAAGACTACCGTATGCCGCAATGGAACTGTATGGTGGAATACGCGTCAAACCTTCCGCTCTAACGAATAGGACGCCTCAGCCCAGCAGTGGGAAATTATCAAGTTTACTTTATGGTTGCTAAATACTGTAACCCTTGGTTAATATTTCATATCAGATAAAGCTGCCACTTCAACACAGCTAAGAGGGGCCCGTAATTTAAGCAATTGTCTTTATAACTAGTAAATTAAAAAGATACCGTATCTACCCTTCTAATAATCTGACAATGTGTAATTTAAAAATGTGCCTTTATCGATGAAAAAAGGTTTTTGATTACATAAAAAATGAAGGAAGTTTTTATTGAATATTAGCATGAATTTGAAAATCAATCGGATGGTTATATTAAAATAGATAGCATTCGCGCGAATGAATACGATAATGGTGTCATTTGATAAAGCCGTACGCTTATACAGCGTGTCCCAAAAAAAACCACAATATTGTAATTTTCTAAACACCAGATCCTCTCTCTATATTTAAGAATAAATATTACAATCATACATTTTTTTCAAATTATATCTTTAATCTACGAATATTAGCAACATTATATAGAACATTCAACAGAAACGTATGGATAAAAAGCACAACAAATACACTAAAAATGAGGCTCTATTTATTTTAGAATAATTTTTTCTATTCAAATATTTTCATATCTACATATATTCTATTCATAGACTCCATACATCAGACCAGTGAAGTTTTCAATGTGCGTGGGTAATTTTTTCATTGTCGTATGCACTTCGATTGAACAAAAGGTCGGAATAAAGTCTAAAACTATTGCTCTTTTCGCGACTATCGTACGTATGGGTTTTAGGGTTTCGTTAAAAAAAAAGTAGTAGTAGAATTTTTATCAGTCCGCTTTGATTATTTATATGCTTAGATATAACGTCAGACTTGAGAACGCGTCTAAAATTGTGGCCACCGAGTACACGGAGGTTAATATCATTACTATTTAGATTATACTACTACATTAATATCATACTACATTACTATGTAGTATGATATTTGGAAAATGTATAACCCACCAAAATAACAAAATAGGACTGTTCGTTTTAGTACTTTGTAGTGCGACACTCAATAATGACATAGCAATCTAGTAATATTTAATTTAATTATTAGAGTTTCAGATTATTTAAACAACTATTCTAATTTACTCTGTCAGAGATCTCTCAGAGAGTTCTATTAATTAAAACATGAATAATAGCAAAAGAGAACTCATTACATTTGGATAGTTTGGAATTAAGTTTGAAGAAATATGTGTAATACTTGCCCTCCCGATTTCATAAGGGTATAATAACTAAATAAACTACCTAAAAATATATTATATTTACATTCAAGGCTGTACACGGAACAACGCATCAAATTTTCATCACACGTGTTTCAAGGCGAAAATACATTTAAAATTTTTCATATAATAAAATTTTTCAATCATACAGATATTACAAACAAACTCTTTCTGTTGCTGCCTGTATCTTATTAGCATACATTTTAAAGGCAATCGAATGGATGAATTAAAATAGATATCATTAACACAAATGAATGCGATGTTGGTTAAATGCGATGTTGTACTTATACAGCGTGTTTCAATAAACTTAGGCGGTATTGTAGTAGCTTACAATAGCATAAGATAGTCCGTCCATACGACTTTCTGAGGTAATGCAAACAGACAACAAATTATTTGTCTACTATTTCAATAGAAATTCATGCATCTGTATACTTGATAATCATTTCAAAATTTTTGAGGAATAAGCAGTTTGTAAATAAGTTGGTATTCATTTAATAGTGTATGTACAATATCTTGGATTTGAGGTACCTAATACATCAAAAGCCATTTGGAAAGAATCAATTGCAAATCAATTATATTTTGGACGATTTTAAAACGATGTAATTAATCGTTTTTTGATGTAACGCTTAGTGCAACGTTTCTGACGCATAAAGGTTAATACTGTCACGTATACTGGTCGCATGTGATTTTATTTTTATACGTTATCTCGATTTATTGATTGAAACGGCCCCAGCAGACGTTTCTCACCTGAACGTGAAACGAAGTTATGACTGCACCAAATAGAATTGTCGAAATGCTATTACATTTTCCATTTACGATTGATTGGTAGGACGAACTCACCTCTGCCCCGAATTGTTGCGTGATTGTTTTGTGATACAATTTCATATTCGCCTGATTGGGAATCGAGTTTTAGGCGTGGTTTTGAAAACCGTAATCGTTTTACTTGGAAAATATGTTTAACATTTTCATTATTTTGTAATTATATTTTATGTTAATATTAGTCTAGTAAATTAAATTATATTAAATCCAATTAGATTCACTACAATATACTAACACACACACACAATACACTTTGATATACTAACTGTCCGTCCCAACTCCGCATGATTAGATTAAGTGAGATTTTTTATTGGGCAACAAAAACTTGACGAAGTTTTATCATAATCGGAGAAATGGTTTTGGAACTAGAAGAGAACAAACATACGAAGAATCATTCAAGAAGCATTCCTTAAATAAATTTTGAATGCCTTAGTTGGACCAATCCGTTAACTAATATATTTTTTTCACACACTAGTATCCATAAACAGTATAATCTAGTAAACATATATAACATTAATCACGGAAAGTTAATTAATGAAAGCATAGCTAGATTATAGATAAGATATGTCTGTATATCTATGTATATGATAGTACGACATTATAAGTTTACTTTCTAAAAGTTATGAATCGTGAAGATAAATTTATATATCCTGCATCAAAATCAACAGTTATTCATGCTTTGATATGAATTCTGAGACGGGTATTTTTTATTAATTTGTAAACAATGAAAAAAACAATCTTTGTACCCAATATTAATTGTATCTAAATAAACATGTATAAATATTTACTTAGAAACAATTAAATTTTTTTTTATATGTAACGTCAAGGTGATGATGTTCATTTATAGTAAGTTAGTTGTATCGACCTTTTCAACTGGAAATTTATGTTAATTAGAGTGTATTTATATAATATTATTTATAAACAATCCATAGACTGGAATTATTTATAAAGTTTGATATACAGTATATAACTAAAAGATATATGTGGATTCAACATAGTCACATAATAATATTGCAATTGTTAAATTACTGAATAGTGTTGAGCGTACTTTCATACATATTTTGGTATAACGAAAAAGTTAATATGAAAAAGAATTGTGTCGGTATTTTCGTAGATATTTTTCACGATTCGTACAATATGTGTCCCCTGCGGTGTTGACAAGAGCGCTCTGTCGCTCTCCCGCGACGGTCAACAATACAACCGGCAAACAAACCACCCTTCATATGAAATTTGTTGAGCTACCGTCGAAATAGAACATTTCTCGGAAAACGCTTTTGGTACTGTGATAATTACTTTGGATTTCTGATCACCGGGCTGCCGATTGTTTTCATTGCCATAGACTCCCAATAACCTAACCATTAAATATACTAATAAAATATAATATAAGTTGTTTATAAAAATATATATATTTATTACTGTACCAGATACACCAAACTTCGTTCACTTGCAATGATTACTTATGTTAGCAGTGATAAATTGATAATGCATAAGTAAGCTAATTTTCAAACATTTTCCCATATCCAATTTCACAACATAGAGAAGTCAACGTCTATCCCCAGAATTAAAGTTGTATTCATACAAAATTTTATCAAATTTATCTAGCCATTTAAACGTAATATTCGTATTTATTTTTTAGTGTAATCTGCGGTTAAAAGCTTAATCAAATAGTCGTAACAAAAACTCGATACTTAAATGAAAGAAGTGCAAGTATGAACGTTCGTCTTAATTGCTCGTATCACCGACGAGTGCTTCTAAGGATTCTCTAGTGTCACGTACGATGTTTGCAGCTAAATGAAATCAGTGCAAGGCTAATTCCCAAAGCACTCGGAACCCCTTCGAACTATCGCTGCTCGCCAAATGAACCTCGTAATGTCCGCTTTTCTACTGTAATTACGCACCCATTACCAACACTAATCTATCTACCGCTGTGATTCGGGAAAAGCAAATTTGGACTTAAATCCAAGTATATAACGTCTAATTTCAATAAAATGTTATAATATTGCCAGCATTGGTGTGATTTTTTTACAAACTCGAAATAGTTCTTATTGCGTTAACCGTAAATCTAAAATCGTTGGTCATGCGTAACAACGTGAGAGATTTATGTCTTTTGGTAAAGATATAAGGTACATATTGGATTGCAGAGAGCTGTATAGAGTAGGGTGTAGCTAGAGGCTCGAAGGAGTTAATGCGTGACGCACAAAAGACCAAATCACGACCCTCCCGACGTGGCCACGGCGTCAAAGAAGAAATTTGTATTCCAATTATGACGCCACAGACACCCGTCGATCAATATTGTTGGCCAGATTGAGGCCTTCAACATAAATTATACTATAAAAAGATTTACAACGAACTAAAACAGCACGGGCTATTTTATGGGTGATTGGTTTTTTTGCAGACTTTGATTGGTACCAGGTATTCATATTTCACCACTGCGTTTGATTTGATGAATGAGTTCGCCAGGAATTATAAGAACAAAGAACATAAAATCGTAGTTCCCATTGGTAGTGGTGCATTTCACGGTGTATAGATGATCCTTTATCAGTGCTTTTGTATTACAAAAAAATATGTAACTGTTATACTTGAAAAGATTTACGATACTTGAATACCCTCAACATTCCTTATAAGTACCAAATCTTTCTCGAAGCCTTTAGAACTCTCTAGAATAACATAAATGTACAAGACAATGGTACACCGTCTACAACGGCAATAAAATGATAATAAATGGATAATTACTCCCGTTCACTGCATTACGATGCTGCCGAGAATAGGGATGAACCAAATAGTTCAAGGAGAAAGTTGTTTTTCGTTGTAATCCTTATATTCAGGGACCCAAGAACTATAAGGATCCTTTTAGGTCCAGTGGAAACACCCTACACTATTAGCCATTTGATTGCAATTTCAGCCCCAATCTCGGATTCAATAAAGGTCACCCCGCAGATAAATTTTGACATTTCTATTTGTTAAGACATACGATTATTGGGCCGTAATTGCTTTCAATCGCTTTGGGATAATTTCAGATAAAGTTGATATTATTTTTACAATTTTTCTTTTGTTTTTATAAAAAAATAGTATGCTTTTCTATTATTATTTGAATTTAATTAACGAATAAAATCAAATAGAATTTTTTTTTTCAAACAAATTCGTACTTATGAAAAGAAATGAGCATGATACTCCCCGCTATTATTACTAGTAAGTAAATAATTTACAATAATATATATAATTAACCTATTATAAGAAATTTAATATCGTTTGTTACCTTCGGGCACGTATGTAGTCAAACTTGATTTAGAAATAGTAATTATTACTCACTCATCAAAAATAGTGTTTATGGCTCATGGGTTTTAAGCATGAAAGCAAAATTAAATCGAATATAAAAGGTTATTATGATATTTTAAGGTCATGAGGAGGTGTACTGATTTGTGGATAATGTTTTAATAAATTAATATAATGGCTTTTACTCTTTCACAAAATCCAACTTCATAATATATCGTAATCTAGATTTTTATTATCTTAAAAATAAATTATTATTTAAAAACCTTTTTCCTAAAAACCTGGCGAGTTTGGTTTATTTACTCGACTTTTTATATCTCTACCCCTGTTTGCTGAGTTTGTTTGAGCAGCGCGGTTTGTCTTTGGGTGGGACCGATCAACCGTCGAGCAAACACTCTGTAATAACATTGTTTTATTGAAGCACAATTAAACGCATGTCAGGGAACACATCTCGCGTGACGTAATTGTTGGCACGTCACTATTAATGGCCTATAAATTGAAGGTGTTCGATACTAATTTTACAACAGAATTTTTTAAACGAAAAAGTTTTTATAAACGTGTAAGCTGTATGGTGGTTTTCATTGTAGTTATAACTTCATATCATATTTCATATGAAAAAATTAAACTTTTTTTTCTTTGTATATTCATGCAGGACTCTATGTTCAACTATAAGTTTGTTTTAATTTTATAAATACTAAAATATTTGATATAAACACGAAATGTTAGGAATATATTTTTATGCCAATACATTAGAATTGTTACAGTAATTTAAAAAAAATAATAATATGTTGTATGATGCAAAAAATACCATTACTATAGTTAAATTTAGCTAGTAGAATTAGGTAAAGATCCGGAATACAGGTATCCTTTAAAAACTTTTTGAAATAAAATGACTATATTGTTCTATATGCTATCGTACATTCAAATCTTGTACATTTGAAACTTTCGCGTTGTATAATACACATTTTATATATTTTATTCGGCTTTTAACCACGATTATATTATTATATTCTTCGACGTTTTATTAATGCCATTGAGATAATAAAACAGTCGAAACGTCGTTTACTAACTTGAATAACCATTTTTTCACATCACTTGAAAACATTTGATAACGTTCGCTACTATTTGTGTCATTGGCCTTTCTAAAAATAAAATTTAACAAACTGTGTACTGGTACATTCAGTTCCTGATTTTCGTGTAAAACTAGTTGCGTGATAAAATGTCGCGTGGTTACTAGTGTCTTGTAAATGGTATTCTTAGGCGCCTTAGCTTCGTGTTTACTTCAGGGTACGCATATTTACATTAAGTTTAATTTATTTCATAATTCATAAAAAAATGATAAATACTATTGCCTGATTTAACGCTATCTTTGTTCGTCACTTCTAAATACCTCGTGGCCGCGTCTTGTATTAAGGCATTCTCTGAACTAAAAACCAACAAACTAGTAGGCACACCTGATTGTCTACGTAGTTTCCAGTCTAAGGATAACTGAAACAGAACCCCGGAAATACAACTGTACTTGAAATAGTAGCTTACAAAAAATGCGTTACAGGTTTTTGTGAAAAATTTGCTATGATTATTTTATTATGTCTTGATAGTGTTTAAAGTTACTTTGAGATTGGTCCAACAAGACATTTTACAGTTTCATAATAGTCAGATAGATGCGAGAAGATAAGATCAGTTTTTTATGTAGCAATAATCATGAAATATTGTTGCGACATTGAAATTGAAATTCAAAAAATATACGGGGGAGTATAAATAAAAGCCATGATCCCTATAGTCTGGCCACATGTAATCCGACCCGGTCGGCGTCAAGAGTCACGCGGCTGACACGCGCAAACACACGGTAATGTCTAATGAAATGGAGAACTGACGGCTGTCACGCTTGTTTTGAGTAAAATGGCCTTTAGATTTATATTATATGCAATACGTTTCTTAAACTCTTCTAAACCATGATTTTGAATCGATTGATAAAGTTTTAATAAATCAAAAATATATTAAAATCGTTTGAATTGAGCACAAGCCTAATTCTAAAGGATATTTATTTAAATAACATTTTCGTTACGTGTTACCCTTAAAATAATATGTTTGGAAGTAACGGTCCAAGGGCCGAGAGCAAATAAATGTGCTCCCAAGGTAACTGACCGTGGACAATAAACAGCCGGAGTGTTTGTCCAGGACGACTTTGCAAATCTATGAAAGAAAATATTTTAGTTCGTTACACAATTCTTTCCGTAACATTTTGTGCAAACTTCTCCTTGTTTTATATAAGTTAATTTTAGATCTAAGACAACGAACACTTTAATTTGATAAAGTATATTGTTCTTTTTTTCTTCGAATGTTATTTCTGCTTAGGACCAAAAGGCTTACTTTCCTTGAGTTCAAATCACTTAGATAGGTAAACGACATTCAAAATCAAATCGAGGTTAAATTAAATGTTGAACTACCACCGGCTTGAAGTTTTTGTTTTTTGGAAGATTGTAGTGGCTACAATCTTCGAGCCACTGATTTTTTTTTTATAATTTGTATAATTACTTTTGCTACCGACCTTGTCTTTTTTTATAAAAATTTTTGGTTATACAATATAAATAAATTTTAATTTACAAGTATTAATCGTTGTTTTTTTTTATAAATTGTTGTTAAGAGATTCAAGGTAAAATTTATAATAAAAACAAATTCACTGACCTGGTTGACGCAGATGTGTGTGTGCGTCTAACGTCGATTTCGACATAGCTGATAATGAATTGCTGCCATAACCTGAAAAGAAAAATCTTTATTAATAACATATTAAGTACTAAGTCGCTCAAAACTGGATGTATCAAATTATTCTAATAGTAGAGACACTCTGCGGTCACGACACTACGAGAAAAGCTGCATTACAACAAAAACAACAACATACCATACAACATACATGTTACCACGCAATATACTAAAAAATGAAATAGATAGCGACTCATCTCAAGTTGGTTACAACACTGACTTAATCTTTCTTCTTCCTACCCGTCAAATGTAGAAAGTTAAAGATCTCAAATAATCGAAGCCTAGGAAAATCACGTAGAAAAGCAGAATCTTGTACTCGATCTTGTTGAGTTCACTATTGAGTGTGTGTTGGGAAAGTTAGACAAGTCTATAACTAGATATCAAGTTCTCTAGTTCAGACATCAAAATAATTTCTGACAGCACTATCGTACTTGAGTTTCTGTCGGTCTTTGTTTGTATGTCAGTAAATAAGCTTCATATATTTTTGTTGACAGTGTTATTGTGAGTAAAGCTGGTTTTGTAGCCACACCATCGAAATTACACGACGTGTGATTCATGATTTATGAAATAAATCCCACGCAATTAGTTAGTTTAACCTAGATTAACTACTCGAGTTTCCTAACACTAATGGTTTTAATCAATTCAAAAAATGATTTCTCCTAATCTGTGTTACAAAAACTTATTTATTAATTCAACGGGTATTCTTATATTGAAGCAGATACCTGATATAAGTCAATACAAGTGCTATGTCTACTTTTGTAGATCAGTTTACTGATTGTGTCAAAATGTAATATTTTTAAGGTTGTTAAAAATTACATATTATTTTGACACAACTGAATGGGAAATATAGTTTAAACGTAAGAAAATATAGTATGATCAAAATAGATTAAGCTTTATTGTAGGAATTGTGCAAGCCTGACTGGTAGATCACCCTCTGATCATATATTTTAACGCCAAGCTGCAATATTTGGTTGAAATTCCTTACTACGCCAATGTCTGTTGGTAGTGGTGACCACATGGCCAACAGACTCAACCAAGTGGCCCAAAAGAAGATACCTACATTGGACGTTTTGAAAATCTTATCTCTCCCTATTTTGAACGTTGACTGATTATTTAAATGTTTTCAAATTTTCTTCACCAATTGTGTATGGAATTAGTCAAAGCAATCAAATGCGTCCAAACGGAAGGGGAATACCTTGTAGCCATTGAATGGTCCTGATGAATCCAATGAACGTCAATTATTATCAATCTTACGAGTACTGGTCATTCTTAAAGGGCCATCAAAGTATACACCTGAACACTTATATAAAAAAGGATTACCTGTATGTATATGTGTGTGTATGTACCTATCTGTTGACATTATGAGTTTTTTTACATGATATTCTATCGTATTTCCAAAAAATAAAAATGAAAAACTGGTAAAATCAGACTTTGTAAATGGTATTTATAATATGTTGGTTAATATAATATTAAGATATAAATAAAATTGATTCAGCAAGTGATGTCCGTGAAGCAAATTGTTTGATAATTAACGGGACCACCTCATCAGCGGGCCCGAGGCCATCGAATCTGTGTGGATAATATTGCCTATTTGTTCCAGGGGGTTGACAGCGCCGTAAGCTATGTAAGCTCTTGATATCTCAATTCGTACTCTGAGTGTTACAACTCAAGTTTTATTTTCGATTGCAAGGCGCAGATCAAGGATTATAGTCTCTTTGAAGCTCTCAATAGGATTTCACGCGTTGTTAGTGTTAGAGCAACATTGTGGAAACTCCTTTTGATTTCGGGTATATTTTTGATTCCATGTTCCACGGCTCTTTGATTTTTAGGGTGCTGATAGTGACATTGTTAGGGAATATTTTCACGTGACGATCGAGGAAGCGTTTAAATATAAAAGGATGATATGATGATTATCATTGCAATTTCTTTTATTATTGTCTTATAGAAAATATTTTTACACGACAAACACACGACTTATTTGTAATAAAAATTAGTACATAAAGATTTTTGTGTATAAACTTTGTTATTAATAATATGTTCAGTATGGGTACATATAAACTAAATAATGTAGTTATACAGAGAACAAAAAGAATGTTTCTACAAGGTATTTAATTAAAATATCATATTTATAAAATACATCAAACACTTTTGGCACTATTTTTTTGTATGTCTTATATTTATTTTTATAAGGTTTTAATAATTAATCACTCTAACATTAAATTTAAAAAATTATCATGCAGGTACTATTTATTTTTGAAACGCATTATCGTGCAATACACACTTATTAAACGGCTAAAATTAAATATAATAAGAATTTTAGAGTTTTCAGTCTGGTAACATTAGCTTTATTATAAAAATAATGTGTGTTAATGATGGCCATATCATCCCCGAAGTGTGAATAATAAGTTAACGACATAATCAACGTTTGTGTTGTATAAAGATTTAATTTCATTTTAAATTATCTTAATAGATGAAAGCAAGTCACTAATGCTTGTAATCAAATGAATTCAGAGCGCAAAACTGATATTAAATCCCAGCGATTCATGTTCTTAGAAATAGTAAGTTTGATAAAATTACTATATATTGTTTGTAAATATCGTTTCTTTGTAATAATAAGAGGGTTATGATTTAACGTAATCACAATTGGAATATGACACTCTCGCTACGAAAGATTTAGTTATTTAATTTGCCTTTATCGTATAAATATAATAAATGTCCCAAAACGGTGACCTCTAACGTTCCATTGTACATAGAAAACGTTATACAAGAGCCACTATCCCCCGCTGTTTGTTCGTCACAGCACTATCGCCGTCGGCATCAATCACTCGGAACACGATCCTCGTGTCTTTCTTTCCTTCGAAATCTTAGTTATATTCTATCGTATAGATTTCATATTAACATCAGTTTTTTCTTCTGGTCGAAAAATATTCCATGTTTATTTCGGTTTATATTTTGTTTTCTTTTTTTTTTAATGAAGTTGTATTTAACACTATGAAATCGTATGCAAATTAAGATGTCTCTGGTGTGTTTTTATTGAAAATCCCACAAAGCGAATTAGCCTACGGCTTCCGACAATACCCGCCGAACGTAAGATCAAAGGACGGTTGTCTAAACTATTTCGTAGAAGGAACGGGATTTGCCTCTTTGTCACCCTTCACAACGGTTGATGAAACAAAGCCTTTTGGGAACTAGAACTTTTTAAATATATGATAAGTTGTTAAATTTCTTATTATCATTAACTCATAATTGTATTAATTTCAAATTAAAGTTGCCTTAGTTTTTTTACATAAAACAAATTTTGTAAAATTACGTTCAATGGTTTTTGATTTAAGTCTATTTAAAACCTGTCAGATGTGTATCCTGGCCTTAGCCCAGCAGTGGAATATTTTCAAGCTGTTATTATACTTTGCTAGTAAAAAACGTAGATAGAATGCCTGTATTAATTCTTATATAAGTATTGGCTTAAATTTTCCTATACGAAAGATTTCCAAATACTCGTGAAATATTAATATCCCAATTTCGAAAGCGACGAAAACATTACGATTTTCATTTTAAATCACAATCATCCGTCTAATAATATACACTTAGAATACGTATAGCTCTCGTTTTCGCTTCACGGCACGCAAAACAATAGGGCGCTTATGGTTTCCCTCTCCCAAAGCGACTTTTCCTCTATAATCCATCTCTTTCACACTCACAGCAAATTACGTACAATAGAAGAGCGTAGAGAACGGCGGGCAAATGCCACTCTCAGTTAATTTTCGAAGCCGCCGCTAGCTTCGTCTCCTTTCAGCGCACCCCGCTTTAAAATATCGGTTTATTTTTAAAGTCTCCATTCGCAGATTCTTATTTTGTGCATAGCGTAACGTTTTTATTAAAATATCTTTCTTTTATTGCATTCGGTATTAGGTAGAAAAAAAAACTTTCAATCGAAGCAATCTTTTTTAAAATAATGCTTACGATCCAAAGTATTTTATTTTATTATTAACGCATTTTCTTTTAACTTATTGACGATGATTATGTAGATGTAAGAATGTTTAAAATAATAAATTAAAAATGCTAATGAGAGTTATTAATAAGTATTCCAAAGTAAGGGTGTTATTAGGGGCGTCACCTCACAAATCTCGCTTAATGAATATCGTTTAGTTTAAATAAAGTTGTAGCTAGCTTATTTATAATTCATTTCGAAATAGTCTCGAGGGACGCTGTGTCGGAGGTCATTGGGGATTTATTAATATGACATTCGATAATTTGGTTAATTTTTATATTAATAAGCATTTTCATTTTAGTATGCGAATGAATAATTATAAGATATAAGTGAATTTTAAATTGTTAGTAGTTATAGTTTTATACCTATAAAATAACTTACATTTTTTTAAATTTCCAATTAAAAGTAATTTTTTTTTGTAATTCTGACTCTTACTTAATTAATAACTTTTTGTAATAGCGAAATATAGTTTTTTTTTGTATCGCATGAACGTTGTCGAGTGCTTCGATAATAGTATCGAATATAATAGCTCCCTGGGGTGAGGCTAAATCGTTTGTAACTATTGTCCGGGGGCATTAAGTCGTCACGGGCCGACGCGACGACGCGACGCTCTCTTGGACTGTATTATATTGACTTAAATTTATACTGCTATGTCATCGTGGATATTATTAATCATAAGCTAATAAGTCTTTTATTATTTGATAGATAAGAGCCGAGGTGGCCCAGTAATGATAACCGGTTCAAATCCGGGCAAACACTACTGAAATTTTTAATAATTTGTGTTTTTATATTCATCATGTGTCCGATGAAGGAATTCGTTCTCGATGACAAGTGTCAGATCCTTTACGAAAAAAAATAAAAACGTAACGGTAATCAAATGTAACAGTATATGTATGTGCATATGAAGAATTATAATGTATGCACATAATATAACAATTTCACATTTACAAATCAAGACAAGAAATTGTCTAGGTAACAAAGGAACGCGGCAGCGAAGCGTGCAAAGATAATGCCTCCCCAAATTCTCGCTGCGTATAATGATAATCATCATATTGCGTCACTTACCGAAATATTGTAAATGTCAATCAAAGAATTAAGTTCGCATTGTCGTTCGGGATACGGCGCGTGTCGGCCGCACGTCAGATGATCGGGCCAGCGTTACATTATAGAACCCCTCTGTTTTGATTTTGAGGCGTAAAAAATTTATAGTAACGAAATATTACATCGAATATTAGCACGCAATCGAATTCTTACGGACGAAATGTTTTGCTTGAGTTAATTGTACAATTTAATATGTAGGTTGGAAAAATGTTTATTCATTGAGCTGAAATAGACTTATTGATAAAAAACGAGGATTTTACTCAAAGGTCGCGGTCAAGGACTATATTTTCATGTATTTAATATTAATCTTATGCTCGTTGATGAAGCGAAAGCATCTCAATGAAAACCTGATTGTCGGATGATAATTTAATAGCACTTCTGAAGCTACCCAGCAGTGGGACATTTACGGGTTGTTACTATATTCATATATGACTAGTTGTCGCCCACAGCTTTGCTCGCATTTTAGACGTTGGTCGTCCAGGTTAGGTATTAAAAGACCTAAAAAGTCCTTGGAGTTCATTTCACACAAATTTCATCAAAGTCGGTTCAGTGGTTTGGCCGTGAAAAAACAACAGACAGATATACAGTAAAGATAAAGTAAGATAAAAATAGCAGCCTTTTTTAAAGTTAATATGACTATTTTCAAGTAACTAAACAAAACAAAATATATTTTTTATGTGTCCGTCTCAATGTTTCTTCAAATCGATTGTTTCCATTGAAACTTTAAGTTTTTGGACATATTTTTTTATCGCTTTTTTAAACATATTTATACAAAGAGTGTTTTTCAGGACTTAATAGGTTTCGTGATTATTATTTTTTTGTTTTACATTACACAATACAGATTAAACCGCGAGTCATTGCTAGTTCATTAATAAATATAACATCATCTGTTCCGATTCGGAATAAACTCTAATTAAACGGGTTTTAGAAGCATTTCGAAATTATCATTTTATAAGATAAATTATTAGCCCGAGAGATAATTGTTGATTTTCATTAAGCAATTTTAAACATTTGCCGCCCAGTAGATGGATGGATTTTATTTTAGGTAGCAAAGTTGCTTCCCGCTGTCTGACTGTCCCTGTGTATGCTTCGATCTTTAAAACGAAGCAACGTATTTTGAAGCGATTTTTTTTTATAGATAGATTGATTTTAGATAGAAAGAGTGATATATACATAATATAGTAGTAATTTTAGAGGTTTCTAATGTGATGTAATAAATACATTTTTTTTTAGCTTACATTGCATACGCTGGTTGAACCCTACGAGGTAGATCAAAATAATGTACTACAGTTTTGTACATCTTAAAAAAGTCTACAAAAAGTCCGGATGGTATATGTCTATTTCTGAGGAACTTCAACACAATAAAATTTTTTTTATTAAAATAAGCCATTATTTCTCGTATTATCTGAAAACCCTACTTAAGTAGTAGTGATTTTCAGCAGTAAAGCAATAATCCTTATCCAATTTAGTACCTTAAATAAATTGTACATTTAATATAGACCAAGATGGCCCTTTACAGCAAATAATTTAAATGGATATTTTCGAAGATATTGCAGATTTAAAATGCAGGGATATAGCGGCTTGTATTGTCGTATGACAAAAAAACTGTAGACTTTGTATATTAAATACATTCTGTAGTATATTAAGTATCAGCATTACACCCGTGCGAGGCAGGGGCGGGTCACTAGTAAATTATAATTAAGGCTCTCTCGACTCACCTTGCGTACCCTGTGATGTTGCATGTGTAGACCACGAACTTTTATATGATGCATCTGAAAATAATAAACTAAATTATTATTTCATTTTCATATAATTATAAATAAAAGATGTTTGCTTATATTTCTGATTGATACCGTCGGTGTGTATTTGTGTGTAATGTGTTTTATTGGATAGATCTCTTTTAGTTGATAGCGTACTTTGATTTCAGATACACACACATTCACGCACAACATTGTATCGATCCCCAGAGTGCAGGTCAACGACATTGAAAATAAAAACTAACGGAATTAACTAAATCAATTTTATCATGTGATATTTTAATAAAGACGGCCGAAACTACGTAAAAATTAAGATTTCTTATAAGTTCGTTTTATGATTGTTTTTCAAAATCCTTACACGAAAAATATGTTCTTTTTTTCTTTTATATAAAATGTATTTTGTGTATTTTTAACTTGGACGTCTACCTTATAATTGAAAAAAAAGCGAAAACACCATGATTAAGATACAAGTTAATTGTGATTTGTTAATTTTGCTATTGACTCTACATTACGACTCATATGTATTTTCCATTGATTTTGTTTTAATTACAAAAACATTTAATAAAATGTATCTAGAATGAATCAGCAGCCAATTAGCTAGTATGAATTTAACTGTTTAATCACCTGACTATCAATATACTTTCTAAAACGATATCAAAGAATGGTATCAGTTTTGAAAAACCACATACCTAATCATTGTTAATAATTGAAAGCTGTCTTTACTACGATGGCAATAATATCAGCAAATTGACAGCGAGTATGTGAAAATGCGTTTAACAAATTCAAGGATCATAATATCTATGACACTGATTGTTAACAACGTTAGACTCACCTGACAGGTATTTGTAATCGAGAGAATAATATCTGGCGTATCTTATCTATATTCTGATTGATTTCGAAACTAGGCCATTCCCAATAACGGTTAGCCAATGGCGCAATAGATATTTTAATATGTGCACTAGTCAGTGCGTAATTACAGATGAAAAATATATTACATTAAAGTTGCGAAAAGATGGAATCTGATACGAGCGAGGATTCTAAAGTTAAAACCAAAGGAAGAACGATTTTACATGCTCTTTAAGGTCGAAGGGATTGTAAGCTTTGCCTATTTCCGAATCACTTCTGAGAATTTCGATAAAATCCTAATATATTTTACTAGCCTAGACTGAGACTCAACTAGACTAGCGAGGCGGTTTTATCATTTATAGCTGAACTTGGGGCGTTACCAAATATTTAAAAAACTTTACCTATGTATACAAAACGTCACTACCAAATTTTATAACTAGGGGTGAATAAAAAAAACGTAGAGCTTTCCCCGGTACTTGAATTATCTCAGGTTTAAGCGTAAAGAGGTTACAGACAAAGATATTTTCGTATTTATAATATTAAATGTACATAGAGATCAAGTCAATATTAAATCTCTAAATCATTATTTTCACCTCTGAAATATTGCTATAAAATATTTACAGCTGTACTACAAAAATATTGTTAATAAATGCTATCAAATGTATATAAAATCTATCTGTCCCGTAAAATTCATACACTTCTCATTATTATCCCCTTAACTTTGAAAATTCCAGACGTACTTGGTAGTTCGTAGTGGATTTTTTATTTATAAAAAAACCAATTTAAAATAAATTCGTCTTTCTAGACTTGGCGGTTTGCATAGTTTAGTTATGCGTAGTAGTATGCGTAGTGCATAGCGTAGTAATTACCAACACGATAAGACTCGCCAGATAGGTAGGCCGATTTTGAATGATATTACGGTCAGTGAAGCTACTATTTTCTATCGACTGGTCTGCTACTATTCATAATAAAATATGTCTCTTGAAACTATGTGACGTGTTGTTGCAAGTATCATAACGCAAGACGCTATTTGAAAGAATTCCCTTTGAAGTTCGATATGGATCGAATTTACAAGAATGATAAAACATTTATCAACCTTCAATTTGGTCTACATTTTAACGATTTAACATTCTTAGAACTCTTTTCTCTTGAAAAAGTTGGTAATTACTGTTTCAAATTTTTTTATTTAGTATGTAACAAAATAATAATTATACTACTGAGCTTTTTTATAACTGTTAGATGGCTTAAAATTTGTCAATGCATGATATATTTGTTTTTAAGATTAAGAGGTAAAAAGGTTAACGTTCACACATTTTAATGCATATATTGTATATAAAAATATTCTTCTAAAGAATACAAATGTACCTCTGGTGATA
Organism: Vanessa atalanta; assembly: GCF_905147765.1. Lineage (NCBI taxonomy): Eukaryota > Metazoa > Arthropoda > Insecta > Lepidoptera > Nymphalidae > Vanessa > Vanessa atalanta. The sequence continues at coordinate 13,669,740 of NC_061902.1, read as the reverse complement.
TTAATCTTTTATACATACACATATCATGAATTAGTCATCAACCTTTCGTCGATAAATCGAATTAATGACGAGAGTTTACAAAACCGAATAATAATATAAGGTATATTATTTTTAATCAGCACCCTGTATTTCATTAATGTACTCTAGTTAGACACAGATAAAAGAATAAAGCTGATTTAACTTATGGCAAAATTATACAGGTCAAAAATGGGTTTATCTGGGAATTTTTAACGAAATAATTTCGATTTGAACTATAAAAATAAAAACTGTATAAGATCCGATAAAGTTAATTGGTAATTTAATTTATGATCTCCGTGAACATTTCATACGTGACATTGATTCCAAGGTAATTGACGTCATTGTATTAAAAGTTAACCGTCAATTTCTTACAATTAAATGATATTTAACTTTTAATAATAACTATATTTAGTTGACTTGTGAACACCATAACGCTTCAATTATACATAATCAATCAAACAAATAAATCATCAAAAGCTAACGAATGCGAATTATTTTTAAAATGTAACTCTTTAGTAAAAAGCCATTTAAAATAGTTTCAAATGTAGGCAATAAATAGTACGGGTTCCCGTAGACAATGCTACACATATATGCTACGTAAACGTAGCATAAAATAAATTGTAAATTTTGTTTAAACTTTTTTATGTTATATTTGTATTTGAAAATGTTAACGGCATATCAATTAAAGGCTTTTCAGAATTGGTCGATATTAATAAATAATAATAATGTTTTTACCCGAATGAAAAAGACCGTTTGTTTTAATGACAATAAATCCAAAATTTATTAATAGGTATGACTTATTTAAGCTTACACATTTAGCTGCAATAAATATTATTGCCGTTTCTTTTCGTACTATCTAGCGAGTTATGTCATATATTAAGATTAAACAACATTCAAAACATCTTGGTTCCTATGGTTAGAAGTGTATTGGCGATATAAAGAATGGTTGAAATTTACGTTTGGTAGTGGTGACCTCTTTCCATCAAGTGTTGCATACTCCGCCAACCAATTATATAATATATATATAAAACCTTACAACTGTTTCATGTATGAAGTAAAAGTTATTTAAAAATAAAATTAATTGTTAATTTAGAAACAGAAATACAAAAAAATCTGTTCTGTATACTATAGATATATTACACACCTGCTAAAATGTACTAGTGAATAATATAAACAAACACTGCACATTCGCTACGTGCATTGATCTGTGTACTTTATTTATCATGTGTAAACAATGAAAATGTTTGCACATTTACGGTTATAGATGTGCAAACATTTTGATTGTTTACACATTTATAACTGTAACTGTTCGTTAAAATCACAAATAATTTAAATTAGTAGTAGACTTGCAACTAGTAAAACAGGAATAAAAGATAAAAGGACTCTTGATGGTCTCTCTAAAAACGTATGAAGCATAATTATGTGGCGACGTTAAGAATTCGAAACACAAATAGGAATGTGTCTTATTCAAAAGCGTGTCGAGCTGGTGCTAGTTACGTTAAAACCCTCTGCTGCAAAGGAGACTATGTGACAAGGGACGGTGATTAAGGGATGAAGCTATTCCGCTATCATTATGTCCTTTGGAAGTGCTATGAGCCGCGGGGTAGAGTGGCAAGTTTTAAAGGAACCTTGAAGTTGTAAATGGGCGTATTAACGCCTTTTGGTATACATTTGCCACTCGACTTTCAAATGCATGTTTTCGTATTTGGTGTAAGTAAGCGACGACACGAATATTCGTACGTGACGGAAAATTGTTTTTTTTTGTTATTTTCTTCGTTTACAAATATTTTTATCGAGATAATATAATTTTATCATATTATAATATAATAAATGTAGATGCTAATAATTATTAATCTATTATACGTATAAAATTATATTTCCGAGTAAAAAACGATAGTTATGATCAAGGTGGATATAATACAACGCCACACTTGCTAAATCTATCGTCAGTAAGTTACATTATTAATAAATATATAAATAATTATAAAAGTACATATAAGTGAGTCCCTTCGAACTTCATTTATTTATTGTCATCATTATTATAGTCGAGTTAATTAGGTTAAAACTCAGTTTGCTAAAGTTAACTTTTCTATATAAAATATATTAACATTTTTATATATTAAATATATTAACATTTACAAAATAGAGTAATCCGGTCTATTTATAATCTTGGAACTAGAGACGGGATGTTTTTAATAAAGTAGGAATACTCACTGTTGCGTCACAATTTATTTAAAACATCATTATGTATATTCAGAGTAATATTGATGGAATCAGTGATAATCATTGTATGGATAAGCTTATAACGTCAAGTTGCCGACTCAAAGTCAATAAATCCTTCTTGGGGCAAGGATAGTTTCTATAATAAATCTCGTAGATATTTTTAACTTTGTGTGAGTCATAAATTCAAATCGTTTGTAAAAAAAACATCAATAAAAAATGCATATTATTCAACACCAGATTATATAAATATTAAAAAAAAAACGTGGAAAAAATACTTGTTTAATAATTCTATAATAAGTACATGTATAATTGTATTTAACTAAAATCATTTTGTATTTTAAATATTGGAAAAGAGAGACTACTGAGTTTATTGCTGGTCCTTCTGGGTAGAATGTACATTCCGAATCGGTGGCAGCTTCACATAATATAGATTTCTAAAATGACGAATCAATAATGATTGTAAAAGCATACTTGAATAAAATATTTATTTGTTTTTGATATGACAAAATGAGGGATTGACTTAGATAATCAATAGTGAGAGTAAAACAGCTACCATCTTAAAAATAATAAATAAAAATAATGACGAAAAGAGCGGATATCATATCACCTTGTAAGACAACGGCTTTGTTCGTAGACAAGTTTCGGTGGAAGCTATTGAGCGTAACTTGCTAAATATATTGTAAAATTTGCAAAAATCTTCATAAAATATCTTCAGAGAAAGAAAATAATATATGATAAATACAAAATTAGAAGCATTAACTATCAAACAAAGTACTTCGTACTAGGGTCAAGAAGGTAGCCGTATTAAAGACTAGGTCTTAAATTGAATTGGTTTAATTAAAACCCTTTTTTAAGACACCGCAGAAATCATTTAGCATTAGCAGCCCGTAAATGTCCCACTGCTGGGATAAAGGCCTCTCCTTTGAGGAGAAAGTTTGGAGCATATTCTACCACGCTGCTCCAATGCGGGTTGGCGGAATACACATATGGCAGAATTTCGTTGAAATTAGACACATGCAGGTTTCCTCACGATGTTTTCGAGACGAGATGAATTATAAACACAAATTAAGCACATGAAAATTCAGTGGTGCCTGCCTGGGCTTGAACCCGAAATCATCGGTTAAGATGCACGCGTTCTAACCACTGGGCCATCTCGACTCAAGTATAATAAGTATCCACCGAAGAAAGAATAATAGATATATGAAGGCAATCAAATACGATATATGAATTTGACGTTTTACGGGGGAGATCCATGACAGCCATTTTACATATAGTCGTAAAACGGGAGATATTAAAAATATTTGTGTATTTATCATAATTTTTTGCAATATCTATTGATAGATAAATAAAAATGATAAAGTGGAATATAAAAACCCTTAGAAATAAAAATCACGCATGGGCAATAAAAAAAAATAGTTTCGTAAAAAAAATACCTCAAAAGTGTAATCATTATTTTAAAATACCTTTAGAACGTTTTTGTACTTCGTCCGTGAGATATCATAATCCCGAAAATGTAACCACTGACACTGATATGATTATTACTTAAATATTTGTGATATATAAAGAAATGATTTATTAACTTTTATTTCTTTTTTAGAATTTATTTGGTGTTAATGATTTTTGTTGTCATTCTATGCCAGTAGAATAACTGACTCTTTTATTCTACCGCCAAACTGGTAATACTTATTATTATTATTAGTATTGTTGTATTCCAGCTTGAAAGGTGAGTAAGCCAGTGTAGTTACAGGCACAAGGGTCATAACTATATATCTTAGTATCTTAGTATCATAGTATCTTAGTATCTTAGTATCTTAGGAATGGTTAATATTTCCAAGGCGCCATTTCTCTGAGCAGTGGTACCACTGTTATGTGCCCATCCGTCTAATTATTTCATAAAATAAACCTCGGGAAAGTTTATTTTTACCGTAGTCAAAACAGCCCTGTGACTATTTGAAACGATAAATTAAGGTTTAGCTAAAACGTCAATAATTATTTTGGGGTATAATGCCCCATCTGAATTATGTCTAAACGTTTAACAAAAACATAACAATACATTCAGATCAGCTTAAGTACAAGGATTTGACATAACCTACCTACTGTATCGTTGCGGGTTTACTTTGTACATTTAATTAAAGGTGTTACGTAATACGGAGCGCGTTTATATCTTTTGGTAAGTTCTGTGACAGTTCGACGATTTATTGAACAAGAGTAATATACTAAAATCAACTCTTTATTTTGCTTTTATTGGCTTGATTGTTTATCAAAAAGGCTTAAAAGATGAATGAAATGAATAAATAATAGGACTTCATAATATAATAATAGACTTAGATTCAAATGTTCGTCTACTTGGTAAAGCTTAATAACTAAGCTTTATGTTCATAACGTTGCAGTTCTGCAATGACAATTATGACTGACATTTTACTGACTGTAAACATATAACTATGGGGCGAACTCATAAACGAAAAATGTGATGTACTTACAATATTAATTACATAATCATTATTAATAATTACGAGGTTATATAAATATATAAAGACCCTGAACACAACACCGGCGCCACTTCACACCACAATCACAAATAAAATGGCATATTCACCAGCAAACAGCATCGAGAAGTTGGTAAATGTGCCCGACCGACTGAGGTAGTCGGCGGATCCTTTGATGTCAAGCATGGCGCGATCAAGGCGTCGACGGGCGCATCATATCGAGACGTGCGTTACTCATGGCGCTACCGACACTCTATCAGCCCGACAACCGTCAGTCTCTTCACTATCGTAGGCGGAGCCTCCCTTAACACCGCCCTCAGTCCGCCTCTCGCACCCTCGCAACACGCCCCGCCAATAGCGAAACACTCCGGCTAATCTTTATCAGAGAAAAATAAACAGGGAGAGGGGAGATAATGACGAGGCGCTTCGACGGCGCTGGTAATCACTGCGCTTTGTGGGCCGCGACAGCCTGTTAGCGAGCTTATCCGACGATGGTTTGGCGAAAATTGAATGCTTTGTGTCGCTCTTAGTTCTTTTTTATTCACGTTATTGCGCTGCCTCGCGACAGAGGAAAATCGAAGTTGGCATTCCGTTCATAATTTTGAAGCAATTTTACACTTGATGCGTTATAGAAGGATCGTTTACGACAAGATAGGGCCACTAACGAAACAAATTAGAATTATTGCTGTCTAAATATATGTACGACATCAACGTCTTTGTAATTTTATAGGTATTATTATTTTTTAAATGAGTTTGATCCTTCAATCCTATCCTGGACAAATATAAATAAATAATTTTATATCAATAAAAGAATTTGTACTACGTTAATTGTTTTTTATAATATCGTTACTCTTTTCTCAAAAAAATATTTTTTTAAATCATTTAATAAACCTTCATTTTATTTTGCTCATATTTCAATAGCACCCCTTGTACTAAATAGCAATTATTCCATCTGCTGTTTTATCTAAGACATTTTATAAAGAGAATAATGAGCGATTAAACACGCCGATTATCGAACTCGAGTATTCATGTTAAAAATATAAATTGGGGTCAATTAAAAGGACCGTCATAAGTTGATGATTGTCAATCATACCTACATTGAGTATACAAAATGAATGTTTTCATGGGATAAATTAATAATATTTGAAATATACTCTATGTCAATTTAAAAGACGTTAGAAATGTATACAAGTATACATTTCTAACGTCTTTTAAATTGAAAAAATATAAAATAAATATAAAAATATAAAATAAAATATAAAATAATATACAAGTATACATTTCTAACGTCTTTTAAATTGACATTTTATAAGATTGAATTTAGTAAAAGCCGGTAGTGCAACGAGCGGTTCAGAGTGTAAATTCTACCGCGAAGTAACGGAAAGAAGCACAATTGTTTCTTTTTCATTATATACATTATACATGTAATCAACATTTATTGTTTTTATATCGTGTATAAAAAAAGAATGAATGCTAACTCCAAGCTTTTTTATCATCCATATTCTATATTATAAGTAAAAATATTTTTTATAAAAAATAAAATTTATTATAAAATATCACGCTTTTGAACAATTACATTCAATAACAGTTAACAAAGATAGAAAATTATAGATTGCTTTTAACGATCTTGGTATGTTTTTCGAATGTTATTCAGAATATTGACTTTAAAAGAACGGGACGCTTTTGGCCGTTTGTCCTGGACATATTGTTTTTATTTCTGTTGGTTTTGAATACTGGAACAATAAAACCGGCCGTGTTTTATTTTTCTGTAAATTGCGCCACTGGCCCCTATCTTGATGATTGTCCATATAATTGGTTGAGTTTTAGACATATTGTCCGTTTTTATTCATGTTTCAACGTGTATTTTATATTTTCTTTTACAATTTTCATTGTTCATAGAGTTCAATTCAAAGAAAAAGTCAAAATAAACATTACAAATGATTTTATTGATAGTCAATATATATTTATTTTTAATTTTTAATTAAATAGTATGGAAACTAGCACGAGATTTCAAGACTCACTTAAATAAAATGACTACCACCGTGTATAAATATCCAAAGCTACACCGTTGGACTTGTATAATTCTTTCCAAGTTGTCTTAATCTTAAATATCTACACATAAACACGAATACCAGTACATGTCGAGAATAGAAATCCGCCTAATATTGTTATAAATTGAAATAATTTCGCATATCGTTTATCCAAATCAGTAATTGTTGATTCTTGATTTTTCGAAGATGTAAACGTAAAATTTTGTAACGCTGTCACGTACCCGAAACAGATAAGGTTACACTCCAAGATCTCGTAAACTTCGGGCCCCTCACGCTGTTTGCATGGTGTTTAATACGAAACACCATTACAAGCATCATTCATCATAACAGTCCCCCAAATATGAACTTGCTGAGCGTAATCGTTATCGGCTACTGATATATAAGTACAAATCATTAAATTAATTATAGTTGTTATTATTTTATTACTTTTTACACTTATTTAATATTGTGATTGAAACTTTATCTTATTATTTAATCAATTGTAATTTTACCTTATGTAATTTAAAATTCATGTTGTCTCTTTATTAAATTTATTTTATTTTATTGCAAATTTTAATAATTTAATATATATAGTTGATTTTATTTTTAATTTATATCTTATTGACGTAAATATCATTATGTAAATTTAGTCTAATGAAAGCTTTACTTGTATTTAATAAAGTTATTACGTAATCCAAAAAGTCAATTATAACGAACTTTAAGTATCATGGCCAATTTAAACTTTACAGGAATATGTTTGCGCATATCAATAAAATAATTTCATACCTTTGAGCTAATTTAACGATGACGCCAGAAGGTCTACGATAGCTATCAGCAAGCACATCGAGTTTCGTCATTTGATTTGTTTTGACGATTCCGAATAGTGATTCTAATCCGTTAAACTTGTTATATATATTATTTATACCAAAAAATTAAATTGAATACAGTTAATGTATTAATATAAAGATAAGAAAGATAAGGCTTATAGGTTAAACAGTTTTGGAACAAGGTTTCCGTTTCTATAATAAAATTCCGCAGATATAATTTTGCCAATTCATAAATCTTTTTTACAAATCATTTGTAAAAAAGATATTATTAAAAAAAAAAGTATATTATTCAATACAAGATTATATAGATGATAAAACGGCGTCTATCTATAATATACCTCCATTCAGTTATCACAGCTCTAATTTTATTAATATATGAAATATTTTTATATAATATAAATATATATGCAATATAAATGTAATACTTAGTAGCGAATTTGTCGTAGACATAATAATGTCTCGTCGACTTTTAGGGGTGAGTTCAGCTTTTATTTCTCTTTGCAGCTGCATCGCAGTTTAATTGAGTTTTACACGTAATTGAAATTCAATTTCTAGTAAAATGTATTTCAGTTTTTTCCTTTACATATCTAAAGGCGAGACGACACATTATAATAAACCGTTTATCTAATCATAGAAACAGAGGTTTTTGTTTTTATTGGTATATGTGGTTAAAACTTGGTAATGTATATAAAAATTGACTTATTTTTTGGCACGACAATACAATCTAGAATTTATAAATCTGTGTTTTATTTATTTCATTGCAGATGTAATGATTAATATACAAAATCTATTTACACGCGATTCTGATAAAACTAGGACTTGTAATGCTAAGTTGCTCGGCGAACTCACTCCTATATGTTTGACTTTTAATATAGGCGTTTTATGTAAATCCTTATTTCACTCATGGGAAGACGGGACGATTAACTAATAGCTAACATTCTTGGGCGAAAAAATAACTATTTACATCGATGACTTAATGATAATGATGATGAAGTGATGATGGCATTCTTATTGATATTCCACGTGGTCAGAATGTTTAATATCAATTTGTTGTTAAATCATACTAATTATATAAATGCAAACATTTTGTTTGAGTAACATTGCCATCTTATATACATAATTCAATAGATAAGAAGATTCGGTTATAGGTACATATTATAGTAATTTTTAATTGGCTTCGTTCAGCTAAGATGTATTGTGAGCCAACCGAAGCTGTACAATAGCAGCTTTAAACATATTAACTAAATGAAATGCGTTTAAAATATTTATCGTCCTTAATACTGTAATAATTCATCATATCAATATCTTTTCACAATGATACAGAAAAAAAAGACTCATAAATTAACATTTTAACGTTAAAATTACAAATTCAATTCCAAATACGTGAAATGAAAAACTTTCTTGTAAAAACCCGAATGGTTTAATGAAAAATACGGCGACTCTTTGACAGAGCGATCCGAGCTTTGATCAAAGCTTGTGAAAACCGATCGAGAAGTAAAGAGCTTTGGATACTTGATTGCTTTTTTCATTTGTGGTGTTTTATTTTTAAGTTTTTTTTTAGGGAAATTTATATCGTACCGCGAGACTTTATTAGTTTAAATGCACAGACGTCAAAAGTAAAGTAAAATTAAATACTTTATTCTCATATTCATAAACAAAAACAACACAAGAGCTCGTTGTACAGAAATATGTAAATGAAGAAATAAAATTAATTTTATCGTATTAACTAATAAACCCATTTTAAAAGCCAATTAGTCAAAACAATCCAAAGGTCTTATAGTGATTAAACGTGACCTGAACACCTCGAGGCGTGAAGAAAGATGCCTTAGTGTGTGTTACGTGTCTTATCTTTGTATGTGTGCGTGGCGGCATGATCGATGCAGCAGCGACGTTGCCGCGCCGCGTACTTCCGCAGTGTTGCCGCTACTTACAGTAAGGGTGTTTAAATACTTAAGACAAAAATGTTTTTAATTATATATATCTATATAATTATACAATAATTGGAATATAACGCTCAATACACTTTATCACATTAATTTCAAATATGATATAGTTATTTTATTTTAGCTTTTATATATTATAAGCATGTTACAAATTATGAGACTTTCGATATATGTATACATATCAGGATATCAATTAGAATTACTGGTAAGTTGAATTAAACTCCATTTATTTCAACTTAATAATAATTATCGTATTGTATACCTACACTCAAATAAAATGTTATGTAGTCTGTGCTCAGCTCACCAAAGATATTAAATGTTGACTTATACTTATATTTGGGTAAAGAAAAGAAATATCCTAACTGTTATATATATATATATATATATATGAGCAATACAATTAAGTAAATATTTCCAAGCATCGTTATTTATTGGATTCATATAATATTTTATTATGAGTCGCACAGCACATATCAAATATTGAAATTATGGTTATGAAATAATTTATAATGATAGCAAAGACTTTGTGCAAGCCCGTCTGGGTAGGTACCGTCTGGGTAGGTGGAGCATTGGCGATGTAAGGAACTGCTGATATTTCGTACAGTGCCATTGTCTATATGGGTGGTGGTGACTTTTTTATGTTGTAGGTAGTAAACGGGCAGGAAGGTCATCTGATGGAAAGTAACTACCAACCAGTCTTGCAGATGCGTTGTCAGCCTTTAAAAAAGGTGTATGCTCTTTTTTTGAAGAGTCATATCCGTAAAAACCGCTGGGGAGAGCTGGTTCCACCGAGTGACTGTGCGAGGAAGAAAATGCCTTAGATATCGCGTTTTTGTGGGTTTTCGGACATCTAGGTGGCTCGGGTGGAATTAGGAAATTTGGCTGCTGAATTTTAGTGAAATTTAGCAGTCGTGATTAATGCAAACATTTCCTCGGAACATATCCCGTAAAAAATGCGGTGGAAGATGCAGAGTGAATCACTACGCAAAGACAAATGAACAAGCGGATCGGCTAGGGATTGATCGTCGATTAATTCGAGCCGCTCTGCGTTGAATACGGTCAAATAGAAGAAGCTAGTACTGGGGAGCACCCGCCTAGAAATTTCAGGCGATGGGCCGACGTGAAAAACTGTCTTGCCTTGCTGAACACACCAAGCTTTTTTTTATGCTAATTTGTCTTTATCTTCCAATTTTTTGCGGATCTGAACGAGGCGAGCAATGTTCGCCAAATATTCTGATACTAGCTGTGGCGACAATGGGAATATTCTTAAATCGTGGAGATACGACAAATGATGACTTTTTTAGCGTTTAATGCACAAAATTGTGTCTTTTTGGGGTTGAATTAAACTAGGTTTAGCCGACCCCAGTCTGAGACTTTGTTTAACGAAGACTCGATTTCAGACACAAGTTTTCGTTGACGTTCTCTTGAGAAATGTTAGCACGGCCGGTGTATAAGGTGTGTACCAACTGTCGTCTGTATACTAGAATATATTTCTGATTTGCAACAAGTCATTGATATACAGAAGACAGAGACTCTGTGATTGTATGCTGAATTGTGGAACACCAGAATTGACGAATTTTAAGTCAGAGCATGCACCATCGAAAACGATCTTAATTCTCCGATCTGCCAAAAAGCTGGTGATCCAGTTGTATAAATTCCCGGGAATATGTAGGAAGGAAGCTTCGAAAGAAGCGCTCGAAGTGCCATACGCGACTGAAGGCCTTCCATATTTCCAAACTGGCTGCTAATTATACCTCTGCTGTTTTCAACTGCTCCACCAATCTATGTGTAAGGTAAACTCCAAGATCAGCGGCTGAGCAATCCCGACAGAAACCGTATTGCCAGTCGCTTATCAGTTGGTATACCTCTAGGCACCGCAGGGGCTAGCAGTTTACAATACACTCCATTACCTTGCAGAACAATGATGTCTGTCTGGAGATGGAGAACCTTGATATCTATAGGCCAATATTTTGACGGGTCTTAGTGGTTGTCTTTTTTAGGGATTGAGTGCACTAAATCAGTCTTCCAGAATTTGGGGCTGATGCCAATACGTAGGATTTTCGGAAAACGCTTTCCAACCGGTACCAACTCGAGAGCTCATGTACATTGCACCATTTGAGGGCATGATGCCATCGAGTCCAATCGACTTATAAACAAGGAAATAAATGATTTACGAACTGCACTTTGCCAGAATTTTACATCCGGCATCGTGGTTATTCTGAGTCAAGGTCGATGTTAAGAGAGAGCCTAAAAGATCAGCTTTGTCCTTCACGGTATGGTCCAATGACGCACCATCCCTGTGCAAAGATGGAAAAGATGGCTGACAGAAATTCCCTAAGACACTCTCTGACCAATTCTGCTAATGTACTCCGTCTTCGTCTTAATGACGTTTCTGAAGGACCTAGAGGAAGAGTTATATTCCTTTTTTAATTGCTGTGGTATTTACATCACGAGACGCTGGTGCTTTAGCCCAGGCTTGATAGCGTTCCCGCTTTCGGCGTGACGACGTTTTGCGGAAGCGAACAAACCAATGCTGTGACTTGCCACCGATGGCTATTGCTAAAAAAGGAATGAATAGTTCTATACCCTGATGCGACAGAGTCAGCAACAACGTTCGCACCATCCGGCGAGAAACAAATCTGCCCCCATGGGTAAGATACAAAGAAGGATCGCCTCCCTACCTAATACACGATGCCAGCTTACAAAGCGTGGCCGTGAGGAGCAAATGCAATCAGCACTGTACTCCCGACGAGATAGTGATCCGACGATCTCAGAAGGCGATCGACGTTAAACTGGTAGCTGTCCAAAAGATAATCCAGCAGAAGGTCCAACAACGAAGGTGTATGATCCTCCACGTCCGGGATTCGTGTTAGAGAGGTGAACAGTTGTATCAGATCATATGATAAAGCGATATTAAGAACAGAACTACCCGCAAAATCGGTAGTGCGTGAGCCGAGGGCGTGTTGGGTATTAAGATCACCAAGCATAACGAGCTCTGCGTATGGGATCTGCTGCAGCACAGAATCTGTAGCTGTAGCTTAACCAGTCGGTCGGTTACGGCATAGCCGCTATGATACGAATACAGGTACGCGTAGATTCGCGGATGACTATCGAAGCTTACACGCAGCCAGATAACCGATAGGTTTCCGACCCTTCGAGACTGCTTAGGTGTCGAGAGCATATCATTTCTAACGTAAACGCACAGCCCAGCTCGTCGTAAAAATGAATGTTTCAATTAATACCCTGAGTAGAAAAGATAAGTGGTATCAGTCAGAGATGATATCTGGGCCTCGGTAAGAGTAGGCAAGGTCGGTTTTGCCATCTCAAGGTAGAAGTGAACGGCATTCAAGTAGGAGCTGAGTCCCCTTATGTTGCATAAGTCCACAGCGAAGGTGGAAGGAATTGCCTTATGATGCACATTCCGCTTGCCCTGAGCAGTGACGACCGCAAAAATGACCCCCTCTCCAGTATTTGGAGGGCAGCCTGAGCATCCCTGCTCAGGCAGTGTACATCCTGAGCTTGGATGCTCAGGATGCTGGGGGGCTTTCGGCAGTCTCACATACCGGACGAAACGCGGCAGCGTAGCACTACCACTTTGATCTTAAGACCAAAATAAAAAATATGATATTTCACATAATTAATTTCATTTTATCAGAGGTAAATACTGAATCTGTAAATGAAATCTAAACATACAATAATAGAATAACCAAGTCTTACTAATTCCCATTTCATACTAATCAAAGAGCTTCATAATTAAATAACTCACACTCAACTGAACCGAAGTTACGAAATCAAAGCGTATTTATTTATGTTTACTTCGACAGATCCTGGCTTTATCCGTACTTAATTTAAAATTAATTCAGGCAGGCGGCGCGCAGGAAATGAGCTTAGAACGTAGAGAGGTGGCAGGGATAGGGTAGAGGGATGAGGGCGGAGTCGGTGCGTCCCAAATTAAGCGGAATTTTCATACGTGGCTATGACGACTTGTCAACATTTTAATCACAGAACTATTTAATGGTTATTGGTAAAAGCCCACGGGAAATACATGAAATCAGTTAGAGTGGAACTGTTATTACCTTTTATATGACAACTGAAAATGATGTGACGAGGTCGAAATTACTGTGGTTTGTCGCTTTTGGAATTAGGGAAATAAATCACCGAATCAACTTAAGAACAACAGATTTATCACTTTATAAAATATCAAATTAAAATGTATTATATTTTACAGCGAAAACGTATTTTAGTTATCGACCCTCAATTATGTTTTTTGTTATTAATGTATCCAATTATCCTCAGTAGTGCTTACTTTGTCGTTAAATTCAAGAGAAGTGACGTAGCTATAACAAATTTCTGTCTTTATAATTATATAAAATTTACAAGTACGAATTCATTGTTTATGTAAAAACTATAAGATTATGAAAACGCGCCCTTATACCGATTGCTTATTGCGCGGTACATGGCATTATTTTTTTATTTCCATGATTAAGAGCCAAGAAACTCAATTATCCTCTGATTCGATTGTATGAATCGCTCAAGATTTACAAAAGAAAAACGGTTGATTTTTATTTTTTATTGATCGCTATAAACATGTTATGGAACAAGTACTAAGAGCTCAGTGAACTGAATGTGTGCCTCTTAACATAACATCATCAGCTCAAATCCAGGTAAGAATTACTGTTTTTTTTATTTGAAAGTTGACTAAGGACATACAGTCTAACGTTTTTCAATAACACGCTGTTCCTGGCAGTTTCCTAAAGCTAATTAATTTAACATAGTTTTCGGATTTTCTTCCACTCTCGATTATCACACTTCATTTCTATAAACATCGTTTATCTATAAAAATTTACTTAACAAATCGTACACATCTTGTATATCTTGTTTATAGCGTAGGCTGATTTTTGTCCCAGTGATTATGGGCTGCTTATAAAAAAACAGTTATAGTCTCATTTTGAAGAGCTCCAGCTGTAGATATGCAGAAAATTAAAGATGATTTTGCTAAATTGTTACGATTTAACAAAGAGATCGTTTTAGAGACCGGAAAAAAGTTACTGGCCGGTAAGAGAGCGGTACTATGGTTGTACAAGTAAAAAAAGGAAAACGCTAACCTTCTAACTGAACTAATGTATACTATTTGATAGTGAAAAAATCATCTAAAAGAGCTTTCATCATTTTGGTGCCAAATGTAGATGACTAATAGTGTGATTAGCAGTTTTCAAAACAAGACCTGTCATAGGTTTCGAAATTACTAAAAAATCTTTTCAATAAACGCGAAGTTTCGCGCGTTCAAACTAACTACTAGTTCATTTGAATATAAAAATGTATAATGTTACAAACAGCGATTTGGTACGACTCTGCCTTTCTACTAATGTATCCATATATCTATTTCTGTCATTTGAATTAAACTTAGGCATTGACTTCCCGTGAAATCATACTATTGTGAGCAGTTTGATTATTAGTCGAACTCCTGCACTGTAAGCAGTACATAGGAAAATGAATTTCCTAAATAATAATTATATGAATATACGAATCTTATAGCGAATCCTTTTAATCTCGAAGTTAAAGATACAAATATAAAGTCATTTTTTAAATTTTCTTTCAAAAAAATTGTTTTCGTTACATTTTAAGTAATAATTTTCAATTTCAATTCAAATATGTCTTAATAATATTTTTGTTTATTTTTTCTATTTGATATGGACTTGCTTCATAAACACGATCTGATATAATAAATATATGATTTATTATAAATAAAATGAAAACATATAAAAAACTTTTGTAAACGGAACGGATTTAATTGTAAAAATTTTACGCTTTGACAATACGAAGTGGAACATTCCGCTCTGCGGCAGACTCCTCACAGACCGACGAGGGTCTTATTGAAAAACTTTGTAGTTTTAATTAGTTTACTGGGGAGATGGGATGAAGTACCTAAACCGACTCGCCTTAGGTCTTCACGTACAAGTCTAGACAGTACGAGGATAGGAGCTTTATAGAAGGCAATGAAATCAGAAAGATATATAAAAAAATATATATGTAAGTTGTGTCACGTAAATTGGATAGTATTTAACCGACTTAATTTTAAATTAATTAAGGTCACGATGAATGTTATAAGACGAGTCTGATTAAATGTACCATTAGTTAGTAATTTCGTTATGAGGATATTTTTACAACCAAAAAAAAAATTATACTTTGGTTTGTTATTTGTTTAAGTCTCGTATATTTATGTATAATGTCCTATTTACATATTGCATCATAAATTGTATGTTTGTATTAAGATAGAAGTATATTTAAGTAGAGTTACTAACCATCGTCAAATGCCCTTATCCCATATATTCGGGGTCGGCGTAGAGTGTTTTAAAACACTACAAGAAATACGGACTTAGCAATCTTTTACGGTTGGCCACATGCCACACCAATCCTCCTTAAGAATATCGTGAAGGTGAATTTTCCGCCAGCCCACTTTAAAAAGAATCTCATTCAGGCGGCGTTTACGAATAAGACGAGGTGGCTTATTAGATCTCTATACAGTAGTACTCTGCTATGTCGGACACCACACGGTCTGTTTATATAATAATTAAACACTCTTTATTTTTATATGTAACGGAAACATAAAATCTCGCCTTGTTGCCTCTACTGGCGGACAGGAGGGCTGGTTCATTTTTTGTCTAGAGATCAGAATCGCCATTCAACGCAGAATTGCTGCAAGCACTCTTAACACCATTCCTTACGGTCATGATTTGTACAGTAACTATTTGTTTTTATTCGTATATAGTTAAGAACTTAATGTTAATAATAATTGTTATATAAATAAATTAAATTATTTGTAAATTTATTAAGAAATGAAGTAGGAATTAAATATCTCAAATATATATAAAATATAGTATATTATGACGAATACACAACAGTAACATCACTGATGTTACTTGGTCAGTGTTAATACGGAATTTCTAAAACTAGGTCGTTGCTCGGACGATGGAGTCTCTTGCACCTAGTACCGCAGGGTTCACCTCCGGACGTCGCTGTCTCCGCTCCCCGCCGCCATTTCCGCAGGGGGGAAAGAGAGAGAGCTTCCGAGTTCGCAACTACAATGGACCCTTTATGTCTTCCTACCGCTAATCTACCAGCTGATAATGTGATTAAAACTACCTTTGGGGTCTTGAGCTCACAGTGGTTTTATGTTTGGTGAAATTAAAATAATTTTGTGAGACAGTGAGATAGATTGCTTGATAAATGTATTTAGGGGTGTTTGAGTATAACTAATTTTAAATCTGATTTGAAATTCTTATAGAAATATTTCCTGAGTAGGCACTAGTTTTTTAAATATACCTACCGATTCTATCGAAATAATTAAAAACATATTTCAGCTACTCAGTAAATTTATTGAACTAATTGATAAAATAGCTTCATATTTTGTTAGTCTTTGTCTCCACTTGTCTTAGACATATCATTTTAAATATATTTAAGGTTGCATTCATAAAAAAATATTTAATTTATTCAATAATTTAGAAGCGTATAAAATATTTATTTTTTGTATGGTTAGATTATTTTGAATATTGTTACTTCGTTTAAAATTAACAAGTTGAAACATGAATGCCTTATGTACACGAAACTAAGATTTTTGTAACAGATTTGTTTCTATCTTTACTTTCACCGTAAGGCGGTAAGTAGTCATTGATATATGTTCACATACCTTCTCGTAGGTACGAGCAAAGTTAGTTGGTGCGTTTTATTACTGCCGAAGTTCTTCGAATGATCTTAAATATTGATGGTGAGATCTCTGTTGGTAAAAAACGTAATCTAAGTGGTTTCAATGCTTCAAGAACGATGATTTTTATGTTTAGGATTGTCTCATGACAGAAAATTACTTCGAAGACGTTGAGTTGTAGCAATAACATAATGAAAATTCATGTCAAAGTAAAAAATAAACGCCACTATGGTTAAGGGTGACTTGAGAGCAATTTCCAAACGTTTCAATGCACATTGCATTCAGAAGAAGCCAGGAAATTAGTTGCCGTAAGAGTTGTAACCGAGAGGAAGGCGTTCGCTTGCTTGTAAACGTTATTTGAAAGCAAAGACGGAAGGGATTTCTGACTCTGATTGCACGTATCACTTGTTTCGATCAATGACACGCCTGACTCGACTTGGATGATCTAGAGTGAAATATTGGAACAATTTGTGAATCGCACCAATGTATTACCAGTTTTTTTCATACAGTGAAAGTTAAATAATAATCCTAAAAGTCTGATTTCAATTTCCATTTTTAAATACAGTGAAAAACGGAATTCAATATAGGTACAAATTAAACTTTTTAAAATGAATATAATATTACAAACATAATGTTAACATACAAAATGTTAACAACAAAGCTTATGACTGAAAAATGATTTTACCATCAAGCGACAAATCGGTTTTGGAGACTCGAATAAATTTTATTGAATTTATATTTTTTCATTCATATTTCTGTATCAGTGTTGTATCAGCTTAACATTTTTTTTTTTTTATTTAAATTAAAATACCAGTCGAAAACACTATACTTAAGTTTCTCGGAATACTGTACAGTTAAAGCACTCGTATTGGAGTTAGTTCGTTAGTTGTTGTATCGAATAAAACCTATTATAACATATAACTCTGATTTGTGGTCTTATCTTGGCTAAATCAATTTATTAAAGTCTCGTGTTAATAAAGATATGATATTACTTATCATAATTAGCTTATTAAGTTATTAATCAATGAAATAGTATGACAGCAGAAATGAAAAAATGCTTGAGGTTTTTATTCGTTGGTTTTATGATAGTTTAAATGTTCATTTCATTATTATATAGTAGACGTTCCTGGGTGTTGTTTATGGTAGATTTGGGACTTTTTTACATTAAATGTAATACCAGCTGATAATGTGAATCTGTGAGCTTACTTATCCAGAATATTCAGATTTTAAGAACAATCAAGACCATATTTATAATAGGAATAATATTATAAATAACTAAATGAATTAGTTTCGTTTATTATTCTGAACTTACTTTTTAAAATATTTAAAAAATCAACAATATATATATATATATATATATAAACTAATAAATAAAATGAAATTTAAGTAGCTGTACAAATTTAAAATTACCATTATATCACCGTTTATATTGACAATATAATTACACAAAGCAAATTTTAACAAATATTTTCTTAATTACATGAAGTTAAGAAAAAACATAACACGCCATCTAGCGGAACGTCGCGTATACACTATGAACTAAATAGGCGGCGAAAGTTCATGCTTTGAGACATTATAGTATAATGCCCTCTATCGTATTATGTGAGAACTAGGTCCAAAGCTTCGTCATTTCCTATTCTTTTGATGGTTCAACTTTTCAAATTCGTACGAAAGTGGTGCTATTGGTGCAATTGTTACCAGATTACCGCTACTTATTTCATAAAATTACTTATTGAAATATAATGCAGTAAGCACAATGCTATGATCATAAAATATCCTATATACTGCAAAGTTACAATGAGAAAGGGTTTTAAAAATTTGGAAAAAGCAAGTTCGTGTGTTTTTGTAAGAAAAATACAGCTCATTCCTGTAATTATTATTAAAAATTTCTCTTACAAAGACTAGAATATTTTGTACTATCGTAAGTCAATATTTACTTTAATTGATCCGAGACCACTTCTTATTGTTTACGAATAATGTTTAGTATAAAATTATTATCCTTTATTAAAAACATGTTTTGATTTCTGTATATTTCTTTAATCATTATAACATGCCAATTCTATGCTTACTATAATTTTTAAATATTGTTTGTTGTTTTGTTGTGTACAATTGTTTTAAATATGTAATAGTTCCGCGTAAGTTCGATATTTACCCGTTTTTGTTCTTACCGATATTATAGCTTCACTCCTCTCATTTATCACCAAAACAAAAAAAAATAATTAAAACTATTGAAAATTTATAAATAATTTTAAAATGTACAAACAGTTACTTTTTCTTTTTATCTGCTTTTAATTTATAAGCCAACTGAGACTCTAGCATCTGCATGTAGTCCAGATACTTTTTACCCCACGGGGAGTATGTCTCGTACCATTCTTTATACATATCATAGTCTGCCTCGCCCGTGTAAACAACTCCCTCAAAATCTAAAACAGCATTGATAATTTCTTCAGGCTGTAAAGGCTTGTAGTATAGTTCTGCAACACGCTTGCCATTCATCAATTTATCGATAGCTTTTCTTATAGAATTTATATCATAACCTCGTAAAACCTGTGCGACACAGTGAACATTAAACTCACGATTCATTCCGTGATATTTCATTAGTATTTTAGTTAGGATATATGAAATACTTCCGTAATCCGTTCTCGGCAAAAGAATTAATGAAGGAAAAACTTTGTACATAGGTCCATTTTTTGCCAACCAGGGTTCTGTTGCAGTCCCTAATATTAAAATTTTATCTTCACTGGGAATGAGCGGCTTGATTATCTCTTTAAAAAAATCTCTCTGAAGACGCTTAGGGTCGAACATTTTTTCTTCTTTTGGTACTTTCTTACAGAAAATTTTATCAGCGTTATCAACAAAAATAATAGTGGGTTGCATTAATCTACTTATTCTGTTAACGTACGCAAACATCGTTTTCAAATTTTTCGGTCCTGGAAATTTATCATACACGTTCATCGGCGATAAATCTATAAGTATAGAATTAGTTTCCGTCGCGATTGCATATATCAATGTCTTTTTACCAGAACCTTTAGGTCCGACAAGTAATTGAGAGCGAACTGCATTTGGACACGATGATCCAAGTGTCAGTAAACATCGTAATCTGACTTGTTCTTTAACATCGCCTAAGCACGCTGGTGGAAAACTTGGTGTCCAAAGTACTGCACGTGTATCAGCAGCAGCATAATTTGTATCTCCCCAATAATCATCTAATGTAATGTGTTCATATTTTCTTATAATACCTTCATCGACTAAAGCTTGGAACATAGCCGCTGGTGAAACCTTGTCTGGCCTTGGCACCTTTGGTTTTTTTGGTTTCTTTCTTTTTTTGCTCTGTGGAGGTTTAGCAATACCAGCTGCCTGATAGTCCAATTTCAGAGAGTTTTTAAGCATGTTTAGCTCTAATCTCATTAGTTCATCGACAACTGGACGTAATTTTAACTGCAAGTCTTGATAAGCATTTTCTGTAATTAGTTTTGATATATAACCACGTATGACATCTAAAGGAGGATCTCTTGTATCTGTGTCTTTCCACTGATTTTGATATTTGTCCCAAGCCTCATGTACCTGTCTGATATTTGTACCAATTGTAATATAAACACCTGGATCATTATCAGGATTAAGTCGTGCCTTTTTATAATCAAGTAATCTTTTTTCTTCTTTTAACTTAGCTTCTAATTTTAATCTTTTTTCTTCCTCGCGAGCTGCTAATTTTTCCGCTTTAATCTGTTCTTTACTTTTTTGTGCACCTTCTGATTTTAGTCGTTTCTCTTCTTCTGTTCGCCACTCAATATACTCTTCTATAGTGAATGTTTCCCCTGTAACAATCAGTATAGAGCCCCCTTCTTCGGGAAAAGGAAATTCATCAAATAGTCTTACTTCATCGTACCATTCACGAAACCATTGCCTGATTTCGGCTGATATATCTTCCATCATGTCTCCTTCTCTCAATCTAACTACACGACTATTTTCTTTAAGATTTTCTGCAAGCCAATTTTCATAATATTTATTTCTAAATTCACGTCGAGTTTCTTTAACCTTTTTTAATTTCTCCTTTGCTGAGGGTGGTACCCAAGATGGTATTATCATATCAAGCTTTTCCTTTTGCATATTCATAGATACATGTTCTCGCTTAAGTTCCATAAATCGCCTGTATATTTTTTGGATAAAAGAAGCTGCCCTCGTTCTTAGTTCTTCGCTAGCCTGTGGTGCTTTTAAACCAGCAAGTTCAAGATATAAGTCTCTATCCTTATTAAAAGTATGAGTCCTTTCTCGTATAGTATATCTCGACCGTTCCATCCGCTGAATATTTAATATATGTTCATTATATTCTTGTTGAAGTTTTAATTCCTCTAATTCTTCTGGGGACAAATGTAAAGACTCGGAATCAGATAATACAATTTCTTCTCCCATAGCCAATTTTCTTTTCATCTCAGCTTCTTTTTCTAGGCGTATTCGTTCTTCTTCTTCTAACCTTTCTTGTTCTCGACGTTCAATTTCAGAGGCTGTTGGGGTCGGATCGCCTATTCGGTTACCAGCAAAAATTTGATCGATAATATATTGCATTTCTTTTTGTCTGATTTCGTATGGATAATGAAATGGACAAAGTATTTGAATATCTTGTGGCACCATGAGTAATTGTTGCAGTGCATTATCAGGATATGTAAACTCGAAAATCTCTACTTCCTCTAGAGTTGTTTTCAGTTCAAGGATACGACAAGTTATTGCATCAATTAATTTTTTTATAAATGGTCGTCTTTGAACTTGTTCCATTTGATCATAACACTCACATAACTTGTTGTATAAATCACAAAACTTACAATACACTCGAGCAACGATCTCAACCGCGGTTCCTTGAGGCTTGATTCCCACAAAGGCTGAAGCTAATTCTTGTAAGCGTTCATCTTCTAGTATAGCAATTTGCATTTGTTCTTTAATTTTCAGCCATTGCTCGTAATAAGTTACATTCGACATGATGGATATTAAATTATATTGTCATTTACTATTAATATCAGGTAATTTTTATTTAAAAAAAAAAAAAATCGAAATATTTAATAAACTAAGAACATGTTTACAATATATATTGTGACATATTATTCTGTCATTTACGGGCTAAACGCTAACAAAAAAGGTTTTAAAAAATAATAGAGACCATACTAAAAACGGACATTAAAAAAATCTGGGTGGATGGATGGATGGATATGGATTTTGATGCGGTTTTTTAATAGATAGGGTGATTCAAGATGATTTAAATACGTATAATACTGAATATTATACGATATTAGAGTAGTATTATTAGACTGAGCATTACACCCGTGCGAAACCAGGGAGGGTCACTAGTTTAAAATATGAAAAGTGTGATATATTCTTACATCCAAATCCAGTTATTTATTTTTGCGATGTTTATATAAAGATTCTACGGTCGACTATTGGTCAATTCGACCGTTATTAATGTAATAAAAGCATGAGATATATTAATTTGAAAGACACGTTTAACTAAAAGTAAAGGAAGTAAAATTACCCTGCATGGCTAAGACCGCCTCTCCCTTTGTGGAGAAGGTTTGCTTATTTCACCACGCTGCTCAAATGCGGCTTAGTGGATACACACGTGGTAGGATTTCATTGAAATCAGTCACATGCAGGTTTCATCGCGATGTTTTTTTTCACTGCCAAGCATGAGATAAATTATAAACATAAATTAATCACATGGAAACTCAGTGGTGCTTGCCAGGATTTGAACCCGCAATCGATTCACATGCAAACGTTCTAACCACTGGGCTATCTCGAATCGTATAGTCTGTAGCCACTATGTAATAATGTATGTATCTGCTTCTGTCGTTTCTTGGTGCAATTATATCATATACTCCCAAGCAATTTATTTCTTATATCTTGTTCTTTAAAACGTAGGGTCTAACAATACTACGCGGCCCCCGGCGCTGGTTACAATAAAAATGTTTCAAGTGTGCCTCCGTACGTTCCATTGAACATTAGAATCGGCGCACGCGCTCGTCTCTCGCTTCCGGCGAATGACGCGTGCCACTTTTCCTTATTTGGTGCCAGTTATAAGAGGTAGCGGGTAACTTTAACTTGAGTGGACTATTTTAATGCAAACTTAAATGTAAACCACGATGTAAACTTTAAAAACAATTGTCCTATTTTACTATTTTAAATTTATCTGATATTAAAATAGTATAAAGTATTCATCATACATGTATATAAATTGATTTAAAAAAAGAAAAAGGAATGATGAAATTATTGTTACGAAAATAATAAACCATAAATGAGTACATTTTAGTTTTTGTA
This sequence comes from Vanessa atalanta, assembly GCF_905147765.1. NCBI lineage: Eukaryota > Metazoa > Arthropoda > Insecta > Lepidoptera > Nymphalidae > Vanessa > Vanessa atalanta. The sequence continues at coordinate 13,646,211 of NC_061902.1, read as the reverse complement.
ATAAATAAGTATTTTTGAATAGTAAGCTTTAGTAAGATTTTAACCGGTTTATGTTTTTTTAAATTTTCAGTTTTTTAATATTGGTAAACTTGGTATTCAAGTTACTGATTGATACTTATATCGTATGAGTATATTGTATATAAATGAACAAGATTAAGATTTTAGGGTCTATAACGACGATTGGAGGTACTTAAATTTGCAGACATCTTAATTTGTTGTATTAATATTATCACTGCAAAACTTTGTGGTTCGTTGTATGTTTACTAAAACGTTACGCTCGATGGATCTGAGTATTTCTAGACAAGTATGTCGTGAAATAGAAGATTTTAAAATTAATATATATGTGGTTTTTATAAAAATAATAAAAAAATTAAAAATTTTGATTTAAGAAGTCCTTCATAATCATTTAAACGCCATAGCTTATGAGTAGTACCGAAATTTTGGAAGAGTATCGTCCAAAATGCAACGTAACATTGATTTATTCTCTATCCCTCCGATGTATTCATTTCGGGTGTAGAAATTTTAGCCATTAATTTTGTTAACTCTGTCTCGGGCAATAAAGCCGACTTGGCGAGGGTTAAAGGGATCAATGCTGTTAGTTTATAGAGTTTAACTTTGCTTTGATTGTTCATTTCTTTACTTCGAATTGTAGGTATTTTTTATTTTATTTCTTGCCCAATTATGCTATTTGTATAAACGGTTATCGTGACATTTATTGTATATGTGCTTGACACTTACACTAACATTTATTCACGAAACGATATCACATAGTTTTACAACTTATATGTATAATAATAAACGCGTCACTAACACATGTTTAGAACCTAGCAATATACTAAATTAGTCAAAATATTTGCTAATTCACAAAATAATGAACACAAGAACGGTATAATATTACCAGGTGTAGTCGCCAAGAGAAATAAAACAGTGGAAAAATTGACGCCTTTATAGTAATGGAAAGGGAACTAAATATTGATTTATAGTAAATAAATTAACGATAGTTAAGCATTTAATATTTGCAATGTTTGTATTAATGAAGCGAATATTATTCAATACGTCGCATTGTCGTGTTTATATGCCGCGAATACGATAAATCGAATAAACCGTCACCACAGCGAACACTATACATATAAATACAAAAATATATACGTATAATATTATAAATGCGAAAGTAGCTCTGTTTGTCTGTTACGCTTACACGGCTAGCCCATTTAACCGAATTTGATGAAATTTTGGAGGAAGCAAGTTTGAATCCCAAGGATAGAAATATCCTAGTCTTTATATCTAAAACCAGACGACCAACCAATAAAAGGCGAGCTGAGCTGCGAGCGACAGCTATGAATTTAATATGTTTCAAAATTTCATTTGTTTTTATGTAATTAATAACTATGTATTTTTTTTATATATGTATTTAATATGACGTAGCTAGCTCTTTCATATAGCTATATATATAGGTTTATAGCTAGACTATTTCAATGATCTGTGTTATGGCGTCCTCATCAAGCCTACGCTTGTAGACTGACAAAGATTTAATTATATTAAGTCAATTTAAAATCGTTACAAGTCAATTTATGAAACCTGATGATAAACTTACAAAGTTTTATTCTCACGAGACCATCACCATTAGTTGCACCGTGGTTAATTTGGACTCGTGATAAATTGGTCACGGCCCCACCCATCCAGTTAGCGACTTGGAGCAGCGGAACCGACCCACAGTTTGATTGACTGAATAATGCACCGCTAACTGTCAAATGATCATCCACGACGGATTATGGATCGCCAATATTAGAAATTGAATACCTATAAAGAATTACTAGTTTAAGGATTGGAATTTACAATTTTATTATTATCTTTCGTTTACTATTGTATTTGATATATATATATTACTAGCGATCGAGTTTCTAACTAGTTATTGTTCGTATAATAGTTATTGATTCGTGGAAAAGATATAAATTCACATGTTAGAACATATTTTTTTTACTCTACTTTTATTCTATTTTTTTTTAATTATTTGGTAAAACGCTCGCCAAACACAAGCCAAACAAAAGAAAAAAAAATCGCTGTAGAGAGGATATAAAATTACTGACCGGTTTTTTTCTGCCTTTAGATAATTAATCTTAATACATGTAAACTATTATGATTAAAATATAAAATTTATCTTCCTACCTCTAGAACAAATGTTCTTAGCCACTCGCCTTTATACCGTATGTGTTTCTTTTACAATAGTATTCGTTCTAATTATATTCCTTTATTATAGTTCTTATTATATTCTAATATTTTTACCTACCGTTCTATAGCCTCCTTAAAAATTGTTTAAAAAAAAAACATTTCAATAGATTAAATAACACAAACTAAGCCAAAAAAAAAATGTGTGCTTGGTCTCTGCTCCTGTAATGAACGTGACGCTAATTGGTACATAATAATATTAAACGCATGTCGTGTCTACATCATGAGAAATGTAATCATAGGTATTTTTTGATTGTCATTTTGTTTTGTAGACCTTTGAACATAAAGTAAATAAAAATGAAAACAACCAGAAATTACATCGCAGATAGACAAATTATCAAACACAACAACAATTACGTAATCAAGTCAACCCTTAAATTGTCGGAGTGCATGCCTTTTGTGCCGCGATGAGAAAAAACCAGTCCGATGCACGCTTGTCACCGCAGATTTGCTAACATTTGAAACACGCGCACTCATTCGATACGGGTGGTATCCATTAGACCCCTTACATCGAGCTCTATGCCGTATTATTTAAACGTGATTATTATCTTGAGTGTTTGTTATTTAATATTACACTAGACTTGAAACGGTTGGTTTGTGGTCTTTGACCATGCTTTGTAATGTATTTGTCATCGGCATGTCTAATAATACATGTTGTTATTTTAAAAATCAATGGGTTCGATTCCCAAAAATTATATTATATTTTTTGTTTAGAACTCTTAGCGTTTAAAATTTGTTTTAGTCGAGGATGCCTTGACTTTGTACATATTATAAATAAATAAATAATAACAAAAATAAATAATAATTGAGAGGCCGTTTTGATATCAAAATACCTCTGTTATATTATCTTTGCCATCTTAACGATTTTTACGTTTAATATAAATATCGAGATATATTCATTTCAAATCTTATTAACAAAAAATTGTCAGGTATACCTTAATAAGTTATAGAAATTAATGTAATACATACATTCAAATGCATTCACGCAAGTACAATTAAACAATAAATCAACATATAAAACATACACGCACATAAAACTGCGTTATAACAGCGGCCAGGTGAGCGCTACAGCTGTGATATAATATTTAAACATAATCTATAATTAGTAGAACTAGTGAATAACTTGACAGATTAATCAATCCCAATATCTCAATCTCAATAGAGACACAGTGTATAAAATCTCGAAAGGTAATTGCTAATACAGTTAAAGATTATGTCACTTTCCTTTCAGGAAGAACAACGGAACTGACTCTTGACTCTTTTACGTTGCTCTACTATGCATTTGATAATATATCATTTCGTCTGCGTGAAAATTTTGTAATGATGCAAAATTAATAATGCTGATTTCAAACCGAATTTAAATTCTGATAATTGTGCGTAACGTAGACTGACGTAATAATAAAGAGGTTGAGCAGTTGTTTAAGTATAATGTATCTTTGTGATGCATTCTATAAAATGATATAAAAAAATAAAAAAATACGCTAGATTATTTCGTCAAATATCGCCCCCTACGATTGATCCCATGACGTAAACCATGGAATATTATAGCGACAGCGTATCGAATCGAGTAATTATCATGAAGCACACTAGACTCAAGAGCTCTTAATTATTTAGAAATATGATGTGACGACGCGTGCCGGTGTTTAGTCGCGGTCTCGGCGGACCAGTAGTAATATTTTAAATACATATATGTTGTATTTTATAATTATTACGTTTAAATTTATCATTATAATTATGAAATAAATTCATTCGTTAAGTGTCTTGTTTATTTAATAATAATAAGTTAGTATGTACAATATCAGCTCAAGTTGTGGTTTCAACCGCTTGAAGCTCAGTTTGCAACGAAAATGCTTCAATAATTTGTATACAAATACTTTTTCCCAACATTACTCCCTCAAAGGATGATAAAAGCATCCTATGCCTTCTTGGGGCTCTCCATACCGAATTTCGTCAAAATCGTTTATTTGGTGAAAAGGCCGTGAAAGCGTAATATAGTTACTTTCGTATAAAAGTATGTATAATATGAGTGCAGCTCAGCATAAGATTTTTATCTTATATTCAAATTTAAAAACACCGCGTGGTTGCCGCAAACACTTAAACACTTATATCCTGAGATTGATGCTTTTAAACGAACAAAAAACATATTTATAATATTAGTATAGATGTATTGTTTGTAGAGTATATTAATATATTAAATTGTCTGATAAAAAAGCATGGAGACCATTGTCTTATAGACCTGATGTTTGAAGGTAACTTAAAAATTCTTAAGACGTATGTAAATAAGAAAATATTAGAAACAAGCTTCACAAGCAATAGCTGGTGTAACGAGAAATATATCTCAGGAGATATTGTTCAAAACATCTGCAACCAAAATACGTAACATTAAAACGCCCCACTGAGCGCGATAACCATCCCTTTGACAGTACTCGGCTAACTTTTAATTGTCTAACCTATCCTTTGAATTCACGCTCCGTTTGCAACTCTAACTTACCGACTGTAATTGTGGCTGTTCGTTTTGCGTAATTTCATATTTAAATTTTTTTTATATATATATTTGATCGTTGGATTCTCGATCATGCTACGATAGTTCTTCCTATTTTGATGGGCTTAAAATTGCGTTTTTGTGTCATTAATAATGCTTTTGTTTTTTTAATGGATGGTGCATATTTCGTTGAACAAATCGTTCAACATTCGTGTGATGACCTAGATGCGGTTATACAGCCACGGCACTTTTTAATATGATAGACATTATTATAATAACAAAAAAGAGGCTTCATTGAATTAAACATATAGAAAATATAGAGACGAAAAAATGACTCTTTTTCTAAGCGATTATCTTTCTTTCTTTCTATTCGGTTTTTATAATAGTATTTCGCACGATTGCTTTTTTATTGTACGATGAAATAAAGTTACGTGGTTGAAGCGTCATTAGTCATTTTTATTAGTTTTTCTCAATGAAATTTACCTAATTCAGACAGTTGTCACCTAGAATTTGGCATTCGATAGTCAATGAATCTACGTTGACCGATGAATGAATTAAAAATTTTAAGTTTATCTTAAGAAATATTTTATAGATAACGCTTGTTATATCATGCAAGATATATGATTACAGAAGATATTCTCTAATTTTAATAGAGTACATACATAGAAATTATGAGGTGTCATGGAACAGGTCTAATATTTTGTTATTAGACTTTTGTTCATAAGACTGTCTGGAAAGCTTCACAACCACCCACCCAATATTTATTCTAATGCTAAATAGCACTATATAGTTATTATGTATTATAAAATTATATCTAACTGACAAAATAACAGAGATAGTCAGTGTTATGGGAGTGCAGAAGGGGCATAACATCTTACGTCTCCAGGGTTTGTGGCACATGACGCAGTATAGGAATTTCTTAATCTCGATAGGCTATGGTGACCATTTACCATCTATGTCTGCCATCTGCCTATAATGATATATAAGGAGCATCTTAAGATACCATAAAATGTCTCTAACTTTCGTAATCAGTTCTTGAACTTAATTAAATGAATAATATCTTATTATATCATTGATCAATGGAGATGTCTGATTTTAATCTGGGTAAGCTCTGGAGTTTACCCAGCATTAACTATTTTGTGATTAATTTGTATTTAGAATTTGTTTAGAAAATATTGTGAGATAAACATTATATGCTTTGAAGAATATTCTGCCACCTCACTCTCCACTAATCACACTGCAGCGTCTTGGAGTTGGAACTTCTCCTAAAGAAAAGAGGCAAAAAAATTAAAAAAAGAACGTGTCAATCGTTTAAGGTACACTTATTATAACTATTTTTATTTATTATAGTTTCGTAAAATCTTTAAGTTACTTACCATTTTCTCAAATTTTTTAATCCTTACTGATTATAAAATTGTCTTTTACGCTTATTACTAGATATATACTTCAAAATATGTAACTGATTCCAAATTACGTGCAACCAAAAAAATCGGTCGCTGCAAAACTTGTTGTCCGTAACAATAACATTTTGACCTTGGCAATGAAAAATACTCAAATTTGAATCCATAAGGCGAATTTTGATCTATATAGCAAAGAAATTATGACTTAAACGTTTTTTATACTATTCGTCTTTAGTCTTATAATGGTTTGCGATTTCTAAAGCAAAGATATATCACGAAATCTTTAAATCGTAAATGTCGGTGTTATTTGTAAAGTAAAATAAGATAAAAGCTTAAAGCAATACTTGGTGCCACTATTTGGAAAACCAAGTTCGGTGGGGCGTAACAGCATTAATAAGGGTGAAGTCACAAGGCGAGATAACTAGAAGGGAGAGGCTTTTTACATAGAAAATGCATTGCGAAATAGCTTTATATATTTTGCTAAATTAATATAGTCTTTATGTCGTACACATTAAGAGTTGATGAGATATAGTAATTCAGGGGATCATCGGGACGCCCTTCAAATATATTGTGACTTTAGAGATAATTTTATTCTAGGTACGTTTGTGAAGACATCGTTTGTGAATATAAAGTATCAATTGCTTACTATAGATAGGAAAAATTCACAATATTTCCATGAAAGACGACCTAGACCAATCGAAGTTACGATGAACCTCTCAACAGAATTGTAACATCCTATAATATTAATTGTTTCCCTTTTTCACATTGGATTTTATACAATCTAAACTGAATAGAATGACATTAAAGTAAAATGTTTAGGACAAAATCAGACGATGAATTGTCAACAAAATTATTCTTGTTTTCCACATTTTTATAGCTACATATATCTTAGTTATACTTTTTCTGAGTCTAGGATGATTTTAATCATCATTAACTCTAAAGGTAAAAAATTTAGATTAGTAGCGAAATATAACTCTATGTCATGATATATAGACTTTTATAATTAAATATCAGCGACGTCATAACGTTCATTAAATTAAATTCATAGTTTATAATATAATCGTTGCTTTGCTGAACCGTTTTTTGACAAAATGAGAAGTAAAAATTTAAGGTTATATTTGAGTTCAAAGATAAAATGTGTTTACGTAAAAAATGAGTGAATAGCGGATTTTCTTTTTTATTTCTGACTGATTATCTTTGCAGTTTTATAAAAAAAAATATAACGTTCTTATAAAATAGTGTAAAAAATTTTGTTTTACCTGAACTCGACTTAATCTTCAAGAGTAAAGTTAAAAATCTTTTTGTGAAATTCTTTCCAATTTAAACAGATTTTGGGAGTTTACGAATATAACTATGAAATGTAAAGTTAAACTATACTAATATTATAAGGCAGACCAACTGACACTAATATCAAGAATTACTAGTACGCTTTGAAAAATATTTCTAGAACATAGAAGATAATAAAACGTGACCCTGTGACCCACGGAGACGGGGCAGTAACGAGGGTCAGATAGTATCTAGTAAAATATATGACTTTCGCTTAATTAGCTTAGATACACGTTCTAAAGAAAAAAAGTCGTATACGACTAGTTTACACTACAGACTAGCGCCTAAGCGTCCATAGGTATCTTCACTTCACTGTCTGGCCTAGGCAGAAGAAAAACACCTCGGTCTGCAGCACGTTTGAAGCGTGGAAATACGACAAATCAACAAGCTACCGAATACTCCGATACATTTAAAATATTGAATAGAGAGATGCAAAGAGAAAAAAGAATTGCATGTACATAAAGGAATGATATCTTTAATTTTGCTAGTAATATATATAATATCAGAATGTATAAGTAAATATATAATAATATCAGAAATTAATGATGTTTCAAAACGGAATCATTTATGAATTAAGCTCAATTAAATTAATGCTTAAGATGTAATAAAGTAAATGGATGAAAAAAAAAATACACGGTCTCTATCAAAAATATAAGACTTTTATCTTGCATCACTAACCTGAACATTTCGTTGCTCTCAGTGTATCAGACAGGGTTGAAGAAGATGTATAGCCCTTAGTGATGCCACCTGACAGCTTGTCTGAACCTGAAAAATTATTTTTGATGAAGAAACCTTTTAAGTATTTTTTTAGTACTTTGTTTCTATAAATTACCAAACAACTCAAAAATTCCCAAAAAAAAAACAAATTCTCCCACGCGTATAAAAAGTTAATGCATCATTCTAAATCGGAATCACTCGGCGCAATATGTTTTGTAACTATTTATTTATTGTATAAATATGCTGAGGCACTGGTGGGTCGAGCAGAACGCATAAATCTCACCCGCGAGGGGGACAGCGCATCATTACTGGTGTTTCTTTCGCACAATTAAGTGTTCATTGTCCCCGCCACGGTTCCCATGAAATGGCTGACATAACAAACGGATAGGAAGCTTGCGCGCGCGCATCATCGACGCGCGCCATCTATTGTCATGATATCGAACTAAAAATGATGTCACTCAATCTGACCTATTATCATTCCTGATTTATACTTCACGCGCGAGTGCCCATTGATTGTACAATAATTGTTTGTTTGTAGGGATAATTCAAGGGATGACTGTGAGAGTTTTCGTTTGCGGATGACTTTATTGGATTAGTGGTGTTAATGTTTAATAATCTATTTGGTTTTGACTCCCTTCCTTTATTCAAATATCAAATATGTGTTTGTTTAATTTAAAATTATACTCCAAATGTTCTTGTATTATGAAATTGATATTCTTTTATAATTATTTTTAAAAGATTTTAATATTTTTAAAATAACCGTATTTTCTCTTCTACTTCGTGTTCTGGAGTTACACGTGCTTTTTTAATGTTTTTACGAAATTTAACCAAGAATTCTGTTTTTTTTTTCTATATAATTCCGTCATTTCCGTTCTGATATGATAACCGATATTCCGTTATAATAACCGTCCATTTTGAGTATTTTTCATAATTAATACCAACGAGACTCTCGGCTATTTCTTTATTTTTATTATAGAAAGATACCTGCTAATTTTCTTACGCCAGATCTTCTCATGGTGACAATTCTCCTAACAAAATATCACTTTGTCGCAATCGAAACGATACAATTTTTAACCGTTTTCTATTTTATTAACACAACGATTTATTTTCGGTCGAAATAGAATCGGGAACGCATCATAACCGTTTTAAATTTATAGTATTAGCCCCTGATTACGATTCAATTGAAGTTTATTTTTGTAAGGAATAGAATTCGTAGCGTACCGTAACTATTGCAAATTAGAGGAATTGGTCAGAGTACTATTTAATTGTAATTTTTACTTTAACTATCAATAAGTAAGTGTTTTTTTTAAATTAATAAATGTAGTCGATTAAAATTTACGAAAAATTATAGTGATGAATGATCGCATACTTATCAAATATCATTTGTTCTAACGATTGTTCTATGAAGAATTCTTACGAGAAATGGGCAGCGAATCATAATTTTTAAAATAATAAATAAAATGATCCGTTCATAATATACGCACATGTAGAACGTGCATACGTATGAGAGTTGTTAACTATCCCAATCGGGCAAGCCCTGTTCTCTAATGAATATAAATTACGAAACAACAAACCGACCCCAGCCCTTTCGTTACGCAATAAACATTAAAAAAATCAATATACGCGTATCAGGCCAGTTGCAACATGATTTATTGAAATATATTTTATCACGATACGATCTAAAGTACGGTATCATAATTGATGACGATTGTACCAGATTATGGATATAACGCACTCGTGTTTTGTACACTCGTGTTCGGTACGTTTTCAGTGAGTGAGGGCGTTCTGTAATCATTTTCGTGTTAACAACTCTTTAAGTTAGCCCTCCGGGGCTTATAAATTTTAATACGTAGCTCTTAATGACTATAAGATTAGGGTTGGACTTTAAACGTGGCGCATGGATTTTTGCACTTATTTGAATATTATGCTAATAGGTTACGCTCAGTCGCTTTCTTGTTTGTTATTCTTGGCTCGAGTTGAATATTTATCAAACCGTAACTTAGGAAGGAGGAACGTATTACGAGCAAGATATCAATATATCTTTTTTTATTAAAAAACATTGTTTTTAATATTAGAAGTAAATGTATATGAAAGATCTTATTAGACAACGAAATGTAATAATGTCTTATGTAAGTAAAAAAAAATTATATTCGAAATGTTTAAGTTTAGAACACTACTATTATTCGAATTAAACTGATTTTCAGCTGAAAGTTTTCGTGATGTATCTCGGTATTTTTCTTTTTAAATAATTAGGTGGACTGGCACATGGGTCCCCTAATATTAGGTCAACATACCCCATAGACATTGGCATTGCCATTTAACCATCCCTTACATCGTCTATGCACCACCAACCTCAGTAACTAAGTCCTTTTATCGAAATTAGCAAGTTTACACTCAACGTTTAAACCGGAACAGAAGAATACCATTTATTGCTGTTTGGTAGTAGAATAAGTGCTGCGTGGGTGATACCTACCAAGGTATGGGCCTGTACAAAGTCCTGCTACTACCACCAAGTAAATAAATGTAGAAACTATATTTGTATTCATTTTAACCCATCGCATTAGAAAGAGAGAGACATAATTTCTACTTGAAATTCAATAAATAATTAATTGCATTCCAAAATTTGTTCGTAAGTACTCGGTAAGGTTAAAATATTTAGATCGTTATTTATTAAAATAGTTTAGTGCATAGATTGTATATATCAGGACTATAGTGTCGATTAGTAAATTACATAATTATTTTAAAACAGCACCAACTTTTAACCCTTAGCATAATGAATGCTCTGGCGGTTTCGAAATATTTAAAGAGTCGCGAAAAATATATTTCAAGTGAGTTTTATAATAGACCGCCGCGAGACAAGATAAAAGCTCTTGGAGAAAATCTACAATTTTCAGTAATTTTTTTTTAGGTGAAAAAGTGTATTGTGTCATTGTGGTGAACTCGCTTTTTTACCTCGCCTCTTCTTGTTTTATTATAAAAAAACGTTCATATTATAAAGTATGTATAACAATTACTCTAACTAAGCTATACGGTTCGTCCAGTTTGAATTTTTTTTTATTAAATATATCAACATATTGTTCGTTTATAAAAAAAAAACATATTTATAAAATAAAAATTAAAGTTAGAAGATGATTGTGGTGTATAAAGATGAAAATTTAAAAAAATATTTGAAAATATAACTGTCTCATATTTAACAAACATTATAATTCAAAATACAACAAATTGTGTAACATGTATAAATACCGGTAAAATAATCGCATTTGGATAACATAAGTTTAAAGATATGCCGTTCGATCAATTCGAGACAGATTTCAAGAATGTAACAGCGATCTCATTTTATCGCCACACTCGGGAATCTAAAACTGAACAAATCATTTATTTCTAAGCCGCTTTGAATATGAACATTTGAAATGCACCGATAGAAATCTGACTGCAAATTTTCCTCACAAGCGCCGCCCTCGTTAAGGCCCGGGAAACGGGATAGCGCACCCCCGGGTAAGTTTCGAAATAATGAACTCAACGAAGATAATAAAATTTTATTTTCCCAACTAGTATTTATAAGGCTACGATGATCCACCGGGGTGAGTGGGCGGGCGTGTCGCCATAGCAACCGTAGGATAAATCCCACACGCCCCCATTTCGCTCCCTTGACAGCGATTGTAATCTGAACAAGAAAGACCCCACCTTGCCTGTACCTACAGCCTCCCTAGCCTTAATCTGAAAGAGTTCAACCACCGTCCACCGCAAATACAACCCTATCTCCTGCTTCTAAGGTTACTAATACAACACTATCGTTCACAATCGATTTAGTTTGTATATGAACACCTACTTCTAGTGTAAAGAGATATACTGAAGTATGTTATGTTGGTCTGGTTTCATTGTAACCCATTTATGCGGGAGATATTTCTTTGTTTTCTAAAACGCAATATCTGTCTCTTTGTTAATGCCTTTTTATTGTTAAGTTTCTTGCCTACGGCTAGCTTGCGTGAAATGTGAAAATTTCAAAAGATTTTATCTCTTTATTAAGTTTAAGTCTAAATAATTTTATTTTATAATATGATTTATCTTATGATATGTAAATTAATAGTTGTCGATTATAAAAAATCGCTGCTCTCTCTCTCTCTCTCTCTCTTCGATCCCAATCTAGGAATGAGTAAAATAGACTAACTAAGATTTAAGTGTTCTATGCGTTTTACCAATAGCTCTGTTAAGCAAATCGTTTTTGTTTATCATAACTTATATTACTTAAAAAATCCACTTTAAATAAATCAACTTTACATTCATAGTTCCGAAAGTGAATTCGCCGATATTCAGCACGATATTCGTTATGGATTCGTAAAAAAGATTTTCAGGAATCCTTATTTAATGCCCTGCAATCCCTAGATTTTACACAGCTCGAACGACGATGTCAACCAATTCAATTTCAAAGTTATGTATATAGATTTATTTCCTCCTTTAAATAGATTACGCTGAACACTTGATGAATTATAAGCAAAAATTAAGCATGTGAAAATTTATTTGTGCTCGCCCAGGTTTGAACTCAGAATCATGTGTTAGAAGTATATCTATCCAATGACCATAGGATATGGTATTTAGTTGAGGATTAAATTACAAATACAGTTTTGTGAATATTATTTTAACTATGTATATAAATCTTATGTCATATTTATTATATTATTAACGGATTGAGAGATTAAGCTTAGAGCTGGATCTTTTGTATGTAGACGTGATCAGCAGTGTATGTTTATGTTAACAAGTAGGAGTTTATGTCTCCGTGAATGACGCGTCGGTTTTAAAAAATAAATGAAAATGTATACAGTATTTAAATGAATTTCCAGTGCAGGCAGTAACTTCATACGCCAATGCAGTTAATATTTAAACGGATATTTCTATCGATACATTTGTGAATATTTTTAACTGAAATGTTAGCATTGCAGTTTGGTAATTTATTTTAGAAAAATATCGTCAAATGTTCGGCAGCCACATGTGTTATTGAATATTACAGTTATAACCTTTAGTCATCAAAATCAGAGTCGCAGAGTCGGTTCACAAGATTTCACGAGTGAGATATGATGTGAGTTTTTACAGAATATCACTGCTGATTTGTGTATAAAATCCTGTAAGACATACATAACGAAACTTTCAATGTAAAGATTGTAAATCAAATATCACTTACATAATGCGATATTCTGTTTTAATAATTGTATTATTTTATTTTTTATAGAAAACATATTATTTTTCCTTAATTCTATATATTTATAATACATAATTGAATTACATCTATCGGTTTAGTTTCCACTTACATAAACAACATAATAAATTAGAAATAATTCGAAATCAGTAATTTGAATAAATAAATAAATACTCACCTAAGCCTTTGTTTTTGTCTATGGAAGCTATCATAGAGTCATCTGTTCTCGTTGTCCTGCCGAAACCGAGGCTTGTGCTCGTTGTATCCTGGCCCAATTGTCCTCCATAAAAGTCACCGAACGCAGTTGCCGTACCCAGCAGCCCAGATCTGTCTTGCAGAGCTGCTTTGGCTTTCTCTACGCTCTGTTTCAGTTGTTCGAACGTGGACTGATGTAAGCGGTAAGGCGGCCATTCTGTAGTCGGCCAGGGGTCTTCTTTTAATGCGCTTCTCTTCAATTCAAGAGCTCCGCCATAGGAGCAGCTACTTTCGTACATTGCCGCTTTGACTCCAGCACGGAGTGTGGAGCACGCTTTGACTCCACACTTCAGTCCACGGATGTCAACCCTGAAACAAACAAAAAAGGTTTTTTAAAACTATTTTTGCAACACTGAATATTACGCTGAAACACGAATATCACCTTTTATTAATGTTTGTTTTTTTACAAATAGAATATGTTTTTGTTAAAAAATAAATTGAGATTTCTATACATTTAATTATTGAAATTAAAATGTTTACATACAATATGTCTTTTTTATTTATTATAATTATTATACGACGATATATAATTGATACGTTTAACAAATAAATTTTAAGTACGAGGATTTTTAATAACCTTGTTTTTTTTTAAAAAAAATTTACATTTATTTCTTTGTTTAAATAAAAAAAAAAATAATAACCAAAGTATATTCGTATCATGTCACAAGAGACTTGATTATGATTTGTAGATTATTTATAAATATGGGAATGTCTTATTATTGCACTTAGTGTCGTAATGCCCTTGTCAACTAACTCCGTGCCTCGGAAAGCACGTTAGGCCGTCAGTTCCGGCTATTATTATACACATCATTATAATCACTTACTCGTTGGTACCTACACGTAGATTATCATATCCTTTACCTGTTTCTACTTAGTATTTACTAAGTAATTTCCGTCTGCGGGGGTAGGGGGGAG